>NC_083684.1:18838214-20190000 GCF_033118175.1 Dama dama | reverse complement strand
GCAGGGCTGGCCTATTTCCCACATCTTGGCCACTTGGGGACCAGAGGGTGTGGATGTCTGGAGCTTGGAGGAGGCACTGGGTTTGAATTCCAGCTCTGTCGTCTCTGGCCTAGGAGATCATGGCCCTCAGGGACAGAGGAAAGAGCCTTAAAAGATGGCCCTCCTGCCGGCCCACAGAGGAAGGATGGTGGACGGCAGACAGCCTGCCATGCTCTCCCCTGCCTAGACCTAGGTCTCCTGCCTTTCCAGTGGGGGGACAGATGGCCAGGACTTGGCCTCAGTGGCCCATATCTCTCTGGGCAGGCCCTGGCTCTGACCAGCCATTCAGACCCCTGGGCCTGGGGCTGCCGCTCACCTGGCCGTCGCTCAGCAGGTGTGGACCACAGGGGCACTTGGGATGGGGGCACCACCTCTCATTCCTCAGCTTTCTCCCTGGGCAGTCTCCCTGGGCAGCTTCTTCCTCTGGCTACATCCCGACTCCAGCGCCTCCTCCACCTCTGACACCTCTGCCTCCTGGTCAAGCCCCATCCTCCAACTTCTGAATCATAGCCTTTGTGCTGCCCGCCCTTGTGTCTGCCACTGTCCTGGGGTGGAGACCTGTGCCTTTCCTATTCTCATCCCCTCTTGAAATAAGACCAGCAGAGCTGTTCACAACGTGAGGCAGACAGTCTTGACGTGAGTTTCAAAGTAAGACAGAAGCAGTCATACTCATCTGTCTCAGTCCTGTCTGAGCAAAGACCTGCGGGAGGTGGGGAGCGGGCACGCAGCCCCTGGGGAGAGCTCCGGGCAGAGGCCCTGCAGGTGCACACACCCCGAGGTAGCCTGCCTGGCGCTCGGCTGCGGCCCCCTCTCAGAGGAGCCCTGGGCCTGTCCCTGCTTTAACCCCGCGGTTGGGCTTGGGCAAAGGGGCCCAGCTGCACCTGGGGGTCCTTGCTCCTGCTGGTGGGTGAGGCTCTTTGTGGGTTCTGCCCTGGGATGCTCCTCCTGCTCGGTGGGGGGGAGCCAGCCCCTTCTGGGAGGGGTTGTTTTGGGCACAGGCTCCTGTGCCCGGGAGGGGCAGCGGAAGGGGGGAAACAGGCAGCAGGTGCCACTTCTAACAGCCTTGACGGGCTGCCAGTCGCCTCTGAAATCCAGAGCACATCTGCGCTCATCAGTTGGCCAACAGATGGGTCCCGGTTTAATATTTTTGGATTCGGTTACACTGAGGGGCTGATATGAACCATACAGAGTGCAGGTGTGTGAGCAAAACAGCGTCCTGCAGCGGGCGGGGTGGGAGGAGATTGTCCCAGGGGTGGGGGATGGGGACTCGCTCAGGGCAAGACCCCGGAGCCTGGCTGGAGACGCTCCAGGTGCCCGTGGGCGAGGAGCCTCACTCTGCACCTTGGGTTTGATCGCGGATTTTGTTATAAGCTTCTTGCAAACTGCAGGATGCAGTAATTCCCCTGTCCATCCTGGGAGTGAGAGCGGGTGGTCAGCAGGCAGAGAGAGGCCAGGCAGGGCCAGATGGCAGTGTGGTGGCTCACGTTCCCACCAGCAACTGCTTTTGTTACTTAATCATGTCACAGGCAGGAAAGCACCCACCCACCATGCAGAGTATCTCTGGGGCCACCTTCGTGGCTGGCCCCAGGGGAAGTTCCCAGGGACCTAGATAAGGCTGCCGGATGCAGCCTTGGACTTGGAGCTCCAACCGGGACCCTGCAGACAGTGACCCCATGGCGATGTGATTGTTGCCATGGAGAGACATGGAGTGCTGTCCCAGGTCCTGGGGGACCCTGGCAGGAAGATGTCCATCCTGTGGATGAAGTCCTGGGCGAGGTAGCAGCCACCTGCCTGCCCAGCCTGAGCTCTTCCTGCAGAGACCAACTTGCTTCCTCTGACAGCACCTGTTCTCTCGGCTGACCCTGGGGAAACTGAGGCTCAGGGCAGCCAGGGAGCCTGCCCAAACCACAGCCGAGCAGGCCAGGGCTGCAGACCCTGTGAGCTGAGAGCAAAGCTGTGTGCTTCATTGGCTTGTGGTGTTGTGTCCCTCGCAGGCCCGATGGTCTTACAAAAACCAGCTCACTCTGTGCAGATCTCCTTGTCCATAGGCATCCCAGGGCCCCCGAGACTGCAGCTGGGTGTGAGGTCCTCAAGAGGTGGCACTCAGAGAGGACTCCCTGCCCTCGGGCTCTGTCCAGCTGGGAAGGAAGACTGACACATTGTACACATATACACACACACACATGTAACGAGAACGAGTGCACGCAGGCCTCCCAGACCTGGTACAGGGGAGGCTGCAGTTCACATGTTCCTTCCTTCATTCATTCTGTGAGCACTTATGGATCACCTACTGTATGCCAGACCTGGCTGGGACATGGGACATCAGTGAAGAGACAGACGCCTGCCCTCCATAAACACAAAGTCCCTATGTGGTGTGTGAATTAATAGCTAATGGAATCAGAGGACTCTTCTTTTGAAAAGGAAGAATTGAGATTTTCAGGGCAAATAATGAAAGCTAATCTTTTTGGGGGGGCTCTTAATAGGTGGCAGGCAATAGGAGGAAGGCATCCTTCTGTTGGTCTGAGGGTCCTCGTTGTACTGAGAAGGAGTAGAGTCTCCCAAGGGTGCCCGGCAGCAGGTAGTGTCCAGCTGGGGAGAAGGAAACACCCCTGGGCATCGGTCAGGGGGTGCACCTCCTCTGGCCCCTTGGCCAGGACAAGAAGAACATGTCTGCTTTGCAGCTGTGAGTTTGCTCCTCAGCCCCTGGAAACAAGAAGCAACTCACACTTTGTCTACATCCCAGCGGAGCTGTCCTGAGCCACTTGCCAGGACAGGGCCCTCGTCAGTCTAGCTGTCTTGTTCATGTCCAGGTCCAGAGAAGGGACCACGCGCTGTTGTTGAGGCACCCCTCAACACACCCTGGGCCCCACACAGGCCTGAGTGCTGAGCACCAGCAGGACCAGTCCTCCTCCCTGCCCTCCTAAACCCACCTCTGCCCCACCCTCAGGGAAGCTCCTCCTCTCCTCCTGGTCCTGCAAGCCCTGCCTCCTCTGGGCCCTGGCTGCTATCCCCTCCCTCTCAAGTGCACATGGCCAGCTCTTCCCCTCCCAAAGGCAGGGACCTCATGGGATGTTCTCAGCCTCCTTTGCATCTAGGCACAGCCACAGTTTAACCAATAAGCTGGAAGGGAAGAACTTTCTGAAAAATTTCTGAGAAAGATTTTTCTCCCTGGCTCCTTTTCTTCTTTGAATGAAGGGGTCAAAAGTTGTGATGGTTGGAGCTACAACCACCACTGTGGAACTTGAGGCAACAAGCCAGAAGCCAACAAACAAGCCAACACTCAGGACGGCAGACCATGAGGACTGGGAGAGCCGGGGTCCCTGATGATGACATCAACTTACTGCACCTAATCCAGCACCACTTTCTCCAAGTTTCCAGAGAACTAGTGCGTGCGTCTGTTAAACCACTGTTAGCTGAACATCCTGTTACTTGAAGCTGAAAGCATCCCCAGGAAATGCAAAGCATAGAAACTGTGAATTCCCAGGCTCGACCTGGTCCACTGCCAGCCCTGCTTGGAGGCCAGTGGAGAAGAGATAGAACCTGGAGATGAGGACAGGACAGCCCCGCCACTCACTGCCTGGTGACCTTGGGCCAGTACTGAAACCACCCCCACTGGGCCTCTGTTTACCCATTAAAAAAAATTATTATTAAAAAAAATTATTTTTGGCTGTGTTGGGTCTTCATTGATCCATGAGGGCTTTCTCTAGTTGTGGCGAGTGGGGGCTATTCTCTAGCTGTGGTACACAAGCTCCTCATTATGGTGTCTTCTCTTGTTGCAGAGCACAAGCTCTAACTACACGGGCTTCAGCAGTTGTGATGCTCAGGCTCAGTAGTTGTGGCACACGTGCTTAACTGCCTTGTGTCATGTGGAATCTTCCTGGACCAGGGATTGAACCTGTGTCCCCTGCACTGGCAGGCAGATTCTTAACCACTGCACCACCAGTGAAATTGGAGCAGGGCCAGCACCCAACCCCTCTGACCCCAAGCCCCCCTCCAGCATACCCCGGTCTGGAACCACTGCCCTGAGCTTTGCCAGCTCCAAGGGCTTTGCCAGCTTGAATCAGCCGTGACCCCACAACTGTAGCAGAGGAGAGCCGAGTTGGCCATAGGGAGGCAGGTGATGGCCCCTCTAGGGGTGTGGACTTCCTAAAGACTGCCAAGAGCCAGCATGGAGATGAGCACTAGGCAGCTTGATCAGGGCCGAGATGGGAGGGGGAGCCAGGAATGAGTCATGAGTGGACACCCCCACCCCTAGTCCAGGCCGAATCCTGGGAGTTCCCTGACTCCCAGGCTGCCCTCGAGCTTTGCTGGAGGAATCTGGTCTGGTGGTGGGGAGGAGCATGAATCCTGGGGTCCTCCCTATAGCCAAAGAGGCAGCCAAACCCGTCTGCTCCCACGACAGGCCATCTGGTTTACCCACAGGGCCACACCTGGCCGTTCCCCTGGACTAGGTCAGAGACACGAGTGAGGAAAGGTAACCAGTCTGCTGCCCCATCTCACCCTCAGGCCCCCACTGGACAGATGGGGAAAGTGAGGCTGGGGAGGCTCAGATGCCCCAGAGCCAGGTGGAGCCTCCCTCCCCGCCAAGTGAGGGAGGGGGGCAGCTCAAGAGGCGCCAGATGGCCCGGATTCCCGGCTTCTGCAGAGACGCCGGGAACAAGACCTCATCTCTCAGCTACTCTCGCAGCTGAAAATATTTACATCCAAATACGTCCCAGTGCGTCATATTTTTGCCTCAAGCCAGTCTGGGAGTCTGTCCCCACCACCTGGGAGGCTGTGAGGCCTGCTGAGGAAGGGTCTTGACTTTCAGGGGAGCTGATGAGTCTTACCAGAGGCCAGCATTAAGGAACAGGGGCCTGAGAGGGGCCCCAGAAAGGACCTCGGGGTTCTGAAAGGACAACCTGCCAAGTGCCCTGGCCTCGGGGTCTTTAGAAGCAGCTGGCTCTGCTCGAGGGGCTCCCCACAGAAAAGGTGGGAAGAGCCCGTGTGGATTCGAGGGTCTGCAAGGCTCTTGACTTCCTCCCAGGAGATTTGCCAACCTCGAGACTTCGCATCCTCGAAACAAGACTGTCCTCCGCGCCTCACTGCATACGACGTGTTACTTTTACTGTGGTTTCTTGTTTTGCTGTCCTTCCTCTCGAGGTGTCCTCAGACCTGTAAGGGCGGGACCTGGCCTCATTCGCCCCAGCACAGAGAGCAGCATCCAGTTGCAGTAAGTGCTTGGCAGGTGCGTGTGCAACACGTGGACCACCAAATGTGGGGCAAGCTCCTGCAGACCCTTGGCTGCAGGGATGACCAGTGAGGCGGCCATGCCTTCTGGGCTGTGCAGCAGACTGAGAGCGGCAGAACGCTGTCTCCTCTGAGTGCTGGAGGCAGGGAGGCCAGAATCAAGGTGTCCACAGGTTGCGCTTCACCTAGAGGCTCCTAGAGGCTTCTGGGCCACACTGTGTCACTCCGCATATTGGTAGGTTGAAGCCCTGAGCCCCAGTGTTTCAGAATGTGACTGTATTTGAAGATGAGGCTGCTGGGATGGTGCTGATCCAGTCTGACCAGTGTCCTTTTAAGAAGAGGGGACTTGGATGCACAGAGAGATGTGGGGTCTGCAGACACACAAACATGCACCTGGGTGGTTACAGCAGCTTTATTCAGTCCCCAAAACTTGGAAGCAACCAAGATGTCCTTCAAGGTGAATGGATAAAAAGTCTGTGCTTCATCCAGACAGTGCAATATTACTCAACACTAAAAGTAAAGGATCTGTCAAGCCATGAAAAGACAGGGAGGAGCCTTAAATGCAAGTTACTAAGTGAAGAAGCCAATCTGAAGAGGCTACAGACTGTGTGATTCCAACTCTAAGACATTGTGGACAAGGCAGAACTATGAGACTGTGAAAGGATCAGTGGTGGCTAGGATTTGGGGGAGGTGGGGATGAACAGGTGGAGCACAGAGGATTCCTAGGGCAGTGAAGCTGCTCTGCATGCGACTATAATGGTGGGTACAGGTCATTATCCACTTGTCCAAACCCATGGAATGTACCCTACCGGGAGGGACCCTGGTGTAGACTGTGGGCTCTGGGTGATTGTGGTGCAAGTCCATCTGTTGTAATCAAAGTACCACCTGGTGGGAGTGATAATGGGAGAGGCTGTGAGTGTGGAGGGAGAGGCTGTGAGTGTGCAGGGACAGGTGCTTGATTTTTCTGTGAACCGAAAATGACTCTAAAAAGTAATTTATTTAAGAGAAAAAGACCCAGCCCCACAGAACTGGCCTTCTAGTGGAGGGACAGGCAATAAACAACATGAGTGAGAAAATCTCCTCACCCAGAGATGGTGCCAACCCCAAGGCCGGAGGGAGAGGAGAAAAGGGGGCAAAGGGAGGAACAATGACATCTGTGCCCAGTGGAGTAAGTTTGATCCCAGTGGAGTTAGGACCCCACTTCACAGAGGACCCCAGCCCTCCCTGCCTCATACCTGGTCTCTGCTCCTCGCCAGCCCCCACCCTTCTCAACGGGATCAAGCCTGGACAAGGTTGTTCATCTCTGGGGATGGGAAACTGAGGCTCAGAAGGGAAGACTGTCACCTCTGCGTGACCCTAACCCTCCCGGGGACCCGCCCACCTGCCTGCAGAGCGCATCCCCTGAGTCGTGGGGAGCGGCCCACGACTTTAATTCTTTCTGGATCAAACACAGCACCAGATTTGCTGCCTCATGTCTAGTGGGCTCAGAGGAAATGCAGTGAGAGCTGAGTGCTGAGATGGGGGCGGACACGGCTTCTCTGCAGGCAGGCAGCTTGGGGCGTGGGGATGAGTGGTGCCCAGGACACGGGAAACCTCAGCCCACAGTCAGAGAGAAACCAAGACCGGACAGGGCCGACCCCACCCTCCACCTGGGGCTCCTCAAAGGGAAAGTGGCCTCAGGGAGGGGCCTTCCCCTTTGCAGCTTGGCTGCTCAAGGGAGCAGAGTGGGCAGCTCCCCACGACTCAGAGGATGCGCTCTGCAGGCGGGTGGGCGGGTCTCCGGGAGAGTTGGGGTCAAGCAGAGGTGACAGTCTTTCCTTCTGAGCCTCAGTTTCCTATCCCCAGAGATGGACAGCCTTGCCCAAGCTTGACGCTGTTGGGAAGGGTGGGGGCTGGCGAGGAGCAGAGACCAAGGGTGGGACAGGGAGGGCTGGGGTCCTCAGTGCAGCGGGGTCCTTACCCAGCCCGCTCAGCTTCCCCAGCCACTCTCCAGGTCTGACTGGACCCAGCCTGGTACCAGACCCCAGACCCATGCACCACCTGGTGATGTGAGCAGGCTGCTGAGCCTCTGGGTGACAGTGATGGTGAGGGTGCTTGGGTCAGGTGCGGCGCACACCAGGGAACTGTCTCAGCACTGAGTCAGGGTGACTGGACCGTCACTGCTAGCACTCTTGTTTCCATCCTCAGACCCTGTCCTCACTGGGCTCAGCCCAAAGCCCCCGTCCTGCTTGTTGAGCAGGCAATGCTCAGGGCAAGAGGAGCAGTATGGCTTCCCCCACTCCACACCACCTCCGGGCTCAGGAGGCCCACGCTGACCCAGCACAGGCTACTGAGCCCTGGTCCCCAAACTCAGAGGATGCTACACCATGCCTCTACCTCCCAGCACCTGAGCCTGGAGCACCCCTCTAGGGGCCAGGTCTCCAAAGGCAACCCACTAAGGTTCTTGGGCCTCTGGACCCACTTCTCCTGAACTGGTTGGACCACTGGGGTTGGAGGTTGAGGAGAGCTGGTCATTCCTTCTGTCTTCTTCATGCAGGTGGGGAATGGAGTCCTGAGGGCAGATGGAATTCATGCCTGGGAGGTTATAGAAGGGTGGGGGGCATCCAGAGATGGCATGTGCACACACACTTGGCCTTCCATCACACTCAAGTGGATCCTGGGCTGCACGCCAAGGACACAGCCATCACCAAGAAGGGTGAGGTCTCCACCCTGGGGCTGCTCTCCTGCTGTCCACGGAGGCTGGCTCACAGCAACCACAATCCAAGGTGCTAATGCTGTGATGGGGCATCCAGGACTGTGGAGGCACAGGAGGGGCGCTTCCTGAGGGCTCTGAGGGATGTGTAGGAGTTTGCCAGGGGAGGACCAGTCTGTGGGAGGAGCTGGGGAAGATCAGAGATAATGACAGCACTTTGGGGAGAGAAGCAGGTCCTATGAGAGAGACAGCTGTCGAGGGGAAAGGAGTAGAACAAGGTGGTATCCAGGGTCACCTTTGGGATTCATCCTGGGGCCTTGGGCAGCCACTGAAGGTTTATGAAGAGGACTTGGATGACAATCATGTGATTTGGGCAGATCTTCCTACTGCGGTGTGGGGGTGGGAGGCAGGAGCCAGGAGGCTGGGAGGAGGGAGGAGGTCTCTGCAGACGGTGAAAGGGGGGGACAGAGGGAGGTTGAGTAGGGGAGAGAAGCCCTCACTCCCAAAGGGCTTCCCTGGGCAGGGTACTGAGCTAGACAAGCAGAATTCTCAGGGAATCTGACTGGAACTCTGTTCAGGATGAGCTTTCTGGTGACAGCACACCCACAGGGACCACAGCCGACCTTGACGGAGTAGGATCTCCGTGGAGTGGTTTCAATGAACCCACACCACACCCTGTGAGGTGGGCTGTGTGGTCCTCTTGATTTCTAGTTGAGGAAACTGAGGCCTGGAGAGGTTCAGTAGCTGGCCCAAGAGCATCCAGCAAAGACAGCTAACATGAGAGTGTGACCCTGGGGGTCTCTGACTCTGGAAGCCTCTGGCAGGTTCACCAGGGCTAGAAGGCTCTGACTGAAGCACTGGATGGGAGGGGTCCTCAACATGAGCTGGAACAGTGGTTCTTTATTGAGAAAGAGGGGTCCATGAACTTGGATAAGGAAAAGATTACAGGGTTTTCCCTGGTGGTTCAGTGGTTAAGAATCCATCTTCAATGAATGGGATGTGTGTTTGATCCCTGTTCGGGAAACTAAGATCCCACCTACCTGCCATAGATCAAGTAAGCCTATGCTCTACATCGAAAAACCCCACATGATGCAATGAAGATCCTGCATACTGCAGCTAAGACCCAGCACAGTCAAATAAATATATATAAAAAAAGAGATTACACCTATACTTCACTAACCTCTAACCAAAGTGTAGCATTTCTTTTTACCATGAACACAGGTGTGTCAGCCATTCCTGTGAGCTCGGCACGGACAGACTCAGCTGTGTTTGTCACGTTTGTAGGTCAGCAGCAGCCAAGTAGCAGGAATTTCACAGGGTTCAACCTAGCGTCTTGTATTTCGGCTGCTGTGACATCTGATGTCACAGTTCTCACTCACAGCTACGGTAAATAGAGAAGCATTGTGTATTACTACATCAGAAAGATCTTAACAGTTTGGCATCTGTATTTGGATGAAAGGAGTTTCCTTTGTACTTCTGTGAATGTATCCGTGTTCCCAACAACATTGCTTGGAGACGAGGATCATGGGTCTCACCAGACACCAGAGGTGCCCACAGCACCAGAGGGTCGGGATGCCAGCTAAGTCTCCTCTCACTGGTCTCTGCATGGGTTCCAGCCTCTGGCCCCCAAAGACAGAGCTCCTCCTGCCAACAAGTGTGCTGACTGCCTCCAGGAGCCCCGGAACCTGGCCTCTTATCAACCCAGGATGCAAGTGGCCCTTCCCTGTGACCCTGAGTTTGCTCTATGACACTCTGACTGGGGAGTGGTGGGCCAGGGGTCCAGCCCTGGACTGGCTTCACCTGTCTTTCCTGTGTGAGCGCACCACCACCATCAGGCCACATTTCATTCCAGACCTGGAAGCAGAGGTTGGCCACCTGCCAGGCCCTGGGTTGAAGAGTGCTGGGCTGTCCTGGCTCCCCTATAGCTCACATCTCCCCATTGGGCCTTCTCTGGGGCTGTCCTGTGTCTCATATCCCTCTCTGGGAGGCTTTGTGGTTGGGAATGTCACCCCTGTGAGTCGTAGTCCCTGCTCTCTAAAGCACAGCTTACCTAAGATTTGCATAGAATTGTGTTTCCACTGGTCCATCCACCAGTCACTCATCTCTCCCTCCAACAGTCCTCCTGTGAGCCATCCATGCACCACCCACACATCCCTCCATCCACCCAACCATCCTCCTGTGATCCATTCATCTACCCAACTATCCATCCATCCTTTATCTACCCACCCATTCATCCACCCACCCATAAATCCATCTATCCACCTCCCATTGAGTCATTCATTCACCCAGCAGTCATGGGGCTCCTATAGGACAGGAAAGGAGGCAGAAATAAGACACCCATCCTAGTGACTTCCCTGCTCCCTCTGCCCAGTGGCCCCTCACCACTGGCCTCTACTGACCTCCCTCCAGCACGCTGGCCATCCTACAGAATCCTGAAAGCCTGGAGCCGTGACCACCTCAGGGCCCTTCTATCTGGAATGCATTTCCTCTCACCTCCCCAGGGGCAGCTCTGATCCCTGAGACACAGCTTCCAAATCACCTCCCCTGATTGCCCCGTGGGCCACATCTCTTAGGGGCTTATTGGTGGAACGTCTGCCTTCCGAGGGAGAGAAGGCCCCTCGCCCCCTCCCTGCCACACTGGGTGCTGGCAGCCGTGGCCCCCGGAGGGAGCGGCCCCACCCCGCTTACTGAAGCCGCTTCCTCCTGGGCGCCTTATCTCCCGGGCCGCCCAGCTCCAAAAGCCGCAACTAACGTCTGCTTCCCCACAAGACCCAACTGCCCGGCCCGGGGGGAGTGGGGAGCCGGCGAACACTCCAGAGATGGCCACCAAGGGCGGTGTGGCACCCGCTCCCCATTCGTGGACAACTTTCTTCTATTTCAACTCAACCTCTGTCAGCCCCGCTGATCAGAAAACCAGGCAGGATGAGAGGCCCCTCATGAAAGTGGAAGTGTTCCATCTGGGGTGCCCCGCAGGTGCAAGGTGCCCTGAACATCTGCCCAGAGCCAGGGTGGGGACTGCCTTCACAGGGGAGGGGCCTGCGCCTCCCTAAAACCCTCTCACTCCCCAACTTGGAGAGGTCCCACCATCTGCAGCCTGGATATGGGGTGACACAGGGCTCCAGTAGCAGTGGGGGTCACAGCTGCACCGTGGACCATGAGGCAGGCTGTGCCCGGCATCTTCCGCAGTCTCCACCCTGAGCGGCCTGGGAGCTGGGACCACCGTGATCAGGGCGCCACGCACACCAAGGAAACTGGGTTGGGGCGGGGTGAGAGAGGTGGTGGCCAGTGTGACCCTAGATCCCACCCTGACTTGGAGCAGGGCAGACCAGGAGGGGCCGTGAGGACGGCAGAGACGTCGGGGACTGGGCCTTGGCTCCCAGGACCGTCCTCTCCATCTGAACCCTGGGGACTCAGGGCAGCCCGGCCTGCAGGGGATGTGCACGTGGCGGCCCCTTCCAGGAACAGACAGGGTCTGTGCTGCACAGGCTCTAGAAGGATGCCCACCTGTGGAGACAGTGCCTCTGGGGAAAGACAGCAGCAGGGGCATGGATGGGGTTCTCATTGGCTGCCCTGCGCCCTCTGCACTGCTCGGACTGCTCCCCATGGGCAGGAATTACCTAGAAATTCAACGCAGCTTATCAAAATTCATGAGCTCTGGGGCTGCAGGCTGCACACCTCTGGCCAGTCAGAGACCCTGAGCCTACACCAAGTTTGGGTCCCCAGGGATTGATTGACAGGCCAGTGGAGGGCAAGGGGCACGCTGTCTCCTTCAAGGGGTCTTCCCACGGTGGTCACCACCTTCACCAAGTGACTGCATGCCTGTGCACAGCCTCACCTCCTCTGTGCTTGGTGAGGGGTCTGGGACACCCGTGTCTAGTCTGAGAGGTGACCGAGGGCCCTGGCATGCTTTCTGTCATCCCTCAGACTGGGGAGGAGCCTCACGCTCTCGGCAAATTCCACCTGTGAGTCTGAATTGACTGTTCCCCAAGGTGTCCATCAGGAAATGGGGTGAGGGTCTCCAAGGAGACCCCAGCCAGGAGGACAAACTCAGAGAGGGGGTTTCCTTGCCCAGCCCAGTGGGCAGCACTTTCAGGGTGGGTGGGAGCCAGGACCTCCAGGCTGCAGGGGAAAGCCTGAGTGCAGGGGGCTGGCCAGAGTGGCAGGACAAGGATCAGACCAGGGCTGATCCAGAAATCAGGTTCAAGGTTACAAGTGAGGCTCACGAACAGCTGGCCCTGGGAAGACGGCCCTGGGGGAAGTCTGGCTGAGGTCAGGAGAGGGTGGAGACCCCTGGACCACCCCAGGCTGCAGGCTGGGCCAAGCCAGAGGGGAGATAGGCAGGCCGGACTGGGCTGGGAGGCTTGGCCAGGGTGGACATTGCCCTTCTGTTGTTGATCGGTGGGTGCCCTCACGCCCCCCTGCACCACCCCAGGTCAAGGAAGCACGCCCAGCGGGCCAGGCTCAGGGTGGGTGGAGTGTCACCGGCTGGGCTGGAGGAGGAAGTTGTTGGGAAGTCAGAACGGAATTGCCGTGAGGGGAGGCCAGGCAGGGCCGGGCCCAGATGGTTCCTGTTGAGGAAGCAGTGGGCACAGCTGCACGGCTGCTCCCTGGCCGGCCGCACTATCACGGTGACACAGCTGGCTGCCTCGCCGCAGGCTGCAGGCGACCTCCCCCACCGGCGCCTCCCCAGGCCCGCCCTGCATCACATGAGCCCCTGCGGCCGCCCGCCCCTTCCCCAGGCGGCTGCAAGAAGGCCTGAAGCAGTCTGGGGGACAGAGACCTCCAGTTCAGAGGAGCCCAGGCTGACTGAGGCCTGCATCTTTCTCTCGAGGGCCCACGAGGTTGAGAAGGGCATTGAGCGTGAGGCTCACCAGGCTCCATACCGCTGCCCACCACAGGGCTGCCCACCTCCCACCTCAGCAGGATTCAGATTCCTGAACCCACCCTCTGGCTCCATGTCCCGGGCGTCCCCCGTGCTGGACAGTGGGCCCTCGGCATCCACCAGCTGTTCAACACCCCGGGGTCCCAGGAAGGGCGGTCCAGGTAAGGGGACGGGACCGGTTTGGGAGTCAGGGGCGGCGCTGAGCAGGTGGCATGAGGCAGCGACATCTCCTTGCTGTGCTTCCCGGCCTGTTGACTCATGTTGGACATCAGCACAGCCTCCCGCCGGGCACAGACCTGTGCAGCTGGGGCAGGTGGCCGGGGAGGACCAGCAGGTGCCAGGCCTACGGGTGGGTGCCAGGCTTATGGGTGGGCCCCACCCAGAGGCAGACGCTGGAGGTGGAGGCTGTTCAGTGAGCAGGGCCCCAGGAGTCGGCGAGAAAGGTGGTGTGCAGAGCGCTGGGGACCTCCAAGACTTGGAGGTCAGAGGAGGAAACCGAGGCCAGATGGAGGGGCTGGTCCAGGGCCCCAGGAGCGAGTGGTGGTCCAGGACCTGCTCCGCCCCTACTGAGGAGCAACCTGCCAGGGCTCCCACCAGCGGAGCCAGGGAGAGGTGGTCACACAGGGAGGACCTCCAGGGGCTGCTGACTGGGGGGAGTAGGAGGCTGTGGGCCCAAGCTGCAGGATCACCTGCCTGGCTCTCCCGGGACTCAGGGGCCCGCAGAGCTGCACACAGGAGGCCCTGCTCACCAGCCATAGCCACGTGGCCATGGATTATAAACACAGATCTGCAAGTCTCATTGCAGTCGCCTGCAGAGCGCAAGCAGGCCTGAGTCACCCCAGCACCCCAACCCCAGACAGCCCATCTCCCCTGCAGAGGGACCACCTGCCCTAAGCGGGTCCCCACCTGCCCCAGCCAGGGACCTGAGGGCCAGCTCCACTGGGCACTCAGCACATCCAGGACTGGGGCCCCAGGGTGTGCAAGGCCCGCCTCTCCACATAGTCACTAGCTTGCTGCGGGTGATTCAAAGATGTTACCAGGGAGGTGCCAGTCACCGGCCTGGAATATGGCCACCCTGCCCTCGGGCTGACCACAGCCTCTGGTCCCATCCAGTTCTAGCTGCAACCACACAGCTGTCCCTCCTTCCCTGGGGTGGCCCTGCCTGACCCCCACTGTCCTGGGACCACTCGTCGCTCCTCACCTGGAATCAGTCCCTCTTCACCTGGGTCTCAGTTTCCTTGTGTGCCAGGCCCCATCCTTCGGCTCCATGAAAGGATCAAGAAGCAGCTTGTCAAAGCCGGGGAGGGGAGGGGGTAGCGGCCGTGGCTGTGTTCGGATGGATGGCGGCGTGTCTGCGTGGAAGGGGTCTGAGGCTGGGAAACGTGATGCACCTGCTGAGCTCACAATGTCACTCCAGGTGTTGGGCTGCAGGCCTCTGAAGCAGAGCCGCAGCCACCCCATCCGCAGCGCGTCTCACCTAGGGGGCTTCAGGGGGATGAGGGAAAGCAGTGGGCGTTTGGCTTGTGCGTCGAGCTGGGGGCTTGCCTGGGCACGGGGTCCCCGTCCTGGGACTCCGGCTTTTAGGAACTTGTGGCCCATCTTCGCTAAATCACCTGGCCCCATGGGACAGACACAGACACGCAGGGAGACATCCAGCTCCCCATGCCCCCTCAAAGGGGCAGATGCTGGGCTCCCAGGTGCCGGACATCTCTACCACAGGAAGTGGCAGGTGGGCTAGGCTGGAGTTCATCGGAGCCTGGGGGTCCAGGACAGGCCTTGGGTCAGTGGGTCTATCTTGCAGGCTTCCCAAGAGTCTGTGGAAAGCTTTGAGATTCCAAATGTCAAGTAGCACCTAAACCATTAAAAGAATAGTAAGTAATATCTTCTGAAGCTGAGTCTGTCTGTCGGAGAACATGCATGAACTCTGTGCTGCCCTCCTGCTGGTAGGAAGCGGGGGCAGGGCCAAGGGCGGGGGGGAAGACAGACACACGGACAGACCCACCTCTGCCAGTGCGTCCCCGAGGTGTGTGCGGCTGCAGCAGACAGAAAGGAACAATGCTGGTTAGGAGGTGTTCACTGCACTCAGGCTTATTAGGTGCCCGACTTCCCTGGCAGTCCAGTGGTAAGACTCCATATTCCACTGTGGGGGCTAAGACCTGCACATGCCACAAGGTGCGGGCAAAAAAAAGAGCCATTTGTGTGTGCTAGGAGCTGAACCCCACAAATGAGAGGTGGAGCTAGCACATTGGCAGTGGTGCCTCGGGCAAAGGAGGCTCAGGGACGGTGCCTGAAGGGGAAACTGAGTCAGGCTTGTTCATGTCACCTGAGAGGGACAGGTGGGACCCAGGTGGAAGATCTGCAGGGAGACAGGGAGTGTACTGTCACCAGAGGGTCCAAGCGACGCAGCTTCGTGGAGGGCGCCATCCTGCGAGCCTTGGGTCACCTGGTCACAGGGGTGGGGTTCAGAGGTCACCACTGTCACCAAGTGGTCTTGCCCTCCCTCCCCTGTTCCCCTCCTCCTGTCCCTGCCACCCCCCACCCCCAACCACAAGCACTTCTTTGAAACATTCTCTATCTGGAATCACCCTCTCTGCTGTATTCATTTCCTGGGAAGGCTGTAACAAATCACCACAAATGGGTGAATTACAACAGAAATCTCCTCCTTCCGATTCTGGAGGCCAGAGTCTGAAACCAGGAGGGTCGCAGGGCCGAGCTCCCTCCAGAGGCTCCAAGTGAGGGTTCTACCTGTCTCTTCCAGCTCTTGGGGGCTCCAGGCATCCTTGGCTTGTGGCCACCTCCCTCCCATCTCTGCCCCCATCTTAATGCGGCCTCTACTCCTCTTCTGAAAAGGACAGTGGTTTTTGAATCTAGGGCCACCCCATTCCAGGTGACCGAGCTCCAAATCCTGTCTGTGTTCCAGGCGGCAGGACTGGGGCAAACGAGCCCAGGGCCTGAAGGGCCACCTCCGGCACAGCCAGACCCAGGGCTTGGGCTTGTGGCCTCCAAGGGGTCAGGGAGCCTTGAGGGCTTCACTCTGCAAGAGGGGAGCCAGGTTATCAGAATCCTGCGTGTTCTCTGCCCCACTGCCGGCCCGCCACCCCACTTTCCAATCAGCCGAGGCCCTTGGCCACACTTTCAGGGCTGTCAGGAGACAGTCAGCTATGGACACTGGGAGGGCCCAGGGCGTCTGGGATTGGCATGTGCCTGGGCGGACGGCAGAGTCCACAGCCCCTCTGTGCAGTGTGGGACCGAGGACCAAGCCCCACATCCATCTGCGTCTCTGTGCAAAGTACTGCGAGCGATTTGTCCTTTGACTTCTGTACCATTGCCTCACGTGGGACGGCTGTCCTGTGCCTGCTCTGCTCACATCCTGCAGGGCTTACTTCCCTTCCCCAGGCCCGTCTCCACTTCTTGTTGACCACATGGTGCTGGGGGCTCCCGTGTCAGGATATCGGCTCAGGGCTGCTGAGCCCCATGTGAGGTTGTGATTGCTATCACAGAAGAAGATACCAAGGTTCCAAGGGGCACGCAACAGGCAAGAGCAGAGGCAGGCTTGGACCCGGCTCTAATGACCCTACAGAATGGATGCAGGGCCAGATGGGAGTGGGGGCCCATTACGGTGGAAGGAGCCCTGGACACCTGCTAGATCAGTTGGTCCTGGCAGGAAACCGCTTGCATGACCACTGGGCAAGAGTGCGGACAGTTTGAAGAGAAACCACTAACACAGATCAAACAGAGTCGCCTGGCCAGCACAGAACTCTGGGGGACACTCCTTGACCTGAGGGGTGGGAAGGGAGGAGGGGAATGAGCTGAGAGAGGGGCCAGGAGAGGAATGGAGTGGGAGAGCCCTGGAGAGAGGACAGCAGGACAAAAACCCATGTGTTCCCTCCATGCCCATCTCCTAGGGCCTCCTGACCTGCCCCAGGCCAGCCTCCAGAGCAGAGGAGCAGGAGTGCAGCTTGCCCCCATCCCCCCATGCCTCGGGTCAGGACCCACCATAAGTCTGGGGAGGGAGGGCTGCACTCCACCCCAGGTCCTGGGAGGAGTGCATTACCCCCAGGGTAAATGTGGAGCACTCTTTCCCTGAGACCTGCAGTTTCCATGCTGTCCCATCCCACAAGCCTAGGGGCAAGACTTCTGGGGGCAGCCGGCAGGAGGACTCCAGCCTCCCCACACATTAGACAACAAATCCAAACTTCAGAAGACAGAGCTGGGGATAGGAGTGATACCCAGGGGACAGGGTGCAATCCAGGCCAACTTACTGAAGGAAGTGGTCCCTTGGCGGGTAGCTAGAGGAGGCAAAGACTTTCACTTCTCAAAGTGTCTTGACTCAGAAGAAAGGCATCGGTGTTAACCTCTCACATCTTCACTTCCACAACTGCAGTGGTGGAGGACAGGCCAAGGGAGGGAAAAAAGGGGCCACTGCTGGACTCAGGCTTATTCACACAGGTAATGGGGCCAGAGGTAGGGCTGCAATGGCGCTAATCAAAATCTCAGCATTAAAACCCTTTGTACAGTCCCACTGGCACAGCCAGGGCAGGCAGACATCCTGGGGCAGGCAGTGACCAGCAAAGGATGGCCCAGAATGGAGGTGGCATCCATGGTAACCCCATCCAGGGGTCTTCTGGGAGTGGGGTGTTCACAGGTGCTTCTCATGAGGCTTTGGGGAGTCAACTTGCCATTCCATTGTTTACAAGAGTGAACTCAAGAAAAGTCAGGCCGGATCACCTCTCCTCTGTGTTCACGCCCTCTGGGGGCTTCCCCTGCCCCCCATCCCGTGCCCACCCCTCTTCCTTTATCCAGCTGGTGCATGGCCACCCCACCAACACCCCAGACCCCCTCCCGCCCTGGCACTGTTCCCTCCCCATGGGATCCTCTTCCATTCGGCCCCTTCCCATCCCCTCTTCATCTTTGCTCTGGTTACCCTCCCCTCACCCCCAACACGTGTGCTCAGTCCTCCTTTCCTGCTGTTTCCCCTTCACTTATTATCTGACGAAGGAGGCAGTTCCGTGTCTATTTATCCTGTCTCCCTGGTGTGCTGGCTCTGCTGTCTGCTTGCCATGGCACTCTCAGCACCCAGAGTGGTGCTGCCAGGATGCCCAGTACTGGGTGGTGAATGCATCCCGTGTCCAGGCACAGAAGCGAGTGCGCTAATCAGCACAGGGGCCCTGGAGAGTGGCTTGTGTTGGTCTCTAGATGCTAGATCACAGCTGCTGTCAGACAGGAGCTTAGGCCCAAAGACTGGAGTGACCTGCCAGGGGTCAGACAGCATGTGGCCCCAGGGCTGAGTTGGACCCAGGCCTGGGGACAAGACCGGGGCAGCCTGTCCCAGCCCCTCCCCACGGGCACCAGCGTTCCCTCCCCCGCAGCTGGAGGCGTGGACGGGGCTGGACCACCTGCCCTCCCATCTTCTCTCCCCATGTCCTCTACAGGGGGGCACAGGGCCCAGAAAGGGAAAGGGACTGCCAAGCCACAGAACACCCAGGCAGGTGGCTTATAAACAGCAGATGAGGAGACTGGCGGTCCGAGATCACGTGCCGGCAGGTTTGAGGTGTGATGAGATCTCCCTGGTCCACTGTGCCCCACCACCACCAAGCAGCGCTTCCAGGAAAGGCCCAGGGAGGGCTGGGAAAGGCCCAGCGGCCAGAGGGGGATGCCGACTGCAGGGAGGGCAGGCATCTCCTGCCATCCCGGGGGGTCCTGTTACCTTGGAAACACTGACCTGCTAACTATCCTCCGTCCTAGGGATGGAGGAACCTTTTTGTCGACCCCCATCCCAGCACCTACTCAGCCACAGAGCCCACCCAGGCCCATTCGTACCTCACCTATCTGGCCCGGAGGTCTGTGTCAGACACCCAGGGTGCACACACTCCTCCCCCAGTTCCTAAGCGGGAGGGGGGTGGGCCAGATGTGGACTCACCCGCCTGGGCCAACGTCTGAGCGGGAATCCCTCAAACGTGGCCACCTCTACTCTGGGTGGGAGCGCTTGGGTGTCACTGCCGGGGGCTGGGTGATCCTTCTGTGACAACGCAGGCCTGCTCCTCAGACAGCAGAGGCTCGGGGCCATGACCGCAGGGACAGAGGAGGGACCGCCAAGGTTGTTCCCCAAGGACAGTCTGCTCCCTGGAGGAGGAGGCAGGATGGGGGCAGAGGAGAGGGCCGCTCCATTCCAGAGCCCTTCTTGGCCCTGGGCATGGCTTCTGCCCAGTAACTCTTCGAAGGCATTATTGACCTGGCCGCATACATGGAGACAAATCAGAGGGGCCAAGAAACCTACCGAAGGTCACACAGCAGTCCCCAGCAGGGCTGGAGCCTCCCTGTCTGCCCAGCACCCTCCCTGGGGAGAAATGCACTTGGGCGGGGCCTCAGGAAAGGGACTCCCTTGGCACCCAGCACTCCAGTGTGGGAGCCACACCTGGCAGCCCAGACCCTGGGCTGAGCCCTCTGAGAGCCCACGGTGGGGTCTGCTGGCTCCATTCCACGGAGCCCGGGGCAGGTGTTGCCGGCACCCCAGCTGACAGCTGGACAGAGCACCGCCGCTGCTAATGCCTGAGAGCAGCCCACCCCGGGCCACGGGGCGAAGCCCTGTGCTCCTTGCTGCTCTGCAACTTTCAGAAAAGCAGGCAAGCCTGCCCCAGGTTCATGCCTGCCCTTGAAATAAGCTCGGGTTTTCTGAGGGCCACTCCATGCAACTGAGGGCTCATGGGGCAAGGGGGACTCTGACTGTGGCTTTCACCCTGCAGGTGCAGCAAGGGTTCCCTTCCTGAGAGAAAGCTCCAGGGGGCTCAAGCCTGGGGGGCTTACGGCCTGGGGGAGCTGGTGGACGAAGGCACACATGTCAGACGGCAGAGGGTTGGGCCCCACCTGCTCACGGCCACAGGAGCCACACTGATGGACTGTCGTTGCGCTAGAGACATGACCAGTGTTCCCGGTGCCCTTGGCCCGGTGGATGGGGAACCAAGGCCTGGCCCTCATGCTGGCCAGGGGTCAGGGAGGCCACCCTGAAGATGCGCCCTCCAGACCTGTCTGCTCAGGTTGGACCAGGTCAGAACCAGGAGGGGAGGGCCAGGCTGGAAACCAGCTCCATCACTTGCCCAGGACCCCACAGGCCTATCTTCTCGTCTATGACGTGGGGGTGGCAGCCAGACCCCGAAAAGCTGGGGATGGAGGGGGAGGACCCCGGCACCCACCCGGCCCAGCCCACCTTTCTCACCCCTTGCAGGATCCTGGCTATGACCCCCTGTCTGTACCCGCTCCCCGGCCAAGGCCCCTGGCGGGAGTGAATAGGGGCCCTGTGTAAGGAAGTGGGGATTCACCCGCCCTGGGGCTCCCAGCGCTTCCTCCTTTCCTCCCAAATCGGGGTGCATTTTGAGTGCGTGGAAAGCCCCGACCTCACAGGCCCTGGGAGGGGGCAGCATGGTGGGAGGGAGGCCAAGCAGGAGGGGCTCTGGGACGTTTGCCTCCAAGGCCAACAGGGCCCCTCAGAAAGTTCAGGGGCGGGGGCTGTAAGGGTCTTCCCACAGCCGGGTCCTCTTTTGAAGACAAAAGGTCTAGGGTTCCAGCCTCGCTGTGAGCAGAGCGACAGCACAGACGCAGGAACCCCAACACCCAGACTCTAGACCTCAGAGAGATCACACTTTACTGAGGGGTCCCAGGGCCCACCTCCCCAGGACACTGCCCGCCACCCCAGCCCCACTGCTGACCGCACACCCACTCCTGCCAGGCAGCGCCTCGGCCTCTGGGCTAGGAGCCTCTCCGAGAGGCTCCATGCGCACAGCCCTCGCCTCTCCCCTCCTGTTTCTCAGGAGGCCTGGACAGACGGATGCACAGACAGACGCTGTTCCACCCCTCCACCACCACAGTGTTTTCTAGACCCAGGGTCAGGACCCGATATTCTAAAGCAGGTGACAAAAAACTGCAAGTCATAACAGTATCATTCCAGTTCGTAGGCCCCAGGTGCACCCTGCTCTATCCTCTGAGGCCCAGGAGGCAGGACAAGGGACTCTGCTTGGACCTGGCCCCTCGACCAGGGCTTCCTCGTCTGCAGCTCGAGGGGCTGTCCCCACCTGGGGGGCTCTCCAGGCGGGGGCTGCCGCTCGAAGCTGCAGGGCAGAGAGCACAGCTGGCTG
The DNA here is from genome assembly GCF_033118175.1 of Dama dama. Lineage (NCBI taxonomy): Eukaryota > Metazoa > Chordata > Mammalia > Artiodactyla > Cervidae > Dama > Dama dama. Next base: position 20,169,029 of record NC_083684.1, on the reverse strand, counting down.
GAGGGGAGATGGGAGCAGGCAGCTTCCTGTGGAAACCGAAACTGCCAGGTGCTTCCCTCCCTCCCCCGGGGACCAGAGACAGCTGGACGAGGTCCTGCAGCCCTGCCCTGCCCAGCCACCTCCCTTTCAGGCAAATGTCCACGGTCCAGACTCTGCTTCTCACCGGTCACTACGGCGACGCACTTCCCTGAGCCCCTGACCCGACCCTCAGCACAGATGAGACCAGGTGGCCCTGAGGCTCTGCCACCCCCTGGGGCTGCCCGTCCAGCTGGAGACACCCTGGCATGGGATTTCAAAGTCTTTGGGCAAAAGCAGGATGCAACAGATACCTGAATAATCTCTAACTTGAATACAAGTGAAAATGATAACGTTTCAAGTAGATCAGATTTAACAGATTTAAAGCTGACTTCTCTGTCTGCCAGAATATGAAACATTTCACATGCAGGCCACGTACAGTTTCTACTGCACAGGCTGCTGAGCCTGCAGGACCTGGGAGACAGAGGGACCAGCCTGGTCGGCATCCGCGGGGGGCCCCTGGCATGCTGCCTGCTCCTGCCATCGGCCCACTTTTCATTTAAATTATGAAATAATCTGCCCACATCAGGAAAGCCCCATCCCAGGCAGGGGAAGCAAACTGTCACTTCGTCCCAAAGCTGCTCCCTCACCACACTTCTTCATAAAAATGGAGTTGCTTGTAGATCCAGCGCCCCCTGCCCCGGAGGCTGCCCCTCTGCCCCCACCCTGGGAACACTGAAAGCCAGGCTGCAGGTCCCGGACCCAGTTCAGGGTGCCATGCGAGGTCAGTCCCCCAAACTCAGCTCCAAATCCTCAATGTAAAATGGGGCTCGTGTTGCATGTCAGCACCGGAGTCACCCACCTGTGGAACCGTCCAAAGAACTGTTTTATCTGTGTGTGTCTTTCCCAGATAGGGTGTAATTGTCTGTGTTTTAAATTGCTACATAGAAGTATTGAGTTCTGTGCATCTTCTGCAATATTCCTTTTTCTCCCCACGATGATAGAAAACAAAGCATCAGTGCAGTCGTGGCCGCGTTGCCTGGTGGCCCCCTGAGCCTGGCAGCCAGAGGGTGGGCTGCAAGGTGACCCCTTGCAGCTCCTGTTGAGAAAGGCCTTTTGTACAGTCACATGTCCAGTGCAATGTTGGGCATTTCAGTAGGTCATGAATCCTTGTGGCTGCTGGGGAGGCCCCACCCACAGAAACTAGCGTGGGCAGAGGTGGGAGGCAGGGGAGGGACACTGGCATCTGACCATCGAGCCGGTGGGGGCCTCGGTCCACCTGATCCGACCTTTTCGGCTGTATTTTCTCTACATCTGAACATGGGCTCAGCGGTCATCTGGGTGAGGCTGTGGCAGGGAGTCTGGCTGTTATGAACAGAGGAGAGGCTGGTGCGGTCTCCCTCGCTCTGCACCATCCCCTCCCCAACTCAAGCCCTGCTCCAGACCTTCAACGTGAGGCTTGGGTGGTGGAAAGTCCTGGTGTGGCTGCCAAGCAGCAGGCTTGAGGTCTCCGAGCTGGGAAACCCCACTCCAGGAAGCTAGAAATGGCACTCTGAGCAGCCCCTCATGACGTTAGAAGGAAGAGGTGGCTGAGGGGACTTTGGTATCTGCCTGTTGGCCGCCTGAGCACCACCCCCCGGGCCTTCCCCAGACAGCACCGCACAGAGGTGGCCGTGGCCAGTCCTGGGTGAGTCAGGAGACTGCACTACTGAGCAGACACACCCGTGCACTCCTCAGCGAGGCCAGGAATACATGACAGGCCGTGCTGGAGCCCAGGCCTGGTGGGATAGCTCCCGCTGCGGAGGGTGTGCAGATGGGCTGTTGCAGTCAGGACAGGGCCCGGGGGTAGGGGGGCATTTGTAATAATAGTGGCACATCGCCGAGCTCTCCCTGTTCCCACAAAGGAGACGTGTGAGCACCCCACTTCACTCCCATGGCCCTGCCATGTACTGGACGCCAGGGTCTGGCTTCCAAGCCAGGAGCTCTGAGGCTGGCTCCGTGACATTTGGCTGGCATGTTCCCTAAAATGTTTTTGAACAATCAAGTCCCCTATAAGGTGCTGTTTCTCACAAAGCGGCCTCACCCAGCTCAGTCACACCAGCCCTGGGCTGCTGCTTTTGTGTTGGGTATGAACAGGGGCTGTAGCCGCTACAGAAGCTTTGGAAGGTGACAGCTGGCTTCACCCCACATGCTGGCCGCGAAAAGAGTGACCTTAACACTCCTGCTGGCTAATGCGTGTGAGATGTGCGGTAGCGAGCAGGTGCCCCCACCCCTTGGGAGGAAGCAAGACGAGGTTGCAGGGGCCCAACTGGGGCCTCCGGGTGGGCATCTCACTGCCACTGCTACTGAACCAAACTTGGGTCCCCTCGCCCACAGGCTGCAGAGCCTGTCCCCTGATGCCGCGTTGTGATGAAGGAAAGCACCCTGTTTATTATAGGTGGTGAGCAAGGAGAGCGAGCAGCTCAAGCTCAAAAGACCCAGACTCGCTGATGGCTTTCAGGGAAGGGGTTTCAGAGGCTAGGTGAGGGAGGGGCTGCAGGGTGTCTGCTCAGCTGGTGCGCAGTTCTCAGATTGGTTGGCATCAAGGTGAAGTTCCGAGCATCATCAGTCTTCTGGTTTCCACCTGGTCTGGGATCTATGCACTTGTATCGGGAGGTCTTGAAAACAACTTGAGAATGTGTGTCAGCGTGCATGCGTGTGTGCATGTGTGCTCAGTCGTGTCTGACTTTTTGTGACCCTATGGACTTTAGCCCACCCAACTTCTCTGTCCATGGGATTTCCCAGGCAAGAATACTGGAGTGGGATGCCATTTTCTTCTCCAGGGGATCCAGGGATCGAATATGCGTCTTCTGAATTGGCAGGTGGGTTCTTTACCACTGAGCCACCGGTGAAGCCCATGTGTGTCAGACCTTTATCCAGATCTTTCAGGGAAGTGGGAGTTCAGTGACTCTGCTCTGTGGCTGGTTTATAGTCTAAATTGTAACCAGTTTCCAAGCCCAACAAGAATTATTTTTCTCTACATCTTCATATTTCATGATCATTCGCTCTTGAGTCAGACTTTTGAGACTCAGGGTGGCCTGGGAGACTAAAGCCAAAGTCGTTTATTTCAAAGAGCAGCGATCTTGGGGCCTGTTTGTGATTTCACCAGCATCTTCCTAAGAGTGGGCGATGGTGCCGACTGGCCTGTTTGCAACATCTAACATTGTGTTTAACATCTAACAGGTCGTGTGGTGTAGCGTGTCATGTTTTATGCTGCACATGTGCTCAGGGCTTATTTTCATGGAAACCCTGAGGCTGCGGCTGCAGGTTTAGCACCTTGATTGGTGGAAACGTTGCCCCAAAATCAAACTGTCCAGGCCCAGACAGGGAAGCCTGGCGTGCTGCCGTCCATGGGGTCACAAAGGGTCAGACACGACTTAGCGACTGAACAACAAGACTGACATTTGTCAGCTTTAATTCAAATAAGCATGTTATTAAATGACTCAGCTCGTCTCACTTTGGAATTCCACTGCTAATGTGCATGGATGGATGGCAGACGGGTGGGTAGATGGGGAGAAAACGAAGGAAGCCGGAAGGCAGGTGAAAGCAAATTCTTGAAAAGTTTCTTCTGTGAAGAGGATGTCTATGTCTGGGTCATTGCTGAGGTAGCCGGCTGGGAGGCAAAGGCGACTCAAGGGAGGATGTGGGTGATATTCCATCCCGAGAAGAGAGAATGCCGCCCTGAGACCCCTAAACATAGTCAGTGAAGCACAGTCTTTGCTATGAGCACAAACGGTTTGTAACTTGTCGGTTTCCTGCAAGTTAACACCCAACTTACAGCATCTGGGGCCCAATCGGTGTCAATAGAAAGACATCCAGGCCCGTCGCGGGATGCCCACTGACCGTGGAAGCCTGACTGGACACAGGAAATGAGACCGGCGTTTCTGTCAGAGGAAGGTGAGGAGGAGAGGAGTGTGGCTGGGTTTTTATGCCCTGAGGCAGAGCCTGCAGAAGAGACTGACTGTTCACCGGAGGAGGAGCTCAGGAAAGGAGAGGCAATAGGAGGGAGCAGACCACAGGCCTGGAAGTCGAGGACCCTAGGCCTCCCTCACGCTCCTTTGGCCAGGTCTCTGGAGAATCTTAGACGCATGTCAGTTGGGAAGACCCCAGCCACAGACCAGACCAGACTGCCTGCTATTGTGACATCAGGCTCTGCCGGGCACCTCCAGGACTGAAGGGGATGCTGAGGGCAACCATGCTCTGCGGGCCCAGTGAATGTCACCCCTGAAAGGTGGGTTCTGGAACCTGGACATATTTCAGTCCTGACGTCTGGACCTTCAGGAGCTTGGCCCCTGGCTGAACTGGTTGCAGGTCACCTGGGAGCCTGCACCCCTCTCTCAGCTCGAGGCAGGCATGGCTCATCGATCCCAGTAGCTTTCTGTGGAGCGTGGATGAGGCCTCAGCATCACTCAAACAGAGTGCTCCCAGGGCCAGTCCTGGATGGTGGTCACACACTGTCCATGGGGAACAACTGTCCCCTCATCCACAGCTGGTACTTTAGTCAAATGGGATGAAAATGTCATGACCATGTAAAACTGGGGCAGAGGCTTCCTCCACCAACCATCGCTTTCTCTTTGAGTCTTGTCTTCGGACCACATTTGGTTTGGATCGCTCTGTCCTGGGCGATGGGTCTCCTTTGCACATGGTTTTATGTCAGGTTTTAGGAAGCCCTTCATTGGAAAAGACCCTGATGCTGGGAAAGATTGAAGGCAAAAGGAGACGAGGGCGGCAGAGGATGAGATGGTTGGATGGCATCATCGGCTCAATAGACCTGAACTTGAGCAAATGCCAGGAGGTAGTAAGGGACAGGGAAGCCTGGCGTGCTGCAGTTCATGGGCTCGCAAAGAGTTGGACACAACTGAGCGACTGAACAACAACAGAATTAGGAAGCCCTAGCGTCTATGGGGTCGCACAGGGTCGGACACGACTGAAACGAGTTAGCAGTAGCAGCAGCAGCGTCCCCAGAGCACGAGGATATAGCTACGTCCCCACCCCCACACCGCTCAGGACAAACTCTCAGACAAGATGTGAAAGCTCTCTGGGATCCGTTACTTCATCCATGAAAAGTCAAATTTCAGATAAACAATATTTTCATATACGTATGTCCCAAATAATTCCTGGGAGACACTTATACTGAAAACTATTCACTGCTTATCTAAAATTCAAATTTAACTGAGCATCTGTATTTTTATTTCCTAAATCTGGCAACCCTCCCCATGAAGGATTTCAACCCTATCTCCAACAGGATTGCATTCAACTACAAAGAGCAGAAAAGCCAACAGCAGTAGAAACAGGGTTTGTTTGTCTTTGTCCATGTAACAGAAGCTCAGAAGCAGGTGGTCGAGGCTGGTGCGGCCATCTAGGACACAAACTACTTTGCTCTTTCTATTCCACCTCCACTTACTAGTGGCTTCCTAGCTGCAAAGTGGCTGTACCACCTCCAGGCATCACGTCTGCCTCCCAAGCAGGAAGAAAGAGGAAGAGAGAAGATGCAGAGGACAAAACTGGACCAGCCCCTTCATATAAGGAAAAGCTGGCTTCTGCAGAAGCCCCAGGCAACAGACTTCTGGTTTCGCCTAGGACAGGGGTCCAATCCCCAGTCTGACGCGCCTTCCCAAACCAGGGCTTTCTGACTTCTCATTTCACACCTTCTCTGCAGTTTTCAAACAGTCTCCGCATTCAAGGCTCCACCCTCTCACAGCCCGTCCAAGTTCACAGCACCTGTCGCGTGCCCTTGGAGCCTGGGTGCAGAGCCTGCCCCTTTACGGATGGGAAAGGGTGGGCCCCCATGTGTCCTCTGGGGCTGCACTGGTCTCTCCCCCTGCCCCCACCCTGGTCTCAGATCTGAGGAATGGAACTCCCCCCTACTCTCTCGGGGTCCTTCTGCAAACAAACTAGTGAGTAGTGGCCAGGGGCTCTGAAAATGTGAGTGTTCCCGTGTGAGAATCCTTGCTTGTCCACCTCTGCCACCCTCCCCTCCTGCTTCACTCCGACGCCCCCCAAATAGAACTTCTCCTTTCCCTCGGAGCAGCCCAGTTCCCCATTCGCGGCCACCACACTGCCCTCAGCTTCTCCCCGAAGTTTCAGGTTCTGAGAGCTATTTCAGGTCTTCCTCCCACCCGCCTGCACCCCGGCCCTGCCTCTCTGCATGGACTAGCCACATGGAACTCCCTTCCCCAAGCCTCCAGACCCACGGCTGTCTGTCCCACCTGCCGTGGTGGGGAGAGACTGGACCCCGGCCCTCACCTGCCCCCTCTCCTGGGAGCCAGGGGTGACTGTGGTTCAGAAGGTGCCTTAGTTCTGGGTCTGCTTTGATTTAAAAACAGCTTTCTTGAGATAACTCACATAGTATACAGTTCACCCAAGCAAGGTGCCCAACTGCAGTGGCTTTTAGTCTGATCACAGAGCTGTGCAACTGTCACTGCCATCTAATTTTAGAACATTTTCATCTCCCCTAAAAGAACCCCTGTGCCCCTCAGCAGTCACCCTCACCCACCCCTGTCTCCTCCTGTCTCTCCATCCGCCCACTCTGGACGATTCACATCAATGGGATGCTGTGATGCACTGCCTTTGTGTCTGGCTCCTTCATTGAGCGCGATGCTTTCAGGGCTCGTCATTCCTCTTTCCGGAGAATCCTATTCCGTTGTTTGGAGTGTGTGGCAGCCTGGAGAGAATCCAGCCCACGCCTACACGCTGTGTGTCTCGGGCAGGGAGAGGCTGCCCCTCTCTGGGCCTCAGCTCAGATGAGGTCCGCTGCCTGGGCCTGGTATGAGGATTCCGTGGGGGTCACAGGTGAAGTGCCCCACGAAGGTGAGAAATGACCAGCCCTCCCTGCCGTAAGCATCTGTGTTCCGCCCACTGTATTTGGATCCTGCCCACACCCTCCCTTCCCCAACACCCAACTGTGTCCAGACTCCAGGGTGTGGGTGGGAGAGGGGCCATCTCTAGAGCTTGGCCCATCCTGAGCAGGAGTGTCAAGTAGACCGTGGCTGGGGCTGGGGGGAGAGGTCTGTGAAGGACAGGGAGCACTGGTCAGCACCCCACACACTAGCTCCAGGGCTTATCAATCCCCAGCCAGCCTGGGCCCACACAGGAATGTGGGAACAGTGGCACGTCCCCGGGCCTGGGCGTGGGTTTGTCCCCTTCGGGAGCTGAGGTTTTGCCTCTTACACAAGAGGAGGGGGTGGGGCTGACTGGGGGACGAGGCATGGCCACCTTTGTCTTCCGGCTTCCCCAGGGCAGACCGGGGAGGAGGCAGCATCCCCTCATCTCTGGCAAGAAAGCCCAGCTCTCCCGCAGCGCTAGGCAGACCTGGCTCCAGCTCCATCCAGCCTCAGAGCTGTTCCCAGACCAGCCCTGTGGGCAGGAGGGAGGGCAGCCACACACCGCTCCTGTCAGACCCCTGCTGGGCCAGCCTCTTGGCAGGAAAAGGTCTTTGGGGGTCACATCCCCCTTCAGACTCCTGCAGTCCCAGAAATGAGATGGCCTGAACAGAAACAGCCAAGGGCCTGGCCTGGGCATGGTTCTGCCTCTCTGTGAAATCAGCTCCAAGGTCTGTCATCTGTATGGGGAGCCGCCTCCCCAGAACTGGGGCAGCAAGGGCCTTCTCAGTGCCCTCTGTTGAGGGTCACAGACAGAAGACAATGGGGGATGCCCCAGGACACACTCTGGACAGACTGAAGGACAGAGAGGACAAAGGGGGATCCAGTGAGCCTGGTGGGGGGAACCCCGTCTCCAGGCACACCCTCCTTGCCTCCTGCCTCATCTTCTGTTAGTGCCCCTGGGGGAAGGAGGGAGCGTTTAAGGGATGTTTAGGCACAAATGGGGAATAGGTAGGGTTTTCTCTGTGGGTGAGGGTGGTCCTCTGTCAGCTGCTTATTCAAGGGCAACACAGAAAAGCAGTGTTGGCAGAGCCTGTGTGTGGGTCCTGCATGCTCGTACCCCAAGACAAGTGGGCGCAGGAAGCCACAGCCATGAGTCAAGGGGAGCCTGCCTCCTTGAACACATGAGCAGCTGCGATGGGACTGTCATGGGGGTGCTGGAGGGCATCCCCCCAACTTGGGAAGGCTTCTCGGCAGATTCTCAGGCGGAGAGGAGCTTCAGGCAGGAGGGTCCACATGGAGGGAGCTACGGGTGTCTGAGGGGCCGCGCAGGAGGCAGACTTTGTCTCTGTCGGGAGTGATGGCACCAGGCCCCCTGCAGGAAAAGGCCTGCGGATGCCCCTGTTCCAGGGGTAATAAACACCCGTTTCAGTGGGAGATGTGTGTGGGCTTGAGATGGCCCAGCTGGGCCTGCCCCGGGTGTGGAGCCGCCGTGGGCGGGCTGTTCTCACCCTGTCAGGCACAGAGCGCAGCTGCCGCCAGCTGCTCCCAACACAACTCCCCGTGTGCACGGCCAGGGGCCAGGGCCAGCGGAGGCCAGGGCGTGCAGTAAGGGTGCCAGGTTTGCAGGTAACAGAGACCCCACCCAGGAGCTCAGGTAGGACCCAGGTGTGTTGGCTCAATAACGGGCTTCAGGAAGGATGGGGTGGGACTGGCCTCAGGGGCCCTGGGTCAGCCAGCACATGCTCAGGGCAGGCCCTCTCGCCTCTCAGAGCAGATGGCCCTGGGCAGCTCTGAGAGAGCCTCCTGAGCAGAGCAAAGAGAAAGTCCCCAGTTCAAAACATCCCAGACAAGGATCGTGACTGGCCCGGCCAGGTCACATGCCTTCCTCATGGCCCAGTCTGTGCTGCCCACGGGCCTTCTGAGCTGGGTATGGCCCTGGGGCTTGTGACCAGAGCTGGGGGTGGGCTGAGAAGCCACAGGCCTGGCATGGGGCAGCCATCCTAACCATAACCTGCAAGTGTACTGTCAGAACTAACTGCTGTTTTCCCCGACTTAAAATGCTAAGATAAATGATAAATCCAAACATGCAGATAAGAGAAAGGAAGGTGAAGATGAAACGAGAATAATGAAACCTCTCAGAGAGTGGCATGAAGGTTAAACAAGGTCACGCAGAGTCTTTCAACAAATACTCTTTGAGGGTGTGGGCCTTTCGAGGCCCTGGGGACTTGATAGTGAACAGACAGACACTCCCTGCCCCAGGGGAGAGAGGCCAGGGAACAGGTAAAACACAGGTAAACATGCTGGACTGCAGTGATGGAAGGACAGATGCCTCGTGAGTTCACAGGAGGTCCACGATGCTCCTGACAGAGGCTGGGCCTGGGCACAGGCCTGAGAGCAGGCAGCAGGGGCGCTGAGACACAGGTGTGCCCAGTGCAGGGTGCGTGCCCTGAAATCTGATCGCTATTCGTGTTTTACTGTGGTCAGACCCTAGGCGATGGAATCTAGTGCTTGGGGAGGTTTAGCAGGAAAACCTTGAAAGTGGAGAAAATTATTACATGTGCATATGCTTTTTTCGGGTGGGGTTGGTAACCACTTCTGACTTTCACTGTTGCACTGTGACGTTCATGTAGGAAACATCCTCTGGTACACCAATATGTGTGTAGGGATTGCTGGTCTGTTTACGGCTCTGGGTCATTATGGTCAAAATGTTACACGGCCTGTTTACCAGCACCCTCACCCACACTGAACATGTTTATTTTTTAAAAAATATTTTTAAAAAATTTATTTATTTGGCTGCACCGGGTCTTAGTAACCTCATGTGTGATCTAGTTCCCTGACAAGGGACTGAACCGGGCCCCCTGCATTGGGAGGACAGAGTCTTAGCCACTGGGCCACTGGGGAGTCCCTGGACATCTTCATTTTTCAATGTGGCCATTTCTCCGGGTAGGGAGCTTATCTGGCTCTTTAGCCAGCAGTCCTGAGGTCACCAGTGAGGGTCAGCGTTTTCCTACAGCCTTGGGGTCTGGAGCACTTAAGAGAAAGTCTGTGAAAACCTTCCTTTTCTGACTTCATCGAGAATCCCTCAGAGAACTGGGTGCAGGAAAGAAACTGCTGCCGTGACTGGGTCTGACCCCCACAACAAGAGCCTGCCTTGCAGCTGTGTGACTGATGTCACGCCCCCGGGCAGGATCCACATCTGGGTCTTCCTGGGCCTCCCTCGGTGCTCAGCCCTCAAGAGCCGCCTCCGTCTTGGTTCCTCCCCACAATCTGGAGGCCCATGGACCGCCCTTCCATAGCCTCCTTTCCTATGGCCATCGCCCATGGCTTGGCCAGGCTGCTAGATGGGCAGGCCACGAGGTGGCAGGGTGTGACCGGCCAGATAACAGGGCAGAAGTGAGCAAGGTAGGGCGGTGCAGCGAAGAGGGGCCCAGGCTGGAGTTGGGAGGACTGTTCTACCCCAGCTCCCCCACCACCCTTTGTGGGTTCTCAGCCTCCCTGGGTCTCCTCCTCTGCAGAAAGCTGCCACAGGGGTTGTTCCAGGGTTTGGATGAGAGTGCATTTGAAGTGCCCAGTACTGCCCTGCACAGGTGGGATGCCAGGTGGCTGCTACCCCGCCACAGGAGAGCACCTCTGGGGCCACCTGGCCCAGGCTGCACTTAGCCCAGTTAGGAACTGGGGTTTTAGCTGCCTGGATTTGCACACAGGATAATTAATGGCTTTGCCTGCAGAACTTGTCTTTCCAATTCTCACAAGGTGGCCACCATCCTGATATCTGACAAGGGTTGGCTTAGGTAAACACAGTGACCTGGAGTCAGTGCTTGTGAGTCCCCAGAGGCATCTCCCAGGACTCCAGGACTCTGAGGAGCCCTGGGCCAAGTGGAGGGAGCCCCATGGAAGAGTACAGAGTCCAGCCTGGCAGGGGTCCATCCAGCGTCTCTGCCCAGCAGGCAGCTGTCCTTGCGCCCCGCCCACATCCTCTGTCCCTCCTCGGCCCCGCCCATGCCCACGCCCAGCCACGCCCACATCCCCTTGTCCCCGCTTCTGCGCACACCAACTGGCTTGCCACCATGCGTTCTCACCACCCTCATCTGTGTTCCCTCTGCACCCGACGGGGAGGACGCAGGCGGGGTGATGGTCCCTGGAGCAACGCCGCAGAAAGGGACAGGAGCTGCCGCATAAATCCGTGTCCTCCCACCTCTCTGACCCTGGGTGGACAGCTGCTGCTGCTGGTTCCCTCCCTCCCACTCCCCTGCCCTGCCTCCTGGCCTTGACCAGACACCCTCTGGGGTTACCAAATAAGACAGTGCCCCATTTCCCAAAGCCTGTCTCTCATTCCCAGAATCCAGGGAGGAGTTGGTTTAGGCAGCCCACCTGCCAAGCTGACCCCACCTAAAGGGAAGGCCTGATCCATGGGAAGCCTGCCTGTGCATGACTTGAGACTGCTTTGGGGTCCTGTTTCCCACAGTGTGGCCTTAGGCCACCCCCAGCCCCCCAGCATCATGTGGTAGAAAGGGCAGGTTGGTAGTTGATTAATGAAGGCTGGGGCCTGCCGGCCTTTCTAATCCCACCTTGGGGAAGGAGCCAGCTACGGGGGCTCTGGAGCCTGACCCAAAGGGAGACATGAGTAATGGTGATCTCATCTTTATTTAGAGTTTTGATACTTTGCTCACACAGATTTTGTCGTTATTTCTAATATTTTAAAATATTGGGTTAGAACGTGATTTATTGCAACCACTGAGTGGGGTCTTTTGATGCCCCTTAAATTCTGCCTCTCAGGTCCCCATCCCAGGAGACTTCATTTTCACAGTCACTCCAGGTGATCCTAATGTACATTAGAGACCCTCTGCATCAAGGGTGATACTTAATAAGCCAAAGCAGCCCTCAGATGGCTGAGATCAAGACCGCCTAAAAAGTAAGGCATAAAGTCAGGTGTGTTTCATTGCAAGAAGCAGACTCAGTAAAACCAGCTTGAACAACAAAGAAGTATTATTGCACTAGAGTTCCAGAAGCAGGGTGGGTTTCAGGGACAAAACAGGTTGCTGGTTGATTTGGCAGCTGAACAATGCTCTGACTGGCCCTATCCCCTCTATCTGTCTGCCCCACCCCTGCATCAGCATCACCCTCAGTGCTGGCCATTGGGCCCCCTCCAGACACAGCAGTACCAGGAGCAAGGACACAGCAGGTTCCTCTTGGCACGTGAGAGAGAGGACAGTCCCCAGAACCCCCTGTCTGCACATCCCATTGACTGAAGTGGGTCATAGGCTCACGTCTGAGCCAAGAAGGAGCTTCTTTCTTAACCTGTAGAAAGGCTGGGGCTGGCCAGGCTGGGTCCAGTGCTGGGTGGTATCCTGGAGTCCTGGAGGGATTGTGGGCATGTCAGGACGGAGACCTAAAGTGGGAGCGGGGGAGTTGGGGTCGTACCTGGAAGGTGGAAGAGGAGGTGAGCGACAGCATTCTCCATGGACACCCCAAGAAGGTGTTTCAGACATGGTTGACAGAGCCCCTTGGTGACAGGCAGAGCTGTCCTGGGGGTTGTGAAGGCAAGCACCTCTGCCCCCCGATACAGCCACACCTGCCTTCCCTGACTGTCTGCTGGGACCCTGCACAGCTGCGCTCTGCAGACCTGATGCCAGGCACACAGGATGAGCTCCACGGCCCTCCTGCTTGGCCCTCCTGCTGTGTCTGTGTGGGGCTCTAGGTGAGCCTCCCCTTCTGCAGGAGGAGCCACCCCTGGATCCAGGTGGGTTGGGGAACTGAGAAATGCCCCTGGGTCCAGGCACCTTCCTGCTGGAGCTCAAGACTCTTTCTGCTTAGGCTCTTTCCCTGCCTTTGTGGTTGACTTAAAGCCACAGAATCTGGTGCCCACACCAGCTCAGCTGATGGCCAGGGCAGGACGCCACCCACCTGGGCCCTGGTGCAGTCCCTCTTCCCAGCTTCCTTTGCACAGTCACCCCTCTCTCACGTCCCCAAAAAAGGTCAGTACCCCCTGCTGGGCTTACCCATGATGCCTCTCTGTCTCCCTGCTTGCAGCAAACAAAGCTTCTTGCAATTCAGACTGTTTCCAGTCTTTGCAACAAAATTGACGGAGGCCCATGAATTTGTCAGCTGACAGTCTTTAAAAATCATTCTTGTTTGACTGGTCACCCTGAGGTCCGGGGCAGAAAACTAATGGAAGGAGGCCACGGTGGTGTCACTAGAGCACATGAGCCTCTCGTTATTGTTCAGTGGCTCAGTCGTGTCTGATTCTTTGTGACCCCCATGGACTGCAGTATGCCAGGCTTCCCTGTCCTTCACTATCTCCCAGAGTTTGCTCAGATTCATGTCCACTGTGTCAATGATGCTATCTAACCATCTCATCCTCTGCTGATCTGTTTACTTGTGTAACTGGGGCTTCTTATAGTTTCACAGTAAAAATCCGTATAGGAATGGGATTCGAGTTGTACTCCTTTTCTTGGAAATAAGGAATATGTATGGGTGGATACACACTGCTTCCAAAAACCTGCCCATTTATTAGGCATTTCTAATAAAAAATTTACCTTTTATGTTTAATAATTCTCAAAATGTGTAATAAATTCACATTATTTTTATCAGCTACACACCACTTGTAATTAAAACAATAACCCAATGTAGAAGACAAACTTGAACACAAGAGAATGTTTAAATCTTGAGATCCCAATGTCTTTACATACTTTTGTGTGATACAGGAATCTAAATAATTTCAAACTGAAACTAGGGCAAAATTCTGTTGGGCAGAATAGAAACATACAGTGAGGGAGGGAAGGGGCTATGTGAAAAGTCAGGCATCAGAGAAGCAGAGTCTATATATTTTGGAAAATAGTTCTTTATTGGGTGTGTGTCTTGCAAATATCTTCTCCTATTCTGTGGCTTGTCTTTTTATTCTCTTAATAGTATCTTTCACAGAAGTTTTAAATTTTAATGAAGTCAAACTGACCCAATTTTTCTTTCCTGGATCATGCTTTTGATACTGTATCTAAAAGCTCATTGTGTCAGCTTGGAAGTTGGTGAAAATTCAGATGTTAAAGAAGAGTTAGTTTGTGGATTTTTAAGTGGACAAGGATGGCTATCAAAACATTATCACTACTAGACCAGCAGATGCTCTCTTATTTTGAAATATCCATACTTAACAGTGCGGCAGATTTTATCCTCTTGGCAACTATTTAAACTTCTGGTGAAGATTTCTACGTACAACAGAAATGTATTTGAGGAAGTCCGTCATCACTCCGAATTATTTTGTCTTGTTCTAATATTTATTTATCCTGCTGTGCTGGGTTTCGGTTGCCACACGTGGGATCTTCTCTCCTCCTTGTGGCATTCAGGATCTTTAGCTGCAGCTGTAGGACCTAGTTCCCTGACCAGGGATGGAACACGGGCCTCCTGCATTGGGAGTGTGGAGTTTTAGCCACTGGACTACCAGGGAAGTCCCAGAATTAATTTTACAGACAAGTGGTCTGCAGTGGCTGGATGCCCAGGTTGAACTGGCATGGTGGGACTCCAGCTTTGCCAAAGACCCAGGGGCTGTGCGGAGGCCACTTCTAGGCTGAGAAACCAGCCCAGGGGAGGCAACAGGGAGCCCAAAGGGTAGAGGCTGTGAAGCATTCAGCTTCCACCCATGCAGCCACTCGGAGCCTCTGTCCCTCCACCTGTAACGTGGGGGCTCCAGGAGCATCTGCCTGACAGCTGAAGGAGAGTTAGGTGCTCAGCTCAGTGCCTACCATCAGCAAACCCTCCTCAGTGTGACAGCTCCTGCCATGACTCACCATGACTGTTGACGAGGTCAAACTGGCCTGGCCATCCCTCTGATCACTCAGCGCAGGCCTCAGTCCTCCCAGGCGGGGACTCAGGAGCCTTCGGGCTGGCTCCAGGCCTGAGCGTGTGGTCTCTGATTGCTGTTTTATTCCTGGTGTTTTGAGATGTGCCACATCTCCAGTGGTGTTCAATACCCTGCTTAAATCAGTGATGTTGCAACTGGTAATTTAACACAAAGAACTGACAACCATGTGCTGTTTGCAGGGGATGAGATGCAGCAGACCCCAGGCTAGGCCCAGCTTCTGCTAACGCTCTGTGAGAATTCGGTGTTGTCAGTTGGTCCACCTCCCTGCCCAGCTGAGAGCACCAAGGTGGGCTTCGGGCTGTCTGCTTGCTGCCCAATGCCCCACCTGGCCCACTGGTGGCTTGTTAACTTCTCTGAAATATAGAGGCATCTTAGGATTATAACTGGGAGAGCATTCTCTTTTCTTAATGGTGCATGAAGTGAGGAGTATCTTAACATCAGTGATGCTTCAGAGTTCATGAAATAAGGGAGCTGGTATCAGTGAACCCTGGTGTGGGAAGTCTGGGACTCTTACTTTTAGATCCACATTCTTCTGTGACCCGACTTTGCATGAAATTTTCCTTTGGTATCTCCAGTCTTCTTGAAGAGATCTCTAGTCCTTCCCATTCTATTGTTTTCCTCTATTACTTTGCACTGTTCACTCAAGAAGGCTTTATCTTTCCCTGCTATTCCCTGGAACTCTGCATCCTTTTCTCCTTTGCCTTTCCCTTCTCTTCTTTTCTCATCTATTTGTAAGCCCTCCTCAGACAACTACTTTGCCTTCTTGCATTTCATTTTTGGGGGGATGGTTTTGGTCACTGCCTCCTGTACAGTGTTATGAACCTCCGTCCATAGTTCTTCAGGCATTCTGTCTACCAGATCTAATCTCTTGAATCTATTAGTCATCTCCACACACAAGTTCAGGACCATCTGCTCCACCCTGGGACAGGAGGGGTCCACACCTGATCACATTCTGAAAGTCAGGGGAAGGGAGATGCCAGAAAATTGTGTTCCAAGTAATCCTTCACCACACTTCTCTTCTCTTATCTCCACAAGGATAGAGACGCAGGAGGTCAGGGACTGGCAGAGGCCACACAGCTAGTTGGTAACCCAGAGACTCTGTCCAGTGCCCCTAGGAGTGGCCATGAGGATGAGGCAGGGATGACTCCCTGCCCAGAGCCTTGCATTGTGTTTCCGCTGGCTTCCTTGCCCCAGTGATGGGGGTGGGGGTGGGGGTGTGGCTCACTCAAGGAGAAGGTTGTTTTTTTCTTTTTTCTTTTTTTTTATTAGTTGGAGGCCAATCACTTCACAACATTTCAGTGGGTTTTTTCATACACTGACATGAATCAGCCATACAGTTACACATATTCCCCATCCCGATCCCCCCTCCCACCTCCCTCTCCACCCGATTCCTCTGGGTCTTCCCAGTGCACCAGGCCCGAGCACTTGTCTCATGCATCCCACCTGGGCTGGTGATCTGTTTCACCATAGATAATATACATGCTGTTCTTTCAAAACATCCCACCCTCACTTTCAAGGAGAAGGTTGTTTTTTGGCATAGTGCTGTATTTTTGAACTTGGGAACTGGGGACCTTGGATCTTCACATTCAGATTTATGCCAAACAAGATGTAGATCAGGGCTCTGCTGTTTCGAGTTCTGGACCCTCTGTCTCCTAAGACCGAGACTCTGGGACCCCCAGCTTGTCTCGAGGAAACAGTCTGTGTGGGTTGGGGGAGGCCGAAAGGGGGAATGGCACCGATTTAACCAAAATATACTAACCGGGCGGATGCATCAGATATGCTGCAAAGCACTTTAGGGAAAGACGCAAATAGGTGCCGGGGGTGAGGTACGGTGAGGGCTGCAAGGCAGAGAGAAGGGGGCGCACAGAGGCCAGGGCAGCGGCTCGGCAGTCCTGCAGACTGAAATTAAACGAATGGGATGCAAATAATGCAGAGCACAGGCAAAGGCCCCAGGCCAGAGGCTGCGAGCCCGGGTCCGGTGTCCCCGCACTCCTGCGGGTAACTGGGTCAGCGTGGGCCCGAGGCCACAGGCACTGAGAGCGGGGCGCAGCGGGAGGACGCCCCCTGCCGGCAGAGCGCGGAGGCGGCCCCGACCCGGCCCACGCTGCGGGGGTGGAGGGGGGGCGGCGGCCGGAGGAGGGGCGCCTGCTGCTCTCCTCCCGCCCGGACTCCAGACATCGCGGCCGTAAAGCTGCGAGGCGGGCGCCGCCGATTGCTCCGAGGTGGGTGTGCGCGGCAGCGCGCTCCGCTCCGGGCCCCCACCCGGCCGCCCAGGGCGCGGCCTGAAGAGCCGGCGGGGGTGGGCACGGGCGAGGGGCCCGCTGGCGCGCCTCCCGCGCTCCCTGCAAGGCACCCTCACGGCTTTCCTCACGGCACCTCGCGCTCCCCGCCCACGGCACCCACACGAACACCCGCCACCCGCCCCCCCCGGCCCCCGTGCGTCCCGGCAAGCCACCCCGCGCTCCCGCACCCTCTGCGCTCCCGGCTCCGCGGCCCCCACGCTCCCTTCACGGGCATCCCGCCCCACCGAGCGGCGCGCGTCTCTCCGCACAGCACAGCGCGCCCACCCGGACACCCCGCGCACCCGCGCTCTCCCGACTCACACCCGCCCGCGCGGCTCTCACACTCGCACCCGAGCTGCTGGCCGCCGGCTGCGCCCTAGAGCCTCCGGCCCCCGCGGCTGGCCAGCGCCCTCGGCCGAGTTCTCAGGGCGCGCCCCGGGGTCCGCGACAGCCCGAGTGGCTGGGGCGGCGGCGGGCGGAGCCACTCTCCCGCGCCGGCCCCGCACGGAGCCCGGCGCCCCGGGGCGGAGCTGAGCGCGATGGGCGCCGGGCGGGAGGCAGGTGGCGCAGCGGCGGCGGCGGGGGACAGGAGGCGGAGGCGGGGCGCGCGGGGCGGGGGCCGCGGAGCCCCGTGAGACGCTCGGGCGAGCGCGCGGCAGCCGGAGCCGGCGCCCGCGAGCCAAAGGCGCGGCGGCTGGACCCGGCGCGGGCCGCGGAGGCCGGAGACCGCCCGGGGCGGCGTGCGCGCTTTGTTCCCGCGCGGGCGGCCGGCGGGCGGAGCGAGCGGCCGGAGACCGGCCTGGGGATGGCCCGGGCGGCCGCCCCGCGCGCCACGGCCCCGCCTCGCGCCTGAGCGCGGTCGGCGCCAGAAGACAGCGCGCGGGTTGCCCCCAAGTTACGGAGGCAGGGACCGAGTTCGAAGGAAAAGCCACTTCTGGAACCGGGTCGCGAGAGTGCAATCGCCTCCGGTCCGCCGGACCTCTGGACCGTAAGTGCCTCGTCCGTCCGTCCGCGCTGCCGCCGTTGTCACTCGACTCCGTCCGTGGCTGCTGTCCCGGGGTCTCCTTGAAGCAGCACAGAGTGCATAGGCCTCCTAGGGACCCCCTCCCCACTTTGCAAAGTTGGAGCCCACAGCGGGGTGGGGCCAGCCCACTCAGCGCCCGCCCACTGACCACCCCCGAGGTGAGCTGGAGCTTGACCTGCTGGGGGTGTGGTCAGACCTAAGGTGGGACCTGCGTGTGGAAGGTGAGGAGTCTTGCGGGTTCCCCTGCTTTGCCTGCGCTTCCTGACAAAGAGGGCCTGGGCCAGGTGACAGGGGACTAGTCGGGGGGGACAGTGGGTGACACTCTAAGAGATGGACGTGCCTGTGGCCTGGCTGGGGAGGCGGGCCAGAGCTCCCTCTAGCCCCTCCCCTTCTTGTTTTGATCCCTGGACATGCCGCCCAGCGCAGAGGCATTGAACATTTTTAGGGGTGAAGACTGCCCTGGGGGATGTCCTGCCCCAGCTCCCAGGGTGGGGAGGAGATCTTAAATAACAGCCTCTGGATCCTGTCAGCTCCGGGGCCTCGGGCAAAGCCCGGTGGCAGCGGTCCCACTCACAGGCTTTGGGAACCGTCCATCTGCATGTTGGGCAGGCCCAGAGCCAGGCTGTGGGAACGGCAGGGAGGGAGGTGTGAGCCGACGTGGAGGGACAGATGGCTGGAAATTCAGCCCTAGACGGGCTTACGTGGAGCAGAAGGCAGCAGGGCTGGTGGCAAGCCGCACTCTGAGCCGCCGGCTCTGAACACACAGCCTCAGGCTGTCCCTCCTTCCGGCCCCCCGGAAACTGTGTGTGTGCTCAGAGGAGTGCCAGGCCCCCGCGACCTCCCCACCAGGATAACTGTATTCCCCAGCATTGGGGCTGAGGCTGGCTGACCTCTGGCCTGTTCTAGAGGCCGGGGAGAAAAATATTTCCTTTGAGAACAGAGATCTTGTGCTACTGTGAGGGGTGATCTGAGCAACAGTCAGGCCCCCACTTTGACCGGCAGCCAGGATGCCAAATCATTATGTCTAACTGGGCGTGTGTTTCCTCCCTGGACCCAGAAACAGGAGGTTCCCAGGGCGGCCACCCTCAAAGGACAGGGGTTGGCCGGGGGCAGAGGACGGGCAGCTGTTCTGGATCCCTGTGTTGCTCTCCCAAGTTGCCACAAGGTTTGAGAAACTTCTTCAGGTTGGGCCCCAGGGGGCATCCTTTCTGGGGCAGGGCACATTCACAGAGGGCTGGCACTGCGATGGACACTAGGGTCTTGTGTGTCACCCAACCCCCACTTCTGTCCTCTGCTTGTGTGTCACCCAACCCCCACTTCTGCCTCCCCCCAGGAGGCAGAGGGTTCTGCTCTGTGCAGCCAACAGCCCGGTCCCTAAAGAGCCGGGGTGCGTGGGGCTTGTGTAGCTGAGCCACCCTCATACGTGCGAGGAATGAGGAGGGGAGGGGCGCTGAGCGCAGAAACAGATGTGGCACTCAAGGCTCCCGAGAGCTAGGCGGACTCGGGTGGGAGGGAATGTCACATTAGGACCAGTTTTCTGGCAGAATCCGGCTCTCTCTGGAGCCGCCTTGATCCGTGTGTGACTGGGGGAGGGGACGTGTCTCACAGGCCCACCCAGGGCCCCCCCCTCCCGCCAGGCCAGCGAGCTGGCAGATGTGGGGTGGAGGTCCTTCTCTGAGACCCCCGGGGGTGCCCAGGCCACCTGCCAGCCCTCCCTCTGTCACCAGGTGATCCAAGTAACTGAGTTACCACCTCCAGGAAATCTCTCTGATTTGGCTGCACATATTTTCATTTCTGCATGACTGGAAGAAATTAATTTTCCTTCCTACGCAAGGATCTGGAGACGCCGGCAGGCCGGGTCAGTAATCCGCAGGATCCAAGCCTGCAAGGCTGCCCTGAGGGCAGGGGGGGCTGGCTCTGAGTGCTGCTAGTTCCTGGGCAGTCAGGGAGGGCAGCTGGCATCCAAGGAGGCATTTCCCTACCATCCGGAAGTGCCCTGGCACTCTCGGCGGCCTCCCTCCTCTGTCCAGTTGTGTTTGGGTTGTCTGATTCCTCCCGGGCTTGCAGGATGGTGGTTGAATTCAGCTCATCTGAGTTTCCTCACCAAACAGTGTGTGTGTGTGTGCGCGCACACGTGTGTGCTCAGAATCCAAAACAGGGGTGTGCTGAAGAGCTTGCACACAGTAGGTGCTAAATGAGTGCTGTTCTGAGGAGGGAGCAGGCGCTTCCATGGGGCAGCTCCATCCTGCCTGTGGCGTGGCTCTCAGACACATGGTTCCTCTCCAGCCCCCAGCAGCACAAGTCACCCCGGGGCATTGCCTAGCCAGGCTCTGCACTCAAACTCACCACCCCGAGTCTGTGGGACAGCCCGTGGGGGGACTTTCCCTGTTTCACAGATGCCCAGGGAGGTGCAGGCTGTTGATCCCACGAGAGGAGCCCCGGTCCTCCCTCCAGACAGCAGCCTCCTGGCATCCGTGTCTGTGGGCCTGGCCCCCTGCCTGCCTGTAAGGATTCCTCCCACACCTGCTGGGCACTGACAAGGGGTTAGTGCCCCAGATGTCAGCACTGTTACCTGGACACAGACTCTGGCACGTGGGCACAGTAACAACTGACACCCAGGGCATTCCCTGGGGGTAGGGGCCACGGGGATCAGGGCCGGGAGGATGAGTACCTTCTGCCTTGTCTGGGTTGCAGAGGCCTGAGGCCAGCCCCCTCCTCTTCCCACCCCCCAGGATAGGAGCTGAGGTGGTCGGTGTCCTTTCAAGGCCCTCTGGACAGCATTGGCCATTGTCTGGCTGTTATAACAGGGTATCCAGGCATAGCATTCTGTTGGGCAGCTAGTGTCACTTCCCAGACCTGGGGGGTGGGGGTGGGGGGTGGAGGAGGAGCCTGAACTCTGAAACTGGTAAATGCAGGAATGTGGCCACGATCGAACTTACTGGACCGGACTGACCTGGAAGGTGCTTGTCACCCATGGCTGTGTCACTGGTCACAGGGTCACCCAGGCAGGGGGTAGAGTCATTGTCACGCAGCCTCAACAACACAGGCTGGCTGTAGGCTTTGCCCCTCATTTGACCTCAGAACAACCCCGAAGGTGGGCACCCTTGACATGCCATTCTCCACATGGGAACACTGAGGCCAGAGAAGCTCATGAGAGGTGGGTGCTGCTCCCGTGGCACAGGGGGTGGACAGGCCCCTGGAGCTTTCTGCTGCGTTTGGAAGATGGCCTGGCCCTGTTCCAGGACCACAATGGCAGCAAGAGCTTGGTTTCTGGAAGCAAACTCTGGGCTGGCGTCACCTTTGTAGCCTCAGTGGAAAGACCCAGGCAGAGGACTGGCGCTCAGGATGGAAACTCGGGACAAGGAAAGTGAGTCGTGGGTTCCCAGCCCTTGCTCTGAGTTCACGGCACGCATGTGGCGTGGGGTGATGGCTGAGTGGGGCCTCCGACGACCTTTGGCAATAAAACAGAAGTTGGGACTTCTGCTTGCTGTAACCGGGGACGCGCCGGGGGCCAGATGTCGGCAGGAAGGAAAGCAAAGATGCATTTGGCTGTGATAAGGAAGCTGCCTCCTGGGGCCGGGGCGCCCGCAGCCCTGATCGACTGTCCACCCGCAGGCTCCTGGCCACCGCTGTCCATCCCACTCCTTGTCCACGCATGCTTCTAGCCTCCCCGGGGCCTGGGTGCTCAGACCCCCTGCTGCCCCTGAGGCTGGAGCATGGTGGATGTGGCGGGAGGAGTTTGGGAAGGATGTCTGGCCCTGGGCGCCTTCTGTTTACTTGGGCAGAGAAAAGTCCACAGCGGGGGTAGGGCAGGAGTCACAGCTGCCGGGACAGGTTGGTAGAGCTCCCTGTGTACATGACGGCCCCGGGCCACGTGTGGGACCCACAGGAAGTGCTCACCTGGTGATCCCGACCCGGGAGGACCCAGAAAAGCCAGAGTGAAGTCAGGGAGGAAAGGAGAGGCTGCCGGCTGCAGTGGCCCCTCTGACAGGCAGGCGAGGAGTGTGTTGAGAGGCTGGAGAAGTGGGGGTGTTCAGGGCCAGAGGAGGCTGCAGCCCCCACCCAGTTTGGGGAGCTTCTGCCTTGTGTATCCAGGCTGTGGGGAGGGGGAGGGAGAGGACACCACCCAGCTTCTCTGAGCTGCTGGGATTTGGAGGCTGATTCCCCTCCTGGTGGTGGCTGTGTGACCCTCAGCACACCACTCACCCTCTCTGAGTCTATTTCGATGCTAAACACAGTCTCACTGGCTCCTCCCTCTTGGGATTGTGAGGAGGGTGGATGGTCCTACATATCTCGCCGACGGGTGGCTCTAGACGTGGTTGTCACAGGCCCTCTCTGGGGGACACACAGTGCGTCCTGGGTTTCACTGATGGGTGTGAGTGTCGGGCAGCTCCATGTCACACCCTGTTGCTCTGATTGCAGTCCACACCCGTGTCCTCCTGCCCCAGGTCCAGAGAGATGGGCTGTGTCCTCAGTGGAGCCCAGACCCCTGTGCCTGCTGACCCAGTCCCCACGCTAGGGACACAGCTCAGAGCCGAGCACAGGACCTGAGTGTCCCCAGGGACCATGCTCCACTCTGCGCTCCCCCCCCCCCCCCCCCCCCCGTTCATGGGGGAAACTGGGGCCCAGTGGGAAACCAGGTCCCATGGTTACTTGGTGGCAGAGGTGGGATTCCAACTCGGGAGCCTCCGTCCTCCCCCCACACCTGGGTCCCCAGGTGGCTGTTGTGACTTCTCCCGGGAGCCTTGGGCTTCCCCAGCCTCACCCGGCCCTGCCTGGACTCATGAGCGCAGTGAACCAGGGGCCTTTTCTCCCCACCTCCCTGCCTCTGAGGAGTCAGTGTGGGCTGGAGGGCAGCATTCCGCATCCGAGCTGGCTGCGTGCAGGGTGGTGGGGAGGGCAGCTGTTCGTGTGCTGACACTTGCACACCTGTGCAAGAGAGGCCCTTCTGCCCCTGTGGAGAACTTCGGGGCAGGAGAGCGAAGGGCACGTGGTCCCTTCCACTCCCACGAAGAGCGGTCCTGCCTTATCCCACCAAGGCCCCCGTCTCCAGGCAGGGGACAGGACGACACTGCCCTGCAGTGACCCCATCTGCAGAGCCCGCACTGGACCGGGCAGGCTTGCAGGTATTCCTTTTACCCGGGGCAGATCCCCACTCATGAAGTCTCAGGTTGGGGGTCTGAGACCCTCTCCATAAGGCCCACCGACTGCTGGTCTTGTCCCTCCCATGTGGTCTTTGCCCAGATATCTCCCTGGAGTCCAACTGTGTGTGACAGGGAGTCCCCGTGCCCTGAGACAGACTCTCTACTCTTGGCGTCTCCTTGGACCATTCAGGGGCTTTCTGCAGTTTGGAGCTTGTTTGCTTGGCTTGTGATCTGAGCAGCTATTACTGGGTGGGACTTACCATGTGCACCCTGGGACCCCCAAGACTGTGACCACAGGAGATGCTCTGAAGGGCAGTTTCTCCCAGGATGCATCAGCCTACATGGCCCAGTGAGCCATGCCCACGCAGTGCAGACATTTGCCAGTTAGGGTTGTGGCCATGTGGAGAAAAAGGAGAAAAGGAGAAGGAAACCCACATGATTCTAGTGATATGTGTTATTTAACCTGGTGTCTCCAAAATGTTGTTATCTCAGCATGTAGTTGATTTTTTTTTTTAAGTATTGAGATCTTTTTCAAAAACACTTTGAAATTCCACGTGTGTTTTACATTTGCTTTGAGTCTGAGTTCCGAACAGCCTTGCTGGTCAGCTGGTGACCACCATGTCAGACAGGGCGAGGCGCGGGCACAGGGGGTTCCCCAGTGGCGGCTCTGCCGAGGGGCGCTGTGGTGGCCCTGGGGGTGCAGGCATGTGGCTCTGAGATGTGTAGTTGGGGACGACCATGCAGAGGTGACGAACCACAAACAGGAGGGGCCGGAGCCAAACAGGAGGACCGTGGGGCTGATGGACCTGGACAGGACTCTGGCCTTTGTCCCTGGAGTCTCCAGGGCCCAGGGAAGCCCCCTGAGTGGAGCTGAGTGGTGGGAGCTGATCAGGTTTGCAGGTTTGCATTTTGAGAAGATGGTCCTGGGGGACAGGTGAAAGGGGGACAGGGCCAGGAAGAGGCAACATCCAGACACAGGCACCTCGGAGGGCAAGGCCATGTCCAGGAGAAGTAGGCGCCCCCACCCCCAGCTCTGTGGACTGAGCCTGAGTCCCCGGGATGGGTGGAGAAGCCCCCCAACCATGTCCAAAGGTCTGGGTGTTGGTAGAATGGTCTGAGGCAAGGGCACTTACTCATGAAAGCTGTTCTTCCCAGTGCCCTGCCCTTCCCTCTGCTTGGTGGTAGAGACGGGGGCAGGGCAGCTGCAGGGAGGTCCCTGGGAGGAGGGGAGCAGTTCGCTCCAGGGACCGCAGTGTACATCACCTGCCGTGGGAGCCCTGTGTGTGAGTGTGCACGTGAGGGGGTGCACATGGGGCAGGTAAGTATGTGTGCAAGGCTGTGAAAACCAGGCAGAAGGAGGATGTGTGATTTCCCTGACTGTCCCTAGGGCAGCTGCCCAGGACTCTCGTAGAGGAGCCATGTGACCCGTCTAGACGTCCACACTCTGACGGCTGCAGCAGTGCGTGTTGTCCTGGATCCCACCTACGCGTCCCAGCCCAGCTGCACGGTGACCCCGTGAGCACTTGTGAAGGGTGACCCAGCTCACACATACATAGACAAAGACTATCCCTGAATGCCTGTCACTACACACAGACAAGGACTGTCCCTAGTCACGTGTCTCTACACACAGACAAGGACTGTTCCTGACCAACTGTCACTACACACAGACAAGGACTGTCCCTGGCCACCTGTCACTACCCACAGACAAGGACTGTCCCTGGCCACCTGTCACTACCCACAGACAAGGACTGTCCCTGGCCACCTGTCACTACCCACAGACAAGGACTGTCCCTAGTCGCCTGTCTCTACACACAGACAAAGACTGTCCCTGGTCACCCGTCTCTGCACACAGACAAGGACTGTCCCTGGCCACCTGTCACTACCCACAGACAAGGACTGTCCCAGGGCACTTGTCACCACCACCTGCATAGACTGTCCCAGGACACTTGTCACCACCATCTGCACAGACTACCCCAGGAAGCCTGTCAATGCACACAGACAAGGACTGTCCCAGGACACTTGTCACCATCTGCATGGACTGTCTCAGGATGCCTGTCACTTCACACCTGCATCGCTTTGTCATAGGAGAGCCTCATTCCGGGTGTCAGGCACCCAGGTGGAATCTCAGCCCACAGGCTCACCCTCAGCTGCGGTACATTGTGTGGTTTCTTGGAGCCTCAGTTCCCTCTCTGTTAATGTGAAAACTCCTTTCTGAAATCTCCACGATTGTGATCATTCAATCCCTGGTAAGGGACCAGCACAGCTCCTGGCCCCGCTGATCAGCATGGCCCTGGGGGCTTCAGAGTGGAGGGGACAGGTGGGGTGGTCATGAGGTCCTGGGCCTGACCCCGCATTCAGGAGGCTTTTCTGTGTCTCAAAGTGGCTGAGGTCCCTTCATTGCCACCCGGACCCCTTTCTGGCTGATAATTCTCATGTCACACAGAACATCAGCCCAGTTAGGCTCCTGGTTCAGGAAGTCATTAGGGGAGACCATCCTGAGGCCCCTCTTGGCCTCTGAAGGGTGCACCTCCGGATGTGGGGTGTGCCTTGGAAGGTAGCGGGTCACCGACCGGTAGGGCCCAGCCTCACCATCTTCCTTCCTGGGCCTGCCAGCCCAGCTGGGTTGGGGTCAGCAAGGGAGTAGCTGTCCTGCCCGCTTGTTGGGCTGGGGCCCCCAGGTGAACAGATCACCACGCCTGGGAAGAGGGGCAGGACCCTTCTCGTTAGCCCTGCCTCAGGCTGGCCCCTTGTTTCTGAGATCCATCCATGTTGTCACATGTGTCACTGCTTTCCTTCTTTTTAATGACTGAGATTCAGTGACTCAGATCTGCACATTGCGTGTGTCCATCATCAGTAAAGGGCCGCTGGGCCGCTTCACCCTTGGTGAGAGTGGATAATCTGGAGTGAACCTTCCCGAGCACCTTCTTGGGTGGGTGTGTGTTTTCAGTTCTCCTGGGGTCACTCCTGGGACAGCATCTGCTGTGCTGAGCGGTCATCAGTTTAAGTCACTGTCCTCCAGATTTCAAGGAATGAATTCACATGGAAAGCCTTCTGCCCTGGTGACCTGGCTTCCCTGCATCACGCCCCTGGGTCAGCTCACCCCTTCCACAGGTGACCACACCCTGGCCTCGAGGTGGGGTGGGGAGCACGCAGTTGTCCAAGTCACTGTCTGGCAGAACGCCCCGCCAGGAGCCTGAGGGTGGTTGGGACAGCAGGGTTCCTCTGCCCACAAGCTGTCCTTGTGTTTGGTTCTACAAACACTCACTGAATCTCCCTGGCACCTGTGTCCCAGGTCCTTGGCATGAACAAGATTCTGCACCTGTTCTCTGGCTTCATTCTCCCCACTCCCCCAAACTCAGGGGAAGTAGTTTGGGGCCACCATGTGTCAACCAGAGAGGCCCCCTCCAGGGACAGAGCCAGATTGCCAGTGGCTTCGAGACCACACAGCCCTCCCCCTAAATGTTCACCCCGACCCACCTGCCTTGCTGTGCCGCCAGCACCCAGGGACTGGCAGGTCCCTCTGCCTGTGTGTCCCACCCCACATCCACATGGCTTCCACCATCCTTCTTCAACCCACCTAGCAGTCCCCTCTGCCCTGAGTGCCCCCCATCCCCAACCCCCCATGTCCCCACAGCCCTCAGCGCCCCCTCTTCCTTGCACATCACCACGTTTCCTCCCCAGGAGGTCAGGTCTGTCTGTTGGCCCTGCTGCCTCAGAGCCCAGGCGGGCACCTGGCGCACAGGAGGCCCGGGGGCAGGAACATGTGTCACCTGTGACTGCCCCACCTCCAGGCAGTGACGCCAGGGTCATGGCTGCAGGGACGCCCTCGCTGGGTGCTGGGACAGTGCTGTTTGAACAGCAGGGCCCGCCTGCCTGCAAGCTGTCGCTGTATTTGGTTCCACAAACAGCTATTTCATCTGCTTTCCAGCCCTGGAGTCAGGTCATGCGTCCTGCCTTCGTCGGGGCACAGAGGAATGGACAGCCAGGGTCCTGCCTATGTGGGGGCGTGTAGGGAGGCAGCCGGGGTCATGCCCGCATGGGAGCACAGAGGAGGCAGCCAGGGTTCTGCAGGGCCGTTCGCTGAAACCTGACCCCACTCACTCCCAAACAAAGACTCCTTGAGGGCCCACTCCAGGGCCATCTCAGAGACAGGAGACAGGAGAGGGCATAGCCCCTACTGCTCTGGCCAGGACACCCCAGACTCCACGGCACAGCCTGCCAGGTGCCGGCTCTCAGATTCTGCCCCTCCATCTGGCTGCCCAGGACTGGGGACTCCTCATGCATAAGGAGACTGTGTGGCAGGTCCGGAGCCCCAGTCCTGCAGGAAGAATTATGGAAGGCTTCAGGGTGGAGGAGTCAGGAGGCCCCTGGGAACAGAGACCCCACAGAACTGGGCCTGGGGCAGAAGAGGGGAGGGCAGTGGAGGTCACCCTGGGTCTCCTTTGCTTCAGTCTCCCCAGTTGAGATGTTCCTCCCCACGCCCGTGGAGCCACTAAGAAATTAGGTGTTTCTTTCCCAGCATGCCAGGGAAGCCGAGGCTTTGGGGTCACCGCTGAGCCTGAACGGGACCAGGTTGACACCTGGTGGTGTGCCCATCCCCCATCAGCTGACACAGCTGCTGTCCCCCTGGGCATCCCAGCTGTCACCTCACAGGGGGGCAGGGGGCCAGGTAGGGAGGTCCCTGGAGAAGGATAGGTGGACCCGCCCCTCCCCCAGCCTGTCTGGACACAGGGCAGAATTCGAATACCCAGGTGCTGGTGAGGGTATGTGAAATAATTATATTCCATTTTTCTGCACATCAGAAGACCATGTATCTCTCGATGTATGGCAGAAATTCAGTTCCTCGCTCTTCCTCTGAGCTCCTTGCTGGGGTGGGACTGATGGAAGCCACACGACCCCCAGCTGCAAAGGGGCTGGGGGGCCTGCCTTCTAACTCCAGAGGCACCGGCCACTGCCCACTCGGCTCACATCTGCCCACAGGTGCCCCTTCCAGGATGACCCTCCTTTACAACTGTTGTTTCCCTCCTGGATGAAGCCCAGGAGGCTGACCCCAGAGTAGGGGTCATTGCTGCCTGGCACAGTGCACGCCCAGCGGCTGTGAGGCACCAGCTCAGAGCTGGGTGACACTTAAATGAGATAAGCTGTTGATGAGAACACAGTTGGTTTAGGCACTTGTTCCTTTGACAAATAGCGACTGAGGGCCTGCCATGTGTCGGCCGTAATCCGGAATCCAGCAGATGGACCCGCCCTGGTGTGGCTGCTACTCTGTTTGGGGAGAGATGGACAATAAACGAAGGGAACAAGGAATGGGCAGGGCCTGGGGCTGGGAGGTGGTGCCTGTCCTTGCCAGATGCAGCTTTTCTGAGTAGGTGACATTGAGCTGAGGCCTGGAAAGGAGGCAGCCAGGGGACCACCAGGGCATAGCCCTCTAGTATAGCGGACAGCCAGTGCAAAGGCCCTGGGGCAGGAGCATGCCTGGCACATTTGCAGGCCAGCAAGGTGGCCTTGCAG
Source organism: Dama dama (assembly GCF_033118175.1). NCBI lineage: Eukaryota > Metazoa > Chordata > Mammalia > Artiodactyla > Cervidae > Dama > Dama dama. Next base: position 20,140,338 of record NC_083684.1, on the reverse strand, counting down.
CTGGAGAGGAGAAGCACAAGGGAGGAGGGCAAGGGGATGGAGGATGGCCTGGGAGCCGCCTGTGGGCCTTGAGGGCTTCAGCTGGTGGAGGTGGTGACATAAATACTAAGGCATGAAAAAGTCTGTACATTTCCTGTGCGCCGCGGGTTTGCACTGAAGACTCGTAGAGCTGATCCAGCAGGCATCCTGGCTTCCCCCAGGGTCTGCCTGATGCCCCCTCACGACTGCACGGCAGTGGCCAGTTTATCCCTGGGGGAGATCCCTGCCTGGAGCTGTGCCTTTGTAGCCAGCAGCCAAAGCCTTCATGCCGGAGCCCAGGGTGAGGGACCCAAAACCGGTCCTCCCGTTTTGCCTGCTATTCTGTGGTCCCACCACTGGTGGGCTTGGCGCTCACTCCATCCTCCTGATCAAGCTGACCACTGGCTCTCCAGCTCCATCTGTCCTGAGGCCTTGGGGGTCCATCATGCGGAAGGAGAGGAAGGAGAGTTGCTTGTCCCCTGAACCCTGTGCTGCCCGGAGAGGGTCAGAAGATGGACATTTCAGAGACCAGGAGGCCCCATGGGCATCCTGAGGGGTTTGGCAACCAAGGGGGTGGAGCCGGAATAGCCCAGAACAGAGCCTGGTTGCCGCTCGGATCAAGCCTGCTAGCTCCCTGGAAGCTTGCTGTGCTGGAGAGTTGCAGGTCTGAACTGCCCGAGCTCACGCACCTGCACCGCCGTGGGGTGTCCCCGGTCAAGGAGGAGCGAGCGAGTCCCGCACACTCGTGTGCCCAGCGCCGGGCACACAGAGGCCGCCCACAGCCTGAGGGTGTGGTTGGGGTGAGGCCTGTGGACATGGAGAGGTTTTCCATTCAAGGCACCAGGGCCTCCTTAGTCTCTCTGTTTTAAAATAAATGTCCTCGTGAAAATGTTCATACTGCATGGGCAGAAGGTGTCATGTGACTTTGGGCACTCCCCACAGCCTCTGAGGCCACCATGGTCTCCCCACTTCTCCGCCTCGGGAAGGTCCCCCGAGGGGAACACAGGAGATGAGGGCACAGCCCTGGATGAAGCGCTGTGGACTCCATGTGTGCCCCAGGGCTCAGGACAGGCCTGATCGAGCCTCCCTGGGTCAGAGGGGAAATCCCAGGGGCCAGCAGTGGCCTCGGTTTTCCCTGCCGTCAAATGGGGAGATGCCTCGCAGCCTTCTCACAGACAGGACGGGAGCCTCCGGGCAGAGCAGGCGGATGCCACGCCCCTCTGCTGAAAACCCCCAGGGCTGTTTTGACTCAGCAGGGCCCCACCCCCAGATCTCCTTGGTGAGACCATGTGGTGGAATGAGTCAAAACATCCAGAAGGTTCCGCCGGGGAGGGAGGCATGGAGCCGGCTTCCCGCTCGCCTCCCCCAGAGCAGCTGCCACCGCGGCTGTACCAGCGCCGGCCCATCTGCCTGCCTGGGGCCGTCCAAGGCGGGGAGGAGGGGCTGGAAGCAGACCCTCTGTTCACCGGGGACACAGCCCATTCTCCGGGTCAGGGCTGAGGGCTGGCGGGCAAGGGCTGACGCTGTGTGACCCCGGGCAGACTCTTGCCTTCTCTGTGCCCCTTAGAAGCGGCACAGTGATTCCCCCTTGGGGCTGGTGTTGCATGTGGACACTCTGAACCTTGGACTTCATTGACCAGTGAGCTGGCTGGTGGTTTCTGGTTTCTGCAGGACTGCCCCTTGTTATAACTGCTGCTCATGGCCTGTGTCACCTCTGAGGGGGTGGGTCCTCCATTCGCACAGAGAGGAGGTCCCTGAGGTTTAAACTCTGAGGTGCAGCCCTCCGTGGGCAGATATGGCCTCCGGGATGCAGGGTCCCTGCCCTTGACTCTGGTCATTGTGTGCCCTTGCCACAGACCTGGGGTGGGGGCTGTACCCGAGGGTTCCTGTGGCCCTTTCCCTGTGGCCGCCACCCTTCTGAGGTCCTGACCAGTGAGTCTGGGCTCCTCCCCACAGCCTGGCGGGCCCTCTGCACCACATGGGACTGCCAAGGATCCCTGCAGCTGGCTTTGCTCCTGGCTGCTCCTCAGCGAGCCCCAGGTGTCTCCGGAGACGTGGTCAGGTGGGCCAGCACGGGGCTCCTCACACCAGGCCCAGCTGCCCAGCATGCTGCAGGAGCTGCTATTAGACATGTTTTGTGGCTCAGACAGTAAAGCGTCTGCCTACAATGTGAGAGACCCAGGTTTGATCCCTGAGTTGGGAAGATCCTCTGGAGAAGGAAATGGCAACCCACTCTAGTACTCTTGCCTGGAAAAGCCCATGGACAGAGGAGCGTGGTAGGCTACAGTCCATGGGGTCGCAAAGAGTCAGACACAACTGAGTGACTTCACTTCACTTCCTTTATGGCTCGAAGTGGCTAAAAGGCCCCAGAGAGAATGGCCCAGAATCTGGATGACCAATGGATGTTGAAAGGGACCCCCACTGGGCAAGGCTGAGGTACAGGCTCCCCAACAGCCTACAGGGCAGGCCCTGACCCACACAGGCCTCGGCCTCCAGCAGCTCAGGAAACTGCCCAGCTACATGCTGGTGTTCAGCCAGGTGGCCTGCCTGGAAGGGGAGGCAAGAGGGGAGCGGTGGGCAGAGAGGCTGGCAGGAAAGCCCCAGTATGCTCATGCCGGTGCTGCGAGGCAGGGTGAGCGTCCCCGCTCTTCCAGGGGAGAATGCTGAGACCAAGCCAAGTGGAGGGACTCGCTCACAGCCTATGGCCAGAAACTGAACAATGCCCAACTCAAACCTGGAGGCTATGCCTGCCCCTGGTCTCTTGTCTGGGAGACTGGAAATCTGGAGGGAATGAGTTGGGTCCGGGCAGCAGGGTGAGTTCAGGCCATGCCTGTGCACATCTGCATGGTGGGGTCGGACCCACAGCCCTGCCCTTTCCACCGTGCGCCCCGCGGTTACTGAACTTGTGAGTTGTCCCACCTGTAACTTGGGTGTAATAACATGTTTTACATTTCACTGTTACTATTAAATAACAGAAAAGCCTCATGGGACTGTTGGAAGGATTAAATGAGCTAATAAACTTTGGATCACTTGGTACTTGCTGTTCCCCAGCCCTGCTCTGAGGTTGGGACAGGATTCCGGGTGGGGACTGTGAGCTGGGACCCAGCCTTGGAAGGGGTTGGCCCCTGAACTCTGGCCTGTCCATCTGTGGACTGTTGACCCATGTCTCAGAGAAGGCTGGTGCAGGCAGCCCCCTGAGCAGGTGCCCACAGGCAGCAGGAGAGGCAGACTGTTCTCTGTTCTGGAGCACTGTTTGTGAACGTGGACTGGATCCTGGTACCTCCCCATTACTCCATATGTGCTGCGACTGGCAGACATGGCGAATCAATCTGCACACTCCAATGGCTGTGGCAGACATCACCAATCAATGTCAGGCACACCTTTCCCTTTCAGTCCACCTGAGGCAGTGGCATCATTCTCACAGAGATGCTCTGCTGCCTACCTCTGATGGGCCAAGGGGAAACCCACCAACCACACCAGCTGGGCAGCTGTGAGGGCCAGCCAGCTCTGACCACCTCTGCTTCTGTAAGCCGTGTAACCTGGGAGGGGGTGGGGAGAGCATCTGTGGGAGGTGGGGGAGGGGGCACCCCAGGGTCCAGCAGCTCCAGCCCCTGGAGACGGCATGACTCCCTAGCTTGGCCTTGGTGATGTAGTCAGTGCAGTAAACACATCCTGGAAGTAGGGCTCCTTCTGGATTCAAGTCCAGCCCCTCACGAGGGCTGGTGTGACCATATGACATCTCAGAGGGTCCTCTCCCAAGCGAACCCTGTGCATGGGAATAATGACACCTCCTCTGTGAGCATCCCTGGATAAGGTTCACTTGGAGACTTATGTTCGGGTGCCTCCTGCCTGCCTGCCCCAGGCCGGGTTCAGGGAAGCCCGCAGGAAAGGGCAGAGAAATTACAATCTGTGGTGAAGGCTGTGGACGAGGAGCCGGGTGATGGGTGGACGAGGAGTGCTCCGGGGGTAGCTCCCAGTCCTGGTGCTCAGGGTGCCGCCATGCAGCATTTGTCGGAGCAGCATTCCCCTCCCCTAACCCCAGGCAGGCCTTCCTGGAGGGGGTGCAGGCCTCCATCTCCACCTGTCCCCCTCCCCTAGCAAGATATAGCCAAGACATGACGGACCCTCTTAAGGTCCCTCCTTCCTCTCCAGTGATGGGGGCGGAGTGGCTGGAGGAGGTGAGAGTGGGAAGGGGGAGGGCAGAAGGGCCTGAAGGAAGGGGCTTCTCACTCCCTGGAGTGAGCTGGGAGCCCCAGCCGGCCCCCATCCAGGGCCCTTGGAGGAGGTGCCCACCCGGCAGCCCCAGATCAGGGAATCCCGGCTGGCACTGCGCCACCACCTCCCTGCCACCCTCATCCACCAGGAGCCAGACACAGCCCGGATCCTTGCCAACTGGGGGGAGGGCGTGCACTCGGCTTCGCCTACTCCCAGCCATCCTTTCTGCTGCCTGCGTGTAATTAACAGAGTAATTAAAAACAGGATGAGTTAATTGGTATTCATTTATGTGGCAGATGTTTTTAATTGAGGCAGGAAACAATTTACCTGTTTACATAAACAATGGCAAAAGCAGGCTTGTAAAACACATTTTTTAAAATATTTTCCTCCCCCTTCCTAAAAAGAAGAATTGAAATCACTCGGTCTCCCCTGCGCCTCCGTGTGAGAGCGGTAGGCCCCGCCCGGGAGGTGCGTGCCAAGAGGAAACATCTGCTTAAAAGGTTTGCTTCCAGAGGACTCTGTTTGCCTTATAACCAGAGGAAGGAGGTTGTTCCCAGGTTGTAAGGACACCAGCTCAGAGGGATGCCTCTCCAGGGGGTCACTGTGGTGTCATCCCCAGGGCCCAAGGGGGCTCTGACCTCCTGGGTGGGTGGGCCAAGGCTGGGGAGACCACCCAGCAGGATGGGAGGCAGGGCTGGGAAATAGCAGGGGACCCTGTCCAGCCAAGCTGGGGGCTCCTCTGGGCAGGGAGGGGGGCTTCCTTTCCACCTGCATTTGTGGCAGCTCCGTGTTCCTCCATCACGTGGCCAGCCTGGGGACTGTGGTGTCGGCCAGCAGGCCCTGTCTTCCTGGAGTCCAACCCTTTGGCCATTGCGAGGTGGGGTCCCCAGGTGGAAGAGCAGAGTCAGCCTCATAGAGGGCCCCAAGGAGGACCTCCAAGAAGCAAGTGCTCAGGGTGACTCCTGTCTATAGATTGGCACTAATTTGGCATTTGCTGTATGCCTGACTGCCGTCTATGCTGGTTATTACTCTCCGGCTCCTGTTAACTCTGGGGGCAGGGCTCATCTCCCCATTTCACAGGTGAGGAGCCTGAGGCTGGACTGAGCACACAGCCTCCAGGTCTCGTCGGAAGAAGCCACAGCTTGTGGAGCTGACATGTAGGCGCTGTGGCTGCCCCTTCCTTGCGAGTACACACACCGAGGGTTATATTCACACGGAAATATCTAGAGGGGTCCACAGACCCGTCAACAGTGGTTACCGTGGGTGGGGGCTGGGGGGGTGGGAGTAGGCCTTTCCCACGTGACTAAAACCCCAAGCTGAGCCAGCTGCCACGCTCACCAGAGGGCACGTCGCTGACTCTGAAAGTAGGAAATAGTGGGGTTCCAGGAGCTGTGTGAGGTGATGGGGTGAAACACGTGGCCCGTGGAACTCAACAAACGTACAGAAAGCTCTCTGCAGTGAAAACGGGCTGCATGGGGCCCCAGAGGCTCCTGGCCCCCTCTGCAGGGGGGGGTCTGGGCCATGCCGTTGGGGTGACATACGATTGGAATTTCTGGAACATTTTGACGGTTCCTGGGGGCAAGAATATGGATTGTTTGGAATCCTTCAAGGAGAAGGGCCCTGGGAAGATGGTGCCCAGAGTTTGGCGCCCAGAGCTCCACACCCAGGACGCCAGAGAGGCTGAGGCTCAGTATTCTCCTTCCGCGTTGCCAGGCCTCTCCGGCATTGCTGTGGTTCAGTCATAAGAGTAACCGCAGGTATCTGAGGTGAGCAGTAGACAGAGATGCTGCAGCCAGAGGTGCTGGTGGTATTCTCAGGAGGTCCAGCCTGCACTAGTGCTGTGTGACCTCAGGTGCAGACCTCAGCCTCTCTGAGCATCCGGGAAGGGAGGCAGTGATGGTCTCCCCAGTGTTGTGAGCTTTGACCACAGTTATGACAATGACATAAATGTAAGCACCCCTGTAGCCTCCCCTTCCGCCTTTACCGAGTTCTCTGCCAAAAGAAGCGCACGTTTTTCAGGGGCCCCAGTCTCGCCCATGAAGACAGGCGCAGGAGGATGGGAGGGTCTGGGGCCCTGCAGCGATGAAGTCTTTCCTGGGCCAGTCTTGGTCCCTGGGTGTGCGGGTTGGGAGGGCTCTGGGCAGGGCCTTCCATGTCCGGGAACTGAGAGCACAGAAGAGGGGTTGGGTGTCTCTGGGCATCTCGCCAGATCCACGGGGGGGTCCGCAGTAGGCACCGAGACACACCACTTCGGGCTGACACTCATCACAGCTGAGCCACACCAGCTCTCAGGTCATCCTTATGAAAGCGGGGTGTGAGAGTCGGAGACGCCCCTGGTCCCCTGAGCAAAGCCTGCCCAGACCACCTCCTCAGCTCCCACTTCAAACCTGCTCCAGCTGGTGCCTGTCACCACTTGGGGTCCCTCTGGCGTGTGGGGAGGATCCTGCATTGATGTCTCCGGTCATGGGTCACCGGGGCCTTCACAGACCGTGTGTACCGAGGGCAGCTGTTCTGTGGCTCGGGGCTGGTGGGAGGATCATCTCGCTCTCAGGGATGTGCTCGGAGGGGCGTGCATGCAGGGTAAACCGCCAGCCCTAAATACTGCTTAGCGTTCGCAGGAGCAGCGCGAAGAGTTTATATTTTGGCAACATTCCTCTGGGGAGTTCAAGGTGACGTGCAGCCAGTCTACATGCTTTCCAACAATGAAAATGCTCTGGGACTCAGGTCAGCCTTCCGTGGTGCCTCGATGCCACCAGGGGAACCCCTAACCATGCAGCCTGGGTCTCCAGAGCCCCCAGCCTCCCCGACTGCTGCCCGCCTTCGTGCACGGAGTTCCCGCTGCCCCGACTTCCCCGAGCTGTGCCTCTGCCAGACGCCCTTCCTGGCTTCAGGCATGCACACAGGTGCAGGTTCTCCTCTCAGGAGCCTCCCTGACTCCCAAGCACCCGATCCAGATGTGTGAGCACCGACGCAGGACTTTGCGCTTCATGCGAATCTGAGCACCGATTGGCCTCAGAGGTGTCCTGGCTGAGCAGTTCCTTGAGTTTTGTCAATTCCTTCTTGAAAACAAGTGATCTGGATGAGTGTAATCTGTTAAGTGAAACTTTGTAGTTGTCTATCTTGGTCAGAGTTGGGGTGGGCACAGTGCTGGTGGGCAGCAGGCAGTTTAAGAGTAAATCAGGAATTACTTTAAGTGCCGCTGGTACAAGAGGCAGGCAGAGAGGAGAGGGTCCTGCTGCCACTCCCCAGGGGCAGCTTCTGTTTCCTTCTAGAGACACTCTGTACATATTGGATCATCTTGTATTCCAGGGGCTCCTGCAGTCTCTTTTGGGGTCACACCCCTCCCCTAGGAAATGCACGTGCCCACATCCTGCCCCGTGTTGCCACAACCCCTCGGGGGACATGTCTTCTGTTCAGACTAAGTGTAGGTGGTCCTTGGCTCTAGGAGGACTTCCCCCAAAGCACCGGGGTGCCTCCTGGGGTCTCAGGGTCCCCCACCCCTCACATCCCTGCCAGGTGTGTATGTGAGCAAAGCAGAGAGCTGGCTTAACAGGCTCTGGCCTGATCCTGACTATGACGTCGGCCCGCGTGTACAGTTGAGGAGACTCAGAGGAGGAAGCCTGGCCAAGGCCACCCCAGTGATGAGGCCACGGCTGGACTCAGGCCTGCCTGACCCCAAAGCTGGGCTCTCCCCACTATTGCTCGACCTCATGGGCTGGCCTGTGTGTCCACCACCCCCACTGCCATGAGCTCTGGTCAGGACGTCACCGCCCCCCACTCATCCACCTACCCATCCACTGTCCACCCTCCTCCCACTCAGCCACCCGTGACACTCTCTGTTCACATGCCCACACCCCTCAAGCCCACCCAGGATCCACTGTGTTTCTCGTCACAGCCCATTCACACTCGCTGGGTGTGCCAGCCTGCAGCTGAGCCACACCCCCTTGGTGGCAGGTGTGCATGGTGGGCAGGAGAGGACCCCGGAGTGCTGGGCCCAGGTGCTGGGAGAGGGGGGCCCTCCCCTCCACTGGCATCCCCCCCCCACACACACACGGCGGGCGGCCCAGATGGTGCATGCCCCCCCCAGCTCTCAGGAGCCGCTCTTGGCAGCACAGCCCCAGCAGCTGGGTGAGGAATGTGCTCCCTCCGGGCGCCAGCCGCGGGGCAAGCAGGGGACATCTGGATCACGTTTGCGGCCGGCGGAGAGCAGGGAGGGTTTCCATTCCAGTCGCTAAGCACACTCCACCCTCCCCACCTCGGAACTCTGCTCAGCGCCAGGGCATCCTGGACCCAGCTCCACGACCATCCCAGCTTGTCTAAGAAGGAAGTCCCACCCCTGCCTCACTTGTTTGGAGTGTCTGTACGTGTCTGCAGCTCTGGACTTCTTGGCCTAACCAAACCCTCAGACCCCTTCTGCAAACACAGACACAGACATAATGGCTCTGACCAGCCTTCTACCAGGAGCTGTGGTCACCTTCCGTTTCTTGTCATTTTTCTGCATGTATGTTTGTTTGCAAGATGGAGTTACATGTGTTTCTACTTCTTTTGGTTTTTATTTGAAGTACAATACACACACAGAAAAGTGCTGTGTGCATGAAGGCTCAGAGTGTGCAGGTAACAGACAACGTTCTCTGACCTGCCCCAGGCCCTGAGCCCCCCTCCCCGGTCACTGCCTGTCGCGGGCCCACCACCCTGACTGTAATGCCAGGTTCTGAACTTCCTGTAAGTGGAGACACTTGGCCCATCCTTTTTGGGGTCTGGTGTCATTCACTCAGCCACGTGTTGGTGACATTTGACAAACTGGTGCGTGGGGTTGTGTGTGTGCTTTTTCCTTGCTGTGTAGTATTCTGCTGTGTGGATCTGCCCCATGACCTCCCAGTGGGCCTCTGTGACAGTGACCAGTGAGTATTCTTATCCTTTCCTGCCGATGCTTGGCTCTTTGCTCTTCTGTTGATTCCCTGCCTGACAGCAAACCGCTGAGCCATGGGTGTGTGATATTTCAGGCTGGTGAGTGCTGAAAAATGGTTTCCAAAGTGAAGGTACCCACCATGTGATTTCAGGCTCTGTAGGGTCCCACTGGGTGGCTCAACTGGGCAGTCCCAGCAGGGCTTGCTCTTGGGTTGAGGTTGGCAGTTCTGCTGAGTGTGGCCAGGCCCTCACACGCCTGGATCCCCAGCTGAGGCAGCTGGACCAACTCGCCCAAGTGAGCCTTCCCATCCAGCAGGTTCAGCAGGACAACCAGAGGTACTGACTGCCTCATGTCCAGCTCAGAGCTGACTGCCATCACTCCTGCCTCATCCTAATGGCCAGAGCAAGTCCTGGCCAGCCCAGATCCAAGGACAGGGAATTGAGCCCATCTCTGGGTGGGAGGAGCTGCAGTCACATTGGAATGGGTATGAAGAACTTCTAGGGGGGAGAACTGAGGACATTTTCTGATGCGTCCACCCCCAGGTGGAGGGTATCTTAAGTTGCCATAACTGAACTTCACTGCTGATGGGTAGACTCAGAATAGCCCCTTGGTCCCCACCCCCTACACATGGGGGAACTGCCCACCGAGGCCACCAGTCAGAGAGCAGGTCCTGACCCAAGCTCCGCCCAGGCTCCCGCCACAGCCTCCAAGCCAACAGGCCAGGGTCCCAGATGGCACAAGGGCAGGCAGGGCCTCTCTGGGTTTCTCACAGGCTGGTCAGCACACCTGCGTGCAGCATCTCGTTGACCACCAGGTGCTGGCGCTGGTCTGGGGTTCGCAATGCACAGAAAGACAAGGCCCGTGTCCTCGTGGAGACAGGACCGCACAGACCGCGATCGCGGGTGCTGACAAGTGCTCCCCAAGAAATTAAGTGGGTGATGCAGTGGGACGGGCAGGGGTCCTCTGAGGGGGGACATTTGAGCTCAATCCTGAGTGAGGAGGGAACAGCCTTGTGGAGCGCAGGGGAGCATCCCAGCAGGTGGAAACGCCCTGCGGCCACCCGGTAGAATCTAGCTGGGTCTCCCAGCCTGGAGGCACAGTCAGGTCAGGAGAGGATGGACCCCTCCTGAGGGAACCCTGGACTGGAGGACGGTGGTGAGACTGGGTCTGGCTCGCTTTCACTGCACCTCGGTGGCGTCTCGGTGGCAGAAGGGACCTTCCTGTCCAGGGGAGTGGCTCCCTCCCATCACTGGGGGGATTCACGATCCCCTGCTGGTGCAGGGGGCAGCCTAGCCACCACGGTGTCCCCTCTGGGGCTGCGAGGGTCTTCCCTGTGAAGTGGGACATCCTCTTGTGGACCTTCCTGGCCACCCCTCTGGGGAGGCTCTGAGGGTCCACAGTGATGACCATGCCTGAGCCCAGCAGCGTCGTCAGCTGGAGCACTGGACACATCTGGACTTTGTCAGGATGAGGGGTCTTAGCACCCAGGCATATACACCACTCCCAGCAGAAGGCAGTCCACCTCAATCAGAGCTGAGCCCTGCTCAGCACCCAGGTCTTTCAGAGGAGCCTCTCGCTGGCTCGTCCCATCCCTCTGTGCCTCTGCAGGGGCTCTGCTCTTGTCCCCATCTCACAGATGAGAAAACTGAGTCCTGGGTAGAAAAGTCAGTGACATTCAGGCCAAGAGGCTGAGACAGGGTGGAGGGAGGCCAGTCAGAACCTCTCTGTTGTAGGCACCATGGTGGCCTTTCCCCTTCTGGTCCATTGTCTAAGACTACCCCTGTCACCTCCCCCTGACCTTGAGATGCAGGAGTTACGGGCCCATTTTATCAGTGGGTAAACTGAGGCCTGGGGCCATGCTGGGGTGATTTCCCCAGTTCACAATCTGTCACAGAGCAGGTTTCCTGGCTTTTGGTCCAGTGCTGTTACCACGGCGACGGGCATCCTTGGTGTTGTCACCCACAGGCCCAGGGGATCACGGGGTCCCTGGGGGCAGGAGGGCCAGGGTGGCCTAGCACTGTGTAGCAGGAAGGGTCACAGCGTTAATGGGCAGAGGGACAGCAGCCCAGTCAGACCCCAGGACTGGAAAGGGCTGGGCAGAGGATCCAGTGGACGTGGCTGGAGCACTCGTGGGGGTGGGAGAGCCGCCCGGACCAAGGGAGGGAAACACTAATCCTTGTGTGTATTATCACTGATTCATCAGGCGGCGGAGGCTGTGATTGAAACCAGATGTGGGCAGCGGCCCAAGTTCCAGCGCCTGGAACTCGTTAGGGCTGCGCCCCCCCTGAAAATTCTCATTGCTTTGCAGAGCATTGGGGATCAAAGACAAGCCGTCCCTGACCTTGGCCTTGGAGGGAGAGGGAGGGGTCAGCCTCCTGGTCAGACCCACCCATCTCGATGTGGGGGTCAACCCCATGTCCTCTGCTTCAGCCTGGGAGCCCTGTCCATCCCTTCTGAGAAATGGCTGCTTCCTGGGGTGCATGCCTGGCTTTTCCCTCCATCCCCAACACACCCACTGGGAGGCTCCAGGAGAGTCCATGCCCCTCCTTTCCCCAGGAAGTTGGCCCTCAGTTGGGAGATTGCCTGGCTTGCTCCAGAACCCCCAAGGTCCAGGAGTACATGTCCCCATCCACCCTCCAGGAAGCCTTGAGGGTGACAGAGGGTGTTCTGGAGGCAGGTCCTCCCCAAGCAGCGGTATGGAGGCTCAGGTACCCCCCAGAAATATCTGCGCTCACCCTCCTGCTAGCTCCTGTATGTGCTGGCAGTGGACCTGTCCCACCTTGCTCAGGCCCCTCAGTGGCTGGTGTGCAGTGGTCAGTGGCTCAGAGGAGGTGAATCTGTCACCGGGGGTAGGGGTGGAGGCAGTGTAAGGAGGTACTTGGCTGGGCTGGCCTTCAGGAAAGACTTGCTGCACCACCCACATCTGCCGTGTTGCTCATGACTTCCAAGGTTGGCCCGACAGTTACACGGCCAGAAACCTGCCTGGGTCCACGTGCGAAGAACAGTGTCCACCCCTCATGTGGATGCAGGAGGATCCCATTGATGCTCAGAGCTCAGGAGGGCCACCCGCGAGCCGGGGGAGCCGGCTTCTGCCTCCACACGCCGTCACTGCCAGGGGACTACGCCCGTGCTGGAGCGCACTGCGCTGGGGTCCAAGGGCCTCACAGGGTCCACCCCTGATGCGTGGGGGTGTTTCCCAGTGGGTCCTGCCCAGCAGGGATGCCCTGAAGCTACACCCTCCCCGAGCGCTGTGAGGCTTGCGTCCCCTCAGACACACCCACCTTCTGCCTCTTCCACGAGTGTGGCATCGGGCTTCTGGAGGTTCAGGGGCTGTCATAGTTAGGAGGGGGCTCTGGGGCTCATGGTGGTGCTATAATAGAAGGTCTAGGAAGAAAGAGAGGGAGAAAGGAGGAAATCTGTAGTCAGGGCTCTGCAGCCTCGCCGAGCTGTGGTCTTGGAGGAAGCCTGACTTCTGCCCCCTGTCCCCTCGATCTCCTCACTGCTTCAGCAAGTGGTGATGCCCACCTGGCCTGGGGCTTGGGCCCACAGAGGAGCCTGGGAAGGTGCTGGCACTGGAGGCCATCGTGGAGGACACAAGGTGGGGCTGTGTGAGGCCCCGAGTGCCATACAGGGAGCTGGGACACTGTGGAAGCCACGGTGGTCTCCGGACCCTGGAGGCCCCTTGCTCTCTGCAACTCTGGGTGTTGGGGTCCCTGTCTGTAAGCCCAGTGGTAGCGGCGTCTTCCTCCAGGACCGGCGAGGGCTGCCAACGGAGTCCCCAATCATGGTCAGGATCCCGGAAGCCCAGGTGCCGCCTTCACGGAGGGGCACCTCCCACGGGCAGCTGTACCCTGCCCCAGGCAGAGTGTCTGCAGGCTGGGACGCCACGATCCTCCCGGGAGTCTGGCCTGAGCAGGACAGAGTGTGCCTGGAGGCGCTGGGGACAGGTGGCCGCCTGCCCTCGCTCGGGACACCTGACACCAGCCCGCTGCTGTCCTGCCCCCGGACCTTTGGAGGACAGGGACGGGGCTCCAGGGGACACCTGACCTGATCAGGGAGGTTCCCTCCAGTCCCTGGCCGATGCTCTGGGCAGAGGAATTGGGACTGTCCTCGGTGAAAGAGCGCCTGTGGGGCTGGGAGGTGGGACCGTCCTGCCGTCCATGGGCCATCTCCCTTCTTGGTCCTGACTCCACAGCATTTATGCAGCACCTGCTATGTGCCTGGCCCTGCCCTGCACACTGTTTCACTGAGGAAGACAGTCACAGTCAGGCAAAGACGTGGGAGGTGAGGGCAGAGAGGGAACGGCCAGTCACAAAGGTCCATGAGGGCACTCAGGATGCCCGCCAAGAGGCAGGGGCTACCCGGTAATGGTCTCAGGTGACGTGTCTTAGGGGTCAACTCGCCCCTCTGCCTCCAGGAGGGTCCAGCTTTCAGCTCACCTTAGCAGGAGCTTCCGGACCTCGGCCTGCTCCCCAGCGCAGGGCGGAGGCCAGGATATCAGGGCTTGGACCGCTGGTGCTCTGTCCCCGCCCCCACCTGCAGCGGCGGAGGCTGCGGCCGGGCAATGTGCCAAGGGGCACACTGGGGCCGGGGAGCAGTGCCCCTCCTCAGGGTACAGGGCTCCCCACCAAGCCTCCATGGGCCTGGGGAACCCTGCCTGCCTGTGGGTTGGTGCCAGGAACGGGGTCTGGGCACGTCACAGGTCATAGCCCAAGACTCCACGGAGAGTGGCCTCTGGGCCCTGGGCTTCCTCATCGGCCGCCTCACAGGCTGGGGGCTGCGTGGAGTGCTCAGGTTGAGGCCGGGCTCACAGTCAGGGCCCTGCCCCCGGAGCAGGGTTACCTGTTGGTACCGGGCCCACCTGCCCACTTCCTGCCGCTTCTGTGAGGGTCAGATGAGGTGACGGCAGAGTCAGACCACAAGAGGCCAAAGCAAGCCCTGCTTCTGCAATAGCACCTGTGGGGGATGGGCTGTGCTGATGCTAAGGGCCCCCTCCCATGGAGGGTTCTAGAACCCCAGGGCTGGGAGCATGGGGCTGTGGCCAGTTCTCAGCCGGGCAGGGCGGGCTGGGAACACAGGCGGACAGGGAAAATGATGGATGGGGTGGCTTGTTCCGGCACATTCTGTGTTCTTTCCCACCAGCTCTGCTCGGCCCCGGAGAGCGGCTTCCTCTGTCAACGGGTTAGTGACATTTAGTGGGAACTGGAGCCACTGTCTGGGAAACACGCAGGGTCCCCAGGGGCCTGGGGAGCACCGCCCGGGTCTGGGAATGTTCTTGAGGGCTCGGAGCCGGGGCCATGGGTGGGGCTGCAACCGAGTAGGCCGTCCCCTCTCACCCTCTGGCTCCTGCACCGCAGCTGGACATCAGGACACCAGGGGGGCCCCCACCCTCCGGGATTGAGGGACGGGCAGTTCAAAGAGGAGCGAAAGAGGGAGCAGCAGGTCTCGGGTGGGTAGGACTCTGGGGCCACCTCCAGCCCCCTGTCGGCTGTGTGAGCTCGGCAGGTCACCCACCCTCTCTGTGCCTCAGTTTCCTGTCTGTCAGATGGAGCAGAACTAGGCTGCCTCCCACGTTGTGTGAGGGTCAGACTCCTGGCTGGGCCCTCAGCGCATCCCTGCCCCCTGAGCACACGGGGAGGGGACCCCGGGGGAGGGGCCGGCACCCCGAGAGTTCCCCCCAACACACACCAGCATAAGGGCCGTTGTTCTGGCCAAGATACTGTGCGGGCTCCTGGGGAGCTGACAGGGACCCTGGTCAGGGAGAAGCCCAGACGTGTCTTCTCCAATTCCACCCCATCTCCCACTTTTTTCTCTATCGGGTCCTGTGGCTGCCATGGCCCCTGACTGCTGATGGGGCCAGTGGAGGCCCAGGAATGCTGAGGCCACCCCGATTCTTCCTTCCTGGAGCTCTGACACCTAGGAAGAGCCTAAGGGAGTTGGGAAGATGGTCCTCGCACTTAACCTGCCGCAAAGCTGGGGCACCCGGGGCGTCACCCACTGACTCAGAGCAGCAAACCCACCCCAGCCTCAAACCCCAGGCAGCCAGCCTTTCCGTGTCTGGTCGGCCCACATGATGTTCCCCAGGGAGCACGAGGTGGCTGCAGAACTTTCTGATCTCCCAGGCGGAGGCGGAGCCTGGGGCTTGAGGCACCACCCCTGGAGAGCCCCAGGCTGGGGCCCTGCTGTCTGTCAGGCTCTGAGACCCTGAACAAGACACTTGCCCTCCCCGAGCCTCAGTTTCCCCATCCACAAATGGGCCTGATGGGGGCCCCTGTGGAGACGCATTGAGTCCTCCTGCAGGGTGTGGCATTCCGGGTTACAGTCGACCCTGGGACCCTCAGTGGGCAAGCTGATGTGCATGGGACACGTGCCAAGCCCTCGCCTGGGGAGCTGTTATTTATATGTTAATCTTATAAAAGTGAAGGAACCTAAAGCTAGACATATGTCCAGCTGCCAGGGCCCCCTCCCTGACCTGCTACGTCAGAGCTCCCTGAAAGGGGCTTGTGCAGGGGATATCCTGATTTTGGGTGGGGGCGTATGTGGGGCTGAGGGTCCCCAACGACTTCAGAGTCAGGAGTGGGGAAACAGACCCAGAGTGGGTATGGGGGGGCTGTTTGAGCCAGGAGGGTGTCCCACGGACCTGTCTCTCACAGGCAGGCACAGGGACCGATGGCGCTTTCTGGGGAGGGCCTGAGTGTGCAACGAGAGGCTGCGTGGACGTGCAGGGCACAGGACCCGGCTCCCCCGGGGCTGGGACTCTTGGGAGTGGGCCCCGGAGGGTGGAGGACCTGAGAGTGGGGGAGGGGAAAGAGCGGCCTCACGTGGCCGGCTCAGGCTTCTGGGTGGAGTCTGGACCTCACCGGGAGCTGTGCCCTGCCGACCATGCTGGCACCCTCAGGAGTCTTCACGGCGGCGGGAGCTGCCCTCCTCCTGGCCCTCAGCACCCCGCAGTGAGCCCCTACCCTGCCCCCACGACCTGGCCAGCTCCTGTTCACGCTGGTTTGTGGGCTCAGGGTCACCCCCTGGGTGGCCCTATGGGGCGGCCAGACAGTCAGTCAGGTTGTGCCAGAGCCCTTGGGGGTCTTGGGCCTTGGAAGGGGTTAGGGGCTGGTCAGGAGGCCAGCACTCAAGAGACTGAGGCTGCCCATCTGGCAGCTTGTTAGCCATGTGCCCTCAGACCGTGCAGGCCGGCAGACGGGCAGGCTTGGCTCCTCCACACACAGCTCGGGGCTGCAGAGGTGGAGAGAGAGAGCAGTAATTAATAACAGCAATGATGGTCCAACCATGGTGGGTGCCCTGCCCTCCGCTAAGCACTCTTCTCCGTCTCCTTTGACCCATGCTGCACTCCGGGAGGTGGGTGACAAGTGTGCCCATGTAGACACGAGGAGCCTGGCTTAGAGGCGGCCACTCATCCGGTGGGTGGGCCTCTAGCCCCCTCACACCCTACTGTCCTCGCTTGGCCAGCCCCAGGGAGGGCAAGTGTCCAGGGTGAGCTGTAGTTGCATCCACAGCCCCCCGGGTCGGCCCACCTTGGGGCTGGGGCAGCCAGGACCCTTGACCTGCCCCCTCCAGGCACTGAGCAGGGAGCCCCCTCCTCTCAGAGGGCTGCCCAGCAGTGACCTCACTCTTGGGTCCTGCCCTGGCCTCCAGCATGTGCACAGGTGGCCTTCTGGAAGTGCCAGCCCAGCCAGAGACCCTGAGGTGGGGGAGGCGGTGGCGGTCAGGAAGCAGGGTCGTCTCAGAGGGGATCACATTCCAGGGGAGCCAAAGACCCTCACTGGGGCACCTCTCCTGAGGACGTGAGGTCAGAGCTGAAGCCCCAGGAGGGAAGGGGAATTGGGGGGAGGCCCCGGGGAACCCCATGTGCAGTGGAAACTGCTGAGGGTTTCAGGCAGCAGAGGTGATGCCTGTGCACACCCTGATGGACTCCCCACTGCCCACCAGCTTCATCTGGATTCTTTGCATGACTAGAGAGAGGCCCGTGCGCTCCCGCCAGCGTTTGTGCTGTTCCTTGCCGTCTTCACACCACCCTTGCTCTTTCCTGAGGGCCTCCATCATGCGCTACTTTGGATCTGGGCCGAGGGCAACCTCAAGAGCAGGGTCCCAGCCCTCGCATTGCTTCATAAACCGTTCCTGATTGCATTGAGAGCTCACCATCACCCATTACAGAGGAGTAGAAAGGCTCAGAGAGGTGAAGTGACTTGCCCTACGTCACACAGCCATCAGGCAATAGAGCCAGACTCAAACAAGATTCAACATATGTGAGGCTTGCTGCACCCGTGGCCCCACCGTGTGCAGCCCAGGGACCTAAGACCCAGCGTAGGAGGTGGGGATGCACCCCCACTAACCCGCAGCCTCCATCCACCTGGGTCTGATTCCTCTCCTGCAAGGAGAGTTCTCATTGATGCAAACCAGTCCTTGAAATCCTGTGGACTTGTGTGCCCCTTGGGGACGCACCCATACGTGCTGTGTGCCCTTGGCAGATGGCTGCACCTCTCTGTGCCTGTAAAACGGGGCTGGAAGCAGCATTCTCTGTGCTGGGTTTCCTGACGATAACAGGAGCCATGAGTCATCTACCAAGTGCATGCATGTCTCCTCCATAGGTGGGCAGCCTGGAGCTCTGCCTTCAGGGCCTGTAGACACCCGAGGGATGGGTGAGAGGCTACATGCGACGCAGGCACACTCGGTCCACCCTTCCCCTATGCCCCCTGAGCCGGGGTCTCTGGTATCCTCCACTTGTGACACTCCAGCAAAGCCCCTGCATGGAAGGACTTGGAAAGGTCGAAACAGGCCATGTCCCCAGCGTCCCAGCCTGGCGGGACAGCCTGCCCCAGGGTGGCCTGGTCAGATGAAGGGCTGGCCAGGACAGGCAGGACTGCACCCCGCAGGGGTGGCCCAGGGCCCGCGGCGCTGGCCACGTTTGCCTTCTTTGGTTGTCAGTGGGGACTGGCCGCCGGCCCTGCAGCCAGGCATGGTGTTGACAGGCCCCCACAGCTGCAGCGCACGTGTGCCCGGCCGTCAGCTCCTGACAGGCGGCGGCAGGGGGCAGGGCGCCCGGCAGGGGGCGGGGGGGGCGGCCACAGCTGAGGGCACAGCAGGTGCTGTGTGGCCCGGTGGCTGCCGGCGACTGGCTGCTTCCCCCTCCGTGGGGACAGTGAGGAGGGGGCTTTCTGCTCCCACCTCAGGGGCCCTGGGGTGCTGCAGGCGTCTCCTCCCAGTATGGAGGACGTGGGGCCAAGGAAGGAGGTCTGCTCAGTCTGGGACACAAACACTATTGTCGCTGTCACTGTCCATGGAGGCGGGCGGCCCAGATCACGTGGGGCCCCTGGGAGGAAGAGGGGAAGAAGTGAATGGGTTGACAGGTGTCCAGCCCAGCCCCGTCACCCCCTGGCCCCCAGTGAGACCCCATCAGGGTTAACAGGATGGGCAGTGGCGGGGGTGGGGGGCGGGCAGGCAGCACAGGCTGGGCCAGTTTGTAACAGGCGGGGACGCCCACCTGTAATCGCAGCCGCCCTCCCAGATCTCTATGGTCGCCGGATGCTGGCTGACGCTGAGCTGGGGCCGGGGCGGGTAGGGGTGGGGGGTGGCCCAGAGGCTCGCTCCCTCCCCCAGTTGAGAATACCTGGGCAGCTGCTGCCTCGGGTTCGCGTGGACGGTCAGTCACCCAGAGGCCTTTTCCCAGGGCCTACTCTGTGGGCCCAGGGGCTCGGGGGCATGTCAGGCTGGGGTCTCTCCTTCACATCTCCACCCTGTCTCCACACCCTGGCTCCTAGCAGAGCATCAGAATCCTTGACACAGTGGGATTCTGTGGAATCTTTGACATAGAATCCAGGGCAGGACCTGCTGCTCTGTGGACCACACTTGGATGGCCAGGCCTAAAATGGCCTGAAATCAAATGTGTCCTTGGCCTGGCTGGTCCCAGGTGTCGCCTGGGCCAGGAAACGGTGAAAATACAGATTCCTGCCTCCCAGTCTCCCCGGGGAAGACCCCCAGACCTGCCTTTTAGCATCTGCTCTAGGATGGATAATGCTAGGGTGTCTCTGAGCGAGAGCTCCCCCTGGGATCCTATTAGGAATGCAGAGTCTCAGGCCAGCCCCGCAGTGGGGAGGTCATCCATACAGGCCCTCCAGAAGCTGCTGATTAAGGAAGTGGGGGCACCACAGCCTCAGGGGGTGCTCCCCGACTCCCTGGTCTGCAGTTGAGAAAACCCAAGCTCCCCAGGGTCACCCCCACAATGAGAACCCCAGGCCTGTTCTGGTGGCCCAGGTTCTTGAAGCTACGCCCTCCAGCGTACCTGAAGTGGGCTGACCCATCCTGCTGTCTGATCCCAGGTGGGTGGGATGCCAGCCACCTGTGAGCACACCTGGGGCTTCTCCGTGGCGGGCTGTGGGCAGAGTGTCCCCCACCCGGGCTCCAGCTGCTTGGGGCCTCGCCCAGGAAGCAGGTGGGCCTGGGCAGTGCCAATCCCTCCACCCCTTGGCCTGACTCACCTGCTCTCTGTCTCTTTCTCCTGGCCCTCCACCCCGGTGGCGTCCACAGCAGACAGAAAGGAGAAGGCCACCGCGATGCCCGACTCCCCAGCTGAGGTGAAGACGCAGCCCCGGGCCACGCCCCCCAGCATGCCACCCCCACCGCCTGCCGCATCCCAGGGGGCCACACGACACCCCTCCTTCACACCCCACACAAGTGAGTAACCCCAGGACTGGGTCTCAAGGGGGCGGTGGGAAGAGTCACCTCTGGGTGGGGGTGTCCCTCGAGCCATTTGAGGTCCGAACTTTCACCTGGACCTGTAAACGACCCCCCATTGGGCCTTTGAGAGGGAGGATCTCATTATGGTTCAGACCCCAGCTCTTTTACTTGGTAGCTGTGTGACTTTGGGGAAAGTTCTTAACCTCTCTGGGCCTGGCGTTTCTCACTGGGAAAGTGGGGCTGGCCATGGCCCTGCCTCACAGAGCTGCTGTGAGGATGAATGAGTTAATAATTCTCAGCGGGGCGGGCACACGGTGAGCCCTCCATCAAGGTCAGGTGCTATACTGGAGCTCAGAGAGGGACGAGGACTTCTCCGTGGTCACACAGCAGACTACTTGCATGTGGGTGAATCCTGTTTGGCCTGGACCCCGTGAAGGGGCAGTTGGAGGCGTTTCTGGCCTTGGAAGAGCCCTGCGGCCAGTCCTGATCCAGGCGTGTGGGTGGGCCAGGAACTGGGCCCATAGACCCTTAGCTGCCAGCAGCAAGGTAGGCAGACCTGACCCCAAGGTGGTGCCTCACGGGCACTGGGCCATAGTTGAGCATCTTGGTGCACACAGCGGGTGTAGGTGGGCTTGCGGAGTCCACAGCCACCCCTGGAGCCCTGGGCCTTTGAGTCGGAGCAGTTGGGAAGGAGACCCCCGGCTTGTGCTTGTGTGGGAGACAGTGTTCCCTGTCCCTAAGACCAGGGGCTCAGCAATGTGTCCTAAGTGTTTCTGGGCGACCCACGTGCCTCACCACCCACACATTCAGAGGTCAGAAAGCCCCACACTAGGGCTCCCTTCCCCAGGCTTTGGACCCAAATGAAGGCCCTCTGTGGAGCAGGAACCTCAGTTCCTCAACCTGGCGGCACCTGGCCGCCCCCAAGTTCCTCAGGCCCCACCCTGCTCACCAGGGTCCATGTCTCTTCCCAGAGCCCAGGCCCCAGCCTGGCTCTGTTACTGGTTGTGAATGGTGCTGGTGCTGCCATCAGAGGCTGGGCAGTGGCCCCCATCTGGAGGAGGGGTCCGGCTAGGTCCCTTGCTGCAGGATGCTGGTCTCTGCTGGTAAACAGGGAAATGCCACCTGCTCCCAGGTGCGGCCACCTGAACACAGGACTGTCTGGCACAAACAGTTCCAGCACCTCTCTCCAGCGGGGTCAGTCTGAGTCAGGGTCCCCACACATGATGCATGAGCCCATGTCCCCACACTTGCCTCCTGTCTCAAGACGGGGCCCTGCCGTCCACTCTGAGTGCCCGGCCTGCACTGGCCACACAGGAGGGGCCAGAGGTGGCCGGACTTTGCTCACTCACTGTTCTCCTGGGGACTCTGGCCAGCCGGTTACCCCTCCTTCTCCGGAAGAGTCAGTCCTCACCTCGGGCTGAACTGCAGGCCGATCTCTGTCCACTGACTGCAGCTGCCCATCCAGCCTCACTGGTAGAGAGGGAAGGCTCCGGCCTGGCTGAGTTTCACCCACATCCGTGCAGCCCAGGGTGTCCACGCAGCCCAGGGTGTCCGTGCAGCCCAGGCAGGAAAAGGAATTTTCCTGATGGGGCAGCAGCAGGTCCCCCTGGGATGATGACGCCCCCACTCTGTTGTCCAAGCAGTTCCAAGCAGGAGAGACCAGTGGACCCTCGGAGGGCCTGGCCAAGGGCTCCGAGCCAGGGTCTCCGATCCTCGTGGGCGTGGCTCCGTGGCCTGCCTTCCTTCTCAGTCCAGGAGCCCGTGTTCCGGAAGGCACTGGTCTGGGAAACAGATGTTCCAGGTTGCGGATGAGGCTGGGGTCAGATGCCACCGGGCCTGGTGAACAGATGTGTGGTGGCAGGGCCATGTGTGGTGTGGGGTCCATTCCCTCTGGCCAGGGTCCCAGCTCTATTCAGAGCATGGAAGTTATGAGAGAACGGGTCTTTCTTCTCTAAGCCGACACCTAGTTCCCTCTGGCCGCTGGGAGCTTTTGTCTGAGTATCAGGCTGCCTCTGGGGTGGCCTCAGGTTTGTTCCCTAACCCTCGGAATTCCCTGAAAGCAGGGTGTTAACATGAGGTTAACATCTCATCTCATCTGTGCACCTGGCTGGTGGTGCCCAGAGTAGACGGATCCTCTGCACTCCCCATGGATTCCTGCCAAGAACCTCCCCCGCTGCCCCAGGGCCGACCTGCAAGCCAAGCTGACCAGGGACTGACTGGGAGCCACGGCTGTGGTTTTTTTCTTGCCCGGTGACTGCCCTGGGCACAAATTTATTTTGGAGTTGAAGCTGTGGCATGGCCACAGGAAGGTGGCAGGAGTGCCAAGAGAACTCTGGGGAGGGATGTGAGGAGCTATTCTGCAGCTGGGAGGACCCTTAAGGGGCAAACACTCCATCTTGCTCTTACCCCCTGCGACAGGGGGCACACTCTCTGTTTTCGGTGGTACGGCTTTTCTCCTTGTGGCTTTTGTCTACTGACCTCAGCTCAGACAAATCAAATCTCTCTTCCTGTTTGGTGCTTCCCCCCATCACGGCAGCTCAGACCTGGCCTTTGTTTTGGAACCATCGTTGGCTTGACTGTCGATGGAAACCCCCAGCCCCTCAGCCCGGGCCCTGAGGATGGTGCCAAATGGGATCACCAGGCACCTTCCAGAAACAGCTGTTTAAGAGCCAGGGTGTCCCACTCATGCCCACGAGGAGCCAGAATTCCGGTCGAGCCCCAGAAGTTCCCACCAGAAGTGGCCCCAAGAGATCCCTGACCTGCCCATTTCACAGACGAGGAAGCCGAGGCCCAGAGAAGGGAGTGGACTGGGCCTAGGTGGTGACAGAGGCCCAACCCCCAAAACGCTGTCGAGAGGCAGGGGAGGGGCCGGCTGCAGACACCCCCCCCGGGCGGGGTCCAGAGCCCAGCCTCCTTCCTCACAGCGTGTTTTTCTTATTTTGCTTACAGATCGAGAGGACGGGCCTGCGATGTCTCTGCCCCATGGCCGTTTTCATGGCTGCTTAAAATGGTCTATGGTCTGTCTCTGTAAGTAAAATAACAAAAACCACTGTTCTCCCAGAGGTCCTGGCCCAGGGCCTACCGCCCTGTCTGCGCCCCCTGCATCTGCCATGCTAGGCCAGCCTCCCTTAGGGAACAAGGGCCCAGGGGCCGACCAGGAGGACTGAGCGGTGGGGTCCCCAGCCCACAGACCAGGTTCACACCCAGCCCTGCCGCCCACACACTGTGACCTTGGGCAGGTGGATGGCCTCTCTGAGCCTCCATCTCCCCACCTCAGAACTGGGCAAAGCAGGCAGGTCCCAGAGTTGCAGGATGGTAGAATGCCAGTAGCAAGTCCGCAGCCTCTCCCAGGGCAGACCCTGCTCTTACCCTTGCAGGCACTGTGTCCTCAGGCAGGGAACCCCACCTGTAGAAAAGCAGTCACAGGCCCAGCGCTGAGGGCAACGACACGGAGCCCCAGGGTGCTGCTGGTCACATCATGGGAGTCCCCGGCACACGCAGGGTGCTCCACAGGTATTGGTCACCAGTGGACATTCCCATCACAGTGCTTGGGCTGCAGCTGGTGCCATAGGGGAGGCTCTTGCAGGGCGATGCTGGGAGTGTGTCAGCCTGCACGCGCAGCGATGTAAGCCCAGGTGTGTGGCCTCGTCCGGGGCCCCGTGCGTCCATGGAGCTGCAGTACTGCCAGGCCTGGGTGCTTTGTGTGGCCAGGAGGATGGTGCCCGAGGGCAGGCTGGGGGCTGGCAGGAGGGGCTGTTTTCGATGCCTCATCCTAAGCTCCCCCCACCCCACCCAGGCTCCGGGCCTGGGGGAGCCGTGGGGGTGCTGCTCCGTGCCCCCAAAAACCTCGGCCGGGACACGTGTGGTCTATCTTAGTAACACACCTGTTGTGGGAATGAAAGCACTTGTGGCCGGGGGTTATTTTCGGCGTCACTTTAGCAAGCTGCTGAGACTGCCCGGCAGCCCGGGAGGGAACTCGGCGAGAGAGGGCAGGCCAGCCGCGGGAGGACCAGGCACCGAGGGCCAGCGGGTAAGGGCGCCACAGGGAGGCCGGGCCAGGGGCCGCCGGGCGGGGGCCCAGGCGGCAGGGACAGCCACAGGTCTTTGAAGCCCCTGGAAGGCCAGACCCCAAGTGATGGCCCAGCTCTGCTGCAACTGGCCAGGAGGCCCTGCTGTGGTGAGGTCCCCATGCAGCAGGCCACCTCCAGCCTGTCTGGGTGACCGCCAGTGGCTGTCATCAGCCCCAGTCGGGGTGTGTGTGTGTGTGTGTGTTGGTGTCCACCGAGGGATCAGTGGAGCTCTGCGGTGACAGAGAAAAGTAGCACAACTGTGGGGTCTTCTGGTCCCCAAATCCTGGGACACGGCTCGGAGGGACAGGGCCCTTCTTGTCTGTGTCTGGAGCTTACCCCTCCCCGGGCAAGAGGGAGTCCCCGGAATGAGGCACATTGTCCTCAGGGTTGTCCCTGAGCCAGAGTGTCACCTGTGGGTTCTAGAAAGAGCTCCTAGGGTCCCCCAGCCCAGAGGGGGCAAACAGAGTTCAACCTGCACTGCGTCTCCAGGGGAGGGAGTGGCAGCACCAAGGGCCCAGTGGGCCCCCCGCCTGCAGCCGGCCCTCCTCAGGACACGCCGGGGGCACGTCTGCTTTGGTGCTGACCCTGGCCTCCAATCAGTGGTTCCCAGACGTCTGTCGAGTGGGGGCTAGCTCTGGACGAGCGATCACCCAGCACATGAAAGCAGTCAGGTCAAGCATTTCCAGCCCCTTCTGGTAGGAGAGGCATGACCTGTGTTCTACAAGCAGGGGCATGAGACGGAGGGAGCCAGGAGCTGTCCTCCCGGCCCTGAGACCCCACCTCTGGCTCGGGCCAAGGGCCATTTGCAGATGAAGAAACTGAGGCCAGGACCAAGTCTCACCCCCACAGCATGTCTGGGCT
Organism: Dama dama; assembly: GCF_033118175.1. Taxonomy (NCBI): domain Eukaryota; kingdom Metazoa; phylum Chordata; class Mammalia; order Artiodactyla; family Cervidae; genus Dama; species Dama dama. The sequence continues at coordinate 20,115,576 of NC_083684.1, read as the reverse complement.
GGTTTGGGACGTCCACTTCTGACCAGGGCACTTGGGGGGCAGGGCTGTGTCAGCCTGCCACTGAGGAGCGGCATGGTGCCTGGGCACCTGGGAGCAGAAGGCATGCAGGGCGCAGGGACTGTGAGGCCCACCGTCCGTGGATTAGGGGGGTGGTCCCTGACCTGCTGCTCAGTGAGGGGAGGAGAGTGTTTGCAGGTGTTGCTGCAGGCGAGGGGTCATGGAAGCTGGAGATGTGGGCAGAGCCAACCAGACAGCAGACTCGGGGTTAACAGGGTGGGCCAGTTCCAGAGCCCAGGGAATGGGGCTAGAGACAGCGGGAGCTGTGTCCCCTGGGCCTGCAGGGGCGGACAGAGCCGGTAACCGGGACCTGGAGAGCCAAGCCCTGGGAGAGCTGAGGCCCAGGGCAGAGGGGCAGGCGTGTGGTCCCACCTCACGTGCTCCTGCCCTTCCAGGCTGGCAAGGCCAAGACAGTCCGCAGAGGTCACCCCCAGAGCCAGGGCAGGATGGCAGGTCTGCGTGGTCTGGAGGGGCAAACCGACGCGCCCGCTGTCCAAGGTGGCCAAGTAAACAGCAATTATAGGTGATTATTCTGGAGGGGTCACTTCCCAGAGCCCAGCCCGGCAACGTCCCAATCATGGAGAAAAGGGTCGCTGCTCCCTCATCACCAGGGGATGCTGGAGCCTCAGAGAAATGCAGCCCTGAGGGAGCAGCAGCTCTGAGCACCCTCAGAATCCCCACCACAAGATGTGAGCTCACAGCCTCTGCACAGTCCCAGCCAGACAAAGCCTGGCGGGGTGGAGGGGAATGGGGGCAGGGCCAGGCCTGGGAACCACAGCAGAGTGAGTGAGAGGTATGCGTGTGCACATACATGTGTGCTGTGTAGGCACGCACACATGTGTGCTCTTTGGGCATGTATGTGTGTGTGTGCACCGTGCGGGTGCATGTATACGGTGTTAGTGCCTGTGTGTGCACCATGTGGGTGCGTGTGCACCATGGTGCGTGTATATGTGCACCATGCTGACCTGCACATGTTCACTGTGTGGGTGTGCCCAGGTGTGTGCTATGGGTGGGCAAGCACGCGTGTGTGCTGTGGGGCTGCACTGCATCGTGCCTATGTGCACACACAGGTGTACACATGTGCAAGTGTGTATGGGGGAGTATGCTTGTGGTGTCTGTGTGCATGCGTGGGGACATACATACATCTTTGTGCACGTGGGGTGTGCACTATGTCCACATGCACTTACATGTGTGCGTGTGTGTGGTGCATATGGGCCTGTGTGCAAGCATGTGTGTGTGTTGTGTGTGTACGTGTATTCATATGTATATGAGAATGAGTGTACATGTATTTGGTATGTTGTATGAGTGTGTGTACAAAGATGCTAAGGGAGGGAAGGCGTGGGGAATGAAGGGCGTGTGTAAGGGGGTCATGTAGGGAGGAGCTGGCAGGCAAGCACACACAGGCCGAGTATGCGAACTTGAAGGAGCAGGTTACGGAGGTGTGAATGACTGCTGAGTTTTTGGGCTGCGCTGCGGGACTCCCAGAGGTGTCCATGTCCAGAGCCCCCTCCCCTGTCATCAAGGACCCTGGAAGCCCTCTACCCCTGACCTCTGTGCAGGCTCTGAGGCCAGGAGGCAGGTTGCAGGTGGCCAGGCACGGGAGGACTCCCTGCCCCTGGGGATGGGCTCCCCTGAGGTTATGGTCCTGCCCCAGGACCACTTCACAGCACCCCAGTGTCTGTCACCCTGGGACCCACTGTGCTGCTCCTGAGGCCCTGCACAAGCTCATCTAAGACCCCTTGGGTCACCAGCCTGTCCTCTACACACAGCAGGCCCCATGGGCACACATGTCCGCCGTGCAGCAGACCCTGCCAGCATCCAGCCCAGCTTGTCCTGGGGTCCGGGCTCCCTTGGCCCACCCTGAGCCCCGTCAGCCTGGCACTGGGGCCCTCATGCAGGCAGTGGGGCCTGTGTAGGCATTGGGACACAGCCTGTGGCCATGATGACGGGTGTGAGGGTCACTGACCTTCAGGGGAATGAGAAGATGGGCCAGCAGATCCCGATGGAAGGGAAGCCCCTCCACCTGTTCACAGGAGATGCATGGGTGCCAGGCAGCTGGAGGGCCTAGGTGTCTCTGGGTGTGGAGGGCCTGACTGCACAACCCAGAGCAAGGCCGAAGGACAGCTGAGCGGGGGCACATCTGGAGGGTGGCCACGCTCAGCTCCTCCCTGCACCGGGGCCTCAGTCTGCATGTATGTAAAGGGTGTCTGTGGGGCCCATGGTGCTCTGCTGCATCCTCACCCCCTCCCCCCGCAGTGATGAACGGCAGCAGCCACTCGCCCACGGCCATCGGCGGCGCCCCGTCCACGCCCAACGGCTTCAGCAATGGCCCGGCCACCTCGTGCACGGCCGCACTATCTACACAGCAGCTGCCCCCAGCCTGTGGGGCCCGGCAGCTCAGCAAGCTCAAGCGCTTCCTGGCCACCCTGCAGCAGTTCGGCAGCGACATCTCCCCAGAGATCGGGGAGCGTGTGCGCACGCTGGTGCTGGGGCTCGTGGTGAGTCGGGTGGGGACCCGGTGGGTGACCCCAGGCCGGGCCAGTCTCGGCCTCTGCCCTCCCCTCTCCAGGCTGAAGCCAAGTGTCTTCTTCCCCAGAACTCCACGCTGACCATTGAGGAGTTTCACTCCAAGCTCCAGGAGGCCACCAACTTCCCACTGCGGCCATTTGTCATCCCTTTCCTGAAGGTACGGACCAACCCCCTTCCCTACCCTGAGGCCCCAGGAGGCCTGAGTGTATCCTCTGCCAGCTTAGATCAGCCTCACCCTCAAAACTCTAATCTCCCACCCCCTGGGAGAACAGTGCTGACCCGTCGGCTGATTGCTACAAACCCGCTGCTGGGCTGGAGCCGTCCTCTCCTGACCCCAGGCTCTGACATGCAGCTCCCAGGACCAGTCCTGTGGTTAGTGGCCAGGACACTCAGCCCTTTAACAGCTATGTTCTGAGCACCCGCTATGTGCCAGCCGACCTGTCATAGATTTTGTGGAGCTGCGGGCAGGGGGCATTTCAATGAAAAAGGAGAGCGAGGAGCAGAACCTTCCAGGCAGCAGGGAGCATGCCTGCAAAGGCCCTGAGGCAGGGGTGGGCCTGCAGAGGCCCTGAGGTGGGGGGTGTGGGGTGTGTGTGTGCCTGCTGTGTTGCGGCCCTGTGCGTGGAACACGGAGTGAGGGGATTGGGACAGTGGACAGACTACCGACTCGTAAGTGAGCAGACAGATGGGTGGGTGTCAGTTGGGAAGCCACCTGATGTGGTCATCATGGAAGATGAACAGTGGACCAGGGCCTCTCGGCAGGAGCAGTTGATGTTGGGTTGGTGGCAGCTACACCCGGGCGTGTGAGCAATGCAGGCTTCCGGGCCCCGACCCAGACCCCTGGAGTCAGAATCTGCATTGAACAAAGCACTGAGCAAAGCTTCGGCACAAAACCGGGAGGAGTGTAGATGCAGACAGCCTCAGACCCGAGTCTGCCCTGCAGGACTTCTCAGGGCCTTCGCTCCCCTGTGAGCACCGCACATCGCCCAGAGCAGGTGGAGACAAGGTGCTCCCCAAACGTATTTGACCACAGGCACCTCTGCTCTCTCACCTCCCCAGGTCAGGTTCCACAGCGCACTTGGGAAGCGCCCACCCTGAATGTGGCTGACATCCCCCACTCGGGCTCTTGTTTTCTGGGCCACAGTGATGCTCACAGCTGTGGGTTCATCCCTCCATGCATGCTGTGCGCTGGTGGGGCCTGCCTTCCAGGGGACAGGCCAGAGCAGATGTGCTCAGGTTCAAGCCCTAACTTTGCCACTTAGCCCCTGTGGTCCTGGGCCGGGCGAGTCCCACTTACGGAGTGCCTCCATGTCTGCGGCTGTAACTTGGGAGCTATTCTTGGGCTGTTGGGAAGGGTTGCAGGGAGTGATCAGGCAAAGAATTTGGCATGTGCTCCATTCATCTGGAGATTTCAGGGGTTCCACAGACAGGTATCCCCTGAAAAGCTCTTCTGCAGCTGCCCCCGCCAAGCACCCAGCGGCCCTCAGGGGGCGGCACAGACACTGCCACTGTGTCCAGTTAACAGGCAGGGAAACTGAGGCCCCCGCCCGTGGAGGGGTACCAGAATCCATTGACTCCAAGCCCCCCGGCCCGCACAGGGTGTGCCCCAGGCCCGCACCTTCCTCCGAGGGGACCCCACGTCACGCCCCCACATCCGCTGCCTTCTCTCGCCTTCCTGCCCTCCGCCCACACCCTGCTGAGCTCACGCTGAGCTGGGCCCAGGCTTCCCCATCTGGCAGTCATTTGCATTCATCAGGAGCCCTTCCCTCTCCTCCTTTCAACTTACTGCTGACTCCTCGCTCCCCATCTTTGGGGACACCGCGCGCCTGCTTCTTCTGTCAGATCAGATATTTACAGCAGACGCCGCCCCCCGTGTCAGCTGCCCATGTTTGGGAAAACACGACACATCCCTGCTCTCACCCAGCCAGGCCTGCAGCCCCCTGCCCCTTGAGCTCGGCACCCTCTGCCTCCTCTCAGGGGCACACCCAACATGGCACCGCCTGCCTCGGTGTCCCCTCTGCCCTCAGCACGGCCATGGGGCTGTCAGGACTCTGGTGCCCTGACTGCCCTCCCGGGAACAGGCAGCTGGGGTGAGGGACGAGCTGGCCACACTGAATGCCCATGGCCCTGCCCAGGGCCCTAGACCAAGGTGCTGTCAGGGACAGAGTCCATTCGCCTGCCTGACATGGGGCTTCTGGGCAGGTCAGGCCTGTTCCCCGGTCTTGTGAACAAGGCACCGGCCAGAGCCCTGCCCGGGGAGTGCCCCTCCCCTGCCCCCCATTCACTGTAGGACCCTGGCCTCTTCAGAGTGCAGAGTGCTGCGGGGAGCCTGCAGGGTGTGCCGGCCTGCTGGGGGGGTGGGGTGGGCTCGGTTTTCCCACCTGTGACCTGGCAGCCACAAGGACAGTGCCTTCCAGTGAATTGATGGCCCCCCCAGGCCCACCATGGTGCACCTGTGTGGTGGCCCCCCAGGCCATCTCCTGTGAAAGAGGCAGGAGCTGCTTCCGGTCCACCAGGCTCACACCCAGCTCTGCCCTCGGGTAATTGAAACCCCCATTTCCCAGTCCCCTCTCGGGTCCCTGGGGTGTGACCACCCACCTCCCCAGGTGGGACTGGACCAGTAAACTCATAGGAGGAATGGGAGGAGCCACAGCTTCTCGAAGCTCCAGCTGCAGGTGAGGCAGGAGTCAGAGAAGTTAAGTGACCTGCCCACAGTCACACAGGATAGCCAGGGTGGGCTGACACAGGGCACCCAGTCATGCAGGCTGTGTGTGCAGTGGAGACAATAGAAACATCATAAACCCTCACTACATGAGAGACACCTGCTCCACTGACACCGTCACCCACCGGCCTCAGTTCCCCTCTGGGAAGAGGGCAGGGTGGAGCCTTTGATCAAGCAGCAGAACAGGGTTCACATCTCAGTGGTGAGGCATCCCGGGCGCCCTGAGTCCTGGAGACAGCACTCAGGCTGCTGTCTTGGAGGGACATGAGGCCCCCGCAATTTCTACCCATTTCTTCCAGCCTGGGGTCCCCATTCCCCCAGCCCAGGTTCCCAACAGCCCTGCATCCTCTCCTGAGCCCAACACTGTGCGTGGCTGTGTGGTGGGCTTTCCAGGAGCCGGGAGATGCCACCCACCCGGCCAGCCCTCTGCCCAGGGCCACCACTCCCAGCTGGCCCCAGCTGGCCAGGAATCCAGATGTTTCCATGGGTGGCGGGCGGCCAGCGGCCAGCCGTGCTGTCCCCGCCCTGCTGTGCCGGGAGAGGAGGGGGAGGGAGGATGTTTGGCGTCTTCCGATCTCCCGGGACCTCCTTTCCCAGCTCATGCTCCTAACGTGTTCAACAGATGGCGGGCTGGCCCTTGTTCAGCTATCCAAATAGAAAAACAGGCCTGGCAGCCGGCGCTGCTTCACAAAAACGCATCGGCTGCTTGATCCATCCGGGTGGATGGCAGGCGGGGGCTGGGGAGGCAGAGGTGGGAGGGGCTGCGAGGCAGCTTGGAAACACCATGAGAAAGTTGAGGAACTGCATTTATTTACAAATACTCAGAACTCTGGCTGTCCCAAGCGGCCTGCCGCTGGGCCCCCATCCAGCCTGCACCCCTTGCCCAACGGTGGTTCTGGGAAGACCATAGAGTCCCCTGCGGCCCAGCTGGCAGGCCCAGAGCCCGGTGAGGGCGGAGGCTGGAGGACACAGCGGTCACGTCCGGTTGTCGCAGGCCAGATCTGCATTTGAATCCTGTACCCACCCCACACACACCACACCTTCCTGTGCTGTGGTGCCTAACCCACAAATGTGGAGCCAAGTGGTCGTGTCCAGACCACCCCCCTCCCCCGGGAGGTGACCACGTGTCGGCTCAGTGATGTGGGCACACAGAGCCTTCCTTCCAGGCCGGGCTGGGAGGGGAAGTGGGAAGTCAGGGGCCAGCCATCCAGGGCAGGTGTGCTGGGGTCCTGCTCCTCCATGGTGCAAGTTGAGTGTGGGGGCCGCCCCTCCACTCTGAGCCTCACTCTGTCCTCCGAGAGGGGTTCACCCAAGACCTGCTCCCACAGGTACAGGCAGTGGGTCCTGAGGAGGAGCCCTCCTCACCTTCTGATGCCAGAGCAGAAGGGAGTTTAGTGATGGGAAAAAAAACCCAAATCCCCTGGGGGCATGGTCTTGCCCTCATTCCCAAGCTGTAGCAGAGGAATTCGAGGCCCAGAGAGGTCGTGCATCTTGCCCAAAGTCACAGAGCAATGCTGGCCATTGGCCTCCCTGCCTCACGTCTGAGCACCCTTGTGCCCTGACCTCAGCCGGCAGACAGTCCAAGCCCGTCCCGCCCTCCCCACAGGCTAACCTGCCCCTGCTGCAGCGGGAGCTCCTGCACTGTGCCCGCCTGGCCAAGCAGAGCCCTGCACAGTACCTGGCCCAGCATGAGCAAGCCCTGCTGGATGCTGACGCCTCTTCCCCTGTCGACTCCTCGGAGCTCCTGCTGGAGGTTAACGACAACGGCAAGAGGAGGACCCCCGACAGGTACCTAGGGGCGCAGCAGGCAGCGCCCTCCCCTTCTGACTCCTGAGAGCTGCCCTCCTGCCGAGGCTCAGCAGGCGCCCAGTGCCAGGGCTGAGAATGCAGGTGGAAACCATGTTGTGTTCCGTGGCTGCCGCCACTGGGCTGGTCAAGTTCAGCCTTAACCGCACAGGCTGATCACTGGGAGGCCACCCTCTCTGGCCGTGGCAAGGCCTCTTGAGGACTCAGATGCCCATCACCCCACCCCGGGAGGACAAGGGAGAAGGCAGGAGTCTGCCCGACAGGAGTTCCCAACAGGTGTGCCTGAGTGTCCAGCGGCCCGAGGTCCCCAGGTGCTGGGCTGACACCCTCTGCTGGGTCACAGTGCGGGTGTGTGTCCTGCTGCCAGGGAAGGCTGTCTCTCCCCACTCTCTCCAAGAAGACCCAAGCACCCTGACCTCCAAGCCCCAGGAGCCCGCACCCCTGAGAAGCAGGGGAAAGGGGGCGCCAGACCCCCAGTGGGCAGGTCTGTCTCCCACTCGCTCACTCTGTCCACGCCCCTGCCTCCCTCTCTCCCCTCGGTCCATGGCTCGTGGTCCCTTGACCACTGTCCCCACCTGCTCTCTGGACCAGGACCAAAGAGAATGGGTCAGACCGGGACCCACTGCACCCGGACCACCTCAGCAAACGGCCATGCACCCTGAGCCCCGCCCAGCGCTACAGCCCCAGCAACGGGCTGCCCCACCCGCCGCCGCCCCCACACTACCGCCTGGAGGACATGGCCATGGCCCACCACTTCCGGGACTCCTACCGCCACCTTGACCCCCGGGAGCTGCGGGAGCGCCATCGGCAGCTGGGTGAGTGGTGTGGGCAGGGGCCGCCAGGGCGGCTGTGTGTACCTGCAGGCGGGCACCGCCTGGACACGTCTATCTGGAAGGAGGGACCTGAGAACACAATGCAGAGGAAGGATCTGCACCCCACCCCAGCTGGGCTGTGCCGGAAGCCTGAGGGACAGTCATCTTTTGAGACTCTGTCCTGGGGGGCAACCCGACATCCCCCAGACCCAGAAAGACCCCTCCCCATGGAGGGAGGGGCACCATGGCTGCAGAAGTACCTGTCCTGGGGGACTTAGAGCCTCTTGGGGTGCATGGTAGCCAGGAAACACCTGGCACGTGGGGGTCCCCAGGTCATAGGAGCTGTGGCCTCACCTCCAAGACCTGGGTGCCCCAAGGGATCAGCAGAATGCACCACTTATCACACATGGCCAGTTCTGCCCTCTAACGGGATGGGCATCAACACCAAAATACCAGATCCTTAGGAGGTGGTCCCTGAGCAGAGGAAGGAGATGAGAGAGACTGGGTGCTGGAGCCAGACCCCTGGGGGCAGGACTGCCTGGTCCTCTGAGCTCTGAGATTCCTCAGGTGTACCCCTGGGCAAGTGACGGCCCACCCCCGCCCCCCGCCCTTGGCTCCCGCACACCTGCAGCCTCTCTGCTGATTGGTCTATGAGCAGTCCTGCCCTTGGGGCATGAGGGGTTAATAGAGGGCTGGGTCCAGAGTGGGTGCCATCAGGCCCAGCTGTGCTGGTGGCAGGGTGACAGCTCTTGGTGGAAGTCTGGTTGGCACTGTATGCTTTACTGGGCTCCAGAAGACGGCACCCCCAATGTGTTCTGATACACCTGTGTGATGTGTTAGCCCACCCACATCACAGATGGGCAGACTGAGGCCCAGAGGGGTAATGGACATGCCCAAAGTTGTCTAGCAATGACAACCGGCCTTCTGAGCCTCCTCTGTGCTGGTCAAAGAGATGAATAAGACCAGCCTGCAAAGGCTGCCCCTGAGACGGAGGCCCAGAACACCAACCGGGGGCCCAGAGGCAGGGTCAGCAGAGGCCTTGCCCCTTATCAGGCCGTCTCCCCACCTCCTCCCTACGGGAGCTGCCAGGGCCTGGGCCCAGGCAGCAGGTGACAGCGTCTGGCTCCCCACAGCCGGGTCAGGCAGGTGCTAATTCCCATCCGCTTCTGCTAACGCAAAAATAAACGCCAGCTGTCAGGCAGATCTCAGCCACTATTTTGGTTGGGGCGTTGGCGCGGGCCCCAGCTCCACAAGCAACAGGGCAGGGCGGTGGGTGGACAGCGGGCTGTGGCTACCGCCTCCCACCTTGGCTGCAATTTGAGGAGGTGTTTCAGGTTTGGGGACCAAGAAAGGCCTAAGTAGACCCCAGCCCAGGAAGCATGGAACATGCTGGGTCACAGTGAGGGTGATCGTGTTGGGTATTTCAAGCAGTATAAGAGGAGAAGCTATGAGAACGCCAGATGCTGCCCCTCTGGCATGAATTTCTCGGCTCATGGTTGTTTTGTTTCTGTTTAGGGGGTGGGGGCATCCCATTGTTTCAGTCCCTGGAGCTGTACCAGCCAGTGGCTAAGAGCACAGCCCCAGCACCAGTTGACCTTGCTTGACCTTGGTCAACATGTCCCCTTAACCAGCCTCAGTTTCCTCATCTGTAAAGTGGAAATAACGACATGACCCCCTCCCGTAGAGGATGAAGCAGGGGTGAATGGGTAAAGCACTAAGTACAGAGCCCTCCTCTATCCACACCAGGGGCTCTCCCCTCCCACTAGGGAGGCAGGGAGGCTGGGAAACTGAGGCCACAGGTAAGACAAGGGGCCCAGACCCCATGGGGAATGAGTGCCAGGGCTTTTGACCTTTTCAAGCCCCACTGTTTCCCAGGAGACCACACTTGGAGCTGCTTATTTGAGACCCAGCAGATTAAGCCATGCACCCCTCTTACCAAGCGGGAGCTCAGCCCGGGAGCTCAGCCCACAGAGGGGAACAGGCCTTGCCAGCCCTGCCCTGTGGACTGACACAGTCTGCTGGGTGATTGAGAATAAGCAAGGAAGCACCTGTGATTACTAAACAACCAGAGATATACAGGGCTTAAGGGAATCTGGGAGCACAAGGCTGCTGAGGAGGAAGGAGCCTGCCACCTGGGCTTTGGAGGGTGCATAGGAGTTTAGCTAGCTCAGGAAAAGCAGTACAGTGTGAGTTGAAGCCAGGCAGCCACAAGGAGACCCTGAGCAGTGGAGACGCCCCTTAAGTGAGGTCCACTGCCATTTCTCTGGCAGCAGGGGACAGAAAGAGAGAGTGGCTGAATTTGGGGGAGGAGAAGGAGTAGTCAAAGCGAGGGATGGGGACACTGGTTTCTTCCTCTCAAGCATGAGTAGAGGAGAGGCCTGTTCCTGACCCACTCCACCCAGGGCGGTGGGCAAAGAGAGGGTCACTTACCCTAGGAGGGCACAGCCTGTGGGCGGGGCCTGGGTGGGGGCGTGAGCAGGGGCGTGGCTTGATTGGCAGGGGCGTGGCCTGAGCTTACGCTCCCTCCGCAGCAATGCACGGATCCCGGCCTGAGGAAGTGATTGACCACAGGCTCACGGAGCGCGAGTGGGCGGAAGAGTGGAAGCACCTCAATAACGTGAGTGTCCAGGCTCAGGCCACGGGATGCCGCAGCCACTCCCAGGCGCCCTGCCCAACCTGCAGAGGCTGCAGGGGCCCGCCGCTGTGCCCTCCCTCAGCCCTGTGCCCAAGCCTCTGCTTCTGCACTCCTGGCCAACCCTCAGAACACTCCCCCCTGGGCCGCCATGGACTGTCTCCCTGAGGAAGGTCCCTTGGCCATGAGGGTTGGAGCCCTTCAACACCATTTTCAGGTCATGCCCACCCCGTGTCCTTTTGGGGAGGGGAGCCCAAGAGAAGGGTGGTCCCCAGAGCAGCACTGACCCCTCTGCTCCACGGGGCAGACCACAACTCCAGGACTGCAAGGAGAGCTCCAGCTCTGGGTCCTGGACAGTCTCCCCACCAGTGGGAGCCCTGGGTGCCTCCCCAGTCCTTGCGCAGGTGCTCAGGGATCTTTCGCAGCAGCAGAAATCGGTTTTCCAGCCAACGCCTCAAGAGCTGTGGGCAGGCTACACAGTCGGGTGGACGGGGCTGGAGTGCGGGACAGTGTCCTAGCTGTCCTCCTCTGCGTGCGACTCACCCACCCTGGGTGCCCACAGCTCCTAAACTGCATTATGGACATGGCCGAGAAGACGCGGCGGTCGCTGACCGTGCTGCGCCGCTGCCAGGAGGCTGACCGTGAGGAGCTCAACCACTGGATCCGGCGCTGCAGCGACGCGGCAGAGGACAGCAAGAAGGGCCCTGGGCCGACCGCCCGGCCCCTCAGCAGCTCCACAGGCACAGAGGGTGCTCAGCTAGGTGCGCTGGGGGGCACGTGTGGGGCCGATGCAGGGGGACCAGGGGCCAGGCCATCACTGATCATGGCCCTGCAAGGAAATAGCACCCAAACCACCCCACCTGGAAAAGAAGGGTCTTCTGCTGCACTGACACTGCCTGACCTGCGGGGATGCCCAGTTCTTGGTTCCGATGGGACAAGGGCTCGGCACTGGGAGGCCCCCAGGGGCCTGATGACTGTGGAACCTGAGAGGCCATCTCGTCGAAGCTCCCAGTCAAATCCAAGGCCCATTGCCCCTGACAGTCTTCCTTCATGACATTGCCCTGTTCCCCCCTCCACCAGCTGCAGAGACAGGGTTTCCCCCATGTGTACCTCAGGAACCCCCAAGGTCACTCCCACGCCCTGCCCCCAGGGCCCAACCAGGCGAGGCCCCATCTTGTGTGTGACGCTGGTGTCCCTGTGTTTCAGACATCCACCGGGAGTTCATGCCTCGGACCCTGTCTGGCTACATGCCCGAGGAGATCTGGAGAAAGGCGGGTGAGTGGGGATGGCCTGGGGCCCCAGACTCTCCCACCCTCCCCGTATGCTGGAGGGGCCCAGCAGGGCCTTCCCAGGCCTGCTGACCCACTCTCCACCCTCCAGGGCGTGGCACTCTGCACACAGTAGAGGGCAGGCTTTGGAGATTTCCCCACAACCATGCCTGGCTGCCCGCTCCGGGGTTGTGGGCAGGGGAGATCCAGTTGGACTGGCCCACGAGATGAACAGCCCGAGGTGTCCTTTTCAGAGGAGGCGGTGAACGAGGTGAAGCGGCAGGCAATGTCAGAGCTGCAGAAAGCCGTGTCTGATGCTGAGCGCAAGGCCCATGAGCTCATCAGCACAGAGCGGGCCAAGATGGAGCGGGCCCTGGCCGAGGCGCGGCGGCAGGCCTCCGAGGACGCCCTCACCGTGGTCAACCAGCAGGAGGACTCCAGTGAGGTAGGGCCGCCCCCCTCCCCCGCCCCCAGTCCAGGGCGCCACCCTGGCTCTACCACCTCCCGGCCACGTGACCTTGTGCAGCTCCGCCCGGGGCCTCTTGACCCCACGTGGCCTGGTGAGCTGGATCCTGTGGGTGTCCCGATTGTACAGATGTGGAAACTGAGGCCTCCAGAGAGTGGCTGGCTCACCCCAGGTCACTCCCCAGGAAGTGGTGGGACTGTTGTTCAAACCCAGGCTGGCTGACACCAAAGCCCACGACCTCTCTGACCCCTGAAAGCAGAAGGGTGTGCAAGTCACCATGCTGGCGCCCGTGTGTCTGGGAGCTGGACCGGTCTGGTGGGGCAGGTGGGAAACTGGGTGACCACATACATTCTCTCCTTGTCTGAGAATGGCTCAGAAGGCAGAGAGGTGAAGAGGAGGGTGCAGCCTTCTCCAGGGGCCCCTGAAGTGTCTTTAAGGAGGGCACTTTTCCAAAATCCCCTGGGCCTGCCTGTGCTGGGCCGGCCCTGGGAGGGAATGAGGAGATGACTCCCAGTCAGGTGATGCCCATGTGCATCTCTTTTCCACTGCGCTCTCAGCTGGAGCAGACAGACCTGACGGTCTGAGGGACCAAGGGAGAGGGGACGCAGGAGGATGGCCTGTGCAGCTTCAGGCCATGGACGCGCATGGGGGGGAGGCTACCTGGGCGGGTGGGCCTTCCTGCCAGGAAGGCTCCCACGCTGCTGCCTCCGGCCTTTGGAAGGTAGAATCCCTGCCCACCTTCTGCTCACGTGGGTGGCTGGGGTCATTGCTTGTTCCACAAAAAAGGAGCAGAGGCCCAGAGGTAGGGAAAGGACTTCAGCAGCTGTGGGCACTCGCCACCCCTTTACTCTGCCCAGGCTGTGACATTCTGGTATCAAAGCCCTGGCAGTGCCAGGAGGGATTCCTGAAAGAGAGGGAAGGGGCCATGGCACACCATGAACCTGGGGTGGGCTGGGGTGGTGGGAGCCTGTCCCCCCAGAGTGGCCCAGCCAAGGGGCCATGTCTGCAGAGGGTCACCTGCGAGCCTGGGAGTGTTGAGTTTTCTTCTCTTCTTGCTCTGTGATGCTGTGGCTGGGTTTGAGCCGGTGTGTTTGGAGCATGTGCCTGGTCTGCAGCTGGGTGGGTGCTCGGGGGAAACAGGGGGTGAATCTGGGCCACCCTGATCGTCCCCCCTCACCTCCAGAGCTGCTGGAATTGTGGGCGCAAGGCCAGCGAGACATGCAGCGGTTGCAACGCAGCCCGCTACTGCGGCTCCTTCTGCCAGCACAAGGACTGGGAGAAGCACCACCATGTGTGCGGACAGAGCCTGCAGGGCCCCGCGGCTGCTGTAGCCGAGCCTGTGCCCGGACAGTCCGACACTGCCACAGGCCTGGGCCCCTGCCTGCCCCCGGCCGCTGCCAGCCCCAGCGAGGCGGGCTCCACTGGGCCTTCCCGCCCTGGCTCTCCTGGTCCACCCGGCCCCCTGGACGCAGCGCCCCGCTGACCCGCCAGGACCTGATGCCCATCGAACTGCCCAGCCCCGCCCGGCCCGCAGGACGCGCACCCAGCCCTGGGAGCCGACCATGGGAGTCACCGCTGCTACTGCTTCTCTCCAAAAGAAAACAGAACCAACAAGACTGCATCCACACGACTTCCTCAGCTACCTGACGATCACACCTCGACCTCTTCCGAATCCTCAGAAACCACCCGCTGAACTTGAGGCGGCGGGCGGACGCCGGCCAGAGGTGACCGGCTCGTCCACACCCACCTCTCCCCCCTGTCTTGCTCTCTGTCTTGTTTTTCTCTCTTTATGACTTTCACATACTTTCTCTTCAATGAAAAAATAGAATTGTTTGGTGGCTTATATTTTCACTGAAGAATTTTGGGGGACTTTGTAGCAAGAGAGCTACTCAGAAATGGACAAAGAAAACTGAGGTTTTCTCCCCTTGCCTGATTCAAAAGGCAAAAGGAAAACTGTTCTTTCATAGCCGGAGATCCAAGCCGCCAGTTCACGGAAACCGCCCTAGGGGTGTGTGGCCAATGCGGTGAGGCTGGTGAGAAAGATGTCAGACTCAAGTCGTAATTTTTCATTTCAGAATTTTTTCTCCTTTAATGTCAAATTCTTTGGCTTTAAGTAGAAATCCAAAAAGTTTTTTTAAAAAAAGAAAAAAAAAAGGTAAAGGAAGCATGCTGCAGTCCATGGGGTCGCAAAGAGTCGGACACGACTGAGCGACGGAAATGAACTGAACTGAAAGGAAGCATACCTGTAAACTACCTTGCCAGCTAGCTAGCCAAGGACGCCGGACACACCTCTGCTCCAAAGGAAATCCAAAAAACATACACAAGAAGTCAAAATCCAAAATTTTGTTGTCACTGCCAAAGGATGTTTTTCACTGTTTTCCTCCACGCCTGGGCTTGTTCCAATGTCCGTCTTTTCTCTTGCTTTGATTCTGTTTGGGGGGCGATGGGGTATTGGGGTTTGGAGTGTTTTGTCCAACAGGAAGCAACTTCTTTCTTTTCAACTCCATGGCAGCGCCTCCACTGGGGCCGGGTGGGGTGGGCAGTGAGGCCCTCGGCACCCACACGTGTGTGCAAGTGTGTGTGTGCATGTGCGCTGGGACACACCCAGCATGCATCTGCACACGCGCAGGAAGGGTATCTTGTCCATCCTCACACCCTCTGTGAATTTCCATCACATTTCATCCTTTCCACTTGTGAAAAAAGTGCTAATGTGTCCTTCCGAGAGAGAATATAATTCCGAGACAAAACTGTGACAATCTTTCGGGTTGATTCTCGACTGCTTTTCCGAGCACGAGGAGACAGCCACCACGCCTTCCACTGCTGCTTCTCCTCGTCCTCCTCTACCTCTGCCGCCCGCTACACGAGCCTGCCGCCCAGCTCGTCTCTCCGTCCCAGCCCCTGTGTTTCCTGCAGCCCCTCTCCTGTCGTCACACTTTTGCAGAAAAAGGAAAAAAAAAAAAACCCACAAAGAAAAGCAATTTGCCCTCCCTGCACCTTCTAGAGACTTGACCAGCTGTATATAACCCTGCATTTTTGTCCAGCTCTTCCTCAGGGGATGGTCTCTCTGAAGTCCCCGCCCCACGCCTCACCCTGACCCCCATCCCACTCGCTCCCCCAGCGATCTCAAGGAGGAAATAAAGGAATAAGGAAATTCTGATCTGTACTCAGTGGGAGAACAAACAGCAGACACAGTCTCTGATCGGGGTTTTACTGCATGGCTGTAAGAAGTTCCAGGACTGGAGTGCAATAGTGACCAGCTACTGAAACCGAGAGCCCAGGGGCCTGCCGAGAGGCAAGAAGTCAATGGTATATGATAATGTGAATGTATATAGTCCTTGCAGAGGTCCAAATGATGATATTCATGATGATGATAATAAAGAAGAGATGTTTGCCAAATAAAAAATTAAGAGAAACCATGGAGGTATGTAAAGCATAGGAACTAGGTTTTCAGAGAAATCCGAACTGTGGTCCTCCAGGCAGCAATGTGTGTGTTGATCACTGTTACTTTCCAGAGTTGTGAGAACTCATCCTTTGAGTACTGAGAGGAAGGACTCCTTCCAGTCGCCACAGACGAGGTGCTGTTCAAACCCCACCTGGCAGGAGTCCTAACTCTGACTGCCCAGCTAGACCTCTCACCCTCCAGAAAGCCTGTGGGCTACGCAGGGCTGCCAGCCTCTCAGAGGCTCACTTCTGTGGGTTTCAGAAGAGCAGGGGCCACGTGGGATTCAGGCTTTCGTGAGGCATCTGTCACACGTGCAGTATGCTCTCTTACAAGCGCTGAACCTGTTGGAATGGCAGTTTTGCACATGCTATGATGTAGGCCCACCTCCCCTTGGCCTCTGTTCCTATGAGGTTGCTGGTAGGCGGGCGCGGGTGGTGCCCAGGGCAGCCTGGGGTCTGGGGTGGGGGGAGTGGTTCAAGGCCCTGATGTCAGGACTACTGCAGCCCCGCGGGTGGGCTTGGCTGGCCTCTGCTCCTCTTCAAGGACAGGCGGGCACACCAGGGGTGGTAGCATATTGGCCAGCTGGTGGCATCAGTCCAGACCAGCCTGCAGGGCCAGACCACAGGCTGAGGGTCTGAGGTGGGGCAGTCCCTCCCACCCCAGTTGTTGGGAAGAGGTCGCTGCAAGCCCCCTGGGAAAAGCTATCTTCCTGGTGTGACCCTCCACACCTGTATCTCATACACCAAGACCTGCCACTGGCTGGGCCTGCAGAAGCCTCACGTGAGGGGCCGGCCACAGACCGACAGACAGAGCCCCTGCCGGCAGAGAGTGTCCACAGGGTCAGAGGGTGGTGGCCGGGTGGGCAGCACAGTCGAAGGCTGAGGCCCAGAGTGGGAGGGAGGGGGCGTTCCCGTGGGCGCCGTGTCAGCAGATCCCAAAGGTGCGGGCCGGGTCACACGAAGCAGGCCTCCTCCGTGCCCTGGGAGCCTGTTTCTGTTAGTCACTGCATTCAGGCCCTGCTTGAAGAGGCAAACTCAGAATGAGTAGCCCTGGGAGCCTGTTTCTGTTAGTCACTGCATTCAGGCCCTGCTTGAAGAGGCAAACTCAGAATGAGTAGCCCTGGTGGGAAGGGGACTGGGGGTCCGTGTTTTCCCGCAGTTTGCATCTGCGGCAGCTGCCTTTCTTAAGCAAAGAGGACGTCTGGACAGAAGGGGTCCCGCCTCTTCTCTCTGCCCTGAGGCTGTCCTGCCCCTGGGCTCTCTGTCGGTTGGTGCATGTGTGGGGATCCCCTCCCAGGAGGCCCAGGTTCGACACGCTGGTGACCCCAAAGCTCTGTTAGATGTGGCTGCTGGCAGAGCCTCCCTCCCTGCAAGTCAGGCTGAAACAGCAGCTTTACCCCCATTCTGAGGCCAAAGTAAGGATAGGAGGGCAGAGAGAGGTGGGCGGCAGCCACAGCTGCCAGCCCACCAGGCCACACCAGGGAGGATGGAAAGACCAGGGTGGCAGATGCTGGCCGGGGCCCCCTGACTCTGTGGAAAGCCCCTGGTGTGAGGCCCTTTGACCTTGCCCACCCACTGTGCTCTCTGGCTGTTCTCCTAGGATGTGTCACTGTCCCCACCTAGTGTCTGGGGGTATTCTGTTGGCAAAAACCAGTGCCCCCCATTCCCTGTGTGGACAGGCTGGCACATCCCAGACCCTGTCAGAATTAGGAGGCTTCCTATCCCTATGGCCCACCAGGACCAAAGGAAAGCCTTGGGTACTACAGGGCAGAGAGAGCTGGAGAAAGCCTCAGGGCCAGGAGGGTATGGGCTGTAGGACGGAGGAGCCGGCCTTCTGGGAAGGGGCCAGGAGAGGGGCCTTCCTCCTGGTTTCATCCCAGTGACACTGTGGAGCGAGGTCAGGACCGGCCCTGACTCCCTCCTGTTTGCCGGTTCTTCCAAATACATCCTCAAAAGGACACCAGAGTCCACCCACCTTGCCTGACCCAGTTCTATAGCACATGTGTCTGCCCATTGTTTTGCCCATCTCTTCAGGCTATCTGTAAATTATCTATTGATTCTTTTATCAGTTCATCCTTCTGACCAATCTGGTCACCTCTCTGGCCATCCAGTCTCTCACTCATCCGTCCATCCATCTGTCCGTCTGTCCATTACTCTTTGTCACCTGGTCCCCCATTCATCCTTCCACCATCCGCCCGTCTGCATGCCATGCATGTGTCTCCATCTAACCCACACAACCATGCCTCAGCCCATCCCCAGCCAGGACCCAGTGTAGCACCAACACCCTCAGTGACCCAAAGCCACCTTGGCCATCCCCTCCCAGTGCCCCTCCCATGAATCCAGGCCTGTTCCAGGGACAGACCAGGTTCCGCTACAGGCATTGTAGGCAGATTGGACCGACACTGTAGCAACAGCTCTGGCCAGTCTGAGCCCGCCTGGCAAGTGTGGTGGCCTTGGACCAGGAGAGGTGCTGGAGGCAGCCCACACAGCTGCTCAGGGGCCCTGTGACCAGGGCCATCCATCAGGGAGGCACATTCCCTGGCAAGACTTGGACACCACTGAGGGTGGATTGAGGGGGTCGGGCGCGATGCCTGCTGCTTTCCTTGTCACCAGGGGTCACTGCCCAGAGGTGTTCCCAGGAAGGGAGGGAGACAGAGCCCCAAGCTGGCTGGCACCAGACACCAGGGCTCCCAGAGCCCCTTCTCCGGGTACTCATTGTTGGCTCTACCTTCCCTCCTCGCCTGTCTTCCATCTGGGGGTCCCAGAGCTGGGAGTGAGCCCCTCAGAGCTGGAGAGCAGAGAAGGAGCCCCACCCAGGCTGATGAGGCCGGCATTCCCAGGACCCTGGAGGCCTAGTGCAGCCCCCACCTCATCTTTCCCTGGCCCCTGCGGCCACACAACTGCCTCCAGGCCCCCACGGCCCACAGGTATCTTCCAGTCCCCCCTCCCCCCACCAGATTTGTCCTGCTGGCCCAGGAGGAGGCGGCGGAGTTGAGGGGCCTGGACAGCCCACACGGAGGAGGGCTGGGGAGCCGAGTGTCTGGAGCAACCCATATGGTCCGAAGTGTTCAGAAAACTCTGTCTGCCTGCTTCCTGTTCTTTTCATTTCAATTAAGTCAGCCCCTGGGGCACCTCACCAGAGACCCCCTACAGCAGTTACACAACATAGCGGGCTCAATGGGAGCCCGACCTTAAACGTCTGAATGTAGGGCTAGGGGCCCAACCAGGCCGGCCTCTGTGGGTGAGGGGCTCGGGCAGTGGGAGCCAGGCCTGGCACAGCCACACACAGCTTGGTGGGGACAGACTGACTGTCCACGTCCTCTTCTTTTTATCTCACGCTATGTTTTAATTCTCCCAAAAGAGCCAGGCCGTCTTCCTCCGTGCTGGGCGGGGTCCTGGCAGCCACCCTCCCACACCCCCCATCTCTCTGTTCGAGGCCCCGTGGGTTCTGTGTCATGGAATAAAGCCGCCGTTCGCCAACACTGGCTCCACGTCTCCTTGAGTGTCCGGCGACTCCGTCTACGCCCACTTCACACAGATTTGTGTGGGGGCCTTCTCGGGGCCAGGCAAGAGGGACAAGACCCTGCCCCATGAGGGTGGATAAACATGTGATGCAGGGTGGGAGTGTCAGCGGGACGGGGCAGATGACTTGCCTCCTGAGTTCTGGCCAAGGGGCGCGGGGGTGGTGGTGGGGGGGGCGGTGAATGCTCGAAGGTGTGTCCTCTAGTTGGTTGGGACGACCTTGACTTCAAGGCTTCAAGGGCCCAAGCACCCCTCCCTGTGGCCATGTAGGCACCATCCACAAGCTCTGAGGGTGGACGCCGAGGGAAGGGACACCTTGACCCCAAAGAGCCGGGGTGTCCCTGCCATAGTATCCCAGCTCACAGGGCAAGTCCTGCCCAGAGTGGGTGTCCCGGGCTAGGGCTCTGGGATTGGGGGCGGTCCTGGGAGGAGGCTGTTATTAATACTCCAGCCCAGCCTGGAACATGGTGTATTCTGAACGGCGTCATTGGAAAGGCCAGCGTGGGGGCGAGCCTGTCCCCACGCCAGGCGGCTGGCGGGAGCCCCAGCGGGCCTGGTGTGTCAGCAGTGCCGGCACAGAGGGGATGACAGCAATTTTCCATTGCAGAGGTCTGAGCTCAGAGGAGCCTGCCGGGCCAGGCCAGAGTCCAGCCGGCCCTTGGCTTGGACACAGCCGCCATGCTGTCCCTCACCCATGTGGAGGTAGAGGGAGGCGCCCGGGCCAGAGCCCCTTCATGGAGTCTTGGCCCACAAGTGAGGGGAGCTGACTGCCCTGAGCTACGAGAGACCTGCGGCAGCCGCACTTCTGTCCTCATCCACCAGCCTTGGGCTGGGGCCATGTCCTCCGTGCTGCCCTTGAGGCACTCTGGCCAGCTGGGGTGGGGGGAACCTGGGGACATATGCCTTACACAGGACCAACAGAGGCCTGGGCACTGTGGCCACAAGAGGGAGCAATCAGGAGGGCTTCCTGGAAGCAGCAGCACACTGGCAATAGTACCCCGGGGGCCTCAGACATGCAAGTGCATGAAGTCATGTGCAGCCAAGGGGAGAAGAGCTGTCGCAGGCAGGAGGGCTGGGAGCTAGGAGGCCATGCCTATAGGCTGACAGCCAGCTCAGGTCCGCTCCTTTCCCTCCAGGGCCCGGGGGGTGGAGCGGGGACAATGCAGGCTTAGTTCAGCTTCTCTAGAGGTGAGAACAGAGCCAAGAGGAAAAAGGCAGCCACTGCGGGCCATACAGCACATGCCTCGTCCTCCCACCTCTGGCCCCCAAGGTCCACAGGCTTCAGCTCTCCCATCACCCAGCTCCATCCCAGGAAAGAGACCCCGAGAGGTCCAACGGGCACCTACCAGCTACAGCCTAGAGGGTGTGATATGTGCTGGGTGAGCAAACACTCAGGAGGATGCCATACCAGGGCACAAAGAGGCCAGAGCAGCTGCTGGGAGGGGAGACCGGAAACCAAGGCACCCAGGGACACAGGCCTGCAGCCGCCCTTGAGGAGAATGACGGGAAGAGGCCAAGATTTGACAAGCTGCCATCAAGCCCCTGGTATCCAGGCCTGATCTGCACAGGCCTGCGGTTTCCTCAAGGGTTCCAACCTAAGAGCTAGGGTTGAGGGGGGAGGGTCCGTGGGGGATCCATGGGGGTCAAGAGGAGGGATGTCTCTCCTCTGGCCCAGAACCCCACTCTGCAAGACCTCTGACCCCATGGTACCCAACCCCCACCTCCAGACCTTTGTTCAAGCTGTTCCCTCCACCCAGGCAACGCTCGCCTCAGCTCTGCCTGACCCAATCTGTGAAGGCTGGCTCAAACGCCACCTCCTCCGGGAAGCCTGCTCTGACCCCCATGCCCCACTTTCGCTTCTGCATACTCAGGTAACTTGCTCGTGCTGGTGTCATCCTAACGGTGGTTGACCACTGGAGGCATGACATAGCAAGGCGTGTGACAACAACCCCATAGACAACCCCGTGGACCACTCCTGCATCCTGACAGGTGAGGCTGAGCTGTGGGGGAGTAGACCTCTGAGCCCCACCTCAGCTGCACCCTCTCCATCTTGAGTGTCCCGGAGGGGCCGCCCTGCAAGGAAGAAGGGCCCAGGGTGGGGGTCTGGCCTCTAATCCCTCAGGGCCCAGAAGCCAGAGTGGAGGCTTGGCCCCAGCCAGGAGACCGCTGAAGCCTCTAGTGGAAACACCTGGCCTGGGAGGGTGGGCTTAAAACCCAGGAGGGCGCAGGCAGGTGCTGGCGTGGAGTGAGCCCGGAAGCCTGGCCTGCCCCATACCCCTGCCGCCATGTGGCCCTTCCTCAGCCGCGCCCTCTTCCCTCCCCCTACTGAGGCCTGGCTCCAGAGGGCTTCCTCAGACCCCGAGGCCCAGGGCTGGGGGGCCTGGAGCCCGGCCGAGAAGACCCGTCTGGGCCCGGGGGCTGGCGGGGAGGAGGAGGAAACGGGGGAAGCTGAGGAAGACGATGAGGAAGATGCCGGCTTCCTGCTGTCTCTCTTGGAGAGGGAGGGCCTGGCTGAGTGCCCAGTGCCTGACCAGGTAACCACTGAGTGGAACGCCTAGGGGAAGCCAGCGGGATCTTGGGCACCGGGAGAACCTGGGGCCAGGGGATAGACTGCTGTAGCTCTGCCTCCAGGGGTCAGAGGGCCACTGTCCCCCGCCTGGAGGAGGGTGTAGGGATGGACACCCGCCACACACAGGCTGGAGTGGCCTCTGTGTGTTGGGGTGGATAAAAGGGGCTTCCTGCAGGCCCAGGTCCTCACCGCTTCCCTCACCCCTCCGGGGAGCCCCCAGCATGACCTGAGGACCGGCAGGCCCATCCCCTCTGTCCTCGCTTCAGGGAAGCCTAGGGGCCGTCCCACCTCGAGGCTCAGCCTGGGCCATGTGCTGGCAGGAGCTAGAGGCCATCAAACTGAAGCTGTGGGCCATGGAGCAGGCCCAGGGGCCGGAGCCGCCCATGGTGCAGGAACTGGATGAAGGAGAGGAAGCTGCTGGGGCCCTGCTGGCCAGGCAGTTACTGAGTCCCGAGACAGGTAGGAGCCAGCGGACCAAGCCGACCACTGTCCTGAGCTGCGGGTCTGAGTCCTCGGTTGCATGGCTCTGAGCCCCCTTTCCTGGTAAATTGGGATGACTGCAAACTCCCAGGGAGAGGCTGGGGTTTCCATGAGGTCCAGCCTGGCAGTGGGGCCTTCTGGATAAGCCCCAAGGGGTGGTCTTCCCCAAGAGTCCCCGAGAGATGCGGGTGCACCTCTTCCCGGAGGAGTGAGGACTGAGCCACCCAGGTGGGGTGCCTGTCCTTAGCAGCTGCCGGGAGCCCCCTGCCCAGGACAAGCCCCTGGCCCTGAAGCCCCTCTCTCCACAGACAGCCCCCTGGAGAAGGCAGCGGCTGACCACAGATCCGTCTATGTGGGCAATGTGAGTGAGGGGAGGAGGGCAACTGCAGCCCCCTCCTGGCTGAGAGGATTAAAGGAAGGGCGAAGGGCCATGTTTCAGGGGCAGACTCCAAAGCCACACAGGCCTGAAAAGGAGAAACAGGAGGGGCGAATGATGAAGGGGCATCTCCAAGAGGGAGCGGAGACCCTCTGTGGTCAGACCCACTGTGGCCTGGGTTGGGGATCCAATGAGGGGGCATCCGCAAGACGGAGTGCGGACTCTTTGTGGTCAGACCCACTGTAGCCTGGGATTCAGGGTTTCTACGTGCAGTCTCCGGGTGAGCAGATCACTGGCAACAAATTCCACTCAGAAAAGCCACAACCCCTGCCTAGGCCAGTGAACTTGGGGAACGTTCCTCTGGGTAGCCAGTCCCCTCCTCCAAAAGGGGTGGGGGACAGAAGCCCAAGCTACTACCCCCCACACTGGGGCCCAATCAACCCCTCTCTACCAAGAAAACGTGCTGCAGGAGCCCCTGGGAGGGGGAGGCCAGCGTACAAGGCGCCCCACCATGGCCCATGCCTGGCAGGTGGACTATGGGGGCACGGCCCAGGAGCTGGAGGCCTATTTCAACCACTGCGGGGAGATCCATCGGGTCACCATCCTGTGCGACAAGTTCTCTGGACACCCCAAGGGGTCAGTGTGGGGCCTTGGGGAGGTGACCTCAAGGAAGGGTCTGGTGCCCGGGGAGGACAGCTATGCCTGGGTAAGCATTGCCCTCACTGGCCCCTGCTCCATCCCAGCTATGCCTACATAGAGTTTGCCACCGAGAGCTCGGCCCAGGCCGCTGTGGAGCTGGACAAGAGCATCTTTCGAGGCCGGGTCATCAAGGTGTGTGTCACTGCAAGACGAGGGGGTGGGGGTGGGGCAAGTGGCAAGGACACACAGCTGCCCCAGCCTGGCCCTTTGCCAGTCTCTGGTGTTTGGGCACATCTGCTGGACTGCGGCTTCCTTCCTGACCCAGACTCCACCTGCAGGGGGAGATGCTGGCTTGACTGAGGCTGTGGCTGGACTGTTGTGGCCTAAGTGGGGATCTTGAGATGACTGGGACCAGGCTAGGGTCTGATGCCTCAGGCAGCCGCATGCCCTGGGGCCACCAGGGCCTGGTGGGTGCTGGGGCCTATGTTCACCTGCTTAAGAGCCTTCAGCAGGGAAACCCCGGAAGGCAGCTTTAGTCTTCCTCTCGGCTAGGGGTGGGGAGGAGGATATGAGAACAAAGATCTCAGGCGGACTTGGCCTTTGTTTCCAGGTGCTGCCCAAAAGGACCAATTTACCAGGGATCAGTTCCACGGACCGCGGAGGCCTTCGAGGACACCCAGGCGCCAGAGTGGGATCCTTCCCCCACAGCGGCCTCCAAGGCGGGGCCCGTTTCAGACCACGAGGGCGGAGCCGGTGGGCGGGGCCCCGGGAGGGCGGGATCCTATTGGGGCGGGGGCGGGGCCCGGTGGGCGGAGCTCTGGAGGCCGCTCACCTCCCATTCTCCTTCCCGCAGGGGACGCGGAAGATTCTCACCGTGGTTTTCTCCGTATTGAAGCGAGGACGGGATTTTGAGAGTGGGGTTTGCCACTTGGTCAGGAATCAACAGCGGTGCTCCTAAGAATAACTTCCCCTCCCCCTTCATTCCGCTGGAGGACTGCCGGACCCCACCGAGGCCACCGTGCACGGAGCGGGGCACAGGGTGGGTCTGGCGCGGACGCCAGTCAGGGCTGTGGAGGGCATGGGACGAAGCTGTGGGCAGGTGAGGTCCGGGCACCACGGGGTCAGCGCCGGCTCGACTTACTCAGGGATGTTCCACTAACGTCTTTTATAGAAAAGTAGAAATACGTGTCTTATTGGTAAAGTATAAATTATTAAACTTGAATATTTTTTAAAGGCAAATGGCAACAGTGTCCCCTTTATTCGCCTCACTTGGCCGCTGTTTCCTCAGGTGCAGAGAAAGCAGTTGCTGGGTGACTCAATCTGAGACGCACGCTAACAGCCAACGGGCAGCCCCGTCACACCGTAGGGGCAAGCTGTTGCTGTGTCTTCACCCCAGGTCCTGTGGCCTCCGGGACACATGCTCGGCCCATGACGAGTGACAGAGGGAGGGTGCAGGCCCGGCCCTGGTGAGACCTGAGTGCAGAGGTTTCCATGCTGGGCCCCCTGCCTGTGCCCTGCACCTCCCCCGTCCCGCCCCCCCCCCCCCCCCCACTCTCTCCCTGTGCACTGATTACGCTCAGCTCAGAGCTGAGGAAGGAAGCTATGGGTCTGGGCTGCAGACACACATGGTCATGGCCTTAAGTAACTAAAAAACCTCTCCCTGGGCTTCTCTAAAGAAACCCTCTTTGCCTTGTAACCTTTCAGTTATCAACTACTCAAGTTTCAAACACAGCTGCTCTGGGGCTCCAAGCCCCAAAGGTCCCCAGTCCCCAGTGTCCCCTTTACAGCACCAGTGAAGGCAGCATTCTCTCGGGAGGGCAAGTAGGCCTCTGCTCTCCATCCACGTGTCCATCAGGCCAGGTTCACATTCCCCTGCTGATCTGGGATCACAATGGTCCTTATAGAGGCATGAATGACAACCCCCCAAAATTATGTCTGCATCATAATCTCCAGTGCTTGTAGATGTGATCTTATTTGGAAAAGGGGTCTTTGCAGACGCAACTAAGCGTCAGCTGCGTGGCCCTAAACCCAGTGACACAAACTGGGTATGAGACACATGGAGAAAGCAATGTGGAGACAGCAGAAGTTGCAGTGATGTGTCCATAAACCAAGGAGCCACAATGGCTGCTGGCCATCATTGGAAGCTGGAGAGGCTGAAAAGACCCTCCCTCAGAGCCTCCAGGATGAACCAGCCCTGCCAACCCCTCGGTTTCTAACTCTGGCCCCCAGAACCGTGTGAGAGAATAGATTCTATTTCTACACACGCACCAGCACGCTCACACATACACACCACTGCCCACCCCTGGAGAAGATGGGTGTGAGGGGCTGAGTGGCAGGGCCCATGCCCGGACCCTGTGCACTTATGGGGCTGCAGAAGAGACAGGCTGCCTGCACCGCACCCTGGAGCTGAATTTCATGAAGCACCAGCTCCTGCGGCTCCACACTTCAGGTCAGTGCCCTCCTTGGCAAGCAGGCTACACACTTTCACTGTGCACATTGCTTTTCTTTTTAGAAAATGTGTATTTCTTTGGCTGTGCTGGGTCTCAGTTGTGGCATGTGGGATCTGTTAGTTGCAACTTGCAGGATCTTTAGTTATGGCATGTGAACTCTCAGTTGCAGTATGTGGGATCTAGTTCCCTGACCAGGTATTGAACCTCAGCCCCCTGAGTGGGAGTGCGGAACCTTAGCCACTGGGACCACCAGGGAAGTCCCTGCAAGTTGCTTTTCTGTAAGTACCTGCTGACAGGCATCTACCCCAAGGAATTGGTCCCTTTTCAGAAGTACCTTCTTAATCCCTTCTGTATGGCCACTTCAAGGAGAATGGAGGGAGGATGGGCCTGAGGCAGCAGGGGACGCAGGCAGGTGGCCTTCATTGAGGCCAGCCTCATGGTATGAAGAAAATAGAAGTTAAGGTGAAAGCACTATCTGAGATTTCTGTTGGAAAAGGCAAGCATGTTACTTCTAACCCTTATTTTCTCAGGCTGAAAATGGAAATGCATGTGAAAACCCTTAAATGTAAAGCCATTTATGGGTTGGTCTGGCTCCACCTACAGGAAAACCCAAACAACAGTGGCTTCAACAAGATAAGGGTTTTATTTTTTTCATTAAAAAACAATGCTGAACATTCAGGACTGGTATGTCAGCAAAGACCCAGACCTTGCCTAGTTTTCTGCTCCCCATCCTTAGAGGATGAATCTTGTCTGCATGCTGTCAAGATAGCGTCCTAAGCTCCAGCCATCACATCCAAGTTCCAAGACAGAAGAAGGGAAAAGGTGAAGGTACTGCCAGCTAAATCCCTCTTTTAAGTCTCTTTCCTGCAAGTGTTTCCCAACATCATCCACTTACATGCCACAATGACCTACCCATGTGAGGATAAGGAAGTATATTTTGTCTGGCCAATTGTCTCCAATAACACTGGGGATCTATTAGTAAAGAAACAAGGCAGAATGGATGTCAGCTTAACAAACTGCAATCCCTGCTTCAGTCATTTCCTCAGGCAGGAGAGATTACTAGTAACAGCTCAACCAGAGATCTGAGGATGGACTGGGGAGAAAGCCCATGTGAAGATGGCTGCATCAGCCCCATATCTGCTGATCACACCTCTTGGCCCTCGTCTAGGTCCTGTGATTCCACGTGTGTGTGTGTGTGTGTGTGTGTGTGTGTGTGTGTGTAGGCTGGTGGTGGTGGGGAACCTGGGACTTGTGCCTTTCACATACACTCTGAGCTGACTTTTTTTTTTTTAATTTCTGTAATTATAAAAAAAATTTCATCTGTGCAGTAAACCCAAAGACAAGCGGAGCAGAATACACCCCAGATCTAGCCCTGGGCTGCCAACACTCACAGATCACAGCTTCCCCACTCCCAATGAGTCTAAGCCACCTTTCTCCTGGCCAGAGACCCCCTCCAGAGTAACTGAGGAGGCAGAAGGGGGACTCTCAAAGAGCGCTCATTTGGTGTCCACCAGCAGTTGGTGGATAAGATGATAGGTAAACCGTCTCAGGAAGGCAGCCTTCCAGGGTGGAGCAAGACCAGAAAGGGGAAGCCCCACCCCCAGGGGAAGGTGTGCAGGCCATCCCACGTGCCCCTCTAACTGGGCTCTGGGCACAGGAGGCTGACCCCTCCAGACAAGCCCACCTTCTCAGTCACTGGGGGGTGCAGCCAGGGCATTGACGCAGCAGGGTGGCTGGTCTACAGGTCTTCTGCCCCTCCCTTTGCAGCCTCTTCAGGGCTCCAAGCTCCAGGAGCTCTTGCCACCAGGTTCTCCCTGCCCGGTGGGAACAAGAGTTCCTGTTCCATCTGGTCCCTGATCAGCTCTGTCCCCTGTAAAGTCCCACGTAAACTCTTTTTCTGGGGTGTAGTACATAGATTGCAGGATCTTAGTTTCCCCACCAGGGATCAAACCTGGGCTCCCTGCAGTGGACGCTCAGAGTCCTAATCACTGGACCACTAGGGGAATCCCTAAACTCTCTTTAATTAAAGCCTCTGCTGTCTCAGAAGAAAAAACCCAAAGCTGATCTCACAAGACCTTTAGTCAACATGCCCCAAGCATGAGGCCCTGCCCCCAGCAACCCCCAGGAGAGGCAGGTGAGATGAACAGACAACTGGATAACGCGGTTATGTACAGAACCATTCCTTCCAGCCAGGGGCTGCAGAGCTCTGCTCAGCAGACCTGGATCATCATGGAAGTCACCATGCCATCGAAGGCCCTGTAGAAAGAAATAGACCAATCAAAGAGGCAGACCTACACCCACCCTCCATCCCTGGCTGGCAGAGACATCAGTCTCCCAGGTCCAGGTAAGTGAAGCCGGCTGAAGCCCGCGTGTGCATCCTCCCACACTGGGTGGTGAGAATCTGAGTCTCCTGCCTCACTCCTGTGTGACTTTCCACAGAGCTGCCCTGGCTGGGTCTCCAGTCAGGGGTGGGACCCCGGATGACCTAAGACAGTGTCACCACTGAAGGGAGGTGCCACAGGAAGGGTCTGGCTGGAGTCACCTGTTGGGAACGCAGGGAATTCCCAGGAGCAGTTCTGGAGCACATACACATGAACGCTTCTTTGGGAAACATCTTTTTTGACGTTCCAGTGTTTTGTCTGTGTTTACCTGAAGGCTATTTGGAAGATATCTGTAATTTAATTTTCTAATCATCCAAGTTCAATGTCAAAGACAAAATCAGCACTGGCAAGAGAACGTTTTCTCCCGGAAGGCTCCTGTCCACATGCCTGGGCCCTCACTGGGATCTGGGGAGGCGCCCCAGTACCTGCTGGGCGCACCTGGAAGACCAGATGGATGAGCTCTGCCCCCGCCCTGCTCCCCAACTCCCCTTCTGTTTAACATGTTGGAGATCCATGTAAGTGTTTGTTTGGGAAAAGAGGGTTCTGCCATTTCACAACAGTTGCCTTAGAGGCACAGTGCCTGTTGCTTTAAAAGACCTTCCCTCTCTCCATCCCTCTCAGAACTGCTGCCTCTCAGCAGGGCAGGGGTTACCAGAGAAGGCGCCACGCCCACCTGGACTGAATGCGGTCCCCCGGGTTATAGAAGGGGTTGCACATTACGTCTGTGTAGGAGTTGTGCAGCTTCCGGAACATCTGAAACAAGCAACAACATGTTTACTTCACACAGATGCACAGCTGCCACCATGCTGGGGGCTTCTCAGCATTTCTAAAGAAACACGGAAAATCAAATCACCAGTCCCCACACTCACACTACGGATCTCGTTGTCTCTGAGCGCTGTGTTGGAGGAATCCACTACCATGACAAACTTCACCTTGGAGTTGGTCACATAGCCGTATCTGCACAGCTGGTTAGGGAATTCGCTCATAACACAGGGACTCATCACTGCAGAGTCTGTGAGCGCAGGGCCATCTGCACATGTCCCCCAGCTCCTCAGCTGCTCTGGAGGTGCATGACAACCTGCATCACAACACCAGCCCTGGGCTGGGCCTGTCTGGCAGTGCCAGGAGGACACAGGGCCACGCCGGGTGTGACTGGACACTTGCTTATACAGTTTTCGGTGCTTGCTGGAGGAGCAGAGGGCAGGCAACTAAGGCCTATCACAACTCAAGTCCTGGGGCGACCTGCCCAAACCCTGGGGCACCTCGCCCTCTCTGTGCATCAATTCCCAGCCCCAGAGAGTTAACTGCAAAACCAGAGGTTGCACAAACGAGGTGCAGTCTGCCTAAGGTACCCACACCTCTAAAGGCCACTTTGTCTTGTGGACCAGTGGCTCCCAGGCAGTGACACTGGGAAAACTCATTACTATTAAATACTTGTTGGAATGTCTTTGAACTCCATGGGTTTTGGAGTAATTTGTCCTGGTCAAGATCTTAGAGTGACAGGTGGGGCTGAGCCTGAAAAAGAGATGAGTGAGCGATGACCCCTGGCTCAGGAGGTGGTGGTCCTGCTGGGACGGCACAGGAAGGCGTCCTTGCAGGCATGACGCTAGAGTCCCCAGTCCCTCCACAAACTCCAGGGACAAGTGAGGACTGTCACAATTCTCCAGACAACTCAAGCCTGGCTGTTCCCACATCATCCTCTTAACTAAAGAAAAAAGGGTATGAAGTCCTAATTGGTCTCAAGCTGCTCCAATTCTCCATTGGTCAAAAGCCCACATCTTTTTCCTTTCCAAGTGATGTTATAAGATGCTTTTCAAGGGAACCTGATGCTACAGTGCACCCCGTGACTGCAGGAAATCCCGACTTGAAGTCGCTGACAGACACAAGGATACACCTTGTAGTCTTCTGTAGGATAGAGCAGGCCCAGGTAGAGCTCCCTCTGGTCCACCAAGGCCTTCCCCATGGCAGAGATCTTCTCATCCACCACGTCCAGGGATGTGTGCACCATGTAGTGGAACTTGAGCTCATTCTCCGTGGGGACGCTGCGGATGTAAAGAGGATAATTCTGCAAGAAAAGGATGATGGTGGCTGAAGTGACGAAGATCCACCCTGGGTGCACAGGCCCAGAAAACAAGGCCCCACCCTAGCGGGTGCCCTTCTCCTAATCCCATGATACTGGCTGTTTCCCAAAATGCCAACTCCTGCAAATGTCACCTGGGCAGAGGCGCTGGCAGACTCATTCTAGACCCTTCAAGGCTCAGCTCAGACCTCCATCTCTGCAGAGCCATTTTGGAGCAACCTAACCCTGGAGTTTAAACAGCATCTTCCCAGGCTGCCACAGGCCTGGTGCTGCACAGATATAGTGTGCACAACACTGCCTCTACCCTGACTGATAGGGATGACATCGGGTGAAGGAGACAGTCCACAGACCCACCAACAAATAATGCAGCACGTGCTAGCACAGAGCCCAGCGTAACAGGAGCTTCACGGGAGAACAGCCTCAGAAGCCTGGTCTTATTTTTTTTTTTTGGTAGAAGCCTGGTCTTAACAAAAGGTAGTGAGGTTACCAAGGTTCCCTGTAGTAGGGGCGGGTGAATGGCCACGCAGCTCAATCGTAGGATTTAGAAAGAGCTTTCTACAGAAAGTGAAATCTATGGTGGCCTGTGGAGAGAACGGGAGTGGAAGAGAGGGAGGGAGGGATCCCAGGTGTAAAGACCCAGTGAGAGAGCACAGCCTGCCAGGGGAGCTGCAAGTAATTCCGTTGGTTGGAGTGAAGGATGTCACTGGTATGGGAGGAAAGTTATTCAAACGTGATCCTAATGAGAAGCCACTGTTGAGATTTTTAGGCAGGGGTGTGCCACGGTACATTTGTGGCTGCCGAGCGGAGAAAACCGAGTCAGTCGTCTGGGGTGGAGGGTGAGCGATGGCCCGGCCGGTGGAAGCGCGCGGCGGAGCACGACGGACCGAAGTGGACGGCTAGACTCCGGAGCAGGAAACCACAGAGCCCGCCGACGATGGCTGGGCTGAGCGGGGACCGGGACGGAAGCGGTCTGTGACGCTCTGGCAGCGGCAGGTGTAGGTCTGGGCGGCGCCTACCCCGGGCCCGCCCCGGCCACCTAGGCTCGGCAAAGTCCCAGAGCCCACCCTCTGGAGTCCCCGAGGCAAGGAAGGAGCGAAGGCGGAGAAAGAAGGTGACGCTGGAGCCCGCGTACGCACCTCCTTGGCGATCACCGCTACGCACACCGCCATCTTGGGAGCCCGACCGGCCGCGTCACGTGACGACGACGCCGGTCACGAAGCCGGCCAGGCCCCGCCCCGCTCGCCTGTCTTTCGGTCGGCCGTGACCCCGCCTTTCCTGTCACTCAGCCGACCTTGCCCCGCCTCTTCTGGTATTCAGTGGGCCTGACCCCGCCCTAACCCCCCCACTCTAGTCCAAGAGTCTTGACCCCGCCCCTCCTGTCACTCAGATAGCGTGGCCTCGCCCCATCGCCAGGCCGGAAGGACCTCTCGCTTCGCGGGTCAGGCTCCTGCAGCTTCCCGGGTCAGGCTCCTGCAGCTTCCCGGGTCAGTGGCACTTGGCCTGGTTGCCATGGCGGCGGTTGCTGTGGCGACCAGGTGGTGGCTGCTTCTGGTGCTAAGCGCCGCGGAGCTGGGGGTCACGGGCGCCCCTCAGCCCCCCAACATCCTGCTCTTGCTCATGGACGACGTGAGTGTCCGCGCGAGCCGGGATCCGGGGAGGGCTGCTGCGCTCGGCGCGGGGTAGGAGGCAGGGGAAGGGCGGCCAGCGGTGTGGGGGTCATGTCTGGCTCTTCATGAGTGAAGCTGAAGTGAGGTGGTCGTTTGCGGGCCGAACCAGGAGAAGACCTTTCTGCCCTGCGCCTCCACTGCCCCCTCCCTGCCCCACACCGCGCTGGAAGGTCTGAGCGGCAGCCCAGACCAACTGTGATGCTGGTCACGTGAGGACCAGGTCTCCAGGACCTATGCTCACCCGTTGCCCTCCAATTCTCCAGGCGTTGGTGGCAGAAAAAGAGTGCAGAGCTGACTGAGATCCCGTCCTGACTGCCCTGAAAGTCCCTTCTGCTGTCTTTGCTTACTGGACCAGCGTTGCTTGGTCTGGCTGCTCTGCCTCTGCTGGGATTTCTGGCCAAAGGTCAGGTCTTTGTGGGGTGGTAAAGAACTGAACCAGAGGAATGTCCCCCGTTGAGCATGTGTGTGGCCCCAGGTCACCCTGGTCACTCTGGTGAGCCAACCCTGGGGTTAACCCGAGCCGTTCCCAGCTTCTTTATGACTCGGTCCCTGTCCTCCTTCCCAGGAAAGCCAGGAATGTATTTTGGGTGAGTGAAATGGAGGTTTCCACACATATTTAGTGTCAGAAGAGTCACGAGTAAAAATATCTCAAAGTTCCCCCAAAAGGCCAGCAAAGACACTCCCAGTAGTCCGGGCTGAGGCCACGAGCCTCACATTGCTGCTGGACGCTCCTGGCTTGTCGGATTTGCAAGGTGCTGTGTGTGTAAAATGCTCAGATTTCAAACATCTAGTACAAGAAAAAGACATAAAATATATATCATGCAACATTTTTTATTATCAAAGTAATTCTTTGGAGTGTGTAGCTTATCCCTTCCACTGTGGATCTTCCCAACCCAGGAATCAAACCAGGATCTCCTGCATTGCAGGCGGATCCTTTACCAGCTGAGCTATCAGGGGATCCCTAATTCTTTATTACAAAAAGCTAACAACATTCAGATAAGCTAGAAAAGATCGCAGAGCCACCAATATGTAGTGGCTCCTCTCAGAGGTGAGGTAGAATGTGTTTCAGTTTAGTCACAGGTGTTCAGACACCTTGGCTCCCGAAGGGGCCCCAAAGCTCCTCTCCTTGGGAGCCCGTCTGATGGCTGGTTAGGAAACTTTGCTTCATAACCAGTACGTGGATCTTGGGAATGCTTGCTGTGTTGCGGTCAGCCTTTTCAGAGCTCAGGTTCCCAGGCAGGAAGGCTGTTTAAGTACTTAAGTCATCGAGGCTGAACCAAGCTGAGCCCTTAGTCTCTCCCACTTCTGCCTCTCCCTTCCCCAAGGTGACGGTTCATTAGTGAAGACTGACGCTGCAGGCTTGTTGAGATGGTCGTTTCCTGGATTTATGGGGCTAAAAAAAGAACCTAGAAACTTCCCTGGTGGTCCAGTGGCTAAGATTCTGCACTCCCAATTCAGGGGGCCCGGGGTTCATTCTCTGGTCAGAGAACTAGATCTCACATGCCGCAACTAAGAGTTCACATGCCGCAACAAAGAATGAAGACCCTGCGTGCTGCAACTAAGACTCGGCACAGCCAAATAAAGTTTGTTTTTTTTTAAAGATTTCAAATTATGCAACAAAGATGGAAGATCCCATGTACAGCAACTAAGGCCCCGCTCAGCTAAAACAACAAAACAGAACCTGCGCCCACACCGACTGTTTCTCTTTGCTTGTTACCGGGGCTGCTGGGTGACAGGCCTAGCGGGTGGCTTCCTGGTCTTTCTTGCATTCCTTGAGCGGTGGAGGGGGACCGATGCTGGGCACGTCTTAACTCAAGGGGGCTGACCGGGGGACTATCAACCTGGGTGCCCAGGGTGGGCCCCAGGAACCAGGAACAGCAGGCCAAAAGACCCTGGTGACCCCCACCTCTCCTGTGTCATCTCCTCCTGTGACTCTGGCAGCTGAAGCCCGGAGAAGTTGGGGAGATCTCTGTCCTGGTCAGCGAATGTTAGAAAACATTCAAAGCAACTTGAGCATTAGTGGGGAACACGGTTCTCCAGACCAGACAGGCTTCAGGCCCCCCGCAGTCCTGTGTCCTCACCCGGCCTCACCCCTCCAGTCATCAGGCCTGGGGGTGCCCCCCAGCAGGTCCTCAGACGCAGGGCCAGTAGGCTTCAGCTCGTGGAAGCCCTCAGAAGATGCTGAGTAGCTTTTTTCAGTGGTGCTGGCTCACCTCCGTTCTCTGTGGCTGGTGGGCTGGGGCAGGGCGTGGGGGCACAGAGCTCCCTCTTGCCCACCTGGACCCTAGCGCTGTGTGTGTGTCTGTTCTTTACTTGTAAAACAGGATTAAGGAGGCCCCCATGACTCCTGAAAAGTGTGAGGCCGGGCTGTATAAACACCGGCTCTGTGTCCCCACAGTATCCTGAATCTCTAGGGCCTCCTCCCATGTGTGTTGACGTGGACACACACATGTACACGCATGATCATTCCTCATAGCCGCGTGTGGCCCCTGCCCAGAAGCCCTGAATGTCCCACTAAGGAAAGCAAGGCAGAGGGCAGGAAGGGAACTGCAGGGCCGGAGTCTGGTTGACTTCTGCACAGGTGTAGGCAGGCTGATACATCTATGTTCCAGATATGGTTATGTTCACAGGTTCTCAATGGAAAGAAACTTGAGGGGGGCCTCTGTTCACCCCAGTACTGGGTGGACAGACCATGTTCTGTCCACTGTTGATCAGTGATGGACTCGGGCGTTTCCTTAGGGCTGTCGGGAGTCCTGCTGCTGTGGACATCTGCCCCATGTCTGGGTGCAGGCCGGCTCAGTTCTCTGGGTGGCAAGCTCAGGAGGGACTGCAGGTCTCAGGGCCTCACTGGGTTGGCATTCTGGGCCCTCACCGCTGTTTTCAAATCTGAGTTTGCCCCGTGGAGTAGGACAGCCTCCGTGTCTCTGTGGAGGGCAGGGGAGTCTTGATGCTGGTGCCCTGTGAGCATGTGGGCTGACATCTGCACCAGGGAAGCATCAGACTGTGTCCTGGCTGCACTTGGGGCACCAGGGGCTGCAGCTCTGGCTGTGTTCTCACCTGACCTCCACATGCTCCTTCCTGCAGATGGGGTGGGGCGACCTGGGGGTGTATGGAGAACCTTCCAGAGAGACCCCGAATTTGGACCGGATGGCTGCGGAGGGGATGCTCTTCCCGAACTTCTACACAGCCAACCCCCTGTGCTCCCCGTGTAAGTCAGGGCTGGCTCAGGCCACTGGGGCGTGGGGGCAGGGGGCACGCATGGAGCAGGGAGACAGCAGTGAGGTGAGGCAGGGTGGGGGGACCTGCAGACCAGGAGATGGGACACAGCGGGCAGGCATGGGGATGGGGCAGGGGTGTAGAGGGGCAGCCTTGACTCAGGCGTCCATCAGATCCTGGCACTGGGGAGCTCCCAGGATCCACCCCGTGAGGGACACGGGGCCACTGGAGCTGTCAGAGGTCACCAAGGGTTTGGAGCATGTGGGGACCTTGGCAGTGCCTGTTCATTCATGAAGTTGAGTTCAGCGGCTCGTTCAGAGGAGGCACTGGGCTGGGGAAGTGGTTGTCAGCCAGAGGTGCGGGGGCCCTACAGGTGAGGAGAATCTCTGATCTCAGGATGAGGAGTAATCCTGGGGGTGTTGGCCATGACCCACAGGCTGTCTCAGGAGCTGGAGAGCACAAGGCGGGAGGCTGTGCGCCCACCTGGCTCTCCAGGGGCTTCTGGGACTCAGGCACTGCAGGGCCAGCCTCAGGCTGGATGTGTGACACACGTTTCTGTTGTGTCCCTTCTGCGTAGCCAGGGCAGCTCTGCTCACCGGACGTCTGCCCATCCGCAGTGGCTTCTATACCACCAACGGGCACGCCAGGAACGGTAGGCTCCAGGGCGGGCTCCCTTACCTGTTGGGGTTTCACATGGTCCTTGGAGGTGGGTGTGTTCCAGAGACCCCAGGGGTGGGCCCTCTCCTGAGGTCCGGACCCTGCCCCCGGATGTTTGCCCGTCCCACCCTGGTAACAGTGCTGACAGTGAGGCGTAGCTGGAAGACCTGAAAAGTGCCTGGGTGGTGCCACCCCCACCAGGGCTCTGCCCCTCGATCCTCACAGTGCATGGCCTCCCTTGTGCCCGGCTCAAGGGCTACGTTGCTCCACAGCCTACACTCCGCAGGAGATAGTGGGGGGCATCCCGGACTCGGAGCTCCTGCTGCCGGCGCTGCTGAAGGGGGCCGGCTACGCCAGCAAGATCGTGGGCAAGTGGTGAGTCCCATGCCCCACCAGCCAGCTCCGTGGCAAGGCTGCGGTGTCAGCCGCACAGCACCACTGAAGCAGCCCCATCGTTGCACACACGTGCCGTCACGGAGGACACATCAGGAGGCTCCGTCTCGTAGTGAAACCAGGAAGCAGGCAGGGGTGGAGGGTCATGTGGTTGGGTCATTGGGGTGACGATTAGGTGGCTGTGAGGTGTCTCCTCTCCTGCTCCCCAGGGACGCCCCCCTGCGTGGCCCTGGAGGTTGGTGCAGA
The DNA here is from genome assembly GCF_033118175.1 of Dama dama. Classification (NCBI taxonomy): domain Eukaryota; kingdom Metazoa; phylum Chordata; class Mammalia; order Artiodactyla; family Cervidae; genus Dama; species Dama dama. The sequence continues at coordinate 20,079,167 of NC_083684.1, read as the reverse complement.
GGTCGGATGTCCTCTCTACCCTCCTCTGATTGTTGGACCCATCAGAGACCAGGCCTGCCTTCCTACAGGAAGCCTCCCTTGCTTTTCCAGACCTGACTGTGTCTTCTTTGCTGCTTCTGTGCTTCAGACCCTCTCCCCTTCAGCCCCTTGGCATGCACCTTCTCAAACACCTCATCTGCACCTCTTGGGGGCCCCTGTTCAACCCAGTTGTTATGGTGGCAGGGGAGTCTGCAAAAGCCAGGAGAGGAGACTCAGCAAGTCGGGGAGCCTGGAAGAGCAGGAGCACTTCCTCACTCCTGAGACCAAGCGGAAGCCATCCTGCTGAGTTGACGAGCTGGGAGAGGCTGGTGGCTGCAGGGCGGAGCCGAAGAGGGCATGAGGGTTGTGGGAGCCTGCATGGCCCTGGCAGAGATGGGAAGGCCTGGGGCAATGGTGGCTGGGCCACGCCAGGGCTGTACCCACAGAAGGGGAGTGCCTGTGATGACTGCTCCTCCCTGCCCAGCCTGGCAGCTCAACCCTGGTCCAGCAGTCTTCCGTTCATGGTCAGTGACTCTGGGCCACCCCAGCTGGAGGGGGAACCTGTCCCCACGAGCTCTGGAGGCAGGCGGACTCTGGAGCAGGCAAGGGCACAGCAGGGCCTAGAGAAGCAGCCGGCATGGACTCGGGGAGGTGGACAGGCTGGGGTCAGGATAGCCCTGGCCAGCGTGAGGATGGGCTCTGCAGACAGTGCTGACCCCACAGCTGCTTCGGGACCGGCTTTTTGAATCAACAGCTTCACATGAGCTGGACCTTCAGGGTTGTTTCTGTTCTGTGAAGTCCATTTGGGCTGAAGGACTCAGGCCCAGCCCTGCTGTGTAGCTGCGGCCCAGAGAGGAAGCACCTCTGCAGAGAGCTCAGGGTGGAGCCAGTGCGAGTGTCCCCCACCCCGCCCCGCACAAGGGCTGCAGAGGCTGGCAGCCGTCTCTTGGAGGCAGAGCGGGTCAGGACCCACAGTGGGGGACCGAGAGGTTTGCCTAGGCACTCAGATTCTGCTGCCAGCCAACTCAGCTCTGGCCCTGTCCTGCCCTGGTGCCCCGGCCACATGCATCCTGGCCAAGTGACCAAGCAGTGCGGCGAGCTCATGGTCACCTGGGGTCGGCCTGTGCCAGCAACCCTGCAGATGTGACTCTAGGAGACCTGTCCACTTCCCAGGGTGGGGGCACCTTGCCCCGACACCACTTCCCTAAGCCGTACCTTCTCAAGGGTCTCTGGCAGAAGGACCCAACGTGGGAAGGGGCCCTTGGGTGGGAGCAGGGGGTGGGTCCGAGCACAGCCTCAGGAAACAGCTGGGCTGTCACCCTGCAGGCATCTCGCCATGTTCTCTTGTTGTCCCCACTGGCTCCTGCCCGGGCATCGAGCACAAGCACCAGACCTGGTCCAGGCAGCCCCAGGGTGTGCTCCCCTCTGCTGTTCCTGGGTGGCCAAGCAGGGAGGGGCTGCGGCCTCAGGACGCCAGACTCAGTTCGCCCTGGGCTGGCTGGACCTTGTCTGCTGAGCTGTTCTCCGAAGGCCAGGATGGTTGCACTGTGGAGCTCCCTGAAGTGCCCTGGGTTACTGTCTCCAGGCACCTGGGCCACCGGCCTCAGTTCCACCCCCTGAAGCACGGATTCGACGAGTGGTTTGGATCCCCCAACTGTCACTTTGGACCTTACGATGACAAGACGAGGCCCAACATCCCTGTGTACCGGGATCAGGAGATGGTTGGCAGGTATCGAGCCCTGGTCTCCGCTCCACCAGCTCCTCCACACGCACAGACTTGTCCTGTGAGCCTTGACTGATAAGCGCGCCACCTCAGGGGCTTCTGACTGTCTCAGGAAATGTGCTGGGAGCTCCAGATGCTTTACTCGGCTTCTAGGGTTCAGGCCCAACCCCTGAAGCGGCCAGGGGGCTGCATTCCAGATGGTCAGCCTTGTTCCAAGCCACTGTCCAGGGGCCATCAGCTGCAGGACCACCTGTTCTGACCATCAGGCGGCTGCGGGGCGGGGTTTGGGTTAACTTCCCTTTCTTTGTTCCTTTTTATTATTTGTATCTTGTTGGAGCTCAGTACACGTCAGTGCACCACACAGCTGGGCAGCTCACCCAGCACCGCCCCCCTGCACCCCAGAGAGAGGCCCTGCGCCCGCCACAGCCCCGGGGACCCACCCCTTCCTCTCTTAGTCCTGCCTGTCTGCCAGGCAGGGGTGCAGCCTCAGCCCCACCCCGACCTGGTACCCCAGGATCTGGGACCTTCCAGGCTCTGACTTCCTCCAGATCAGGGATGGGGCTTCCCTGCACTGAAGGCTGATCTCTGTCTGGGTCTGTACTGTTTTCAGATTTTATGAAGAATTTCCAATTAACCTGAAGACTGGAGAAGCCAACCTCACCCAGATCTATCTGCAGGTGACGGCCGCCAGTGCTGCGCGGGCTCTGGGCCCAGGAGGGGGTGGTCTTGGGCGGGATGACGGGGCTGGGTGGGCTCTGGGCTGGGGAGGGGGGTGGTCTCGGGCAGGGACGACAGGGCTGGGTGGGCTCCGGGCCAGGGAGCGGGGTGGTCTCGGGTGGGGATGACCATCGTCCTTCTCCTCAGGAGGCGCTGGAGTTCATTCAGAGGCAGCAGGCAGCCCACCGCCCCTTCTTTCTCTACTGGGCTGTCGATGCTACACATGCGCCAGTTTATGCCTCCAAGCCTTTCCTGGGCACCAGCCAGCGAGGGCGGTGAGCCCTTGGCCCCAGAGACCTGGACCCCCAGGGTGGGAGCGGGGAGGGTTAGCTGTGTCTGATCACCTGCTGGGCAGAGTCACTGTCACAAGTGACCATCAGCTGTGGATGGTGAAGCATCTGTGCCTCTTCCAGGGGGTGGATGGAGGGCTCGGCGCTACCCCGATTCCACCTGAGACTGACCCGTGTGCCCCTTCCCCTCCAGCCCTGAGGTTAGGCTCCGACCGCCCTCGGGTCCCGATGCCGCTAGCCCCCACTGACCGCCCCATCCTTCCCGCAGGTACGGGGATGCCGTCCGTGAGTTGGACGACAGTGTCGGGAGAATCCTGCATCTCCTCCGGGACCTGGGCATCGCAGAGAACACCTTTGTTTTCTTCACATCTGACAATGGTGCTGCCCTCATTTCTGCACCCAGACAAGGCAGGTGCCCCAGCAGACGGGGTACACTTGGGGCCCCTCAGCCCCTGGCCCACTGCAGGCCTGCTCAGACGCCTGGCTTCCAGGCCGCTCAGGTCTGAGGCTTTTCCACATCGTGGAGGGAGGTTGTTACACCTGGTTTTTCACAGTCCCATAAGGGTTTCACACCCCTGTGGTGACGTGTCTCTCTGTCCTTTTTTTTAAAAAATGCTGGAGGCCCCAGGAGGACCTGAGTCATTCAGCTCTGTAAGGAAGGTCCCAGACAGCAGGAAACCCTCCAGGGCTGGGCCTGCATAGGGAGGCCCTGGGAGACCCTGCAGCTGTGAGTCCTGGGCAGAGAGGGGCCTGGGGATCTTCAGGGATGGCACCAGAGCAACTGGCCGAGAAGGAGCTGCGGGAGGAGGACAATACGGTGACAACCGTGTACCCACCCGCAGCTGGAGGAATGGCCTTCATCAGCCACTGGCCAGTGACCCTTGCTGGCCCTGTGCCAAACAGTGAGGGGGCTTTGGGCTGCAGGGAAGGGATGAGCCACGGGGTCGCTGCTGGAAGAGGCTGCACTGCTGTGCTCATCTCCCCATCCCCGGGGTCCCCAGGGGGCAGGAGCCTCCCTTTGTCATGGGCAGTGTTAGCCAGGACTGGGCTGACTGCCCTCTGCCCAGAGGTTCAAGGACCGCCTGCTCAGAGTGGGGCATGTCAGAAACATGGGGTCTGCACCCCTTAGAGCCCAGTGCACAGGAGCTGCTTGTGCACACTGGCATTTAAGGATCCAGCACCTGCCAGGCTTGGGGGTCTGACTGTCTCACATTTCACGTCTCACCAACAGTCTACATGCTCTGTGCATCCATGGTCGCTGTCCACAGGGGTACCACCTTACAACCACAGCTCTAGGTCACAGCCATCTCCAGGCATTCTGACCTTGAACTTGAGGCCTGAACCCCAGGGCTGGTCCTTTGTCTCCAAGGTGACCTTGGTGCTTCAGCTGTGTTACCTCTGAAGGGCCGGGCAGGGAATCAGGTGGACACAGTCACATCCCAAGGTCAAGTGCCTGGAAGGGTGTGTGTGGCCCTGGGGACTCAGGCACATGGGCTGATGGGCAGCTGTCTCCCAAGGTGGCAGCAATGGGCCCTTCCTGTGTGGGAAGCAGACCACGTTTGAAGGTGGGATGCGGGAGCCTGCAATCGCCTGGTGGCCTGGACACATCCCTGCCGGCCAGGTGAGTCAGAGTGGGCCTCGTGCCAGGCCTGCAGTCATCCTGGGCAAGAAGGCTCTGTCCCCTCCTGGCCTGCTCCTTGTGCTCACCAGGCCACACGTCCGTGTCATCGGGCAGGGACTGCCTTTGTTCTCCATGTGTGGACACGCTGCAGGATGTGACCACATGGGTCTGTGTGTGTGCACACGTATGTGTGCATCTCATTGTGCACATCTGGGCAGCATAGGGCCGTGTGCTTTGCAGGTGAGCCACCAGCTGGGCAGCATCATGGACCTCTTCACCACCAGCTTGTCCCTCGCAGGCCTAGAGCCACCCAGGGACAGGGCCATCGACGGCCTGGACCTCCTCCCCACCATGCTACAGGGCCACCTGACAGATAGGTAGGTATCCTTGCCCAGAGGGAGGTGAGATCCAGGGGACTTGGGCATGCAACGCGTGGTGGGGCCGAGAGGCCTTGCTCCTCCCCGTGGTGTCCCTCACCACCCTCTGCTCATGTCTACCTCCTGGGCGCTGTCCAAAGTCATTTTCTCCAGCTCAAGACCAGCTGCTGTTGTGCTCAAATAAAATCAGTTCTCCTGGCTGCTGTGAACAAGCATAGCTGGAGCAGGTTTATGGCCGGGAGTGGACAGCTTGCTCCCTTTTCTCTGTCTTAAAAACCTGCCATGAGAGCTTGTTACCGCAGGGGCAGGGGGTGGGGGTGCCAGCCGCCATGGTCCTCCCGGCCAGGCTACCTGCCAAGCCCAGACACCACCCCCTCACTCCGCTGCTGGCCTCCCTAGAACCAGGGATCATGGGCCTGCCCGGGGGACCTCCCTCGAAGCCCAGGGACCATTTCTCCTGACCCTGCTGGTCCCCCAACAGGCCGATATTCTATTACCGCGGCAACACACTGATGGCGGTGACGCTCGGCCAGTACAAGGCCCACTTCTGGACCTGGACTAATTCCTGGGAGGAGTTCAAACAGGTGAGAGGTCTCGGCCCCATGGAGCCATCTTGGGGAGGGCTCCATACCCCTGGCATGGTGTCCTGGGAGCCATCTGAGGGTGTCCTGGGTCAGTTACTGGGTGCTGGACTGATGGAGGAGAAGGGCTGTGCCTGCCAGTCCCCACCAAGTCCATGACCTCCCCTCCTAGGGTGTTTGATGCCTGGGGGTTGAGGCAGGAGGGAGGGTCTGTGTGTTCACAGGATCTTCTGCATTTATGGACTAAACCCACAAGGTTAGCTCAAGGGCAAAGCTCTGCTCTATCCTTCCCTCCCTCCACCCTGCCCTCCAGAAGCCAGTGCTGTGCTGGGTGGGTCTCCCCACACCCCTCTCTGCCTGGCTGGGCTGCGTGGTGGCAGTGCTCAGCTGCAATGCCCCCTGGGCAAGGCCTCCCTCCCGAGAGCAGTCGTAAGAGAAAAATCCAATGCTAATTAGTGGGCTCTTAATTAAATAGCTTATTTGATTTGCATCCAAATTATAATTTGTGTCTTCTGTCTAGACTTGGATTCTTCTCCATTAACTGCTCAGCTTTTTTACACTGAACTTGGTTGTTTCTCCCACCATTAAATCCATTTTTGTTTTCCAGCTGATCTGCTCCCAGAAGGTCAGAGGGTCACCCATTCAGGACCCACCTGGGTGTCCATGCTCACCGCTCTCAGCAGCTTAGACAGACTCTGGTCTATGGCTTGGTGCAGACAGTGGAATTTCTTAGGCTCCTGGGCTCCTGCTTTACTGAACCACAGAATACTTGCTGACTGGCTGGCCAGGAGAGACACATGGGTGCTGGGAGGGTCGCCTGTCAGAAGCAGCAGGGAGCACCACTGTGTCCCCAGCCCTGTTTCAGGATTAACATGCCCAGTCAGGACTCCACTCCAGATCCTGTAAATGATGTCCAACAGTGGCTGGAGACCACTGTCCAGCAGCTTACGGGGCCCCAGTCCTTCCGGAGGGTTGCCCTGGCCTCACCTGACTCACCCAGGATAGCAGCAGGTGGTTCCCTGAACCAAGTCAGGGAGCCCTGGGGGGCAGCCTTCCAGCCTGGGGGACTCACTGGCATAGGAACCCCATCTCACACGAGCATCAAAGGCTGAACCCAAGGGCAGAGGCCACCTGGAGGGCGTGGAGCAGGGCTGGACCCTAAGCCTGGTGGAGCAGATGCTCCAACTCCTGTTAAAGGCGGGCGTCAGGATCACCTGTGTTTCCTCTGGCTTCAGGTCTATAGTCCCTCCTCCTCAGCCAGCCAAGGGGTCTTGGACGAATGCTGGCTGCCATGTACCTCATTGCTACAAGGCCCATAGGGTGGACATGAGACGCTTTGCTCTAGAAATTAGAATGTGGACTAAAATATTTTTAAGAGACTCACCCCTCCCCACAGAAAAGTACCGAAGCCCCAGGGGACGGTGCCCGGGGCAGGTGGTGCACCTCTGGGCCGGGTGTGGGAAAGCTCCGTCTGTGGTTCTCACTGGCTGCTGCTGTCCTGTGACCTGCTCCGCTTCAAGGAGCCCCATAGACAGAGCACTCACCTGCACGCCCCCCCACCTCTCGTTTCAGGGCATTGATTTCTGTCCCGGGCAGAACGTCTCAGGGGTCACCACCCACTCACAAGAGGAGCACACGAAGCTGCCCCTCATCTTCCACCTGGGCCGAGACCCCGGAGAGAGGTTCCCCCTCAGGTGAGCCAGGGGCTTGAGGGGCCCAGGATGCTCGCACAGGTGGGGAGACCGAGGCTGGAGGTTAAAACCAGGCTGAGGTGGCCTGGGAGTCAGTGTGGAGCTGAGACCCGGCAAGAGCAGATGGCAGGCCCTGTACCTATGGGGCCTCTGGCAGCCTGACTGCCCTCTGGGGCCACCCAGAGGTCAAGGCCAGTGAGTCACTGGCCCTGCTCTCTTGCACCCCATAGTTTTCCATCCACTGGGCTTTCCCCTGAGTCACATCCCAGCACCCACTTGTTGTTCCCAATGTTTTTTCCAGCCAGGCCATGGCAGGGGTGGGGCACATGATCCCACCCCCGGCAGCCCCCAGGCCTTTAGCCCGCCTCACAGATGAGTAATGTGGGCCTCCAGGTCTCCAGGTGGAGTATAAGGAGAGACATCATCTGAGCCCCACCCTGGATGGCAGATGTGTGTGTGTGTCTGTGTGTGTGTGTGTCTGTGTGTGTGTGTGTCTGTGTGAGAGAGGGAGGGAGATATGTGACTTCCAATACAAGTGCCTATTAGATGGCGGCAGCAGCAGCGAGCCCTGCCCCTTGCTGGCTGTGAGCTGGCCAGATGGTGTCCCCTGAAATTCGAGGTCCCAGGGAACACACCTGCCACTGTGCCCCCAGGAGACCCCACCATCACTGTCAAGGTCACTGGCCCAAGCAGAGGGCCCAGCATGGATACCAGGCTCCCCCAGTGGGGAGACCACATGACTTGCATGGAGTGACTTGGGGGACAGAGCTCTGGGCAAGAAGCCCTTGGAGCTGCCGCCTGGCCGGGAAGTATGCAGGGCTGAGCACGCAGTCTCCCAGGCGTCGCCCCCGATGCTGTCACACAGGATCCTGGGGAGACGAGCTGGTGGGACGAGTGCAGCCAGCAGAGCAGGACACCGAGGGCCCAGGAGCCACGTGGGCTCGGTCCAGTCAGGCAGGGCCAGTTGCCCCAAGAAAAAGGAGTTTGGGCCAGAGGATTAAAAGAGACCCTGAGAGAGGAAAGAGCCCCCCGATTCTGGGCAGCACTCCCGGGCTTCCAACTGAGGAGCAGGTTGAAGAGTTGCGGCCACTGTCCTGGGCCCCTGGCTCTGCCCGAACCCTCATTTGTGGGGCGGCTCCCTGGATGCCCACCTCTCAGGGAGGGCAGGCAGGACAAGGTGGGGCCACAGCCCCAGCCTGTCTTCCTGGCAGGTTGCTGGATGGTGGCACCTGGAGCAGGGCTGTCCCCTCGGTCTCCCCACACCCTGATCTACCTGAGTGGGCTACAAAGCTTGCTCTGCCCTTCCCCCACCTCGTGACCTGGTGCCTCTTGCCTGCAGCATTGCCAGCATCGAGTACCTGGATGCCCTTCGCAGGATCACCCCGGTCGTCCAGCAGCACCAGGAAGCCTTGGTCCCCGGACAGCCCCAGCTCAACGTGTGCAACCGGGCAGTCATGGTGAGTGGTCTGTACATGGAGTGTGGGGGCGGCCCAGGGCCGCGTGCGTGCTGAGCTGTCTGCCTCAGACATGAGCCCCGCTTCCCTCCTGCTGCTCTGGTGCCAACCTCACAGGAGCGGCACGAGGTCTCTTGGCCTCTCTGCAGGTGCAAGACGAGCCAAACCCATGTGGGATGTGGGTGTGGACAGGCTGGGTGGATAGCCTGGGGTGCGGCCAGGCTGTGAGCCCCACTCCTCGCCCACCCCCACCAAACCCTGCTGGAGTTGTGAGGATGGATGTGCAGCTCAAGCTAATGCCTTGAGCTGGGTTGGGGAGGGGGAAGAAAGCTAAAGGATGTTGAATATATTCCCTAGTGGTGAGGAGTACCTGGGGCAGCTGGCCTTGGGGGTGGCCTAGTCACTGTGGTCCACATCCAGGGCTCACAGGGAAAGATTCAGTGCAGGGGCCAGCAGGGCCTCCCCGTCCCTTGGAAGGACACCAGGCTGGCATTCTGGCCCCTGGACTCAGCAATGGAGCAGAAGAGCCCCGTCTCGGGACCACCGAGATCCCTCAGGTCCCAGTGGCTCAGAGGCCCCTACCCGGGGTGGAGCCCCTGGTGCCCCCTCCAAGCCCGTCTCGTCGTCTTGGACACGGTGCTGTCCCCACCCCAGCACACGGTCTCCTGTGGGCTGGGTCTCCAGGTAGCGGCAGTCGCCAGGTGGCTCAGAGACCAAGGGTTCTTGGTGACAGTACCGGAGATGGGGAGGGGCCAACCTGAGGGGTGCTGCCGCCACCTCCTGGGCGCAGCCAGAACTGCCATGGCTCCCAAGTGAGTGAGCAGTGGGGGTTGGGCTCGGACTCTGAAGCGAGCACTGCCACGAGGGGTTCAGCGGCTTACACACATGTGGGCACGTGCATGTGCGCGCCAGTGTGCAAAGCGCTCCCCAGCCTCCACACTCTGCTCCACCCAGCTCCTCTGGACCAGTGAGTAGACTGGATCGTGCCCTCTGCTCTCAGGACAAGCAGCTCGCAGCCCATCTCCCTAGGGCCTCATCAGACACTCTCCCCGACCCCCAGGCACACAGGCCGGGGCCAGAATCTGCTTTTGCGTGCACCCGACCCCTTTCTCTGCCCTGCCTCAAAGGTTGGGAACTGCTCCCTTTCCTAAACCTGGCCCTGCCAGGTGGCCGTGCATCCAGAGGGGCTACCTGACGGTGTTCAGGGCAGGGGAGGCTTAAGCTGCAGTTCTCACTGGCACTGATGCTCCAATTCAGACTCAGGGTCTGAAGGGGGCGAGAGTGGGTGGAGTGACTCTGGGGAGGGCACACTTCCTGTGTCAGGGGACCCGGCAAAGCCACAAAGGCTCCCTCTCAGGGATGTGAGTATCCTGTTGCCAGGAAATCATGGCCGCACAAAGCAAGTCTGCACAAGAAGGTGCAGCCGGGCAAGCCTGCAGAGGCACCAAGGCCACCGCCTACATAGCTTATGGGGAGGGAGGAGTCTATCCCAGCCACGCCACCACCACCCGGGGGCCTGCAGAGGCCATGGTGCCAGGCAGTTAGCAGACTGTCCCCTTCAGTGACAAGCAGGCCCTGTTAATACCGGTTTGCCGCAGGGCAGTGTCTCCTGTGCCAGCCTCGGGCACAGAGCTGCTTCCAGGCCAGGTAGAGATGAGACAGGTGGTTCCACACTGTGGCATCCATCCGTCAGGGTGGGGCAGGTCACAGACCTGGGCAGGGCATGAGTCTGGACAGTACCGAGTCTGGAAGTGCTTGGAGTAACTGTATGTCCTCTTTCTGAACTTTCATTACCTAGAACTGGGCACCCCCAGGCTGTGAAAAGTTAGGGAAGTGCCTGACACCCCCGGAGTCTGTCCCAGAGAAGTGCTCCTGGCCCCACTAGAGACAGCCTGGGTTCAGGCCAGGCCCAAGCCCCAGGCTAGGAAGCCTCTGGTCTCAGGGCCCTCGGCTGGAAGAGCACCAACTCCCTCTGCCCTGCCTGCCTGCCAGACGGACGTCGCCTGTAGCCAGCAGCGGGACCTGCCCGAGCCCAGCCCTGGAGTCTCTCGCCAGCCGGCCTGGCCCGCATGACTGCTGCCTGGGGCCCACAGCAGCCCCTGAACTGGAGGCTACCTGCCTCATGTTCCCACCCTGCTCCAGCTACCTCATGGCCGCCTCGTCCAGGGCCTGAGTTCTGTCCCAGGACCCGGAGGCCACGATGCAGACCCTCGAGGATTGCGGTCCTGGTGTTGCGGCTGCCTGCCCATCCTGTGTTGCCCCTTGGCTTCTGCACAGGGCCTTCCCAGTGCCTCCCCCGCGTTCCCCATCCCCATGGTGCAGGGGTGTGGTGTGAACACGATGGGGGTGGCCAAGGGCCTTTCTGACCCAGAGCCTCCCTAGTCCAGTGGGGACTGCTGATGCCAGCACCTCCCTTAGACATCTTAGATACTCTGGGGCTTGTCTGTGCCTCAAAGGTTCCCCGCCCGCCCTCCCTTCGTGGAGTCCAGGGTGGCAAAGCTTGAAGATGAGCTTGAGCCAGCCTGTGCATAGCTTCCAGGGGACCCGCCCTAAGGGCCTGTGGGCTGCTCCCATTGGGTGGTTTCCGGTCTGCAGACTACCCTGCTAACTCTACTGTTAAGACTTGGGGAATGGTGAAGAAAACGGGTTTAGAATAAAGTAACAGGCATTTAGCTTTTTTAAAAAACAAATTCTGTTTAGGGAAGGTTGCCCCCTGGGTGCTAAGGTCGATGCTGGAATGGGCCAAATGCCTGGACTTCCACCTCTGGCTCGCCCCTCCGTCAGCCCTGAGTCTTCTGAACTGCTCCCCTTCAGGCCCTGCTCTGAACCCCTTCTTGCTCCGGTCCTCAGGCACCGGGGGCGGGGGCGGGGAAGGCCCCCTTGTATGATGCTGCCGGAGCTCAGCCGAGACTCTCTGGGAGGAAAGGAGAGTGGGCAAGGCCGGTCGGTGCGGCCACAGCTGAGCCGAAGACCTGCAGGCACTCTCGGCTCGGCCGAAACCGGGCAAGGATTTCCCCGAAACTCTGGTTGGGCCTGCGTAGACAGTGTACTCCATCAACCCGGACTCACATCTGGGCCCTGCGCGAACGTCCTTGAGGCGGGGACGCCTGTGTTCTGGGCACAAGAAACAAGCGAGCGTCTTAAAACCGACCGTACTTAACACTCGATGAAATACGGTACCTCCTGCGGGAGGAGGCGGCCAAGCTCCTTGGGGCCCCGCCCCTCCGCCCCTCCCCTCCCACGCCAGCGCGGAGCTGCTGAGCCAGCCCCTAGCGTCCGACCCCGCCCTCTGGACTCTGTTCCAACCCCGCGCAGGCGCGGAGCCGCCGAGCCAGCCCCTCGTGCCCGCGACACGCGCGGAAGTGGCGATGGCGGATCCTGAGCTGCAGCTGGTGGCGCGGCGCATCCGCAGTTTCCCGGACTTCCCCATCCCGGGCGTGCTGTTTAGGTAATGGGCGGCGGGAGGGACTGACGGGGCCGCGCGGCCAGGGCTGTCGGGGCGCGGTGGGCTCTGCGTGGGTCCGGCAGTCACCAGGCCTATCCTCGCGTGCCAGGGACATCTCGCCTGTCCTGAAGGACCCCGCCTCCTTCCGCGCCTCCATCAGCCTCTTGGCGAATCACCTGAAAAAGACCCACGGTGGCAGGATCGACTACATCGCGGGCAAGTGGAGCGCCGGGCGTCCGCTGGGTCCCCGGACCCTCCCCGAGGCTGCGCGCATCCGCCACGAGGGCGCAGTGTCGAGGGTTCTTTACTCTGGGGAGGGTTTTGGCGGGGGTGGGGGCGACCTGCCGGACGCCCCCAATGAAGTTTTAAGAACAGACCCGTTGCCCTACCCTGACTTCACAATCCTAAGTGGGGCAATAGGCCCCTTCAGCGGCCTGGGAACGGCTTCTTCGATGGCTGCCGGCGGCGGGCTGAGGATAGGCACCCCGGTTTCCTGCCCCAGCCCTGGACCGATGGGGCTCCCGGGCTGACTTTACCCAGCGGGTTTCTGACTAACTTCCTTGTTCTTTTACTGCTGCGTATGGAGCGACTGCCCTGTGCCAGGCCTTGTACCCAGTGGAGGGTTTTAGGAAAACCCAGGAGATCCGAGAGGACCCTGGCAGGTCATGTGTCTCCTTAAGAGCCCCATCCCTGACCCTCTCTTGACTCCTGAATACCCTAAGGGGCCACTGCTGGGCCTTGGGACTGGGAGGGGCTCCAGCTAGCAGAGGTGGAGTCTTTCCTCCAGAAGCCTCCCTCCCTAGCCAAAACTCCCAGGTGGGGAGGAGACCCTGAGCTCCCCCAGAAGGGCTCAGTCCATCCCCAAGGTGGCCGGTGCAGTCACAGCCTCTCCTTCTGGACTTGAAGTTCCTAGAGCAGATGCTGAGCCATCTGCAAAGGGCTTTTCAGGTACCACCAACCAGTGGTGAGCAGCTGAACTTTGGAGAGAGGTCAGGTGATTTACCCCAGGCCACATGGCTATTTACACGGCTGTGTGGAGTGGCACCTGCCCAACTCCTGACTTCTTACTTTCCAGCAAAGAGCAGTCCTGGGGTGATAGGGGAATCTGTTAACATCCCCAAAGTTGATGGGTGTTGTTGGGCTTTCACCTGGAGCCAACAAGGCCATATGTCCTGTGTCAGGATGGTTACATGTCACTATCCAACCCTAACCTATAGGGACCCCAATGCTGCTGTAGCACACGGCTTCCCCCAACACCCCAGGTCTCGCCTACAGGCCTAGACTCACGCGGTTTCCTGTTTGGTCCATCCCTGGCCCAGGAGCTGGGCTTGGGCTGCATTCTTATCCGCAAGCGAGGGAAGCTGCCAGGCCCCACCGTGTGCGCCTCTTATGCGTTGGAATACGGGAAGGTGAGAAGGCTGGGGGCTGCCTCCGTGGACCGTGCATTCCCAAAAGGAAAGCCATGGACTCCAGTGGAGCCGCCATGGTTGGAGTGGACATGGGAGCTCAGAGAGGCTGAGGAGCCGGGCCAGGCTGACACAGCCAGGAGACAGGGTGGGTCAGAACTGGGCCTAGGAGGTGGCCCTTGTTAGTTCCCTAGCTGTGTGTACCAAGGCCGTTTTGGGGACGCTTAGAGGTTACATGTCCACTTTCCTTTGCAGGCTGAACTGGAGATCCAGAGAGATGCCCTGGAACCAGGGCAGAAGGTGGTGGTTGTGGACGATCTGCTCGCCACTGGTGGTGAGGGTCTTTCCCCAGCAGAGTGGGCCTGGTGCGGGGCCTGGTGCGGGGGTGGGAACAGGCTTCAGCTCTAGTTTCCTAGGGGCCGTCTCCATGGTACCTTTCTTCCCCCACCAGGAACCATGTGCGCAGCCTGTGAGCTGCTGGGCCAGCTGCGGGCTGAGGTGCTGGAGTGTGTAAGCCTGGTGGAGCTGACCTCACTGAAGGGCAGGGAGAAGCTGGGGGCTGTGCCCTTCTTCTCCCTCCTGCAGTACGAGTGACCCCAGCCCTAAGCCACCTGGAAGAGAGGACCAGCATGGGCAGATGGAGCAACCCCCACTGGCTACCAGGGGGCACTGGCTGCCCACCTGGACTTGCTCTGTGTCTGTGGCTAAGTGACTTTCTTCAGGGTGGGGCTGCCCCTGAGGCCCTGCTGGGGCTCTGGAAGCCCTGTGGCCAGGCGCTGCCAGCTGGTTGATAATGGAATGAGAATAAATTACTTTCTAGAGCAGAGTCTCCTTCCCAGTGACTGGGTGAAAGGGCCTACTAGGCAGGCTGAGCACTTTCTGACGTTAGTGTTCGGTGGTTCTCAAGCCCCGTGAGCTGTCTGCACATACAGGGGCAGCCCAACTTGCCTTCCCCTGTTGCTGTAACTCATCACACAAACATGCTGACTTCCAACAACTTTATCTGACAGTCTAGAGACCAAATACAAGATCCAGGGGGTGGGTGGGCACAGCTGCTTCCTTCTGGAGGCTCTAAGGAGACTCAATCTCAGATTCTGCATCGGCCTCCCTCTGTGGAGAACGTGTGTGATACCGGGTCCTCCAGGAGCTCCTGTGGGCCCCTGAGAGGTTAACTCTAGCTGCTACACTACCCTCCCCCACCCCCCCCCTTTTCCCTGCATCGTATATACAAGGTAGGGGGCCTTCCACCAGAGACCCTCTAGCTCAGCAGCCCAAGTCCAGGCCAACCTGGCCCTCATGAGACTCAGGACAGGGAGATCAAAGTGCATCATTTTCCAAAAGGAAGTAAGACACAGGCCTGGCACGTGTCCACCGGGCTCACAGTGTCTCCTCCGCACGGGCCAGGCGGGCTAGCTGCTCCATGACACCTGCCAGGTCGGCGGCCTTGTCCAGCTTGACGTAGGTGTCCGTGCGGATGTGGTGGAGGCTGAGCCAGTCAGGCAGCAGCTCAGAGAGGAGCTGCAGGTGCTTCTCCATCTCCCCTGCAGAGAGAGGGGAGTGTGAGGCTGGGCGCCAGGACCCTGTCGAGCCTCCCATAACAAGACAGGAAAAGATGCTGGCAGGGACCTCGCAGCCTCGCCCAGCAGCTCGCACTCCCACAGAGACCCCACCATGGGCTGCCCTGCCTCAAGGGACCAGAGGCCTTGAGAGAACAGGCAAGTCCCGTGGGGCCTCAGGTGGTGACACCAAGGGTGCGGTGCCAACCCTCACTCTGCACTCACCAGGGCTCATGGCTGCTCGGTAGCTGCCCACCATCCTGGCACAGGCCACCTCCATGGTGAGTGCCGGCTTGCGCTCTGACACAAACACGCTGCGCAGCACCCGAGCCAGCTCGGGCAGCCGCTCGAGTCGCTGCAGCCGCTGCTCCTGCTCTGGGCGCCGTGTCATCTGTGCTAACTGCTTCTGCGCCTCCTTGGCCCGGATCTGCGGTGGGCATGGGTGTTCAGGGGCCTGTCTCTCTCTTACACACACACACACACACCCCCACCCACCCACCATGGAAACGCTGAACACTCACTCGCTCCAGCAGGGCCTGGGACACCCCCTTCAGGGCAGAAGGCGGGGCAGCAGGTGGAGTGGCTGGCTGTGCCAGGCTGGGGGACCTGGGGCTGCTAGGCTCGGCTGTGCGCTGGGCCAGGTCACTCAGGGCCTTCTCCATCTGTGACAGGTAAGGAGAGAGATCAGGAGAAGCCTCCCCCATCCAGCTGCAGGGGAGGCCCCTCATCCCATCTGTATGGAGCCCCCAGGAGCCCTGTATCCAGCCCAGGTTCATTTCAGCACATCCAGGGCCCATGCTTGCCTGCCCAGGGCAGTGCCTGCTGGTGGGTGGTGCTCCACGGTGGGAAGGGCACGTCCACCCACTCTGAGGCCCATGGCCAAAGGGGGAGCCTGTCAGACACCAACATGGGGGTCAGGCCATTCCACCCCAGCCTTACCCTGGGTGACATCAGGCTGCGGGCACGGGCCAGGACCTCTTGGGCGGTGGTCAGCTTCTCCACAGCGGGCGGCTGGGGCAGCTCGGCCGGCTCGATGTCAGGCACCCCATCCACGTTGAAGCGGGGATGCCAGCGTGTTAGCTGGTCCTCTGGCACCTCCATGGGGGGGTTCAGGGAGGCCAGGAAAGCCTATGTGAGAAGGGGGGCACCCAGTGACCCTGGGCACATCTGCCCAGTTCCTGTCCCAGTTAAGCAATGGGCAAGTTACTTCACCTCTGAGCCGCAGGGGCTCAGCTAGCCTGGGGACAAAGCAAAGAGCACCCAGAAGCATCTATGGGACTCCTCCTAAGCCTCCGGGGGCCAGAGGCTGCAGCCCTGAGTTCCCAGTTTGCCCAGCCCTACAGCCACTCACGTGTAGAAGACGGCCAGGGAAAGCAGTTAAAAGAACTCTAGGATTCAGCCTTGGGAGGAGCCCATTTCCTGTGGATCCGATGGGACTGCAATAGCAGGGACAACTAAGCACTGAGGCTGGGGCACCTGCTCACCCTGTGATGCTCCCGGACTCGGGCCACCAGGTTCTGGCTGAAGACCTGGCGCCGCTGCAGCAGGCACGACGCTGTAAGCTGGGGGACCGCACTGCCAGCCTCTGCAGGAAGAGTCAGGGCCTGAGCCCTGGGGCCAGGCCTACCCAGTCACCCAGCCCACACCTGCAGTCTCAGAATGAGGCCCACTGCCCGCCGCCTCACACCCATGCTCAAACCGGGCAGCGTCCCAGGCAGGAACCCGAGGCCTGGTACACTCACGGTGGTCCAGCAGAGGCTCAATGGTGAGCTGGTAATCGGACCTTTTGATGCCATCCTTGAAAGTGGGGACGAAGCGCTCCTGGCGGAAGTGGTAGGAGCCGGGGTACACAGTTTTGATCTGGCCCACGTTGCGCTCCTCAAAGCGTCTGTGGGACGAGGGTGCAGGGGTCAGAAAGCCGGGGCCAGAGGGAACACAGACTTCAAGGGCAGGGCGAGGCCCCGGCTCCCTGCTCACTTGCGCATCATGTCCTGGACGCCCTGCTTGACTCTGGCGAAGGTCACAGTCTCGGAGCGGTTGTAGAGCATGCCCACGATGGTGTCCATGCTGCGGAACATCTCGGCCAGCACCTGGTACTTGTAGGGCAGCACAAGGCCCGGGGGCCCCGGCTGGGCCAGGGCATGGAAGCGCTGGTAGGCTGGCGTCTGCTTTCCACTGCAGGGAGGGAGCAGGGCTGTGAGAGAGGCACCAGACCCACCCCCTCCAGCACTCTAATGGCGGGCAGAGTGGCGGGGGAGACCCCAGAGCTGGGAGTTCTGCCCCAGGATACACTACACTCCAGTTTGCAAAGCCCCAACATGCCTCCCTGGCACGACTAAGGGACAGAGACAAAAGCATGGCTTCAAACCCAGCTGTCACCCAGGGAGGTCTGCAACCACCTCCAGCCCTGGCTATCTTGCCTCTAAGAGGCATATAATAACCACATGACCTGGGGGTGGGAGACCAATATGCAGCTGGGCAAAAGGTACCCAGTAACTGGCCCCTCTCACAGACAGAGGCTGAGACCTGTGGACTATGCTGACCCCTTGGAAGGAGCAATCCTGTCCCTTTCCACCCAGCTCAGCCCAGCTTCATCAGGCCTCCCACCAACTGAGCCTTTCCCGGGGAGTCTAGCCACCCAGGCCTCACCAGGGCCCCTCCAGGCGTCCCTCATCCTCTGGTGCACTGGGTTCCCCAGCGTCCTTCTGCGCACTTGCTTTCAGCTCCTGGACCCGCGCCCCCAGCTCCTGTGCCCGCTGCAGGCACGACTTGAGCTCAGATGGGGTGACCTTTGAAGGGACCTGTGGACACAGGGTGCGTCAGCCCACCTGTCACCCCACTCCAGTCCACCTACCCTGCCCTTGGTCCAGCCTCCTCACCTTGTTCTCCTGGGCTGCCAGGCAGGGTCGCCCACCAGCTGAGCCGGCAGCCTTCTTTGTCTTCTTGCTTTGGGGAGAAGGGTGCTCTGGGGAGCCAGGGGCAGCCGGGGAACTGGGGCCAGAGACCTGATGGGGAGGACCCCAAAGGTGATGAAACCACAAGACCCTGGGGTGCACCGTCTCCCAGAAAGCGTCTCTCCAGTCCCCTCGATTAACCAGGAGACGCCCACTCACAGCCAGGTCGAGTCATCCAGGCCCGACCCCTCGCCCAGTCTTGCAGACGAACCTGGTGTTAACCAGCCCCCTGGCCCTCTTCCAACACTGGTCAGACCCGGCATCCCCGCCGTCTCTGACGTCCTCTGGGAGGACCCCGCCTACCAGGTGCACGTGACCTGGCCCAGCCCCTCCTCCCACTGGGGGTGGATCTAGGTTCACCCCGGGCTTCCAGACCCCCCGTCGGTGCCCTCCTCCAGGGCAGGTCTCTCCAACAGCCCCGCCTACTCCCCGCCCGGCACCACTCCCCTCTCCACGGGTTTCCCTCCCGTCTGTCCGTCACCCCGGCCTCAGTTTCCCCTTCCCCTCCGCGCCCCGCGCTCTCACCGCGTCAGCCGGCAGCCTCAGTCTCTTGCGCGCAGGCGGCGCAGGCTCATCGCGCGTGGGCTTGGCAGGCGGGCGGGCGCGCTTGCGGCTGCTGCCGGGACCCGGAGCTGCGGCGCAGGGCGCGGATTTGGCAGGGCTCGGGGTGCGCCACGCCGGCTTGGCGCGCGGCAGCGTGGCGCTGACCCCGGGACGGCGGCGCGCAAAGAAGTCAGTGAGGCGGCGCTGCGCCATGGCGGGAGCGGCGGGATCAGGAGCAGCAGGAGCACCTTGGTGGGCCGGCGGGCGGAAATGGAGCCGCGCTTCCCTCGGATTTTCGCGCCGCGCTCTGGCTCCGCCCCCGCCATGGGCGGGACCATCGGCACCTCGGCCAGGGGAGTTGGCGCGAAATGGACGCTCCCGGGCGCGTGCGCTCTGGTCCTCTTGCGCCGCTCTGGCTCGGGCTGCCCCTGCCGCGCATGCGCCGCTGAGAGGCCCTGAGGACGTTGGCGGTCCCTCCGCTATCTTCCAGGCCCTGGCGGGGTCTGCGGTAGGCGGCGCAGATCCGGGTGGGCTCCAAGCCAGTGCTGTCTTGGCAAAGAGGGGAATGGTACGCTGCTTCCAGGGGAAATTTATGCTAATACGGTGCAGTAAAGCTGGCTTCAGGCTGCTCGGACCTGGAGGGCGCTGTGCACGTGGGGGGCGCGTCCTGGGCCAAGCCTGAGGCTCAGCGTGTGGACCCGGACACTGAGGCAGGGGGGTGCGCCTCTCGGACCGAAACCACTGAATTGCACACTTCTTTAAGGGTGAACGTGATTATCGGGCTATCTGGCAGGTTCCGTGTCTGTGGAATTCCCATCACAGAAGAATGCAGTTAGCCCGGTCCTGAAGTCTGACCGCAGGTCTTGGAGGAAACTAAATCACAAGGGTTGTCTTTGGGAGGGGGTGAAAACTGAGACTACACTGGCGTTTTACTTTGCCATCTTTGCCAAGCTTTGTGTAAAGAGTGTGAATTGTGCCTTTAGAAAAGTTAAAGGAACAGAAACATCTGTCGGGCTGCTGTTTGCAAAATGACAAGAGTGAGAAAGTTGGGAGCCACCGAGACAGGTGGGTATAGAAGCATCGTTTCCCATATGTAATAAAGGGTGTCCACAACTAGGTCCATATTTTGTTAACAGACAGGAGCAAGCTATTCGTGGGCCGAGACTATAAGGCTACATTTTGCTACAGTTTTGTTTTGGTGTGTGTACTCTTGAGCCACCCAGTAAAAATTTCTAAATTTATTTTATTGAAATATAGTTGCTTTACAGTGTTGAGTTAATGTCTGCTGTATAGCACAGTGATATTTTACACACACACATATATATATACACCCTGGAGAGTAGGCATTTGGGGGTGACTTCAACCCTGGGGCCAGTTCCTTCTCAAGAGAACTGCCCACCCCCCTCAGTGATGGAGTGTCAGCCCTCCCCCACATGGCCCTCTGGTCTGAGGGGCAGCTGAGCCAATCAGAACCTCTTCTGGGACCCAGGACTCTGGAGTTGGAATCCCCTCTGTCTCCTCTGATGACAGAAAGTGAGATGGAGGAGGACCGCCGCCTTCACCGTGTGTGTAGAGACAGAGTAAGGGCCTTGTGGCCCCATAGAAGAGCTAACTCAGATTGTTGTTAATACTTTCCATTTTGATCTCTTGTGAGACCCACATTTTTATGAGGTAGCCTTGATTCCGTCCCACACATCTGCCTCTTTTGCTTAAAGTGCCTGGGTGGATTTCTGTTTCTCCCCACCCAAGGAATCTTGGGGCTTCACAGGTGATGCAGTGGTAAAGAATCCACCTGCCAATGCAGGAGATGGAGGTTCAATCCCTGGGTTAGGAAGATCCCCTTCTGTGACAAGTTTCCACCTGACATGTCAGGTTAGTTTGTAGGTGTGGAATACTCAGAGAGGACAGTCTGGCTGAAATGCTTGGACAGGAGAGAAACCAGATGGCAGAGAGGCCAGGGTCCTTGTCTGTGGATGTTTACCCTGCAGAAACTTGGAGATCTGGAACTGTGCCTTCAGTCATTTGATCAACCAGTGTTTACTGAGTGACGAAGGACCACAAGGAGAAGGGACTCAGGCATTGAATATTAATGACCAAAGTGTGTGTGCTTACCATGTGCTGGGTCTAGTCCTGAGAGCTTTATACATACTGCTGCATCTGATGCACACAGCTAACTAGGACATAGATTCTACAGATATGCCCATTTCATGGATATGAAGACTGAGGTCAGAGAGGTTGAGCCACTTGTTTCAGGTCACAGACCCTGCAAGAGACCAAGCTGAAATTCAAACCCATGCCCCCACTGCTGGCCAGCCCACCCATCTGAGGCGAGCCAGAGCCCGTGCCCACCCAGGTGACCCCCATTTGCTGAGTGGAGTGACTTAGTTTAGTTCCTCCACCAGCTCCTTAAGAGGCCTGTGGACTTAATCTCTGTCAGCCAGGCCTGTTCTGGATCTACATACAGGAACATCACTAGTTGTGGGCTGACCTAAACTTTCAACCTGGAGGTTGTCCAGGGGGACTCTCATGGTCTCCAATTTGCTTTTCCTGCAGAATTCCTCAGCCCAGGGTTTGGTTTCATCAGGCCACAGCTGAAGTTTACAGACTCGGGCAATCTGGTGCTGTCACTCCCTCTGTCACTGTGCCCTGGTCCCAGACAGCATCCCCAATGTGAGGCTGGATTTTCTTCATATGCTTTGACCAAAACAGCTCATCACAGCAAATTGGATGTGGAGCAGCTGTAAGAATCCAGCTACCTCCTATTCAACCAGACTTTAAAGTGACTGGCAAAAAGTAAAAGAATGCTACTCTTCCACTAACATTTTTTGTCTTGGAAAGTACAACTCATTTTCATTTTTTTAAAGTGTGGTCCATCACTGTCATTTTTAATGATCTAATACATAGGCTTTTAAAGCCTCTATTTTAATTTTTAATATGGCAAATATTGATAGCTATAACCCACATCGACAAAAGCCCCTAGGGGTCCTCAGTAATTTTTAGAGGTGTTCAGCTGGGGTCTGAATGGGTGAAGGATCTGTAGTCAAACAGCCCAAGTGGAATCTGGCTATGTGACTCCACTGGACAAGTGGCTGCACCACCCGAGCCTCAGTCTTCTTATCTGTAACAAGAGATGGTAATACTACTTGGCCCATGAGAATTACTGTGAGTGAAGTGTTCAGCACAGTGCTCAGACCACAGCCAGTTCAAGCAGATGGGGCTTGCCATCATCACCATCACCACCATCACTTTAGCCACACCCCAAAATATGAAGAGTTGCAGTAGGTTCCAAGTTTGGACCATGGCCATGTCTGACCTCCCTAGGATCCACCCAGCCCTACTGCTGCTCCTGCCAATCTTGCCACCTTAGTACCTGCATCTCTGATCCCCAGTGCTCTACCTTGGCACCATTTACACATCACAACAACTACCAGGGGTGTGTAGCCACTTACAGATTTTACCACAGTTTCAGAAAACAAAACTAGGTGGCCTCTGCTGAGGTGTGCTGTGTGCAGGCCCTGGTCCCTGTGACCGCAATGCCTTATCTGTCTCACCCTACAAGTGGAATCCCGTTTTGGGTGAAGAAACCGACTCTCCCAGCACACAGCAGGTGCACTGTGGAGCTGAGTATGTATCCCTACCTCTGCCTCTCAGTCTGCTGCTCTTTCTTCTGCAGTCAGAGACTCGTGGTGGAATTCAGGCTTCTGGGGACTCCCATGGACCTGGCCGAAAGCCCCCACTGGCAGCCACCAGGGTGTTTTTAGTGGTCTTGGCTTGCCACACGAGGTCCGTGGCCAAGTATGGAGGCAGTTTTCACCTTCAGTGAAGACATTTGGCTCTCAGCCAGGATCCATCTGCACTTGGCTCACTGTCCACCAGGCAACGTTGGGCTCCATAACAGGATGGGACAAAGTGGGAGCCACTGGCTCCAGGGTGAGTGACCCAAGAAGTCTCCCCTTCCTCCCTCCCCAGACCTGGGTCTCCTCATCCATACCAGGGGGACCTAAAGGGAACCTGGTGTCAGCAGGCTAGTGTGAGAATCATGGAAAAGGGAACTGAGCCTGAGACTCTCACGTGATGATGACAGATACTGTCACCAGCACACTTGGTTTCAGAGCAGGTCGGGGTGGGGGTGGGGGACTCTCTTGCTCCGATGTCACTGTCTACCACAGTGCTGTCCAAAAGAAATGTAGCTGGATCCACAAGTGTAGTTTAACTTTTTTAGTAGCTGCATTAAAAAAGTATAAAGGATAAGGTGACAGTTGTGAGATAAATTTTTACTTTGCCCATATTTCCAAGATGTTATTTCAACAAGTCAATATAAAATTTACTATTACCATCATCATCATCACTAAGTACTAACCACTAGTACCAATCATATAAAGTGAAGCCTGTATTTTACACTGACAGCACATCTCAATTTGGAGAATGCTAAATTATCATGGAAACACTCTATATTTTGAAATCATGAAACTGGAAGAGTGGAATCACGTGCCCAAGTTATTGTAAGTAGACTTAAATTTTTCCAATAAGGGCAAAAAGTGTCAAAAATTAGCTAAAAGTAAATGCAAGAGCAGGCCAGCGGCCCCCCACTGCGCACCGGCCTGTGGAGCCAGCAGCAGGCAAGAGCGGTGTGGACGACCAGGGGCCTGATACAAGGAAGAGACAGTGCGAGGGCCCTGCGACGCAAGAAGAGGCGGCCGGAGGTGAGGGCCAATCCCGGGTGCAGCCCTCGCGTGGACGCGCACCACCCGGGACTAGAGAGGGACGCACCCTGGAGCTGCCAATCTCGCAGGCGCGCGACTAGTGGGGGCTAGGCTAGGGGCGGGGCCTGGTTGTCCGTCACGTGGCGTTGCCCACCCAGGCGGTGGGAACCACGTGATGGGCGGGGCGAGCCCGCAGGGGCGTGGCTGCCTCCAGGGGCGGGGCCCCACGCCAAAGCGGGAGAGTTCCAGGAGCTTCCGAGTTGCCGCCTGACAGAGTACCTCAGCCGCGGCGCCGGCCGCCAGGGGGCGCCAGGCTACCTGGTCACCGCAGCCCCAGGGTCCTGTCACTCTTCGGCATGCCTCCCCTGACCACCTTGTGTCCTGTCACCTGCTGCCCTCCCGGTGCACCGTTTGCCCACCAGGGTGGCCCCACGTGGCGAGACGTCCTAAACCTGCGTGAACAACCTGAGACAACAGAGATGTTCCTGAGACCGAAAGGCTTGTCTCCGGAAGCCAGATGACCCCAGCGTCTGCCCAGCGTGGATCCTTCCTTTCCCTGGAGGGTGGCGGTGGGCACCCCTCCTGAGGTAGCCGCGGCCCGTGGACTACCCCCGAGGAGCTGTAAACGTCCCTCCTCTGACGCTTTGAAGGCCTGCCGCCCGCCGCCCCCCAGGTGAGCAGGGGGGGTGTCCTAACTCTGAGGGCTCAAGTCCAGCCGAGTGGAAGGTGAGCTGGTGCTGAGAACTGGGGCTGGAGTGAGGCTACCGTCTGTCCAGCATTCGCGGAGCGCCGACTGTGCTCGGGGTACTGAGCCCAGGGGACCTTGGGGAGCCGCCAGTGCAGAAACATACCTTGAACAAGTGTATAAAGGGGCCCCTGGGAGAGCCGGACCCAGCCGAGGTGGACTGGGTGCAGTGACGCCCGGGGGTGCTGCCGCCGTGGGCTCTGACTGGGCTGGGGGCCCCCGGAGCTCAGGCAGTGAGGGCGAGGTGCTGGTGGAAGAGGGCGGGCTTGGCCTCAGAGGGCATCTGGTCTCTCCTGAGGGCAGTGGAAACCACGTGCTGGCAGGATTTTCAGACACTGTCCTGGCTGGGCAGGAAGCCTGGGTGGACTGACTTGACGCCAGGCAGGGGTTGCTGCAGGCACCTGGGCACAAGCCCCTGGCTTTGGATTAGAGGAGTGGGCAGCCCAAGATCAGGCCACAGGCCGACTCTCCCACGCGATGCTGTGTGCCCTCGGGTGGTTGAGTGCACTGCCCAGGAGGGCATCCTGTGTGTCCACGGGGCCAGCAGGCAGGGTGCTGCCTCTAGGGCGGTGCTCGGGTGCGAGAACTGGTTGGTCACCAGCACGGGGCAAAGCTGGCACATCCAAGGACTGGATGAGGAGGGCCCGGCCCACAACTTTGGGTGCTGAAGGCAGGACAGACAGTGTAGCCAGGGCAGGTGTGACCACCAGCCCACAGAGGATGCAGAATACTGTGAACAAGTTTGAACTTCCTCCAAGGCTGGTGGGGAGGAAAGCGGCAGCAGATCCATATTAACAATAGACCATTCCATTGCCGTGCAGAGGACGTTGTGGGGCAAGAGGCTTGGAGGAGGCTGCGGCAGCCTGGCTACTGAGATCGGACAGTGTGGGAAGGGAGGAGGGGTGAGTGTGACCCAGCAGGACCTCCAACTGACCTGCTCACCTGGTGATGCTCACCTTGTCCTGCCAGGCTCGGGTTGGAGTGCCTGGTCGCTGAGGCTGCCACATCCTGGGCAGCCCCTGCCTGCTGCTTTGCCCAGGGGCGGGGGAGCTGCCCTGGGACACCCTGGTGGTCTGCCCTGGGTTCCTTTAGCATGTTGATGGGGCAATGAGAGCTCAGAACACACCGCCGTCTCCCCAACAACCAGGGTGAAGAAGACGCAGAAGTGATGAGAGACACTGTCCTCTGCCTGTTAATGCCTTACTCAGCACAGCCTGAGTGGGACCTGAGGGGACAGGAGTCCTCTGCTCAGAGAGGCCCTGGAATCCTCAAAGCCAGCCTGAGCCTCCGCTGCATCTGGGACATGGCAGTGGGGGGCAGGTCGGTGCGGACTGTCCTGGGGCCCGGCAACCCCTTACCTGAGCTCAGTTTCTTCAGGTGTTAGAAACACTTGTGTTACTGATTTTTTTTTTTAAGATTTATTTATTCAGCTGTGCCAGGTCTTAGTTGCGACCTGTGTAATCTTTAGTTGGGATATGTGGGATCTAGTTCCCAGACCAGATTTGAACATGCCCCCCCGGCATTGGGAGTGTGGACTCTTAGCCATTGGACCACCAGGGAGTCCCCAGTTTTCTTTAGAACCACAGGTGCAATGTTGACCCCAGGCGCTAATCAATGAAGGGGTGACAGGCCATCTCACTCTTGCCCCACAGTCACCTGCCTCCTCTGTTTCCTCAGTCACCTGCTTTGTGCAAGTTTGGTGCTGGACATTTTTCACAGCATCCCTACTCTCATAATCCCAAGAACTATCTGATGGTGGAAATGACCCCAGTTCATGGGGATGGTGGAAATGACCCCAGTTCACGGGGATGGTGGAAATGACCTCAGTTCACGTGAAGGGCTGTGCTTCAGCCTCGCCTCTGCCCCTGGCCACCCCCTCTCCTTCGCCAGTGCCCCCTGCTGTTTGCATAGTCCCCGTCCACCACCCTCCCAGGCGGAGCAGGGGGCTGGGCAGAGCCGTGAGTCTCAGCCATGCCTGTCACCTCTGTGAGGCCCCTCAGCCTACTGTCCCTGTTGGCCTGTCAGCCACAGGATGCTGGGCGCTGGCCCAGTTTGTCGCTGCAGCTGGGCAGTATCTGCCGCCTGGGGCCGGGCTATCAGCACCACCAGGCCATTCTGGCCCGGTTCCTCTGTCATCCTGTCTAGCTGGAGTCCTGTTTGGCTGCTGAGATGGGGGTAGGGAAACCACTGACCAACTTCTGAAAGTTGGCTTCACATGGAAAACGCAGTTACTCACCAGGCCACCTTTCCCACAGTGCGGGTTTAGTGCCCACACAATTCCTGGTGGTGGCTCGTGAAGGGCTTGTGGCCACAGGCCCCATAGGCATGTTTCTGTGTTGTAGGCGCCGATTTCCAGCCTCTGGACTCAGCTGGCCCGTGCGGTCAGCAGGCAGATTCCAGACCAGCTGGGAGCATTGAGTTCAGAACCAAGCATCAGAGCTGACTCTGGTCCAGTCATGTCCTGAGCCATGGGCTAGGCCTTTGGGGAGCAGGGAAATGGGGTTTTGACCAGTTCCAGGTGGGCAGGTGGATTGGAGGTGGCTCTGGGGGGACGTGTCCTGAAGAAGGAGCCTGGCCTGGGATCCACTGACAGGAGCACAACTAGGGCTTATTTTCTTCTGATCTATTCCTGGTCTTGTTTCCAGGAAAGGGGTCTGGGGAGATTCAGTGGGAATGTCCTCGGGGAAATTAAAAAATAATCCCCAATCTCATCAAGTCTCTGGGCAGGAATCAGGAAAACTACATCCAGAAGAAACAGACAACTTGGTAGCCTCTAGAGAAACTCCTGGTGGAGGAAGCCTCAGTGTAGGCTACAGGGAAACCTTCTTAGCTACATGCAAATCCCCCACATTAGTTGTTTAAAGTGCAAAAAATCCATAATACAAGATGTATTATTGTAACCATTTTTAAGCATGCAATTGAGTGGCATCAAGTACATTCACATTGTTGTGTAATTACCACCCCTATTTCCTGAACTTCCTCATCATCCCAAAAGGAAGGACCATACCCGTTAAGTAATAACTCCCCATTCCCTCCTCCCCTCAGCCCCAGGAACCCTTAATCTAGCTCCTGCTTTTATGAATTTGTCTATTTTAGATATAAGTGGGACTGTGTAATACTTGTCCATTTGTATCTGACTTCTTTCACTGAGCAGAATGTTCCCAGAGTTTATCCAGGTTGTAGTAGCAATAGGACTTTCCTTTTTATGGCCAAATAATGTTTCATTGTGTGGAGGGATCACATTTGGTTTACTCATTCATCTGTTCATGAGTATCTGGGTTCTTTCAGAAATAATTTGTAAGTATAGAGACAGGTAAGGATAACTGTGATCTCCTTGGGGAAAAGTTAGGCCTGAATGATGAAATCCCCTCTGATGATGCTCTTGCCCTGGACCTTCCTCTCTGCATGGGGGACCTGACAGTTCCTGCTCTTCCACGATTAAAGTACTATTTTTTAAGTTTAATTTTTATTTTCTTTGGAGTGTAGTTGATTTACAATGTTGTGTTAGTCTCAGGTATACAGTTGTCAGTTATACCTACATATACCCCTTCTTTTCCATGTTCTTTTCCCATATAGGTTATTACAGAATTTTGAGTAGAGTTCCCTCTCCTATACAGTTGGTCCTTATTGTTTACCTATTTTACATATAGCAGTGTGTGTATGTTAATCCCAAACTCTTCAAATTTATCCCCCCTACTGTGTTTCCCCTTTGGTTACCATGAGTTTGTTTTCAAAGTCTGTAAGTCTGTTTCTTCAAATAGTCTTTGTAAATAAGTTGTAACTTATTTAAATAAGTTCACTTGTATTTTTTGAGTGATACCATATGATATTTGTCTTCTTCTGTCCTGGTGTGATAATCTCTAGGTCCATTCATGTTGCTGCAAACGGCATTATCTCACTCTTTTTATGGCTGAGTAGTATTCCACTGTATATATGTACCACATCTTCTTTATCCATTTCTCTGTTGATGGACATTTAGGTTGCTTCCATGTCTTGGCTATTGTGAATAGTGCTGCAGTGAACATTGGGGTGCCTGTATCTTTTTGAATTGTGATTTTCTCTGGACATATGCCCAGGAGTGAGATTGCTAGATCATATGGTAGCTCTATTTTTAGATTTTAAGGAACCTTTATACTGTTCTCCATAGTGGTTAGATTTCTGTTTTAATTAACAAGTGTGGTAGGACCCCAAGCCATGGGGTGGTGGGGCAGAAATGGCTTTGGACTTGGAATCAGGAGCCCTCAAGGCCTGGCATGGCCTTTGGCAGCTGACGTCCCCCGTCAGGCCCCTGTGTCCTCCTCTGCAAAAGATTAGAACCTGTGTTACTGAACAGCCAGGATTCCCCCCACCTGACACTTGGCAAGTTGGCAGGTGGGGAAGTTCTTCTGCTGAGAATCTGTCCCCACTGTGCTTATATAAAATATATTGTGTGAATAGATGATACATGTGTGCAGCAAAAAAAACAAAACAAAACACACACACACACACACACACACACACACACACACACACAAAAGGGCATTTCAGCAACCTTTGTTCCTCCTATCTGATAGCAATCCCCCAAGCTTGGTTAAGGCTTGTATGCCTCCCAGAGAGTGGAATATCTGCTGCAAGCTGGGTCCCAGGCCACTGCTTTCCCCAGTTGTAACACTGTATCTTAGGGATTGTTCCATGTTGATACACAGAGAATCGCTTGTGTCTTTAACTGCTTTGAAGTCTCCACTGCAGGATACACTGTGATTTCTTTAAGGGCTCCTAACTTGGCCAGAACAGCTAGTTTTTTCCCAGTCTTGCTGCTCACAATTCTTGGAAGCATACCTTGTGCTCCTTTGCAGGCAGAGTTCTCGCTCTGTTCTGGAGCCAGACTGGAAGGTGGGAAGTGCTGTGAGCCAGGTCCCTGAAGCCGTGGTGGGTCTGGGGGCCTGCTCGCCCAGGGCTCTCCTCCCCTTATCTTCATTTTCTGAGTCCTCCTGCTTCTCTCTCAGGCTTTGCTCTTGGGACAGAGTCTAGAACCTTGTACCCCAGGCCTTAGATGGACTCAGCTTAAGGGATTGATTTTTAAGCTTTTTGTTGTTTTCACATTTAAACCCTTTATGCAGCAAGGCCCTGTGTCCCAGGTCCCGAGAGGGGCCCTTGGCGACCCCTGGTCATGCCGAGGGCAGGCCAGGCAGAGGACAGGGCTCGGGGAGCCCTGACCCTGATGCTGAGTCTGTTCTGCCCATTTCTCTGGGCAAGCCCCACTCCCTCTGCCCTCTTCTCTCCAGACCATACCCCAGGAAAGAAGGATGATGGAAGGTCACCTGGGGGTTGTTGGTGATCCCTCAGGGGTGTGTGTCACTTCACATCACTTTTATGTGGCCTTGTCTGAAATCTTCACAGTTTTGCAGCTGAGCCCCCACCCCAGCTCACGGATGTCCCCTGAGGCTTGGAGAGGTGGGTGGCCTCCTGGGCAGAAGGCCGGCATCCAGGGGAGCTGCTGTGGGCTGTCCTTCAGTTTTCTCTGTTGATGCTGGTGCTGCTCAGAGACGCTGGCCACCTCCTTGCTAAGGGACGGCTCTGGTGGCCAGGTTCCAGCCATCTCTAGAGGCTGGGAATAGGTAGCACTTACAGGCAAGCCTGGCACTCTCAGTTAGCTCAGCCCCATGTCCCCAGACTCCTTGGGGTTCTGACCTGGGGAGGAACCCTCAGGCTAAAGTCTCAAGGGGTCCAGAAAGAGTCCAGGGTCAGACATGACTCCAGGAAGGAGCAAGCAGAGAGGCAGGGAGAAATGCGATCAGCACTGAAATCCTAGATTTCATGAAAGTCCACTGAAAGTTTCTGACTTGAAGAGTGGGAGGGTCTGGGCCTGTGTTGGAGCTGGTCAGGCAGCACTGGCTTCCTCAGGTGTCCTTGGGTCCTGAGTTCTGCCCCCTCCGTGGGCTCTGCCTCGCACACTGGGTGGCTCTATTTTTTTCTCCTTTCCCAGCCCAACTCAAGGTGGAGAAGGCCAAACTGGGGTGGCCAAGTGAAGTGCCTGTGCAGCCTGGATTCAGACCCTGGCCTATTGACCCAAGGGCAGTTCTCATTTCCTTCTTATGGCAGGGCCCATGGTGGTGGTGGTGGTGACAGGCAGAGGCGCCGGTGGAAGCGGCCCCCAGTCCTCGTTGGACCTCAGGGGGCCTCCCACCCGAGCCCCAGCCCGGCTGCGGCCCTGCGGGCGGGGCCTCCGAGCCACTCCACGGTTTCCAGGGGGCGCTGCGGGCTGGGGGAGCGAGGTTTCAGCTGCTCCTGCCACCTGGGGCGCACTTGCGAGTGGGTGCTGTCCGAGAAGCCTGGGGCTGGGGCACCTTTACGGAGCGCTCCGGGCAGCGACGGCCAGGGAGGAAGCTGCCCCCGCCCGCACCCACGCGACTCCGAGCGGCCCCGCCAATGCTGGCAAGGCTGTGGGGGGTCTTCTAGGGAAGTGCGCCGAGCGGGGGTCTCCGACCCCCACTGGCCACCCCGTACCGTGAGGGCCAGTGCGGGGCGCGGGCCGCGTGGAGCCGCAGAGTGGGTGCCGGGGCGCGCCGGGCCGTCGGGGAGGCGCGGGGGCGGGCACGCCGGGAGGGCGGGGGCCGAGCTTATAAAGGCCCACGGGCTGGCCGAGGGAGGAGGGAGCCGCCGAGCCGCGTCCCGCCCTGCTCGGCCTCCGCGAGCCGCCGAGAGAGTCAAGAGCCGCGCGCAGCGCTCCGCCGCGGGGCAGGGCTGACACCGGAGCGAGCGCGGACCCCGGCCGTCCGCACCGGCGGGGCGCTGCGGACCCCGGCCCTGGGAGGAGGAGCAGGAGGAAGCGGAGGCGCTCAGGTCCCTGCTGACCAGCCGGGGTCCTGGCCGCGGCGCGCGGCACGTGCGGCGACCCGCCCTGTGCGCCATGCGCTGGCCGGGGCTCCCCCGCACCGCCCCTTAGCGCCGCGCCGGCCGACCGACCCTAGCTGGCCCCTGAGCCCCTCGGGCATGGAGCCGCACGTGCTCGGCGCCGTCCTGTACTGGCTGCTGCTGCCCTTCGCTCTTCTGGCCGGTGAGTTGGGGCGTGCGCGGCGGGCTCTGGACTGGGACGGGGTCTGCGTCCCCGCTCCCGGCATTCCGGCCGGGCCACCCGGCGAGAATGGTCGGGCCGAGGATGGTGCGCGGGCGGGCGCGGAGATTCCCCGGGACGCGCGGCCCTGGGCGCCCGCATTCCAGAAGCATGAGAGCGCCGGGCCCGCCGGGAAGGCCGGGGCCCCGTCCGAGCGCCAGGCTGGGAGGGCGGCGGCGGGGTGGCGGGCAGATGGCACTCTGGCGCCCACGAAGGCCGGTGGCGAGCGCCCCCCGGAGAGGGCGGCGGGTGTCTCGGCCCGCGGCGCTGGGGGTAGGGACACAGGGGCAGGGAGGAGGAATGTCGGCCCCCATGGGAGGGGCTGGGGCGTCGGTGAGTGGGGCACGAATCTCTTTTTCTCTTTCGTGTTAAAAAAAAAAAAAAAAAAAAAAGCGCAAACTTGCATCACGACTTCCTGACCAATCTGGGAGAAGGCGGGCTTCCTGCCTGGAGCTGTTTAATCTGGAGCCTCTGGAGCAGAACTAACGTCGTTGTGCCCTGGGCTCGGCCCCCCTCGCTCTTCCCCTTCCCGTCCCCACCCCCGGCCGGACTAGGGCAGGCCCTTGCTCTGGAAAAAATAGTTCGGGTTCCTCCCTGCTTTCCCGGTGCCCTGGCTCCTCCGCTGGGCTCTAGAGCTGCGGGAGGGGCCGGGGGTGGCTCTGAATTGGGCTGGGGGAGAGGGTGACCCTAGAAGACTCCGGTCTTGGTGCCAGAGCTGAGGTCCCCACCCGGGCATCAGTGTCCCGGCTTGTGCTGTCATCTGCACCCCTTCCGGAAAGCTCTATCTGTGGTTCTTGTTGCTCAAGGCCCCTCCCCTCTGCACCCCTCCTAGCCTCCCTGTGCCCAGGGCACAGTGCCGGAGCCTCCTTTCACCCTTCACAAGCCAGCCCTCCGTCCCCAGCTCCCTCCTCTGGGGCTGCCTCTATTGGATGTGAGCTGAAAAGTGGTCTGATTAATTCAGAGAAACAGGGAATGGTTTGCACTGTGAGTCTCTGTTGGGTGGAAATCCATCAGACCATGGTGGGTGTTGGTGGTTTTACTCTGAAAGCCTTTGCACAGCCTCTTAAATCTCTCCAGGTGGACTCTGCCCGCTTCTGTCATAGGTGGGCGTGGGCTCCAGTGGGCCAGGAATGTGGGGGCCTGGAGCAGCCAGCACCAGCTCCCACACAGACTGTTTTGATTTGTAGCAGAGAAAGGTGGTGAAACTTGGGAAAAATTTCAGGACAGGAATCAATGAAAACCATTGAGGTCAGGGAGGAGGGTCTGAGTCAGCCTTGTGTGGACAGAACAGCCCAGGATGTGCTGGGAAGAGCGCAGGGTCAGCCGGCCTGTCTTTCTCCTCTCGCCTCTGGAAAACACGCGTTAACAGGCCAGCAGAAGAGACCCAGCTGGAGGTCGGGCTCAGAAACCGGTAACCTTCTCACTGCAGGCTCGCCTCTGACGGCCCCACAGCACACCTGCAGCCTCCTTAGCCTCTGAAGACATGAGGGGAATCGGGTTGGCTTGTGCGGGAGGGGCCTCCCTCCTGAAGGGCATGCCTCCCCCCATGGTGCAGTCTCCTTGTTATAGGGTCGGGAGACATTTCTCTGATGAGCTGGATAGTAAATATTTTCACATCATCAACTCTTCTGATATTTTTTCCAGCCATTAAAAAATGTAAACACCACTCCTAGCTTGTGGGCTGCAGCAAAACAAGTGGAGCCAGGCTCAGACCGAGAGCTGGAGTTTGTTGACCCGAGAATTAATCTGTGTTCTTCGGGTCCTTGGCTGCAACTCAAGTGGGTGATGGAGTCGGGGGGAGGGTAGGTCTCTAGTTCTCTGGATGCGGGGTGGAGCTACTCAGGGTTCCCACCTGGGTGTATTGGTGTCTCCTGAGAGCTTTTCACATCCTGATGACTAATTTTTTGTGTGCTTGGCTCAGATTTTCTGTAAACCTGAAACTGTCCCCCAAAATAAAGTCTATTAATTAAAACCTGGATACCCAGGCCACACCCCACACGGATTCTGTGTCTGGGTGTAGGACTTGGACTTCCATGTTTTTTCTTGAGCTTCAGGGGAGGGTGATGTAGAGCTGGCCGAGAGCCCTGCCCAGTGACACCTGAGAGGGTGGAGGCTGGAGGGTGGAGGCCGGAGGCCAGCTCTCGGAGCCGGGTAGCTCCCGAGGAATCTTGCTGTGCTGCTGGCTGGAGGTGGGACGGTTGCCCTGCTGCCTTCTGAGCACCCCTTGCTCTGTGATGAGCTTCGGTAGAAATGGTTAGTTTGCAGTGTTTTCAAAGTGAGTGGTGGGTGCTGGATGAGGCCATCTGAGGGTTTGGGTTATCCTAGGGCACCCCTCACCTCCCAAAATCCCACTTCCACTTCCTCATTACGTCAGAGACTCCCCAGTCCCCCGTCCCAGGAAGGGTGACAGCCTTCATCATTTCACCTGTTGTCCCTGCAGCCCTGGGGGGCGTCAGGACCCAGAGCCAAAAGCTTCTATAGAGACGTCAGGACAGAACACTTTGTGATTTCTCTGGGAACAGCCCCGCCCCCAACTCTTGACCTAACGGGACAGGGGCAGCCTGAAGGAAGCACTGTAGCGGCGAGGCAGGTGGTGAGAAGGTGGTAACTGTATCATTGACTGGCAAACACGTGCAGGGCGGCAACATGGCTTCCTCCTGTGGGATGGGGCTCTGGCCTCTCGGGCACGCCCACCGCACACCACGTCACCTGCCAGCCTGACTGTCGCTGCTGTGTCACTGTTTAGAATGGGGACACTTCCTCTTCTATGTAGGGTATTCACCATCACTGTCTCAACACCGCCCTGAGGCAGGCAGGAAGGCAGTGGGAAGACAGCCCTAGGATGGGGGCCCCTGTTAGGAACGCAGACCTGAGAGTTCACCTCAGCTCCCGGGCTGCCAGGCTCTTGGAGCCAGCAGCGAGCCCAGGCTGTCCTGTTCAGAGATCCCCCAGAGCTGGGGGTGGGTCTTGCTCTCCTCTGCCACCTTAGGGAGGAGACTCGGCCTTGGCAGCCCCTGCCTGCTCCCAGGACTGATTACGTTGCAGGACTCAGGTGTCTAGCTGATGGGCCCCGAGGAATCAGTGTGATCAGGGAGGAGCTGGGGTCAGCCCAGGAGCTGAGGACAGCCCCCTGTGGTCATCGTGCCGGCAACCACCCCACCGGCATCTGTGCCAGTGGGAAGGGTCCTGCAGAGGAAGTGCTGACAGAGCGGCGGGGAGCGTCTTGGGTCCCGGCTGTGGGGCTGCTTCCCGGGCAGTGTCACTCCTCTGACACTCTCAGTGCTCAGAGAGGGAGAGGGAGAGGGGCCCCTGCTGTGTGTGCAGCCGCAGGGGACTGCCTTCTGTGGCAGGGCCACCGCAAGGGTTGAGGGTATCCCCTGGGCCTGCCCCTTATCTTTAGGGCCCAGTGTGAGCCGCCTCTTACAGGAAGCCACTCTTAACCACCCTGGTCCAATGAAATATTGGTCTTTTCTGTGTTTTCTATTTTTAGAAATATATAGACTTTTTTTTTTTTTAACAACTTAGTCTTTTATTTGCCCAAGGCCAGCTGCTGCAGGCACTGAGGCCCCAAGACTTCCAGGAGGGATGGGGGGTGGGGCGAGCCATCCTGCCCCCTGGTGCTGCCTGCCCCATCCTGCTTCCTGCAGGAGATGGGAGAATAGATAAAGTATACATTTGTGCCATCAAGCATCTCCTCAATTTTGTGTGTGTGTCAGTAGCTCAGTCATGTCTGACTCTGCAACTGCATGGACTGTAGCCTGCCCAGCTCCTCTGTCCAAGGGATTCTCCAGGCAAGAGTGTTGGCGTGGGTTGCCATTTCCTTCTCCTAGACATTTTTTATGTAGACTCTTTTGTATGTGGACTTCTCTTTTCTGGTTACCAAAGCAGTTTTCCTTCCTCCTTGGGGTACAGGCTCCAGGTGTTATAGAAGCAGGTGAGAAGGCTGCCCAGAGCACCTCCAGGAGGTGGGTCAGTGCCTCTGTGTGAGCTCCTCCCACTCTTGACCTTTGAACCCCTCTGAGTTGAGCCTGTTCTCTGGATGAGGATCATGGGGCTTGGGGGATGAGAACACTGGCAGGTTTTCCTTCCCAGGGCAAGTGAGTTGCGTACCTATTGGCAGGTGTTACCTGTGGGAGAGCCCAGAGTGGGAAGCCTCAGGGAGGCTGGGGGCTGGCTTTGTGGGACAAGCTCATGGGCGGTGCCAGCCTCCACCTTGCTTTGACTTGTCAGGCCCTCACCCCTCTTTCTGGGCCTCAGTTTCCTCACCTGTAAATGAGACAATAAAAGCTTGAAGGCCAATGCCAGGTCTCTGATCTCTTGGCCTCTGGATGGGGCAGGGCGGGGCAGCCCTCCCTTGCACAGTGTTGGGGGTGCCAAGTGGGTCTGCGGCACACAGGGCTGCCCGCTGGCCACAGGTGGTTTCCAGGGCAGGAGGTGTGTCCAGGGCCAGCCCAGCCACCCTGCCCACCTGCCTGCCCAGACTCCTGTGCTCATGTGGAACCTGTTCCCAAGTTCATTCAAGCATCGTCTTACCAGGTCTCCTGAGACGGAGCTCCGGGCAGCCTCCTAGGCTCTGATTCAGGGCCCGTGGTGGTGGGATGGGAGGGGCTGGGCCCACTCTGCTCTGTAACCAGGCTGAGGTTTCCTTGCGTGTAAAGGGAGGTGTGGATCCCCCCAGCTTCCGGCACCTTGGTTCTGTAAGTGCCTTTTCCGTGTTTGTTCATGCTGTGCTGAGTCCAGATGGGAAAGAAACATGCTGCCGTCAGTGACGCCATCCCTGGGGGTATCCCCTAGTAAATGCCATACAGATCAAGGTCCGGGCTAGGAGGGGCTGGGGGGGGCGGGGCTGGGCACCAGACAAGACCAGTCTGCCGGAGGGAGAGAGGTTGTCTGCCATGCTGGGCAGGGGGCAGAAGGGCAGTTCCAAGGTGCCAGACCAGTGCACCCAGGGCCAGGCCGTCTGTGGAAGGAGGTCAGTGAGTGGCCTGCAGATGGGGGCTCAGGTCCCCTGGGTGGCCAGTTGGAGGGTTGAGGTGGGGTAGAGAGGGAGGGGCGGTGCCCAGTGGACAGTCAGGCAGGAGGGACTTGATCCCTGCCCACGTTTTGATCTGTATTAACTGTTCATTACAGAAGTAAAGTATGAATAGTTGTCATAAAATAACCAAGAGTTAAATCTGATGAGAGTTAAGTTTCTTCTTCTTTCATCCTTTCTTCTCCCTCTCATCCAAAGCAAGGCCCTGGTCGGCAGTGAGGGCCTGAGGTTGCTGTGTCCCCACTCCTGAGGTTAGGTGGCCCCCGTGTTTGTAGCCATGGCAGTGCCCCGTGGCTGGGCTTCTGTGGGTGCCCGGGGTCGCCAGCCTCTGCCCTGGGGAGGACACTGTGAGGCAGCCCTGGAAAGCCACCAGCATGCGATGGGCAGTGCTGGCCCAGACCAGCCACCCCAGGCACCTCAGGCCGACGTGCGTGGCCTCCCCCTTCTGTGCGGTGTCTCGGGCCTTTGCCGAGTGGGGCGGGTCGATTTTTCTGGTGTGTTTTAATCACATAATTATAGGGAGTATTTTTAGTTCCCTGTAACGGCCGGCTGTTTACCAGGCTCCGACCTGCGCTGTTTGTCTCCCAGAGTATATATAGTTAGGCCTCCTCTCCTTCCCTGGGGTCAGGCTAAAGTGGGACCATGGCCACCTCAGCCGCCTCCTGTGGTTTCCTTTGCCAGTGAACAGGCGGCTGAACCAGGCCCCGTGGCTTCCGCAGAGCGGGAGGGGCCTGGGGGCTTCTGTCCTCGAGAGCAGATGGGGGTCTGTCCCAAGTCCGGAACTGCTGACC
Source organism: Dama dama (assembly GCF_033118175.1). Classification (NCBI taxonomy): domain Eukaryota; kingdom Metazoa; phylum Chordata; class Mammalia; order Artiodactyla; family Cervidae; genus Dama; species Dama dama. Next base: position 20,042,427 of record NC_083684.1, on the reverse strand, counting down.
ACGCGGTGGGCTGTGAGGGATGCGCCTTCTGGGCCCCATCCAGGTTCAGCTGTGAGCCTGGCGGTACCCAGGTGTACTGGCTGGCCCGTTCCCTGGCTCTCCCCACCTCCCCTGCCCTTCAGTGGCCTCTGGTGGATCCTCTGAGGGAAAACAAAAGAACAGAACTGCTATGTGCACAGATTCCTTGGGCCTGCATGAGCAGCCAAAGGCCTGTGATTGTGGCCAGGACTGCGGCCCAGTCTGAAGGGACCAATCAAGAGAGGACAGGGCCTGGGCTCCTGGGCAGGGGCCTCGGAGCAGAAGCCTCACCAGCCTCAGGCCTGAGTCTATGTCTCTGTCACCTCCAGGAGCCACCAGGCCTGTGAGCTGTTGGCTGGGCCCTGTCACACCCCAGCCTCCCCCTGGGACCCAGGCTCCTGTTCTGCCTCCATCCCCCCCTCCCCAATCTCTCCCCTTCATTCACCCCATCCCTCTCCCTCATTCACCCCCCCCCCCATTCCATCCTCTCATTCACTTGATTCATATTTATGGTTAAAACACGGAAACAACACATCATTACAACAGCATTAACAGGTGCTTTTCAAAGGGAAGCAGGGTCTCCGATTCCACTCCCCCCTCAGCTGCTTCATCCTCCCCTTCTGCCCCTCCCTGTTGATGGCCAGGGGTCGTAGTGACCAAGGGCATTCCTAGGAGCCCTCAGAGGCTGTGTGGTATGTACCTGGCTTCCCTGCTGGGGGTGTGTCCCTGGGTTGTTTCATGGGGGAACGAGTCACCTCATGGCAGAGACCCTGGCTGGCTCCCATGGGCCCAGGGGCAGCTGGGACAAGGTTTGCACAAGTTGCCTTTGTGATGTCGCAGGGCAGGTCCCCAGGCCCCTAATCCCCGTGTGCCTGTGTGGGCAGCCGGCACTGACCATCTCCTCCGGTCATGTGGGCACACAGCTCTGCATCATGTCTCTGCTTCAGTGTCCACTCACCCCCCCCCCCACCCCAACCCTGCAGCCTCCATCCACGTCTGCTGGCATCATAGCCTCTACTTGGACAGCCTTGGGGGCCTCCGGCTCCCAGCTCTGCTCCCAGATGCGTCCCATGGCCAGGTGACCTTCCCAGTCATTCGAGAGCTGTCTGCTGCCCACCATGCCCTCTCTGCTGCATTCACCTGGCTCGGGGCCCCCCAGGTTTCTAGTCTCCCCTCAGGATGAGTCTCCACTCACTTTCCTGCTCCTGAGGGTGGGCAGTAGTGGCCCTGTGTCACAGATGAACACCCAGGGCCAGAGTTCTGGCCATGACACCCCTGCCTCCCAGGAGCCCCCTGCCCCGGCACCTGTCAGCACACAGGTGACCCCTCAGTTCCTTCCTCTGGCTGCACCTCTTTCCCTGCAGAACTTCTCTCTGGCCCGCTAACTCCCCAAATCTGTCCTCACCCTGGAACCTGCCAGCTGTCCCCCTGCCGCCACCTCCCATGGCCTCCCCTCTTGCCCCCCCGACACTCGGCCCAGATTTAGGAAGCCCTGGGGTCCCCACAGAGCCCCCATGGGAGTATGGCACAGCCCACACATCAAGCTGTCCATGGGGACAGCTAGAGCTCAGGGTGAAGGGCAGACCTCACAGCTGAGGTTGGGTTGACAGTTGAGTGCAGCCACGTGCCGCCTCCCCAAGGACTGGGAAAACATTTCTGCCTCTTGCGCTGCCCGCCCCGCCCTGCTCTGCCCTCAACTTGGTTTTGCCTGCTCTGGGGGTCCATGCTTGAGGGACCCCTGGGGGCGTGTAGTGCTGTGTCTGCTGTCCCCTCAGTACTGAGTTTGTGTGATTGTCTGTGACCGTGTGGCGGTGGTCCCTTCTGGCTCTGGCTTGTCCCCTGAAAGCACTGCCACATTTGCTTATCCCGTCACCCATCCTGCCTGGCAAGTAGGCGTAGGCTGCTAGCTGGCGCATCTCTACAGACACACTCATGCATTTCATTCACTCCTGGGCATCAGGTTGCCGGGTCATGGGCCTCGATTGTCCACCACAAGTAGGCTCCGATCTGTCCTCCTGGTAGTCATCTGGGGATGTTCCAGGGCGCCCCACCCTTGCCACACGTGGTGTTGGCCTCTGATTCCAGCTGGTCTGTGGGTGTGAAGTGGCATCTCCTGAGACTTCAGTCTGCGTTACTTTGATGCCAGTGATGCTAATCACCTTGGTATCATCTCTGGCGTGTGTCTCTAAGAATCTTTCACCCATTAAAAAAAATTGGATTGTTTATCTTTTTATTTCTGACTCGGGGGGGTCTTTGTGGACGTGAAACTGTAAGCTCTTTATCACCCTTTTGTACTGCATGTGGTTTTCCCTGTCTGTGGCTTACAATCCTAATTGTCATCTTTATGGTGTCCGGTTAAGAGCTAATCATCTTTATGGTGTCCGGTTAAGGGCAAGTGTTTTTAGCTCAAAGTCCCGTGAACTCGAATGTTGCTGACTGGGACATCCTCTCCTGCTCCCCCAAGCTGGTGGCGGGGTCTCTGAGTGTTTCCTGGCGGGTGGGCCCCTCCACTCACTGGGCCGGACCTTCCTGCTTCCCCCACACCCTGCCCATGCCCTTCCTGCACCCTCTGCTCGCCCTTCGGTCCCACCCCCAGCCCCCCCGCTGCCCACCTAGGGCTCTGCCGGCTCTCAGACCTCCTCCAGGGCCTCTGTCCTGCCACGGCAGGCTCTCGTCCTGGCATCACTGCTGCCGCTGGGACCCTCACTCTGCCTGTCATGACGCGTAACCTCCCACAGCCGCTGGTTGCATGAAGTGGGTCTATTTCAACTGCTGCAGAGATGGTCTTGGCCTCCTGACCTCCAGTGCTGTGGTCCCCATAGACACGGTGACCAGCTCTTGTTCATTGGCTTTCCCTCCTGACAGTTCCCTGCCCTCCAGGATAAGTCCCCCCAGAATCAGACCCCCAAGTCCGAGGGCAAGACAGCCTCACTGTCGGATGCACACTCTGGGGTGTGAGTCTTATGTGACCCTCTAGGGAGGTGGTTGGTCCTGGGGGCCCGTCCATGTCCAGGGTGGCCGACACCCTGCCTCCTGCCTGCTCCTGCTTCCTCTGGGCCCTACCCAGCTCGGCACACACTCAGCCCGCCTCTCTGCCCTGTGTGGAGGCGCCCTCATGGTTCATCTCCACCCTTGCTGTTGGGGTGGTGCCCATTTGTCCCTGGGCGCTTGTTTCCTTGTCACTATTGCTGTGGCCTGGCCAGGGTGGGCCCGTGCCCAGCCCTGCGAGTGGGAAGTGGTTGAGGCAGAGGCCCCGTGGGCTCTGAGCCCTGCCTGCTCCAAGAGCATCCTGCTGCTTATCAGTGGTGCAGACCTTCCCTGCTGGGGAGAATTGGCCTGTCAGGCCCTAATCTCTGGAGGTCAGGGGGTGGGGGGCACAGGCAGGGGTGTGGGTGACCTAGAGACAGGGGCTTGAGGCCCTGTGGGGGCCCCTGAGTGGTCCGGAGAAGGGGCCCTGGGTTGGGCAGTGTCACCAGGTGACCCCGGCAAGGGCCTCTCTTGCCTCCGAAACCTTGTCCTGACAAATGGGCAGATAATGTGACCTCAGGAGGCAGAAGCAGCTCTGAAAGCAAAGTGCTGGGGCATCTTCTGGCCTGGAGGCAGCTCTGGGGTGGGGGGAGGGCCTGGGCCCTGGATCCTCTGTCCTGGTGTTCCCTGCTCCCTGGGGGCCACACCCCGGCTCTGTGGGGCTGTTAGCAGCTGCTCCATCAGACTACAGTCCTTAGGAACTGGGGACCTCTGGGTGGGGGGTGGCTTCTGTCCTGGGGTGGCAGGTGGAGTCTCTAGCTGGGGGGTCCTCTGTCCAGGCTTTCACTGAATAAATGAAACCTGGGCCACCCAGGGAGGGAGAAGCCTCTGCTCCACTCCCCAGGGGGCAAGCCTCCCACCTCACCCCCAAGTGGCCCCTTTGCCCTCACCATCGCCTCCCTCACACCGTGAAGACTGGAAGGGTGACCGACCACACAGGGAGGGCAGTGCGCACGCCACCCCATCCGCTCCCTTCCTCGCAAGAGTGAGGCATGAAAGGCTGGGGACAAGGGTTACTGGGGAGGGGGGCGCCCACGCTGAATGGAGGAGCCCTCACCCTCAGGGGCCTGGAGGGCACACAAGGCCGACGGAGAAGGAATGGCTGCCTCCAGAGGCGGCTCCTGGAAACTTCTGGGCTGGACAGGCTGTGTCACATTCCAGAGCCTGAAACACTTCTAGGCGTTTGGTGGGTGTGTGGAGGGGGGTCAGGGGGAGCCCACTTGTGTCTTCAGGTGAAGGGTGCCTGCGGGGGCTGGGTCTTGGGCCGGGGCGCTGGGACTTTGGAGATGAAGGGGCCCCGGGGATGGTGCTGCTGCGGAGGGGCGGGGTGGGAGCAGGTGCGCCCTCGCAGGGGTGACCTGAGGACCAGGGCCGCCAGCGTCCCCCCTCAGGCAAGGAGGCGGCAGGCACTGGAGCCACGGAGGGGGACAGAGTGGAGGCTGTTCTTTCTCTCCTGCCTGCGGGTGAGGGGCCTCGTGGTGTGAGTGAGGCTGCCAGGAGTTAGGCGTCCAGCGCCCATCTGCTGGTTCCTTGTAACTTGAAGCCGCTTTCCTCTCTGCCCTGCGTTCTCTCTGGTGGCTCCTGCCATGGCCGGGCTACCACCGTCCACCGGGCTCTCCTTGTGGGAAAGGGCCTATCATCAGCCTCCTCACTTGCCACCCGGCACTGGGTTCTGGAGTCACGTTGCTTCTTCCTCGTTCTGACCGCAGACCTGGAACGTCAGGTCTGGAGACACACGATGCTGGACCCAGAGGTAGCAGGCAGTCGTGCCACTGCTCTGCTTGGAATCCAGCCTCCTGCTGGGATGGTCCCAGGGCTTTGGGGGTGTTGATAAATGGGTGTTTGGATGTCGTCACCCCTGTGTCACTCCTGCGCATTGGTGCCCTGCCTGGTCCTGTTCTGCGTGCGGAGCGTGGGGGCCCGCCAGGGCTGTCCTGGGACCTCAGGCGGTCCCCGTCTGGTCCTGAGCTCTGTCACAGGGGGCTGCCAGGCCAGGGCTCAGGCCCCAGGGTGTGTGGCCACAGTGTGCCCAGCACCTGCCAGGCGGGACTTTAGCGTCCGTGCTTTGAGGCCGCACGTTCCTCCCTCTGCCTTCTGGGTGGCGGGTGCCTTCAGAGCAGAGGAGTGGGGTGGAAAGACTCTGGGGACAAGCTTCTGTCACCTCTCCGCTCCCAGTCTCAAGCTGGCCCAAGCCCTGGCTCTGCTGCTGGGCACCCTGGGGAAAGTGACTCAGCCTCTCTGGGCCTTGCACTCCTTACCTTTAGAAGCAGGACACACTGCTGTGGGGAAGGCCATCCAGAGCGGAGCCAGGGTGCGAGGCTGCTCTGTGCCAGGCCCCCGCATCTCTGCACCTGCTTGTCGTAACCTCTAGCTGTGAGACTAGCACCTACCCTGCTTGGCCCCACAGCCCTCGGGGTGACCTGCCAGGTGACGTGGGTGGAAATATTCAGTTGAGTCTCTGAGTGCGAGGCTGCCTGCCACCCCGCCCACACCCCCAGGTGCGTCTCAGGAAGCCTGGCTGCCCAGTGCTTTAATCAAGGTGCCCTGAGCCTCAGGGCATGCGGCGGCCTCACCAGGGGGAAATCTGGGGCAGAGTTGCTGGTGACATCCTGGCTGAGGCGGGGGCAGTGGGGTGAGGACACCTCACTCAGGCGTATGCAGTGGAAGCAGCTGGGTCTGAATAAGTCACAGCGGCCAGGCACTCCCCTGGGACAGCAGCTTGGACACCATGTGGCCGGCCCTGGGCTGCTGGCGGAGGCTGGGAGGGAATGGAGGATGTTGCCTGGAGCCCGAGCCTGGGTGGGGGCGCCTGGGGTTCCTGGGGCTGTGGCAGCTGGCCGTGTTTCCTGGTGCCCCCACCCCCCCACCAAGAGTCTGTCTGCCTCAGCCTGACCTCTGAGGGAGCGGGAGAGAGTCTTGCAGCCCAGAGAAGCTGAGCTGGTTCCCAGTCCCAAACTGGATCCTCAAAACCAGATGTCAGCCGGGCTGTGACCCATTCAGGGGGGGTGGGTGTGCGGTTGGCATCGGGGGGCACAGGGACGGGAAGTCCTGGCATCAGGTTCCTGCCCAGGCTTCTGAGGGATTCGTCTGATGAGGGTGCGAGGATGGAATTGCATACTCAGCTGGCAGAGGGAGTGAGAAGGCGCCCTGCTGGTGGGCATGTCTGTATGGGGGACCTCTCTGGCCTCGGGAGCCCCTCTGGGTGGAGAAACACTCTGGAGGGCATTGGGAGCGGGCTTCTGTGGGCCTCCTCCAGTTTTCCGGCCTCCCTGCTCTCCCACCACTGGCTGCAGCATCTGGATGGGACATAGACCTTGCGGCCTGTCCCAGTATAGCAGGTACCCCATGGGGCAGCCAGGTTGGGGGCGGCCTCCTCCCTATGATGACTGGAGCCTGCACATTCCCGAAGGCTTGGCCCTGACCCTTAGGGGCAGGTGGGCCTGGGAGGGAGTCCAGGGTCAGGGGGCAACAGCGGTAGGAGGTGACCTGAGGCTAGGTTCTGGGCCCAGGGCCCCTGGGCTGTGGGCAGGTGGACCAAGCACAGGTCAGGCCTCTGGCGAGCATCAGCAAGCTTTCTCCCTGCTGCTAGAGAACCACCAGCTGATAACCACCCATGAACCAGCCTCTAGGATGGACGGTCTTGGTGTCCCTGCCTCACAGACCCCAGCCCAAGCTGACTGGACTCCTGAGCCAGAATCCTGTGACCACGAGGCCACCAGGCCTGGGAGCTTGTTCTTGCAGCTCAGGGCGTCCTCGTCTTTTGTGACCCTTCCATCGTGGGTGGCAGCCCTGTGGTGACCATTGTCCATGTGCTGACCAGTCAAGGCCCTCTGGAGCAGGGCCAGCTGAGACTAAGGGGACGTAGACAGGAGCTGGCCTGCCCCTCACTGCCAGGGAAGATCTGTCAATCCCGGCCTCCCTGGGGAGTCAGGGGTGCTGGGATGGGGGCTCTGACCCTGGGGGTGGGGCTGGTCAGGGGTGGGTGGCCGCCGGCTCCACCTCACGCCTTGTGGGGGCCTATCCATCAGGTCCCTGGGGACCCCCGCGGATGTCTGCTGCTTGCTTTGCTGTCAGGAATTAGATTAGTTTTCCATAAAAACAGGATGTGGTGGGTGAGAGGCAGTGTTCGATCTTTTTTGTCATGCCTCTTTTTCCAGGAACTGAATGTATGGCTTTGGCCAGGACTGCCCTGTCCCCACCCGCCGCCTCCCCCTGCTCTTAAGTGGTTGCTTCTTCTCTGTCTAGGGAGCTGACTCCATCATCAGGAGCCAGCAGGGACACTCCTACCATGTGGTCTGAGAGCCGGGCAAGTTGGAGGGGGTTACCTCTCGGCCACTCTGGACATCTGGGTCTGTGATGCTGGACAGGGGGAGATGGCCTGGCCTCGGTCTCTCGCGCGACAGCACAAACCCTTGGGGGTTCCAGCCTCAGTCTGGAGGGTCCATTGTCCACAAGAGGTGGTGAAGAGCTCAGCCAGGGGTTGGGCAGGCCCTCTGTGCATGGGGAGGGGTGTGAGTCTCATGGCTAGTTCAGGGAAAAGCCCAGGGGTGGTGGAGCTGTGGGTACAGCTTGGGGGGGCTGGGGGCACAGTACGGAGCATGGACTTGTCTGTGGGTGACAGGAGCCACACAGAGGAGCTTGTGGAGCAGGCGTCGCCCTGAGAGGACCTCGTGAGAGGGCTGCTGCTTCCCGCTGCGGAGAGGCTGCCTCGTACACAGTGAAAGACCCGGCTTGGTCACTCACTGGCCCAGCAACCATGGTCGCTTGTGACCCGCAGGACTCCCTCCTCCGTGAGCAGACAGCAGTGGGCTTGTCCTGGCGCCTTGGGTGAGCGCTGACGGCCTTGCACTTGCAGAATCTGAGACCAGGGAGCCAAGGGGCAGGGGTTTCCAGCACAGCCGATCACTGCCCCGACCCCTCCCTTCCTCAGCCCCTTCTCCACAGGCTCAGAATTCACGCCTCAGGAAGCTTCAGCACGGATTTAAAAGGGGAGAAAGCCCCACACTGGCTCAACCTTTGTCGGGCAGGCTGGCAGGGTCCTCTGGGTTCTGGTCTCCTGGGAGGCAGGAGGGGAGGGGCCCCTGAGAGCCTGGGTGAGAGTGGCCCACCCTCCGTGGTGGGCCTGGGGCCTGGCCCAGGGGGCCCAGCATGCCCAGGGCTCTTTTGTTCTTTCTGGCTCAACACACCACAGCTGCAGGCCCAGATGCCCCCTTGGAAACCACCCCAGATGGAATTCCAGAGCCCAGAAGTGCCTCTTTCCTGGAAGGATATCCTGAAATTCATGCGTGTTTTTTTCTCAGGGCGGGGAGGGGAGGCCTGGGGAGATGAGCAAAGGACACTCAGGCTGAGGGTGACGATTGAGGGTGACGTGTGACCTGGTAGGACGTGCTCTGGCAGCAGGACCGTGTGACAGCCAGACCGCAGGAGCGGGAGGAGTGGAACTCACTTGTTTGTTATTTCTGTGCTTCTCCGCATCTAAAAAACTTCTGTAAAGGAAGGAAAGGAAAGTGAATGTTCTGTGAGCTGGTCAGCACCCTTTCCTGCCCAGGGGAATAGATCGCCCATTCCTGGCCTGACAGAGCCAGAGTTCAGGCCTGGGGAGGCCCTGCCCCGGGGCCATCCTGCCCCTGGGGGTGGGCTGTGTCTCTGCCCCGGGGGCTGGTGTCCTGGGGGAGAAACCAGGCTGAGCCGCCCTGCCCAGGCTGGTTGTTAGGACTAGATGGTGTTGGTTTCTCCCTCAGTGACTCTGAGCTTGTTGCATTTCCAGAGCTTGAGTGGGGCCCTGACACCCTGTCTGCCCCAGCCCTGCAGCCACCTGGGCCCAGACCTCAGATACGGGCAGGTCAGCCAGCGGCTCACAGTCTAGAATCCCGAGAGCTGGTGGATCAGTCAGGGTTCTCCAGAGAAACAGAGCCAGTGAGAGAGGGATACAGCGGTGTGGTGTCTTACGGAAGAGGCATATACATACACTCATGAGAGAGAAAGGGATTTGTGTTAAAGAATTGGCTTGCACAACTGTGAGACAAGTCAAATTTGCAGGGAGCCCAGCAGGCGGAAATTTGAACAAGCCTTGGTGTTGCAGTCTGGCATTCAGATTCTGAAGGGGCTGGAGAATTCCTTCTTCCCTGGAGGCCTCAGGCTTTACTATGAGGAGGTGTCCGCCGTCCTCCAGCTTCTGATAGACACGAGATGAAGCACCTTACAGGCCTGAGGCCCATTGCAGAAGCTCTCAGCCAGTCTGCCTCTCTAGGAAAAGAAGTCTGCATGAGCTGGTTGGCATGTGATATCTCTGGTCACACCTCCAGGCCCTTGGGCCATCCCCTGACCTCAGCACCCTCACCTGAGTGAAGAGGGTGGCCAGGTTCTCCAGCTGCTCCCTGCTGTTGGCACCCACTCAGTCACACACTTGTGGGGTGCCTTCTGGGGTCAGCACCATGCTGGGGCAGCCATCTCCTCAGAAGCAGGATGGTCATGGGGCAGAGGGCCATGAATGTCCCCTTTCATCTCCTGATCACACACACACGTATGAACAGGGCCTCCTACCTAAATGCCCAGGCATGCCCCAGTGTTGACAGCAGCATTATTTACAATTGTCAGACCATGGAAACAACCAAAATGTCCAATGACAGATGAATGGATAAAGAAGATGTAGTGTGTGTATATACAATGGAATACTACTCATCCATAAAAGGCAATGGAATTGGGTCATTCATAGAGATGTGGATGACCTAGAGTCTGTTATACAGAGCACATTGGGTCAGAGAAAGACAAATGTATATTAACGCATAATGTGGAATCTCGAAAAATGGTGCTGATGAACCTGTTTGCAACACAGGAATAGAGACGCAGATGTAGAGAACGGAGCTGTAGACACAGCAGGGAAGGGGCAGGTGGGCTGAAGTGGGAGAGTAGCAGGGCCTTATATACACTACCATGTGTAAAACAGACAGCTAGTGGGAAGCTGCGCTATAGCCCAGGGAGCTCAGCTTGGTGCTCTGTGGTGACCTAGAGGGGCGGGATGGGGGGTGGGGTGGGAGGAAGGCCCATGAGGGACGGGATTATGTATTGTTGTTGTTCAGTTGCTAAGTCATTTCTGACTCTTTGTGAACCCATGGACTGCAGAATGCCAGGCTTCCCTGTCCTTCACCATCTCCCAGAATTTGCTCAAACTCATGTCCACTGAGTCAGTGATGCCATCCAACCATCTTATCCTCTGTTGCCTGCTTCTCCTCCTGCCTTCAGTCTTTTCCAGCATCAGGGTCTTTTCCAATGAGTCTGCTCTTCATATAAGGTGGCCAAAATATTGGCACTTCAACATCAGTCCTTCCAGTGAATATTCAGGGTTGATTTCTTTTAAGATTGACTAGTTTGATCTCCTTTCAGTCCAAGGAACTCTCAAGAATTTTCTCCAGCACCACAATTTGAAAGCATCAGTTCTTCGGCACTCAGCCTTCTTTATGGCCCAACTCTGACATCCATGCATGACTACTGGAAAAACCATAGCTTTGACTATATGGACCTTTGTTGGCAAGTGATGTCTTTGCTTTTTAATATGCTGTCTATGTTTGTCACAGTTTTTCTTCCAAGGAGCAAGTGTCTTTTAGTTTCATGGCTGCAGTCACCATCTGCAGTGATTTTGGAGCCCAAGAAGATAAAGTCTGCCACTGTTTCCATTGTTTCCCCATCTATTTGCCATGAAGTGATGGGATTGGTTGCCATTTATCTGAGCTTTCTGAATGTTGAGTTTTAAGCCAGCTTTTTTACTCTTTTACCTTTATCAGGAGGCTCTTTAGTTCCTCTTCACTTTCTGCCATTCGGATGGTGTCATCTGCATATCTGAGGTTATTGACATTTCTCCTGGAAATCTTGATTCCAGCTTGTGACTCGCCCAGCCCGGGATTTCACATGGTGTACTCTACATACAGTTAAATGAGCAGGGTGACAATATACAGCCTTGACGTACTCCTTTCCCAATTTGGAACCAGTCTATTTTCCCATGTCTGATTCTAACTGTTGCTTCTTGACCTGCATACAGTTTTCTCAGGAGGCAGGTAAGGTGGTTTGGTATTCCCATCTCTTTAAGAATTTTCCACAGTTTGTTGTGATCCACTCCTGCTTATTTAACTTATATGCAGAGTACATCCTGCAAAATGCCAGGCTGGATGAAGCACAAACTGGAATCAAGATTGTCCGGAGAAATATCAGTAACTTCAGATATGCAGCTGACACCACCCTTATGGCAGGAAGTGAAGAGGAACTAAAGAACCTCTTGATGAAAGGGAAAGAGGAGAGTGAAAAAGTTGGCTTAAAACTCAACATTCAGAAAACCAAGATCATGGCTTCCAGCCCCATCACTTCATGGCAAATAGATGGGGAAACAATGGAAACAGTGAGAGACTATTTTCTTGGGCTCCAAAATCACTGCAGATGGTGACTGCAGCTATGAAATTAAAAGACGCTTGCTCCTTGGAAGAAAAGCTATGACAAACCTAGACAGCATATTAAAAAGCAGAGACATTACTTTGCCGACAAAGGTCTGTATAGTCAAAGTTATGGTTTTTCCAGTAGTCACTTATGAATGTGAGAGTTAGACCATAATGAAAGCTGAGCATTGAAGAATTGATGAGTTTGAACTGTGGCATTGGAAAAGACTCTTGAAAGTCTCTTGGACTGCAAGAAGATCAAACCAGTCAATCAGTCCTGAATATTCATTGGAAGAACTGATGTTAAAACTGAAACTCCAATACTTTGGCCACCTGATGCAAAGAACTGACTCATTAGAAAAGACCCTGATGCTGGTAAAGATTGAAAGCAGGAGGAGAAGGGGACAATAGAGGGATAAGATGGTTGGGTGGCATCACCGACTTGATGGACATGAGTTTGAGCAAGCTCCAGGAGTTGGTGATGGACAGGGAAGCCTGGCATGCTACAGTCCACAGGATCGCAAGTCAGACATGACTGAGCGACTGAATTGAATAGTCAAAGACTTCAGGATAGTCAATGAGACAGAAGTTGATGTTTTCCTGGAATTCTCTTGCTTTTCTATGATCCAATGGATGTTGGCAATTTGATCTCTGGTTCCTCTGCCTTTTCTAAATCCAGCTTGTGCATCTGAAAGTTCTCAGTTCACGTACTGTTGAAGCCTAGCTTGAAGGATGTTGAGCATTACCTTACTGGCATGTGAAATGAGTGCAATTGTATGGTAGTCTGAACATTCTTTGGCATTGCCCTTCTTTGGGATTGGAATGAAAATTGTTGTTTTCCAGTCCTGTGGCCACTGCTGAGTTTTCCAAATTTGCTGGCACATTGAGTGTAGCACTTTTAACAGCATCGTGTTTTAGGATTTTAAATAGCTCAGCTGGAATTCCATCACCTCCACTAGCTTTGTTTGTAGGAATGCTTCCTAAGGCCCACTTGACTTCACACTCCAGGCTGTCTGACTCTAGGTGAGTGACCACACCATTATGGTTATCTGGGTCATTAAGACCTTTTTTGTACAGTTCTTCTGTGTATTCTTGCCACCCCTTCTTAATTGCTTCTGCTTCTGTTAGGTCCTTACTATTTCTGTCCTTTATTGTGCCCATTTTTGCATGAAATATTCCTTTGGTATCTCCAGTTTTCTTGAAGAGATCTCTAGTCTTTTCCATTCTGTTGTTTTCCTCTGTTTCTTTGCATTCTTCACTTAAGAAGGCTTTCTTATCTCTTCTTGCTATTCTTTGAAACTGCATTCAGTTGGGTATATCTTTACTTTTCTCCTTTGCCTTTCATTTCTCTTATTTTCTCAGCCATTTTGTAAGGCCTCCTCAGACAATCAATTTGCCTTCTTCATTTCTTTTTCTTTGGGATGGTTTTGGTCACTGCCTCCTAAACAGTGTTACCAACCTCCATCCGTAGTTCTTCAGGCACCATATCAGATCTAATCCCTTGAATCTATTCATCACTTCCACTGTATAAGCATAAGGAATTTGATTTAGGTCAAACCTGAATAGCCTAGTGGTTTTCCGTGCTTTCTTCAGTGTAAGGCTGAAGTTTGCAATAAGGAGCTCATGATATGAGTCAGTCAGCTCCAGGTCTTATTTTGTCCAACTGTATAAGAGCTTCTCCATCTTCGACTGCAAAGAATATAATCAACCTGATTCCAGTATTGACCATCTTGTGATTTCCACGTGTAGAGTCGTCTCTTGTGTTGTTGGAAGACGGCGTTTGATTATGTATATGTATAGCTGGTTCACATGGTTGTATAGTAGAGACCAACACATCATAAAGCAGCTTTATCCCGATTTAAAATATAAACTGATTGAAAATAAATAAATGCACAGACAAGGACACCCTTCTCCCTCAGTTCCCACCTCATGGGAAGGGCAGGGCTCTGAAGGCACTTGTGGACCCTCTCTTGCCAGCCAGCCTGCCTCCTCCAGCCAGTAAGCCCGCCCTGACCTGCCAGCTGAGGTGGCTGGGTGGCATTCCTCAGTAGGTGCCAGGAAGGCCCTGGAGAGTGCGGGGACTGTGACCAGGCTCTGGAGCTGTTTGCACTAGCCAGACCGGAGAGACTGAGGGACTGGGGTGCTGAATCACAGGGCGGGCGCTCTGAGTCAGCGCCTCAGCCTTCAGAGGCCCCATGGCCTCGGCCCCGGCTGCTGAGGCCAGCCTCATGGTGGATGTTGCCTCCACTTGTGGGAGATGCAGGGCTCGGGGAGGCAGCTTATTGTTCTCCTGGGGGCACTTGGGGGCCACTCTTTGCCGAGATGCCAAGGGTCAGGCTAGGCTGCAGCAGGGGGTCCCACAAGTAACTGTTTTGTTGGGAGAACCACGCACCTGCTTCTTTCCATGTCTGGGTAACCTTCTCTCTGTGGGCAAGTCCCACAGGGCTGTGTCACAACATGCAGGGCTGGGCAAGCCTGGCATCGCTGCCAGATCCACAGGGGACGTGATGGGGTGGCCTGGGAACCCACTGGGAGGACCACGGCTCTGTAGGACGGGTTCTGCCACATCTGGTCACAGTGAAGAACTTTGGGGAGGATGTGGGCCGCTGGCTGGAGAGCCCTTGGAGCTCTGTCTGTGCAGGATGCCCAGGTCCAGGGCCCGCCCACCCCAGAGGGGAGGCTCTGTCAGGACTCGTGTGAGCATCACCTCCCATGGCTTCACATCTCCCCGGTTCTCCCCACGTTCTCTGTGACCTTATGACCCGTTCAGGTTGCTCGGGGATGGGAGGCCCTGGCTGAGGCTTTGAGAGGCATGCTGGTGGCTGAGGCTACCTCAGGCCCCAGTGCTGACATGCCTCAGTGCTGGCTCAGGAGGGTCCCCTGTATGGCACTGCCCCTCCTCACCCCACTCCTGGCACTGTGGACAGGGCATCTCAAGGGGACCCCATGCCAGGGCCACCCCTGTAGGAACCCCATCATATCGATTGGCTTGGGGTTCGAGGTGGGGTGGGAGTGCCCAGATCATGAGCGTCCTTGTTTATGCAGAGCTGAGTACCTGGGATGCTGTCCGTCACCACGACTGCTTCTGTCTGCATCCCTCAGGCAGGCGCCTTGTTGCAGGGGGCACATGGGCACTCTGGTTGTTGGGGGCTGCCTGTCCATCCCCTGTGAGCTGGTACATGGGGTTTGGGGTGCTCCTGGGGGCCTGGGGGACAGGGTCTGGGAGATAGCAGGTAAGACCTGGCTGAGTGGGGCTGGTGCATGGAGAAGGTGGTCAGAACTTGATCACAGGAAGAGCAGCAGGCTGTGGGAGGCCCTGAGGTCTGCATGTGGGCCCTGCTGGGCCTCAGTTTCTGCTCCTGACAAATGGCCAGCAGGAGGCCCTTGCTGGTACAGGGGCTGGCTGTCCCTGGGGAGTCCAAGAGGGCGGGAGCCATGCTCAGAGCTGACCCATGTGAAGAGGCCAGCAGAGCCAGTCTGCCCTTGTGGTGGGTGGGTTCCTCCTGCTGGCTGCTGGCCTTGAGGATGCTGCTGACCATCACCTGCCCACTGTGGCCCTCTGTGAAGCCCCAGCTGTGACCTACGTGTCTGCCAGGCCCTGGGCTCCAGGCGGTGGGGAGGGCCGCATGGTCAAGCCACATCCGGGCAGAGGTGGGAGGGGAGTCTCTGTCCTCCCTTAGTGTCCACCTGCAGAGACTGAGATAAGCGAGGTCTCCTCCTGCCCTGGGGAGGCTGGGGGCCCGGCAGGGGTTCTCTGTCCCTCCCTGTGGAATGTGGTTCCCACCCCTGGCCTGGAATCCGGCCTCTCCATTGTGGAGGGCTAGGCGGGCTGGGAGCCCTGACCCTTCCCAGCCACAGTGAATACCTGAAGCTCCAGACACAGACCAGGAGCACAGTTGTGTTTTGGGGCAGCTGTGTGGCCCTGGTCTAGGGAGGCCGGCTCATTCCCAGCAGTGCTTGAGGGTCTTCAGGGAAGGCTGAGCTCTCGGAGAAGGGGTCTGAGAAGCCTTTGGGGGCACAGGTGCCAAAGTTCCCCTTCCCCATGTCTCCCTGGCAGAGAATGGGCTGAGGGCGGCTCTCCTTTGAGTCAGGAGGCCTGCAAACAGCCAGCGAGGCCCATGACTGACCTCCAGGAGCAGCTCTCTCAGCACCCCTGACCCCCGCCGTCTCCCCTAGCCTGGGCCGTGCTGGTTGGAAGTTTGGTCACCATGCTTCCCAGAGCCCGTGCTGTGAGGAGGGGGTGGCCACCTGTGTGCTCAGGTGAGTCGTGAAACCTGGTTTCTTTGACACCGAGCTTGTTAAGCCTGGACGCGGTGGTGGTTAAACCCTCCGCCTGCCCTGGGCGCCCAGGCTGCTGGCAGGGCTCCAAGTGGGTAACCGTGTCCCGTGGCCTCTCCTGTCCCCTCGCCCCGTCCTGCACCCCTACGAGCCCACAGCTGTGTCTGTGGCCTCCTTTTGCCTGCAGCCTCAGCTTCTGCTGTGGAGGGAAGGGGACTCCTGTGAAGGTTACTGAGGCTCCAGGGCGTTGTGGGCCCATCCTCCTCAGTCCCCAGGCTGGAGGAGGCTGCCCTGCACTGCCCTCTTCCCTCCTGCCATGCAGTGTGCCCCCGCCACCCCAAGGCTGGCCGTGGAGGGGGCATCTGGATGCCTGTGTGCGACCCTCCGGTGGGCGGGCTCCGGCAGAGGTGGTACCCCAGGGGTGCGGGGTCTCAGGTGGGCGGGCTCTGGTGGAGGTGGTACCCCAGTGGGAAGGGGTCTCAGGCGGGCACATGCTGGACGGAGCATGGGGCAGTCACTGGGCAGTGGAGGAAGTGTGGCCGAAGAGCCCAGCATCTTGGCCACAGGTGGGTCTGGGCAGCAGGGCCTTAGCTCCCCTCTCCCCCCAGCTGCCTGCACACCCTCTGAGGGGCCCTGAGGTGCCACCCGCACTGGCTGTGCTGGCCCTGGGCTCCTGTCCCCTGAGGTGGGGGGCACTGGGGGCCCTCAGCCAATCTCCTTGCCCTCTTCTTCAGAAAGCCGGGTCTGATCTAAGCCTTGGTCTTCTCTGGGTTGGGGCCTGGCTGGTGGGGAGTGGGGGGGATGGCAGGTGCAGCAACTGAGTGCCGTGGGCACTGCCATGGGCGCTGTGAGGCCTGGCTGCCCATGCATCCCCACAGATGGCAGGGCACAGCCGGTGCCACTGTGTCTGTCTCCCCTTTTCTGTCTTCCTCTTCCTCCTTCGCCCCACCCACCGGCCCCTGGCCGAAGCGAGCAGGGAAGTGTTTATGGGTTTCTCCTCCAAGCCAAATAAGGCAGAATGAACAAGCTGGCGGGAGATGCAGCAGCCTGGGGGGAGGGCAGGCTCGGACGGGACCCCTGCCCTGGAGGCTGTCGTGGCCTGGCAGCGGTCCCCTGGGGACTCTGAGCCTCTGGGCCCTGCCCAGCCCTGCCCGGAAGAGCTGGCAGAGAGGTGGTCCAAGGGTGCCCATTGTCGGGTCAGGAGACCCTGGGCCTAGTCCTGCCACCGCCTGGGGACTCCAGTGACGCACATCCTCCCCAGCCTCCCGCCCCGTCTGTGACCGGGCAGCCTGGGCCTGGGGACCCACTGCTCTGTGGTGTGTCCCCCAGTCTCACCCTCTTGGTCACACTGCCAACAAGCCCAGTAACACACCCCTGAGGAAACTCTCGGGCAGGCAAGGTCCCTCCTCTGCAGGTAAACACTGGCTCCGCTGGTGTGGCTCTTCTGGGCATTTGTGACGTTTACACGTGCGTGTGTCTGTTCTCACTTAAGTTTTATACAAGGAGTGGTGGTGGGTGTGGCTACCGGCTGCGGCCTCTGTCCTGCATGGTGCCTCGGGGATTGGCTGGTTTTCTCTGCTGCCCATCTGGCTTTGTCCCCACGGCAGCAGCCCCTCAGGGGGTGGTTTTGAGCCCCACCCCCACCCCCACCCAGTGGCTGGGGAGATGGCAGCCCGGAGCGGCCTGTCTCCTGCAGGACTGGGTCTCCTCCAGTCGTTTCTCAAGGCAGAATTTCATGGTCTGGCGTGCAGGCTCTGTGCTCCTGAGCCACCTCACACCAGAAGTGATCCCCAAGCAGAGGCCCACAGCTCTTCTCCCCTTGACCTCGAGCAGGAGCTCAGCGGGGAGAGTAGGAAGGGCCAGGGAGCTGCAGCCGCCCCGGACTCTGGGCCTCACGCCCGCCCATCCTCCTCCCTGTATTTCTGGGTGCCACGGTGCTGGCCGCCCTGGAAGGGGCCTGGTGTCCCCAGCCTGGTGGAGGATATGGGAGCTCTTCCCGGGCCCTGGTTTCCCACGTCGGGCCTTCTGGCCGGGTCCCCTGTCTGCAGCTGACCCCACAGGTCTGCCAGTCCTGGCCCAGCCCTCCTGCCCCATCTGTCCACTGCTGGCTGTCCTCCAGAGCTGGTTCAGCAGGTCCTAATGCCTGGCCTGGAAGTGACCCTCACCCACCCACTTCTACACCCTGGGCCACCTAGACCCACACCATTTCCCCAGTGGGGAGTGCTATCAGCCCCTGTACCTGGGACTTGCTCTGTCTCCTTATCTCTGAAGAGGAAATGCCTGGACAGTCATGGTGGTGGCTGTGGTGTGTCCCCCACTGCTGGCCTCCAGGGTCTCTCCCAGTTTTTCTGTCTTTCCAACTTGGATGCTGACGCAGGTCTGTCATGACCTCTGAGCCTCCTCCTGCCATCCCTGCTGGCCCCCGGGGTCACCCACCCGTGCCATCCTGTGTGCGGGTCCCACCAGTCAGGTGGTGTGCTCAGGCCTCATTCATCCTGGGCCCCCCTGAAGATGGGCTGAAAGACCCCTCTGAGGATAATGATGAGGACCCTGAGGGTGTGTGCTGAGCTGTAGCCCCACCCACTTTACAGGCAGGGAAATCAGGGCTGGAGTGGGAGCAGGAAGGATGGGGCCTCACTGTCCATGTCTCTCAGCTGGCGGGGAGGGCAGGTCAGACTTGGGGTTGTGTCATGGCACCACGGGGAGACCTGTGGTCTCTCAAGTCCAGCCCCCAGCAGGGACCCCAGCTCCCTGCAGGCCAGACTGGGGGGTCCAGCTCTGCACACAGTGTCCAGGTATCTGTGCTCTCCACGCTGCCTCCCCGCCTCCCTTCCTGGCCAAGCACCAGTGAGACCAGGACTCCATCTCTTCCCCCAGGCCTCACTTGCCTCACCTGCAGGATGAGGGGCGGACATGCTGGGGTCTCTGAAGGGTTAAGCAGTGGGGAGGGGTAGCAGGGGCCTTTCCTGCCAGCACAGCCCTGCAGGCACAGCCCTCCCCCACCCCATTGTTCCTGCTCAGGAAAAGGCATATCTCCCCCATGAGGTCACCAGCCACCACCGGCAGCTCTCGAAGCTCTCACGGGGAGGTGGGAGCTGCCTGGGCAGAGCAGCCTGTCCCCCTTCTCAGAATGTCCCCACCGCCTCCCCAGCTGAGCATCTTCCTTCTCTGTGGAAGCTGGGGCCGACCCAAACCTCCCGAGTCTTAGTTGGCCTTCAAGACCAAAAGCAGTGCCTCCTCCTCCAGGCAGCCTGCTCAGATGCCCTGAGTCTCCTGGTCATAGAGTCACAGTGAGACCATGTCCTTGGCATTTAGACCAGTGACTCCAAGGGCGGGTATACAGCCAGGAGTCTGCACCCAAGTCCTGGTGTCCCATCTGAACACCCTTCCCCCTGGGCACCTGATTTTTCCTTTGAACAAGGGAGCATGCGGGAGCCAGCCTGGCTTCCCCCAAGAGGCCAGTTTGCTTCTAGTCCCTGTGTCCAGGCTGGCCCTCTGTCACTCTTGCTCTGCTAGCCTCTCGCCCCAGGCCCTGATAACAGGAAGGGGAGGTGGTCTGGGAATGTGACCTCAGCCTCTCTCATCCTGGCTCAGGGCTGCCCTGCTGGGGCTGGAGGCCAGTGGGTCCACAACCCCTGGGCTGCGTTCCCAGCTCACGTCCCCTGGGTCAAGTCCAGGGCTTGTCCGGGCACCAACTGCCTGTGGTGCCAGTTTCCTGGTGGGGCACCATCTCTCAGCCCATCTCTGCGGGGCCAGCAGCCAGCTGTACTCCTGGATACCCCAAGGTCTCTCCTCATCTGTGTTGGCAGTGCATGATGCGTGTTAAGTCACTTCAGTTGTGTCTGACTCTTTGCGACCCTCTGAATTGGCCAAGCACCTCTGTCCATGGGATTCTCCAGGCAGGAATACTGGAGTGGGTTGCCATGCCCTCCTCCAGGGGATCTTTCTGATTAGGGATGGAACCCGTGTCTCTTACGTCTCCTGCATTGGCAGGAGGGTTCTTCACCACTAGCACCACCTAGGACACTCTCTTTCTCTAGCTCTCTGCCATATCCCCATGGACACAGGACTCCCCCTGGGCCGACAGCTCTGCGTCTAATTAATGAATGACTGAGGGGTCCTTGTCCCCCGCTCCAGGGCAGGCCCTATGTGAACTCTGGTGCCTGGCAACCATCCCAGGGTGGGGCAGTGCCCGGCAGCACCCACATGGGTGACCGTGTCCGTCCTGTCTTCCCATGCCCTCCCTTCTGACCCTTCGTCTCTGATTTCCTGCTTTTGGCAGAAGGAGCTTCTAGATTCTTTTCCTTCTGCTTGGGCTGGGGAAGGGGCAGAGGCCCAGCCCCGCATGCCTTGTGGCCCCACTGGTGGCAGAGGAGGGGCGGCCCCTGTCCTTCTGGTTCTGGTCTGAGATCCTTCACTGATTTCTGGGACCATTTATTCTTTTATTTTGGTAAAATACACATAAAATGAAATTCACCATCCTAACCATTTAATTAACTGATTTAGTTATTTGACCACACCGTGCAGCATGCAGGGTCTTAGTTCCCCAAGCAGGGATGGAACCCCTGCGCCCTGCATTGGGAGTGCGGAGTCTTGACCACTGTACCACCAGGGCAGTCCCCTGCTTAACCATTTTCACGTGGACAGTTCAATGACTTTAATTACATTCTCAGCATTGTGCAGCTGGCACCACCACCTCCAGAACCTTGCGTCTTCCAGGCTGCAGCCCGTGTCATGAAGCGCTGACTCCATCTCCCCCAACACCATCCCTCCAGCTCAGGGTCAGCATCAGAGCCAGGAGCTCCCCGGGGCTGCACTGAGTTAGCCCCCCATCACTGGCCTGTGCACACCTGTCAAAGGGGCTCGAGTGCTTGCCCAGCGCTGTTGTCCCTGGCGGATCAGAACAGGAACACCTCAGTACAGAGACCACCTTAGGAGTGGATGCACCCTTAGGAGGAAATTTACCTGGTCAGATGGGTGGACATCACTTGGCTGGTGCTGTGGGTGCAGGGGGCAGAGCCCAGAGGGTAAAAGTGTGGCCCTGGAAAACAGAACAGAATGTTAGAAGCCTTTGTCATAAATGCTTTTCCCTGGTCTTCTCAGGCCAAATCAGATTGATTTTTTGTTTGTTTGTTTTTTATGCAAATGTGTGATTGTGAGTAGCTTTAGACTTTGACTGAGCCGGTCGCTATGGCTAGTGGACCTCATGGAAAGAGGCAGCTTAGTGTCAGGGCGCTCTGTGGAGTGGGAGAGCATGGTGGTGTCCAGAAAGGAGGACTGCTGATCAGAGTTCAGGGCTGCAGCTCTTCCAGTATGGTTCTCCAGGTTACCTTGTTGCTGGGGTGGTTGGAGGGCTTGGGGGCTGAACACCCCATCTGGCCCTGCTGACTGCTCTGGGGAGATGGTGTGGCCGGGTTCAGGTCAGCTAGTCTTGGCCCAGGATGTCCAGAGGGCTGTTAAGCAGAGGTCCAGCTGTTGCTGGGTTCATGGTCCCCACTTGGGGGCCTGAGGGGCTGAGAGTGGAAGTGGGATAGCACCCCCTGGGAGGCCAGTCTGGGGGTGAGTTTACCCCTGTGCCACTCTGCTCAGTCTCGATGACAGGGCCATGAAGCTGGACCATCTGGGGGTGAGGTTGTGTCTGTGGTGGGTGCTGGCACCCACAGCATCAACTCTGTCCTGGGCTGCGGGGGTGGGCAGGGCCAGGTCACTGGGGCCCAGTGGATTGAGGAGCAGAATGGGCAGAGGTGGCTCCAGGCCGGGGGCTGCTTTCAGGGTTACCAGTACCCTCTGGGCTGCTAGCTGGGCTTTCCTGGCCCAGCTTCCTCTCAGGCCCCTGGGAAAGGCTGAGAGGGCTGGTTTCTGGGTGATGAGCCCTGAGCTGGGACACTTGGCATTTCCCCAGCCTCTCCAGTCCCAGCATCTGCTGCACTCTGTCAGGATGGCGTTGGGGAGGCTTCCAGGAGTAAGTTGTGGATGCGTGCCGTGGCTTGAAGGGATGCGTGCTGTGGTTCCCCTGGGAGACATGATGGGGGACATGGCCACCGCCCCAGTGGGTGTACAAGGATGTCCAGGAAGTGGAAGTTGGGCAGGAGGGAGGAGATTTAGAGAGCTAGACTGCAAAGTCAGCCGTGCTGTGTGTTGACTGGAGACATAAAGTCTTACAAAGGAGAGAAAACAAGTGGGGAGGTTGTCATGACCTCAGTGTTGACCCTGGGCAGGGGGTAGGGGGGTGTGGGGGGGCGGCTCGGCAGGGCGAATCCTGTGACACGTGCAGCACGAGAGCCCCCTGCTTGGTGCAAACAGAGCCCGTCGTAGGTCAGACTCGGGGCTCCCGGGGCAGGTGACCCGTCCTGCACTGAGCACGGTTGCTCACGTGTGGAGGGAGGTGGGCAGCCTCCTGAGGTGACAAGCGCCGCACCCGTGGCGGGGAGGCTCGGGGCAGTGGCCAGGGTGTGGGGCTGGCTGTCCTCGCTCCCCGAGCGGCCCTGATGACTGTCCCGTCTCCTCTGCAGCCTGCCTGTTCCGGGTCAACGCTCTCTCCCTGGTCTACCTGCTGTTCCTGCTGCTGCTGCCCTGGTTCCCGGGCCCCTCCCGGCACAGCATCCGAGGTAAGGGTGGGCAGGGCTCGGTGGGGGTGGGGTGTGGATTCTGGGGTCTCAGAGCTCTTTCTCCAGATGCCCGGGGCAGGGGAGAGTTGGGGCCGTGGCTGAACTGGGCAGGGATTATGTTCTCTGTGGTTGAAGAGCCACTGGTGAAGGATGAGTGGTCCCAGGTTCATTTTTCATGGTGGACCCTTGGCTGTTTCAGATCTCTGTTCTGATCTCCTGTTGCAGGGCCCATGCCATGTTCCCCTGGCCATGGGTTGAGCCACCTTCCTGCCAGGTCCCTCCCCTGACCCCTACCCGGTCCCAGCGCTGACCTTGCAGCCCGTCTGCCCAAAGCGGCTCTGGCCAACCCTTAAGTCCAGCCACCTTACCAGCGCCCCTGCCCCACTGTGGACTCAGGCTCCATCCATGTGTGCTTGGAGCTCTATGGGGCAGTGGCTTTGCTCTGACCACCTTGTTGTCAGGGTAGCTGGGGGCCCGGTGGTGCCCACCTAGTTCTGAGCTCCTGGAGGGTGGCCTTTGAGTCCACTAGGCGGACAAGATGGGTGGGAAAACCTGTCAGGGTGCCTTTGCCCCCAGGGCAGTCTACACGGTGGGGCCCAGAGAACTGGCTTGTCTGAGAGGAGCTGAGAGCGGAGAGGATCCCCAAGTAGGAGGGCACCCTGGCCCCTGTCCTGTGGAGCAGGACAGGTCCCTGTGAAGGGGGACACAGACCTGCAGGCTGACAGGGCGGGCACGTGGTTGAGGAGCCCCTTCAGGCCGGGGTCCCACCGGCCGCTCTCTGGGTACTTCTGGGTCAGCTTTTGTTCTGGCTTTTCAGTAAGGACAGGTGCAGTGGATGGCTCTGTGCCCTGTGGGCAGGGAGGCCCTTAGGTTTCCCAGAGTGAAAGAGAGAGGCCCAGGCTTAAAAGAGGGTTCCCAGGGAGCAGGTTGTCAGTGGTGTGACCCCCACCCTATTCCTGACAGAGGTTATGGAAGAATAGCCTGGTGGGCCAGGGGATTGCCAAGACTGCTGTAGGGAGCCAGGCCCACGCCTGCTGCTCCTGGGAGGTGCTGGCAGCAGGCTGGCTGCCCGGGACCTCAGGTGTGTCCTGTGGCTGCAGAGACCACCTCACACCGAGCAGCCACCCGCAGGTCCCTGCTCCCAGTCTGGGGGTCAGAGTCCAGCATGGGCTTCTTGGGGTGAATACCGGGCTGGTCCCTCCTGGGGGATCTGGGGAGAATCTGGTTCCTGTTTCCAGCTCCTCAGCTCAGTGCCCCTTCCCCATCATCCAGGTTAGCAATGGACAGTTGATCATTACCCCCGGTCACTCTGGGCCCTCCTGCCCCCTCTCCACGGTTGGGACCCTGGAGTGAAACTGGGCCTGCCCTGGGTGGGGGTGGCCAGGAGCAGCCCCTGTTTAAGATTAGCTGCTTGGCACTCCTGGTTCCCCTTTGCTGCATCAGGAAATGTTCACAGGGTCCCCGGATTGGGGTGTGGATTCTCCTGGAGGGGTGTCATCCTGCCTCCCACAGGGTGACAGGTCCCCCTCCCCAGCCTGTGGTGTCTGGTGGGAACCCCCAGGTCAAGCTCTCTGCTCCCATGGGCACTGGTATGGGGGGTAGGGGTGGGGCGGCCTGACTGTGGAGTGCAGGGAGAATTCAGGGAGGGGCCCCACACAGGTGTAGGGCTGGGAGCCACGGGGGACCCCAGGCCACACCCGTCCACGGCTGGCTGTCCCAGCCCTTCCCCAATCCCCAGCTCAGGCCAGCCTGGGGAGACTGCTGGCAGTCCAGGCCCTCCCCTCCTCTGTGGACCCTGTTCCCAGGGTCTCAGCTCTGAGCTGTTGGTTCCATCATATTTCATGCCCTGCAGTGATGGGGAACACTTTCTTCTAATTGGCACTGGGAGAAGCACAGGCTCTCAGCCAGGGCAGGAGTCCAGAGTGGGGAAGGGTCACGGTGCTGGGAAGACATGCCTGCTGACCTTCCTCTGTCCATCTGTCCGGCCTCAGAGGCCCTTCAGGGTCAGAGAGGCTGCTGGGTTTTTCCGGGTGGGAGAGAGGAAAATGTGAGGCCCGTCCATGCCTCAGTGCCTGGCCACAGGGTCACGGTAGTGTTGCAGCTGGGCCTTGGCGCCGGCTCTGGGTGGAAGGTCTGAGGCTGCTTGGATCCCCTGTGGGTGCTGATTCCTGGCTCTATCCTCATGTGGGTGTCAGCTTAACACCAGCTCCCTGTGCCTGGGCAGAGAGGTGCCCAGTTCAGTGCGTCCTCAGGAAAGTTCCAGCTCTTCCTCAGTCACGTTGCCAGCACCATGGGCTACGTGTCCCAGCAGGGCACAGCCACAGCAGAAGTTTCAGGGAGTCCCGAGGGTCAGCTCCCATGCCCTGATTAACAGGGACTTGAGGAGCCAGCCCCTGCCTTAGAGTAACACCTGGCCCTGCAGCTGCTGTCCGGAGAGGGTGACTGCCCTGGAGTTCTGAGCTCTGCTCTGACTTGGGGGCCATGGACAGGAGGGCCTGGCAGGCAGGCCTCATTCATGTCACAGAATGGCGCACCGGGAGGACCCTGTGCTCATTGGACGAGGGGATGAGAGGCTCTGTTGTCCTCCCGAGAGCTGTGCCCTCCTGCCTGTGGGCAGACAACGTGCTAGGCATGGCAGAGCAGATTCCCAGGGCCTTGAGCTCAGGCTCTGACCTCCCCTGGCCCTGTCCCTCTCTGCCCCCCACCTCCAGACCATCCTCCCTGTGACAGGGCCTTGGACGAGTAGGGGACTCCTCTTCCCTTGGCATCCTTCACCCAGTTCATGTTGGGAGGGTGAGGTCGACCAGCAGCTCATTGTGGTGTCAGAACTGGGCCCAGGTGGGCACCGCAACCACAGGGGTCCCAGGCTGCCCCAGAACAGGGTCGTGGGAGTGGGGCTGTCTTGGAGTATTTGGAGACTGAGTGGTTAGATCAGGAAGGTTTGGGGCTTGAGCCCCAGTGCCCACTCTGGTCAGATGCTCTCTGCACCCCAACAAGTTCCCTCTCCTCCATGCCAGAAGCCCCAGCCTCCCAGCCCCATTTCCTGCTTTTCCAGAGATTCTGG
This sequence comes from Dama dama, assembly GCF_033118175.1. Taxonomy (NCBI): domain Eukaryota; kingdom Metazoa; phylum Chordata; class Mammalia; order Artiodactyla; family Cervidae; genus Dama; species Dama dama. The sequence goes on along the minus strand of NC_083684.1, from coordinate 20,017,009 downwards.
TCTGAGCGGAGCCCTGGCTCCTTCAGGAGGAAATGCTTCTGTGTGACCCCGTCCCCTGCACAACAGAGGTGGGGGTTGCCTGCCCACAGAGGCAGGGCTCCATCCTTCCACCACTCTCCCTGTGCCCTGCAGGCCTCACATGACCCAATGAGTGACCCCAGATTGAGGGGAGGGGCAGGCAGGGCTTCCAGCTACTGCAGTGGGTGGCCCAGGACCCCCACATACCGCCCCACCCTTTCAGGAGCCCCATACCAGCCTGACTGCCCTCCACCCTCTGAAGTTAGAGCTGCCCCCTGGCCTCACCCAACACTGCTGTCAGCCATCCCACTACCCTCTCATTCTCCATCCATCATTCCATTTATCCACCCATCCTCCCACCTACCCATTCACTTGTATATCCATCCTCCACCTGTTGATCCATCCTTCCATCCATTCAACCACCTCTCTATCCTTCTATCCATCCATCCATCCATACCCATCCATTAATCTCTGTGTCCTCCTATCTATCCATCCATCGTTCCCACCATCCTTCTTCCCATTCATCCATCTCACCATCCTCCCATCAGTTCCTCATTTACCCATCCATCCATCTTCTCATCCATCCAATCCATTCGTCTGTCCATAATCACAGCTGCCCATCCATTTATCCAACTTCCCATCCTCTGTCTTCTCATTGACCTTCCACCATCCATCCCTTCTCTAATCTATTCATTCATCCATCTATCCATCTCCCATCCATTCCTGCGATACATCCTCTCATCCATCCAGTGTATCTTCCCCTCCATCCAGCCATCATCCATCCCTCCGTCTGTCCCTCCATCCATCATGTGAATTCCTGGGGTACAGTCGCCTCTAGGAATCTGAGGCTTTGTTCTGTGGGTAGGTTTGATAAGCCATGTGGTTGAGTGTTGGGCAGGGTCTTCCCTGCATGGTGCATGCTTTCAGCCCACATTGGGGGTGATGCATTACCATTCTGCCAGGGCCAAGTAGCAACACAAATGTTTGCTGGATACGTGACCAGATCTGAAGGTGGCCCCCAGCGTGAGGGGGCCTTTCCTTCTTGCGCTGGCTCTACCCCTCATGCCCCATGCCCCAAGTAGGGGGCGAGACTCAAGCACTGGCAGGCTGGGTGTGCTGTACTCCACTGATTCCTTGTTGTATGACTATGGGCAAGTGACTTCATCTCTCTGTGCCCATTTCTTTGTAAAGTGAGGTCGTCATAGTCCGGGACCATGGGGCAGCTGTGAGCGGTCAGTGGGATGGTATGGGAGGGGTGTGCTGCCTGAGTTCTCTGCTGACAGACCCTGGGTCCATGCTAGGCTGATGGATACAGCCTGGCTCAGGGCTGACAGCCAGGGCTGACTGGCCTTGACTGGTCTCCCCCTCCCCATACCCCCGCAGACCCAGCTGTGTGCTGGCCTTACCCCTGCCCACTCTGCCTGCAGGTCACACTGGCCGCCTCCTCCGAGCCCTGCTGGGCTTCAGCCTCCTCTTCTTGGCAGCCCACCTTACCTTCCAGATATGCCTGTATACTGTGCCCCGCCTGGACCAGCTTTTCCTGGACTCACCAAGCTGTGAGTCACTAGGGGCCTGGGGGGTGCTTGAGGGCAGCAGGCCTGGGGAGAGCCAATGGTCTCCCTGAGCCAGCAGAGGGCCTGGGCAGGGCTGGGGAGCCTCACACTCTTTGGAAAGGTCATCCAGCCTCAGGGCCACCCAGGCTTGTTCTACCTCTGAGTGTCTATCCATTGTTTATACCCAGTGCAAATGGGCCCAGGTTAACTGCCCCAGCGACAGGGGCTGGGCTGAGCACTGGCAGCACTGAACCGAGCCTGGTGTCTGGCTCACCGGACAGCCCTGGTCTTCTCAGGCCCCACCTGCTCACATCTTCCTCCTGAGCCTTTGGAGGCATAGAGGCTAGGCTGGGGGGACAGGGGTGCCAGCAGACCCGGTGAGCTGCCTGCCCACCGTCCTGTACCCTTTCACCCTGTGGAGATTCTTCTCCAACTGGCACCCAGCCCTTCCACCTCCACTGACTCCAGCACCCCAGTGTGCAGATGAAGGAGCCCTGGGCTCCCATCCCCACTGCTCAGAGAGGGGTTTCCCACCTCCATGTCCCACCTGGATTGTGGCGGGCAGGATATCCCACCCAGCTTCCCATTTTCATTCTGTGAAGATCATGTGTCTCCCACAGCTTAGAGACTGGAAGTCAGGTGCCTCGAGGGCCCTCTGGTCCTGGTGGCTCTGAGACCAGGCTTCCCATGTGGGCCCCCCTGCCTCCCAAGGAGCGGTCGGCTTTGGCCAGCAGACCTAAGAGCCCACCACAGACAAACAGCTCCCAGCTGTGCTGTGAGCCCCATTCTGCCAGGCAGAACTAACAGGCCTCTGACCTATCAGACTTTCCCTGGCTGGGCCTCAGTTTGCCCACCCAGCATAGGCAGCATTCTCGAGCATCCCTGAATACCTGGGGACCTGTGGCTTGAGGGATGGAGGGCCTCTTGGCCACAAGGAGGGGGTTTCTTGACATCCACCTGCCTGACCTGGATCCCCCACATCTCTCTGCAGGCAGCCCCTGGGACACCATCACCTGGGACACCATCTCCCGGCATATTGGGGTCACGAGGTGAGAGTCCTCAGTCTCCCTCGGGGATTTCCTGGGCCTGAGGTGGGGGTCTTCAGCTCCTGGGATGCCCCCACCAGCCCCAGCCCCCCTAAGCCCACCATGGGCTCTCCCTGCCCTCCACAGGCTGGACCTGAAGGACATTCCCAATGCCATCCGCCTGGTGGCCCCTGACCTGGGCATCCTAGTGGTCTCCTCCCTGTGCCTTGGGGTCTGCAGGCGCCTCACGAGGACAGCCCGGCGCAGCCAGCATGTCCAGGAATCGGTGAGGGCTGTGGGGCACCCCGGGTTCCAGCCATTTGAGGACCGTTGTATGTCCTCTTTCTTTCTTTTCTTTTCTTAAACAAACGTGGACATTTTAGTTGTAAAAGCCTGTATGTGCCCACTGTGGAGAGACATGACACCAGCGGAGAGGTCAAGTGCGTGTCTCAAGGGGCACTGGCATCGCAGCGCATGGTCCCAGCACCTGCGGGAGATGCAGGCAGCATCTGTCCCAAGAGCTGCTCCTATGGAGGGTCTTCGAGGCTGCAGGCCACAGGGATCAGTGGTGCTGGGAGGCCGTGTGTGCTGGCCAAGGAGCACCTGGGGACTGATGGATGGACTGACAGACGGATCTTTGAGGAGCCCCACCCACAGCAAGGGCATCGGTGGGCTTGTGGACGGGGCAGAGGCTGTGTAGCTGGAGACCTAGAGCAGGGCCCTGCATCAGAGTCCTTTGGGTCCCACCCTGGGTCTTCCCTCCGTGTCCTCTGGTTGAAGGCTCCGCTCTCCTGTTCCTGCACGGGGGCTGAAGTCTTGAGCCCTGTTTGGGTCCCACACTTGGCCTCAGCCTCTGTCCAGTAGGACCTGGTCTCCAGGACTGGGTCAGGTCTGTGATATAGGGTCCCTGCCCAGGAGGCGGTGGGGGACACAGGCTCACACCCTTAGCCCCAGTGTCCTCTGGTCAGGCTGCTGATGCTTGTGAAAATGAGGGCCTCAGTCCCCAGAGAGGGGGTGCTTCCCATTGTGGGCTGGGGTGGGGCTCAGCCTGCAATTGACTGTCCATCCCCTGAGTCCTGGGGGGCAAGGCTGGCACCCCTATTTCACAGAGGAGATGGGGCCTGGAGGTCAAGCGGCTCTTCCAGGTACTTGTGGGGGTCGAGTGGGGGCTGGGGCAGCCCCCTGACTGGCCGGCTCCCTCCATCCCTATGGTGCATGGCACTGGCGGGCACAGGGGCCAGAGCAGCCTCTGGTTTCCTCGTTAGCAGAGCCAGGGCTTCCAGGAACAGCTCCGCCGGGAAGGGGCTGGCTGGTTCCCCATGCCTGGGGCAGAGGGAGGGGCCAGCCCCCCACTCCACGCTTCCCATCACCCCTCGGACCTCAGAGCAAGGCATCACAGGCACCCAGCATTTAAGGTCTGAGGCGGAAGCAGGCACAGCGCCCCTTGTGGACGACACCACCTGGCAGGGCCATAGCGCATGCAACCACGCACATGCGCCCATCCCAACTTGGCAAACATGTATCCATGCCTGTCCTGCATTTCAGATGGGCTGCGGTGAGGGGTGCGGCCTGGGGGCCTGGGGGACTGGCTGAGGCAGGCTGGATGCTGATAGCGGCCCCCAGCACCTGTCCTTTTGCCCAGCAGCTGCTTCTGTTCTTCCCACACCCAGAAGCGCTCATTTTCCACAGCAGCTTTCCCAGGGCTGGGGCCAGGCTGTGGGTGGAGTGAGCTCAGGCCTGGCTACAGTGCCTTCCAGGGCTGACCCCGCACCCTCGTTCCAGGACATAACAGGGGGACCCTGGGTACTGCTCTGACCACAAGGCTGGGCCTCCTGCCCTGGCCTGTCCCCTCCGCACTAACAGACACGGCCCAGCAGCACTCCCTGGGGCCTGCCCAGCTCCCCACCTACGTTTGACAGGCAGAAGATGGATTCAGAGAGGTTAGGGGGCTTGCTGAGGCTGCCCAGCTGGGAGATGTGGAGCTGGGGTGTGACCAGGGCTCCTGGCTCCCCCATGCTCTCAGCCTGGATGCCAAGGGCTGCCTTGGCCATGGCAGGTGAGGCACAGGCCAGCGCCCATGTCACAGGTAGGGACCCAGGGCCTGGGCTTCCAACACAGAGGCTGTTCTTTCTGCCTCCTTCCGGCTCCCCGATTCCAGGAAACAGTCTGTTCTGGGAAACCTTGAGGCAGGGCCAAGGAGACAGGCCCTGCTGGGTCTCCGTGCCTGCGGACAGGTGAGGCCGGAAGGGCTGGCCAGGGACACCCAGGAGGCCCACCTCACTCTGCAGAGTGAGGGCAGAGAATGCCCACAGGCAACAGAATGAGGGTAGACTGTCCCCTGGGCGTGGTCTCCCCTGGCAGTATGACCTGAGTCCCCCCACCCCCAAGCCTCCATTGCTGTTCTTATAAGGAAAGTGCTGTGGGCCAGGAGTAGGGTGTGGAGCTGCTCTGTGACTGTAGAGTGAGGGGCACCTGTGGCCCTGCCATGTGTCCCCGCTGGGGCGCTCTCAGGCCAGGGGCATGGGGCACGGATGCACGAGCCTGTGGGCGGGGCTGTCCTCGGGGCCCCTGGCACAGGTGGGAGATAAGGAAGATGCACCTGAGGGGCATCTGGGTCATCTGAGTGCCAGGCCTTGGCAGGAATGTGTCACTGCCGCAGTGGGCCACCTCCAGGAAGGCCTCCAGGGCTGTGAGGCCGTGGGAAGGTGGTGGGCAGACCAGGCATGGAGGGCAGCACTGCTGGACACAGGCTGGTGGCCCTGTGACCTCAGAGGGCCAGCAGTGGGTGTGGAGGGGGGACAAGGAGATGGCCACGGGGGTGGGCTCCTCCCCCTCCCCTCTCCCCCACCACGTACCTGACCTTTGCTCTTCCCATGACCTTGGCAGGATGATGACAGTGAGGAAGCAGACGCTGGCTCCCTGGGGGAGCTGCAGGAAGCCCCTGCACTGTCCCCCACGCGGAGATCTCGCCTGGCTGCCCGGTTCCGGATCACAGCGCACTGGCTGCTCGTGGCAGCTGGGCGGACGCTGGCCATCGTGCTGCTCGCACTGGCAGGTACCCAGTGGGCAGGGGGCTGGGACCCCACCTCTGACCACCACACTAGGAGGGGTCTCAGCAGCCAAGCTCCCCACTGGCCAGCGAGACGGTGGTCAAGCCACCCTCACCAGGAGTGACCCTGTGTGCCCTTGCCTGGCCCGCAGGCATCGCCCACCCCTCAGCCTTCTCCAGTGTCTACTTCCTGCTCTTCCTGGCCATTGGCACCTGGTGGGCCTGTCACTTTCCCATCAGCCCCTTGGGCTTCAACACACTCTGCGTCATGGTGGGCTGCTTTGGCACTGGCCATCTCATCTGCCTCTATTGCTACCAGACGCCTCTCGCCCAGACCACTCTCCCACCTGCCAGCATCTGGGCCAGGTGAGGGCTCACCCCAGGCACCGCCCTTCCCTTGCCCTAGCCCTGCCCACCCGGCACCCGTGAACCCCTTGCCACAGTCACCAACATGCCTTTTCTGGGCAGGGTGTTTGGTTTCAAGGACTTCGTGGCCCCCACCAACTGCTCCAGCTCCAACGTGCTGGTCGTCAATGCCGACCATGACTGGCCCGTGTATGTGAGCCCCGGCATCCTGCTGCTGCTCTGCTACACGGTGACCTCGCTCCTGAAGCTCCACGCCTGCCAGCCTGCAGACCAGGTGAGCACCCAGGCCGGCGCCCTGCATCCCCCACCCCCTCGAGCCAGGGCGAGCGGGCTGAGCCTCACCTCTGGTCTCCACAGAGGAAGGAAGCGGCCGGAGACGATGACGCACGGGAGGTGGAGTTGACCGAGGTGGACCAGTGGCCCCAGGGTCAGGCCAGGGTTGTGGCCATCAAGGAGGAAGGGGCTGCCCAGGTGAGGGGTCGGGACTGAGAGATGGGGCCGGCACCCCCCTGCCCATGGGCTTGGCTCATGGGCTTGGCTTGTCTACAGCACACAATGCCCGCTCCCACAACACCAGACCCCGAGGACAACTGCATCGTACACGACCTCACTGGCCACAGCGCCGTCCAGCAGCGGCCCTGTAAGTATATGTAGCCATGCAGTGCTGCCCCCTGGTGGCCTTTCCGTGTCAGCCTCTCTAGCTGCACCCCTCTTTGGGACTGCCCACAGACCTTCATGGCTCAGCTGGTAAAGAATCTACCTGCAATGCGGGAGACCTGGATTCAATCCCTGGGGGGGGAAGATCCCCTGGAGAAGGGAAAGGCTCCCCTCTCCAGTATTCTGGCCTGGAGAATTCCATGGACTGTATAGTCCATGGGGTCAAAAAGAGTCGGACACAGCTGAGCGACTTTTACTTACTTACTCATTCACTCACAGACCCAAGACCCTGCAGGGATCTCCCATGCCTGTCTGCCTGCCTCTCAGTCCCAGAGTTATTTGCTGCTCTGTTTTGGGCTGGCTCTGTGTCCCCAGGGCAGGTCTGGGCGTTTTTCCTGGGTGCTTTTTCTTTCTTTTCTTTTGCCCTAAGCCTCAATTTCCATTTTACAAAGCAGGGGATGAAGCTGCTGGCCTTGGGGGATGTGGGCACTCACAGAGCTGGAGGGACTGAGGCCATCTTGTCCACCCCATCCCTCTAGAGTCTTGAAACCAAGGCCGGGAGGGGGGCGAGGATGGGCCAGGGTCCCACGATGCATTGGGAACAGGGTCAGACAGGAGCCTGGGCCCTTTTCTGCCCCCAGAGCCCCTGTGAGACTGTGCTGAGCATGGCTCCCCCTGCCCCCACCCCAGGCTGCGGCTCCAGCACTGTCTGCACTTGGGGGCTGAGTCAGGTGTGGGTGAGGGGCTCTGGCCTAATGATGTTGGAGCCTCCCCAGAGGGGGTCCTGCTTCAGCTGTGACCCCTGCCCTCACCCTAGCATACCCCCGACTGGTTGAGCCAAAGGAGACGTCTCCGCTGCATGGCCTGGGTCACCTCATCATGGACCAGAGCTACGTGTGTGCCCTCATTGCCATGATGGTAAGGGTGCTGGCCTGTACCAGCTGGGGCTGGGCCTTCCCACAGGCTCCCACGGTGTTCCAGGAGAGGATGGTGGCCTGGTGCCTTGTCACCAGAAGTGGGTGGGACTGTGGCCTGCCTGCTGGGCCACAAGCCGTCCAGGCCAGCCACCAGCCACATGGTTGTGTGTGTGTACATGTTTGTGTGGTGGGTGGGTGGGCCAGCAGGGCGGGTTTGCTTTCCTGTCGGGGGCCCCCACGCCGTCAGCCTGGGGAGCATGCGTGCAGCCCTGCTTCGCCCCGGCCCACAGGTGTGGAGCATCACCTACCACAGCTGGCTGACCTTCGTGCTGCTGCTCTGGGCCTGCCTCATCTGGACGGTGCGCAGCCGCCACCAGCTGGCCATGCTCTGCTCGCCCTTCATTCTGCTCTATGGGCTGGCGCTCTGCTGCCTGCGTTACGTGTGGGCCATGGACCTGCAGACTGAACTGCCCACCGCCCTGGGCCCCGTCAGCCTGCGCCAGCTGGGGCTGGAGCACACCCGTTACCCCTGCCTGGACCTGGGCGCCATGGTGAGTCCTCGCGGCCCTCACCTGGCTCCCAGTGCGGTGGGCATGCTGCAGCCCAGGGCCCGCGTCAGGCTATCACCAGGACCCCCTGGCCAAGCCCAGCATAGTTGCTCAGTTGGTGTTTGTCGAGTGAATGAGTGACGACCTCATGTTGCTGGGGGCACCATCCTGTGTCCTGAGACGGGCTCTGTGAGCACCGCATGTGGTCCTGGGTCCCAGTGAGTTTCTGTGCCCTCATGGTGTCCCCTTGTGAGACAGGTCACTGCACCTGGACATCCATGCCACCGCTGGCCACATGGGAGGGCTGTGGGCTACACCTCACTATGTGAGTCTACGGGCATGCAAGCATGCAAACACATGTGAGCCTGTGTTCACCTGTGGGTCTGTGTGCACACAAGATCGTGTGTGAGTAGGAGCCACCATGTAGGAGTGTGTGTGCATTTGTATGTGAACTTGTGCCTGCGAGGAGGATGGCAGGTGGGGGGACATCTTCCCACTGCAGTCTTGCCTCCGGCTCTCCTGCTTGGGCCCCTCAGTGATGCTGCCCCCCTCTCCCCAGCTGCTGTGCACCCTGACCTTCTGGCTCCTGCTGCGCCAGTTTGTGAAGGAGAAGCTGCTGAGGAGGGCGCGGGCCCCCGTGGCGCTGACGGAGGTCACCGTGGCCGCCACAGGTGAGTGGGTGGGAGGGCTGGGTGACTGGGGGGGGAGCTCCTTGCCCACCTGCCTGGTCCTGACGCTGTGCCCCACCCACTGCAGAGCCCACACGGACGCAGATGCTGCTGCGGAGCCTGGGGGAGCTGGTCAGGGGCATCTACGCCAAGTACTGGATCTACGTGTGTGCAGGCATGTTCATCGTGGTCAGCTTCGCTGGCCGCCTGGTGGTCTACAAGATCGTCTACATGTTGCTCTTCCTGCTCTGTCTCATCCTCTTCCAGGTGTGGGGACACGGGGCGCAGAGTGGTGGGGGCGTGGAGTCAGGGGGCTGGGGCCTCACGGCCAGCCTCACCGCGCCCGTTGGCCGGCAGGTCTACTACAGCCTGTGGCGGAAGCTGCTCAAGGCATTCTGGTGGCTGGTAGTGGCCTACACCATGCTGGTGCTGGTGGCCGTCTACACCTTCCAGTTCCAGGACTTCCCGGCCTACTGGCGCAACCTGACGGGCCTCACCGATGAGCAGTGAGTCTGGGGCGGGGCTGGGCGGGGGTCGGGGGTGTGGGACGCCGCTATGGGGGTCGTGCAACTGTGCTGACTCCTACCTCGCCTCCCCACCCAGGCTGGGGGACCTGGGCCTGGAGCAGTTCAGCGTGTCTGAGCTCTTCTCCAGCATCCTGGTCCCCGGCTTCTTTCTGCTCGCCTGCATCCTGCAGCTGCACTACTTCCACCGGCCCTTCATGCAGCTCACTGACCCTGAGCACCGGCCGCTGCCCGGTGCCTGCATCCCACGCTGGGTTCCTGGGTAGGCCTGCCCCCTGGGGCTGGGGGTCTGCAGAGGCTGGTGGCATCAGGCAGGAGACCTGGAATAGGGGTAGGGCCTCAGCCGTCACCTTTAGGTGCCCCACTGGGGTCACAGGGGTCAGGAGGTCAGCAGGCCCCATGCTCCCACCTGGTGGCGGCAGCACCCACAGCCGGGGTCCCAGAGCTGGGGTGGGGGAGGCAAGAGAGGAAGGGGCTACAGGGCCACCCCAGGAGTGCGGGTGGGAAGGACACTCCGGGACCCTGTCCTAGGCAGGACGCGGTGAGCCGGACCCCCCTGCTGCAGCAGGAGGAAGAGGAGGAGGTGCCTAGGGACGAGGGGCTGGGCACGGCCAGCCCCCACCAGGCCACACAGGTCCCAGAGGGTAAGTTCAAGGTGTCCGGACTTGAGCCCTGGAGCCCCATCTGCACGGGACAGAATGGCCCGGGCCCCTCCTCCTCACTGTCCATCCCTCCAACCCCCCCCAGCCAGCAAGTGGGGCCTGGTGGCCGAGCGCCTGCTGGACTTGGCCACCGGCTTCTCGGACGTCATCACCCGCGTGCAGGTGCTGGTGCGGCGCCTGCTGGAGCTGCATGTCTTCAAGCTGGTGGCCCTGTACACCGTGTGGGTGGCTCTGAAGGAGGTGAGTGTGGACATGCTTGCATACCCGCGTGGGCCCCCCGGGTGCTATGGGGGGGGAAGGGGCCTGTGGGGAGGGCGCTGATCCGGCCACCAACACCCATAGGTGTCAGTGCTGAACTTCCTGCTGGTTGTGCTCTGGGCCTTCGCCCTGCCCTACCCACGCTTCCGGCCCATGGCCTCGTGCCTGGCCACCGTGTGGACCTGCATCATCATCGTGTGCAAGATGCTGTACCAGCTCAAGGTGGTCAACCCCCACGAGTACGCCAGCAACTGCACGGAGGTACGCGCCACAGTGGAGGGGCAGGTGCAGAGGGCCTGGGTGGGGGTCCATCCCAGGGGTCAGCATGCAGTGTCCGCCGCTCCTCTCCCAGCCCTTCCCCAACAGCACGAACCTGCAGAAGACGGAGATCCGCCAGTCCTTGCTGTACCGCGGGCCTGTCGACCCCGCCAACTGGTTTGGAGTGCGGAAGGGCTTCCCCAACCTGGGCTACATCCAGGTGAGTGCAGCAGGCAGGTGGGCCGGGTAGGGGCGTTGCGGGGCGGGTGAGGCCTGACTGCCCTCGCCCCTCAGAACCACCTGCAGATCCTGCTGCTGCTGGTGTTCGAGGCCATGGTGTACCGGAGCCAAGACTACCACCGCCGCCGGCACCAGCTGGCCCCGCTGCCTGCCCAGGCCGTCTGCGCCGAGGGCACCCGCCAGCGGCTGGACCATGACCTGCCCAGCTGCCTCAAGTACTACGTGAATTTCTTCTTCTACAAATTTGGGCTGGAGGTGAGGCGGGGGTCAACCCTTGCCCCTTCCCTGGGTAGGGGCTCAGCCACATGGGTCCTTGCCACCGTCTGTGGGGCCTTTGCTGAGCAAAGGCTTGAGGGGATGGGGGGGTGGGGCGCGCAGACCATGGGGACTGGGAGCCCCAGCTGGAGGTGGGCTCGGGCTTGGGCTCAACTCTGCTGCAGGACCCCCACCTCAATTTCCCCAGCATGGAGACATATTTAGCCTCTCTGCTCCTCCAGGAGAGTGGCCTGGGCTGCTGCCCCTGTCCTGGGCACAACACCCTCTGCCCCCCAAGGCTGCCCAGAGGCAGAGCCAGGAGGAGCCCCCCCCCAACTGCCACTGGCTCACTGTGTCCTCACCCTGGCCACCCCTTTCCGCTCTGCCACCCCCAGGTCTGCTTCCTGGCGGCCGTGAACGTGATTGGGCAGCGCATGAACTTCATGGTCATCCTGCATGGCTGCTGGCTGGTGGCCATCCTTACCCGCCGACGCCGGGAGGCCATCGCCCGCCTCTGGCCCAATTACTGCCTGTTCCTGGCGCTCTTCCTGCTGTACCAGTACCTGCTGTGCCTGGGCGTCCCCCCAGCCCTGTGCATCGGTGAGCGGGCTGCCGGCCGGGCACATGCTGGGCGCCCTGGCCCCTGGTGTGGTGTCAGGCGCCTTCCACCTGCACCCCCCACTCCATGGGCTCTGTGGGCCGCAGTCATTCCAGCTCTAGGGGGCAATGCTGGCCCTTCGTTCATTGGTCTCCCTGAATCATTGTTTTCTTTTTGCCAAACATTTTATTTTGAAAAGTTTCAAATGATCAGAGAGGTTGAGAGTTTGGAAAACAGTCCAGGGAGCAGCCCTGCACTCCTCTTGGCTAGTGGGGGCTGTCTGGAGTTCACGTCCAGTATGCCCAGAGTGGAGGCCTCTATGTGCAGGGCAGTGACCACGAACGGCTGCCCATCCCTGGATGACACCTTGGTCTGGTGTGCCATCCAAGCTCAGTGGCCGCATCCTCAAGGCCATGTCCCTGGTAGCTGCTGGCTCTGAGCAGGACCTGACAGGAGCACTTGGCCATCTCCTTCTATTGCCTTCCTGTTATGACCTTTCTGGAGTCAGGCCACAGGCTGGCAGAAAGCCCTGATCTTGGAATTGTGGACTATGCCCCAGGCTTAGACACTGGTGAACACGTGGGCAGGAACAGCCCACAACGGGGGGAGTGAGCAGCCATCAGCCCTGCATGCTGAGGGGCTGGTGCTCGGTCTTGTGTGTGCATGCCCACACCTGCAGACTCTCCCTGCTGCAGGCAGGCCTGCATGCAATGGAGGTTGTTTCCGACTTCGGTTACTCCTGGCGCCCTTGTTAGTTGGCTTCTCTGTGAGAGGAGCTTGGGTTTCTCTCCCTCCTGCTGTTTCCTGTGGTCCACAGGTACAGGGGTTTCTCTGGATGCCTTGTAATGTCCTGTGCTTCCTTTCACATTTGGAGTATCTCAGCGGTGCCCATGGAGCCCCCAGGCAGGCCCTTCCTCCCTCAGTGTCTGTGGAAGGCAGATCCCTGGCCCGTGAAATGCCCCTTTTGGTTGACAGTCTGTGAGTTTTGACAGAGAACAGCAGAAGCACAACAGAGTTTGTAAACATCCTTCACTTAGTTTCCCTGATGTGAGCGTCATTCTCTGACTCCACCTGGCACAGTGACCCAAGTTAAGAACCAGAACAGGTGCAGGGCCCCGACACCAGGCAGAGCCACAGGCTGCCATGGCCAGCCGTGATGGCCCCTTCTCCAGGCTCTCTGTCCTAGGCCCCTGAACAGACCCCAAGCTGGCCCCACGGTCTTCTTGGGCTTCTCTGTCTCTTGTCATATTGAGGCTTCTGGAGCACAAAGCAGTTGTCTCTAGAAACTCTCCACGCCGCACCGTCACGGTTTTCATTAGACCAGTTTATGCGTCTTTGGCAAGAAACATGCAGCTGTGAATAGTCCATCTCAGGGCGTCACATTGGGGCCAGTGTATCCCATCGCAGGTGGCGGCCTTCCACCACCGGGCCTGACACTGCTTGTCACTGTCATGTGTGTGGTTGTGGAAGAGACCTTGGGACCTGACGAGGATCTCGTTTCCATGTAAGCCCTCACCCACTCAGGGGATCCATCCACAGGCGTGTCTGGTTTTCTTTGTCCCCTGTGATGCTCAGTTGGCATCTTCTCTAAGAGAGCTGTCCTCTCACCCTGCTGGTCTGTCCAGCTGTTTCCCTGTCCAAACAGATTCTGGGCCTTCATTCCCGGGCTTCTGCTCCTGCCTGTCACTGGGGCTTTGAGTTCACACAGTCCCTGCGCGGCCCTGGGACATGTCCTCACTTGGTTCTATGAGGTGCTGCCACCACAAGAGACCCCCTGCTCCCCCGCCCCAGGAAAGTGGCCGCTGCCTCATGGAGCCTGGTTCCTTTCACTGGAGAGTGAAACTCAGAAACCAAGACAAGGGCCCTGGCTGTGTTGTTGCTATGAGTGTCGCTGCTCCAACACCCTCTCGCTGGACAGTCTTTAGTTAAGACATCATTTCTGAAGTTACTCAGGGTGGCTCCATTCTCCCCCTGCCCCCCACCCCCGAAGGTGTGTCATGCACACCTTGTCAGGTTAGACCCCTTGTCAGCCTGCGCTCTGTCCTGGGCTCCCCCAGCAGCCTGTAATGTAGTAAAATTCACTCTTTGGTGCTGACCAGGGCAGGAGCTCTGTATGCCCCCCAGGTCCCCGCCTCCCACCTCCTCTTGCCATCAGTCCCTCACCCTGCTTCCAGCGACCACCGTGGTCTTTGTCCCTGTGGTTTGCTGTTTCCAGAACAGCATGTGAGTAGGATGGTTTAACCTCGGGCTCTGGCTTCTCTCATGAGACACTGTTCAGGGTCAAGGTGCACTGGGCTGTGGGCTGGATGCCGCTTGGCTTGCGACCCCTTGTAGGCAGTTTTCCATGCTTTGGATGTGCCAGAGTGGGCTTGACCTTTCACCCTTGGATGGCATTGGGCCTTCTCCAGGTCTGAGATGTCGGGGATGAGGTGCTATAGAGGTTTGCTCATTCGCCAGTGTGCAGGTGTCTCTGGGGCCATGGTTTCTGTTTCTCTGGGGTGATCACCCCAGGTGGTCCTGCCGGTCCCCTCTGCTCTGGTACTGGGCATCCACACTGTTTTCTTTTAGCCATTCTGACAGGTGCACAGTGAAGCCTCATTTGGGTCTACCTAGGCCATGGCCCACACGCAGGGGGCCTGCCCCACTCCCCTCAACCCCTGTGCCCCACCCACATCCCCCAACCCACCCAGGGTGCCTGGAGCTCATGTCCATGAGAACTGGGCTCCCTGGGCCTGTGTGCAAGACAGTGTGTATGAGTGACTCCGGGGGTTACTGGGGTTGGAGGTGGGTCAGGACAGTGGGTGACCACACCTTCTGCCTACAGACTACCCATGGCGCTGGAGCCGGGCCGTCCCCATGAACTCCGCGCTCATCAAGTGGCTGTACCTGCCTGACTTCTTCAGTGCCCCCAATGCCACCAACCTCATCAGTGAGTCACCAGCCCCTCACGCACACACGCCACAGCCAGCCTATGCTGAGACTATGCAGATGCCCATGGGATGGGCAGCGGGTGGGCACCGACCCTCCTCTCCAGCCAGCAAGGGGCCCATCGCCCAGGCCTCACCAGGCAGTCCAATCCTGCCATTCCCTGTGGGGTCTGTGTTCCATGAATGTACCCCATCCCACAGGCACATCTCACGTGTACACATTCCACCACACAGACACATGTCTGCTCACTGGTGTGGGCACAGGTGTGCATGCAGGTGTGGACATAGGCGGACACGGGTGTGGAGACTGATGCCACATGGCATACAGTCAGGCTCACGTTGGCCTCATTTCCTGATGCGTGTGGTTTGTGTATGTAGATCTACATGTACACACAGAAAATGTATGCAGGCATGTTCTCCAACACCCACGTGCACATCCACACGGTGTGTAGATGCTGGCATAAATACGCATGGATTTTCTGCTCAGCTGCCCACACACCCCATCACTCCAGGATAAGGGCTGAGCTGTCAGGAAGTGGACTGCACTTCCCAGGAGTGACAGTGGCCTCCCATTTGCCCACAGGTGACTTCCTCCTGCTGCTCTGCGCCTCCCAGCAATGGCAGGTGTTCTCGGCCGAGCGCACGGAGGAGTGGCGGCACATGGCTGGTGTCAATACTGACCGCCTGGAGCCGCTGCGGGGGGAGCCCAACCCCGTGCCCAACTTCATCCACTGCAGGTGGGGGTCTTAGAGGCTGTGGGACTCCTGGGGCCGTGGTCCTGGGCTGCCGGGGAGGTGGTGGTGACCTGGGTCCACGGTGACATCCACCTGGCAGGTCCTACCTCGACATGCTGAAGGTGGCCGTCTTCCGCTACCTCTTCTGGCTGGTGCTGGTGGTGGTGTTCATCACGGGGGCCACGCGCATCAGCGTCTTTGGGCTGGGCTACCTACTGGCCTGCTTCTACCTGCTGCTCTTCGGCACCAGCCTGCAGCAGAAGGACACGCGTGCCCGCCTCGTGCTGTGGGACTGCCTCATCCTTTACAACGTCACTGTCATCGTCTCCAAGAACATGCTCTCTGTGAGCCTGGCCTGGCCCCGCCCCAGCCCACCCACCTGGCCCCGCCCCACCTCCCTGGCTCCGCCCCGCCCTGACACCCAGACTGACCCTCCTCCGCCCGCAGCTCCTGTCCTGCGTCTTCGTGGAGCAGATGCAGAGCAGCTTCTGCTGGGTTATCCAGCTCTTCAGCCTCGTATGCACCGTCAAGGGCTACTACGACCGTGAGTGGGCAAAGCGGGCGGCCGGGGCCCCGGGGGTGCTCTGTGACATCCGGCTTACCGGACCCTGACCTGGACCGTATCCGTCCGCAGCCAAGGAGATGCTGGGCCGCGACCAGGACTGCCTGCTGCCCGTGGAGGAGGCGGGCGTCCTGTGGGACAGCGTCTGCTTCCTGTTTCTGCTGCTGCAGCGCAGGGTGTTCCTCAGCTACTACTTCCTGCACGTTCAGGCCGAGCTCCGGGCCACCGCCCTGCAGGCCTCCAGGTGTGCCGCCCCTCCGTGACTTGACTTGTCACCTAGAGGGAGAACCAAGGAGACAGACCCCCTGGGACCTTCTCAGGACCGTGGCGATGCGCGGTCTCGCCCCCCTCTTGGTTGCTGGCTGGACTGAGGGCGCATCCCCGCTGGAAGGCCTTCCTCCCTAGCCCTGTGCTTTGGCTGCTCCTGTTCCCTCTCTCCTACCCTGTGATACTGGAGGTTCTAAGAGGGTCTCCCTCTCCCCACAGCAGGACAAGGTGGGTGTGGGTGGGTAGGACTGAGCCCCCTGGGCCAGGCTGTAGCTAATGCCCAGCCTTGCTGCCCTACAGGGGCTTCGCCCTCTACAACGCTGCCAACCTCAAGACCATCGAGCTCCACCGCAGGGCGGAGGAGAAGTCGCTGGCCCAGCTGAAAAGACAGTAGGTGCCGTGTGGGCAAGGCCAGGGCTTTCCCGACTTGCCCAATGCTGAGCCACCCCCATTTCTGCAGGATGGAGCGGATCCGGGCCAAGCAGGAGAAGCACAGGCAGGGCCGGGCCAACCGAGGCCGCCTTCAGGGCTCCCCAGACCCCGGCCAAGAGCCAGGTGAGTGTGGACAGAGCCTCAGTGCCCACATCCCATGTGTCCACACCCGCTGGAGCCGTGTTTGTGCTGTGTGGCGTCCCACGGGGCTTCTGGCCCATCCGCCCTGTGCTGTGTGGTCACTCTGTCCCTGCAGGCCACATGGCCGGACTGTGACTATCCGTCTGCACTTGTGGGCTGTCCTCCACCCCCCGTGGCACTTCATGTAGCCCCTTCATTGCCTAAGGGCTCCGAGTCTGTGTCCGCTGAGGGGCCGCCTGCGCCCCTCCCCACTGGCTCATGCACACCCTGCCCCTCCACAGGGCCCGGCAGTCCAGGGGGTGCCTCTCCGCCACGACAGCAGTGGTGGCGGCCCTGGCTGGACCACGCCACAGGTACTGCCCCCACCCGGCCTTCCCTGACCACCCTCTCAGGGCCGCTGTGACTAGGCAGACCTCCCTCTTGCCCTGCACTGACCTGGCCGGCACCTCCCGGGAGCCCTGCTCTCAGGCTTCACACTGAGCCTCTGGGTCATCAGGGGCCACGTCCCCACAACAGGCTCTGTGTGTCTTTTGCTTTCTAACTCTTGGCCTCAGAAGTCTGAATCTTGGCTGCTGGCTGGCAGTGTCCCTCCTTCCCAGTCCTGCCCGCTCATGTTCCTCTCGTCCAGTCTGGTCTTGTCCCCCTGCTCTTGCTTGTGTCCTGTGCATGTGCCACTGTCCCCTGGCCTGACACTCCCTGGTTCTTGCCCATGGCTGTCCCTCGGGAGGGTGGCATGTGGGCCTTTGCCGCAGGGTCACGGGCTGCTGAGGGGCTCAAGCTGGCCAGAATAGCCAGACTGTTAATGCATCCATCCCAAACCAAGGAGATGAAGTTGAGGGTCTGGGGGGAGGAGGGAGCGTGGCTGGCTCTCAGTGCCCCCCTTGCCTGCAGTTATCCACTCCGGGGACTACTTCCTGTTTGAGTCGGACAGTGAGGAGGAGGAGGAAGCCCAGCCTGAGGACCCCAGGCCATCATCACAGAGTGCCTTCCAGGTGAGCATGTGGGCCTGACACTCCCTAGGCCTGGGGCACCTACCCAGCCCATTCAGACCTCCTGCACTCACATATGGGGGGAAGGCAGGATCTAGGGGTACAGGTCATGGGCAGCTGTGTGCCCCTCTGCCCACCTCTCCGGGCCCTGACTGACCACCCAGGCCCTGGTCTCTTGAGAAGGCTCGCTGTTTGCTAGACACGCCCTTCCTGTCCACCTTTGGGCTCCTGTTCTTAGCATGGGGACTGGCGCTGAGTGGTAGCCAGGACGTGCTGGGTGGGCTCATGCACCAGCCCCGTCCTCCCACCGCAGCCCTCTGGGGATCTGATGGCCCCCACTCTGGCCTCCTGACCCCAGGCTGCTCCTGGATGGGAGGCAGAGGTGGGTAAATGGGGATCTGATGGCCCCCACTCTGGCCTCCTGACCCCAGGCTGCTCCTGGATGGGAGGCAGAGGTGGGTAAATGGGATCCCATGGCAGGGGCCGCGGGGTGCTAACCCAGGGCCCTGCCTGCAGATGGCATACCAGGCGTGGGTGACCAACGCGCAGACGGTGCTGCGGCAGCAGCGGCAGCAGCGGGCCGAGCAGCTGCGCACAGGTGAGTCTGCTGTGGGCAGGTTGTGGGGTGGTCGGGAGGCAAAGCGCTGATCAGATCCCCTGTGCCTAGGAGGCGACCCAAGCCAGGAGGCAGGGCCGGCAGAGGGCTTGGAGGACGAGGTGACCGGTGAGTTGGCGCCAAAGCCTGGGGTCAGGGAGCGGGGTTTACCCGCTGACCGCTCCTTTACGCCCTCCTGCCCCACCCTCGCCGCAGGCCGCAGCCATGTGATGCAGCGAGTGCTGAGCGCTGTGCAGTTCCTGTGGGTGCTGGGCCAGGCGCTGGTGGACGGGCTGACGCGCTGGTTGCACGACTTCACGCGGCACCACCGTGCCATGAGCGATGTACTGCGCGCTGAGCGCTATCTGCTCACGCAGGAGCTGCTCCGGGTGAGCGGGTTGCCCCGGCCCAGCCGTGCCACGCCCCTGGGTCCGCCCCTACACCAACGCCCCGCCCACAACCACACACCCCGCCCCTGCACAGACACCTGCCACGCCCCCCCCTTTTGCCCAAGTCGGTTGACCTGAGCCCCTGGCTGCCCTGCAGGGCGGAGAGGTGCGCCGGGATGTGGTGGACCAGCTGTACGCCAGCGAAGCCGAGGCGGCCCGTGATGCGCTGAGCACAGCATCGAGGTAGGAGCGGGGGCGGGCGGCTCAGGACAGCGGGGACCCACCTCACGCGGCCTGTCCAGTCCCAGCGCCTGAGCTGCTGCACAGGGGGCGGTAGCCGGCTGGGCCCTTGTCCACCAGAGACCCAGAGGCCCTCCAGGACTGCCCCAGAGCCCCGGCAGAGCGCAGGCCGCCTTGTGAGCTGCCCTCTCCCGCAGCGGGCTGGGGGTGGAGGAGCCGCTGAGCAGCATGACCGAGGACACCAGCAGCCCCCTGAGCACCGGCTACAACACCCGCAGCAGCAGCGAAGAGGTGGTCACTGAGCCCGGGGCTTCTCTGCGCGGCTCTGGGGAGCTTCCCGCCGGCGGCCGTGGCCGAATGCGCACGGCCAGCGAGCTGCTCTTGGACAGGTGAGCAGGGAGGGGTGCACAGCGGGTAGCCCCCGAGGCTACGAGCCTGTGCAGGTGCTGGTGCCGTCTAGGCCTCTGCACCAGGCCTGAGCCTGGTCCCCCGCAGGTGCGTGCACATTCCGGAGCTGGAGGAGGCGGAGCAGTTTGCGGCAGGGCGGGGTCGGGTGCTGCGGCTGCTGGAGGCCATGTACCAGTGCGTGGCCGCCCACTCGGAGCTGCTGTGCTACTTTGTCATCGTCCTCAATCACATGGTCACTGCCTCAGCCACCTCCCTCGTGCTGCCCGTGCTGGTCTTCCTGTGGGCCATGCTCTCCATCCCGCGGCCCAGTAAGCGCTTCTGGATGACGGCCATCGTCTTCACCGAGGTGGGCGTCGCTGGAGAGGTGCGGGTGGGGGTGGGTGCAGGCGCCACGCTGACCTCTCTCCCCTGCAGGTCACGGTGGTCGCCAAGTACCTGTTCCAGTTTGGCTTCTTCCCCTGGAACAGCCACGCAGTGCTGCGGCGCTATGAGAACAAGCCCTACTTCCCGCCGCGCATCCTGGGCCTGGAGAAGAGCGACAGCTACGTCAAGTATGACCTGCTGCAGCTCATGGCACTCTTCTTCCACCGTGCACAGCTGCTGGTGAGTGGTCACACACACCTGCACACATAGGTCGACATATGGGAACACACACACACACGTGCACACGCACAGCCATTTCAGGAAGCAGGCCGGACACAGTGGGGCCCGAGGCGGGCCTGGCCATCTCACCCAGCCCAGCGTGGCCATGCCAGCCTCACCAGCCTGCCTCCCTCCACAGTGCTACGGCCTCTGGGACCATGAGGACCCCCCACTGTCCAAGGAGCACGACGGGGGCAGTGCCAAGGAGAAGGTGGCTGAGGAGGAGCCAGCCCTGCCCACACCCCAAGAGGAGCCAGGAGGGGCAGCCAGGCCCCCTGCTGAGGACAACAGCCAGGCGGAAGCGAAGGGTGGGCCCCTAGAGCCCGGCGATAAGAGGCGCATTAGCCTCCGTTTCCGGAGGAGGAGGAAGGAGAGCACAGAAGCCAGAGGACAGGCCATTGGTATGAGGGCCCACCCGGTGGAGCCACTCACACCCCACGTCCCTCACACCCTCTGCTGGCGACCCTGGGGAGGTCCCTGCACTCGGTTGGTCTGTTCAAAGTGGGCTGGCTGCGCTGGCAGCCCCTTTGGGCCTCCTCGGGATGGCCAGGAGTCTGAGCTGGGCCATCCTGTGCCATGCGGGCTCCATCAGCGGCAGCTGTTCCCCACAGAAGGCGAGGAGGAGGCGGTGGCGGTGGCGGCGGCAGGGGCAGCGGCCTTGCGGAGAGAGAAGCGGAGTCGCCCCCGGGAAAGAGTGAGGGTGCTGGGGGTCCGGCTGCAGAGCTTCTGCCTGTCCCTGTGAGTGCCCGGCTGGGAGCGCCCCGATGAGGGTGGGAGGGAGGAGCAGGGCCTGGACTGAGCCCACCCGCCCACAGGGCCCAGAGCATATACTGGCCCGTGCGGCGCTTCTTCCAGGACATCCTGCACACGAAGTACCGGGCCGCTACCGACGTCTACGCGCTCATGTTCCTGGCCGACGTCATCGACTTCATCATCATCATTTTCGGATTCTGGGCCTTTGGGGTGAGCTGGGTCTCAGCCCTGGTGAGCACAGGCCCCGCGGCCTCCCCAGCACCCCTGACCTCTGCTCTCCCGGCCACAGAAGCACTCGGCAGCCACGGACATCACATCCTCCCTGTCAGATGACCAGGTGCCCGAGGCTTTCCTGGTCATGCTGCTGATCCAGTTCAGTACCATGGTCATCGACCGCGCCCTCTACCTGCGCAAGACCGTGCTGGGCAAGCTGGCCTTCCAGGTCGTCCTGGTGCTGGCCGTCCACCTCTGGATGTTCTTCATCTTGCCCGCCGTCACCGAGCGGTGCGTGCCAGGGTTCAGGCCCCGCCCGGACACAGGCTTTGTGGTGCCTGGTGGAGGCAGGGTTGGGGGGTGGGCACCCCGACCTCTGACCTGGCCTCCCGGTCCCGTCCAGGATGTTCAGCCAGAACGCGGTGGCCCAGCTGTGGTACTTTGTGAAATGCATCTACTTCGCTTTGTCCGCCTACCAAATCCGCTGCGGCTACCCCACCCGCATCCTTGGCAACTTTCTCACCAAGAAGTACAACCACCTCAACCTCTTCCTCTTCCAGGGGTGAGTGTGGCCAGCCTGGGGTGCTGGGCGGGGGAGGGCTGTCCTCCCTCCGGCCCTCCTGATGGTGCCCCTGCCTCGGGCAGGTTCCGGCTGGTGCCATTCCTGGTGGAGCTGCGGGCGGTGATGGACTGGGTGTGGACGGACACCACGCTGTCCCTGTCCAACTGGATGTGCGTGGAGGACATCTATGCCAATATCTTCATCATCAAGTGCAGCCGAGAGACCGAGAAGGTGCTGGGGTCCCACCTGGGGTTCACCGCCCACGCAGCATGAGTCCAGAAAGCACTCTCCTAAAATCCTCCTGGCAGCCAGAAAGGGTTCCTCCCAGGGGACGGTGACTGAGGCTGCCTCAGGGGTGGCCCAACCGCAGAGGGGCTGGAGCCAACACTGGGCAGGAAAGGCCTGGCCTCTGGGCCCTGGCTCACTGTCGTGGGTCATGGTGTGAGCACTGACCTATTAACTGGGCTTTTGTGCTTTCTCATCTGTTTTATTGATAAAATTCACACATCACCGGGTGGATGGTTTCTAGTATATTCAAATCTCCATAAGCACCTGCACAGTTAAGACCACATTCATCATCCAGAAACCCCAGCCCCACCAGCAGTGGGTCCCCGGCCCTCGGCCCACATCCACCCTCTACACGGGTGTGCCTGTTCCTGTCATGCCAGCTGCGTGGACCCACAACACATGGCCTTCCACAGCTGGCTTCCCACAGCACAGTGTGGCCCAAGTTTATCCATGCAGCTGTACCACAGTTTCTCATGGCTAAGTAGTAGTTGACTGTGGTTAAGACTTGTGTATGTCCTAAAAAAAAAAAAAACGCCTCCACGGCCTTTCATATCTCCTGGGTGTGCACTTAGGAGTGGAACCCTGTGTCTCTAGGGGTGCCTTCCAGGCCCTGTCGCTGTGGTGTGGCAGGGACACCAGCCAGCTTGCCCCACACCCTCACCTGTCCTGGCAGAGTAGGGAGGTGTCTCACTGTGCTTCTGTTTCACCTGGCGACTTCTGTTTCCCATCAAGCATCTTTCCCTCTGCTTGGTCACCTGTGTATCATTGTCTTTGGAGAGACAGTCTGTCCAGGTTTCTCCCTGGTTCTTACTTGGGTGGTTTTTTGTCATTGTGAGGGTTCCTTATGTATTCCAGATACTAGACCCTCATCAGATAGATTTGCCCTGAAGGCATCTACTGCTTTAGGTCTCCTATGAGTTCATCTTTGTCAAGCATGTGGGTGACCAGCGCCCTCTGTGGCAAAGGCTTTCCTTCCCCACGGCCTCAAGGTGAGGGTCTGGTTCTGGCTTCGGGCCCTACTCCCTGGTCAGCTGTCTTCACCACTATGGCTTCAGTTTCAATGTATAGTCAAGGCTTGGCTTTGTGGGCTCACAGGGGAGCCTGAGACCACAATGCCTGCTGCCACGGCCCGCCATGGGGCCAGGTGGTTGACCTGTGTTTACCCCCCACCCCCAGAAATACCCGCAGCCCAAGGGGCAGAAGAAGAAGAAGATCGTCAAGTACGGCATGGGCGGCCTCATCATCCTGTTCCTCGTGGCCATCATCTGGTTCCCGCTGCTCTTCATGTCCCTGGTGCGCTCTGTGGTTGGCGTCGTCAACCAGCCCATCGACGTCACCGTCACTCTCAAGCTGGGAGGCTACGAGGTGAGCATCGTGAGGGGGCCCGGCTTCACGTGGCTGCTGGCGGCAGGACTGGGGGGCCTCTCCGGGCGCCAGGTCACTGTGTCCCCACCGCCAGCCCCTGTTCACCATGAGTGCCCAGCAGCCGTCCATCGTGCCCTTCACGCACCACACCTACGAGGAGCTGTCCAAGCAGTTTGACCCCCACCCGGTGAGTGGCCCCCGCATGTGTCTGCCTGGGATGGGAGGGGGGCCTGGCTGCTCCCCACTGAGATGCCGCCCTGCGCCCAGCTGGCCATGCAGTTCATCAGCCAGTACAGCCCCGAGGACATCGTCACGGTGCACATCGAGGGCAGCTCCGGGGCGCTCTGGCGCATCAGCCCGCCAAGCCGGGAGCAGATGAAGCGGGAGCTGTATAACGGCACAGCCGACATCACCCTGCGCTTCACCTGGAACTTCCAGAGGTGCGTCCTGGGGGGGCACCCCACCCTACGCTTCACCTGGAACTTCCAGAGGTGTGTCCTGGGCGGGGAGCAGCCCCAAGGGGTCACACACCCCACCGGGTCACACTGTGCCGCTGCCATAGGGACCTGGCCAAGGGCGGCAGCGTGGAGTACACCAACGAGAAGCACACCCTGGACCTGGCCCCCAACAGCACCGCCCGGCGGCAGCTGGCCAGCCTGCTGGAAGGTACCTCGGACCAGTCAGTGTGAGTGTGCGAGGGGCCTGGCGTGGAGGGAGGGCTGGACAAGAGGGCTGGACCAGGCCTGACTTGCCACTTCTCCCCACAGGGTCATCCCCCACCTCTTCCCCAAGTACATCCGTGCCCCCAACGGGCCTGAAGCCAACCCCGTGAAGCAGCTGCAGCCCAGTGAGCGGGGAAGGGGTTCGGGTGGGGGTGCCGGCTGCAGCCGCAGCCCTGGACAGCTGGGGGCCCTGACACCTCCTGGTTCCCACCTAGACGAGGAGGCTGACTACCTCGGCGTGCGTATCCAGCTGCGCAGGGAGCGTGTGGGCACAGGGGCAGCTGGCTTCCTCGAGTGGTGGGTCATTGAGCTGCAGGACTGCCAGGCCAACTGCAACCTACTGCCCATGGTCATCTTCAGTGACAAGGTCAGCCCACCCAGCCTGGGCTTCCTGGCCGGCTATGGGTGAGTATGGCGGGGCCAGGGGGCGGGGCGGGGCCGGGGGCGGGGCGCAGGCCAGCAGCAGCCCGAGGCTCACTCGCCCACCCACCTGCCCCCAGCATCATGGGGCTGTACGTGTCCATCGTGCTGGTCATCGGTAAGTTCGTGCGCGGCTTCTTCAGCGAGATCTCGCACTCCATCATGTTCGAGGAGCTGCCGTGTGTGGACCGCATCCTCAAGCTCTGCCAGGATATCTTCCTGGTGCGGGAGACGCGGGAGCTGGAGCTGGAGGAGGAGCTCTATGCCAAGCTCATCTTCCTGTACCGCTCGCCCGAGACCATGATCAAGTGGACACGCGACAAGGAGTAGAGCCGCCGCGGGTGGAGTCGAGGCCCCGGCCTGATGCTGCTGTCACAGGAAGCCGCGGCCCGCCCGGCGCAGGACTGCTGGCCCTTCCCGTTGTTCCCCACCCCCACGCGTACTGTAGTTTTCTAATTAAAACGTTTTTATTTATACAAACGGGCAATCACATGCCGCCTGCCCGGCCTTGCCTGTCTTCCTGCTCCCGGGGGGGGGTCTCCTGTCCCAGGCGCTGGTCCGCGAGCTCAGCTCTCGCCAGTCCCGGTCTCGTCTTCGCTGTCCCCCAGCAGGTACTCTCGGACCCCCTGCTCGACTGTAGCCCTGGGGGAACTACACGGTAGGAACCCACACCCGGAAGGAACCCCCGTGCTGCCTCCCCCCGGAGAACAGGCAGTACCTCTGGCTGCGGAGCTGGGCCTCGGACAGGATGTAGGGTGGCAAGGGCTCCAAGGAGGGCTGCAACAGAGTCAGCACGGGCGAGGGGCCGCGTGGCAAAGGCTGGCCAGCGCCCCCCTGTCCCTCGCCCGGCAGAGGTGGCCACTCACCAAGTCCTTCATGTTCACACGGCAGCCGTAGCACAGCTGCTCCATCACCTGGGCCCGGGGGTCCTCTCTGCAGAGACAGCTGGACTAAGCGCCTGGCCCGGCCCCCAGGGAGGACCCCCGGGCGCACCCACACTGTGCAGCCCCCAGGCGCCGACCACAGCGGGGTGGGGGGCACGACAGGGCGAGGCAGGGACTCACCTCCTGTGGCAGCCGGGAGCCCCGCCCATCCCGGCACAGCAGCAGGGCCCGGCAGCCGCCCCGGCCTGCGCGACAGGGGGCTGCATCTGGGGGAGATGTGAGGTCTGAGCCCCAAAAGCTGTGGCACTGTCTGCAAACACAAAGGAGCTGATGGGACCTTGGGGGCCACAAAACCCCAAGAGCACTCACGGGTGCCCCACCCCAGCACCACACCAGGTGAGGACGGACCAGCAGTGTCGACGTCCAGCGTGCACATGCAGAGCAGGCAGCGGGGGCCGGCGGCACAGCCGTCCCTGGGGGCCTTGATCAGCTTCTCGCTTGTCCTGGGGGTGGGGACAGGGCTCTAAGACACTGCTGGCTGGGGGCTCTATCCCACCAGCGCCCCCCCCCCACCCCTAGTACTCACACACACACACCTGTACACGGTGCTGATCGTGGAGGGGAACTGGGCCTGCAGTCTGAGGATGAAGGCCTCCATCAGCCGGTGGATGCTGGCCTTCTCGGGTGCCTAGGAGCAATGACACAAGGGGGCAGCTGTGGGAGGGGCCCCACCTCAGAGGAGCGTGGACCCTGGGCTTCTCCACAGCATCACTTGAGAGTCTGTTGTGGAGCAAGCCAGGCACCCCACTTCTAGAGCACCCCCGTTCAATCAGGCACCCTGACAGAGCCTATCTTGCCCCTCACCCCACCCCATAAACCCCCACTCCGGGAGGGCGGGGACGCCCCACGTGGGCTCCACTACGGTAAGGGGTGTGCACGCTGCCCACCTTGGTGTCCAGGGCTGGCGTGCAGATGGAAGGCACAGCAAACAGGTGGTTGTAGAAGGCGACCTCCTTCAGCGTGTGCTCACGCATAGGCCGTACCACCACCACGTCACCATGTCGCTCGTCTGAGAAGCCCTGGGGGCGGTGAGGGGGACAGTGTTCCTCGCTGCACTCGGCTGCTCCTGCCCACTGGCAGGGTCCCAAGCTCTCCCCGCCTCCTGGGCGACCCCTGGGCAGCTTGTAGGCACACCGTGTCCCAGGCGAGGAAGGCCCCTCTCCCCAGCGCCAGGCTGGTCATGAGCTTGATGGCCAGGCGGGTGCAGCTGTCCCCCGTCATGACTTTGGAGTAGCCGTGGTTCCGGGCCACGTGGAGAATCAAGTGGGTCCTGTGGATCGAGGAGGGAGGTCCCATGAGCCCAGGCAGGCAGGCCCAGAACTCGGGGGGCAGGGCGAGGCAGACTCACCGCAGAGTCTGCAGAAGCTCCTCCTTGGCAGTCAGCGTCTTCACTGAGTCAAACAACCTGGACAGCGCCTGGCTCTGGGCGGTCGTGGGTGGCCCAGTGTGGCTGTGGGGGTCCTGGGAGCAGTGCTGGCTCTGCTGCTCCACCCCGTCAGCCCCCAGCACGTGCCGCTGCTGCAGGAAACTGTCCACGGCAGCCTTGTAGGCTCCCTCTGTCCCCGCTGGCTCCTGGGCAGAGAAGCGCAGCACGGAGGGCGGCAGGTTGAACACCTGCGGGAGGAACAGGGGTGTGAGGCTCACCCCACGTGGGGGAAGCAGACCTGTGCCCCTCAGGGACACCCAGTGCTCACCCCCAGGCCCTCTAACAAGGATGGCCCGCCCACCTCTTCCAAGGCCACAATGTGCCATGGGAAGCCAGTGGTCTGCAGGACCAGCTTCACCTCTGCCAGGGTTTTTGCTCTGTTCTCGGGGCTCTGGCCGCAGGCAGCTCCCTCTGAAAACCGCAGGCAGAGAAGAGAGTCAGGCTTAAAGAGATGCAGACAGTGGTCAGGACCAACAGCCCTGTGCCCTGGGGGCAGCGGTCTCTGAACGCTGACCTGTCTCCTTGGGGGGCATTTTCAGAGTGGCTGCTGAGTTCTCTGGGCATGGGGTGGAGGCCGGAAGGGCAGGTCCCCTCAGGCAGTGAACTCGCCCTTCTCACTCAGTGCCCTGGACCCTGGGGTGGACACTCAGCAGACGCTCCTGCCCAACCCTGGACGGTCTGAGACAGGACGGCAGCAGTGCTGTCCGCTGAACACGCTCACTGTCTCCAGAGAAACGCCCCCAGGAGGGCTTCCTGTGGGCACAGTGACAGCGGTCAGCAGGCCCACCCGAACACCAGAGCCCAGGAGGAGACGTACCATCAATGTAGACAACCCCTGGCACGAAACGCAGCCTCTTGGCAGAATCTCGACTCAGGCCCTGGGGGGATGTGACAGGGCCTCAGCTCCAAGGCCAGAAGCCACCGGGCACTTTGCTGCAGAGACTCTGCTCCTTCCAGACCAAGGGCCCCCAGGAAAGGGCAGCAGTGTCCCCTGTGCTGTACCGGAACTCCATGCAGGCCCACAGGGAGGAGGCACAGCCCGACACGCTTCAAAGCGGCACTAGCTGGGGTACCTCTGTCCCCCTCCAAGTAAAACCCACCCTCAAAGCCTGTCTGTGCCTCCTGGCAAAACCCCGAGAAGCCCCTGCCAAGCCCCAGAGCAAAAAAAGACCAGGACAGTAAGGCGCCTCTGGTCACGGGGAAGAGCACCCACGGGCGTGGGCTCGGGGGAGAGGGCTGGTCTCACATCCTCTGGCCAGGTTAAGGGGACCGGGACGCAAGAGCAGAAAACCAAACACAGAAGTGCCACCTCCAGGAAGCCCTGGTACAGGCCACACCACCACCCCTTAGAGGGCGCGCAAGGCTCTGGGTATGTGCCACACGGGTCAAGGCCTCCCAAGCGCCCCAGGGCTACCAGGAGGAGTCCCACTGCCTCCAGTGCCCAAAGCGGGCCTGTGGATGGGCCAGAGCACAGCCCCCATGCCCCCTGTCTCTCCACTGACAACCCCCGAGACCCTGCCCCTGCCTCTCCGAGACCCCCCTTAAACTGCTCAAGAAAGCCACCCTGACCCCTGCCAGGACCGAGCCCATCCAAGGTCCCTGGGGCACCTGCTCTTGCTTCACTGTCTTGTTCTGGGCACCCTCCCTGGACCAGGGGAATGTCCCTGGTGCCTGGTGCTGTCCAGCAGACATGTCTGCAGTCAAGAAAAGGGACAGGGCACTAAACCCAGACACGGCTGGGCACTCCTCACACCACTCCAGGGCCGGCGTCCACGTGCCCACATCTAAGAGCCCCGAGCAACCTGGCTGGGGAGGGGACCTTTCTCTCCAGCCCCAAGCAAGAGTCCCTTGGTGCCAGCCCCCACCACTGGATCCTGGCTAGGCGTGGCAGGAGGATGGTGTAGAGACATACCTCAAGGACCTGCCAGACCATGGAGCTGGATGAAGCCCCCCCAGACCACGCCAAGAGCACCTGCGGAAGAACGAACATCACTGGGGGCACCGCACCTCCAACGTGGCCCCTCATCTCTGCCCACAGATGTCTCTAGATGTGAGTCCCCCAGAAGTCTGGGTGTGCACCCGTGGGAGAAGCTGGCACGATGCGGCTGGGACAGGCCGCCTGCGAGGGGGGCGCCACACCCTACCTTCTCTCCTGGGAAGATCAGCCGGTTCTTCCCTAGCATGGCTCTGAACTTGTGGACGTACAACGCCTTGAAACAGTCCCTGCAACACAGACACCAGCAGCTGCAGCAACACAGCCCCGACCACCCAGCAACACTTTGCAGGCTGACAGCCCGAGAGTCCACCAGGTTACATTTTCTTTCAGCCACTTCCACCCTCAAAAGCAGTGTCTTGACATTAAAAGCTTCACCCAAAGATGGGTGAGGATAGAAAGGGAAAAAAAAAAAAAAAAGTGGAACAAAAGAAAGCAAAAAGGAAGAGAAAGAGACAGAAAGGAAGAAGGGGAAAAAAGGGAGGAAAGAGGAGAAAGAAGAGAGACAAGCAGAGAGAAAGCAGCTCCCTCCCCAGCAACCCAGCAGGCAGCCAGGTGGAGCAGAGGGGCCCAAGCAGAGGGGAGTAGAGGGACCTGAGCGGAGGGGAGCAGCGCTGCCCCGGACAGCGGCCAAGCCCGGGCTGTGCCCCCACAGCATTTCCTTCTTCCTGCTTGGATGATCTAGTGTCACAACAGCCCCCAACACAGAACAGGCCCTGCCTATGAACAGCCGACCAAACACCCCATGGAGGCTTTGTGGACAGTAACTCAACAGCAGAACACTGAGGCTCCAGGGACTCCCGGGGATGTGCCACCGGGTAACCTGGAAGGTCAGGACCCTGGGAGGTTCCTTGGGCAAACACGGATGCTCACGGTGGCAGAGAGGACCCTGCAGCTGCCATAGCCGTGCCCCCTGCAGCACCATGAGGCCCCTGCTCTCCCTCTGGTCAGGCGAGGCAAGAGCTTCCTACATGCTGACCTTCTCCACCAATGAGGAACTTGCTCAAAACCCAGACTGCCAAAATCTGCAACCTGGAAGATCAGCCTGTCACCTCTTCCCAGAATAAGCAAGCAGGGGAGGGGAGCCCTGGGCCCAGAAGGAGTCGCTGTGGCCTCTCTCCTCCTCATCAGGGAGCTCTCCAAGCAGACTGGAGAGACCATCATTTCCAGATGCTCTTATGTGGTTAAAGCAGTGACTTTAGTATCTAAAACATATTTCATGACAGCACACAGCAAATCTACTTGGCCCCCAAAAATGGGCAACTGTGAGAAAGTTTGGAGAAAACAACTTATTTCATCCGTTTGTCTTCTTTTTCAGAAACTTAGTAAGTAGAGTCCGATACTCTGGGAGACCAATTTAAAAATGTGGGCTGGTCAAATAACTCAACGTGTTAGTCTGCTATGCATGCCACGTCACCAGAATTTCATAAAGCAGGTGACAAGCCTGACCCCTGTGGAGCTATGGACACTGTGAACATGACCAGACACTGAAAAGTTATGATTCACGGGCAACGTGACAGGGCCACAGACAGCTTGAGATCAGACAGAACATGCTAGGCCTCTCTGGGACCAGCCCCTGCTCCTGTCCAGAGGTCCCCCCCCAGATTGCCCTGGTGGTCCAGTGGCTAAGAGTCTGTGCTCCCAATGCAGGGGCCTGGGGTCCATTCCTGGTCAAGAAACTAGATCCCATGTGCCTCAATGAAGACCTGATGGAGCCAAATAAAGAAAACAAAAAAAGAAACCAAAAAACCTCCAAAGGTGCCCCCACAGCTGGGTCAGAACCCCCCCTTCCATCCCCCTCTCTCTCTCTCTCTCTCACAATACAGGCAACACACAGAGCACCTGCCAGGAAGCCCAGGGTGCTCCAAGCTGCCCCTGAAGAACTCTTCTCGCCTGCACCACACTCCTCTTCACCTTCGCTCCCAACTCTCTCTGTAAGAGACACCCGGACCTTCCTGCCACCTGATGCATGCCTGGACGATGGGAGAACAGCACTCACACAAGAACCGACACCCAGAGCCATACACACACACCCACCCACCCCTGGACATTAGGAGTAAAATGCTTTCAAAAGCAAGAAATAAAGCCACAGAAATGGAGGCAGTCCTGGTTACTAAGACTGTGTGTGCCGAGTCACCTCCCACCTCCAGGCCTCACCTGCAGAAGGCGTCTCCAGCCCGGATCACCACCACAGGCAGGCCTTCCTTGCACTTCACACACTTCTGATCCCGGGTTCTGAGGCATTGGGAGAAGAGAGACCAGGACACTGATTACACGCGCTCAGGGGCTTCAGAAAGGCGGCAGCCGGTTTCTCATCTCAAGCTGTTGTACCAGAGAAGCCATGGTGGGGTGGGGGTGGGGGGGAGCCCGCACCTCACAGACCGGACCTTGTATCTTCTCCAGACTACCCCTCTGAGGAAATACCAGGGCCCTAAGAGGATTTCAGTTCGTTAAAGCTAGCTCAGTGGGCTCTCTCAGGGCTGGCACGAGAAGGGAGACAGCTCGCTTTGGGAGGTCCTGGAGGGGAGAACTGGAACCAGAGTGCAGAAGCGGCCGGGAGGCCGACTTTCCTCGCCGAGTAAGGACAGTTTGGTCAGAGGCGGAACCATTCCACTGGCTACAAAAATTAGAGGAGCGAGCGCGCCAAGTGTTCACCACGGGATTGCCAGGCACTCCCTGGGTGCTGAGGAGCGAGGTCCACCCCACACCAGAGATTGCTGGACTCCCAGAACCCGCCCTAGGCGGTCTCCGGGCTTCCCGGAGCGTGGCTCCCGAGACTGAGCGCAAAGCGCGCACAGGCTGGCCCTCGGGGCAGAGCTCGCAGCCTGCCGGAGGGTCGGAAAGAAAGAGGCGGGTGCAGCTGCCCAACTTTTACCCAAGCCGTGGCTGCGGCGGCCCCTTGGGGGCGGACTCCCGGTACTCCTCAGACATCTCGCACATGGCTTCGCCGTGCCGCTTAGCAGACAGCTTCGACGGCAGAAGCAGGACGCATCCTGACTACGTCACCTAGGCGCCGGCGCGAGGGGTGGCCGCTCCCTATGACGTCAACACGACGCCGACGCAGCCGTGACGCTCGAACCGGGGGCGGGCGCTCCTTCTGACGTCAACTCGGCGCCGGCGCGGCCGTTACGCTCAGGCCGAGCCGGGACAGGGGCGGCGGCGGCGGCCGGCCGAGCCCGGGGATGGCGATGTTCCGCAGCCTGGTGGGCTCGGCTCAGCAGCGACAGCCGCCGGGCGGGCCCGCGGGCGGCGACAGCGCCCTGGAGGCGCAGTACAGCTGCCCCATCTGCCTGGAAGTCTACCACCGGCCCGTGGCCATCGGCAGCTGCGGCCACACGTGAGTGCGCTGGCCTCCGGGAGGCCGCGGGGTCGGGCGCCGCCGCGGGGAGGTCTAGGCCACCCCAGTGCAGTCCCAGCGCGCGAGGACTTGGGGGGCGAGGGGCTTCACGCGCAGCGCCGTTTCTGCCCTCTGGGCACGTCCATCCGCCTCAGCCCAGCGTCCTGCCCGCCCGCCCCGGGCGCTCGACCCCAATCACCCCGTCGGCAGACAGGGCCGACCTGCAGCTCTGCCCGATCTCGGGTGCCAGGAGCCGCTGACCGCCTCGGCGGGCCTCCCTGGGAACTCAAAGGGCAGCGGGCGCGACATCTGTGCCGGTCGCCTTCCACCTGGTCTCCTGGAGACTGGGGTGGGCAATTGTAAATAAATGCTTTATGGCTTTTGCTGTCAACTATTTTTTGGATCCGCTGTCAGCTTATCGTGACTGCAGAGGAAAGGAGTTCCCTAAAGTTTGGACAAATGCTTGCTTGGAGTCTGGTGCTGTTTTGTTGTGATGGAGAACTTGGGTCACCATGGGGCACTGAGCAGCCAGGCAGGCTGGCCCTCGGTGGACCAGATGCCACACATCAAGCTGCGCCAGGGCCAGTTGTTTCAGGAACACAAACCGGAGGATGTGGCTCTTCTCCCAGCAGAGAGCTGCACTCATGTCTTCTGGGAGCTGCCAACCTGGTTGGGGGGCGGGGGGCGGGCTGAGATCAGAGTGTGTGGTCTCCATTTCTCCAGAAGGCTGAATAACATAGCTCTTGAGTGAAATTAAAAGGGTGGGAGAAGGGGGCAGGAGGGCTTGGCTGCCCGCAGAGCTGCTGAGGAGGTGGGGCCAAGGTGCACCCAGGATAGCAGGAGGCCCCAGAACATTTTGCAAACAAAGGCAGCTGGCCTAGGAGGTTCTTGATGCAAAGAGGAAACTGGAACTGCTAGGTGTGTATGCTGTGTATCCTCAGGCTGCAGGACTGTGTCAGGAGTCGGGAAGCCTTTACACACACACAGTGCAGGCGGCACAGACACCCACCTGCGCACCCTGGGAGAGTGCTGCTGACTAGTCCTGAAGGCACTGTGCCTCACTTTTTCATGCTGTTTGTGACATTTTGGCAGGGGCAGCTTTTGAACAGCACCTCTCTCGTCAACACACACCAGTGGGTGTTGTCACAGTGTGTTCAGCTTCTTCCAGCCGATCATTGAGAGAGCTGCAGAGCTTGTCTTGGGGCCCAATTTTAGAAAGCCTTTCCTGGGCTTAGGATTTCTATCAACACTCGCCCAGCCCTAGACACAAGGCTTTTTTCCCAAATAGTCTTTTTAGAATACAGAACTACACAAACTGCTGTGAAAGCATATTCTTCTATAATACCCTCTCCCCACACTTTTCTTGGCAGAATCAGACCCCTCTTCTCCTATTCCTGAGGCTGGTCCTGCAGCAGCCTCTTCTTCAGCTTCTGCCTTAGAAATATTTTCTTCCTGACTCTACCTGCTGATGTAAACCTACTGGCTGTTTATCTCTGCTGCTTACTTTCCATAAGTTTCTTGTCCGATGTTTTGAAGGCGTGTGTACAAACAAATATGAAAGATTTAAAGACACACCTTTCCTTTTAAAAAGTCTGCTGGTGGTCTGGTTATTTGCCTCACCCCACAGCTACCTGACTAAGCAGTTTCCTTCCACAAAATAGGTTTTCTGGATGTGACAGCAGCCCTGCCTGGGCCTGGATTACTGCTCCAGCACCAGACAAAAGGGGACAGGTCACAGGGAGAGCTTTCCAGCAGGAGCCCAGAGGCAAGGGGGCTCCTTGGTAGAGACTGTGGAAGCACTCCCAGGAAGTCCCCAGAGGAAGCCAGTAATCTGTCACACTCAGGGGATGCCCTGGGCAGTAAGCCGCATCTGGAACCAGAAGCCACCTGGCTGTTTCTAATGCTCTGACGAAGCCTCCCCTAGTGCCAGTGTATTTGGGCCAGAGTTCTGCCTGGGCTGCCTCCAGCCACTGTGCCTCTTCTGTCGCCCTCTCTGGTCAGTGCCATCACACTGTCCCCCACTTAAGTGTCCCCACGTGCAGTCTGTTAATGAACAGAAGTTGTAGAAAAACTAGTACACTCATGCATAAGGAGATCCATAGGGAATGGTGGTAACAGACATTTTCTGAGTGCTCCCTGCTTGCAGAGTCCTGGGAGACAGGTGCTGTTCCTCTTCCTGTGCAAGGAAAAGGAGATCACGGTGACCGAGGGCAGTTCCCAGGTGCGCAGCAAAGCTGAGGCTGGAGCTCAGGCTGCTGGGCCAGGCCAGCCTCTCAGCCCCTCTAACTGAGGCCTCTTCTGCGGCCACAGCCCCCAGCACCCATGGGCCAGTGCCTGCAGAGACCTGGGACTGCTAAGCATATACTAGCCTGGAGCGGGCTTCTCTGCTCAGTTTGCAAGGCCTCTGTCCACCAGCTCAGTGGCCTGAGAGGCTTGGGTCCCAGGCGGCTCCCCTGTGTTGTGCAGGGGGTGACCAGTGGGGGCAGCACTGGAGCGATGGGCCCACGCAGAAGAGGCTTCGGCCAGCTGACAGGCTGCCCCCAACGCCCCAACCAGGTCTCCATGTGCCTGTGAGGGCAGGGGCCACGCTGCACCTCGTTCTGTCCCCGGCTCCTCAGGGAGTAAGACACGAGATGGCAGTGTGGCAGGCGGGGCTCGTCCTGCTTCTGGAACCGCAGCTTCCCTGCCTCCCCTCCCCACCAAGCGCCCCTCTCCTGACCCGAGGCCGGTTTGTCCTGAGCACACCCTCAGCCTGGTGCTCCGTGAGCTTCCTCCAGCTCCTTGAGGCTCAGGGGACACATCCCCTCACTGAAAGCACACACAGGTGGCTGCATGGAAGCCAGCATGCAGGAGAAGGGCCTCTGGATCACCTGGGGTGCCTCTTCCTGAGAAGAGGTGAAAATCTGAGGCGGAAGGATGGGGGCCTGTGCTCAGCCGGGCCGTCTGTGCCCCCAGAAATGCCCGCAGCCCCACCTGCCTGACCCCCGCGGGACAGGGCACACCCCGATGCCCGGCAGGGTTTGTGCAGGCCGCCAAGCTGCCACCTTTCTCGCGGGGCTAAGCCTATGGGCTGTGGACGAGGCTCCAGTCTGCTGAGCAGACACCTCGACACTTCCTACAAGGCCAGACTGAGCTGGTCCTGAGATCAGGCTCTTGGTCCCTCTTGTCCCCCAGCTGAGAGTGTTCGACCTGCGGCGTGTGCTCTTCCGCAGCACAGGGCTGGTTATGAACATGAGCTGCTGTGGCCAAGCACCCTCAGGTGCAGAACACGGCATCTCCAGAGACATGGCTAAGAGCTCAGAGCCAAGAGGAGCCTGGGTGCCTGGGCACAGCCCCTCTGCCACCCTGCCTCTGCTCAGGCCGGGCCAGAGGCCTGCTTTCCTAGGGACAGGGCATGTCCCAAGACTGGTGACGCTCTCTGGCCAGCCTTGGCCTTGCTCCGTCCAGTGAGTGCTGGGCCCTGGGGCCCTGTGGTTTCCTCTCAGCACTGGGGGTTAGTGATTTTACCCCCAGACTTAGTGGGTGGAGGGCCTCCAGGGTCTCCCACGCTGTTCTGGAGCCCCCGAGGTATTGTCATCACCTGTTGCAGTGAGATAGGCAAGGTGGGCCCTGGCCCTCCCACAACCAGTGCTCTTGCTGGGACCAAGTCTGGTGGCTAGCACAGGACAGGGGGTCACGGCTGCAGCTCAGGAGCCCATGATGGGGCAGGGACAGGGCCATTTTTCAGCCAGATGGTGCCCACCCCGCCTGCAGGCCCCGCACAGAAGCACCCGCTGATGTAGGGGCGTGCAGCCCTCAGGCCCGTGTCCCCCCTGCAGGTTCTGTGGGGAGTGCCTCCAGCCCTGCCTGCAGGTGCCGTCCCCGCTGTGCCCACTGTGCCGCCTGCCCTTCGACCCTAAGAAGGTGGACAAGGCTGCCCACGTGGAGAAGCAGCTCGCATCCTACAAGGCGCCCTGCCGAGGCTGCAGTAAGAAGGTACTGGCTAGGGTCCTAGCAGGTGTGCAGGGGAACCGGGCGCAGGCCACCCCCCAGTCCTGTTGAGCAACCTGCTGCTCCACTCACTTCCCGAATGTGGCCTGGGCTCTAGGCTGTGGCTGATGCGGGGATGGGGGCTGAGCTGAGCCCACCCTAGACACAGCCTAACACACCAGTGACCCTCGGACTGCAGGCGGTGACTGAGGCAGGCCCAGGCCCACCAGTCCCTGCAGCACCCGAGCTCCCCAGCCTGCCCCACACTGCTTTTCCTGCAGGCAGGCGCACCACCTCGCAAGGGACCCAGCCTGGGAGCAGAACGTGAAGTGAGGTTTTCAGATTCCACAATTGCTCAGGTTAACTCTCCTGAGTTACCACAGTAGGAAGCGGCCCTGGTTGCTCTGTCCTCCGGGTCAAATATCTGAATGTCCAGGGGCCTCCTTCAGGCTCTCATGCCCCTCCCTCCCAGCCTAAGAGCAGCGTGAGGCACCCCCGCCCTTGTTCTGTGTTGTGGTTCTTTCCACACAAGTGGGATCAGAGGGGCAGGCCTCATGCAGTGTCCCCAGCCCTGGGCAAAGGGGGGCCAGGCTGGTGTCAGGAGGCCCTCCCCTGTACCTCTGGCTCCTGGTGGGCACTCCTAGAGGCCCCTGCCCTGGAGAGCGAGCACTCCCCTGCCCTGCCCTGTTCTGAGCCAGTTCCGCCTCTGGCCAGAGTGGGCAACCTGGTAACCGAGAAGGTTGTGTCACGTTTGCTTTCCTACTTCTTGATAAGGAGTTTTCAGCACATCTGACTGCCTAGAATTTTGTCTGCTGGCTCCCGTTATGAGGGGTAACTTTTCACAAATAAACACCCTCCCATGGGATCCCTGGTGGTCCAGTGGCTAAGACTCCACGCTCCCAATGCAGGGGGCCCACCTTCGGCCCCTGGTCAGGACACTAGATCCTACAAGGCCCAGCTAGAGATCCCAGTGGGGCAACTAAGACCCAGAGCAGCCAAATCAATCAATCAATTAAACAAACAACCCTCCCATGTCCCCCAGCTCCCCAGGGGCCCCGTCAGGGCTGCTCCCTGAAGGCCCCCTGCATGACCACAGCGTGAGCTGTGAGCGCCTGCTTCTGGGTGCAGCTCCGCAGCCCTGGGTGCATCGGCCTCCTTCAGCCGGGGTGCTGGCCAGGGTGTCAGGAACCAGGGGCCCAGCCCCCACCCCCTGACCCTGCCCTTTCTCTTCCCAGGTGACACTGGCCAAGATGAGAGTGCACGTGTCCTCCTGTGTGAAGGTCCAGGAGCAGATGGCCAACTGTCCCAAGTTCGTCCCCGTGGTGCCCACGTCCCAGCCCATCCCCAGGTAGGCCCCGCACAGGTCATCCTCTGTGGGCACTTTCTGGCCTATGTCACAGGGTGGGCAGTGTGGCTCCGCCCTGAGGAGGTGGGAGGGCTGCTGGGCCCCCTGCGGAGGGCCTCAACCCCTGCAGGAGGGGACCCAGGAGGGCCTGGCCCAGCCCACCTGTCACCCCCCAGTGGGGAGCGCAGTCCTTAGGCTGGGGCCGGACAGATACCACTCTGGGCGCGCAGCCTCGTCGAGGAAGGAGAGACTGGGAGTTACTAGATGGGAGCTCCTGGTGGAACGTGCAAAGGAGGGCAGGGGCTCCACCACAGCAGGGCCCACGGTGTGGGGGAGGGCAAGCCGGCTGGGCCGTAGGAAGGGGGGCAGCGCCACTCACCCCCCGCCCCGGCCCAGCGCCGTCCCCAACAGGTCCACCTTTGCTTGCCCTTACTGTGGCGCCCGCAATCTGGACCAGCAGGAGCTGGTGAAGCACTGCGTGGACAACCACCGCAGCGACCCCAACCGCGTGGTAAGCCCGCCCGCCCCTGGGACCCTGCTCCCCACACACACGGCCCCATGGACTCACCCCCCGCCTCCTGGCTCTGTCCCAGGTGTGTCCCATCTGCTCGGCCATGCCCTGGGGTGACCCCAGCTACAAGAGCGCCAACTTCCTGCAACACCTGCTCCACAGGCACAAGTTCTCCTACGACACCTTCGTGGTGGGTGACCCGCCTTCCCCCTGCCCTGCAGTGCTGGTGGTGGGCGGGTCTGCAGGGCCACTAGAGGCAGAGGTCTGGGGGCTCTGGGCTGTGCAGAGTGGGCCCCTCACCCACAGGCCAACCAGCTCTCCTCACTCGGGGCTCCTCTGGGGGAGGTGCCATCGTAGGGGCACCATCTCCCTGGTTTTGCACTGAGGCCTGGGGACACAGACCCTCCTTGGAGACAGGCCCCTCCGAAGCCCACTGGGCAAGAGCCACATCCCACCTGCAGACACTCCCCTCTTGTGCGCCCCCAGGCCTACTCTTCCCGTCCCCTGCCAGCCTCCAGGCACCCGGCCTCATAGGGTCCTGCCTCTGCTCCGCCCACACTTGGTCCTTGAATCTGGGGGGAAAGGACAGCTCTTGTTACTTGCATCCACCGTGCACAGTCTGTCCAGCCCTCCATCACTGGGCGCAGTGTTCTCAAGGCAGTTGCTGTGTGGACTTCAGGGCAGCCAGACCATCCCCAACTGGTTGCCATGAGGTGCCCGGGACCCATGACCGTGAGGGCTGAATGGCGGCAGGGCGGGGGGACTGGACGCCGGTCTGTCTGAGGTGACCGGGCGGGGCTGGCCCTGAGAGACCACGGCGTCCCGCCCAGCTCCGCCCCTGTCTTCCAGGACTACAGCATCGACGAAGAGGCCGCCTTCCAGGCCGCCCTGGCCCTGTCTCTCTCTGAGAACTGACGGTGCCACCACTGGCTGAGCCTCCCCACCTCCAAGGACAGAGCCCGCCGGCTCCTGCGCCCAGACCCGCCTGGGAAGGCGCCCCGAGGGCCGGGCAGAACCACATCGCTGCCAGAGGAGAGGCCGCGTCCCCACCGCCTGCGCTCCTGCTGAGCGCCACTGGCTCCTCGGTGCTCGGGCTGAGCAGGTGGCCTCGCGGGGCAGCCACTGGGGCAGAGTGCGGCCCCTGTCCGTGTCTCAAAGCCATGCTGTCCTCCCTGCCGAGAGGACCCTTCAGGCCCCTCCACGTCCGCAGGCCCTGCCACCCAGCAGGGATGCACAGGGGCCTGGCCCAGCACCTGGCAACGCTTCCCCCTTGCGCGCTCGGTACTGGCTTTTGTGATACCTAGAGGTTCCGCACTTTTCTATATTATCCGGTGTGATGACCTTTTCACGTTTTCTAGAGCAAAGACAGAGCAGTTACCCTTCATATTGCAATATCTGTGTTTGACTAGGAACAATAGTATTTTTATGGAACATTTACAAAATTATATTTTTTAAAAAAAACAAAAACAGTTGTGGGATAGGTGGGGGAAGGAGAGAGACAGGACAATGGCTGTGCGTGGGGACCAAGGTGACCACATCCCCAGGTCACTTCGCTGTTCCCCAGGGTCCCAGTCTTCTGGCTGGTGATAACAGCCAGAAGAAATCCCAGTGCCTGGCCACTTGCGGAGGCAGCCGGGTCTGCTCCTGGCCTCCCACCCGGTCCCGGCCTCAGCCCCGCTGTCACTGTTCTGAAGCTGACCACCTCCTGCCCCAGGCAGGGCCACCCACAATGGTGGCAGGACGCGGGGGCCGGGGCAGTGGCTGGTCAGGCCAGAAAACGCTCACTAGCACCTTCGTTTGGTTTCTGGCATAAATTATTGCTGTCTTTAAAAAAAAAAAATTTAAATAAAACGTTTCAAAGCATCTCAAGCGGCCTGACCAGTGCATTTCCTTCAGCAAATATTAACAGCAGAGGGCTGGAGTGGGGTCAGGAGACCGTCCTCTGCTGCAGGCCTGTGGGCACATGTCCGTCCCCAAGGAGTTCCACCTCAGAGGCTCCCACGGCCTCCCCAGGCAGCCTGCCAGGCTGTGCCCTCAGCATGTGCCCTCACTCCCCAGCCCAGGAGCTGGCCCTCCTCTCAGACATCCATCCAGGGACGGTGGTCTCAGGCCAATGTCAGTGCCAGGACCCCCTGCTGTTTCCAAGTCACCACAGGCCTTTAAAACATAACAAGCACCCCGTGTGGTCAGGGTCCTGGTGCCCTGCCGAGCTGTCCCTGCCTGCCTCCCCTGCCTGTGCCCTGGACCCTGCCCCTCAGGAGAAGGTGAGGCTCCCGCAGACTGTGGTAGGGCTGACAAGCAGAGGCCTCCACGAAAGGACCGTCCTGCCTGGGGCACAGTTAGCCGCTATAGAAAGCCTTCCTCAGAAGCCACCAGCACCCCACCCCCACTGAGCACCCTCTGACCCCACTGGCCACGGATGCCACCTGCCAGCCTGTCCTTCTTGCTGCCTTCCGGAAGAGGCCGTGACGTGGTCCCAGGGGCCACCCAGGCCCAGCCTCAGCTTCCCCAGGGCTGGCGGGAAAGGAAGCGTGTGGCCAAAGTCCCCCTCCTGCAGGAGGCCGAGGGGCTGGGATTCAGCCCCCTGTGTGCAGGTACAGGATCCTCGGGGTGGCCCTGGCCAGTCCCCTAGGGCATGGAGCCAGCGGGGGCAGCGCAGGGACCACCCAGCTCCAGAGGCCAGGTGCAGACGCTGCCCCGCATCCTCCCCCCACCAGCCCAGTGCCTTACTCCGCCTTGACCCTCCCCTGCCCCCGGCAATCAGCAGTGCTGACCCCTCTGGGGCTGGCCACCCTGCCCCCGTCCAGGACCTGTCGCTTCCACCCCACCCCACCCGCCCCCCCCCCCGGAGCTGCCAGCACATCGTGTTCGGGACACATGTGGTTCTGGGGTCACTGGGCCCATGTCCCAGCCCCAGTTCAGCTGGCAGCAGCTACGTTCTCCCCTCCTGGACACAGCCAGCCTGGTCAGCCACCCACAGGCCGCCTGGGGAGGACGGAGCTGCTTTCACGTGCCCGTTACGACCCTTGGTGCCCACAGAGTCCCAGGGGCAGCCTTGGGGCAGCCTCAGCAGGTCGTGACGTCACAGTGCCCTCGAGGAAGCGACGCCCAGGTGTCTGTCCCCAGGTCTCGCCCTGTAGAGGTCTCAGCACCCACCATGTCAGCACACGACCAAGGGCTCCCAGCCACAGCAGGCTGGCAGTCCCCGGGGGTGATGCCCAGGCTGCAGCGCCTCCTTCTGGACTCTCTCCGACATACCCGAGCACCGCACGGCTGCCACGAAACGTACTCCCTGGAAGGAGCTTTGAACTGCCTCACCACAAGACGGCGGGGACTGACAGGCCCAAAGACACCTCCACACAGTGGGCCTGAGAACACATCCCCAGCAGCGTGTGATCGACACCTGCCGGCAGCGAGCTTCCGTGCCCAGAACCCGTGATGAGCCCTGTTCTCTGGCCCAGCCAGCTGCCAGAGCCAGGACCCCGGAGGAGCTGCCCTCGCGATCACAGAGAAGAGAGCCATGCCCCGTGGCCCTCCAGCCTCTCCCACAAGCCGCCAGGAACGAGGGCCCAGATGGGGAAGGGGCTCTGAGAGAGTGCTGTGGAGCCCAGAGTTTGGAATTCGGCTGTGCACCAGCAGACACTCCCCTGCAAACCCCGGCCCACCTGTGGAAGCCCGACTGCAGTGACACCCGGAACAGCTCCTGCAGCGTTCCTCGTGTGCACGCCAGAGTGCAGGCCTGCACACACCTGAGTACTGACACATGCACATGTGTGTCCCTCCTCAGCCCCACATCGCCTGTGAGGCTCAGCACCTGCAGACGCACCTACTGCGGGTCACAGCTGTGTGTGGCCAGGTCCCCTCCCAGAAACCCCACGTCACACAGCGTGTGGGCCCCTCCCCCCACTCAGGAACCAGTATCACCTCTAACAGCCTGCAGCTGTCCGCAGCTGTGAGCCCCTTCTGGGGGTGGCCACACACACACTGGCCACCAGCCTGAGCCACAGCCCTGGGTCCGTGACTTTGGACAGCCACGAGGATGCTCCAAGGCAGGCTATCACAGTCAAGCCCTTATGACAAATACGCCACACACCAGCACAGGGGCCACGCCACCAGGGCAAGTGCCCTGAGTGCTGGGACAGCCGAGCCCCAGCTGCAAGGCCAGGTTCTGAGTGTCATTCTGAGCCCCAGAGCCAGGCCCACCGCGGGGCCAGGTACCTTCATCCAGGTGTCTACACTCGAGAGATCCCCAGGGAAGGGCATGCCTGGACCACACCTGACACTTTTCCATGTAATCTGACAGGTACTGCTGAGCCCCGACCACAGACCCAACCTCACCCAGGTGCTGTGGGGGAGGGCGAGAGCGTCCCACCTCTTCAGCCCTTGGGCTGCATCTAACATGGAGGGGCTTTACACATTGGGCCAGGAAGCCCAGTTAGTAGAAAATCCAGGCTCAACGGAATACAGATGCACAAGCCCAGAGTCACATTGTAAAGCACAGAAAAGAACAAAACATACCTGTAAAAGAAAGAAAACACCAATGTAGAAGGAATTGTAACAATCTTACCTGGGCTCTGCTGGCTCAGTGTCTGATAGAGGCAAGCGGGCAGGTGGCCACAAGCAGACATCTCCAAGTGTCAAGGGCAGACCCTGGGGTCCCTGCAGGTCCTGCTCTGATGGGGAGTGCCATTCCAGGAGGCTGGGGGGAGTGGGCTTCCGACAGCGCAGCATGAGGCCTAGCTGCAAGGCAAGGTGGCCATACTGAAGACAGAGGACACAGACCAAGGTGAGGGGGTACTGCCACCGACCTCCCAGGGCTGCACAGGGGCAAACAGGGCCGGCACTCGGGTTTTCCTCTGAGTCCTACTCCAGGCTGGCCCGGACACAACCCTGTGAGTCACAGCGAACAGGGAGTCTGTGTGACCACAGGAGGGCAGTTCTGAGCAATAGGCAGGGACCTCAAACTTCCCTTTGGGTCACTGCTCATGGCAGCCCTCGGAAAGGAGCACCCCCACCCCAGAGGTGCTCTAGGGTCCTCGAAATCCCTGGGGCATTTCTTGGATGAGATTGGTCGGTTCTCCATGGGAGTGCGCGAGTCCCTCTAGGGACTAAAGTCAACCTGGGGCAGCCACACAGTGGTTTACTGGGCAAGGAAAGACGGTGTGGGTCCAGGGCTGGTCCGGGTATCTGCAAGTGTTATCTACGTCTGGGAAGACAAAAAGGAAGGGAAAGTACACACGGAAAGCTTGAGGCCATGGGAGAAACACACAAGCAGAAGGCAGCCACATGTTCTCTGAAATGCATGCGAGTGGCAACCCGGTGGTAAGCCAGGTGATGGGAGAGACAGACATCTTCCATCTGTGCCCCACCTGTCTGTTTTTCCATGAGCCCTAACCAAGCAACAGACACCCTGAATGAGGCCGGAAGTGCCGACCCCGGTCCCAGTCCCACTGCCACCTAACTCAGCATGTTTTCTTTTCCGCAAAACTGAAGGCATACACGACCTGGTGTGACTCAGGCCTCCCTCCCCATGTCTCTCTGAGGCTCCTCTGTGGACTCCTCACCAACTCCACTCACCCCCAGGCTCCTGGCTGGCAAAGCACCAGGCTGCAGGTGGTGCCTGCACCTTTCAAGGCAGGTCTGCTGCACAGACAGGGAAGTGCCTGGCGGTTCTCAGGGGCCTGGCAGTGTGTTCCTCCACCCCCGCCAGAGACGGACCCCTGAATTCATCAAATGTCCACATCAGAAGGTACCAGACATG
The DNA here is from genome assembly GCF_033118175.1 of Dama dama. Lineage (NCBI taxonomy): Eukaryota > Metazoa > Chordata > Mammalia > Artiodactyla > Cervidae > Dama > Dama dama. Next base: position 19,973,478 of record NC_083684.1, on the reverse strand, counting down.
CAGGCATGGCCGGCTGTCGGTGGCACTGAAAACTCCAAAAGACACAGAAGGTGAGGCTGCCTGGACCACACAGTCTGGGCTGCAACAGTGGGTGCCCTCTCACCCCACTTCCCACAGCTGCCTGTCTGAGCCCTCGGAATTCCAGAATGCCAGGCAGTGTCCTTCCTCCCACCAAATGAGCTTTCTTGAGCCAACTGCTAAAGTACTGTCTCTTCTGGGCCCCCTCCCATTGGGAGAGGGACAGTCTCCCCGAGGTCGGTCGAGCCCCTGGTCACCACTCTAGTGGGTCAGCAGGGTCAGCTCTGGAGTTCGGGGCTGGCGCTCATCAAACCTACCTTTGCGGGTTTACGCAGGAGGCGGGGCGGGTTTATAACTGGCTGGAGCAGGTTCTCCGAAGCTGGACTCGGCTCACGCTCCCACCACAGGGTGGACTGAGCCCAGCTCGGCTTCCGCCCAGCCCTGACCTCCGCCCTTCAGTCCACGGCGAGTGGGCGCGCCAGGTCTCGGGGTCGGCGTGACTCACGGCGCGCGCCAGGGAAGTCCCGTGGGCTGGACACGCAGCCACGCGCTCCCTCCCCCGCGGCCCGCGCACCTGTCCTGGGCGTGGCCCGCGGCCCCGCCCCGCGGCCCCGCCCCGCCCCGGCCGCGCCGCGCGCTGGTTGGCCGAGGCGGCGCGCTATGCTAATAACCTGACCCTCCAGGCACCTGCGGGCCGCGCAGCCCGCGGGCGCCGGCGGACGCTCAGCGGCACCCGCGCGAGGGCACCATGCCGCGCTCCTTCCTCGTGAAGACGCACTCCAGCCACAGGGTCCCCAACTACGGGCAGCTGGAGACGCAGAGAGGTAGGGGCTGCGCGCTTCCCTGCCCCGCCCAGGGCTCGACTCCCGAGGGGCAAGAGGGGAGACGCCTCCCCCCCACCCCCACCCCCACCCCCGGGAGCCGGGACACCTGCCTCAGGTGGGAGGAGGGACCACGGGGATGAAGGTAGGAAGGTGTCCCGCGGGAGCCTTATGCACTTTAGGAACCTCGGCCTCGCGTCAGGCAGAGTGGGTGAGGATTCTCTGTCCACTTAGATAAGTTTCCAGGCCCCTAGTCACTCTGAGGCTCTTCGCTATTGCCTGGCATGTTCATCCTAGCAAAGCGGACCCCAGGGCCATCTTCCTGGGGCAGGATATTTGAGAAAGCCCCACAGATATTGCGAAGAGAGACGACGAGGCTGCTCTCCAAGGGCCCCCAGAGCATCCTGGCTTGGGTGGTGAGCAGAGAGGGCGGGAAGAATGACCCAGGGGCCCGTGGTGCCAAGGCCCAGCTCGCCCAGTAGTCTGCTGGGCCCTCTCCAATGCCTCCTCACCCCTCCTGGAGGTCTCCTTCCTTCCCACCTCCCCTCACCCTAGAGAAGGTTGCCCAAGATAGGGTGGACTAAGGGAGGACAGTCCTCACCCAGGTGGGGAAACGGGCATCCAGCAACCAGGCCTGGGCACTCATCCCCACTGCCTTTACGGTCAGGACACGTGGAGGTCCCAGGGCAAAGGCCTCTCCAGAGTGGTCAGAGATGCTCCCAGCTCCACAGCTTCTTGGGGTGAAGACCCTCTGGGGTACTGCTGTCCCAGAGTGGGGAGGAGGGACATTGTGGAGACTAGAGCACATAGTCAGTGCCCACTCAGGACTGGCAGCAGGGAGAGAGAGTCCAGGCTGGAGGTGGGGGGCGGGTGCTGCCACCAGTGGGCAGCGTTTAGAACTGGGATCCTCAACTTCACATTTAGAAATCCTGTTGAGTCACCACCAGCAACTTTATAAAATAAAAAAGAACTGAAACCATCAGAGTGCAATGCAGACAGTAAAGGAAACTTTTCTTTTGGATATACATGTATGACAGAACACATAATTCACATGGGTCATGGCTTTAAAGGCTGAAAAACCATTGTCTAGAGTCCAGTGTCACAGGCACCCCACTTTACATCAGTGCAGACCCCGCAGCCACCCAAGGCCCAGTGACTGACGGTCAGGGAGCAGCCTCAGAGCCACCAGTGCTCTGCTCCCCACCCCCTCCCTCGTCCTTGTAGCACCAGCTTCCTGAAGCCAAGTGGCTGTGGTGATCCTCTTTCTGTCAGGCAGTTACCCTAGCATAGACCTGAGATGCTGGATTTGGGGTCCCCCATTCTTTACTTTTCAATAAGTGCCCTTTTAGGCCTCCCCAGGGAACCCCTGAAGCCAGAAGGGAACTTAAGTCTCTTCTCCCAGGAATCTGAGCTACAGGATGAATAAAACAATCTAGCTAACCCAGGACATATGGGGAAACATTTAAAGTATTAACAGAGGGACTCCTCTGCAGTCCAGTGGCTAAGACTCTGTGCTCCCAATGCATGGGGCCTGGGTTCAATCCCTGGTCAGGGAACTAAGACCGCATGTGCCACAACTAAGACCCAGCACAACCAAAGTAATTAATTAACTAAAAAGAAAAGTATTAACAGGAGCATGCAGTCACAAGCACCCAGCAGATGGCTGCCTCTCCCCTGCCCTCCCACTGGGGTCAACACTGGCCCCCAGATAGGGTTTGGCTCCATGGTGGCACCTGGGGCCTGGGTAGTGGCTGAGCCTCAGAGACTTAAGGTGACTCTCTTCCTATACAAGGGCCCTTAGACTCTCTGGGCACCCCAGTGCTGTCTCCAGAAATTCCTTGGACTTCACCTCTTAGCTGGTCACTGTCCAGCCTCCATTTCTGGAAGGACAGGAAACTGGTGTGTTGATGTTATCACTGGGAAGACTGCAGTGGAAAACCGGTGAAGTCAGGAGAGAGTGGAGGGTGGGAAATTTCCTTCACTTTTCCATTTCTCTGCATCCTCATCAACATGTCTAATGGTCTATTTTTAATTCTAGCCATCCTAGTGGGTATGATGTGGCACCTCACTGTGGCTTTAACCTGCATCTCCCTGCAGGCTAAGGACATTGAGCATCTTTTCTGGCACTTATTGACCATGTGTATGTCTTCCTTGGAGAAGTGTCTATTCAGATTCTTTACCTATTTAAAAAATGGATTATTTGTTGTTTCATTGTTGAGGGCAAGGTTTCCCTATATGGTCCCGACTCTAATTCCTCATCAGATATCGGATTTGCAAATATTTTCCCCATTTTATGGTCTGTCTTTCTCAACCCAGAGCAATAGCGTGGACATAGAAATGGGGCCAAAGATTTATTTCAACACATGAAATAAGAAATAGATTGAGAGCTGTTTGGAGATTTGATCTTTGGGGATGTGTAGAATTGAACTCTTACTTTCCTAACTTGTTTACTCTGGGGGCTTTTGCCCCCTGGGTCAAGCATGAGGCATGCTGGCCCACAGCCTGAGGGCAGGCCGACCCAGGAGGCAGCGGACACCAGCTGGAACAACCTGTTTTGACCCAGGAGTGTCTGCAGGAGGCTGTGTGCACCTGTGTTGCGATGGGCAAGGGGGGATCGGGGGTGACTGGAGGCTAATTAGCTATTTTACACACATCGGCCTGCTGCCAAGTGCTGTGAATTAATGCTGCGTGGGAGCCCACAGGACGGAGCTCCGAGCTGACCCTGAGCTGGGGTAGGGGCTCAGAGACAGGGCCTTTCTTGCCCAGGGTGTCAGAGGGCCTCCCTTGGCCCCTGAGGGATGTTCTGGGACCCTGTGAGATGTTTCTCTGTCCATGTTTTTAAAGAGGAACTGAGATTCCTGCTCTGGCCCAGTGGCCCACACTTCTGTCTGGTGAGGACCTCCTTTGCGCAGGGCTGCCAATGGCCTGGTTGTGGGATTGGGCCAGGAAGGCGGGTTGGAGAACTTGCAGCGCTGGGACGCAGACTTCACCGTGCACTGTCTCCTCGCCCTGCTTCTAGATGCCAGTGGTGCCTGTTCGGCCTGCGGGGGGCTGGTGGTGCCCTTCGTGCTCCCAGACAAGGCAGCCCCGCCCACATCTGGCGACCCTCCCCGGCCCTGGGACTTCACCTCTGTCGTCGCCCACGTCTCCCTGCCCCTCCCCACGTTCCTGTGTAATGAGGAAGCTGGCAGGGCCTCAGGGCCAGGCCCCCTGGAAGTCAGCCTGGAGGACCATCGGGCTGGCCGGGCCCCCAGCGCACCTCTCAGAGACAGCGTGAACCACCTCAACCTGCCCCCACTGCTGGCTCTGCCCACGCGCTGGCCCTCGATCCTGAACGCAGACGGGGCCCAGGTTCCGGGCTGCTGCCTGCCGGGGGCCGAGCGGGCCCCCCACACCCCGGGGGGCTTCCCTTGCCATAAGTCCTTCCATGCACCGGCCGCCCTGGCCGGGCATCAGCAGCTGCACTGCCACCTGCAGGCCCAGCGCTGCTTCACCTGCAAGTTCTGCGACAAGGAGTACGGCAGCCTGGGCGCCCTCAAGATGCACATCCGCACGCACACGCTGCCCTGCCTCTGCGCCGTCTGCGGCAAGGCCTTCTCCAGGCCCTGGCTGCTCCAGGGCCACCTCCGGACCCACACAGGTAGACGTGGGCCCCCGAGGGGCCAGCTGGGGGCGGGGTGAGGCCTGGCTCTCAAAGCGGGAGGTGTGGGGGAGAGGGCTGGTTTCATAAGCAAGAGGATGGATGCACACACAGTGCTTCTACTTCCCCGTGTCCTGAGGCTGCGGCTCAAAGGCCCACACCCCCAGACTCACAGGTACCCGGGTTTAGGACACAGAGGCATCCTTTTGAGGACATTCCTGTCTCCAGAAACAACTCATACACCTGGTGGGATGCACAGGGCGTCCGCGGGGCCTGACTTCTCATATTCTGTGGCCTTTCCACATTCTGGAGGAGCAGGAAAGGAGAGGAGCCAGAAAGGCCTGGCGTGGGCAGGAGGACCCCAGGGGGTCACACAGTCTGTCTGAGGGACAGAGACGGGGGGCTGGGAGTTACTCTGGAGCAAACCCACCACTGGGTGAGAGGGTGGCCGCAGAGCACACGTGCTGCAGAAGAGGGGCGGGCGGGAGGGGGTGTGGGGCCGGGAGCCGCGTCTCCACTCTCTGGATTACAAACTAAACAGCCCAGAAAGAGTGCGCGGGCCCGGCCCGGCCCGGCCCGGCCCTGGGGAACTCTTCCTCTCGAGTCCAGGGCTTCGTGAAGCACTCGGTCAAAGAGAGACAGGCACAGAGAGGCAGCTGCAGGCCTCACCACACACTGTCCTAACTGGGCCTCCCTCACCCTCGGTCACAGCCCTGTGAGTCACACTGAGTGAGGGACGGGAAGGAGGGCTTCGTAGGAGCCTTTTCCCAGGCTGAAAATCCATCTGGTTTTCCCTGACCACTCACTGAGGATGTCCCCCTCCGGGCGCCCCGTCACACCGTCAAGGGTCAGCGCCCTGGTCTGGGAACACGAAGGCCGGGCAGCGGGAATGTGATGCTCTGGGCCCCGCAGGACTCTCCACACAGACAGAGCTGAACAGAGGACTCTCACTGACCTTCCTTTTACACCTGTTGGGTCGGCCTAACAGAAGGTCCCAGCAGAGGGACTCTGTCCAAATCCCTGGTTGCCCTGACTGGAGGTGGCCTGGAGGACACGGGCACGCTCCAGGTCCTGCATGCCCCCCCGTGCACGGCCACCTTCATGGTTTGGGAGGGAGGTGGGGGGCGGGTACAGCTGCCAGAAGGCTCGCATCACCTCTCCCGTCCAGGGTTGGTGGCAGGGGTCCCGGGGAGCTCCAGCAGAAGAGCCATCTCGCCAAGGTCTGTGTTTTAGCTGCTGAGGTCTTGCCCAGGTTACCGGGCACGTGACCCCTCGGCCGAGGGCAGGAGTGGAGAGGACTCCCACCAGTTATCTGGAGGGAGGGGGCGATGGGGAGGAAGGCATTGGAGTCCCTGTGGGGGTGCTGAGCTCTGGGTGGGGCACAGCTTATTCACTTACGAGGCAGGGGCTGCCCTCCTCAGTGTTCTGGCTGCTGCAAGCAGGGTCACTCACCAGTGTCCCCTCTGCTCCCCTAGGTGAGAAGCCCTACACCTGCCCTCACTGCAGCAGGGCCTTCGCCGACCGCTCCAACCTGCGGGCCCACCTGCAGACACACTCAGACACCAAGAAGTATCGGTGTAAGCGCTGCGCCAAGACCTTCTCCCGCATGGCGCTCCTGGCACGGCACGAGGAAGCTGGCTGCTGTGCGCCCTGAGAGGGGAGGGGCATCCTCGAGGAGTCCGGCGCCCTCCCCTGCCCAGGTGAGGGGCTTCTCTCCAGGGAAGACACTCATACGGACGAGAACCTCTGAGCTGAGCCGGCACAGATGACCCCCGAGCAAGGCTGACGATGCTGGGGCTGCCCTGGGTGCCCTCCGCTCCTGACTGACAGGTTGACCTGGGCCTAGCACATCCCTGTGGGCCACCCGTGGGCAGAGCTACCTCGAGGCTCACCTCCACCTGCCTGGGGGTGGGCCAAGCTGTCTCATGTCACATGTGCACAGGCTCACACTCACGACCCGCATCCCCCTGCCTCCTCCTCACTAGGCTGTCCTGAGGAGGGAGCAGCAGGAGACCCCGAGGTGGGTGGATTCGGGGTGATAAAGAGCCCACACTCCTGATTCGCTGGCCTCTGAGGCTCACCCAGTCCCCCGAGTCCGCGGAGGAGGCTAAGCTCTGACAGGCTGCTGCAGCTGCAGGGTGCCTGGATGATCCGGGCTTCTGGCCAGGGTACGGGAAACCGAGGGGCAAGGGCCTTGAGCTATGTGGTGCTTCCAGGGCAGCAGCCCCAGGTGAGCAGGGTGCCTTCCCTTGGAAGGACGCAGGGACAGTTCAGTGCAGACGAGGGATGGGGTGAGGGTGTGAGAGGGCAGCCGAGGCCGCCTGTCTGCGGTGGGCATTTATCTCCTCAAAGTCTAACTCAGAGCACAGTCCATCCTGTGCCTGCAGCATCTCTACTGACCACCACGGACGCAGTTTTACTGCAGCCCCCTGCCCATGGCCCGAGCCCGTCACTCAGCGTCCAGACTGCCTCCTGCATGTGCCCTCCTGAGGCTGCAGCACCCTCAAACCAGCGAACAGCTGATCTTTGATCCCACCCAGACACACAGCTTCCCAAACTGACTCAGACACTGAGACCCCATCTCCTTGTCATGGGTGGCCTTCCCTCACCCCCAGACCCCAGGCGGTCACCTGCTGGGTTGGCCCGGCCTCTTGGCAGCTTGTCTGAGTCATCTGTGCCAGACCCTGGAGAGTGGCGTTCAGGAACCAGGAAGGAAGCCTGAGTCTGGCGGAGATGGGTTGAGTCCTTGACACCAGGAGGGGACGCCTGTTCCTCTCTGCAGGAGGGCTGGTCCCGGCCAAGGGACAGAGTTAGGCACCTCGGTCCCGCTCCCAGAGTGAAATCACACGGCAAGTGTCAGAGGCCCCCGCTCTCAGCCTTGAGCCACTGGACCTGCTGACCTGCTTCCCATGTCCTGTGTGACAGGACCACACCGCCCCTGGCTCTGCACACACAGACCCCAAGGACACGTCAGGGGGCAGACAGGCCCCAGGTGGCTGGTTTGATGATGGCCATCAGAAGGTACCTGGGGACATGCCAGAGGAAACTGGACCTTGGGCTTCTTTGGACCAAGGGTGACCCTGATGAAACTAACCACCCAGGAGAGCCCCTGCTCCAGCCTGAACCAGACTGTATCTGCTGACAGAACACAGACCCTCCTGGAGGAAGCCACATTTGCGTTCCCAGGCCCACTGCTCCCCTCACAGGAATCAGCCTCCCTCGAGGGACAGATGGCAGGAACCAGACGCTTCACTTGAAGGAAAGGTGCCCTTTGCTGGGGTGGCCGTTACAAACTCACAGAGCGGGGCCCTCAGACCACAGAGAATGACACCCCCACAGGCCTGGAGGCCGGAAGTCTGAGGCTGAGGTGCCGGCTGAGCTGGTCCCTTCTGGGGCCCCAGGCCTCTCTTAGCTCCTGTTTTGCTGGCTCCTCTGACGTTCTGTGGCTCGTGGAAGCATCACCCCCATCTCTGCCTCCGTCTCCCCGCGTGTGTGTGTCTGTCTCTGTATCCAGATTTCCCCTTTTTATAAGGACACCCGTCAGACTGGGCGAGGACCCAGCCTGATGACCTCCTCTTGACAACATCCACAAAGACCCGGTTTCCAAATGAGGCCATGTTCTGAGGTTCCTGGGGGTCAGGACCTCAGTATGTGAACGGGAGGCACCGTTCACCCTGTAACAGCTGATGACAACACACGTTTACCTAGAGATACCTGGTGGGTCCCTGTTCCCCTCAGGCATGAAGGGTCGAGGTGGCAGCCATCTCACAGCCAATTTACTGGAAACACCTCGCCAAAGGCGGCCTGAGCCCACCCCCGTGGCCCCCTCTGGAGTTTGCTGGTGCCTGACCCCACCTCCTCTCCGCTGTCCTGGTCAGGGCCCCACTGTGGGTGAGAAGGGGCCTCTGGCCTACAGGGCCACCCCACCCCCACCCTGCGCTGTCTCCTGAAGTGCCCGGGCTGCTGCTGGGAGGGGTGGGCAGCCCAGGGCTCGGGAGCCTCTGCTGGTTCCTGGCAAAGGCTGAGCTCCAACTGCACTTGTGTTTGTGTCCGACCACCACACTGGACGGCTTTTTTTAAAATGGCATCCAGATGCCTGAAGGAAGCTATATTGTAAATTGTGTTCTATTTCTGAGCACCAATATCTAAATGAAGCCGATGCACCTGTTGGGGATGGAGGAAGGGAATTTCACAAGCCTAAAATAAAGTCCCATGTTTGCCCTTCTGTGCTGGCCCATGGAAAATGCTCTTATATTTATATCTGGGCTGGCGGAGGGTGGGTTGGCAGGCAGGGTGAAGACAGGCCTGGGCACCTGCCAGGGAGCCAACGTGGAATGAATGGGGGAGATGTTCCCCTCCGAGGAGGGTGGCTGCAGTCAGCACACCGCGTCCCTGCCATGGGGCCACGTCCCCGCTGGCCACTCAGGCCTCACAGCTTCCCGCCTCGCTATTCCTCGTGGTTCCGCCTGGTCAGCAGCAGCACTGACCCAGGAATCTCGCTTAGTGTTTGGGTTTCTGGAGCCCACTCCCAATACCCACGGGTGGGGATCAGGAAGGGGTCCAACCCTCACTCACACTTGTCCCCATATGAGGTGGGGCACTGCAATCTGGGTCCCCTGCCCCCCACCTACAGGCTTTCTTTTCTCTACCCAGATTTTTATGTGTCACACTTTCTCTTGTCTCCCTTTGGAAGGCCTTTTGATCACATTGCTCCACACACACTGTCAGTGCCTCTCTCTAGGGCAGGAGACCGGGTCGGGGGACCGGAGGCCCAGGACCTGAGGAATATGAAGCAGGTGTTTCGGAGGCGGTGGGCTGAGTCTGGGCAAAAGCAGGAGCCTAAGAAATCTGCAGCATTCTGGACAAGAGAATTGGGGTGGGAGTGGCATCTGCACTGTATGACAAGTGCTCCCGGGAGGCTCATGAGGGGCGGTGGACAGAAAACCCCTGGGGTTGCCTTCTGACTGGGATGCTTGCACCCAGCTCATGGCTCAGGTCCCAGGACAGGTGTGGGAGGGATGCCCGGCCTCCCGGGGGCCTGGCTGCCCCCCACTCCCTGTTGAGACCTCTCTCCTGAAGCTGAAGACACACTAGGGAGCCCAGAGGCTTCCATAAATATCGGGTTGGCCCAGAATATTCCGGGGGTTCTCTGAAAGTTTGAAAATAGCCCACTGGTTACTATCTATACTCAGAGAGCCCACTCCTGGCCTCCACTTGGTGGCTAAGTATAGCTCCCTGGCAAAGTTCAGTGGAACAAAAGTTTCCAGCCTCCATCACCTTGCAGATGGTGGAGCATTCCAGGGAGAGCACCACAGCAGCCAAGACCGAGAGGTGCTAGGGAGAGGCTGGGACATAGGCGCGGCGGGCGGCACCCCCTCCCCGAGTTGGGGGTCTGCAGGCCTCTGCCAGCAAACGCAGAGTCCTCGCCAGGTGAGCAGTGAGGCGTGCTGGCTCCAGCCTTGTGGCTCTGCTGGGCTTCACTCCACTACGATGCCTTGGTGTCTGCGATAAGGAAGTAGGTGAGCCTCTGCTAGAGCTCAGGAGGGGCCAGGGAGACATGGCAGCCAAGGAGACACGAGACGCCAAAAATACAACACAACTGCTCCCCCTAGGGAGACCCTCCACCCTTAGCCTCTCCCGGATGCTATGTCCATTCCTGACCACCAAGTTCCAGCTCCAGCCCACCTCTCCTCCCAGCTGCCTCCGCCCGGCCCACTGAGCTGCGGGGGAGGTGGTCTGGCAGCTGCCCAAGCGTCCATCCCCAGGTACCCACAGAGCGCTGGGCAGAGCTGGAGGACAGGAGGGCAGAGGGCGAGAGTGGAGGGGGCCACCACCAGGGTCCATCCTCGGGTATCATGTGGAATAGACAGCGGTCCTCCCATGGGTCAGTCAGAGCCCCCGACTGGGTTCACAGCCCGCTGTCCCCAGGCTAACCCCTCCCCCGCCTCCGCCCCTCAGAGCTGCTCTCTTGTCCCCATAAGGATGGCCTGGAACTAGTGCTCAGGAAGATGCAGAATCACTTCAGTCCGTGCTCGCAGCTCAAACACCTGCCACCTGTCCTCCCCTGGGGAACAGGCCTGGGGCCCAAGACACAGTCACAGCTGCACTTCAGAAATGGGAGGCTGCAGGAAGGAGGGTCATGGAGCCCAGGGGCCCTTCCTTGAGCGCTGCAGAGCAGCCTCTGAGACGTAGCGGCTTGGACCAGTCAGAAAGAGCCCGAGAGCGAGGACAGTCAGGTGACCCCGCTGGGCATCGCGGAGGCACGGCCGGCCGGCTGCTCAGCTCTGGTCAACTTGGGGGTCATCTCCCGCCTTCTCTTGCAGAACCTAACCCACATTCCTATACCAGCAGTTCTTCAGGTGGTCAGCAGACCAGGGGCTGCGCTGGGGGAGGCTGGTTACGGTCACCATAGCTGTGGACAGTGCAGAAGCTAGGGGGCCACACTGCCAGGGGCTCCACACACACCAGGGCACCACAGTTCACCACCGCCCACCCACACAAAGCTCATCAGCTTCAGGACATCTTCCGTCCCCGAGTCCTGGTTCCTCTGAGCTTCTGAGTGAAGAAGTACACTTGCTAGTGACAGCATTTGTGCTTTTGAGTAAAAAAATGGCCATTTTGGAAATGTCTGTCTTCCCTAAAAGCTTGGCAGTTCCCCAAGTTTAAAGACTTTTCAGATGAGAGTTTTTGATACTATAAAATGAAACTCGTCAGCATTTGGAAGCTCTGCTTAGTCAGTGAAGCAGTATTTTCCAAATGACCAATGTAGATGCCACAAAGCCCTGCCTGGACCGAAGACAAAGCAGCAGACAGACCAGCAGAGCACAGGAAGCTCACTGCCCAGCACCAGGATCAGAGTGCACTGGAGGAGATCTGGTCCTTCCCAATCAGAGCCGTGTTGGCCAAAAGTGGTTACAGTGCAGCTCACCCACCAGGCAAAGTGTCACAAGGAGGATGTTCGTGGGGCCAAATGTGGAGACGTGCAAAAACGCCAAACACCACCACTCTCCTCACTACAGCTTTGTCTCAGAAAATAGCTATTGTTCACAAAATGTTAAGGTGTGATGGGTTTATTATGATTATTTTTAATAAATTTAATAAACAAAATCTTTAAGAAACATAGCACATTTAACTTCTGAAGCAGGTGAAAATAAATGGGAGCCTCCCCCCACCACACACACACTCTCACTCTTTGGGATCCTCAATTGTCTGTGAGGGTGTGAGGGTCCCTGAGATGCACAGCGTGGGAAACCCTGTCCCTCGTGTGACCCTGGCGTATGAACGTGAGCTCTCGGGGCTGGAGTGGCAGGTGGGCAGCCCCGGGAGGAGCTGGGCAGTGGGCCCATCGCTCCATGGGAGACACTGGCTGGGCACGTGGGGGTGATTCTGCCTAGATGCTTTCTGCTTTACTCACTGACTCTGGGAACAACTCTGAGGCCATGTGACTTCCTCACCCCTGTATTCACCTTCCTGACCCCACAGTCACCCAGTTCCACCTCCCAAGTCTTTCTCAGACCAGATCTTCACCTCGACCCTCGTAGCCTTCACCATAGTCCACATTCTTGCAATTTCTCAGGCTGACAAGCGGAAGAATCTTTCTGGCCCCCAGGTCCATCTTCCATCCAGCCTCCACCCTGCATGCCGGTGCAGCTCCACCACCCTCTCACCCAGCGCTGCTCCAACCTCAGACAGGCTGTCTGTCTGTCCTGAAGCCTCGAGTTCAAGCCCGACATCCTCGGCAGCACATATGAAGCCATATTCCCCCATGACCTCCACCGCGTGGTGGCAGCCTGCATATCCATGCCTGACCTCTACCAGACCCTGGACAACCATCAAAAGAAGAAAGGAATAAACGGAATAGGGCAACCTCGACGTAACCAGACTCTCCTCCCCTTTTAATCCAGCTATCGGGGCTTTTCCCAGCCTTGGAGAGGGGTCTGCTCTTTTTAGCACAAATGGAATAACCATCATCAGCCCCAGGAGGCCTGCAAAGCAGTCTCCTGGGTTATCCAGGCCACAGGAATCAAGCCCCAGATCTATTTACAGGGGTGGCTGGGGTGCTGGACCACACGTGCGGGCGTCTGAAAGCAGGTGAGCTGGGTGCATGTGTCCCTTGATGAGGGGAATAGTTTCCACAGGCAGTGGCTCAGGCGGGGAGGCAGGAGCGTGAGCAGATGCCAGCTGCCTGTCCCGGCTGGCCAGGCCTCCCTGCCTCGTGCATACAGTACGTGATGCCATGTCTGGAGCTCTCGCTTGGGAAAGCTGGAAGTGATGGACTCCGTGTAACTTACTCCTGATTTAACCAAATGAACAGTTTCTCTGAAGGGTGACTGCACTTACCTGAGAGCTCCTTTGGGGACGAAGAGTGACCAGCAGTCACTGCAGATGCACGTGGCGCAGCACCGACATGACCTCTCTTGTGTTTTGTCCCCTCTGACAGAGGATGCTGGCACAGAGAGCCTGAAGCAGCTTGCCGGGAGTCACACAGTGGGCCCGTGGCAGAGCTGGGATTTCCGGCTCCAGGGTCCTGCTCCCAAACCACACTGCTGCTCAGTAAGCAATTTTGAATTTCCAATTTCCTTTTACTTGGAAATCAGAAATAAGGCACTAGATCAGAATGTCAGATACTATTTTTAACCTGGGGCCACAGCATGGGGTGAAATGGTCAGAAGGGGCTGGGAGGATGTGCACGGAGGGGGGCTCTGGAAGCCACATGGGAAGGGGTACCCTCGTGCCTGGCCGGGGGAGGAGGAAGGGCTTGCAGAGGGAGGCAGGCCGAAAGGAAGCTACTCAGAGCTGACCAGAGTTTGGGAAACAAGACAGAGAGGCAGAGGAAAAAGAGGAGAGGAACGTCGGAGTGACAGGTCCGTGTGTGTGTGTGTGTGTGTGTATTAGTTGCTCAGTCGTGTCCACTCTTTTTGACCCCACAAATTGTAGCCTGCCAGGCTTACTCTGTCCATGGAATTCTCCAGGCAAGAACACTGGAGTGGATTGCCATTCTCTTCTCCAGAGGATCTTCCTGACCCAGGGATCCAACCCAGGTTTCCTGCATCGCAGGCAGATTCTTTACCATTTGAGCTACAGGGAAGTTCTAATTCACAGGAACACCTTGTAATTAAAGAGGGTGATGGGTCCATAGAAGAGCTTGAAAAGATCCTGAGGCAGGTGACTGTGGGCTGCTCACAGCGGGCGTGGGGCTAAAGGGACGCAGGGAAGCGGCCCATGGCACCGTGCGCACAGCGGGGGCTCCCCGCAGATGTGGCCAGCTCTTGGCTCTGGGCCACTCCACCCAGAGCCTTTCCTCTGGATGGGAATGTCCCCAGGGACTCATAGAAAGACCCAAAGCTGAGCACAGAACATGATCAGGGATGATTATGTTTGTGAGCAGGGTCAGTGAGCCATGGCCCAGAGGCCAAACCCAGCCCTTCCCACCTACTTCTGGACAGCCCATGAGCTGAGGACGGTTGTGTCCAAAAAAAGCAGAAGACACAGCAGCATTTTTCACAGTGGTCAGCAGGCGGATGAATAAAGCATGGTCTATTGGTACAAAGGGACACTCCTTAGCAATAAAAAGGGAGGCAATCGTGACACACACCCCATGGGGGTGTCCCCTGAGGACATGACGCTCAGTCACATAAACCAGACACAAAAAGGCACGTGCCGTACGATTCCACTGATACAGGGACCTAAAGGAGTCACAGCCACAGAGACAGCAAGTAGATGGTGGCTGTGGGGGGCTGGGGAAGGAGGGTTCTGGGGAGGGAGGGTTTAGTGGGAAGAGAGTCTCAGCTTGAGAAGGCAAGGGAGTTCTGGAGGCAGACGGAAGTGATGGCCACACCACAACGTGAATGCTCCTAAAGCCTCTGAACTGTACACTTAAAAATGGTTACAATGGAAATTTTTTAAAATTCTGTTAAAAAAAAAAAGTATCAAACAATCAAAAGATTTTGTGGCCAGAAAATATTCTATGAGGGCCACACCTCCATGTCTCTGTCACGACCCATGGAGACCTGCTTGGTGTGCAGGCACAGAGAACAAATCCTGGGTCTTTGGAGATCACCAAGTTCAAGGCCTTAATCTCCAGGGCCAAGATACTAAGTCCTGAGGAGTTCAGGAGATGATGAAAAGGACAACAAGCCAGGAGGTGGGAGTGAAGTCTGGGGCACTGGGCCCTTCTCACTCTGAACAGGTGCTCCCAACCAGTGCACAGGAGGGTTTGGCCGCCTGCTGGCTCCCAGCTCGGCCTGAGGAAGAGATGGACTTCCTCCTGGAGGGATGGCGTGCTTCTGTTCAGCCCTCCCCGCTGCCTCCGCCCCCAGAACGTCCCTCCCACCTCCTGCTGGCACACCGCCCCACTTGCATCACTCCTCGGTGCCCAGGCCACCTCAGCTCCCACTGCCGACTCCTCCTACACACACTCGCCCCAGCCCACACTGTGGGCATCAGCTGTGTTACCTTGCGGTGGAGTCTACCTGCACCTCTGTAGAGTCACCTCTTCTGTGAGTGTCAGATTACCCCCGCCCCCAGGTAATCTCCCAGGAGGGAAGACACCCTCCCTTTCTGTCTCTCACTGCCACGCTGTCGTGTTTCACCCCCAGATGCCAAAAAAAACCTCGCTGCTGAGGGTCTCCAGGGTGGACTGAATTGAAATGAAAGGGCAATAAAGAAAACTCTGCACATCACCTTTTCAAGTCACCTCCTGTCCATTAATTCCCTGGAGGGAGCATTGCTCTGCTGTAGGGAACACTTATCTGTGGCTTGGAAAGTTACATACACACAGGGTTGGTCTGACTGCACAGCCCATGTGTGTTCTGCGCTCTTTGTTACTCATGGTGTATCCCTGGAACAGCAAGCTTCTGCCCTCAACACCCAGGACACTGGCTACACAGGCAGTCTTCCAGACCTCCTGACTCAGAATCGGCATTTCAACACGCTCCCTGGATGACTGGTACTCACACTAATGTTTGAGCAACGCCATACCACGCGCTCTCTTAGCAACACTGAGAAATCACTGCAAATGGAAGGAAATCTGGGAATGCACATCAAAACCACAAGGAGACACGACTTCACACCTCACGGCCATTAGGGAGGCTGCGCAAAAAAAGGAAGGAAAGGAAAGAATTAGTGTCAGTGAAGACACAGGAAATGCAAGCTGGGGACGTTGGTGGGGAGGTAACATGGTGCAGCAGCGTGCAAAAAGACTGAAGGTTCCTCAGAAAATTAAACACAGAACTACCGCGTGACCCAGAAACTCTACCTCTGGGTGTGTACCCCAAAGAACCAAATAAGAGGAACTGTAATAAGACACAGTGGACACCCACGTTCATAGCAGCGTTACTTGCCAACAGCCAAGGGGTGGAAGCAACACAAATACCCACAACAGATGAATGGATAAGCAATATGTGGTCCATCCATACAATGGAATATTACTCAACCTTAAAAAGCAGGGAAATTCTGGCACCTGCTACAACATGGGTGAACCTTGAGGACATTATGCTCAGTGAAATAAGCCAGACACAGGATTCCACTTACATGGGTCCCTGGTGCAGACAAATTCAGACACAGAGAGTAGAAGAATAGCTGCCAGGGGCTGGAGAAGGAGATCCACACTCAGTGTTTACTGATCGTAGAGTCTCAGTTTGGGAAGAGGAAAAAGTTCTGGAGACGGACCTGGGATGACTGCACAACGATGTAGTGCACTTACTGCCACTGAACTGCACACTTGAAAATGGTTAAGACTCCCCTGGTGGGTCCAGGGGTAAGACTCTGTGCTCCCAAGGCAGGGCACTTGGATTCAATCCCTGGTCAGGGAACTAGACCCCACATATTGCAACTAAGACCCAGCGCAGCCAAATTTTATTTTTTTTAAAGGAAAAGGTTAAGAAGGTAAATTTTATGTTACATATTTTACGTTAAAAAAAAAAGCTTTGAAATAAGACAGGAAGTCTGAGGAAGACTGTAAGACACGCTCCGGGCTCCATTCTTGACACTTCAGGCTGACTCCCTGAGGTGTCAAGGCACCTACCACATCTCCATGAAACACATTTTAATGGAGCAAATCAGAACACGTGACCATGTGTAAAAGCTTCTGTCCTTTGGTTTATCACACCCACCATGGCAGAACAGGCATTAACCCACATCTAGTTAACAAAAAGCCCCAGAAATAGAGGCCCTGTGATGAGCTTATCTTCTACATGCTTGAAGGCTGACTGTTCAGAGTGGGGGCTGATGGTGTCAGCTTGGGGTCTATGCCCAGCCCTCTTTCAGGGGGCTTGTTTGTTCAAGGTTCCCCACTACACAAAGGCACACTGTCAGGCACTTACACCTATGCATTCAACTGTGAGCATGGTTCACCTGATCATAACGCTGAGAACATTACCTGTATGAGGGAGGATGGATTGTGGTGGGGATAGAAGACAATTCCTCATTTCTGCTTGGTGACAATCAAAAGATGCCATCGAAAATGATAATAAAGGAAAGAGAAAAAGAAAGAGAGAAACAAGTAGGCTGTTTAGAAACATGGAGGAAGGGGCTTCCCTGTGGTTGAGTATCTGTCTGTTAATGCAGGGGATGCAGGTTCAATCGCTGGTCCAGAAGATCCCACATGCCATGGGGCAACTGAGCCCATGTGCCACAACTACTGAGCTGGCACTCTAGGACCCATGCTTCACAAGAGAAGCCACCACAATGAGAAGCCCATGCACTGCAACTAGAGAGCAGGCCTCGCCAGATGCAACTAGAGAAAGCCCACACGCAGCAATGAAGACCCAGTGCAGCCAAAACAGTCAATGAATTAAAAAAGAAAAGTAACATGGAGGAAAAGAACAGATTTAAAAGTGGCTGCCTTTGGACTTCTGGTAGTCCAGTGCAGGGGACACAGGTTCCCTCCGGACACGGGTTCCATCCCTGGTCTGGGAAGATCCCGCTCCGGGGCAACTAGGCCCGTGCTCTGCAACAAGAGAAGCCATCAAAATAAGAAGACTGCACACCATGACCAAGAGTGGCACCCGCTCGCCACAACTAGAGAAAGCCCTCGCCCAGCAATGAAGACCTAGTACAATCAAAATAAGGTAAAAAATAAAGTGCCCACCAAACCTGGGGGAGGGCATAGAAGAGTGTCTGATAATTCACTCTTTAAATCAAGTACATATAATACTGTCTTTGTCTTAGTTTGTTCAGGATGCTGTAACAAACAATACCACAGACCTGGGGCCTTAAACAACCACCCTTGAGTTCTCACAGTTTGGAAGCTGGAAGTATGAGATCAAGGTGCTGGCAGACTTGCTGTCTGACAAGAGCCCCTTCCTGGATCATGATGGTGCCCTTACCTGGAGAAAGGGTGAGGAGCTCTGTGGGATCTTTTATGAGGGTCCCACCCCCATAACCCCATCACTCCCAGAGGCCCCCTTCTAACACCATCATACGGGGGTTAGGTTTCAACCTGTGAGTGTGGGGTGATGCATTTCACTCTATAGTCAATATTTAAATTATAAACAATAAAATGAAGTCCCCCAGGTGAAGTCCCCCAGAGTAGGGCACCTGGCACAGTACTTGGTGCAAAACAGATGGCACCATGAACGTGTGAGATGTCCCTTCATCACTCCCACACACTGTACAAATCACTGAGATTCATAGGTTGACCTTGCTTCTATAGTTCAGAGAATACATTGCAACCACCGTCCAGAGAAATGCACCAACAGCTCTTCAAAGGAAGTTTTAATGGCTCTGCATGAAACAAAACAGTGATTCCAAGAAAACAACCATCAGAAACACAACTGAAAACAGTGAGATACCATTTTTCACAGGTCAGGTGGACGGGGAGCCGCTGTGCTGAGGAAGGTTCCAGATCCTTTCCTTTGGCGGCTGAGATCAATGGAACTTCCGGAAGGAACTTGCCAAGAGCTATCAACTTTACTTCAAGTACATCCTGCTAGGCCCAGCAATTCCAATTCCAGGGATTTATCCTAAAAAACGACTCAACACTTGCGCAGGAAAGCTGCTTGTGTCCAAAAACTGGTAACAACTTCATTGTCAACCAACAGGGGACCAGTTGGACAAGTTATGGCAAATGGAGATCTTCAGGATGGTCTCCGAGAAACACCTCATCAGAAGAAAGCTATTGGCTGATACTTGTAGGAACAGAACTGGAGGGCTGCGCTCTGTTCTTCACTGAAAACAGAATCATCTTAAAGCCAAAAATAAATTTTTACAAACGGAAGGGGGAAGCTGGGAGTTATTGTGTAAGGAACAGAGTTTGACTTTAAGAAAATGAAAAAGTTCTAGAGTTGGAGAATGGTGATGGTTGCCCAACAATGTGAAGGTACTTAATGCCACAGAATCGCACACTTCAAAGTGGTTAAAATGGTGTATTCTACACCAGTAAGAGTCATTATAAATGTGGCAACCCACTTCAACAGGGAAGCCTGGAGTGCTGCAGTCCATGGGGCGCAAAGAGTCGGAACACGACTGAGCGACTGAACTTCAACCCTGAAAAGAGAATCCCTGCTGGTACGGAGCTTTAAAAGAGGTGGGTGGGGCTGGAAAGCCCCACCTATTCCGAAGAAGTTCCTCCCTTAGCAGCCCCTCACCCAGGAACTGGTCGGTGAGGGGATGGGGAGTCTGTGGGAACCCCGGGCGGCGGGGTGAGGGGAAGCTCGGGTGGCGTGGGGAGAGAAAACTCGAGTGAGGCGTGAGGAACCTCGGGCAGCCGGGCTGAGGAAAACTAGGGAAACGGGGTGAGGGAAACCCAGGGCGGCGGGGCGTGGGGGACCCAGGGCGGAGGGGCGCGTGTCCCGTGGCGCTGAGCGCGGCATTCACCCAGAGTCTTCACCGGGAACCCTCGGCGCGTTTTGGGGAACGGCACCACCACGCGCAGGCGCAAAGCTCGCGCCTGCGTGGACTTCGCGTGAGTGTCAGCGGAGGGCGGTGGAGGCGAACCAATCCCTGCGCCTGCGCAGAATCGGAGCTCGTCTTCGGGCCAGAGGGGGCGGGCTCAGGGTCGCCAGCCTATCTTCCGATGCCACTCATTGGCTGAGAGGTGGAGCAATAGGCCGGGCCCGCCTTTGATTGGGCGGCACGCGAGCAGGTGGTGCGTTGAGGACCAATCGCCGGCCTCGCTGCGGCGCGGGTCTGGAAGGCTGGCGGCGGTGTGTTGGGGTCTCTCTGTTCTTCGGCCATGGCCTCAGAGAAGCCGACAGTGGTGGTGACTTGCACCGCGCCCGTCAACATCGCGGTCGTCAAGTACTGTGAGTGGTGGGCTCGTGAGGCGCAGGATGTGGGGGCCCTGCAGACAGGGAAACTGAGGCTGGGAGGGGCTTGTTTGGGCGGTGGACCGGGTCCCCGGCCAGCGGCAGGTGGGCTGGGCCCTCGTGTGGACGTGATTGTGGGTCCGCGTGCAGATGTGGGGACCCTCCCGCGGTAAGATCGTGGAGCTGGGCACCACGTGCAGCCAGGAGACCTGGGGACGTGTTTCATACAGGACGCCGGTCCCCGTGGGGGCTTGATTCCCACGGCCACGCCCACCCTGCCACCTGACACCTGCTCTCGGTGTCTGTCTTGTTCAGTTCTCAAGAATGCTCCCGGGATTGGCTCTTCTCCCTCACTAGTTTCTGGAGAGTCACCCGCGTGAATCTTGGAGTCCCCAGGGGGGAGGGGCCACAATTTGCTTGGCAATATGCCTTTACAAGGCAACTGGGCTGTTTCCACTTTGGATCAATTATGGAAAAAGCTGCTGTAAACTTTTGTGTACAGGTTTTTGTGTCAATGTAAGTTTTCATTCTTCTGGATAAATGCCCCGGGAGTACAATTGCTAGGCCATGGAGTGGTTGCATGTTTGGTTTTTTAAAGAAACAAACTTTTCCCATTTGGCTGTACCATTTTTCATTCCCGCCAACTACATATAACCGTATGGGTGATCCAGCTTTCTGGCATGTGTTGTTGTCACTAGCAGTTATTTTAGCCATTCTGATGGTGACATCGTGCTGTGGCTTTAGCTTGTTTTTCCTGCTGCTTGGTGATGTCGAACAGCGTTCTGTGTGCTCATTTTCTCTCTGTGAGTCTTAGGTGAAATGTCTCTTCAGGACTTTCATCCATATTCTAACTGAACTGTCTGCTTTTTACTATTGAGTTTTGAGAGTTCATTTTGTATTTTAGATAATAATCCTTGCTACATACAAGGTTTGCAAATATTTTCCCCCACCGTGTAGCTTCTCTTTTCACCCTCCTAACAGAGCCTTTCAAAGGGTTGAAGTTGTTAGACGGTGGTGGGGGCCAATGTGTCATCTTCTCCATCCTTGGTAGCAAGTCAGAGACGTCGTGATCCTAGCCCTTCATCCTGAGGAGTGTTTACTATGCTTTTTCCTAAAAGTTTTAGGCTTTTACGTTTTAAGTTGAAGTCTGATCTATTTTGAGTGCTTTTGTTCAAGACATGAGACTGAGGCGTGGCTGTGTCGGGCCATGGAGTGTCCAGTCACCCAGAGGCATTTTCAGAAGGTTTCATGCCACACACCTCCTCCAAGGAACTGCTTTTGCACTTTTGTCAGCAAGCAACTGGGCATGTTTATGGAGGATCGTTCTGTGTTCTCCTCGATTACCTACCAGGATTCGTCCTCATGTTCTGTAACTGTCCGCCACCCCAAAGACGAATATGGGGCCCTTTCGTCCCCACCTGTGCCTAACAGTGGATCTGAAATTTTGGACTTTCTGGAAGGTTTCCCGTATTTGCTGTGATGTGCAGGAGTGGAAGTGCCCAGCGGAAGTGGGGATAATTCCAGAGCGTCTCCAGGGGTATAAGCAGGGAGATTTAAGGAATTTTCAGTAACTAGGACTCCTTCTGTTTGGGGGGGAAAGGGAAGAGACTTAAATCAGAGCACTCAGCATCTGGCAGGCACTCCAAGACTACTTGCTGAATGAGTGAAAAACAAAACAGAAGCAGTGAAGCAAGGGGATGGACTGGCCACCATCTCTGCTCTCAGGAGCTAAGTGAAGTGGGGAACAATCGATGAGGGATTCCTGAAGGTGGGGCACAACAGGAGGAGGACTTAGATTGTGCAGTGAAAGAGCAAGAACCAGGCAACTTGGGAGCTATGGGGTGGTGGTGGCGGTGGGGAGGGGCAGGGCATTGGTGGGCAAGAGCAACAGGGTGCCTGTATGTTGGGCTGGGACACTGACTCGCTTTGTGGTGGGCCGTCTGTTCCAGGGGGAAAGCGAGATGAGGAGCTGATCCTGCCCATCAATTCCTCTCTGAGCGTCACGTTGCACCAGGATCAGGTGAGCATGGGCTGTTCATATACATCGAAAAAATATTTACAAAACCCCTGTTTACAGATGGTATCAGTACATCCTCAGCCAACGAACGCCATCCGTCCCATTGCCCACAGTGAGGTGTGCTCAGCACATGGGCATGTACATGCTGGGCCCTCCTAGGAGGTCCCTGCCCTGCATTTTCTGCTGGGAAGTGGGCATGTGGGCCCTTCCCTGTGTAGTGGACACCCACAGGGCATCCCCACCGCTCGAGCCTGGCCTGCCTTGGCCTCCACCTCCACTTCCCTGTTCTCTAGCAAGGCCACTGCCCTGAGCGGGTGACCAAGAGGGACCAGGGGAGGAAAGGCCCCACAGAGAGGGGGGCTTGGCTGGTACCCACCACTGAGGTGCTCTGCACTTTATTTCCCAGTTAAAAACCACCACGACGGCCGCCATCAGCAGGGACTTCACGGAGGACCGGATTTGGCTGAACGGCCAGGAGGAGGACGTGGGGCAGCCTCGCCTCCAGGCCTGCCTGAGGGAGAGTGAGTAGGGGCCTTGAGGATGCTGGGGTTAGGACAAGCCCGCCCCTACCCCTGCACCGCTTCCTCGCGCTGGGCGGGTCTGAGCATATAGAAGGTGCTGCCATCACCTGCCCCCTCTCCACCTCCCACACCTTAGGGGACTTGTCAGCCTGGCGAGGTCTGGACCTGGGGTCTCCCAAGAAGGGGGGTCTGTATAAGGAGCTCAGGCAGAGGCCAGTCCCCCTGTGCTGACCCAGGCGTTGCCTCCCATCCCCGCAGTCCGCCGCCTGGCCCGCAAA
The DNA here is from genome assembly GCF_033118175.1 of Dama dama. NCBI lineage: Eukaryota > Metazoa > Chordata > Mammalia > Artiodactyla > Cervidae > Dama > Dama dama. The sequence continues at coordinate 19,950,935 of NC_083684.1, read as the reverse complement.
CGGAGGAGCGACGGCCTTGAGGACCCACTGCCTCTCAGCCTAAGCTACAAGGTTCACGTGGCCTCGGAGAACAACTTCCCCACGGCCGCAGGCCTGGCCTCCTCGGCTGCAGGCTATGCCTGCCTAGGTGGGTGCCCCAGGACAGGTCCCAGTGCTTGGCCCTCCACGCGAGGCCACGGCCTCAGCCATGGCGCACCTCTGAATGCTGAATGCTGAGATATTCTAGGGGCTCTGAGGGGAGGACCCGGCACATGACAAAATCCCCCACAAAAAACTAAGTGGGGGTGATTTTTTGGCTTATGTAGCAGAACCCCAGGGCTGTGGCCGGATCCAGGCTCTCAGATGGCCTATTGTGAGCCCATCTTGCTCCTTTGGAACCCCTGCTCTGCCCTGCTCTCCTGTGGCTCACTCTCTAGCAGGGCCTCCCACCCCCAAGCTGGGGGCAAAGCCAGTCACCACAGCAGTGGGTGGTTGGGTCACGTCCTCCACGTAGCCCTGAGACCAGTGAACCAGGGCAGACAGATTGCCTTGTGGACCCCCCCAGGGCTGCATCCCAGCATCATGCCCTTAAGAAGTCCTGGCCTATGTCCAGCACTGCCAGCAGCCCCAGGCCTCCTAGTCCCCAGGGGGCTCCTCCTCCCAGCAGCTCATGTACCCTGAGGGCCGAGGCTCCATCCCCCAGGTGCCCCCCTTCTCTGGCACTGAGCACAGGCCACCCCCCCACCTCCAGCCTATCTGAGCCTCCCCCACCTCCACCTGCAGCCTATGCCCTGGCCCGGGTCTATGGGGTGGACAGCGATCTGTCGGAAGTGGCGCGCAGGGGCTCGGGCAGCGCCTGCCGCAGCCTATATGGTGGCTTCGTGGAGTGGCAGATGGGGGAGCGCCCTGACGGGAAGGACAGCATTGCCCATCAGGTGGCCCCCGAGTCACACTGGCCGGAGCTCCGAGTCCTGATCCTCGTGGTAAGTGGGGGGCCCAGCTGGGGTCAAGAGGGCCTTCCCAGGCTTCCTGGGCCGCGGGCACGATAAAGGCCTCCCTCCCTCACCGCAGGTGAGCGCCGAGAGGAAGCCAATGGGCAGCACGGCAGGCATGCAGACCAGTGTGGAGACCAGTGCCCTGCTCAAGGTGAGGCCAGCGGGTGACTGGGCGGGCGGCTCCTCAGGGGTGCTCAGAAGCCAGGCTCCGCGGCTCCACTCAACTCATGGGCTGGCCGTCTGCCTTGCAGTTCCGGGCGGAGGCACTGGTGCCAGCGCGCATGGCTGAGATGACCCGCTGCATCAGGGAGCGTGACTTCCAGGCCTTTGGCCAGCTGACCATGAAGGACAGCAACCAGTTCCACGCCACCTGCCTGGACACCTTCCCGCCCATCTCCTACCTCAGTGACACATCCCGGCGCATCATCCAGCTGGTGCACCGCTTCAACGCTCACCATGGGCGGACCAAGGCAGGTGCGGGGCTGGGCGCCCCATGTGGGCTTCACAGAACCTGCTTTGCTGGGGGCTGTGTCTCCATCTCACTCTCACTGGTGGTACAGCCCCCATGTTGGAAAAACTCCACTCCCCATTCCTGAGTGGCTGGCCTGTGGGTCCTGGAAGCTGGTCTGAGCCCATCTGACTGCCCGGTTCCAGGTGGCATACACTTTTGATGCGGGTCCCAACGCTGTGATCTTCACCCTGGATGACACCGTGGCTGAGTTTGTGGCTGCCGTGAGGCACAGCTTCCCCCCTGAGTCAAACGGAGACAAGTGAGTTGCAGGCCCCCATCCAGAAGGCCGTGGTGGGCAGCAACTGTGAGGACCACAGGCAGTGTCCCCATGTGTATGCCCGTGTGGCTGTGGATGCTCATCCGCTCAGCCCAGCCCCAGGGGCACATGCCTGTCTCCAGCGGCTCCTGTGATGCCAGGGGCATCTGAATTTCTCCCTCCCAGCTGTTTAAGGGGCCCTGTTCTCAGTGTGGGGACACTTGACCCACTAGGGATGTGAGAAGCGTGTGTGGGTTCTTTTTATCTGTCACCCTAAGGGGGCAGTGAGACTTCTGGTAGGTGGAGCTGAGTACTGCTCCCACTGTGCATGGGATGAGCCTCATGATCGAGGATGTGGGGGCTCTGGACTTATCACCCTGGTTACTGCGGGGGTAGTTTGTAGGATTAAGCTTGAACTGAGGCTGTTTCTTAAGCTGTGTCCCCACGGGGCACAGCAGCTCGGTGGGCAAGGGCGAGGGGCAGTACTATAGCCTCGTGGAGGTCTCCTAAAGCTAGGCCTCTCAGAGACAGAGCTAGGCCCTGGCTTTCTCACTCCATGTGTGCCTGTACTCACCATTTAACCACCTCAAGGTGTGCAGCCCAGTGGCGTTAAGAACAGGCTGAGCATCTTTGTTCATCAGCCCCAAAGACCCTGACCCCACTGGCAGTCACAAACCCCAGCAGTCCTGCATCTGCCTGTGCTGCACACTTCCCACCCCTGCCGTCCTTGGACTGCGGTCCAGCCCTGCCTTCTTCCCCTAGGTTTCTGAAGGGGCTGCCCGTAGAGCCCGTCCTGCTCTCAGATGAGCTTAAAGCCACGCTGGGCATGGACCCCATCCCCGGCGGCATCAGATATATCATCGCCACCCAGGTGAGTCCTGGTTGCACACTGCACGCGCCCTGCAGGCTCGCCCCAGGGCATCCACTGAGGGCCAGTGAGGTAGCTGTGACCCTGCTCCTTGGTTTCACAGCACCTAGTGTTCCCCTCAGTCACTCACAGAGAATATTTAAGGACTGATGGATGCCTGTGGTGTGCAGGGGTGGGGCTGGACTGTGGGGTACCCTCCAGAGCAGGTCAGGGTCCCATCTGACTCCCAGACCTGTGACCTATGCTCCCCAGGCCTTGGCCTCTGCCAACGGCCCTGGATTTGCTGTCCACTCCATGTCTGCCCAGAGGGACTGAGCCTCTGCCTGAGGATTGGGCCCTGGGCCCAGCATCACCAGGGTGTCTGACCTGCCTGCATTTCCTGGAAGGGCAGGTGCACCTTGTCCCTCCCTGATGATAATTTCTTAACCCCGCAGGTGGGACCTGGGCCTCAGGTCCTGGACGACCCTGGCGCTCATCTCCTGGGTCCTGATGGTCTGCCAAAGCCAACTGCCTGACCATGTCTTCGATGGGGCCCAGCCACCGCTGGGAGAAGGGGCTGCTTCACTGGGACTGGGAGCCGGGTGTGGTGGTCAACAGGCCACGCTTGTTGGGATTTGTGGGTGACTGCCTGCTCTGGGCCGGGCCTTGTGCTGTGGCCGAGTTGGGCAATGGAATGATGCCTGCGGCTACCCAGGTGATCAGGGGCAGCCCCCCCAAGTGCCTCACCTTTCCCTGACCTGCACCCAGAGCTTGCTGAGATGGAGACCTGGACCCTGATCCAAGACGAGGGGACTGAGCTGGCAGGGAGCTGCTGGTGCATCGATCATGAAGGGATCTTGGATCCTGGACTCATAGCCACCCCACTGCCACAGGAGGTGACAGCATGTCGGGGTACCCCTCAGAGCTGGAAGCCATGTCACCGTGCAGGAGGCGACCTCAGGACAGCACCATGAAGTGCTCCCCCAACTCTAAGCCCAGGCCCCTGAGCGGGTGCAGTGTTGTGTCTGCGGGACAGGGGAGCAGTGCCAAGGCCAAAGTAAAGGCAGTTCGAGGACTCCACCTGGCCTGGTGTGCTTTCTGCAGCCCTCACCCAGGGGGCTGGGCGGACACTGTTGGGGGCAGGGCTGGGACCGCCCCGCCACGGGTGGGATGCTCAGCACAGGCAGACCCATGGCCACAGCCATGCAGTGCTGGGTGGACCTGGTCACTAAGGCTGACAGGCTGGGAAACGGTTCGGGTTTGGCTTTAAGCTCTGTCTGTGTGCCCCTTTCAAGTGAGTTCCATTCTTCTCCACTGTCCTAACCCAGCTGAGGGGAATAGGGGGAGGGCTTCTGAGCTCTCTGACCTTGACCCTAAAAGGGGGTCCAAGGAGGGAGGTGACAAAGGACAGGGCCCAGCACTGCTACATTCTGGGTTTTCTCAGAAGCTTCCCACACTCACCCGCCCTCCCCCCCAAGTTAGTCCAGGGTTAGCAGTGGGGCCAAGGCCACCACACCTGCGCTAGCCCAGGGCCTCCAGGGAGGCTCCCCACGAGGTTCAGGGGCCTGGCCTGAAGCCCCGCTTCCCCTCCAGGAGTCCACCGAGGCCGGGCTGGCTGGGCCTGCAGGGGAGGAAGACCTGAGGTCCCGTGGAGGGGGTGGGGAGCAAGGCTCCTGGGACCCCACCTGCCGCCGGCCTGTCCCCTGGGGAACCGGGCTGGGGCGGAGCCAGCGGCGGGGCGGGGCGGCGCCGGAACTTGGGGAACTTGGGCGGGGCCGGAGGCTGGCAGAGCTCTGGGGCCGCGGGGTCTGAAGAGTCCGAGCCGCGTTGGAGCCGATCTGCCGCCATGGGGCAGATCGAGTGGGCCATGTGGGCCAACGAGCAGGCGCTGGCGTCCGGCCTGAGTGAGTAGGGGGCGCTCGCACTTGGGGCAGGGGCTGCAGAGGGGCGGCTGAGCCTGGGGGCCGGGCGTCGCGGCAGTGCAGGGGGCGCTGGGGCTGGGGAAGTGGGGGCCTGGAGACCCCAGGCTGCGAGAGGTAAAGGGGGAAGGGCAGGCTGGAGAAGGGGCGGGAGCAGGGTCCTGAGGAGCCACAGACACCCGGCTGGAGCCTGGGGTGGGGCCCCGAGCCCGGAGGCTCCAGTGGGCGACCTGCAGCGCCGACGGTAAGGGGGCTGGGGGCCTCTGTTGGGAGCAGGCTGCAGCCGCCAAGAGGAGCCTTGGGGCTGGGGAGGGGGATTCGGGGCCCTCCTGCCCCTGCACCCCGTGCACACCCACACCCCCATCCTCTGCCCTCCTCCCCCCGCCCCCTCCGCCGCACACACACAAAAAGAGGAAGTTCAGTTTGGGGAAGAAGCGCTTGCCCCGGTGGTTTCCGGAGAACTCACCGCCCAGTAGGGCTGGGAAAACCCAGCATGACCCACCCCTGCCTGGAGTGACCCTCCTGCCCTGGGGTGGGAGCTCCCTCCCTAAGGCTCCTGGACTGCGGAGGTAGGCTCCTCCTGCCTCCTGGCCAGGGGCTTGGTCCATGGAGCTGGGTGACCGCTCTGTCTCCCAGGGCGCAGCCCTGAGTCTGCTCTGAAGGACAATGCACAAGGCAGCTGGCGACGACCCATGTGACCCCTCCCACCCAGCTCCCAAGGCCCGCTTCTGGGTAGGAAGGCGGCCGTCCCCCCGCTTCCCTGTGCTCAGGCGCGGCTGCAGACAGTGCGGTACGCACTTGGACTCAACTTCTCAGGAGCGGGTGGGGCCTGAGGCTGGAGGAAGCCGCCCGTGGCTCCGCCCCTCCCAGGAAGGCCCCGCCCACAGTGGGAGTGGGCGGGCCGGAGGACCCGGGGATGAAGTGATGAGGAGGGTCTCAGCCATCATGGCTCCCTGGAACCCACCCTGAGGCCCCCACCGCCAACCTGGGGACTGAAGGGGAGGAGCCTGCAAAGCTGGGCTGGGGGTGGGGAGGGAGCACTTTAAGGTCACGTTTGGGGGGTGGGCAACTTTGGAGTGCCAGGCAGGGCAGCCCCCTTCTGGCTTCTAGATGGCGGAGAACCCAGCGGGTCAGTACGTGGTTCTCCTTGCTTCTGCCCAGTGTCTTCTCCCCTTGCTGTCTACCCCTCCCCATCACCACCACAATGACTACTGCTTGTCTTCCTCCACAACCTTCTGGCTCTGAATTCCTCCTTTTGCTAACTCCTGACTCAGTACCAACTACAGGCCCCATGAGCATCTCAGCCCACCAGCCCTTTATGCTGTAGAGAATCACATCTGTTCAGATCATGGTCCCTCTATCTCCCACCACTCTGCCCCTGCCCCTCTGGCCTCAGGGGCCCACCACCCTGGTGTTTGCCACAGGACTGGCTCCCCCCACTTCACCTCTCTGCCCACATCCACCTGCTCAAGCAGAGAAATGTTTCCAGAGCTCCCAGTCCGACAGCCACGGCACCCACCTCATTCACCATGATATGAAGTGTCTGTCCCCATCAAGAGACCCCAGCCTCTCTGGGAGCTGAGGCTCCCACTAATGACGCAGGCTCAGGCCAAGGAAATTACATGCCCAGGTCGAGTGGAGGAGCCATGGCCTGAACTCAGGAGCAATGGCTCTTCCCTCCCCCAGCACAGCAAGGGTAAACATGACACCAGCAGAAGAAGGCCAGGGTTCAGGGGCTGAAGGGAGGGGCGGGGGGTCAGAGCTTTTACCTCGTGGGACTCTGAGGCCAGACTGCGAAAGGCTGCCTGAACAAGAAACAGACCAAAAGATCGTCCCCTCCAAGGAGTTGTGTTATCTGCCACCACAGCCTGGACAAAGAAAGTCACAAGGAAGACAAAACCGCTGGAAACTCAGGCCTGTGCTACACATGGGGAGGGGCTGCCCTCTCCCACTCTGTGCCGCAGGGACCACTGACAAAGCTCAGGTCATCAGAAAAGAGTGCTTTAGGGTGTGCTCCAGCCAGAGCGAAGCTGGATCCAGAGGGAAGATGGCTATGCCACTGTGAAGACACTGACTGTAAATAATTAATAATTGTGGCTAATTTGGGGTGAGATTAAAGATAAACCTTCTAAAGTCCACATGTAGTTCAGGAAGAGGAATTTTAAAATTACAGTTTGATCAAGTCAGTAGAAGGCAGGAGAAGCAACAAGAAAAGCTTGTTCAAGAGGAAACCCAAGTAAGATAACAAAGTAAGTTATCTGCAATCACAGTCAATAAAATGTGTCAAATTCACTACCAGATGGCTTAAAGGATGGAGAGTTTAGCTCTATCAGCTGATTCATAAAAGCCCAACACTGGAAGCAACTGACATGCCCCAAAGGCAGGAGAATGCATAAATAAACTGTGGGAAACTACCTGATGAGACAAACAGTGAGCTGGAGCTCTCTGCAAATCACCCCAGGAAGGGCCTGGACCAACCTTCTGTCCAGCAAAAGAAGAGCCCCCAGAAAACCTGGGGTGGGTGAGAATCTTGATTTGGGTGGAGATCACATGGTGGCGGTCACACGTGTTATAAGTCTGTGCACTTTATGTAGTAGTGATACCTTAGTAAGTGACTGGAACCCTGAGGATGGGTGACCGTGATGGAGCAACAAGTGAGAGCGTGCTTCACGCCTCTGAGCGGTACACTGACGCTACCACCATAGATGAAAGTCCCTGGGGAGGAACTGGGGCGATGCATGTGTTCCCAGCAGGCGGGCTGCGATCGGGCGCGCACAGGGCTGGGGAGACCAGACCCACCCAGACCCGGCATCACACAAAGCACATGAACAGGATCAGCCCGCACACCCGAGGCCAGGAGAGAGGGTTCGCGCAGCTGGTACAAGGTCAACCACCAACAGCGTGGTCCTTAAATGCGTTGAGCAAACGCTCAGGGTGCCGTGGGTTACAGGCCTCGGGGCTGTGTCCAGGCTGAGCCAGGCCCTGCCTCCCTCTCAGCAGCTCCTCAGCCCCCTCTTTGCCTCAAATGCTGCTCTTGGGGAAGGGTCCCAACGCCCATCCCTACAGCCACCCCCGTCATCTCCCAAGGTCTCCCCCGCCTGGGTCCCCTTCCTGGGCTAACACGGGGGCCGGCAGGGCAGCTCTGTGGTGGACTGGTGGCCCCCCTTTGGGGAGAGGGCCCTGGGGAGGTGGCCAGAGCCCCTGCAGGGATGGGATGTGGCATCTACTAACCTCCTTCTCCTCTGCCCACAGTCCTTATCACCGGGGGCATCGTGGCCACGGCCGGTCAGTTCACCCAGTGGTACCTGGGCGCCTACTCCATGTATCCTCTTGCCACAGACCCAGGTCGGGGTCAGGGCCAGAGAGGCCGCTGCCCCTTAAAGGCAGGAGGCGCTCCGAGCAGGGAGGTGACAGAGCCTGGGGGCCTGGGCCCTAGGCCCTGGCAAGGGAGGGAGGTGTCCATGGCACCCGAGGGCTGACACTGAGGCCTGAGAATGCTCGGGGTCCCTCTGCATTCCCTTCTATCAGTAACCCTCCCCAGCTGGCCCGGACTGTCCACCCGTGGACCGAGCCCCACCTGTCCTGGCCAGTCCAGCTGTTACAAGCCCTCCAGAGGCCAAAGCAGGCATGGGGAAGGGAGGCTACCCGCACTGTGGCCAGACCTGTTGGAATCCTGTGGACCTCAGGCAGTGGCCACACCTCCCGGTTCTCTCATCAAAAGAGCTGACTCTCTGGGCCCTCTCAGGCTTGATCTGGGCTGTTCCTTAACCTCTGCTTCAGAGCAGCGGGTGTATTGGTCTGCATGCTGGAGTACCCCCGGGGGAAGAGGAGCAAGGGCTCCACCATGGAGAGGTGGTGAGTTTCTCACCTGGCTCTGGGCACTCCCCTCCCCCCAGCTGTCACTACGAGGACCCTGTCGCTCCTGTCTCTCTGAGGCTCCAGCACTAGCCCAATCAGGGTCTGCCCTGCCACTGGACCTGAGACCCCCTCCCCTCCCTGGGACGAAGGACTGGGTGGTCTGAGAGGCTGGGGTGGGTGGAGGGTGACACAGCCTGTCTCCCCCTCCTGCCTAGTGGACAGAAGTACCTGACCAGAGTGGTGAAGCTGTTTGGGCCCCTCACCAGGAACTACTACATCCGGGCCTTCCTGCACCTTGGGTGAGCCTGCGCCCACTTGGGACCCCCCAGTGCCACCGGCAGAAGACTGCTGGAGTCAATCAGGCCCCTCCCAGCCCAGAACCCGTTCCAAACAAAAACCCAGGTCCCAGCCTCTGCCAGGGGCTCCCCAAACCTGTATCTGTCATTAACACTTCACCCCAGCCTGATAGCTTAATGCAGGGATAATCGGTGCTCCAGGGTTGATGGCTCAGCCGCCCTGGTGAGTCTTCCAGAGAGACCGCCATGCCCGGTGCCCCTGCAGCTGCCAAGAGACCTCTTTCCAGGGTGGTGGCTGGGGGCCAAGAGCTCTGTCCCAAGACTTGGGAAGGTGCAGACCAGGCAGAGAACAGCTCAGGGTGAAGTTAGAAGTCCAGTTGTGCAGCACTAGGCCTCCCCTCCGTTCAGGGTCCTGTGATCCTATGCTGTCTGACCTATTTCGGGGGTGGGGGAGTTGCGGACCCCCTCTGACCGTCCTCTGTCTCCCCTGTCCCCTCTGACTGCCCTCCACCCCTACTCCAGGCTGGCGGTACCTGCTGGCTTCCTGCTCGCCACCATCCTGGGGACAGCCTGCTTGGCCATCGCAAGCGGCATCTACCTGCTGGTGGGTAGCATCCTTGCAGTCAGCCTCAGCCTCAAGGCTGGTCCTGCAAGCCGAGCCCGTGTCCTGGCTTACGTGTGGGGACAGTGACAGTGTGGCCTCCACGTGTGGCCCATCTAACGTGCTAGCCACTCCCCTGTATCCTCCTGTAACCCATGCCACAGCGCCTCGACAGGGGAGGAGGGTCCCCACTTTATAGACAAGCAGCAAAAGCTCGGAGAGAGGACATGGCTGGCCTGCTGGGTGCTGCTTGGATTGGGATCCATAGCTCAAAGTTTTCTGTCCAGTTCAGGATGCTGCCAGGGGCACTTCCCCAGGACTCATGAGCCTGGCTGATGCCACAAGCTGCGCGGGGCTGGGTTTGCCTGGAGTCCAGGTTATGCAAACGGCCCCTTAAGGCCAACTTTATAGCAGGGTGGGGAGGCTGGGAGGTGGGGAGGAGGGGGCAGGGAGGTGGACAACAGTGGAATGGGGAGGGACGAGGATCCCTGTCAGGCACAGGTTGCTGAATGCCCGCTGTTCTCCGCATGTTGCCTGCCGGCTGTCAGCCTGCTAAGCCATGGGTTCCAACCCAGCCACAGCCTCCAGCCTCCCAGAGTCAGTTTCGACTTGATTGCTCTACTAATTCCAACCCCGGGCACCCCCCTCATACGTCGCAGCTGAGTCCTTCTGTGCCGCTTGTTCAGATCTTTCCTCCATTTTTCTGTTGGGGTTTTGTCTTGTTAGTTTGCAGAAACCGCATGTGTGCTTTCATTGTGAACCGCTTGTAGGTTTTAGCTTTTGAGGATACTTCCTCTCTGTTAGGGATCCACCTTTGCCCGTGGATTCTTCACTGAGCAGAACACAAGTTTGTCGTCTAAATTGTTTTTCTACTTTGTGCTTTTTTCTGCCTTTTTTGTGCTTTTTAACCCCCTGCTGCCTGTCTGCTGTATTTTCCTGCATTCTCTAACTTTCTAATTTTAGCTTCTGGGATAGAGTGTTCTAGTCTTTAACTTAGGAGGTGTGATTATAGAACTTCTTTTCATTCTTATGCTTCATAAATTATATGCTGTCTTTTTTTTTTTTAATCAACTATTACGGGATACAAAGTTAGAGATACACATTTCTAGGTCCACTTGGCCTGTGGCCGTGGGGTAGGCCCAGGACTCTGCATTTCGGCAAGTTCACTGGGCTGCAATCTCCCCCCTCGACATGCCCGGGCCCCCGGCCTCCCACACTGCGCCTGCCACCCCACCCCCCACCCCCGCCCAGAGCTGCTGGCCTCGGTTCAGCATCATGCCCCTTAGGCCTGGGCTTCTGTCCTGCTCCCAGCCCTTAGTCCCTGGGAGGAAGTCTGGTTTTAGCATCCAGGGGTCATTCAAAAGCCCCCGGGTTCCACTGTCCCCCTCTTGAGTTGTGTCTCCTGGCTGGTGAGACAGCTGAGTGCTGACCATGTAGCCTCAGGCCTGGCACATAACCTTTCTGAGCTACAGCCCCTCAGGTCTGGCTGAGTTCGGGCCTGTTCTGGACCCTGGCGGGGGTGGGGGAGCACAGGGATGGGTAGGGGGGCAGCCCGGGAGGACCCAGGTCTAGCCTGTCTATGTCCTTCAGGCGGCCATCCGTGGGGAGCAGTGGAGCCCCATCGAGCCCAAACCCAAGGAGCGGCCACAGATTGGGGGCACCATCAAGCAGCCGCCCAGCAACCCTCCACCCCGGCCTCCGGCCGAGGCCCGCAAGAAGCCGAGTGAGGAGGAGGCGGCGGGGGTCTCCCCGGGTGGCCCCCAGGAAAACCCCATGCCAGTGACCGATGAGGTCGTGTGACCAGAACCTCAAGCCGCTCCGGCCCGCTGAAGCTTTGAAGGTCCTTCCTCCTGTGGGCAGGCCAGTGGGTGGGTGGGGGTATATGGCGCCCAGCCAGGGATGCCCCCTTTCCTGCAACCTCCTTGGGGTTCCTTGACAGCAGGGCTGGGGTCTTGGTGCCTCACCTGTTCCATGAATTATGTATCTGGAATTCCCTGTGTTTGTGTTTCTGCTCTGGAAATGAACGTCTCAGGTCGGGGGGAGGGCCTGTGTCCCCCCAGACCTGCGATCTGCCAGGACTCACCTGCTTGAGCACCCCTCAGGCCACCCTGGGGTCGATGTGCCACAGGCAGGGTGCCCACACAAGAACTTCCACCTGCTCTGGGCCGCAAAAACTGTTACCAAGCCAAATGCAGGTGCCCTCACCCCCAGGCAGCAAAGCCAGCTTACTGACTTGGGTCGTGGTGAAGGAAAGGGCAGTGTTATCGCAGGCGCTGAGCCAGGAGGCCAAGCGGCTCACACTCAGAAGAACTCCAGCCCCCTCACGGCTTTCGGGGAAAGGTTTTTAAGGACAGTGAGGGAGGGTGGGGGGTAATCAACAGACAAGAGACCCAAATTGGTTCCGTAACACACACACACACCACACATGTCCCCTGCTTACTCCCCCAGCACACCACACACACACCATACAAGCCATGGAAGGGGCCCCAAAGCTCATCAGCTCACACCTCAGCCTGAGAGGCCCTTCATTCCTGGATATCCAGTCCCCCAAAGTCTGGGAAAATCCTTCAATCACTGGCTTCCTGTTCTCACAGTTTCAGAATAGGGGTCTCTGGGACCTCTGGCCTGGAGGGCACACTGCCCATCAACCAACACTTTGTCTTCAACATAAATCCAGTCGGCTCACCGTTCCCCGTCCCCTGGCCACTCCCAGCGCTACCTGGGCCTGCCCAGTGCCCGGCTCAGAGCCCAGAGACTCATAGGAGCACATGGCAGACCCCACCCCGTCACCCTGCCCACTGGCCTCCAGCCACTGGACCTCCCTTGACCTCCCAGACACAGCCTCTGCACGGGCTGCTCCCTCTGCTTGGAGCACGGGGCCCTGGGTGGCCACTCGGGTCGTCCTCAGGTGGCCTGCACTGCAGTCCCTCTCTTCCTGATCTTTTCACCACCGACAGGCCAAGTGCTTTGCCGTGGGTCCTGTGGCTGCAAGTCACCCGTGGGGCAGGCGGGCAGCTGAGCGTTTTGTCACTGCTCTGTTCCCAGCGCTGCGCACGTGGCCGAAACTCAGGGCGTAAGTGCTGACTGAAGACTCCTTCCAGGCTCAAGACATAGGTCACCTCCTCCAGGAAACCTTCCCTGAGACCCTCCTGCCTTCCTGGGCCTTACACACAGTAGGTGTCAGTCATTGGGTGAAAACGGCAGGGGGCTGCAGACAATCATCCTGCAGCCCCGCGGCCCAGCATCAGCCCTCGAGCCAAGGTGCATCACGGGTAGCAGGGAGACTGAGCCAGGGCGCTGAGGCTGTGCACTGAGCCTCTAAACTCACTGCCTGGAACATGCTCTGATCCAGAATATCCTGCCATGAGCGGGCGGGCAGTTCCCAGGTAGCTGACTGAGCTTGTTAGCTTGGCTGCCCCTCTCTGGCAGGTCACCTACAGTAGACAGAAGCCCTAGGGGGTGTCTAGAGTTTTCTGGTACCCTGTTGGGGCTGGGGGGGCATGACTCAGCCAGGTTAAAGACATGTCCCTCTGAGTTGACCACTTGCCCAGAAGTTACCCTAAGGACACCTGTCCGTGGGGTGGGGAGGTGGTCCCCAGGGACCACAGCCATGTCTGTGAATAGAGGGCTGGGCTTTGGGAGTGTGGCCCATTACCAGGCCCAGGAGCCACTGCTCATCCATCAGGGCACACCTGGACTCCTCTGTTGAAACCCACCCCGCCCTGGGTGCACCTGGGTTCATGCACAGATCTTTCTAGAAGGACACACCACACCAGTGGCTGCCCCCGGCGGGCAGTGGTCAGTGACTGCCCCCTGGGCACCAGATGGGTATAGAGGGCCCGGCGGGGGTGAAAGTGAGAGAGGGGCTTCACCCACTGCTCTCTGTGCCAACCAGGTCTGTGTTCTGGGGGTGGTTTATCAAGTAAACAACATAGATTCACATGGAAAATAAATAGCTGTTTTAGAAACACAGGGGTACTTGTTCCTCCCGAGGGGCTGCGGTGAGGGGTGCCCAGGGGCCTGGAGGTGGAGGCAGCCATCAGAACACAGTTTCCCTTTTCTGCAGGTGTTTTAACAAGTCCTAGAACAGCGAAGATGTTCCTTCTAGCCCGGCTGTTTCTGTGAAAGGGTAAACTGTGTCTTTCGAGGTGGGGGCTGCCCGGCGCAGGCCCCCGCCGCCCCCCTCCAGCCTTTTCTGGAGCCAGCCTTTCCTGGAGCCTCGTACCTGCCCAAGACCCCAGGGGCACATAAATAACCAATAAATACACATAAATAGGAGGGCCTCCCTGGAGGCCAGTTCAGGAGCCAAGCAGCAGTCACCGGGCTGACCTGGGCAGGACACAGGTGCAGCCCACGGGCACACGGATGAACTCAGCGTGGAAGGCGAAGGCCCCGGGTGTGGGCACCCCCGTGGTGTCCCGGGAGCAGGGCCGGCGGCGTAGCACCAGGAGGCTCTGGACCAGCGGCACCGAGTTGAGTGCAGCCGTCTCGCGGCCCGTCTTGGCGCTGATACAGCCCCGGCACAGGCACTCGGCGAAAGCCAGCTTCTGTGGGTAGCGGCTCTCATCCGTGTCCACGCTGCAGGGACAAGCAGGTGTCAGAGAGCCTGGAGGACGCCTCCCTCCCTGCCCATGCCCCACGCCCACAAGCCATATGCACTCAGGGCCCAGGGCCTGCGGTGTGGGGCGCTGAGAGCACGTGGCACACAGCTTGTGCCCAATTGAGTGCGGGTGTGCACGTGCCCCATGGCCTCCCAGAGCATGGAAGTCTGCTCTCTCCCCACCTGTCCCAGTCTCACCCCTGCAAGGGCTCAGATAGGGGCCCCCAAATAACCCAGAGGACCCTGGTGTCCCAGGTCTGGGCTGCAATTGAGACATGGGGTGAGGATTGGCTCACGCGGAGCTTCACCCTTGCCCTCATGGAGCTGGAACCGCCGGCCGGAGGTCACGGGGAGAGCACCCAGGCCTCGGGAGCCCGCCCTCACCGGTATCTCCAGGGTGAGATGGAGCGCTGGTGGACGTCAGCTTCCAGCACCTCCCCTGGCTGCAGCACGGGGCACTGAGTCCCGGCAGGGACCCCCTCACGCCTCCTCCTGCGGCCCACCGCCTCCAGGCTGGACACCAGGGCCACTGGCAATGCCTGCTCCCACTTGGCAGCTCGGGCCAGCAGGTGTGGGGGGGCGTGGCCCAGGGGCAGCTCCTCGGCAGAGTAGCAGTGCGGGGTCCCAGGGCTCTGGGGGTGGGGGTGGGCCCCCACCCGGAGTGAGGGGCCATGGCGAGTCAGGCTGGCGGGAAGCCAGAGCAGAAGCAGGAGGCCAGGGAGGAGCTGGTGGAACAGGCAGTGGGTGGTCAGGGGTGGTCAGGGACGGGACCCTCCACTGCCACCCGCGGGCTCTGCTCCCGGTGGAAGGATGGGGTGGGGGAGGTGTAGCCTCCCTCTACAGCTGAGGGAACAGGAGGTCCAGAGGGGCCAGCCTCTCAGCCCAAGCTCACCAGCGAACCTGGCATCCAGGATCCTGGCTCCCTTTGACCCCGAGATCTGATGGGTTTCCTGGACCCCCCACATCCTCAGCCTGGGGGTCAGTGAACCACCAGCCCTTCGGGGCCAGGTGGCCCCATGCAGGTGGGGGTGCGGGGAGAGGAGCGTCTTACCATCGCAGCAGGGGCTGGGCTCTGGGCTCCCGGCTCCGAACACGTCCCTGGTGGTTGACCTGGCGGCGGCTGGCCTGTGGCGCCCTTTATACCTGGGGCCACACCTGGGGAAAATCCGGGCACCGCTTCCTCCTCGGGAAGTGCCTGGCTGCGCTTCCTCCTTCCCTCCCTATGACCCTTCCCTCCCCCCACAGGGTGGGCCCACTTCCCACTCCTCCCTCCTCTGCCACCTCCACCTCTCCCCCTTCCCTCCCCAGCACCCCCCAGGGGGATCCTGCCTCGGGCCAAGCACTTGCAAATGTGGCTGAGAATGAAGGGTCTTGTCTGTGACACTCTTGAACCTTCTGTAAACTTGAGTCCTAGCCACTTGTATGTTTCTGCGGTTTGGACCTGGTGCCCTGGGGGCGGGGGGCTCCTTCATTTTGCGCTGCTGTCTAGTCTCCCACCAGGCTTGATTCTCATCCACTCCTCCTGCTAGAGGGGAGGTTCCAGAAGGAACAGGGGCCGGTGAGCATCTTCAGGTTTCTCTGTTGGGTTTTTGTGGTTTTATCAACAAAGTGTAAGTCTAAGCGTGAGGGGGTGATGATGCCCTGGAAACTTTAAGGTGCAGGGTGCCCTAGGAAGGTTTCTAAGGAGGCCCCAGGAGCCCACCTGTAGCAACTCTGTGCAGCTGGCTGGGGGTGCTGGGGTGGGGGGCTTCGTTATCCTGGAAAGGAGACGGTTTGGAGCCAGACTCTGCAAAGTTTTGAATGCTAGGTTTGGACGCCATCCTGGGAGGGCCCATCTGCCCTGGTCTCTGGAATCTGTACCACATATCCAGCTGAGGAGGGCCTCGCCGTGGAGGATGGGGTCAGCTCTCCTGGTTTCCTACTTGCCCACAGGAGGCAGAATGTACACCATCAAGGCACCAGTCTGAGTTTGGAGGCCCAGACTCAGTGGATGGGAAGACCCCTGAGACGGCGCTGGGAGAGGCGGGGTAACACCTGGGCCCTCCCAGGGCCTCTACTGGGCAGTGCATGACTCTGGGCCTCCAGTCCACCCTCCCTCCCTGCCTTGATTTGGAGTAAACATTCCCGAAGCAGGCGCTGCTTCATAGCTGTTCTCCCGGTTTCTTCCCATTAAATGGATGGACACATTGAGTCCCCAGGCTGTTCCTGCCTACCACGCCCCTGCCCATGGCCATCCACCTTCTGCTGATACACCTCCTGCAGTGGGGAGCTCACCACCTGTATTCGTCACAACTGGGGGCCTTAAGAGAAGTGTCTTTTCTCAGGTCTGGAGGCCAGAAGCCCCAGGTCAGTGTAGGCAGGGCCTCTCTCCCAGCCCTGGTGGCCCCTGTGGTCCTTGGAGTTCCTGTGGGTGCCTCTCTCCCCAGGTGTCTCTCCTTCTCCACGGCTTTTACACTCTCCAAATCCAGGAAGACATCATCAAGATCTGACCTTGACCACGGCTGCAGAGACCCTTTCCTCAGGCACATTCCTCACGGGCACTGGGGCTATTAGGACCTCGACATGGTTTTAGGGAAACAACAGAGCCCCTTATACCTTCCCCTGGGCCTGATGCTCAGGTTGAGAAAGACCCCGCCTTTCTGCAGGGCACTGGGACCTCAGAAATTCCAGTCCCTCCTGCCTGGGCCCCACAAGTGAGGGGAAGTGGTACCTGTGCCTGGCAACAGCCCCTGGGGAGAAGCCACCTGGAGACCGGGGAGGTGGCCCCAGCAGTGGCCTTGCCTTCAAGCGGCTGGGGTCTCCACACAGGATCTTTGGAAGTGAAAGGCTGTAGAACTCGCTTGCACAGTGGTCCCTACGCCGAGGGCTGAGCTCTGGCATTTTCTGTGTCTTTCAGAACAGCTGAGTGAGTGGGCGAGTCAGGGACAGGTCTTGAGGCCAGGCCATGTGCCTCCCTCACCGCTGCCCTGAATTATTCTGTGGGCACTGGCGGGCTGGTTGGGGTTGGGGTCGGGGTCCGGGGCACCAGCCGGAAAGACAGGGCGGGGCCCAGCACTGCCTCATTCCTGCGGGTGGCTGAGGCAAGCACACCAGTACAGGGTTGGGTAAGACTGGAAAGGTGGCTGCAGGAGGAAGGCCAGAGGGCGTTGTGGAGGAGGTGTCCTGGATGGCTCCGCCCCCAGACCACTAAACCACACCCACCATATCCCTGTCCCCAGACTGCACCCACAGGTCCATGCTCCCAAGTCCCTGCCTGGAGAGATGCAGAAAGGGGATGGAGGGGGGACAGAGTGGGAAATGGAGGTACGGGAGGAGGGATGGAAGGAAATAGGCACAGAGATCCAAGGAGACTTGGACAAATGCAGACGCTGAGGACAGAAGGCAGCAGAGAGAGAAAAAGATCCAGGGCAGGAGACACATGGACAGATTCAGCAGGGACAGTCCCTCTATCCCTGCCCATGACTCGGAGCCCATGCAGCCCTGGCTGGAGTTGGGGAGGTGGCCTGCAGGACGGGTTTGCTCTAGGCTCTTGCAGCTAGGGGCAGACCTCAGTACCACCTGTAAAGTGGGGGTGGAAATCCCCTCCCCGTTCAACCCTCCTGTGGTGTGGCCTTCTCGACCACTGGGCCAGGCAGCGCTGCCCATGGTAAGTCTATGCCACAGTCCAGTTTTCTTGTGCTCCCCAAACTTTGCACTGTTAGGAGCAATCTCTTTGCCTTGTCCTAGTCCATGGCCCGTCAGGGGCTGGCTGACCAGGGTGGGGGTCCCTGCTTGTATACCCAGGGCTTGTGCCTCCCTTCAGCCCAACTCCTCCTGCCAATGGAGGCGGACTGCCGTCGTCTGGGGTGTACAGGCCTGAGGGGCTGGGGTGCTGGTGGGACTGTCACAAGGGCTGCTGGACAGTTGGCACAAGGTGGGAGGGTGTGTCCGAGTCAGCGGTAGATGACAGCAGGGTCGTGGGGTGGCAGGCAGGGGTGACCCCCATCATGAGAAACCCGAGGGAACTTCACTGTTACTGAACTGAGCTGCGCCATTAGCTTGATGTGTTCACTCGTACGTTGGAGACTATATTTCACATTTGAGTTAGAAAAATTATAAACTAAAAACATGGTGTCTTCCTTTTCTTACCCTTTCAAGAGAAGGGGAGAAGTCCTCACCTGAAGCTGGAGGTGGGACCCGTGGGGTGGGCTGGTGGGCATAGGTCCTGAGGGCTGCTGCACCTCATGGGTGGGGATGTGTAACTGAGACCCGACCCCTTCCCTGGAGAAGAGGGTTAACGTGAGAAAACTGAGAAGGCTGGGGTTTCAGTTTACCCTCCAGAGAGCCAGCTCGAGGATGGCACTCGGGCGGGCAGTGGACAAGGGAGGGGACGGAGCAGGCCTGGTCGGAGCTGTGAGAGGAAGTGTGGGGTGCAGCTGGGTCAGAGTTCCAGGAACAGGAAATAGTGTGTGCAAAGGCCCTAGGGTGGGAGGAACGCTAGTGGGCAGGGAAGGCTCGGCACTCTGCTGCAGAGGAGGAGGCTGGAGGGGCAGGGCCTGCCATGGAGGAGGAGGGCTGGAGAAGGGGTGGGAAGCAGAGCTTGGGCTTGAGGAACAGGTCGCGGCTCCCATCTTCGCAGGTGAACAGCCTGGCCGCACATTCCCTGGAGGGCAGAGATGCTGAGAACCCATTACACCACAGAACCTCCCTTTTCCCAGATGCTTGGCCTGGAATGTTCTTTCCACAAGACCTGTGGGGGAGCTGGCTCTGGGTGTGCTCTCAGCCCTCCTGGGACAGGTCCCTGCCCCCAGGTGGCAGAGGGCAAGATGCCAGTTTAAACCCAGCCCCGGTCCAGGGACCCAAGGCCACAGGTCCAGCCCAGGCATGAAAGGTCAGGTCAGGCCAGCCCCTCGGCTGAGTGCAGAGACCTGCATGGGGGCTCACTTGTGGACTCCTGGCTTCAGAGGTCATCACTGCCTGGCTGGCTGGTGGGGCCCAGCATGCAGAGCCAGGCTGTCACCCGAGGTGCTCTGCATTCCTGCCCCGTGTCCTCGAAGGCCGCCCATTTGGAGAATGGGAGTTCCCTCTGCACCTGGCTTTGACCTGATGGCAAACCAGATAAGACCTGAGAAATTACCCAGACACACGCCATGATGAGGCCGGTGGTGCAAGAGGCCTTACGTGTGCTGTGCTGCGGGGCCGGCACTACGGATAGGCCACTGGAGGCCCCAGGACGCTGGCTCCCGCCCGGCTCTCCTGTCCCACATTTGAAGGGCCACGCAGCCTTGGGGCAGAGGACCTGGTCACTGCACGCAGCTCCAGGGTCACGACCCCAGGCCAGAGCCCTAGGTGGCTCCTCCTGACACCCCCACAGCGAAGTGCTAGGATGTGAGTCGTCTGCCAGGACTCACGGGACTTGCTTTAAAGGTAGTCTTCTGAGGGCAGAGGCCCTGCTATCGGTCTGGGTAGGGGCACTCCCAGGCCCCTGGCACCACTCTGCAAAGTCAACCCACAAGGGAGGGTCTCCCTCCAGTGGTCCTGGTCCCCTGGGAGGGGAGCAGGGGCTAAGCAGGGTGCGGCGGCGTTCCTGCCCTGCATTGGGATGGCAGCGTGGCCCCGCTGGCGTCTCACACACAGACACCTGCATGTCCGCGTGGGGTCCAACCTTGTGTGAGGCACTCGCTGGAGAACTGGCTTGTAGGCTGGAGTATCTCTGGTCCAGGGCTCACCGGGAAGGTGGCCTCCGGTCCAGGCAGAGATGGCGGCCCTCAGGAAGCCCCGCTGGGCCAGCCACTGCAAGGAAACCAGGCGGGGGTGCCACGGGGCTGGGCTAGCAACTCCGGGGGCATCTTGGTGGCCTCCTTCAGCCAGCAATGCCCAGTGGGCAACGCCAAAGGGAGGATGCAGGGGGGCTGGGCACAGGCAAACTCACCACCAGGGCAACACAGCTGTTTATCAAAATATTTTATTTTAGGAGACCCCTCAAAAAAAGACCCTCCACATCTGACAGATGCCCAACAATACCCTCGGCCTGTTTTTTTTTTTTTCAGTCTTTTCTGTTTTTTTTTCCATTTTAAATCAACTAAAACAATTTGATGCTTAAAATAAAAGACAGGAGTATTTTCCAATCAGACTTCAGTCAAGAATATATATATTTTTGATCCTGGGGACGGCGGGGTGGGGAAGACGCTCGGCAGCACTCAGTGTTCCTGGTTACAGAGGAGGGCGGAGCTGAGGACGCCTGCCTGAGCGGAGGGAGGACTCGTAACTGACATAAAATCAGAGCTGGTCCTCGCTGCCCCCACGTCCCCACCCACCTGGCTCGCAGGACTTCTGCTCTGGGAAGGGGTTGGTTCAGTTTGGGATTCAGCATCATCTTCATTACATGTGTGGCTTCTTTTCCAGCTGAGAAACTTTTTTTTTCTTTTTTAATTTTTAAAAAGAATCACAGCCAAAATAAGACATAAACTGCAAAATCCAAAATGGCTGCGCTTACCCTATTTATAAAAACAGGTGAGTCCCTGCCTCGGGGAGCAGAGCCCGGGCTACACCTTCCCGGGGATCTTGGCCCGCTTGCGGGCGATGGCGTCCTCCACGGCCTTGAGTTGCTTCAGCAGCTCCTCCCGCCGTGACAGCGTGCTGGCCTTCCCTGACTTGGTGCCCGCGGCGGCGGTGGTGCTGGTGTCCGAGGCTTTGCCAGGCACGCTGGTGACCTTGCTGGAGCTCTTGGACTGGGGTGACAGCGGGCGCTTCCTGCAGGGGTGGGGAGGCCATCAGGGCTGCTCTCTGAGAGCCTCCTGTCAGGGCCTGGGCCCCAGGAGCTGTACCTGCTAGGCAGAAGGCACCCCCTCCCCAGCGGACGAGGCTCCCACCACAGATGAGTGTCCGGGGCCCAGCTCGGGTTCTGGCCACAGTCAGCACAGCCCCCCGTGTGGAGCACACCTGGGAGGTGGCGGGCACAGCTCCGGGGCTCGCCTGGAGCCCCCTGACCTGGCTGTCCCGCTCTGGTCCTCGCTGTGTGCCAAGGGCTGGGGGTGTGGGGCTGTGCCCGTGCCCCTCCTGCCTGGCCCTCCACCCGAACCCGGGGTGCCGGTGGCTCAGGGACTCAGCCTGCTTCCAGGGAAAAGGTGAGCCCCGCTCCCGCTTCTTGAGCCAAGTGGGAGGGAGGGAAGAGCTGCTGCCAACTGGCCCCTGGCCCTCCGGCCACAAGCCACGCACTCACAGGCCGCTCTGCACTCTAGGACCCGCTGGGGGCCCAGGGTAAAAACACGGGCCAGCAAAACCTTCCCAGCACCTCTGAGACTGCCCCGAGCTAGTCCTGACAGCTCAGGCCTCCGCCTGGGGAGGAAGCTCAGCTGGCCCTCTCTGCAGCCAAGAACCCGATGTGCTGTACCCAGGGTGGGAGCAGGGGGGTTTGTGGGGAGACACTCACCTGTCTGTTGGGGCCGAGGGGGCCTTGGAATTCTGGCCCCTCTGCCGCTCTGGCTTCGGGGAATTGACTCTCCCACCTGACTTCCGGTCCCGAGAACCTGAATGACAGGGGACAACGTTAGACCAGGGTCCCAGCTCCATGTGGGCCCAGCTGCACAGGGGCTAGTGGGCACAGGCAGGGAAGGGGCAGCCTCTCTCTGGCCCCCGGTGACCCCACGCCAGAGAACGGCGGCCATTCAGCTCAGCTTCCTCATTCTCAAAAGTGCCCAGGTCTAATTTGGGTTTTGGTTTCCTGAACCATCATCAGCATCATTCAAAGCAAGGAGCTTCCAGTGTGCAAGGCCAAGCAGACCAAAACCGTCCTCCTCTGACTTGGAAGAAACTCACAGTGCAGATCAAGTGGGGAACAAAAAGACATGGCTGCTTACAGACCACAAGCAAGACCAAGAACAGGAGTGCCTGCTGCCCTGTGAGTGTGGGCCCCGAGTGAGGGCACACAGGGGTCCCACCACTCAAGAGGCATTATGGGCAGCCTGGGGTGGGTAGGTGAGTGTGTGTTTCAGGGGTATGCCGTGTCCTCCTCCTGCTCCTGGTGGGGTGTGCTGGGCCCTCTCCTTCTATTTTAGGGGGAAAGATGGCCTGGCAACACTTGGGGTTTCACTTTACTAATGGAGCAAGCCAGGCACACCCTGCAGCACTGAGACGCCGCCCCCTCACAAGCCCACAAGCTCACGGCCTCACAAGCCCAGGTGGGGTTTCCCTAGGTTGAGCTACTTGTGTGATAACAAGGGATGACCCCACCTGTAAGGAGGTTGTGGAAAAAAAACAAAACAAAAAAACAGTGCTACTCCTGATAGCTTCTGTTTCTGAAGATACATTTTCCATAAAAAATTCTTCTTTGTGTTAAAACACAGTATCTTATTACTGTCAAAGTATTACGGTTTTCACTTCTAAAATTGTAAATGCTGACAGATGCGGACCACTCGGTCAAAAGCCCCCTGGGGGCTTCAATACTTCTCAGGGCACACGAAGTGCGGCTCCAGAGGCAGAGGCTCACCTCGGTCTGGGGAGAGGTTGGCGCGCTTGGCTGGCGGTGGGCTCTGCCTGTCCTTGTCTGAGGGCTCGTAGCGCTTCCTGCTCCCCTTGTCAGCAGCCTGGAATGACAGGTGTGCAGTCAGGACCAAGGCCTGAGTGGACACAGGCAGCCACCTGCTCTCCGCTCCTGCGGACCCTCCTCTGGGGCCCCTGCACCACGCGGCCCCAAGTGAGGCAGGGCCCATGGTCTCTAGGCTGCCACGCCAGGGATGGATTCAGGCCCTCCAGTCCCCTGGGCACTGTGGCCGCCACCTCGGAGAGGCCACGTCTGTTCTGCCCCCCGACCCAGGTCCCAGGGCTGTCCTGTGGTAACCGGCTCCTCTCCCACCGTCAACCCCCTGCCCACGCGGCACGGGCCATGAGGCTGTCCATCAGGGCAGGACAAGCCAGGCGGTGTGGAGAGCCGCTAGCTGGCCCAGCCATGGGTCTTGGGGCCCCAGCAGCACTGCCCACAGCCCCACCTTGTTCAGCAGCGTCAACTTGATCTCCTTGTGGGCGATGAACGTGGCTGCTGGGGGCTGGCCTGGTGGCACCTGCTGGGGGGTGGTGGGCTGCTGGGAGGACCTGCCGCCCGCAGGGGTTCTTGAGGGTTTGGGCGGCTGTGTGGACGAATCCCGTTTCCGCTTATCCACTTTCACACCATCTTCCTTCTTAGATTTTCCTGCCAAGGAAAAACGCCCCCTCATAGCCTCTCTTCCGGTGAGGCAGTTGCCTGCGTGCTGTCTGGGGGAGGTGTCATCAGCCCACATCGCCTCTCCTCTCAGGACCCCAAGGCCCGGCACACCTTGTGGGCACCTACCTTTCTCCTTCTTGGTCTGGGCTGGGGTGGGCGACCGCGAGCTAGCCGAGGACACGGGGCTGGCCAGGTCTGCGTACATGTCATCCGAGTCCACGCTGTGTGCTGAGCTGCTGCTCGACGTGGCGCTGGACACCGAGGACACGCTGCTTACGCTCAGCGATCTGCACAGACAGACACGTCTGTGCCCACACAGCCCCGAACCCCAGGGAAGGGGAACCCCCCAGCCTGAGGCTTTAGGGGCTCTGGACAGTTTACAGGTGCCACCCAGTGAGGGGACACCTGCAAGGCCGGGGCCAGGCCCTCGTGCTTATGGTTCCCGCACTGTTAGCTGGGCAGGGATGCACAACTGCATGTGACCAACACACAACAGAGGGCAGGGATGGGCTGCAGGACGAGCAGACACTGTGTCAGAGACGCCCCAAGGGGCCGGCTCGGGAGGCTTGAGACACGGATGGTCTACTCGGTCCAGTCCCGTCACAGCCCAGGCTACTCAAGGGCTCTGCTCTCTGAGAAAACTGCCAGCCGCATGTCCCGAGCTCCAGCAGGGAAGGCAAGAGGCAGCCTATCATGCGTATTATTTTTGGCAGTGCTGTGTCTTCGCTGCTGCTCAAGGGCTTTCTCTAGTGGCGCACAGGTTCAGTTGCCCTGCGTCCCCTGTGCTGGTGGGCGGGTTCCTAACCACTGAACCACCAGGAAAGCCCAGAGCCCAGCCTTCTTGAAAGGTTAGGTATTTAATAGACCGCAGACCTACTCAGATTCAGGCAAATGTGTATACCACCTGCTGCCTACAAGTGAAAGAGAAAACTGAATTCAAGGAATCTCAGGACTAACTTGATACCATCTTTTTAAACTAAATGGCAGAATTCTCTTCTGTTTGTTCCTGTCTCAGATCTTTTCAATAGGCCATCCCCCAGCTGCCTCGGCCTGCTCGTCCTTCTTGCCCAAGCTCTGCGGAGTGGCAGGGCCAGCCCAAGCGAGGGGCTGTGTGCACCCGAGGTGGCCTCTGCGGGGTTTCCTGGACCCTGACCGTGGGCAGAAGCTGCGGGACAGGACGGGGGAAGGACAGACATGACAATGACCTGGATCTGGAACTGGAGCCACTGTAGCTGCTGCCGCTGCCGCTGCCGCTAACTGTGCGCCTGCAACACAACCAAGAGGCCACAGCTCACGTTTCTGGGGCCTCAACACGCGGGCGCCCCCAAAGCCAGGGCTCGCTGGTCCGAGACCAACAATCCACCAGGGACTGGCCACCGAAATCAGGCGGGGCTCGGATTTCTTCTATAGAGGACTCCCCGACAAAGTGAGTCAACCACACCCCCACCAGCCCCCACTCCCCTGCCACCACCAGCAGGGGACGTCGCCGTCGAGCTCCTAGGACACCAAGGCTGGGGGTCATGCAGAGTCCCTGGGAGCATGCCTCCCCCAGCTCTGGAAGGCGGTACACTCACCTCCTGGGGGGGCTCCTCGCCTGCCGCTCCCTCCTCCTGGCTTCCCGAGGGTCTCCGCCGGGCTTGGTGGGCTCAGGGGCAGTGGTGGCGGTTTTGGGGGCCTGCGGTAGGGCTGGAGGAGGGGCTGGCTTCTTCAGCAGCTTCTCTCTGTCATGTGGGACACAGGGAGCTCAGACGCACCCCGGCAAGCCTCAGTCCTGCAGGCCAACCTCGGGGCATGGGCACTACACACACACACACACACACACACACACACACACGCACTTCACACACACCCACACCTCACACACACAGCACACACACCACACGCACTTCACACACATCCACACCACATGCACTTCACACACACACACCACACACACACACCCCACACGCACTTCACACACACACCCATACACCACACGCACTTCACACACACACCCATACACCACACGCACTTCACACACACACACACACACCACACGCACTTCACACACACCCACACACAAACACACACACGTCCCCTGTGCCCTGACCTCAGGCACTGTTTCCTGCAGACCCCACCCCACACCAAGCATCACCCTGCCTCCTCCTCAAAGGCAGGAGAGGGATGAAGATGGGGCCATCAGGAGAGCTCTGGAGGAGAGCCCACGAGCCAGGCCATGCTCCTTCAGTAACGGCACCCTGACCCCTGCCCTGCATGGCGGGGGCGGCGGCCCTTGGGGAAGGCTGGATGTGCTCGTGAGTGGGGACCTTAGGCAGGCAGGAAAATGGCCCCAAAGTAGTTCTTCGCTGTTGCGTGGGGAAGATACCCTGCCAGTGTCGAGCACCCTGAACGCGCACGGGACTGATGGGCCACAGAGCAAACCTGCCAGTGGGACACAGCGTTTGGGTTACAGGCAGCTGCCCAGCGTGGCAGCAGGACTGAGTCCACATGCAGACCCCATCTGTGAGGCTCGGGGCCGGGGCCCGGCACTGCGGTGGGGTCCCCTGTCTGGGGCCCCAATGGAGAAGAGATGCGGCCCGTGGCCTGAGGTCCACGCCCAGGAATCTAAAGGCCAGGCCTGCACCTCTTCCCCAGGGCCCGTTGGCAGCACTCACCCTGCTTTCGTAGGAGGTGGAGCTGGCTCCCCCTTGGCTCTGGCAGGTCTGTGTGGGGAGGGCGTCGGGGACGGCGATGGGGACGACGAGAAGGACCGGGACCTGGCGGGAAGCAGAGGTATGAGGAGGGCACCCCACCATCCACGTCCCGAGGGGCAACTGCTCAGCCTGGGGTGGCTCCTGGTCATTTCCTAAAATGCACCTCTGGGGAAAAACAGACGCTGGGGGCAGGCAGCACCCCCATCAACTGTCACAGGGGAGCTGGCGGGGAGGCCGCCGAGCATGGGGCTCTCGGACACAGGCTGGGGGAACGGTCAGTAGTAAAGAAACTGTCCCTGACCTTGTGAGAACAGCTCAGACACAGGGCTCTGTCATGGGTTCAGCATCACCCACTGCTCACATGGGGCCGGCTGCAGGTGAGCCCCACACCCTGGGATCGCCAGAACCCCCAGGTTCCTCAGCTGGGTTCCATGTTTCTCCCCACAGCTCACCTGGACCGGCTGCCTGAGAACGAGCTGTGCCTGGAGGACCGGCTGGAGTAGGAGCTGTAGGACGAGGAGCGGGACCGGGAACGGGACGAGCCGGAGCCAGAATAGGACGACGACCGTGAGGAGGACCTGGCCCGGGGAGAGCAGAGGTGAGGCATCTTCCCCCGCCCCGCTCACACAGACGCGCCCCCACAATCAGACACTCCGCCCTTGGGGCACCTCATGGACACTCTGAAGTCCAGTCCCCTTCTCGTGGGAGAGGTGGCTCAGAACCTCTAGGTGCCGGGTACACTCACAGTCAAGAGTGACACAGCTCCCAGGCCCTCGGGCACAGAGCCAGGACACGTGCTCATGCGTGCTGATGAACCAGTCTGACTCAGGCAGACACACACGTGTGTATCTGTATGTCCACCAGGGCAGGTAGTGGAAATACTGAGTCCACACACACCTCCAGCCCCTCCCTCTTCAGGGAGCGCCCCCACTCTCACTGCCCACAGCGTCCTCACTTGTTTGGGAGACCTGTTGCACACACACATCTCAGAGCTGCCGACCTGAGCTCGCAGGAGACAGGTGAACTGACTGGACACCAGGTCAGGCTGCTCCTGGCTCTTCTGCCAGCAGTGCCTCTTCCCTCGCTGACCCTTGCCCAGGCCTGTGCTCCGCTCTGGGCTGCCTGCACCCTGGTTCACCTCACCATTTATTCTGGGGTTCATGGAGGCCTTGCCTTGGTGCTAAGTTTCAGTCCTGTTAGCCAGTGATGCTCTAGAACCCAGCCTTGCTGAGGAGAGACAGAGTCCTGCTGACCTCCCTTACCTGGAGGAATTGGAGGCAGAGGCCGACGAGGCTGATGTTTTTCGACGCCGTCTAGCACGGCTCGGAGAGACCGACACCCCGAGTTTCTTCTTCGGAGACTTGGACCGGCGCCAGGGGTCCTTCCACTCGTCGGCTCTCTTCACCTGGGGTCCTGTGGATGCCGTCTCCTTCTTTGGTGGCTCAGCTTGACGGCTGAAATCACAGAGGGGTTAATAGGTCTGGGGCCACCTCCCACCAGACAACTCTGCCATTTGGTGAAAGAAACTGTGTGGGAGGAGAGACTATGACCTAACAGCTCACTCCAGGGATGCTACACATACAAGGCAGCAGACACTGGCAACGGGAGACCTCCCCTGGAACTGGACATGCAGGGCTCTCTCCACGAGCGCTGTCTCACAGAGCCACAGGGGAACTGGACAGTCAGCAGTGCCCTCGGAATCCCCACCCTGCCCACCACACAGGTGCTAGGCGGGGCGCGAGGAAGGGGCCCGTGGGTGTGTGCCCTAGAGCTGGGTGCACGGTGGCAGCACCACCAGCCCTTAGGACGCTAACATGATTGAAGAAATCCTGGTTTCCAAGTGAGTTAGAAACTCTAAGTATTAACCTAAGCCCTAGATACTTCCTTTGTTTTCGGGCAGGGCAAGTCAACAGTGTGAGGATGCGTGTCCAGACCAAAGGCTAGCGGGTCAGAACAACCCACCCCCACCACAGGTCACCACCAGTCAGAAACACACACGGCCGAACCTCCCAGGAGGGTGGGATCACAGCTGGGTCCTGAGGGCGTGAACGGTGGGGCCGGGCGGCAGCTCGGCAGGGCAACACCGAGAGCACAGGGTCCCAGAACTACAGCAGTTCAATACCAAGGTACCTGCTGGCCTTGTGACACACCGATCAGATAAAAATCACAGAAAGTGAAGCAGGGCAATAACCCCTGTCATCCGGCTCTCCTGGCACAGCCGCTCCTAGCATGTCCGAGTGTCCCCTTTGCCCGTGTTCATTCTCCACCAGGGACCCTGCAGGTACGGCCAGGGCTGCTCAGGGACTGCCCCGCCTGGAGTGGCCCTCCCTGACCACGGACAGCAGTGCTTCACTGTCAGGTGTTACATAATCTGAATGTTTCTCTACTGTTCGCTATTTCTGTGTTTAAAAAACACAAACGATAAAATCACCCTTTCTATTGAGTCTTTATGAACATCTTGTCTTTTCAAGGGTAAATTTTTAAGATGTGGAATCAGTGGGCCAAAAGAGGCAACCCTTTAACAGGTTCTTGCTAAGTTGTCAAATATTTTCCCTGGAAGTGAAAGCATTTCACACAGGGCTCAGCACGGTGCTTGCTCCACACCCCCTGCCCGAGCGAGCCTGGGGTCCTGTGTCACCAGGCGCACCACCACGCCCAGAGAGGAGCGCGTCTGACTCCTGAGAGCTCTGCACACAGACAGCGCTTCTGGGAGGCCGCCTGGGGGTTTCAGCCATGCCCGTGCTTGGCCAGTTTTCCGGGCAGTTCCTGGGGTATGACGATGGGAACCCTCTGCTGGCAGGTGTTTTCCCAGGCTACTGGCTTCCACTCATTGGTGACTTGTTCCAAGTGCTAATAGCTTCGTTCAGGCTTACAGAGCCATCTCCACCTGAGCCCACAGGCCGGGAAACTGCCTTCCCTCCAGAAGGTGTGGGCGATGCCATCTCCAGGCACAGATTCTTCCTCAGAGGGGCTGTGCTCCCTCATTCATCTGCCTTTTCTTATTTCAGAATCTGATCTGCACATAGAACCACCACATCACAACAATTCCAGACATGCTAATTCTCAGAGGCCTCTGGAGTGTCCTGCCTGTTTACCTAGAGAACAACTGTAGCAGCACTGTCAGCCCTGCCTGACCCACTGGGCTCTGGATCAGAACCATGTCGGACGTATGAACAGGGTCCTGACATTTATCCCCACTTTCCATGAGTGTCAGCAAAACATCAGTTTTATTCACACAACATAAAACAATCACCGCCTGCTGACATCTTCAGAACTTTTCAATCAGTCTATCCACCAATGAGCAGACTCATACTGACCATCTGCTAAGAGCCCCCACCAGGAACAACATCCAGCATTTAAAACTGCCCCAAGGACACAATGAACAGAGGCATAAAACCCTGTAACTTGGCCCCCACACGCTGAGCCACTGCCCTGCTGGCTCCAAGCGTGTCCTCCTGGAAGTGTGTCCAGGAAGGAAGTGAAACCCGCGTGCTGACTTGTGCCAGTCCCAGGCCATCCCAGGCTGCTTTCACCTTTACACTTCCTGTGTTGTTCTCATTCTGAAAAGACAACAGGAAAGGGAACACCTTGGTCACAGGTATTTTCATGAGTCATCAAAATGGCCCAGCTCTGTCAACCTGTGGCTCTTCCAATATAGGGAGAGAGAAACAGCTGGGCACCGAAGGCGTGCGTGATTCACACTGGAGCCATGTGAGTACTGAGGCTGTGCGTCAGCAATGGGGAAGCAGAAGAACGCTGGATCCTCTCCCCTCGCGGCACACAGCACCCATGGCCAGACAGGTGGCTGTGCAGCCCCCCAACCTCTGAAAGGCAAGACTTCCTCACTCTGGCTGCAGTAAGATGGTCTGGCTGTCTTATGAGCACCAGAACCAGGCCTGGAGGTGCCCCTCGAGCCCCACATTCTCCGGCTAGTGTCGTGGACGGGCCAGAGCAGGCCCTGCACTGACTGAGCTGAAGGCCAGCGCCACCTTCCTTCAGCTCGACAACCACCCCAGGACATGCAGGAACCCATCCTGCAAGTCCGCCCATGTTCCCCAAAATGTGGGAGACTGGGCTCCTGACTTTAGTTAGTATGAAGAAAACTATTTTTATTTTTTACTTTGTTTCTACAGTGACTCACCAGGACAAGTGATCTGGTGTCTGTTACATGTTAAGGGTGTAAAATTTCCTTTTAAAATGTATTTAAGTTTAAAAGGTGGAAGTTTTTTTTAACCCCATGAAGGTTTTTTGACCACACCACGCAATTTGTGGGGTCTTAGTTCCCCAGTGAGGGGCTGAACCTGGGTGCTGGGTGGTGAGAGTTCGGACTCTTAACGACTGGGCTACCAGGGAATTTCTGGGAACTATCTTAAAATATGAATCAATAGAGCAGGTGGTACCTGGATACAGAAAATCATGCAGGTGGAACACCTGTGGGACAGGGCACTTTGCAGATCAAAGTGGGGCGTGAATGAGCCAGCTGAGCCCCAAATGGCCTCCCCCGACTGGGGTCTCAAACCAGGAAGAAGTGGTTTCAGACCTGGATACAAACTGTAAACAACCATTTTAAAGACAGATGTTTTCGGAAGAAGGACGGGATGAACAATCAAGAGAGTTCATTCACAATGCTGTCTGGGGAAGCTGTCCCTAGACGACTGGGGAAGGGCAGGGACACCAGGCAAGTCAGCTCTCAGTCAGGCTTAGGGGACCAGGGACAGAGCACGGAGCCGAGTTGGCACCCCGACATGCAGCCACGGCCTGGGCTGTCCTGCTCTCCGACTACACCGAGGAGAACGCAAAGAGACCTGGGAAACCAGGCAGCCGGAAGAGCAACTACACGGGAACGCAAGACGGCAGGCCACCCGCCGACAGGAAGCTGGGGCCACACGGGAGGAAAGCTGCGCGAGCAGGGACAGCTGGGCGAAGGACGCCGTCAGCCGTGCTGGCACTGAGAGCGGACAGAACAGAGTTGGCATTTGCATAAACCCTCTGAACAGAGAGGGGAAAACACCTTCCCGTAATCTCTGGGCAGCCCTCCCCCACGGCCAAAGCCACGAGCAATCTTATCTGCCAGGCTCCTGAGCCTTTGTTCAAGGCCACATGAGAGGGACACTGAGGAGCAAAGGTCACGAGAAAGGGCCTGAGTCCCCTCTAGACACCAGGGCAGAGGTGTGAGGTACGGCAGCCACAGTGGGGGTGCCTGCGAACCCCTGAGCAGCGGCCTAGCCTGGGGTCAAAGACAAGAAAAGATAAAAAGGAGGAAGGTTCTCTTTTAAGATGGAAGGGTGATAAGCTTGGAGAGACGCACAGACAGGGAATGGGCAGCATGTCACTGGGTTTACCCGCTGCCCTCGCTCACGCCTCCCATGGACCCTTCCCCACGAGTTGCTCACCTCCGAACTCTGGACAAGGTCACCCTGGGTCCCACCCTGGGTCCCTGTGGACGTGGAGCTGGCTCCCAGGATGGTCCCCAGGATGCCACGAGCCTGAACAACCTGCCCAGCAGCCCTCCTCCAGGCCAGCAGCTCCCAGGGACCCATGCACAGACGAGCAGGGAGTGAACAGGCCCCCCGACTTCCCCCGCAGGGGCCTGGGAAGGTGAGGGCAGTTCCCAGGGAGGGGCATCTGGGATCACAGACCCATCGCTTTATTCCTCAGACTTGAAAACAAATTTTGACTCCACCGTGAGGTTGGACTTTTAATTTCTGGGTGGGGCCATGAAGACTGTTTCCACAGCGAGGCCCATCGTTTCCAAGGCCACTAATGCTGAGGAGCAGCATTAGTCTGGGGTGGCCCTGACCCAGCGCGTTCCCATTGTGGAGCGCAGCCATAGCCTGACTGCTCTCGTGACCTCGTGCATTGATGCAGTTTCCACCAAGGCCACTTGTGGGCACTTGGGTCAGAACTTGAGAGAGACCACAAGTCTCTCCATTTTGGGGCAAGCTCTATAACTCTGTGCGTCAGTCAAGAAGTTAGAACACAGGATCCACACAGGATCCACTTTTCCTCGAGAATGCCCTGGGCACAACTTTCCCAGAGGAGGAAGTAAGCCATGACCGGGAAAGACTGGAATGAGATGAGAAAGATAAACAAGGTTCCTTAGCTCCCAGGGAGTGTGTCTCCTGCTAGCAGAAAGTCCAAGCTGGGATCTAACTCCTTAAGTGCAAGGATGGAGCCAGTGTGGAACAGGAGGCCCCTGTGGCCTGGCCAGCATGGCAGTTGTCTGGGTGTGAGTGCCTGGAAACCTCGGGGTTATTTAGCAAAGGCGGGTAACACCGCTATGGGATCCCATGAATTCCACAAGTAAGACAGATGGCACTGAAGATGGAGGTGCCATGGCAAGAGGTGAGGTGCTCGAGAAAACAGGGACGGAAAAAGCCACCGAAAGCAGAAGGGGACCTAAAGTGCCCCACGGAACAGTCAGAGGAGACCCGAGCGGCCATCACCCTTGGTCCAAGCACCAGTCTGAGCCAGACAAAGTGCACGGGCAGTGACATAGCCATGGCTTGGTCAACCTAACAGTAACCTCCGTGCTCCCAGGGTCTCGAGATTCCTGGGTGGGCGCACTTGAGCAGGTCACCTCCCTGGCATCCAGGTGACAGTCGCCAGGCTGCGGGGAGTGTGAGGAAGTGGGAACAGCACTGCCCCATGAAGAACCCTGGTCCCTAGAGATGAGAAGCTGGCCATTTCAACCCCAAGGGGCCCCAAACCTCTCACTGTGCTCGAATGCTCAGTAAACAGCTTTGAAGATAACAGGCAATCTGGGCGAGTCCTCGGGAAGGTCCCGGTTACTATTTGTGTCTGGAATGACATTCATCTGCATGTCTGAGAACATCCTTTCTGCGGCGCCCTACCCACAGAGCACGCCCGCCGGCCTGGCTGTACACACTGGGAGGAGGTTTCATGGAAGTGCTCTTCCGTCACAACAATTCTCTCACAGAACTGGCTACAGGCTCCGCTCTAAAAACAGCCCAGTTATAGAAGCGGGCAAGATGTCTGGAAAGGCCCAACCATGAAGGTGAGCCTCAGTGAAGGCAGGGGTGTTGACTCCAAATGAACAACATGGGGGCTGGCCCGGAGGCCTGCAGAAGTGTCAACAGGCGGTCCCTGTGGCAGCTGCTCCACAGGAGGCAGCTTGGGCAGGTGAGGGGTGGGGGTGAGAGGGACCCAGGCCTGGCAGAGCCAGGACCTACCCTCCTGTGTGCTACTAGCCCCCTCCCAGCCACAAGCTGGGTTTTGGGAGCTCTCGCTGGTCGTGGATGTAAGGGAAGATCCAGCACCACACCCAATGGCATCCCCTACTCCCACGTGTGGGACCTTCCTCAACAGATGCCGTCCCATTCAGAGCCCGCACGCGGCGGAAAGAGCTGTGCCTGTTTCCTCTCTCAGGTGTGTGCATGCTGCATGCTCAGTCGTGTCCAACTCTCTGTGACCCCATGAGCTGTAGCCCACCAGGTTCCTCTGTCCATGGGATCTCCAGGCAAGAATACCAGAGTGGCGTGCCATTTCCTTCTCCAGGGGATCTTCCCGACCCAGGGATCAAACCCGAATCTCTTGCATCTCCTGCATGGGCAGGCAGATTCTTTACCACTGTGCAAGCTGGGAAGCCACCACGTTCTCTCCATCCAGCTGCTGATGAAAAACTCCCAACCTGTTAGAGGCTAAGTAAACAAATTCTCCCATAAAAGGGAGGTCAGGTAAAGGAATTACGGCAGGGAGCCTGGCCACCTCCTGACGTAGTGGTCACACCAGCTTGGGCTGATCAAAGGAAAGGAAACAGGAGGCCGTGTTGGAAATTCTGCTCTGGTGAAACCAACTGTTAGTTGGTGGCAGGGCTGGCGGGGCCCCAGCCAGGGTGATCAAAGATGAAATTCAAGACTCCGAAGACCAGTGAGCCGGGCTGAACTGAGGCCGACTGACAGAATATGCCCTTCTGCTGAGGGCAGTAGGGGGTCCGCAGGGGAAGAACTGAGCCCAAAGAAGGGAAGTGAACCAGGTCAGGCTGGCAGCAGAGCACACCAGTCCATGACAAAAGCTGCCTCTGATTTTAGGAGGAATTCACAAAGTTCCCTGAACCCTGACCCTCTAGTTCAGCTGTGTTGTTGCTGAGCCCTTCCTCACAGGAGACCCTGTGGCTGTGCAGACATCAGATCTGGCGGCTGCTCAGAGTGCTCCGCTGCTGGGGGCCAGGCCAAGACTTGCCACTGCCTTCAAGAAATCCTCCTTGTGGGTCTGACTTCCCCAGACTTCCCTGTAGAGAGTGAACACAGGCATCTGTCCATGAGCTACAGGTAGTCCCTGACTTAGGATGGCTAGACTTTTACAACAGTGGAAAGTGGCATGCCTTCAGGAGAAGCTGTGCTTTGAATTTTGCATTTTGATCTTTACTGGGCAGTGAGCCACAGCTCTGTCACCCACATGACCACAGGGCAGACGAGCAATACACCAAACAGCTCTTCTGGAACCAGGAAACCCTTCAGCTTTCCAGTTTAGTACAACTTTCCATAAATTCCATGAAAGATTCCACACTTTACACTGTTCAGTAGATCAGATGCATTTTCTGATGGGTCATTCTAGGCAAGACTTCTCCTAAGTTGGGTAGGCCCCGGGGTCACACACAGACTAGCTACTGGCGCCCCCCTGTGCCGGGCCCTGAGACTGCAGTGCCCTGTGCGGGCTCCTCTCTACAAAGACCACAGAGGGCAATAGATAAGCAAGTACTATGAAGTCAGGAGGAGATTAGAGCTGTTAAGAACAATAAATAAAGCAGGAATGCGGGGGCGGGGGCGGGGGCGGGGGCGGGGGGGGGGGGGGGGTTGACCTCTCTGAGTAGCAGGTAAAGCCCAGAGGCAGGGGAATGGCAGAGCAATGACTGAGGTGAGCCAAGAAGAGGCAGAGGCCAGCCAGTGGTATGGACAGAAGGCAAAGTGTCTACCAAAAAGGGGCTTCAAAGGGCCCCACAACAGAAAAATTGAAGACGGAACTCTTTCAATGCATCTAAAATATGATTTACTCTGATTGTTCTTAAAGTCTATCACTTTGCCCAATATTAGGAAAAAACAGAGCAAATTCAGGGAGGTCGGTTCACTGTCACCTAGAGGATGAGTATAGAACCCACACTTAACAAAAGACAAGAATGAAAGACTATATGGTCCTGACGTTTACTTTCAGAAACATAAGACAGGACTCTGTTCAATGGCAAGGACAGGAATCAGGGATATGAGTCTGGCTTTTCCACCAAAAACTGTTAGAAATAATGAACAAGATTCAGTGCAAATGCAGGATACAAAATCAACATACAAAAACCAGTTGTGTTTTTATATACTAACAACAAAGTACATAAAAAAGAAATAATCCTATTTATAATATAAAATAATAAAATACTTAGGAATGAATTAACAAAGGTGGTGAGAGATCTGTACACTGAAAATCATAAGACACTGATGAAGGGACCTGAAGAAGACAGAAAACACTGAAACACACACCAGGCTCACCAATTAGAAAACACGGTTACACCGTCTGTGCCTCCCACACCAACCTACAGATACACTGCAGGCCTAACCAAAGTTCCAACGGCACTTTTCATACAACAGAAAAAACAACCTACAGTTTTGTACAGCACCACAAAGGACTCCGAATAGCCGAAGCAATCCTGAGGAAGAACAGAGCAGGAGGCACCACAGCTCCTGATTAAAGCTGTGCTAAAAGCTGCAGTAATCAAAGCAGTGTGGTGCTGGTGTCAAAACAGAAGCAGAGACGTGAGGGGGAGACAGAGGCCAGAAACAAAGCCCTGCATACCCAGGCAACTAATATTTGCCAAGGAAGCCAAAAACACTCAATGGGGAAAACTGGACAGTCACATGCAAAAGAATGAAATTAGACCCTATCTTCAACCACTAATAAAAGCTACCTTGAAATGGATTAAAAAACTTACATGTGAGATGGGAAACCACACAACTCTTAGAAGAAAACAGGGAGCAAAAGCTTCACGATGTAGGTCTTAACAATGTTAGATACGACATCTAAAGCACTAACAGCAAACGCAAAAATAAACCTGCGGGACTGCATCTAACCAGAAAGCTTCTGCACAACCAAAGGAGCGGTCCACACAGTGGGGGCAGGTCCTCCACCTCAGCGGAGAGCCGCACGGGGCCGCTGCCCCTCCCGCAGCCCTCCCGCTCCCAGGCTCCAGACGGCGCGGTTCCTACCTGGGTGGCTGCGGGGAGCGGGCCTTGGGCTTCTCCTTGTCCTTCTCGCGCTCCTTGTCGCGGTCGCGGTGCTGCCTGTCCTTCTCGTCCCGCTTGGCGCGCTCGCGCTCCCACTCCTCCTTCCGCCGCTGCCGCTCCTTGTCCCGCTCGCGCTCCCGCTCGCGCTCGCGCTCCCGCTGGCGCCGCTCCCGCTCCCGGTCCCGCTCGCGCTCGCGCTCCCGCTCGCGCTGTCTGTTCTCCCGCTCCCGTTCTCGCTCCCTTTCCTTCGTGGAAAAGCCAAACACAGCACAGGCGGGATCAGACCCTCAGAAGACGAGGCGCGGGCGGGACGCGAGAGCAGGCGGAGTAGACAGAACACCTGGGTGGGGGGTCTCGTTTCTGCACCAGAAATGGACTTGAGGCCACATGGGGCGCCCGCAGAGCAGGCTCTCCAGCATCAGCACCAGGCCTGTGGGCCTGGCAGGCCTTCCGGACCTCAGCTCCCGTCTTGGGAGGTAGACACCAAGGCTGTGCACAGGCAGCCCGGCCTGGGGCTCAGGGCACCCCGGCAGGTCCCACACCCTCTGAGGCTGCCCTGGCTGGCACCAGGCACCTGCAGCCCTGTGGCCCGGCCCCAGTGAGTGAGGAGTCTGCTCTAACCGCCTGGAGAAGGGGCACAGCAGGGCCAGCAGCCAGGTCCTCTTCTCGCCACAGGCTCACCATCTGATGTGGTCCCCAGCCAGTCACTCCCCTCTGGCCCTAAAAACTCACGACTATCACTTAAGCTGTGGCACAGAAACCACTAACCTACTTCTAACGACCTCTTCCAAGCGGCAGCTTCACATCAGAAGCACAGGGTCAGGGGCTCAGAGGGTGAAGCACATATATTCATAAACCTACCACATCTCAGAGAAGTGCCGACAGGAATGGCCACGACCGGCCAAGGGTGGTCCTGAGCCGGAGAGAGGCACAGCCCCTGCCGCTGGCACTGCTCACCCACCCCGCGGCTCTGGGGAAAAGAGAGCCAGAGCACAGACCAGCTCAGAGAAGGAGCTATTCAAGTTGCCACAAGGTCAGTCCCCGGACCAGAATCCGTTCTCCACAGATGGTCAACTGGGACTTGAAATCAGTACACCATGCTCACACAATTAAGCCTTTATAAAGTCCTATAAATAAAAATGGGGTGATTTAAAGGGTCCACCAGTGAAGTTCCAACCTACATACCCGGTAGTTATGGTACGGCTCGGCCTCTGTGTACTGCACCCGGAAGTTCTCATACTGCCCGCCACGCCAGAAGCGCTCTATCTCGTAGTCGTAATAAGGGTCTGCGTAAGGCTCAAGTCTGAAAAAGAGCAAGTAAAAGTCAAGCTTATCACTTAGGAACGTTAATGCAAATACATTACATAAAATATCTGCCAAGATTTAGACACCACATTAAAAAAAAAAAAAAGAGACTGCAAGGCTGAGTCAATATTAGAAACTGAATATACTAAACAAAATCACAGACCTACAGAGAAATCAAAGGATAACACCTAGAGATGGTGAAAACATTTGTGATAAAAACCCAACCCCTTCCCAATGAGAGGAGGAAATGACACTTTCTTAATGTGATAGATACTGATGTTTATACACTTCAGAACAAAAGCCAGCACCTTATTTGCTGGGAACAGGGAGGTGTTCCCGTTAAGATCCCAATGGGCAAGAAAGCCCAGTGCCTCTGAGACAACCCACAGTGTCCTGGGGGCACCACCGCAACCAGACTCCAGGAGCCCCCAAGCCACCTCAATGTGCAAATTAAATGATACCATATGTGAAAGCCATGACATGATGGTGAAGTCAATTCAAGCGGTAAGAAGAGCCCAGTAAGGCACATAGATAATTCTAGATAATAACCAGTGAGGAGGGTAGAGAAAACCCCATTTAACCAGCAAGAAAGAAGGAAACATACTGAGGAACAAGGTAACAATACACTTAACCAGAAACATGCAGACTCTACTTGAGGAAAACTTTAACACTCTTGAAAGACACAAAAGCACAGGCGAATAAGATCACATCCCTCATCATCACAAAGGAAAACTGAACATCACCAAGAAGTCAGTTAATTTACAAATCCCTTCATTAATTTATAAATTTAGGGCAATCCCAATAAAAATGCTGACAAGGTTCTTCATGTGGGTAGACAACTGATCCTCAGGTTCACATGGACACAAGACATACAAGACCAGCCAAGAAACCCTGGGAAAGATAAGACACACCCTCTGTGTAATTTCCCTGGTGTCCAAGGGTTAGTACACGATGCTTCCACTGCAGGGGGGTATGGGTTCAATCCCTGAGCAGGGAACTAAGATTCCTCATGCCACGTAGCACAGCCAAAAATTAGGGGGAAAAAAGACACCCTCTTGAGACCTCACGATATCACAGATGGCCCAGGTCATGAAGAAACAGACCCGAGGAATAAAACAGGAGGTCTGGGCACACAGCCTGGTGTGGGTGAGAGTGGTGGACCTTCAACCATGGGGACAGGATGGCTCCTACGCCCTGGAAGAGGAGGAGGGCCCTCCCCACACACTGACCCAGAGGACCTGCAGCCCAGGATTGATTGAGTGTGTGTGTGTGTGTGTGTGTGTGTGTGTGTGTGTGTGTGTGTGTGTGTGTGTGAGAAGGGGATGGTCACCCAACAGGCCCAGGATTGATTGAGTGTGTGTGTGTGTGTGTGTGTGTGTGTGTGTGTGTGTGTGTGTGTGTGTGTGTGTGTGTGTGTGTGTGTGTGTGTGAGAAGGGGATGGTCACCCAACAGCAGCTGGGCCCTCAAGCTTCTTTCAGAGATTTCTTGACTCCAGACTAACCCTTCCCATTGGGTAAACTGGTAGGAGAAACAGAGGTGCCCAGAGCTCAGAGAGGCCCAAGGCCTCCTCCAGCCTGTACTGCCTCCACAAGGCCTTCGGTGGCTGCTTTCTAGGGCATCTCCCCCCACACTCCTTGGGCCCTGGTGGGGTGAACTCAGGGCTGTGCTGCCAAGTGACAGCCTGATCACTCCCAACAGCCAGACGGCTTCCTCACCCTCCAGCCCACAGCCTCAGGCCTACATGGGCGGCTGTGGCGGCGACTGCGGAAACACAGAGCCAACCCCACAGCCTTTATCTGCGCCCCTGACTGTTGTTTCAGCCGGAAATCAGGGCTGTGCTTTCCAGCAGGAACGCCCCTCGCACGGTGTCGCTGTGTGACCAGGGAGCTGCTGAAGTTGCCTGCTGGGGAAAGACCTGGACTGCCCTGCCTTAAGTTGAGCTGGGCTGAGTGTGGAGGAGGCGCTGGAGCCCGGGTTATGTGGGGGGGCACCACACAGCTCCTCAAGGGTTGACGGGGGTTTCAGCCACATGTGCTTCTGCAATCCATTTAAAAGGCCCATGATAAAATGTCTGGCAGCAACAATGAAGAAACCTGCCATACTCCCGGGTTTTGGGACAAATTTCACAGCTTCTCCTGGTTGCTGGGGAACCTGGGGGAAGGTGGGAGAGACGTGGGTTTCAGGGGCCTTAGGAACAGCTGTAAACCCCCTCAGAGCTTGTAGGAATCCCAATGGATGTGAGCCCTCCACAGTCCCAAGGCCCTGGCACAGCACTCAAACATATCCTTCCAGAAGAAAAACAAGGAAAGTCAGCTGCAAACTGTCTGCAGCACCTCAGGAAGGCCATTCTCAGCCCAGGGGAGTGGACTGTGCTGCTGCTCCCAAGAGCCTGGGTCCCACCCAGCCGGGGACACTGAGCTCTCAACAGGGGAAGCAGAGGCAGAACCACTCCTTACGCTGTGTCTCTGACATCTCTCGTGATCCGATAGTTCCAGTCTCGGAAAACTTCATTTTCTTTGTCAAATTCTCGCTCATCTTCACCAATGGTCACTGTAAACCTTTTCTCTTCAAAATCAGGCTCCTGTTCTTTTCGAATAGTTGCTTTTTTCAAAACCTATCATTGTAAAAAGAGAAGCCAACACTGTTACTGCTAAGGAAACACAGGGGGTCCTACCCTGACTGACCCCTGATGCCTGGGCTGGCATACCAGAGGAGCATGACCAAGCGCCCAGTAGGGATCTGCTGAAGCTCTGTGCTGGGATGCACATGGGACCCCACAAGGGCCCCATCCCTGCAGGCACAGCGCACCCTGCATTCAGGAGCTCACCTATGTCTGACTTCCTGTTTCTAGTCCTGGCCTTGAACTGGGGGCTCCAGACGTGCACTCAGTGAGGGGGCAGGGGAAGGTGCTCTAGGCAGGAGAGGCACCCAGACTGGGGCGGGGCTGGGGGAGTGGGCGGGAACGGCTCTGCTTTCGCTGGTCATTTCCCTGAAGGGGAAGCTCCAGAGCCAAGAGGGGTAAGCGCGGGCACTGGGAGCCAGGTGCCAGATGTGGCCTAGCATGAGGGAGGGGGAGGTGGGTGAACACTGTGCTTCCCCAGGAAAGATGGCTTCTCCAGATACAGAGGCCACAGGGGAAGTGGCACGGCCCCCCTGGCCTCTGGATGACCTAGCAGCCTCGGAGAGACAGAAATGCTGGCTTTGCGCAAGGACCACCATTAGTACTTTTCTTCGCAGGCTTTCCACTGGTCTGTTACCTCCTTTGCATGCCGGAGTCCTCGTTCCCAGGCACTCTCTGTGGGGGGTTCTGGAGGGGGTGGAGGCAAAATTTCATCTACTACAGGCCCGCCCTATAAAAAAAACGTAAGCAAAAAGTTACGACAGCAAGCAAAACTTAGAAATGGGGGCACAAAAATACCAGGTGAAACCCCAGCGGGCCCTGCCTGCTCTCCTCTCTCAGCCTCCCTCCCTTGACTGGCTGTCCCAAGCCTACGGGGGCCCCTAGCTGGGGACAACCAGAGGGTTGGAAGGCAGCTCTGGCCTCCGTGGCAGCCTAGAAATGTCTTACACACAAGGCACAGTCATGTTTTTGAGTTGGAACATCACAAACAGAGTTTAGATGTGACCTGCCAGCAAGGAATGGCACTCAAGGCGTTCACGTACCCATGGGTTGGCAGGCATCAGGGGGTGCGGTCCGAGCGGCGGGGCCCCATTGGGTGGGAAGGGCTCAGCCTTGGTGATGAGCGAGTAGTTGCCCTTGTCGTTGACTCCAGGGTGTATGAATCTGCAGTTCATGCCCCACGTGCAGTTCCCTGTGGAAGTAAGAGGCAGGTCAGAGGGGGCCTGGCCCACGTGCACAGCTCAGCTCCCCCTGCTCCACTGGCGACCGGCAAGACACCCAGGCAGCAGGCCGAGCACAGCCCTGTCCATCCCACGAGACCATGAAGGCAGGCCTGGACAGTCGGGGCCGCCCTGAGAGCAGCACTTAAGGGCCCACACAGGACCCTGCCCCACAGTCACCATGAGAGTAGTTCATCTCCCCTAAACAGAGACACCCACAGCATCCCGGTGATCAGGGTGGCCCTGCCTCAGGTTTCACGGCTCAGGACATACACACCCGAAGGTGCACTGACAAGGTCATGATTCTGACTCAAGAGAGCCCCATACTGAAACAGAAATCAATGAGCAGCACGATAGCGATCAGAACTCTGCCAGTTTATGCCAGGGTGATCTTTACCAGCTCTGTACACCTGCATTTCTCCTAGCAAGCCACTGCAGGCTACTTCTGGTTACTTAAAAAAAAGGGTTAGAGAGAAAACACGTAGACAACTATAATAAATGGGGTGTTTATACTTTACAACAAAGAACTAAAAAGGTTGACCTTTAGTATTATTCAGCAACAGAACACCAAGATTCAGGAAAACCACCTGACTTTACAGGACAGAAAAGAAGACTACATTTTAAATTTAATTAGTGAGTGAATTTTTTTTTAATTTAATTTTTTGAATAGGTAATACATGTGCAGGCTTAATAAATATGGCATACAATATCTAAGTGGTTTTAGAAAACATTTTCAATTGGTTAGCATGTAGTTAAATTGTAAGCCATCTTTTAATATATATTCACTCCTAAACACAATATTTCATTTGAATATTTCTGTCAAAAAAATGTTTTTTCCTTATATCATGTAAATTAAAGAGAAATAATCATTTGATATTTAAGAAACACTAAATTTTACCTTTTAAAAATTATGAGCATTTCAACTTGTATTAAAACCAACATAATAATATATGGCTCCAAAATTAAATATGGAATAAAGTATACTTAAAAAAATTTCTTCTCTGGGAATGCAAAAACAATCAACTAAGTTTATAATTTCTAAAAGTGTTTGAGAGATCACATACAAAGCAGAGGCTGGGTAACACACTCCAGGGGGTTCAAAACCCCAGAGACTCAGACAGTTTTAAAGAAAAAAGAATATGCAGTCATACATCTAAATAAAGAATTCCAAAACATCCACTTATTCATCGCTAGACTCTCATAAATTCACATCACAGTTCACACTGCTCATGCAGTTAAAAAGTAACAAAAAAATTGTAAGCACAGAAAAGTATTAACAAAATAAAGCACAGCGTTTCTATAATATTTAAAATCTAAAATACATATATGGGTAGGAGGTAAATGAATGTGTTATTCTTTGTTCTTTTTGTATTTGAATTTTCAAAACAAAACAAAAATATCACCCCTGACCTACTAACAAAAAAGCTCTTTGGTTCCTCAGGTTTTAAGGGCAGGGAGGAGGAGCCGGAGAATGAGCAGAGAGGAGTTGAGACTGCCTGTGTCTGGGCCCAGGGCCTCCAAAGAGAAGGAGGTGGCTGCTCCAGGAAGTGTGGGCGGTCTACATACATGCAAGGGCAGGCGTCCCGCGCCTGCAGGCAGGAAGAGTGGCAAGAACAGTGCAATCCCACCAGCTTTTTGAAAAGTGAATTTTCAATTATGCAGAAAGAAGTATGGGAGGATACACTCCAACTGTGTCGGGATAACTGATACTGTTTTGACTCTGTCAGCACACATTACTTTCATAATTTAAGAAAGCAATTTGTTTGGGGGAAAAAAATCTCCAGGAAATGGAAGCAAAAATAGATTTACAGGTTTAAAAACTCTCTCCTGCTTCTAAATGAAATTTCACTACCAGAAAATTTATGTGGATTGTGACTGTATGACGAAACAGGATTACAATTTGGTCAGGGGTCTGCGTGGACAGGCACAGGAGCCCAAAGGGAGCAAGCAGAGGACTTTGCTGCAATCCAAGTGGTACAGCCAGAAGGAAAAAAAGGACCCAGTGTGGTGGTGGGTGGGAGGGTCACAGGAAGACATGTAAACAAGGTGCCTATTAGTCTCATGCGCGCACACACACACACAAAGATGCCTATTAGTCTCGTGCACACACACACACACACACAGGTGCCTATTAGTCTCATGCGCGCGCACACACACACCCACACACACCCACACAGGAAGACATGTAAACAAAGGTGCCTATTAGTCTCACGCGCACACACACACACGCACACACACACACAGAACCTGCCTCAGTCTCAGCAGAAACCAAAGACACGAACACAGATGACAGAATGCACGCCACACACACACACACACACACACACACACGCACAGCCTGCCTCAGTCTCAGCAGAAACCAAAGATGTGAACACAGATGACAGAATGCACGCCCCACACAGCAGATCCAGGAGTTTGGTCAGAAACACCACCAGGCCTTAAAAGTTCTGACTGCTAGTCTGACTGGAGGTCAGTGAGGTGCCTCTGCTGGCATTTCTAACCTGCATGCCACGGCACCTATGGTGCCTCCCACAACAGCGGAGATGATTTTACACCCTCTTTCTCCAGCTTCCACACAAAACGCTTTCTTCACACTAGAATTTTAAACAAAGACTTCCTTGTTTCTAAATAAGACACAGTGGTCTTATTTAGATATTCCTCGGTCCCATTTCCTGTTAATTTGAACAACTCAGAATAACTAATAAAAATAGGGATTGTCAAAATAAGTTTAAAGTGCTTCATGGTTTTTTAAAAAAATACTTTTTGAAAAGAAAACAGAATATATAAAAATCTAATAAGGAAATATTAAAGACCAACCCAAGTTCTACAAATGCTTCCTCTAACAGGCATAAAACTCAATGAACACAAACTTAATGTAAGAACACAAAAGTCAGTGCTCTCCTCTTCACAGAACTGTGACAGACACAGACAACCAGGTCATCTGTGCTGAGCTGCTTCGACTTCTTCAGGAATAGTCATTATTCATTATGGTAGTTGAAAGAATAAAAATAGTTTCTGGGCTGCTTCTTTATTATAAATGACAGACTTGAAACCAGTGGTTTGTGTAACTTTTCGGTTTCAGGATCCCAGAGTCTCTGTAATGACTATATTTATTGATATTAAAACTGAGAAAATTTAAAGACATAAAATATAACATATATAATTTATGTTAACAATATTTGTTAACATAAAGGTTTTATGAACATACATTGAGAAAAATTAGCCTGCTCTGGGGGTGGCTCAGGGGAGGAGGTGCAGCCGCTGGGAGACCCTGAGGCCTCTCCCGACGCTGCGTGTCCTCTGAGGCTTTGGCCAGCAACTCCCCCAGCCCTGCCACTGACCTTCTCTGACTCCCAGGCAGGTCCACCTTGAACTGTGAATGGCTTTCTACCCAGGTAGGATTTTGTGACATCACACAACGTTAGCTTGGAAAAGTCATCAAATCCTGCAAAGCTGTCAAGTTTCCTAACACTCTGATTTTTCACTTGAGAGGCTGACCTTATCAGCAGCCACTGTCCTGGCTTTCTGGGTGTCCTGGAGGCAACAGGACTGGGCTCATGGCCACACCTGGCATGCCCTCCCTGGAGGCACCCCTCACACCTCAAGGGCAGCAAAGGAGCTCCGTGAGTGCTTGCAGTTTTGTTAGAAAAGCAAAAAGACACACATTGAGGGGCTGTGGTGGGGCGAAGGAAATATTCTACCCCTGGACTTTGGTGCTGGCTGCACAACTTGCTAAACTAATAAGA
Source organism: Dama dama (assembly GCF_033118175.1). Lineage (NCBI taxonomy): Eukaryota > Metazoa > Chordata > Mammalia > Artiodactyla > Cervidae > Dama > Dama dama. Next base: position 19,906,084 of record NC_083684.1, on the reverse strand, counting down.
ATCATTAAACTGGACACTTAACATAGGTGGATTTTATGACAGGGCAATTATACCTTGATAAATTTATTTATGAAAAGACCTAAACTCAAACTAATCATGGACGTTGTTTCACAGCATGTTGCAGCAGGTGGCCCCTGCCGAGTGGTGCATTCAGTCTCGCTAAGGCACTGACTTCAGGGGCCCCTAGGTCGCAAGAACATACCTGGAGACCTCCTGCCTTAAACACCAGAGGATGCAGGGATTAAAAAATGGGCAGTAAGCACTTCTCCAAAGAATATTCACAAATGGCCAAAAAGCACTTGAAGAGATGCTCCACATCACTAATCAGAGGGAAATGCAAATCAGAACCCACAGGAGACACCACCCCACACCCATGATGACAGTCACTATTGCAAAACCAGAAAATGGGCATCCACAAGGAAAGAGCTTAAACCCCAGCCGACGTGGTGGGATGCGAAACGGTAGACCACATGGACAATTGTAGGGCAGTTTCTAAAACTTTAAAGACATAAGTACCACACGACCAGGCCATCCCACTTCTGGGTGTATACTCAAAAGATTGGAGAGGAGGGTGTCAAAGAGACATCTGCACACCCATCTTCCCAGCAGCATTATCACAACAGGTCAAGCAAGGAAGCAACTGAGACGCCCACTGACGGGCGACGGGCAAGCACAGTGTGATCTGCCCCGCAGCGGACTGTCACTCCATCCTGAAGAGGAAGGCAATCCTGACACTGCCACAGCGTGGATGAACCTTGAGGACACTGTGCTGAGTGAAATGAGCCCCTCACAAAAGGATGAGACTGCACTTCTGTTAGGCACACGGGGTACTCAACTTCATGGAGGTGAGGTGGGCAGAGGTGGAGGGCTGGGAGCTCCTGTCTAACACAGACAGTTTCAGGTTTCCATAATGAAAGGAGCTCTGGAGGCCCATGGGGGTGATGGCCACAATGAAGGCCAATGAAATGGACACTTAACAACAGTTAAGATGGTAAATTTTATGTTGTTTTTTACCACAATTTTAACAAGAGGAAGAAAGTGTGTGTGTGTTGGGTGGGGGGGCAGGCGCAGGAAGGAGCAGACACAGGAGGCCTGGTCTGCAGAACAGGCTTGGTGCTACTGACAGCCAAGTAATCAAAGACCCAGGAGCAGGACAATTTAAAGAAAATGCTATTTATGCCTTTGTGGACAGAACTTCAAGTTTTGATGACTCAACCTAAGTAGGTGAGAGGTGAAAATATACCATAAACAAAGTACTGGCGCTTTAAAATGTTTCAACTTGTATTTCTAAGTACATTGTTGTTGTCATTGGTTACAAAGATCAATGCTTCCATCTGGGCAACTTAACAATTAATCTGCAGATCACAACTTGTAATAGAAATATAGCTAACAAACACTGTTTAAGTATTTTCAAATTAAGATATAATTCACATACTGTAAAATACCCCTATTTAAAGGGCACCATTCAGTGGGTTTTAGTATGTTCACAAAGTTGTGCAACCATTGCTACTACATAAGTCTAGGACATTCCACCTCCCAAAAATGAAACCCTGTACTCAATGGCTGCCCCTCCTGCTCTGGCCTGGACAATAACCAGCCCATTTTCTGTCTCTATGGATCTGTCCACCCTGGACAGTTCCCATAAGTGGAATCATACAATATGGGCTGTTAGTGACCAGCAGTGTCCTCAGGTTCATCCATACTGCTTTTATTATTCCCTGGTATGGACGGACCACATCCTGTTTATCCCCTCACGAGCCGATGGGCACTGGGGCTGTTTCTACCTTCTGTCTGTTGTGACCATGCTGCTGTGAACACTTGTGTACAGGTCTCCGTGCGGCTCAGGACACACCGGGGGGGAGTGGCTGGCTTAGCTGCAGCCCTCTCCACCACACACTCTGAGCAGGCTGCGCCCAGGGTGTAAGCAAGGTTCTGTTTCTCCACATCCTCCCCAGACACAGCAAACTTCATTGTATTTTAGTGACTCTTGCTATTGGAGAGAACCAAAATGCATCCATCTCAGCTTATAATCTTTTAAACTGCATACAAGCAAAAACGTTTACACCCAAAATCTTTTTCCTAAGGAAAGGTAAGAGGTATGTCCCAGAACACCCAAAGATCTATCACATTATTCTGTAGAATGAACAGAATATCGGGGGAAGGGAAACTATAAATTAAACAGTATACTTCTGAAACAAGTTACTGAATGTGCCCAATTAAACTACAAAAAACGCTGCTTACCAGTAGCTTCTGACTTCTCTACCAAGAAAGGCCTGACACGTTGTGCTGGTGGGCGGTGTCACTCCCTGAAACCCCACCCGGGTGCTCAGTGGGATCTGAGGCACCTCCCCTGCTGTGCTATGACCGCCCCCTCCACCCCCCCTGCTGCAGACGTCCTTGGAGAGGGCACCCCCTCCAGCACCCCCCAGTGCTTCTCTGTGTACGGCCACCAGCTTCGTCTTGTAGTGTGTGCGCTTCTGCAGCTAAATTCTGGCAAGTCCTTCAGCAGTGAGACACCACGCACCTGGCCGGAGCCTCTGTGCCCTCACAGATGGGTGCTGCAGCCTCCCGCCCTGCTGCCCCGGGGCCTCCGGCAGGTCCTGACTGTGGCCAGACTCCTAACCACAGGGTCTGTGCACAGTGCTAACTGGAAATGATCGCAGCACGTGTGTGTGCATGCACGCGTGTTGGGCTCCACTGATTTACTCCAGAAATTCCAGAGACAGACTGAAGTCTTTATGGCAAGGAAGTCTTTGGCTTAAGTTTAAGTTTTCTGAAATACTGACACTTCAAATACCACAGGCTTTGAGAAGCTGTAAGCATTTACTTTCTAGAAGGTGCTGCGTATTCATCTGCATCCTTAGGGCGGCTATGCTATCCAGGGAACGGCGCATGTGGCCGCACAGAGGAGCCATTGCGCAGCAGCAACGAGCAGCACAGAAACAGCACAGCCAAGAGGACGCGCCCCCAGGACGTGCTGACCAGGGCCCCGAGCGTTCCCAGGCGCTTGCATCCTTGGTTCACCTCAGTATGAGGGACGGGCTTGTTCACGGCCACTCATAGGACGGGGCTCCACCACCGCCCCCTGCCCCCCCGCCGCCCCCCGTGCAGGCAGCACGCGGCCCCTGCGAGCCCGTCACGGCCGCGTCCTGCCCTCAGAGCCTCCCCCTACCCCTGGCATCACGGCAGGATTCTGGATCCAGAAGAAAGGAGTCTGGCCTCCGGAGCAGGGGGACTGTGCGGTACTAGAGAGATGAATATCGTATATTTTGTACCTTTAACCTGGCCTCTGAATGGTATGGAATTTGATATTGGTGGAGGAGTGGACAATGGTGTCACAACATCTGGAAAAGAAGTACAGGAAGCTCTCGTGAACGTTAGGCTGCACGGGTGGGCCGGCTCAGTGCGCGAGGCGTCTGGGGTCACAGCAAGCCCGGGCAGGAGAAGACCTTCCTCCGGTGCAAGGGGCCGCTCCATCACAGACACGCCAGACGGCGCTGTTCCGGAGCAGCCCCGACACATGCACCCTGGGCTTGAGAGCCCCTTGTCACACCTTCTCTGTCACAGCCACTCAACTCACTCCGTCCGCTTTGCAGGAGGGAGGGGCCTTGCTGCCTTCAGAGGCCGACCCTTCTACAGGCTCCTTTCCAGCCTCTGACGCCTGGTAATAAGTGGGAATTCTTACAGAGTTGGGAAATGTCACAGCTGGGGCAAGTGGCCTTAGAAAAGTGACCACTCAGACAAGCAGTGATGCTGTCTACAGTGGAGACACGGGTCTGTGCTGGGTGAATGGGCTGGAGCCTAGGGTGAAACAAGCAGGCTGGCTGCCCTCCGAGCAAGGCACGAGAGTGACCAGGAAAGGCCCACAGCTGAGAGCGAAGCTCTGCCGATGCCACCGCCACAGATGGTCACTGCGGCCCTGAGGACAGCCCTGCCCAGGCCCAGGGCTGAACCACCACCTCTGTCCCGGGAACAACTGAGATCACACCAACGGGCCACGCAGAGGCCCCTCACGCAGACAATTACCTTTCATGAAGAATCGGCAGGTAGGACGAGGCCTCACCTTCCTGTCACTGGGGTCCTTCACCTCACCCTCCTCCAGGTCATCGTCCTGAAACAGAAAGAGTCACTTGAAGAGAGACTCACCTGAATGAGGTGATGAGGTGGGAGGGACGCCTACCAACGCGCACGGCACTCCCTAAACCAGACAGGGTACGGCCATGCGACTCACGGAGCCACGTTCATACATGCTTCCAAACCTGAGACTCCCACAATCGGGCTATGCGGATGATCGAAGCTCACCCACAGACTGCAGCGTCACAGCGATCACCAAGAAACAACGTTCTGTGATGTATGTGACATGCAACACAAGCCAGGCTGTCATCATAGTTCTGTTAATTAGCAATTCTGGGCAGGAAATGGCCACACTTCAGGTTTTTAATATTTTTTGCACTTAAAATTTACAGGAAAAAATATTTTATGTCCTTTAAACTAGGCACTTTCTCTAATTTACAAGTCTAGGGCCAAGGAGGAGGGAATTTAGGCGACTCAGGTCAGTGAGCGGATCCACTTCAGCTTAGACCTGGGCCTTCTCTTCCTGTTCTGGCCCAGAGTTCCCCACCTTGGGTTTTATAATGCAGGAGGGTTTCAAGACCACAAGTAGGGGTGGGTCTCTCCTCCAGGGATTTCAGAGAGCAACTTGGACCACTGCTCTGCACCCTCCCCAGCCCCCCACCTGTGCCCTGAGCTGAAACCCCAACCCAGGATGGCCCCTAGCCCAAGCAGGGATCCAGAGCCCTGTAGATGTAGTTAAGATGCTAAGTCCAGGATAGAGCCCCTCCGGGTCTGCAGGCCCCAGCCTGTTCCAGAGCACCCTCGTGTGGTCAACACAAGGGAGCCACAAGCAGGGCAGGGGTCTGGAGACCCTCCTCTCATCTCCTGCAGCAGTGCCCTCGTCCAAATGACTGCCCATCCCACTCAGCCTGGGGACTGCTTCTGGATGGGCACCCACACCCGTGACCCTCCGCATGCTCCCCACAGCTCTGTGACCGCAGTGAGTCCGGCCTGACCACGTTCTCGCCTCTCCTTCCCGGCAGGTAACACAGTCTGAGTCAGAGGCCCCACAGCCCCCCACCACGGACAGGGCCCCAGCCGCCGAGGCTGCTGACCAGATGGTGCCATCCGCTTTTCACTTGCTGCTGCTCCAAGAGCAGCATCGGACTCACCGTAAACAGCCTTCATTGAGTGAAGAAACACTGGAGACAAACCCTGGACTTAAGGTGACTTATTCCAAAGTGTAAATATTTGTAAAATTTCTGCCTTAAAAACACCAAGTTATTAAGAAGTATTTTGTAAAAAAAAAAAAAAAAAAAGAACAGGTGCCTGAGAGCTCTCTCTCTTAAGAGAGCCAGCAAAATGATTTCTTTCAGAGAAAGTAACAAGTGTTTTTTAAAGGTCTTGATAATTTATTCACCTAATAACTGAAAGTTTGCACCCTGTGAACAATATCATCCCCTGGCCCCCCCCACCCCGGTCTCCCAGCCCTGTCCTCCTTCCTGCTTCCTCAGGCGCTGGGTCCTACACCACCACCTCACGTGCAGTCTTGGGCCATACAGATGCTCACACAGAGCAACTGCTTTTAAGAAACCAAGATTCACAAAAAAAAAAAAAGAAAGAAAGAAACCAAGATTCACAGCCAGTGCACTCGATCATGTTACAGATCTGTTTCTGCGGAGATATTACTCTCGATATTCACAAGAGCAATCAGGAGCCAGCTGCCCAGCTCAGCCGCTTCTTAGACGCCAGACAGACGAAAGTGTCAATAAATCACCCAGCAGGAGAATATTCTCAATCGTCAACTAACTGTTCATTTAGCACAATGGCCTCTCGAGTGACGAACACAAGGAGTTCTGAGATCTTATAAAGAGTTTCAAGCAAAAACAACTCAAGAAGGATGTCTCTAAAGTCAGCCCCCCAGTGTTCCCAACACCAGGTCAGGGCTGTAACTGGCAGGAATTCTGGCGGGTGGCCTCTGATCCCGTGACCTAGAACAGAGCCAGCAGAGAGCAGGTGTCCCCAGAAGCAAACTGGTGGTTCTATAAACAGCTAAAAGGGCACCAACAACTAACTCGGGGAGCTTGTGCCAGGCCCCCCTACAGTTTACAAATCTAGGGAGAACCAGGCAGCATGTCTTTGGGGTGAGTATGCATGGGGCATAGGGCATAGGGTGGCCTGGGTTCTCCTCCTGCTACCATGACCGTGGACCTGCCCCCCCCCCCACCTCCACCCGCCACCCCGGCCCCAGCCGTGCCCTCCTCTCCACTCTTCCAGCAGCCAGAGCTTCCACCCGGGCCTCAGGAGACGCACGTGGTGGGCGCTCAGCATCTTGACAGAAACACCCCTCAGAGGCAACACGTCAAATGTGAGCGAGGGGAGCACAGGTGACTTCTACCTTCTCCTTTGTGTGGGTTATTTTCCTTAAAACAACACAAAACCACAAAGCTGGGGTATGGCCTCAACAACAAAAAGAACTCATTTCCAACCCAGCACCTCCCCGGCAACAGCAGATAAGGAAGAAGATGCAGGCTTGCGCCCCAGAGCAGAGGCCCAGGGGCCGCTGGGCCAATCAGAGGATCCTTGAACTTCCGATTCTGCACCTGTATAGTGAGCTAGCAGTTCAGGTCTATAATCCTGCATGCACACCCTTTGAGGCCAGAGTTGATGTTTTGGTTTCCAAATGGTGATGGGGTGTGGAGCAGCACCTGTGAGGGGACCCAGGACCTGTGCACAAAGCAATAAACACAAACCACAAACAGGTTCCAGCATGTCGGGTGCTGGCAGGAAGGCAGCTTGCACCCCAGAGCTTCTGGGCTACTCGGCTAAGCAAGTACAGTGGTCCAGCCCCTACTAGCCAAGCAGAGGGAGGCGGGAGGCCTGACTGAATCCCTTGGGACCAGGTCGCCATGGCTGCTTCTCCGCCTCCCACCAGAGGGCAGTGCTGCGAATGCCCCAGATTTCTAAGCCCCTAAATCCTTTGGTAGAAAATACTATGTGTCCAGACATGAAAGGAGCAGGCAGATGTGAACATGAGAAGACAAAGCCCACATGTAAAGAAAAGGCTTCCGAGGTATATTCATCCCTGGCTGGGCCAAGAGCCATCACTTCTGCCCAAGGAGCTGTGTGGACAGTCCACTTGGTGTGCGGGCCCAGTCCCGCCGTCTCTGAGCAGCCACCCTATCAGTGCGATAGTCACTGACGAAAGGAGGGAGGGAACAGAATACTCTGCCCCTTCCCAAGTGGATGGGATGCTCCAGGTACCAAAGTTTCGTTAACCAGACAACATGGGAGACATAAAAACAGAACCAAGTCACAAAGCGGAGGAGACGATGGAGGGCCAAAGATGGAAGGACTGGAGTCTGCAAAGGCAAGTCACAGACTCTCGAGGGAGGAGGCTCTGTGTAGGACCATGCAAGGCACACATGGCCGCTCGCGCCATTTGGCTGTCTGAGCTGCCGGCACAGGTGAGACCGCTGACTAAGTCAAGTTCACCCATGCTTCAGCTGTCACTTGGCGGGGACCCTCGGCCCCCTCCACAAATAAGCTAGACGCTATAAATAGCTGGCCCACAATCCTGTTTGCAAAATCCTCTCCCACTGCAACAGGGAAGTGGCACTTCCAGAAGGGCACTGGTATCTGAAGGTAGCTCACCAAAACACGTGCAAGTCATTCAAGGCCTGAGTTATAAACCACCTGGTTCAAACAGAAGAAGGTTCATTGTACATCAAAGGTTCATTGTACAAACTGATGTCACTACCAAGGAAACCACCAAGAAAGTGGAAAAGCTGGGGAGAGGGGGCCTGCCTCCCTCCAAACCAGCTGATCTGTCCCAGTGACCCAAAGCCTACAAGGGAAAAAAGCAGGTCAGTGTACTCCAACAGAGAAAAGCACTTCTCAGTTAAAAGAAGGGTAAATCACTTGTGTTCTTGGAAGTAAGGGTGCTAAAGAGCAACAGGAACACACACACTGACGACCCAGTCAGTTCAGACTGGAATCACAGCAAAGGCACCAAGCCTGACGCGACAGTCAGGGGCAGAGCCCACAGAAAGGGCGTAACATCTAAGCAAGTGATCAAAGAATGGGGAGGAGCCTGGAATGCAGGCATCTGGGCACAAGTGAACCAGAGGGGCTCCCACGAGACGAGGGTCCGAGTCTCCACTCATAGCGCCCACCCCTGTCCAGGCCTGCCTGTCTGGAGGGGCGACAGGCTCTGCTCCACCCGGTCACATGCCCCCGTGTCACAAAGAGCCCAGCAGCACACTGCAGGGCCCGTGGGGATGCATGTGGACAGACATGCCACCCTGTGGCTGAATGAAGCTGGGCCTGGGGCCAGCGGGGCTCTGGGGCCCTCTTGAGAGGCCAGGCAGGCACAAGCCAAACCAAACAACCATCTAGGGTCAAGTGGGCAAGAAAGTCAAACTCGATTTCTACTTCTCATGCTGTTTCTGAAGAAACCAGCTATCTCCAAACAACAGGTGTTTTCCTGGGCCAGCTCAGGTCAACGTCACGTCCTAGGCCACCACATCTAACTCAGTGCAGTGGTAGAGCCCCCAGGACCTGGGGGGAGATATCTGACCGCATGTGAGCATGGAAAAGCTGAGAAGTCAATGAACTTCCCCTGCGGACTATTCACAGCTGAAGCAAGAAGAGCTTGCACCTAGTCCTTTCTTAATGGGGGAGGACTGCCCAGACCCACCGGCTGCACATCCCATCACTAGGAGCCCCACGTCCTATGGGCAAGACACTGACTTAGCTTTTCTTTTTGTAAACTGAGAGACCAAACTCATGGGCAACCTCAATCAATGATTTCGTTTTCTGCCCCAAATGTCATCCAAACTGATTAACTGGAGTCTCGTGGCATCTCTTTTTCCTCTGGCAACCCTCTGGTTGAGAAGAAATTTCCTAATTGCAAGGGAAGCACAGCTGGCAGAACCTAAGAATGCTCACAGACAACGTCCCGACAGCACCCCTGTAAGTAAGTATAATACTAACAAGCAGTGGCTATTAGCTTAGGAGACCATCTGCTACGTTTAGTTGTGAGAAGACAAAAGATCTAAAATTCTAAGCTTGTAACTACACACATGAGCCTGTAACGCCTCACAAAGTTCTGTTCTCGTGAAGTTCAAGAAGCAACACCAGGCACAACCATGGCCCCAAGACATGGCATACGTACTAGCTGCTGGAGAAGCCAGTGTGTCAGGCAAATCCAGCTCACATACTTAACCAACAACCCCCTCCGCTCAGCAACCTAGAGCATTTCTGAGAGCTATTCCTCACACCTCTCACTTCAGTGCCTCTCCCATGAGCAGAATCTCCTTCCTGGGATATTAAAACTCCTGTCAATCTGTTCTGTCCCTCTCTCTCCTCCTTTGAGTAAAAGCATTTCTCAGCAGGACTTCAAATTCTTCCCTCCTCAAAATTCAACCTCTTAAAAGATGGTGATGGAAATTCTCTCATCAGATTATCTGTCATAAAAACCCAACTGCTCACAACTAAAACGATTATTACCAGATACCTTCTCCTCAACCTGAAAGGCCAGATTAATATAAATAAAGTTAAAAGAATGTGATGGTCAAAAGTCAAAGTGCTCTGACAACACAATCCCATTTTCTGCAGTCCCAAGGAGACACTTGCAAAGAAGCATGGCCTAGTGGAGACCCTCAGCAGAGGACAAAGAGAAAAATGGCCAAAATAATGGACAAAACTGGAAGGAAGTTTCCTCAGTCTCAAGAATCTAACAGGAACTGAAATCCACAATGGTTCTAGTTGAACACTAACTCAAACAGTACTTAAAGACAGAAAAAAAAAAAAAGGGCAGAAAATGACCTCTTAAAAAAAAAAAATCCACAATTTTAACACGATCCAACCAACAGCACCAGACAGATGAGTGAGGGTCTGTGGAACTTCCGCCGGCTGCCGACTCCAGGCCAGGCCAGTCTCCATGCCTCCAGTGTCCCCTCACCACCACGGCAACGGCCCCAGCTCTGGCCCCCCACTCCCTCCTCGGGGCGCCCACCGGGCCTACTCACATCGATCTCCCCGTCGTCGATCTCCCCGTCATCATCCTCTTTCCTCTTCTCCTTGGCAGCCTCTGGGGGCTCCTTGTCCTCCACGGCACGGCCCCCCACCTTTCCCTCCTCCCCAGGAGCCCCTTCTCCGCGCTCCTCGTCATCCTCGGGCCCGGCCTTCTCAGCGTCGTCCTCCTGAGCACCAGGGGCCGGCTCCTCGGGCACCTCCTCATCGTAATCTAGCTCGTGCTCATCCAGGTCCCTGGTGACCGACGAAGCCTCGTCCCTCAGGTCGCTGGCATGGTCCCCCTCGGCTCGTGGGGGGCTGGCCGGGCCCCTGCTCAGCTCCTGAGCCTCAGAGTCCCGGTCGTCCTCATCGGAACGACTCTCCTCATCCTCCTGGCTCAGTCCTGGGGCCACACTCTCCTCATCCTCCAAGTCAGAAGCCCTCCCACCCACCGCGTCCAGATCCTGTTCAGACCCGCTTTCCCTCAGGATGTCATCGTCCGAGAGCCCCTGCTGCTCTTCTTCGTCCTCCGGAGAGCGAGGGTCCCGGTCAGGGCTCTCGGCCACATCCATCAGTACCCACGGTTCTGCAAAAGAAAGAGAACACACTCAGAGCATCCAGCAGAAGGGCCAGTCAGTCCCGTGCGGCTCTCCTAGCCCCAGGAGGGCTCCTGATCTGCAGGAGGGCTCAGCACCCATGGCTGCCCAGCTCCTCCACATCTCAGACTGTGCTCTGTAGACCAGCGGCACCAGGCACCACAGCCCAGGCCTCCATGGGGCCAGGCCAGGCTCACTGACCTGGGCGTCAGGAGCCCCACACCCAGAACCACTGGGGGGCAAGAGCCCCCGCATACCCCCCTCCTTCCAGGGCAACCCAAGCTTATCAGCCAGTGAGCAGGAAGATGGGCACCACAAGCAACAGCTTTTTGGGTTCTTAAAGTAATTTCTTTTGAAATTCAGGAGGATGTGCATTAGGAACACCGTGGCAACACAGAAGGCAACATGCCTGACCACTGTCTGGAGCCCCCTACAGGGTCTGGAACACAAGCCCGATTGCCTCAGACAGTCCCCAGGATGCAGGCTGTCTCCACTCCTGCATACGTCTCTCCAGGCCTGGCCCTGACCACCAAGTCACAATCACTGGGGGTGATCCTTAAACCGCAGGCCCTTCTGGAGCCACCAAAGGACGCCAGAAGGCCTCCATGCACCCTGATTCTCAAGAAGTACCTTCCCAGGATGGGCATGCTGCAGGAAACAACTCTGGCAGAAAATCGTACATGTTTAAGTAGTTTCGAATATAAAAACATTGACTGTCATCCTAGAAGATTTCTATTTTTACTAACTAGATTTAATTATAAAGTGACTATTTCCTGGTTTTCCCACCCTAATGTGCAAAGACAGAAAATTGTCCCCATTGTTCTAAACGCAGGTTGCATAAACTGGGCTGAGAGAGTGTGTGTGTGCATGTGTGTGTGAAATCAACACCAAATAGCCAACCAACACCACACAAGCCTACAAGCGAACACTGACCATCCACCAGGCCAGAGGTCACCATCAAGCTGGTGTGAAAGAGCAGGAACAGTGAAAGGTTTAATGTTCACCTGAGTCTTCAAGGTTTTCTATTTAAAACAATGTATGCCACAGTCATGTCACGTGATACCTTGATGAAACCTGAAAACACACATAACCGTATTTGCATAATTATATAAAATTACTTATGCATTTATATGTAACTAAAAATTTAAAATATATCTTTTAAATGTACACTTTCAAAATGAGAACCTGTGTTTAAAGATGCACATATCAAGAATTGGTATCTGAACCCATAGTTAAAAAACTTTTTTTGCTGATAATGGAAATTATTAAAATTCAGCAAACATAAGGACAAATCACTTCAAAGTCATCACCTTATAAATAGTCAGCAGTAAAAGGAATTTACAAACCAATCCATTCAAAGTGACTTAAAAGTAGACAGTTTGGAAAATGACTCACTTTGCGGCCTTCTAATGACACTGTCCAGAGGTAGGCCTACTGAAGAAACTATTAATATTAAAGTCAGTCCTAAAGTGCTGTATTTTGCTGCCTCCCTGCACAGGGCAGAGCCTGTCACCACACACATTCCTCTGGCAGCCCAGGGCAACCAGCAAGGTGAGAAAGCTACCAAGACAGGGCCCACATCCTCGCCTCCTCCAGACAGCGCTGGGCGTACTGCAACCGGTCAGGGGCCAGTGGCAAACCAGCAGCCTCTCGCCCCACCTTAGCTGATGATATCAGTGAAATGTGTGAGATTTCCCTTGGTGTACAATGTCCTATGCCTACCTTTGTACAGCTTTTACTACACTGTGCGTAAGAAACCTCTCCATAGAGAGGCAGGGACTTTCACTCCCCACTTGCTCAGGGTGGCCCCTGGGACCCTGAAGGCAAGGCAGTCACATACAACTGTCACTGAGCCTCAAATTCCGATTATCACATCGTACAGTCTAATGGCAACCTTGGGAACCAAGTTGCCTCTGAAATTAATCAGCTAGTAACCAAAATTAAGTGTCCTCTTAAACTAGCTTAAAATCCACACAACTGCTACTTGAGCCTTGCAACATACTATCCTGTTCACTGTTCCTGGCACCAAGGCTGCCTGCAAGTAACATGATAATAGCCCCTTCCTGGGGCCCAGGTGCCAAAAGGTTCCATTGTCATGATTAGGTCCAAACAAACTGCTCTGTGCATTTTGGCAAACTTGGATTTAAATCCCAGGGTAAGAAATGGAAGAAAAAGAGCTCCTAGCTTCAAATATACAAACTCAAGCAAGTGGACCGTGTCTTTCTGGGACATGGGGATCAGTGTGGGCTTCTGAGTCAGAACCCGAATCCTCGCTCCACTGCCTCCTGGCCTTAGGGTCCTGGACAAATTATGTAAACTTGCCAGACTCCAGTTTCTTTATCTGAAATATGGGAAAACAGCATCCACTCTAGAAGTCACTGCAGCAGCGAGATGAGACAAGGCTGATGGCTTCCAACACCCGTGTCCCACTCCCCATGAGACTGCCCAGGGGCCAGTCACCCAACACACACCAGAGAACGGACTCAGTACGATCACGTCTTTACAACAACTATGCAGCGAAATCAACAGCCACCCTACCTGCGGCAAGACTACTACTCTGCCAGTCACTGGGTCTAGTCCCTCACATCGACCTTTTAGACAAATGATGTTACCCCTCACAGAGAAGGAAACTGAGGCCACCTGGCCACTGAGTGCAGTCCAAGCTGGAGTCTACTCTGCTGCCCAGTCCCGGAGCCGGCCTGATGCAGAACATCAGTTCCTGCTACCTGCCCTGGGACTAACTGCCACACATCACCATTGTTCTACAGGAAAATGGGACCTGAGCGCCAAATGACTCTACAAATTCTGTTCTGGAATACAGCCCTCACATCGACCAGGGACTTACACTGACCCAGGAGATCTGTCTGTTGTTTTTTTCTCCCTTCTCAAGTTTTGTGCTGATCCATCTAGCTTCCTGCCTGAGCCCTTCTAGAACCCAAAAGACAGGTTTTTACAGAGATGGAAAAGTTACTATATGGTCCACACCGACTATTAGGTAAAGGATAGTGATGATCATATGGAAATTGAACCTGTGACACCACTTATTTTAAAGTGTGTCCCAAGTTTGAAACTCAGGCACTTAAAACTAAATCTAACAAAAGAAACCCCCCAAAGGTGCACACTTCTATACCAACACCACAGGAAACACTGCCTCAAACTAAAATCCCAAGGCTGCTGGATGGTGTGTGGAAAGAAGTCCTCGAAGATCCGTGAATGTGCCCCCAGTTTGTATTATGGAAATCACTTCACCCCCCTCCCCAAGCACAGCGCTATCTTCCCTCCTCTAAAGGGCCATTTTTAGCAAAAGGCCCTTCGTGCACCTGCTTCTATCCAGGTGGACAAGTGCTGTCAGCCTTCCATTGGCGGGGGGCGGGGGGGGGGGGGGTGCAGACATGGATTGCTTTAAGAATCTGAGGAAGGGAATGGCTCCTCTCTCTAGAAAAACCTGGACATAAGCAAGTTATCTCCCATTTCTGGGAGTTCAAAACCTCCTGAGGTCCACCCAGTCCCTAGACCGAGAACTACTGCCCAGAGTATTTTGTGCAGTATTCTACCATGCACCCACACTCACCATGCTATACTACCATTGTCCATTTGCAAAGTCTGTTGGGAGACATCCCCGCTATGAAGGGCATGAGTGGAAGGACTCAGACTCTCCTGGGTCCTCTAAGCTCAGCAAATGGCTACCACACAACTTACTGTCTGAACCTGGGGGCACTGCTGACAACTACCACATGCACGAGTCACAGCCTTCCTAGGCACACCAGGACACACAGTCACCCACAGGCGGCCCTGACATTCTCCTGGGGAAAGGAGACCCACTTTTTCTCTCCCTGTGGAATCTCCTGGGATTTTACAATCTGAGGCTACACCCAGGTGAACAGCTTGCAGAGGAAAACAGACCAAAGAACTGACTTGCTTATCAGAAGCACCCTGAGTGACAACTTGTTGGGCAGGAGGGGAGTACTGCTGGGGGTCAGAATGCGGTTTGTGTTCCAGGCCCACTCTGGGAGAGTTAACTGGCTCTCTGGGCATCAGTGTCCTATTCCGAGATTAACTCAATTTGGCAAATATCTGAGTAAGTGCTGTATGTCAGGAGCCAGGAAAACATGTGGTCTACTGAGTGCACACAGTGAAACACAGGGTCCTCCGGGCACGTCTTCACAACTCCCAGGCTCGCAACTCTTACTTAGTGTGTTCTTCTCACACAATCACCCTATCATCGGGCATTCTTGGCAAAGTTTATAACTCTTTAGGCCTTTGATCCACAAGATAGTGAAACTGCCTGGAAAAGAGAATAACAGTGTCCATCATTGTGTCTCCACAGCGTAGTACACTGGCAGACAGAGACTGATAGATGCTTGTCGAATAAATCACAAAGACTCCTTGGTTGTAAATACCTGTTGCATGCCAGAAAGAAACTTGAAATAAGTGTCTACTTTTTAGAAGACTATTCTGGAACTGAGACACAGAGTGGTGCTGCCTCCTTTTCCAGCGGTCATTCTGGAAGGTTGCACCTTGACTCCAAGGGCACCGCTAAAAGTACAGAACATTTGGGAACTTTTATTTCTGAGAGAACTTTAGAACATGCACAACAATCCCCGGGCACTCTCAGTGGCAGCAAATCTTCCCTCTCTCAAGGTGGGTCAGCAGGAAGCTGTTCAAAAGCCTGGTCTGGTTAAGTGAGGTGAGTTCCCAAGCCAGGTAAGATGATTTTGGGTCAAACATGTGGTGTGACTGTTGAACAAGACTGATTTTTCCCCTATGGCTTGCATATTTACTACCAAAACAGGACTTCTAAAGAGATTCTGGCAAAAGAGCACCAATGAAATACAAGTCTAACTTTCGAGGACAACAATTTTTAATAGAGCTGTCCCTATCTGAATGCCCAAGTTCTGGTACATCTGGTTAAAATTCACGTTCAGAACTTCAGGGATTTACAACATCCAAAGGAAGGATGTCAAGACTGGTGATAGACATCATCCCCAAACCGACTAAGCCTGACACCAAACGACTTCCCAGGGAGGAAGCACTCACCTCGAGAATGATCTGTGAAAAAGGAAAACACCTCCTTTGCTCTTAGGAATGGTTTCACAAAGCTATCTTACCCACCAAAAACCGGAGAGAAATTCTAGCCTCCAGGACACATGTGACTGGTTTCCAGAGCTGGGTGGGTTCCACACTTGTGCTCAGATTGTAACATCATCAGGCAAAGATGCCCCTGCCTGGGAAGCGGGAATTGACCTGGGCCCAGCTTCACCCTGAGAATCCCAACCTCTGCTCTGGGACAGGACCACTCCACAGGCGACACGAAGGAGAAAGGATGAAAGCCACTGCTATGCCCCCAAACGCACTCTTCTTCCATTCTCCCCAAATGGATCTAAAGACTGACCTGCTCTCACAGATGCAGAGCTGAACAGCTCATATAATATGATCAACCACTCTATCTGGCAAACTCAACTATCATAAAGTATTCAGGAAAACTTAAGTTTTAGCAGGAGTAAGGCTGGAAGTTTTTAAGTCTTAGGTACTCCCAGCAATGACCCGGCATCCTATGGGCTCTTAACCAAAGGGGCACAGGGAAGTTTATTCCAAACAGTGGCGTGCGTCTTGGGGCACGGCCAACAGATCCAACCTGTGCCGCCCGGGAAGTCGAGGGAGCAAGTTCCAGGAAGATCCAGAGAGCTCAAAGCTCCCGAAGAGCCTATCCTCAGTCCGGAGGGCGAACTTGCGTGCCTCCTTCCGCACCCCCATCTTTGTGGGCGGAAAGCAGTGCCACGCGAATGTCCCGGAAGAGAAATGACAGCTTCGGGAGATCAACCCCACGACGGAGTGCGGAGGCAGCCGCCAGGCACTCGAGCTTAGGGGGATTCAGGACCCCCGGCCAGCTCGCCCGGACGGAACCTGGGATCGTGCCTAGCTCAGCGTCCTCTTCCCGGGGCCCAAGAGTCACGCTTCGGCCGGGGGCAGCCTGGAGTGCTCCCGGGAGGCAGAAGCGGCGAGGCTCCGGGCCTCGGCTCAATGCCGCCGCCACGCTCCCTGTCCGGCCGCCTCGGCCTCCTTCTCCCGCCGGCTAGGCCTCCCAGCCACCACCACCACTTACCTCAGCTCGAGGGCAGAGAGGGGGCCACGGCTTCGCAGGGGTCGGGACGGCGCGGAGAAGGCGTCTCTCGGCCCTTCCGCTGTTCACAGTCTCCGGCTTCAGGCGCGACGCGGGCGGAACAAACGGGCTCCACTAGCCGCGGGGGCCGGCCATTGTGCGACGTCATCAGGCCGCGACGGTTATCTGCGGGCCGGCGGGCTTCCCTCGCTCGCCACGCCCCCCACCTGCTTCCTTCCGGCCTCCGCGCACCCGCCCCCGCGCGGCCCCGCCCCCTCGGGGCGCGCCCGCCCGTACCAGCCACGGCGCAGGCGCGGCCGGGGCCTCGCCCCCCCCCCCCCCGCCGGGGCGGGGCTCAGAGCGCGCGCACCGCCCATCGAGGTGCAAGTAGGGCTGTCCGCGGCGCGTGGTCACGTGACGTGCTGCCGCAGGTTCCCGCCTAGAGGTCCGCTGTCCCTGCTGCACCCGACCAGGCGGAGGTGGGTCCCGCGACGTCACGGCTCAGAGCTTACCTTCTCCAGCCCTGCTGAAGATCCCCCAGCCTAAAGTTAATCCTTTTCGGGAAATGAGTTTAAATAGCAAAACTTAGACTTTTAAAATTGCTTACTAGGGACTACATAGCTCCCTCTCTGTTAAATATCAGTTCAACACAAGATTAATCATTTTTGAAAAACTGAGTTTAAATGTCAAAGTTTAAACATTTTAGAAACTATTTCTGTGGTACTAAATAGCTCTTGCTTTATCAAATATAATCAGTCCAACACAAAATTTAATCATTTTTTTGATGTCAAAGCTTTAAAGTTTTTAAACTAATCCCCATGCTGTTAAAAAGTATCAACAGGTCCAAGATCTAATCACTTACGCTAAATCTATCAAGCCTTAATACCTAATCTAACTGATGTTGCAGCCTGTCTCTAGAGTGGAAAGTTAAACCCATCAGTCTGCAACCCAACAGTGTGATCAGCACTAGGGAGGTGATCTGTGTAAGACCCCCTCCCCTCCCTAAGGTAAGGCACCCTTGTTGGAGCAACCTACCCTCTTAGCTTCATTTTTCCACCCTCTGTGCCCATAAAGACCCAGTTCCCCTCAGTCTCTCCCATCAGGAAGCTTCCATAAACCTCTTATCCTTATGCCTCAGAGTGCAGACAAAATGAAAACCACAATCACAGAAAACTAATCAAACTGATCCCATGGACCACAGCCTTGTCTAATGCAATGAAACTATGAGCCATGCCCTGTAGGGTCACCCAAGACAGACGGGTCATGGTGGAGAGCTCTGACAAAACGTGGTCCACTGGAAAAGGCAATGACAAGCAAGTTCAGAATTCTTGCCTTGAGAACCCCATGAACAGTATGAAAAGGCAAAAAGATACGACACTGAAAGATGAACTCCCCAGGTCTGTAGAGGTCCAATATGCTACTGAAGAGTGGAGAAGTAACTCCAGAGAGAATGAAGAGACAGAGCCAAAGCAAAAACAACACACATTTGTAGATGTGATTGATGATGGAAGTAAAGTCTAATGCTATAAAAAACAACATTGCATAGGAACCTGGAATGTTAGGTCTATGAATCAAGGTAAACTGGAAGTGGTCAAACAGCAGATGGCAAGGGTGAACATCAACCTTTTAGGAATCAGTGAATTAAAATGGACAGGAATGGGTGAATTTAACTCAGATGACCATTTTATCTACTAATGTGGGCAAGAATCCATCAGAAGAAATGGAATAGCCCTAATAGTCAACAGAAGAGTCCAAAATGCAGTACTTGGATGCAATCTCAACAGAAAGATCTCTGCTCATTTCCAAGGCAAACCATTCAGTATCACAGTAATCCAAGTCTGTGGCCCAACCAGTAATGCTGAGAAGCTGAAGCTGAACGGTTCTATGAAAACCTACAAGACCTTCTAGAACTAACACTGAAAAAAGATGTCCTTTTCATTATTGGGGACTGGAATGGAAAAGTAGGAAGTCAAGGGATACTTGGAGTAACAGGCAAATTTGGCTTCTGAGTACAAAATGAAGTCAGACAAAGGCTAACAGAGTTTTGCCAAGAGAAAGTACTGGTCATAACAAACACTCTCTTCTAACAACACAAGAGACAACTCTACACATGGACATCGCCAGATGGTCAATACCAAAATCAGATTGATTATATTATTTGCAGCCAAAGATGGAGAAGCTCTATACAATCAGCAAATACAAGAGTGGGAGCTGACTGTGGCTCAGATTATGAACTCCTTTTTGCCAAATTCAGACTTGAAGAAAGTAGGGAAAACCACTAGACCATTCAGGTATGACCTAAGTCAAATCCCTTACAATTATACAGTGGAAGTGACAAATAAATTCAAGAGATTAGATCTGATAGTGTGCCTGAAGAACTATGGACAGAGATTCATGACATTGTACAGGAAGCAGTGATCGAGACCACCCCTAAGAAAAAGAAATGCAAAAAGGCAAAATGGTTGTCTGCAGAGGCCTTACAAATAGCTGAGAAAACAAGAGAAGGCAAAGGAGAGAAGGAAAGATACACCCATTTGAATGCAGAGTTCCAAAGAATAGCAAGGAGAGATAAGAAAGCCTTCCTGAGCAATCAATGCAAAGAAATAGAGGAAAACAATAGAATGGGAAAGACTAGAAATCTCTTCAAGAAAATTAGAGCTATCAAGGGAACATTTCTTGCAGAGATGGGCACAATAAAGGACAGAAATGGTGTGGACCTAACAGAAGCAGAAGAGATTAAGAAGAGGTGGGAAGAATACACAGAAGTACTATACAAAAAGATCTTCATGACCCAGATAATCACGATGGTGTGATCACTCACCTAGTGCCAGACATCCTGGAATGCAAAGTCAAGTGGGCTTTAGGAAGCATAGATAGGAACAAAGCTAGTGGAGTTGATGAAATTCCAGCTGAGCTATTTCAGATCCTAAAAGATGATGCTGTTAAAGTGCTTCACTCAATATGCCAGCAAATTTGGAAAACTCAGTAGTGGCCTCCGGACTGGAAAAAGTCAGTTTTCATTCCAATCCCTAAGAAAGGCAATGCCAAAGAATGCTCAAACTACCGCACAATTGCACTCATCTCACACACTAGTAAAGTAATGCTCAAAATTCTCCAAGCCAGGCTTCAACAGTACATGAACCATGAACTTCCAGATGATCAAGCTGGATTTAGAAAAGCCAGAGGAACCAGAGATCAAATTGCCAACATCCATTGGATCATAGAAAAAGCAAGAGAGTTCCAGAAAAACATCTACTACTGCTTTATTGACTATGCCAAAGCCTTTGACTGTGTGCATCACAACAAATTGTGAAAAATTCTTAAAGAGATAGGAATACCAGACCTTCTTACCTTCCTCCTGAGAAATCTGTATTCGGGTCAAGAAGCAACAGTTAAAACTGGACATGGAACAACAGACTGGTTCCAAATTGGGAAAGGTGTATGTCAAGACTGTATATTTTCACGCTGCTTATTTAACTTATATACAGAGTACATCATGAGAAATGCTGGGCTGGAAGAAGCACAAGCCGGAATCAAGATTGCTGGGAGAAATATCAATAACCTCAGATATTCAGATGACACCTCCCTTATGGCAGAAACAGAAGAAGAACTAAAGAGCCTCTTGATGAAGGTGAAAGAGGAGAGTGAAAAAGTAGGCTTAAAACTCAACATTCAGTAAACTAAGATAATGGCATCTAGTCCCATCACTTCATGGGAAATAGATGGGGAAACAGTGAGAGTCTTTATTTTGGGGGGCTCCAAAATCACCACAGATGGTGACTGCAGCAATGAAATTAAAAGATGCTTGCTCCTTGGAAGAAAAGTGGTGACCAACCTAGACAGTATATTAAAAAGAAGAGACATTATTTTGCCAACAAAGGTCCATCTACTCAAGGCTATGGTTTTTCCAGTAGTCATGTATAGATGTGAGAGTTGGACGGTGAAGAAAGCTGAGCGCTGAAGAATTGATGCTTTTGAACTATGGTGTTGGAGAAGACTCGAACTATGGTGTTGGAGGGTCCTTTGGACTGCAAGGAGATCCAACCAGTCCATCCTAACGGAGATCAGTCCTGGGTGTTCATTTGTAGGTCTGATGTTGAAGCTGAAACTCCAATACTTTGGCCACCTGATGCGAAAAACTGACTCATTTGAAAAGACCCTGGTGCTGGGAAGGATTGAGGGCAGGAGGAGAAGGGGATGACAGAGGACGAGTTGGTTGGATGGCATCACTGAGTCAATGGGGATGAGTTTGAGCAAGTTCTGGGAGTTGGTGATGAACAGAGAAGCCTGGCGTGTTGCAGTCCATGGGGTCAAAAAGAGTCAGACACAACTGAGCGACTGAACTGAACTGAACTGTGCCCATAAAAATCTCCATTTTGTACAGCTTCTAGAAGCCTTTCTGCTTGCTAAAGGGGATGCTGCCTGATTAGCTGTTGAATAAAGCTAATTAGATCTTCAAATTTACTCAGTTGAATTTTTTAAACACCGATTTCTTTTTAAAAAATTAACTCAAGAAACAAAAAAATAATAATCAGCTCAACACAAAAGTTAATAATTTTTTAGATACTGCATTTAAATATCAGAGCTTAAAATTTTACACCATTTCCATGGGGATCAACAACTCTGCATTTTAGTAAATTCAATCAGCTTAATATGATCTCACCTTTCCTTGATCAGAAAGACATTATGTGGCATTTGGAGCATTTTAACCAACTGCCTTCACAGTCCCCCCGACGGAGCCCCACCAAGCCTCCTGCAGAGCTTCAAACTCTCCCTGTTAGAATACGAACCTGCACTTAGAGGGACCCTGGGCTTAGTCAAATGCTTTGCTGTCCTTGCCTTAAAATACTGTATCATTTTTTAAGAAAGGGCCTGCATTTTCACCTTGTAATGGGCCCTGCATGAATAAATGAGGATAGGAAGAAAGTGAGGTCGTCGACATAGAGCTACCATACGACCTATGATGTCACTCCCAAAGAAATGAAACACAAAAACCTATTCACGAATCTTCCAGCAGTGTTATTCACAACAGCCCCAGAGTGGAAGCAACCTAGGTGTCCATCAACTGACGATGGGCCAAGAAAATGTGGTCCAGGGAATTCCCTGGCGGTCCAGTGGTTAGAACTCAGGGCTGTCACTGCTAAGAGCCTGGGTTCAATCCCTGGTCAGGTAACAAGATGCCACAAGCCATGCAGTGTGGCCAAAAAAAAAAAAAGGCTATCCATACGGTAGAATACTACTCAGCAGTATAAAAGGGTGAAGTCTGTCTAAGAAGAGATACCACAGTCCAATGGTAAGAGGACACAAGAAAGTGGAAGGGAGCTCTTGCCAGAGCCCAGATCTCAGATTTCCAGAACTGTGAGAAATAGGCGCCTTGTTTAAGCCCCCCAGTCTGTGGTGTCTGTTATGGTCCCCTGGGCTGACTAATACATTCTATTTACATGAGCTATCCAGAAGAGGCAATCCACAGAGTCAGAAAGTAGGTGAGAGGTTACCAGGGACTCGGGGAGATGGGCTGGGGA
The DNA here is from genome assembly GCF_033118175.1 of Dama dama. Classification (NCBI taxonomy): domain Eukaryota; kingdom Metazoa; phylum Chordata; class Mammalia; order Artiodactyla; family Cervidae; genus Dama; species Dama dama. Next base: position 19,883,795 of record NC_083684.1, on the reverse strand, counting down.
GTGATTGCTTAAAGGGAACAAAGGTTCTTTCAGGGATGATAAAAATATTCGGGAGTCAGGTAGTGGTAATGGTTGTATAACTTCATGATTGTATAAGAAACCACTGAGTTGTGCACTTTAAAAGGGTAGATTTTATGGTGTATGAGTTATTCCTCAATACAGCTATTATTTTTTTAAAAAAAGAAAAGAAGAGAGATAGTGGAGGAAGGGAGGGGAAACACCAACTGGGAGCTGAGAGGTAGTGGGAGAGGCTTGAAGGGGGGCACTCCTCATTGCTGAACCTCGAAGTGTCCTCCCGTTTCTCCCCCCTGTTTCCTGCTTTGTCATAGCCCCTGACTCCCAGCCTCTCCCAGGCACTCAGAAACCACCTTTCTTTTTTTTTTTTTTTTTTTGGTTGTCAAATGATCCTTTATTTTTCTTTTTCCTTTGCAGTTCTTAACTAGCTGGGCACTCCACTGCACCACTGTTGATATCATCTGTGATGTCATGAGGGTGGCGGCCATCAACATTGCAGCCCACAGACTGGGCGGTCCCCAGGATCTCTTTAATGGTTCCAGAAAGTTCTCTAGCTAGAGACCGGTGCCGCATCTGCCGGGCAATGTTGACGATCTCATCAAAAGTGATGTTTCCACTGTGCTTAATGTTTTTCTGCTTCTTTCTGTCCCTTGGTGGTTCCTTGAGGGCTTTGATGATCAGGGCAGAAGCAGAAGGTACCACCTCAATCTGGGCTTGTCTGTTCTGAATGGTCAGTTTCACTGTAATCCTCAGACCCTTCCAATCACCAGTTGCCTTGGCTATGTCATCACCGACCTTTTTTGGATACAGGCCCAAGGGGCCGATCTTGGGGGCCAGGGCAGACGTGGCACCGACTTCCCCACCGGTGCACCTCAGGTACACGACTTTGATCTCGTTGGGGTCAAACTTAGGCGGCATGGTGGAGGCGGCTGGTGTCGGATGAACCCGGATTCGGGACGACCGAAGAAAGTTGCACCTTCGCCTCCTCCTAGCCGAAAGCCGAAAAGAGAAACCACCTTTCTAAATCTCAGGTTGGTTCCGGTCTCATCACTCCAGCTTGAGGTCTCTCCAGCAACTCCCTCTGCCCCCAGCATGCCACCCCTACACTGTACCCTCAGCCCCCGCCTGCCCCGCCGCCTGCATGCTCACTCCTTCACCCTGGACTTGCTACGTCTTTCTGTGCTCCCAGGTCTTTGCAGGAGTCACTCCTGCCGCCTGGAACAGCCTTGCACCTCCAACCGGCTCCCTCCTTTCTCCAGGTCACACCTTCAGTGGACCTCCTCCCAGGCCCCCGGCTGTCTTGGCAGCTGGGCTGTGAGCTCCTGGATTGCCCGTAACCCCAAGTCAGGCACCATGTTACAACATCCAGAGTGTGTGTGTATAGCAGGGTCAGGGGAGGGTGCATTTAGAAAGACTGAAAGTGGCCAAGGTGGGATCAGAGCCCAGGTCTCTCTGAGTCCAAATCCTGTGACCTTGAGGCCCCAGGTGAAAGATGCAGGCAGCGCTCTCTAGGCCTCAGCGTTCCAGGTCTTCGAAGTGGGGCAGTTCACACCTGCTGCTTCCCTCTCAGGATGAAGGAAGAGACAAGAGGTGCCAAGCATCTGTCCTTGTGTGGAGCTCTGAATCACTGCCTGCCTGGTGCCCCGCATCTCACGAAAGCCCTGGGAGGCAGCCCCCACATTCTCTCCATTGTACAGTCAGGGAAATAGAAGCTGTACCATCGTGGAGCTGGGATTCCACCCTGGGCAGCCCAATCACAAAACCCAAGTGACCATATCACGGTGCCCTGGCTGAGGCTGTTGGGTAAGACAAATGTAAACTTTGTGGATGAATTATCTACTCCCAAAGAAAGTGAGGCTTTAGTCTTCCCAGCAGGTGGTTCCAGCACGTCGCTGGCCCAGGTGAGTTTGTTTAGGCATCACCAGGGCTGATCTGCGCTCCCTGGAGGGGGCCTCTGGGTCCACCTCCCTCTCTGCAGGCTCCACCTGCAGCCTGTCTCTCCTAGGGCCACATGCTCTGGCTCTGCTCCCACCTGCCCTGCCTAGGGCTTTCCACTTGTCCCCGAGATTTTCCCCAGGGTGGGAGCTTCCCCTTGAGCCCCCGAGGGTGTGTCCAGCCTCCTCAGTTCAGCAAGTTGTGCCTGATGCTCTCTGTGCCCAATGCCAGGGTGGGCGCGGGGCTCACTCAGTCCTCTGCCTTTGCTCAGCGCTCATCCCCTTGCTGCCCCCCACCCCCCCCGCCCAACTGCCTGCCTCCAAGTGCCTCAGCACATGTGTGTGCGTCCTTATGAATGTGTCCAGGGGCACAGGTGAGCTCCCCAAGAGGGCAACTGTCTGAAAGCTGCAATTGGGAAAGTGGATCTGCTGGAAGGATCCACCGGAGGTGGAAATCAGGAGGTCTCACCTCTTCAAGTGGCCAACCCCCCGCTGGCTTCCATGGCTGCCTCGTGCTGTCACCAGAGAGCACCCTAGCTAGACCCCAGCATTTGGGGTCCCAGCTGAGTGGGCCTCAGACTCTCAGACACTCACAGGCTGTCCATCCCCTGCACTGGCGCACAGTCACTTGGTGAGGGGCACAGGTGGGTGCAGGCTTGTGTACACATGCACACACACCCCATCTTCATCCAGACCCCACTCACATCTCAGCCCCCACGCAGGTGGAGTGAGAGGCTGTGGAAGGGTGGGCTTACCATCAGGGGTGCTGACCCCACTGGGGTCCTTGTTCCTACAGGCTCCATTCTGTCCTCTGAGGCACGGACTCCACCTGGCCTTCTTCCCTCCCTGGAGACATCCAGGGGCAACCCTGAGACCCACTGAGGAGTGGCCCCCTGTCCCTGCCAGTGTCAGGAGGTTTGCAGGCCCCAGGAGGTAGGGGAAGGGCTCTGGGACCTTCCCTGCCTGAGGCTGTGGGCTTCTATTGTCTCTGTGGCCCCAGGGCTACCCGCACAGCAGGGCCTGGGCAGGATGTTTCCATAAATGAATGAATGAAAATTGAACTAAGGTCAGCTCAGTTCCCACTTGCAGGCCTTCATCAAGGGTCCTGGATTTCCTCCCACAGTGGTGATCTGGGCACAGCACTTTCTCACCCCAACACCCTCCTTCACCTTGCACATGTTAGTCACTCAGTCGTGTCCAACTCTTTGTGACCCCACGGACTGGAGCCCGCCAGACTCCTCTGTCCATGAAATTCCGCAGGCAAGAATACTGGAGTGGGTAGCCATTCCCTTTTCCAGAGGATCTTCCCAACCCAGGGATCGAACCTGGGTCTCCCACCTTGCAGGCAGGTTCTTTACCGACTGAGTTCACCAGGAACCTGTGAGGCCACCAGCAGAGCTTGGATGAAACCGCAGGCCCCACTGTGGTCCTATCCTGAAGACCAGTAGGCTGTGGTGGCCAGGCTCCGGGAAGGCCCCAGGAACCCACCAGCCCACCTGTGGAGACTCATGGTCCTGAGCAGCCCCTTAGTCTGGCTGGTCCCCGGTGGGTGCAGAGGACCCAGCACGGAGCTGCCATGTAGGGACCCGGCTCCTCTGCTGGCACCTCTGTGTTGAGAGCACGAGGCCCTGGCCAGCCTGCCCATCCTCTCTGCCGGACACCGGGTGTGTAAGCACCAGACCTGGACAGCCCCAGCTCCAGATTTCACCACACTCAGAAGAGCAGATGACAGGGAGACTGTAGTATCAGCCCTGCACTGGGGGCGGCTGGCCCCTAGGCAACAGAGGGCCAAGGTTGTAGGGCCACTGCTACAGTGGGGGCCAGGCTCTGTGTGAGCTCACTGCCTGAGTGTGAGTTTTGCATTTTAGCACCAACTGGCCTCGTGTCTTTATGCAAACTTCTATCTCTGCTTCCAGCTTCTTTTGCACAAACATGACGTCACCTCCCAGGAGCACCTCCCATCCCACCCCTTCCTCACAGAAGGTGGCTTGGAGCTGCCTATTCCTCTCTGTCCTGATTTCAGTAGACCCCATCACGCAAGACCCAGGCGTCCCTCTCAGATATTCATTGATAACCAGACAGCATGGCCACCGGCCAGCCAGAAGGGCCCCTGATGTAGGTCCACACATTTACTCTTTCGATCCTGGGCTGCCGGGACATCTAGACGGTCCCAACAGGTGTCGGCACAGCCAGGAGGAGGGCCTTGGGTATTGACAGAGGGTAGCTGAGGGGCCATGTTAGTGTGTGCCAGTCAGATACGTGGTGTTTCTTTGGGGTCTCACCCAGACACTGATCCCTCCCCTGGGCCCTGGAGCACCCCGGGGTGTGCTCTTTGTGACATCCTGGGCCTGGAACCCCCCAGCTGGATGTTCACACTGCTTGCTAAGCCCCTGAGTCCAAGGACTCTAGGCTGACATTTTAAGAAGTGTCACCTTCCTCCTGCCCGCGTCCTGCTCTGGCCTTGGGACCAAATACAGGAAGGCTCCCACTAGGAATGCAGCTCTTCAGCCAGGCATTTCGTCACTTTTTCTAACTACGGAATCACCCACATTCATTGGGGTAGGCGCCCGAGCACCGGGCATTCCCTTTCTCCAGGCATTTCTGGAGTCACAGCACAGGTACAGTGGTGACCATCCACCCTGAGGCTGAGGACGCCGACTTCGTAGAAGGAGGGATTTGGGCTCACACCTCAGCTCTGCCTTTGATCAGCTGTGTGGCTTTGAGCAGCCGACTTGCATCTGTGAGGCTCTGCTTTCTCTTCCGGAAAACAACAACAGTGAAGTTGTCACCATGAAGGGATAGTTGTGATGGTTACACAAGATGCTGAGGGCCATGCCCCATGCTTGGCATATGCCAAGCTCCTGGTGGATGGCGGCTATTATACATGAATACATTCTTCAAACAGGAGGGAATGCTCGTCTGCTATTTGCAGCCTGCCCTCTAATTCAACGGAAAATTCAAAGTGTTAGTTACTCACTCATGTCCAGCTCTTTTCGACCCCATAGAGCATACCCCCCCAGGCTCCTCTGTCCATGGAATTCTGCAGGCAAGAATTCTGGAGTGGGTAGCCATTCCCTTCTCCAGGGGATCTTCCCAACCCAGGGATCAAACCTGGGTCTCCTGCATTGCAAGAGGATTTTTTTTACCATCTGAGCCACCCGGGAAGTCCCATTAATTCAATGGATCATGTGCCAATTAGTTTTTCTCCAAGGCATCAGTTTTAACAGCATCAGGTCCTTACCACTCTGGACATCTAAGTTGTCAGGGCGTTCTCTTATTATGAACAAGAGCTCTGTGACCACCCTGTACCTGGAGAAGCCACAGAGAGTTTCTGTGCTGCTGGGGAGGGGGTTGCTGGCTGCAGGACTCCTGGGGCACAGGGAGGGTATGGACACAGGAAACTGAGGAATGTGGTCTGTCCACAGGCAAGCTAGTGGGTTAGCACTCAGGGCAAGTGAGGTGCTCTCTACATAGGTGCTAGCTGGCGATGCCTCTGTCTCTGGTGTCTTTCCTGTCCAAAAGAGGAGCCGGACCCCCACACCAATGGGCAGGAGGAGTGGTATAGAGAGAGGGCCCCGTGTGAGGCTGAAGACAGATTCTAGTCCAGCCAGGTGATTTCAGCACCAGCCAGGAGGACAGCAGTCGAGAGCTCTCTTGGGAGGGAATTCCCTGGGAGGGCCACTTTGGAGGGGGGGGGGGTGGGGGGTGGGCTGAGGGTGGTCACAAGGAGAGGCAGAGAAATCCTCTGTCCACCAGGCACCATGGAGCCCTCTGTGTGGCTTCCCAGCATTCCAGGAAGCCCTGGGGGAGCTGGGGTGCCCCTTCCGTGGCAGGGAACATGCCATCTCTTCTGCTGCCCTTTCCCAAAATGTACTTATCCAGGACTCACGTACAGGAGAGTTCACAGCAGTGGCATCTGTGATCCCCCAAACTAGAAATGACATAGAAGTCCACCAACAGTCCATCCTGTGTGGACATTTTGCAGCCCAGTCCTGTGGTGGAGAGCCATACAGCAGGGGGGAACGGATGATCCGGACAGTCATAGTCAGGCAGATGCCCACCTGCCAGTGTCAGTGGAATGAGCAGGACACAGTCCGCTGTGCTGGTTACAGAGAGCACCTGATGGTCGCAGCAGAGGACAGTGATCAGGATGTAAGCCAGGGCGGGGGTGGGGCTGGCAGGCCGATGGTATCCACACGCCCACTTTATTCATTCATATGTCATTTTGTATTTCAAGCACGTTTATATGAGTATATTACATTCCAAAATCAAAATGTTAAAAAAAAAAAGAGATAAGACACTGGTTGTCGTTGGACTTTCTGGGAGACACAATTCAAGGGCCTGGCTCCTGGATGCTAGACCTGGTGACCAGGAATCCGCGCCTTTCCCAGGCTCCTCCTGGGTTCCTAGGGGTGTGGGCTGCGACTCACAGCCTGAGGATGGACCTGGGGATGAAATCTGCACTTTAAACGCCTCAGAGGAGCCAGGCCCCTGGCCATTTGGAGGCCACAGCAGGATTCCTGTTTTCTGAGCCAGCTGAGGGGCCCCTGTGGGGTCTCTTCCTGAAAGCTAGCCAAGAGGAGGTGTGTCGGCCATGGGGAACACAGCAGCAGTCCCAGCCCAGCAGGAAGCATGGGGTCCCCTGCTCCCTGGAGCCCCCAGGCCCAGGCCCGGTCCCACTCCTTCACCTGAAACATTCACGCCCCGACCGCAGTCCCAGTCTCCCCGCAGGCACACACTGCAGGAGGCACTCAACTCTGTGCTCCCTCCTCTCCAGATGGAAGTGGGGGGCCCCCAGGGAGTAAAGGACTGGTCCACCCCCACCCTCCCTGGGTCTCTGCCTTGTCCTGTGGGGCTCCAGAGGCTCAGCGGGCTAATGGGGTCCTTCCCAGCCTGGCCTGCCTGTGCTCTGGGGGAAGCTGGGGTCCTGGGATTTCTTCTCAGGGGTCTCCCTGCTGGGGAAGCCACATCAGCTGACTTCAGCCCTACGAGGGGGGACTAAGGGGGACAAGGGGGGATGACAGGGGGCAGGAGAAGTTGGCAGGGCCGCATGTGTGTCTGTGAGCACCCAGCACGTCTGCACAGCACTGCAGCCTGCAGAACAGAAGCCTGTGCCGCTGGACCACGGGACCGTCTCTCCCTCCCTCTTTCCCCTGGGAGGAGGAGGGGGAGGGGGAGGAGGGGGAGGACGGGGAGGGGGAGGAGGAGGAAGGCCCCGAGGCTCCTGACCCGGTAAGTTCTCAGCACTCCAAGTTTCTCCTGGGGGCTCACCTGGGCTGGGGGAGAGTGGTCCCTGCTGCCCGCCTGGGGGAATGTTCTTTGACGAAAGGCTCATGTGCAGGGGAGGAAGAGACGGAAGTGGGGAGGTAGGGGACCCTGGGATGCCGAGGTGGCAGAGACGGGTGAGCCCCCAGCTGCAGGGGGCCTTGCCCATGGGGGAAGAGGGGCTTCTGGGAGAGCTCTGGGTTCTCCTCCACCCCCTCTCCCCTGGACTGGTGGCTGCTGGCTTCTGCCAGCTGGAGGGAAATGCAGCCTTTGGGATCGTGCCGGCTGCTGGGCTCCCGGGGCGAGATGGTCTCCTCCAGGTAGAGTGAAGGGAGGCTTGTGTTCAGGAGGGTGAGGGGCTCCGTGTGTGGGGAGTGGCTGCGGGAGCCTGGGGGCACAGGCACGTGGCATTTTGCGTCTCTGAGCACCTGGGTGAATGAACGTGGACAGTGTGCGTCTGTAGTTGTAACACAGATGCCTGGGTTGTGGGCAAGTTGTGATGTGCATTTATGTACCCACACGTGCATTTGGGTCCCTGTGTGGTTGGTACCTGTGTGTGCAAAGTTGAGTGTGTGTCTATGTCCGTGCCAAAGTGGGGACACGTATGTGTGTTGGGCTCTGGGTCGGTGTGTGTTGGGCGTGCTGTACAGGGGGATTTTGTTTCGTGTGTGTTGTGTGTGTCTAGCTTGTGCGTCTGGGTTTCTGTGTCTGTGCAAGGAGGGCTCCACTCTGGTCCTGGGCCGCTCGGCCACAGGGGCCCAGACGGGACTCTGAGGGAGCTGGCGGGGGTCCTTGTGGCCAGTGACACCCGCAGAATTAAAGGGTGGAGGAGTGGGTGGTGTGTGGTGTGCGTGTGTAGGTGTGCTGTAGGGCTGTGTGGGCCCCGGGACCTCACCTGTTGGCCCGAGTCCCAGCCATGACTTCACTGCTCCATCGCCCTGTGATGGGTGGGGGGGGGGTGACTGACTGGCGTTTCCAGAGCTGGGGGAGCGGAGTCCGTGTGGGGCCCCCGACGCCCTGGTGTGCCTGTCCCTTTCGTTCTGCACAGCCCCCTAGGATTGAGCCACTGTTAGGGTCTCCAGGTGCGGAGACTGAGGCCCAGGGGAATTAAAGCTTTCATGTTAACATTAGAACAGACGTGGGACAGAGCCAGTCTCCCAGCCCAGAACCCTCTGTGTCTCCTGGTTTTGTGGGGATCTCACTGCATCCCTGAGAAGCAGTTTTACAGATGAACTGGCCAGGGCTTGGAGAGGCCATGTGGCTTCCTAGTGAAAGGACTGCGGGCCGCCAAGCATCCAGGAGGCACTGAGTCGGGGTGCGACATGTGTCCTTCTGGGTTCAGTCTCCTTGCTGTCTCATGTCTTAAGCATGACCATCTGTATTTGTGCACCAGGAGACTGAGGCTGGCAGAGCCGGTGACTTGCTGACTACATTTACGGCAGAGACTGGAAGGAGTGTCCCTGTTGTGTCCTTCTCTTGGCCAAGCAGTCACGTCACCTGTGCGGGGTCCCCATGTGTCCCCGGGGCTGGGCTCTCGGGAGAGGCAAGTGTTTGTCCAGTGGCACGAGGCCCCAGCCAACGGTGTGGACACCTCCTGGAATCCCCCTGCCCCCTAGTGCCTGAGCAGCCACCATGGAGAGTGGGAGCAGGCCAGGAAGCCCCAGCACCGTGCCCCTGGCTCCCAGTGAGGCTGTCCCGGGCCCTGCGTACAAGGGGGTCTCCATCTTCCTGGTGCTCCTCGTGTGCGTGGTGGGCATCGTGGGCAATGCCATGGTGGTCCTGGTGGTGCTGACCACCCGGGACATGCAAATGCCCACCAGCTGCTACTTGGTCAGCCTGGCCCTGGCAGACCTCACTGTGCTGGTGGCTGCAGGGCTGCCCAGTGTCTCCGAGAGCTTGGCTGGCCAGCGGGTGTACGGCCACGCCAGCTGCCTGGGCATCACCTATTTGCAGTATCTGGGCATCAATGCCTCCTCCTGCTCCATCCTGGTTTTCACGGTGGAGAGGTATGTGCACCCCTAGTCCCCCCCCCCAACAGGTCAGGACTTCCTGGCTGTGATCCTTGGTAAACTGAAGCTGCTCTCCTTTAATGAAGAGGGGTGCTGGGTGAGACCCTGGAGGAGCCTGGTGGAGAGGGGGCAGGTGCCTGGAAGTGGGTTTCTCATCTCACCTCTGTTGCTGACTTGCTGCAGGATGCCAACGCAGCCTGGCACTCTTCAGGCACAGTGTTCCCCTTGGGAATGTGGGCGCTGGACTGGATAGTCTCCCGGGCCTGTTCCAGCTCTGAAGTTAACACCTGAGAGGCAAACCCGCCTCTCAGGATGTAGATGCTGAAGCCTGCTGGCTGGGTTCAACATCAGCTCTGTTTCTTCTCAGCTGCGTGGCCTTTGGCACATTGGCCGGGAGACTCAGCATCTTGTCCAGGGCCACACAGATTGGGGACAGAACTAAGGGCTCTGACTTACATATGCTGGCCCAGTCCTGCCTCTTGCCCGCTGTGCCATCTGGGGTCACAGTGTCCTTGACCCCTTAGCCCGAGACCTTTGGTAGTGGGCAGTAGGAAGCCCGCTGGAACTTGCACAGAGGTCAAGGTCTTTGCAGGGGCACCTCTGCCTTGTGGGCCTGGCCAGACCTTAAGGGGCTGTGTGTTCTGACTCGGCCCGCTCTCCCCTCTTGAGATTGGCACCTTGCTCTGCCAGCCCCTGAGGCTGCCTCAACGTGGCCACTCCGCTCCCCAGAGCTCCTCAGCCTCCCAGGTCCATAGTGAAAGGGCCGTTTAAACCATCACATCGCATTTGGTTCCTCATTGGGGAATCTGATTGGCCGAGTGCATCAGGTGTCCCCACTGCAGCCCAATAGCCCAGGAGGGCAGGTGGGTCACAGGACCGCCCTGTGGCCTGCAGGTACATCACCATCTGCCACCCGATGTGGGCACAGACCGTGTGCACCATGACGCGGGCCAAGTGAGTCGTGGTGGGTGTCTGGGGGACCACGTCCGTGTATTGCCTGCTCTGGTTCTTCCTGGTGGACCTGGACGCTGGAGGGCGCCGGGGCCTGCAGTGCGGCTACCGGGTGGCCCACAGCCTGTACCTTCCTATCTACCTGCTGGACTTCACCGTCTTCTTCCTTGCGCCCCTACTGGCTCTACGGACCAGTAGAGCCCTACGGTGCTCTACGGACTTATCTCAAGGATCTTGTTCTGGAGCACCCTGGCGCACCTGCCATAGCTTGGGGACCAGCACAGGGACAGTGAGGCCCAGCCGGAGGCAAGAGCCCTGGGGAGACAGCCCTGTGAGCCTGGCGGGGGTGCGGGGGCCAGCTGCCATGAGGCCAGAGGCTTCCCTTCATCCAGGAAGCAGGTACGAGGTCTCCTGAGGCTGTGGGATGGGAGGGGGCGGTTTGTACAGAGACAGGGAGTTTGGGCAAAGGGGTGAATGGATGGGGCAGGGGGTGCTGGCTCCACCCCTGTTCACCCACTCACTCAGCAGGTGTCTCTGGGCACCGACTGTGTGTCCGGTGAGGTTCTAGGTGCTGGAAGCTGGGGAGAACAGAAGAAGACAAACATCCTGCCTTTGGGGCTCATGGTAAGACAAGTAAACACTTGTTCTGCAGAATACTACCCAGAAGAGAGGGAGTTTAGGGGAAAGTTTGAGAAGGCCTCGCTGAGGTGACGACTGAATTAAGATCTGAGATTGGCAGCAGGGCAGACCAAGCAGATACCCAGGAAGTGGTCCAGGTGGGGAGAAACAGAGGGAGGGCCTGGTGCACGAATGGTCAGGAAGGATGGGGGGAATGGGGTGGACACTCTGGGGGCCCTGGAAGCACTCAGCCCTGACTGGGGCAACTCTGGGGGTTCTGAGAGGAGGGGCCACATCTCAGGGTTCAGGGGCTCCGTACACGTTTGCAGCCCAAGACAGGCGTGTACAGGCTCCCACGTGTAACCACGATGGGCACGCGGAGAGGCTGAGGCGGGGGGAGGGCTGAGCAGAGAGGGTCCCTGTGGATGAGCAGCTGAGATGTGAGTGGGGGAGAAGCAGAGAGGGAGACAGAGAGAGGGAGGGACTGGGGAAGAGACAGAGGCACAGAGACAGAGAGGGAGACACACAGAGAGAAGGAGATACAGAGATACACATACACAGAGACAGAGGGAGAGAGACATAAAGAGACAGACGGGGAGACAGAGCGAAACGGAGAACCAGAGGTGCTGAGCAGTTGAGGCCTGCCTGCACGCGGGCTGTAGCATGGCCCCAGCACAAAGCTATGGACACACAGGTGTCACACTTTCTGGGGCAAAGGACTGATGATTTCATGGGGATCCCTCACCCCCCACCTCCCCATAGACCAATTCCTGAAGGACACTGCAGTTCTCCTGATGCCACAAGTGGAGACAGAGGCTCAGAGAGGTGAAGGGGGCTGGCCAAGGTCACCCAGCTTAGGCTTGCTGGCTTTAGCACTCTGACTCCCACCCTCTGCCCCCTGTACTCTGGAGGCAGCAGCAGGCAGAGGCCAAGGTAAAGCAGATGAGGGGACCCCCAAGACCTCCCCTCAGCTCTGGGGTCCTCAGGAAGTTCTCTGCACGGATCAGTGATGGCTGTCCCTCTGTGTGGCCAGGACATCTGCCCATTCCCCTCCCACTGACCCTCCTCCCTCCCAGAGATGCCGTGACCCTGGGCTGGCAGCGGGAAGTTGGAGCCCAGCATGTTCCTGTCCTCAGCCCGCCTGGTGACTCACTCCTGAGCTGAAAGAACAGAATGGGGTGCAGAGTGGGGACATGACTGTGCACAGACGGGCTGCAGGAGAAGCTGGTTCATGGTGCCTGGGCAGTGTGATCTCTCACTCTGAGCCTCTGCTTCCTCTTATTTTTTTTTTTTGCCTCGAGGCTTGTGGGATCTTAGCTCCCCAACCAGGAATTGAACCTGGGCCATGGCAGTGAAAGCCCCTGAGTTTTAACCACCAGACTGCTGGGGAATTCCCTTCCTCCTCCTCCAGGTGGAGGTGACAACAGCACCACTGGAAGGCCCGCTGCAGGGAACGTCACCTGAGTGCCCGCAGCAACGGTGTCCACCCAGGCTTCCCTGCAGCACCCCTCAACAGATGCCTGAGGCGCCGCTCCAGGTATCTGGTCTTTACTTCCTGGGGGTCTGAGAGGTCTGGGGGGTGGGGTGCACCAATGGGCACAGGGCGGTGAACGTTTATCACCTGAGATGGGGCTATTCCATCAGTGTGTCGACCAGCACAGCTTTGAATGCTGGCCCTGGGTTCCTGAACAGGAAACGTTTAGCGTAGAGCCTAATGGGTACGCCGTAGTAATTTCAGTGATATTGCAATTACGTTCTCATCACACGCTCAGCAAACACATACTGAGGCAGGAGCCACGGCCTCAGCTCGGCCGCTGGCCCCGCTGGCCCCACGGTGTGAAGGGTGATGGCGGTCGGCCACCCGGCCCTCCCGCCCACAGGTCACCAAGATGCTGGTGGTGGTCGTGCTGCCCTTTGCCCTCCTGTGGATGCCCTACCGCATGCTGGTGCTTCTCAACTCCTTCGTGGCCGAGCCCTTCCTGGACCCCCGGGTGCTCCTCTTCTGCCGCACCTGCGTGTATGCCAATAGCGCCGTCAACCCCATCATTTACAGCCTCATGTCCCAGAAGGTCCGGGCGGCCTTCCGGCGGCTGTGTCAGTGCGGGGCGGAGGGGCCACAGAGGTGCATGGCTGGGCTCAGCACCGCCAGCTACAGCGTGGTCCGAGAGACCCCCCAGAAGGCACAGACCAGCAGGAGCGAGGCCGCCGGCCCTCAAGCAGCAGGGCCCCCACTCCTGCAGCAGCGGCCTGGATTCAGCACGGTCCGAGGGCTGCCTTCCCCCAGACCAGCCCCTCCCGCCTCCCTCGGTTTGCTCCCCAGCTGGATCCTGTCTGCTGATGGCTGGCAGGACCAGGAGATAGGCAGACACCCCTTTGCCAATGGCTCTCTGAGCCTCCCACCTCCTCCCCTGTGAGCTCTGTCCCTGGGCCACAATGTGAGAGCGGGGCTGTCTCAGAGCATGAACAGAGCAGAGTGCTGTTTCTTCTGGCCACTGAGCCATAAACAGGAAGCCTTCCTGAGCCCTCTTGCCCTGAGGCATCCAAGCTCTGCCCTCAAGGAGCCCGCTTTGCTGACCACTACCCGCTACATCCAGGGATGGAGGGGATTTCACGGTGTGGGACAGCTAGGCCCCAGGCTTCCTCCTCTCAGACTCCACCACTTTTCTGGGTGGAACGCTGCAGCCAAAGGCATTGACAATTCAGGTGGCAGGGGGCAGAAAGAGCCTTCCAAGGGGGAGCTGGATGGGTTTCTGGGCCAGCTGGTGGGACGGTCGCCCGGCCTGACTCTCAGAATCTTAGGCCTGTTTCCTCCCTGCCAGTTCTCTGCAGTTGCTCCATGTGGTAAGTAGTTTCAAGGGATGCAGATCAACAACAGTCATCTCTGCTTTGACGCCAAGAACCAGTGGAGCCTGGACTGAGGGCCACGCGTAGATGGCCAGGACCTAGGACCCTCGCACCAGCCCTCAGGTCAAGGACCCTGGGGGTGGCCTGCCTTGTGCCACGTGATTTGGCCAGGACCTGGCCTGTTTACCTGCCAGAAGGTGGCAGCTAAGCTGGACGAACTGATGCCCAGCCTTCCATTAGGGCACATAGCTGCCCACCCTGCTGTCCACCAATAAGGAGAGAGAGCTGATGTGAGTGGGTGTGGCCATGGTCACATGACAACTCTGGTCTGGATTACTGCAGCCCCAACTGAGCCACTGCTGGGCTGCTCCCCCTCCCCACACCCCGCCGTCCATGCCTGCCATCCCCCCACACCCCCTGGTGGTCCTTACTGATGGTTGAGGGCTCTGGGCCCTGGGCCAGCCTACTATCTGCAGCCCTTTTACCCAAGCAATGACCCTGTCAAGGGGGGCCTCCAATTGTGTTGGTTTTAATGTATGAGGAAACTGAGGCCAGGAAGACCTTCAGGGGGTCACCTGTCCCCCATGGGTGAGTCACTGAGCTCCTGCCCACAAAGCTCATTAGGACAAAAGCACAGCATCTTGAGCCCAGCCCCATTCCCTCTGAGATTATTTACCTCTTGGCCACCGTGATGCTCATTAAAGCAGATTTTCCATGGACACTTGTTTGGGAGGAGGTCTGTGTGTCCAGAGGTGGCCTGAGTATGACCCCCAGGATGGAAGGAGGTGGGAGTGAGGGAGTACACTGGGCAGGGAGAAAGGGCATCCTGAAAGCTGGGCCATGGTGGAACTCTGTCCCCAGAGAGAGCCGAGGGACAGATGGGGGCTGATGAGAAGATGGGGCCTCGCTGGAGGAAGGGTGCCCTCTCATTGACCTTGTGGCTGAGCTCCGAGACAGACGCTGCCTGGGTGTGAGCATCTCCCACGGCTGCAGAGGGCCTGCTGGGTCAAGGTCTTGGTGCTGGTCCTGGCCTTTCTCCATACCTCTCAGGTCACCCTGCACACCTGGGCTGGGCCGCCCCGCCCCAGCTAAGACAGGGCTCAGTGAGGGTACCTGTTACCAGAGTTCTGGCCTTACCACTGTACCAGTCTCGCTGTCTGAACTGCTCCCTTTCTGTCTTTTCTTGGTGTAGGAACATCTCATGGACAGGGAGGTTAACTGTTTACTGCCCCCTACCCAGGACACACGTGAAAGTCAGGAAATAAGTTAACTTAGGCACCTCACCTCCCTTCAGATGGAAAAAAGGAACTTGTGAAAGTCAGAGAGGACCCCAGGCTGCTGCCCCAACTCCCAGAGTGAGCTGTGCTTCTGGCTTAATTTGACATGCGGCTCTCTGGAGCTCTGTTGGGTGGTCCATGGGTCCCCAAACCTGGCATGCGTCAGCCCCTCCCTCTGAAGCCCCTCACTGGCTCCAATTTTTATTTCCCGGTTTTCAGAATAGCAGGTCTACTCCCAGAGAGTGTCAAAAAATACCAGAGCTGGGCTGGGGCCAGAGGTCTGGGCATGTGGAGTAGAGAGACAAGCTTCTCGGTCAGAGTAGCGCCCTGTCTGGGGAACAAAAGCCGAAAGCTGTGACAACCCGCTGCACGCTAAGGGATGTGCCGGCTGGAGGACAGTCCCAGCCCTTGGCTGTGACAGCGCCTGTGACAAGCAGCACCCCTGTTTAAGGGGCCAGGACCAGCACTGTGCTCTGGATGGATTTTGCACCCAAGGGGCTAAAAGCAAAGACACTTTGGTGTGTGGACATGGCACCAGTGGTTGTCTCCCAGCTGAGCCAGGAGGCTGCGGGGACACGCGTGAAGCCAGACCTGCTGTGGCTCAGAACTCAAGCGGTCCTGGACGATGCAGAGGTGCTGTTGACCCGTGGGAACAGATGCAGCAGTCAGAGGTTAGAGTATGTGCTTCCCTGGAACAGGCCCAGAAAACGGGGCTTGGGAAAGGGACTGTGCTAGGGCTCCAGGCCAGGTGTGCCACACAGAGCCCTTGGGCCATTGAGACACCAGGTCTGTGCCATTCGGAGCTGCCCCCAGGCTCTACTCTCTGCTGAGCCCGTGTGGCCCTCGGGGTAAATGCCCAGGGGCTGCTGAGGGCACAGTGCCTGCGGCTGGCTCAGCTCCCTCTTCAGACCTGTGTGGACACCCACTCCCTCCCTCCAGCAGGGGCCGCTGTGGGCTCAGGGCAGTGCTGTGCTCCCCCGCTGGGCTGGGCCCAGGGGCCGTGGGTTCCCCTGGGAAATATTGGAACAGCCAGGGTGTCTGGGTCGGGTCCCCTCTGAGCCTGTGCTCCCAGAAAACAGGGGCAGTTAAGAAGTTTCACAGGGGACTTTGCTAGCATCCAGTGATTAGACTCTGAGCTTCTAGTGCTAGGGGCATGGATTTGATTCCTGGTTGGGGAAGATCCCATATGCCGTGTAACATGGCCAAAAAAACCCCCCAAAACAATAAGCCGGACAAATCTCTTGTTTTTCGAAACATCCTGGGAGACGGTTTGCTGCAAAGACTTCCCTGAATGACGTAGATGAAGTTGGTCCTTCCTCAGAAACCCCATGAGACCCCTAGATACTTCCCAGGTTACTTGTCACCAGGCCAGACTCTGCTCATCCAGCTGGTTCTTTGTCTCATGTTCAATAAGCTGAAATGAGATTGTGTGTTCCCCTGAAACTAGCAACAGAGAAGAACATTCCCCATTCAGCTGACTGAGAGTGCCCTTAGGGCCAAGCAGCTGGAGACCACCCATCTGTCACCTGGAGACCACCTGCCTGTCACCAGAACACCCCCTGTCACCTGCAGACCACCTGCGTATCACCTGCAGGCCATTCATTTGACAGGAGACCACCTGCCTGTCACCTGGAGACCACCCACCTGTCACCTGGAGACCTCTCATCCGACTGGAGACCAGCACGCTGTCACCTGTAGGTCCGTCGCCCCGCCCCCGCGTCTACTCTCTGCGTAGGAGCCGCGGCAGAGCCACCTGCCAGGACCTCTGGCCCCTGGCCCCCGGAGCCCTCCCCTTGCCCTGGGTTGGGGCTAGGTCGCCAGCGGAGGCTGGGCGGGTCCTTGTCCCTCTGTGCCCCCAGCCCCGCGACGGCAGGTGCGCCGAGTTAGAGCCGCTCCGCGCTCGCGCCCCCCCAGCTGTCCCTGCAGGCCCCGCGCTCCCTGCGTCCACCCGCGGGTCTCAGGCGCCTCTTGGCCCGCGCGGCGGCTGTCGGTGACCACAGGGCTGCTCGGAGCCAGCGGCGTTTAGGGGACGACCCAGGAACGCCTGAAGTTGCCGACGTGCAGGTAAGACACATATTTGCAGTTTCTTGAGCTTTGTGCGTGGACCCGAAGGGCTCCTTGCCGTTTTTGAAGCCGCGCGGGGCATTCCAGGGGAGCGACCCCCGGGTAGCTGAGGAGGCACTGTGCTCAGCCTCTGAGTGGACAGCTTGCCCTTTGGGGTGTCGCGTCCTTACAGCCAGCCAGTCAGTGGCCCCCCAGCCCTCCCCCCTGCCCCCCACTGGACCACAGGCCTGTGCAGACACACGTGCCTTTCTGCTCCTTTAATTGCGGGCGGGGTGGAGCATGGATAACGGGACGCCCCTCCCCTGCTGGGTTCCAGAATGTTCTCAAGCCATGGGTGCAAGGTGTCAGTGCCTCCCACAGCTCACCCCCATCACAGATGCACAGCACTTTGTCCTCCGACCTCAGGCAGCTTCAGACCTGCCCCCCAAGGCGTCTGGCGCTGCCACTGGTCCTTCCGCAAGTCTTTGGGAGGATCCTGTCCCCCTGAGCCTGTACCTCCCTCCTCCTCCTCCCTGCAAGGTCAGGGCCTCTCAGGCTCTCCCGCCCCCACCTGACTAAGGAGCTGGGCCCCTGGCCTGGACCACAGGTGCCTGCCGGCTCTGCGCGAAGGGAGGCGAGATGGTGGCAGGGAATGGGGCCCAGGAGGAGTGGTCCCTCTGGGCCAGGCTGCTCTGCTCAGCCCAGGCTTCCAGGTGCTCTGTGCAGCTGGCCCAGCAAGGATGCTGGTACCAGGACCCTGGCCCAGATGGAATGCAGTGACCAGGGAGGAGTTGCCTGGAGGTGTGGCAGTTGCCACCTGGTGCTGGGGGTGGCTGGGAGTTGATGCCACCGAGGTGGCCCTCAGAGCCGGGGTGGGGGCATGCCGAGGCCTTGCTTAACCTTTAACCCCTCCTGTGGCTGAGCAGGGGTGGAGTGTGCCAGTTGGGGACCCTTGGAGCCTGGATTGAGTGCTGCTCCTAGCAGAGGAGGGCCTGGGGTCAGCAGGCAGGGGGAGAGGTGTCTGTGGTCCACGTGAGCCTCCCAGACTCTCTGAGGTGGCTCCCCAACTTGGAGCTTGGGGGAAGGGAGCCAGGGAGAAGTCAGGGAGGTGGGGGGTTAGGGGAGCTGTGCTCTGGTGAGAACAGCTTGGAGCCTGGGAGACCGAGGCCCACCTCCTCATTTTCTACTTGGAATGATCCTCAAGCTGTCCCTGAGGGTGAAGGGGGTGAACTGTGCTTTGTCAGCCCCGAAGGATGCCAATTGTGGGGACTCCATAGACCGCTGTGGAAGGGTGCCAATTGTGGGGTCATCATCGGGGTGTGGGGGTATGGGGGGGGTGGTACCTGGGACTTGGCCATCTGAGAGCCCCAGCGGAGGGGCTCCAAGTGGGGGCAGTGGGGAGGGTGGTCTTAACAGTGGCTGAGGGGGCAGAGAACAGAGAGCTGGGCTGTGTGGAGGGGGGACCAGGGTCGCGAACAGATTTCTGTCCTGCTACAGACAGAAGTGCCTGGAGGGGCCTTGCATCAACGTCACTAAACCTCCAATTTCTTCTTTGGCAAAACAGCTCACCCCCTGATCCGGGTGGAGGGATGGTGATGGATTAATGTAGCAGTCCTCAAAGTGTGATGTGTGGAACCCTAAAGGTCTGCCATTTCGAAACCACTCGGACACTGTTTGCCTTTGTCCTAAGGTGACCTTTGCTCTGGTGGCTTTGGCTTGGGATGTGCTCATGGTCACTCTGTCCCCACAGTTCACATTGAGGCTGTTTTTGATGAGGCCACGACAGATGCTAATTTAGTAAATCTCAGCTCTTGAATTCTGCCTTTTTAATGGTTTTGGTGATGCAATGGGAGGAGCGGGTGTGGCTGTGACAGGATGTTCACGTGGTGCCAAGTGGCCTCCAGGACGTGACCAGGAGACCAGCTCAGGGTCTGTGCTGGTGATAAAGTCCAGGCTTTCGCCTGAAAATTTTGCACAGCTTGACAGCTTCGCAAGGTTTGATGGCTTTCTTGATGAAATTGGTGGGGATGGGCGGAAAGCTGTATCCGTGTTTGATGTTGTGTAATGAGGTGTGCCTCCAGTGAGCTGTCCCTTAGACTCCCTGAGTTTAGATTTTCCAAATGGCCCAATACAGGATGTTGAGATCATACCTGGGTAAAAGGAACAACCCTTTCAAAGCACATAAGAAGCCATTGGATTTTCCTGTAACAGGAGGAAGTGGTCAGGATGTGATAGAGTCCACCTGGAAGCTGGTCTTCGGGCCCTGCTACGTGATCTGACCAGGCCCTTTCCAGTCACACGTCTGTGTGGGTTAGATTTTCTTCGCTTACTTCGACCAAAATAATATACTGACCCAGATGAGAATCCCACTGCCTGCTATTAAATAGCCAACAGTAAAGAGATTTGAGGGCTTCCCAGGTGATGCAGTGGCAAAGAATTCCCCTGCCAGTGCAGGAGACGCAGGAGACATGGTTTCAATCCCTGGGTCAGGAAGATCCCCTGGAGTAGGAAATGGCAACCCACTCCAGTGTTTTTTTTTCCCCTAAACTTTTTATTTTCTATTGAGGTATAGCCAGTTAACAATGTTGTGATAGTTTTAGGTGAACAGGAAGGGACTCAGCCATACATATACATGTATCCATTCTTCCCCAAACTCACCTCCCATACTGGCTGCCACATAACATTGAGCAGAGTTCCATGTGCTGTAGAGTAGGACCTTGTTGGTTATCCATTTTAAATACAGCAGTGTGTACCTGTCCATCCTAAACTCCCTAACTATCCCTTCCCCCCATCCTTCTCCCCGGAAACCATAAGCTTGTTCTTTGAGTCTCTTTATGTTTTGTAAGTCCATTTATATAATTTCTTTTCAGATTCCACACATAAGGAATGTCATACCGTATTTCTCCTTCTCTGACTCACTTCACTCAGTATGACAGTCTCCAGGTCCATCCATGTTGCTGCAAATGGCATTATTTCATTCTTTTTAATGGTTCAGTAATATTCCAGTGTATATATGTACCATGTCTTCTTTATCCATTCCTCTGTTGATGGACATTTAGGTTGCTTCTATGTATTGGCTAGCATAAACAGTGCTGCTCATGTTGGAGGGTCTCCTGTGGGAGCATGGGTTGGCAGGGGATCACCACTCGGCAGTGGCAGCAGCAGTCCTGGAAGACCCCCTTGGCGTAATTCCTCTTGGAGGTCACAATTAACCTTGCCAGAGAGCCTGTAGACCCCAGGGCTGGGTCGTCTCAGGCCAAGCAACTAACAATGAGGGAGAGCAACCCCACTCTAGTATTGCCTGGAAGATTCCATGGACAGAGGAGCCTGCTGGGCTACAGTCCTTAGGGTCGCAAAGAGTTGGACTTGACTAAGCATGTATGCAGAGGTACTGACAGGTGACAAGAGGTTTGAAAACACAATGTCCTTCTCTCTGAATTTTCTCCTTATTTAGGAAAATACTGTTTTTCATAAAAACATTATTTCTGTTGATATGTAATGGGTTCAGTTAAGTTCTGTCACTCAGTCATGTCTAACTCTTTGCGACCCCATGGACTGCAGCACACCAGGCTTCCCTGTCCATCACCAACTCCCAGATCTTGCTCAAACTCCCATGTCCATCAAGTCAGTGATGCCATCCAACCTTCTCACCCTCTGTCATCCACTTCTCCTCCTGCCTTCAGTCTTTCCCAGCATCAGGGTCTTTTCCAATGAGTAAGTTCTTCATATCAGGTGGCTAAAGTATTGGAGCTTCAGCATCAGTCTTTCCAATGAATACTCAGGACTGCGTTCCTTTAGGCTTGACTGGTTTGATCTCCTTGCAGTCCAAGGGACTCTCAAGAGTCTTCTCCAACACTACAGTTCAAAAGCATCAATTCTTCGGCGTTCAGCTTTCTTTATGGTCCAACTCTCACATCCATATGTGACTACTGGAAAAACCATAGCTTTGACTAGACAGATCTTTGTTGGCAAAGTAACATCTCTGCTTTTTAATAATGCTGTCTAGGTTTGTCATAGCTTTTCTTCCAAGGAGCAAGCATCTTTTAATTTCATGGCTGCAGTCACCATCTGCAGTGATTTTGGAGCCCCCCAAAATAAAGTCTCTCACTGTTTCCATTGTCTCCCCATCTATTTGGCACGGAGTGATGGGACTGGATGCCATGATCTTTGGTTTTTGAATGTCGAGTTTTAAGCCTACTTTTTCACTCTTCTCTTTCACCTTCACCAAGAGATTCTTTAGTTCTTCTGTTTCTGCCATAACGGTGGTGTCATCTAAATATCTGAGGTTATTGATATTTCTCCTGGCAGTCTTGATTCCAGTTTGTGCTTCATCCAGTGTGGCATTTCACATGATGTACTCTGCATGTAAGTTAAATAAGCAGGGTGACCATATACAGCCTTGATGTACTTCTTTCCCAATTTGGAGCCAGTCCATTGTTCCATGTCCCCTTCTAACTGTTGCTTCTTGACCTGCATACTGGTTTCTCAGGAGGCAGGTAAGGTGGTCTGGTATTCCCATCTTGAAGAATTCTCCACAGTTTGTTGTGATCCACGCAGTCAAAGGCTTTGGCGTAGCCAATAAGGCAGAAGTAGATGTTTTAATTACTGTTATTTTTAAATAACATGAATATTTAAAAATTCTAAGCCATATCTAATATGGTAAATACCTATAGATACAGCATACGTGGATCAAAGCTCCTTGGGGTCCTCAGTAATTTAAGAATGTATGGGGTCCTGAAATAAAGTTTTCAACTTACTTAGGCAGTAGTTGTGGATTAACATTGATCTTGTGGTTTAGTTGCTACATCATGTCCAACTCTTTTGCAATCCCATGGACTGTAGCCCGCCAGGCTCCTCTGTCCATGGGATTTCCAAGGCAAGAATACTGGAGTGGGTTGCCATTTCCTTCTCCAGGGGTTCTTCCTGACCCAGGTCTCCTGCATTGCAGGCAGATTCTTTACTGCTGAGCCACCAGGGTAGTACCTGGCAGATCCTGTTCTTGATAAATGGTGGTTTTTCTTCAGTTTACTTTTGGATAAACTGAGGTTCCGAGAGGAAGGATTCACCTGTGACACAGGCAGGGCCAGGTGCCTTCCCGACTCCCAGCTGTGATGCTCCATCTGCCCACGTGGCTCCCCTGCCTCTTGCCTCCTGCCCACTTCCCACTGGTGAGTCCAGAGCAGGGGGCAGCTTGGAGCCCTCTGAACCTGCACTCAGAACCTTCCCGCCCCTCAGGAGGTCAGTTTCTATGAGCACCACGGAGGAGAGGGCCCCCTCTGGGACTGCTGAGGCAGGAGGAGCCCAGCCTGCCTTTAAAGGACCTGCACCCATGGCCCTGATTGTAAAATCACTGCAGGTGTTTAGTTATAAGCAGTGGGCACTCATTGTGGAAAACTATAGAGGTAGAAAAAAGTGAAAAGAGCTCCTTTTCACACACAAAGTACCTTCAACTCCACCACCCGAGTGAGTTTCCACAGAGGCTGTAGCCAGTTTTGTCCTGGGAGAGTGAGGACGTGTGGGAGGCTGTCCTGGGCCACACACTTTGGCAGGTCCAGACCCGGGCTCTTTCCTCACCCGCACTAGCTGTCAGGAAGCCCAGGCAGAGCTCACTGAATCACTCTGTCCACTGCAGATCTGTGTGACCCTACCTCGAGCAAGTCCATGGGCACCATTTTCCCAACAGCATTTGCTCACCTTGTCTCTCTGTCATGTTTTGGTAATTCTTGTGATATTTCAAGATTTTTCATTATTATTATATGTATTATGGTGATCTGTGATCAGTGACCCTTGGTATTACTTGCAAAAAGATTGCAACTGGCTGAAGGTTTAGAGGATGGTCAGCATGTTTTAGCTATAAAATATTTAATTAAGGTTTGCACAGTGTTTTTATACGTAATACTACTGCACGTTTAACAGGCTAGACTATAGAACATGCATCGGGAAAGCAAAGAATTTGTACAGTAAAGGACCCGCCTTGTTTTAATGCTTGCTTTACAGCCTGTGATGTTCTGAACTCAAAGCTGCAGTATATCCAAGGTGTGCCTGTGTAATTAGAACAAAATCTCCTCCGACCGAGAAAACTTCTCCACAGGGTAGAGCAGGGAGGATGGGCCCAGGATTGAGTAAACCTGAAACCAGATCATGACGCTTGTCTCATCACCAGGCCACTGCAGACAGGAGGGGTGCTCACCCTTTTATGTAGCTGGGGAGAGTCAGCCCATTAGACACATGTTCCTGGGACAGACCAGCATCAGTCCTTACTTAGGACTTAGGACAGCACCATTGGTCACACACAGTTCACGCCAGCTCCCCCTGTAATTGGGGTTTGTGTTAGCTGATCGCTTTTATCTAAAGGGACAGTAGATGTTCTGGCCTCTCACAGGTGCGGGGTTTCAGCCTAGAGCCGGGGACCTGTACCCCACAGAATCTGGGGGTAGAAGGGGAGCCTCTTCCCTTAGGATCACACTCCAGGAGGCGACTCCCAGGCCCTGGAGAAAGATGGTCCTGGGTTGTAAACCTGCAACAGGCTTATGGAGTTGTTTATAGAGATGACATCCATTTCAGAGGAGGCAGAGAAAGAATTTACAGGTGTTCTAAATGCTCTAAGGCAAGAGAGGGGATAGTCCCATTCCTTTTTTGCAGCAGGAAGATTAATTTTTTCCCCTGTTTTAATCTGTTTGCCCTCGCACAGCCCCCGAGGGGACCTGAGAAGGGTTGGGAAGTGATGCAATGACGGGTCACAGCATGATTGGGAGCAGAGGGGTCGCAGAGAAACAGGGATGAGGTATGTGTACGAGCATTAAGCCTGCGGGGGCCTGGCTGGTGTCAGCTGTCTGTCTGAGAGCGCCAGCCCCCCTTGACTAGGGGCTGAGGGCCAAGGGTGCTGGTGGAGCTGGGGGGCCACTGGCTTGTGCAGGGGTTGCAGCAACATGGGCGGATCTAGATGTTATCATCCTAAGTGAAGTCAGTCAGCCAGAGAAAGGCAAATGCCGTGTCACTTACATATAGAATCTAAAAAACAATACAGATGAATCCATGTACAGAACAGGAACAGACTCATAGAGAAAACAAACATGACTACCAAAGGGGCAGGGAGAGGGATAAATTAGGGTTATAGGGTTAACAGTTACACATGACTGTATACAGGATAGGTAAACAGTAAAGATTTACTGTATAGGGAGGCCCCCAACCTCCTGGATCTAATGCCTGATGATCTGAAGTGGAGCTAGTGTCGTAATATTAGAAATAAAGTGCACAATAGATGTAATGAGCTTGAATCATCCTGAAAGCATCCCCCACCCCCATCCATGGAAAAACTGTCTTCGGTCCCTGGCACCAAAAAGGTTGGGGCCGCTGCTCTATAGCACAGAGAGCTACGTTCAGTGTCTTATAATAGCCAGTGATGGAAAAGAATAAAAAGGCAACCACATCACTGCCGTATACCTGAAAGCAACACAATACTGTAAACAAACTCTGCTTCGGTAAAAAAATCTCACCCTGTGTTTATTCTGATTATATTGTTGAGTCTTTCATCAGTTCTTATTTTTCTCATTTCTATAATTGAAGTATAGCTGATTTATAGTGTTTTGTTAATTTCTGCTTACAGCAAAGTGATTTAGTTACACACACATACATCTGTGTTTATTGTTAGTGTCTTCCTTTATGGTTCATCATGGGATAGTGAATATAGCTCCCTGTCCTCTGCAGTGGGACCTTGTGTTTATTCTGCGTGTAACAGTTTACACCAGCCAACTCCAGCTTCCCCCTCTCCCCCTCCCTAGCCCCCTCCCCACTGGCAACTACAGGTCTGTCCTCCTGTGTCCCGGAGTCTGTTTCTGTTTCACAGAGAGATTCATTTGTGTCATATTTTAGATCCCACATGTAAGTGATGCCATATGGTATTTTGATCTTTCTTCACTTAGTATGATAATTTCTAGTTGCAACCTTGTTGCTTCAAATGGCATTATTTCATTCTTTTTTTATGGCTGAGTAATATTTAATTGTATATATATGGACCACATCTTCTTTGATGGACATTTAGGTTGTTGCCATGTCTTGGTTATTGTAAATAGTGCTGCTGTGAACACAGTGGGTGCATGTATCTTTTTGGATTAGTTCTGTCTGGATAAATGCCTAGGAATGGGATTGCTGGATCATATAGTAATTCTATTTTTAGTTTTTTGAAGAATCTCCATACTGTTTTTCACAGTGGCTTCACCAACTTATATTCCCATCGACAGGGTAGGAGGATTCTCTTATCTCCACACCCTCTGCAGCATTTGTCATTTGTAGATTTTTAATGATGGCAATTCTGACAAGTGTGAGGTGGTAACCCTATTGTAGTTTTGATGGGCATTTATTTAATCACTGGTGATGTTGCCTATCTTTTCATGTGCCTATTGGTCATCTGTATTTCTTCTATGGAGAAATGTCTGTTTAGGTCTTACGCCTGTTTTTCTATTGGGTTGTTTGTTTTTGCTGTTGAGTAGTATGAGCTGTTTGTATCTTTTGGAAATTAAGCCCTAGTCAGTTGCATCATTTGCAGATGTTTTATCCCATTACGTGCAATGTCTTTTTGTTTTTATCTTTTGTTTTCTTTACTGTGCAAAAGCTTGTAAGTTTGATTAGGTTCTATTCATTTATTTTGTGTGTGTGTGTGTGTGTTTTGCCTTGGGAACCTGACCTGGGAAAACATTGGTATGATTTATGTCAGAGAATGTTTTGGCTCATGATCTCTTCTAGGAGTTTTATGGTGTCTTCTTTTATATTTAGGTTTTCAGGTTTTCAGTAATTTTGAGTTTATTTCTGTGCATGGCGTGAGGGTGTGTTCTAACTTTGTTGATTTGTGTGTGGCTGTCCAGCTTTCCCAGTACCACCTGCTGAAGAGACTGTCTTTTTCTCACTATGTATTCTTGCCTCTTGTGTCAAATAGTAATTGACTGTAGGTGTGTGAGTTTATTTCTGGGCTATCTGTTCTGTTCCCTTGATCCATATGTCTGCTTTGTGCCTGCCAGTGCCACTGTGTTTCGATTACTATAGCTTTGTAGTATTGTCTGAAGTCTGGGAGGGTTATGCCTCCTCCTTTGTTCTTTTTCTTCAAGATTGCTTTGGCAATTCTGGGTCTTTTAAGGTTCCATATTTTAGAGTTATTTGTTCTGGTTCTGTGAAAAATGTCATGGGTAATTTGATAGGGATAGCATTAAATCTGCAGATTGCTTTGGGTAATAGAGCCATTTTAATAATATGAATTATTTCAATCCAAGAGCATGAGATATCTTTCCATTTTTTGAACCATCTTAAGTTTCAATATTTTATAGTTCTCAGTATATAACTGCACTTCCTTGATCAGGTTTATTCCTAAGTATTTTATTTTTGGAGGTGTGATTTTTTTTTTTTTTTT
The DNA here is from genome assembly GCF_033118175.1 of Dama dama. Taxonomy (NCBI): domain Eukaryota; kingdom Metazoa; phylum Chordata; class Mammalia; order Artiodactyla; family Cervidae; genus Dama; species Dama dama. The sequence goes on along the minus strand of NC_083684.1, from coordinate 19,857,439 downwards.
TTGGAGGTGTGATTTTGAAAGTTTTTTTTTTTTTTTTTTACATTCCCTTCTGATTTCATTGTGATACTAAGAAATGCAACTGATTTCTGTATGGTTTTGAAAGTTTTTTTTTTTTTACATTCCCTTCTGATTTCATTGTGATACAAAGAAATGCAACTGATTTCTGTATGTTAGCCTTGTATCCTTCTACTTTGCTGTATTCATTTAGCAGTTCTAATGGTTTCTGTGTGGAATCTTTATATACACACACACACACACACACACACACACACATACCTCTATATGTGTTGTTGTTCAGTTGCTGCTAAGTCATGTCCAACTCTTTGTAACGTCATGGACTGCAGCATGCCAGGCTCCCCTGTCCTTCACTATCTCCTGGAATTTGCTCAAATTCATGTCCATTGGATGGTGATGCCATCCAACCATCTCATCCTGTGTTGCCCCCTTCTCCTTTTGCCTTCAATCTTTCCCAGCATCAGGGTCTTTTCCAGTGAGTCGGCTCTTTGCATCAGGTGACCAAAGTATTAGAACTTCAGCTTCAGCATCAGTCCTTGCAATGAGTATTTAGGGTTGATTTCTTTTAGGATTGGCTAGTTTGATCTCCTTGCTGTCCAAGGGACATTCAAGAGTATTCTCTAGCATCACTGTTTGAAAGCATGAATTTTTCAGCACTCAGCCTTCTCTGTGGCCTGACTCTCACATCTGTAGCATGGCTGCTGGAGAAACCATAGCTTTTACTAAATGGAACTTTGTTGGCAAAGTGATGTCTCTGCTTTTTAATGTGCTATCTAGGTTTGTTGTAGCTTTTTTCCAAGGAGCAAGCAGCTTTTAATTTCACGGCTGCAGTGATTTTGGAGCCCAAGAAAATAAAATCTGCCACTATTTCCATTATCCCCCCTCTATTTGCCATGAAGTGATGGGGCCAGATGCCGTGATCTTTGTTTTTTGAATGTTGAATTTTAAGCCTACCTTTTCACTCTCCTCTTTTAGCTTCATCAAGAGGTTCTTTAGTTCCTCTTCACTTTCTGCCATTAGGGTGGTATCATATGCGTATCTGAGGTTATTGATATTTCTCCTGGAAATCTTGATTCCAGCTTATGCTCCATCCAGCCTGGTATTTCACATGATGTACTCTGCATATAAGTTGAATAAGCAGGGTGACAGTATACAGCCTTGACATACTCCTTTCCCAATTTTGAACCAGTCTATTGTTCCGTGTCTGGTTCTAATGGTTGCTTCTTGATCTGCATACAAGTTTCTCAGAAGGCAGGTAAGATGGTCTGGTATTCCCATCTCTTTGAGAATTTTCGTTTGTTGTGATCCACACAGTCAAAGGCTTTACTGTAGTCAATGAAGCAGAAGTAGATGTTTTTCTGGAATGCCCTTGCTTTCTCTGTGATCCAGCGATGTCACAATTGAGCCCTTCTTTGGGATTGGAATGAAAACTGACCTTTTCCAGTCCTGTGGCCATTGCTGAGTTTTCCAAATTTGCTGGCATATTGAGTGCAGCACTTTAACAGCATCATCTTTTAGGATTTTAAGTACTTCAGGTGGAATTCCATCACCTCCACTAGCTTTGTTCATAGTGATGCCTCCTAAGGCCTACTTGATTTCACACTCCAGGATGTCTGGCTCTGGGTGAGTGATCACACCATCGTGGTTATGCGGGTCATTAAGACTTTTTTGATACAGTTCTTCTGTGTATTCTTGCCACCTCTTCTTAATCTCTTCTTCTGTTAGGTCCATACTGTTTCTGTCCTTTATTGCGCCCATCTTTACATGAAATGTTACCTTGGATCTCCAATTTTCTTGAAGAGATCTCTAGTCTTTCCCATTCTACTGTTTTCCTCTATTTCTTTGCATTGATCACTGAGGAAGACGTTCTTATTTCTCCTTGCTATTCTTTGGTACTCTACATTCAGATGGGTATATCTTTCCTTTTCTTCTTTGCCTTTAGCTTCTCTTCTTTTCTCAGCTATTTGTAAGGCCTCCTCAGACAACCATTTTGCCTTGTTACATTTCTTTTTCTTGGGGATGGTCTTGATCACTGCCTCCCGTACGATGTCACAAACCTCTGTCCACAGTTCTTCAGGCACTCTGTCTATCAGATCTAATCCCGTGAATCTATTTGTCACTTCCACTGTATAATCGTAAAGGATTTGATTTAGGTCATACCTGAATGGCCTAGTGGTGTTTCCTACTTTCTTCAATTTAAGTCTGAACTTTATAATAAGGAGTTCATGATCTGAGCCACAGTCAGCTCCTGGTCTCGTTTTTGCTGACTGCATAATGCTTCTCCATCTTTGGCTGCAAAGAATATGATCAATCTGATTTCTCTGTTGACCATGTGGTGATGTCCATGTGTAGAGTTGTCTCTTGTGTTGTTGGAAGAGGGTGTTTGCTATGACCAGTACTTTCCCTTGGCAAAACTCTGTTAGCCTTTGCCTGACTTCATTTTGTACTCCAAGGCCAAACTTGCCTGCTACTCAAGGTATCTCCTGATTTCCTGCTTTTACATTCCAGTCCCCTATAATGAAAAGGACATCTTTTTTCAGTGTTAGTTCTAGAAGGTCTTGTAGGTCTTCATAGAACCGTTCAACTTCAGCTTCTTTGGCATTACTGGTTGGGGCATAGACTTGAATTACTGTGATATTGAATGGTTTGCCTTGGAAACAAACAGAGATTATCCTGTCATTTTTAAGATTGCACTCAAGTACTGCATTTTGGACTCTTTTGTTGACTATTAGGGCTCCTCCATGTGTTCTAAGGGATTCTTGCCCACAGTAATAGATATAATGGTCATCTGAATTAAATTTGCCCATTCCTGTCCATTTTAGTTCGCTGATTCCTAAAATACCGATGTTCACTCTTGCCATCTCCTTTTTGACCACTTCCAATTTACCTTTATTCATGGACCTAACATTCCAGGTTCCTATGCAATATTGGTTGGCTACTGTCAGAAAACCAGATAAGTGTTGGCTAGGATATAGAGAAACTGGAAATTTTGTGCACTGCTAGGAATATAGAATACTAAAAATAGCTGCTGTGGAAAATAGTATGGTGGTTCCTCAAAAAAATTAAGAACAGAATTGCCACATGACTCAGCACCTCTGCCTCTGGGTGTGTACCCAGAAGAATTGAACGCAGCGTCTTTAGAGAGATTTGCACACCCCTGTTCACAGCAGCATTGTTCACAACAGCCAGGGAGTGGAAGCAACACAAATATCCACTGACAGTGGATAAACAAAATGTGGTATAAACACACAATGGAATATTATTCAGCTTTGAAAAGGAATGAAGTTGCTGATGGGTGCTTCAACATGGATGAACCTTGAGGATGTTATTTATTTGTTTTTATTTTTGGCTGTGCTGGGTCCTCATTGCAGTGTGGGCTTTTCTCTAGTTGCGGTGAGCCAGGGGCTAGTCTTCAGCAGTGGTGCAGGAGCTTCTCACCGTGGTCGCTTCTCTGACTGTAGCGCACAGGCCCTGGGCACTCAGTACTATGGCTCCCAGACTCTAGGGCACAGTCTTAGTAACTGTGGCATCCGTCTCAGTTACCCTGCAGCACGTGGGATCTTCCTGGACCAGGTATCAGACACGTGTCCTCTGCATTGGCAGGTAGATTCTTTACCACAAAGCCACCAGGAAAGCCCTTGAGGACATTATATTAAGAAAAATAAGCCAGTCACGGACAAATCCTGTATGATTCCACTCGGATGAGGTCCCTAGAGGAGTCAAATCCTTAAAGACAGAAAGGAGAAGAGTAGGGAACTTCCCTGGTGGTCCAGTGGTTAAGAATCCACCTTTCGATGCTGGGAAAGCAAGTTCAATCCCTGGTCGGGATTGAAAGATCCCACATGCCATGGGGCAAGTAAGCCCCCCGCCCGCCCATGCCATGACTAGAGAGAAGCCTGCACATCACAAGGAATGACCCCGCCTGCTGCACCTAAGACCCGATGCAGCCAAATAAATAAATAAATAAATATTTTCCAAAAATGTAGATGGGCAGGTGCCAGGGGCTGGGGAAATAGAGATGGAAAGTTGGTGTTTAATGGGGACCGAGTTTCGGTTTGGAGTGTTGCAGGAGTTCTGGAGACGATGGGATGATGGTTGCACAACAGGTAAAGGTACTTAATGCTACAGAGTTGTGCATTAAAAAATGGATAAGATGGTAAATTTTATGTTGTGTACATGTTACCAAAGTGAAAAAAGTTTGTTTATGAAAAAAGGAAGCGTGGTCAGAGGTGCTCAGGCGGGCGGTGCATCACTTCCTCTCTTCTGAAACCAGGACTGGCCACCCTCAGGGTGCTGGGTCGCCCCGTGGGGCCATTCGCAGATGCTGGCGGCTCATGGGGAGCGTCTAGTCACTTCTGAGTCACATGCGCAGGGTGGAGACGGGGTGATGAATAAGACAGGGAGGGGCCCAGAGAGGACGCATGCAGACCTGGAGCCGACAAGGCCGATGACACTGAAGTTCTGCTCACAGATTCTGTGTTCTGTCCAGAGATACTTCCCCAAGAGGAGATGGTCAGGGTTTGCAGGAGGAGGTGGAGGAAGTAGAGAGCTGGCCTGGAGTGGGGGTGGGGGGCGGCTGGCCGCGGCAGGTCAGGAGAGAGAGACAGAGTGGGGAGTGGTGCCGGGTAGAGGGGACAGAGCAGCCCGACGCAGGAGCCCGTCTCTCGTGTGTGCGCCGTCTGCACCAGTGCTGAATGGGATGAGCAAGCTCAGGCACACCTGCCCAGGTGGAGCCCGTCTCGGCTGTGTTAGGGAGGCCTGTCCTGGACTGGGAGTGGGGGGGTGGGTGGGGCCGGATGCAGAGAGCTGCTGAGGGGTCTGTGGCCAGGATGCCGGGAGCCAGGTGTTCTCGGGGAGCTGGGGCGGGACCAGCAGCCAGAATAAGGGCTCAGGACCTGGCCCTGCAGGAGTCCAGCCCGTGGCTGTAAACTCACCGTGACCCCGGTTCCCTTCTCTCCCCCTGGACACGCTAGCTGCAGACACACACACTCCTCGCCCCCCCTCTCCCCCAGCATCTCCACCGCCGGCGGTACAGCCCAGTCTCCATCGTGTCCCCACTCCAGGCCCCCAGCACTCAGCCTGGCCCCCCTCCCTTCCTCTCTCTCTCCCCCTCCCTGGCTCTCTCTGGGTCGCCTTTCACCTTGGGGCTTCCTGCTTCAGGTCTCACCTGCCATCTTTCTCCACTGGGCCCAGGCTGGGGATCTGGTGGTCTCCTTCCTCTGAATGCCTGCACTGCCCCAGGATGATGCCCGCCTGGCCCACCCCCCGGGGTTCTCCCCACCTGGAGCCCCTCTGTGGAGCCAGGCAGGGACTGGCCCCAGTCCTGCTGTGGGACCTCAGCAGGTAACCTGGGCCATGCCTGAGCATGTGGTCCTAAGACAGGAGAGTCCCTGCCTCGTGGGTCATTGTGAGGCTCACCAAGGATGCAGATGTAAAGGTGCTTGTAAATCAAGAACTGTTCCCATGGGTGGGGCTGAGTGAGCCTGTCCTGGGTCAGGTGCTGTGGAGGCAGAGCCTCTGGTAGCCAAGGGGCTTTGCAGGTGAGGGGCCTCTAAGGACTCTGAAGGGGAGAGATGGTCCTCATGTGTCAGGTGAGCCCAGTGTCATCACAAGGTCCTGGCAGGCAGAGGCAGCCGGTCAGACCAGAGGGGAGAGGCTCTGAGCCAGGGACGTGGCGCCTCTGAAAGCTGGGAGAGGCAGTGACGGGTTCTCCCGGAGCCTCCAGGGGGGATTATCCTGGTCAGTTCAGTTCATTTCAGTAGCTCAGTCGTGTCCGACTCTTTGAGACCCCATAAATTGCAACACGCCAGGCCTCCCTGTCCATCACCAACCCGGAGTTTACTCAAACTCATGCCCATCGAGTCGGTGATGCCATCCAGGCATCTCATCCTCTGTCATCCGCTTCTCCTCCTGCCCCCAATCCCTCCAAGCATCAGGGTCTTTTCCAATGAGTCAACTCTTCACATCAGGTGGCCAAAGTACTGGAGTTTTAGCTTCAGCATCAGTCCTTCCAGTGAACACCCAGGACTGATTTCCTTTAGGATGGACTGGTTGGATCTCCTTGCAGTCCAAGGGACTCTCAAGAGTCTTCTCCAACGCCACAGTTCAAAAGCATCAATTCTTCAGTGCTCAGTTTTCTTCACAGTCCAACTCTCACATCCATACATGACCACTGGAAAAACCATAGCCTTGACCAGACGGACCTTTGTTGGCAAAGTAATGTCTCTGCTTTTTAATATGCTATCTTGGTTGGTCATAACTTTTCTTCCAAGGAGTAAGCGTCTTTTAATTTCATGGCTGCAGTCACCATCCGCAGTGATTTTGGAGCCCAAAAAAATGAAGTCTGACACTGCTTCCACTGTCTCCCCATCTATTTCCCATGAGGTGATAGGACCAGATACCATGATCTTAGTTTTCTGAATGTAAAGCTTTAAGCCAACTTTTCCACTCTCCTCTTTCACTTTCATCAAGAGGCTTTTTAGTTCCTGTTCACTTTCTGCCATAAGGGTGGTGTCATCTGCATATCTGAGGTTATTGATATTTCTCCCAGCAATCTTGATTCCAGCTTGTGCTTCTTCCAGCCCAGCGTTTCTCATGATGTACTCTGCATATAAGTTAAATAAGCAGGGTGACAATATACAGCCTTGACGTACTCTCCTATTTGGAACCAGTGTGTTGTTCCATGTCCAGTTCTAACTGTTGCTTCCTGGCCTGCATACAGGTTTCTCAAGAGGCAGGTCAGGTGGTCTGGTATTCCCATCTCTTTCAGAATTTTCCACAATTTGTTGTGATCCACACAGTCAAAGGCTTTGGCGTAGTCAATAAAGCAGAAATAGATGTTTTTCTGGAACTCTCTTGCTTTTTCGATGATCCAGCGGATATTGGCAATTTGATCTCTGGTTCCTCTGCCTCTTCTAAAACCAGCTTGAATATCTGGAAGTTCATGGTTCACGTATTACTGCAGCCTGGCTTGGAGAATTTTGAGCATTACTTTACTAGTGTGTGAGATGAGTGCAATTGTGTGGTAGTTTGAGCATTCTTTGGATTGCCTTTCTTAGGGATTGGAATGAAAACTGACCTTTTCCAGTCCTGTGGCCACTGCTGAGTTTTCCAAATTTGCTGGCATATTGAGTGCAGCACTTTCACAGCATCATCTTTCAGGATTTGAAATAGCTCAACTGGAATTCCGTCACATCCACTAGCTTTGTTCATAGTGATGCTTTCTAAGGCCCACTTGACTTCACATTCCAGGATGTCTGGCTCTAGGTGAGTGATCACACCATTGTGATTATCTGGGTCATGGAGATCTTTTTTGTACAGTTCTTCTGTGTATTCTTGCCACCTCTTCTTAATATCTTCTGCTTCTGTTAGGTCCATACCATTTCTGTCCTTTATCGAACCCATCTTTGCCTGAAATGTTCCCTTGGTATCTCTAATTTTCTTGAAGAGATCTCTAGTCTTTCCCATTCTGTTGTTTTCCTCTATTTCTTTGCACTGATCACTGAGGAAGGCTTTCTTATCTCTCCTGGCTATTCTTTGGAAGTCTGCATTCAAATGGGAATATCTTTCCTTTTCTCCTTTGCTTTTCACTTCTCTTCTTTTTTTTTCCCCTTCATTTATTTTTATTAGTTGGAGGCTAATTACTTTATAATATCATAGTGGTTTTTGTCATACATGACATGAATCAGCCATGGATTTACATGTATTCCCCATCCCGCTCCCCCTCCCGCCTCCCTCTCCATCCGATTCCTCTGGGTCTTCCCAGTGCACCAGGCCCAAGCACTTGTCTCATGCATCCAGCCTGGGCTGGTGATCTGTTTCACCCTAGAAAATATACATGTTTCGATGCTGTTCTCTCAAAACATCCCACCCTTACCTTCTCCCACAGAGTCCAAAATTCTGTTCTGTACATCTGTGTCTCTTTTTCTGTTTTGCGTATAGGGTTATCGTTACCATCTGTTTAAATTCCATATATATGCGTTAGTATACTGTATTGGTCTTTATCTTTCTGGCTTACTTCACTCTGTATAATGGGCTCCAGTTTCATCCATCTCATTAGAACTGATTCAAATGAATTCTTTTTAATGGCTGAGTAATATTCCATGGTGTATATGTACCACAGCTTCCTTATCCATTCATCTGCTGATGGGCATCTAGGTTGCTTCCATGTCCTGGCTATTATAAACAGTGCTGCAATGAACATTGGGGTACACGTGTCTCTTTCAGATCTGGTTTCCTCGGTGTGTATGCCCATAAGTGGGATTGCTGGGTCATATGGCACTTCTATTTCCAGTTTTTTAAGAAATCTCCACACTGTTCTCCGCTTCTCTTCTTTTCACAGCTATTTGTAAGGTCTCCTCAGACAACCATTTTGCCTTTTTGCATTTCTTTTCCATGGGGATGGTCTTGATCCCTATCTCCTGTACAATGTCACGAACCTCCGTCCATAGTTCATCAGGCACTCTGTCTGTCAGATCTAGTCCCTTAAATCTATTTCTCACTTCCACTGTATAGTCATAAGGGATTTGATTTAGGTCATACCTGAATGGTCTAGTGGTTTTCCCTACTTTCTTCAGTTTAAGTCTGAATTTGGCAATAAGGAGTTCATGATCTGAGTCACAGTCAGCTCCCAGTCTTGTTTTTGCTGACTGTATAGAGCTTCTCCATCTTTGGCTGCAAAGAATACTATCCTGGTAACACCTGCGTTCTCACCCCATCAGGTCAGCACTGGACTGTGGGGAGTGGGTGTGGCTCTAAACCCTGAGGTTTGTGGTCATCAGTCATGACAGCCACGTGGCACACGTGCAGGGACAGAGTCCTGGCCTAGCCCGGGCCTCCGGGTGACCCCTTTAGACACCCGCCCCCTCCAAGCTGGAAACATCTTACATATGTGATGAGGCCGCCAGCATGAGATGGGTGGTATCCTGCGGTGATGGAGTGGCCATGGCCAGCCCGGGCTGAAGCCTCTGGAAACACTGGAGCTTTCACTGAGGCCCTAGACCTACTAAAGACCCCCACCACCCAGCCCCTCTCTCCCTCTTAACGGAGTGGAGGAGACGACTTCGAATGCCAGCGGGAGTCCCGGGGGTGCCCCCTCCCAGCACAACAACCCGTCCCAGCTCTGCACAGCCTGGGTCCTTCTAGCCTAACCAGAGCCTGAAGACCCATTTCCAGGGAAACCTGCCTCGGGCTGCATCCCTCCGCCTCAATCCCACTCAGTGGGGAAGGTCCTCTGCCCCACACAGCCCCAATTCCCCAGAAATGACCCTTTAATTGAACATTGATACGTTCAGCTTACAGAAGCTGCAGTGAGGTGTGTGTGACTTTGCTGGGAGACGAACGTGTCAATCCAGGTGCCTACATACCTTGCTCTTCACGGCAGGTTCAAGGGAGGGACATGAAAGCACATCCCCTGCAGTGCTTGATCTGTGGCTTCAAGAGAAAACGGGAGTTTCCTGGTAGCCTCACGGTTAGCATTTGGCGCTTCCACTGCAGCGGGTCCAGGTTCGATCCCTGGTCGGGGAACCATCCTGCATGCTGTACAGCGTGACCAGGATACAAATAAATAAAAAAGAAATATGCTTTAAAAAAGAAAAGCAAAGAAAGCATTTTAGGGACTTCCTGGTGGCCCAGTGATTAAGAATCTGCCTTGCAATGCAAGGGACTCAGGTTCGATCCCTGGTTAAGATCCCACAGGATCCCACATGCCACAGAGTAACTAAGCCTGCCTGCCACAACTACCATGCCCGTTGCATCTCAACTAGCAAAGCCTACATGCCACAGCAAAGATCCAGTGCAGCCAAATAAATAAAAAGCAGTTTGAAAAAAGAAAGGAGTTAAGAAAACAGAGGAGATGCTATGGCTGACGACTCCTGGGGCCACTGGCCTCTGAAGGCCTTCCTCATCTGTAGTGCAGGGTCCAGAACTCGCTCCCCAGCCATCTGCTGCCCCCCACCCTTGTCCTCCAGCTGTTGCCAAGTGCCAGGCTGGGAGTGCAGTTTTAATGAGCTCAGGAGCCTCCTGCCTGACACAGGCACATTTATCCACTTATAAATGATGATAATTCACAGTATTAAATACAAGGCCCCCATGAGCTTCACTCAGCTGACAGAGTGTCCCAGGCAGAGGGCTTACAACACAGACATCTATTCTCTCCTGTTATGGAGGTGACAAGTCTGGAATCAGGGTGTTCAGAGGCCCCAGGGGCGGGTCCCTCCTTCCCTCTTCCACTTCTGTGATTGTTGGTGTCCTGGGCTGCTGGCTGCATCCGTCGCATCTCTGCCTCCATGTCTCCCAGCCGCTGTGTCTCTGGGTCTCTTTGCGTCCTGAGCTCTTCTTGCAAGGACACCAATCCCTGTATTGGATGCATGACCCACCTAACCTAGGATGAGCTCAGCTCAATTTGCAGACATCTGCAAAGGCCCAGTTTCCAAATAGGGCCTCATAAGCAGGGGCAAGCGAGGTGGAGGTCAGGACGTGGATGTATCTTCTGAGGGGACACAATTCAGCCCACAGCAGGCCCCTAGTGAGGGGGTTTCAAGGAAGGAGCGGTTACTGTGGTCCCTTTGTGGGATCCTTGGGAATGAGTGGGACTTGGGTGTGGGGAAGATGGGAGAAGGGCGCTCCCAGAGGGGACAGCATACAGGAAGGAATGGGGAAGAGAGGGGTGAGGCTCAGGTTTGTGGGGTGGGGGCAGGCGGGGACAGCTCCACCTGGGGGGAACGCTGCCGGCCATGTGTCACTCAATGGCCCCTGGGCAAGGTCACTGCTTCTTGGAGAGATGACATGGCCTGACTCCTTTCACCAGGGCAGGTGGGGCTTTCCTGGGCATCGTCTTAGGGAAAGTGACGGGAGGCAGGTCAAGCCACACAGCGGGCAGTGGGGTGTACTTACAGAGCTCAGCTCTGCCAGCCTCACGAGTCAGAGCTGCTACTAGCTGCCAAGAGCACGTTTAAAGCAAAGCAAGACAGAAGCCCCTCCCCGGATGGGGTATCCACAGAGCTTGGCCAATACACACGGCATGTTGACCAGGCTGAAGAAGGGGGCCCTGGACACATGTGCGGCACTGATGGTCCCGGGGACACACTGCGTGAACAGGTCCGGGTGCCCAAGGCTGGGGGGGTGGGATTCCACTCATAGGAAGCACCCAGAACAGTCATATCCCTACAGATGGGGAGCAGAGGAAAGGCCGCTGGGGTGGGCAGATGGGGAGGAGTGGGGTGTGAGGACTGGTGCAGAAGTTTCCTCGGGGGAGGAAGCATCGCCTCAAAGTGGAAACGGGGATGTCTGCACAGGACACCACTGAAGTGTCAAATGCCGCTGAAGTGTCCTGTGAGTGCCATGTCCATTAAAATAAAGGGGTGGGGGGCTAGGGTAGCCTGACAGACGCCGCTTGGTGACTTAACAACACGCGGTCCATCGCCATTGACCCCTGTCCCCCACCCTGTCCTGTCCTCAAGGGGTTTAGCAGCTCCAGCTCATCTCACTGAGACCAAACTGGGATATTCCAGGATTCCAGTCTTAGGGACGGGGGTGGTATAAGGACCATCTCAAGTCAGTAGATGGCTCCCTGCAGGTTGGTCCTGGGCAGCCTCTCCCCTCTGAGCTTGGACCTGGACTCCACTCTCCTGGGAGCCCAACTAGGGAAGAGGGCCACCTGGTGGTGGACATTGGTCATTGGCCAGCTCCAGACCAGATGGCCTAGGCCCCTGCTCCCTTGGGGTGCTTTCTGGAAGGGAGGGAGCACTGGACAAGGAGTAGAGATGCATTGAGTGTTTTGGGGAGGGGACCTTGTGGGGCTGCAGTACTGGGAAGTTCCTTTGTCTTGCCTCACAGTGGAGTTCCCAGCTGACCATAACACCAGGAGGAGAGGGCCAGCCTTCATGGGTTGTTGGGGTTGTTGGGGCTCGGCTGTCCGAGGGCCTGGGCTCTGATGTCTCAGCCCAGACTGACCTTGCCTGGAATGCCCCATCCTCTCCCCGGCATCAGATGGCTCCAGGAGTTCTTGTTCCTGTCTGAATGAGTGTTCGCCTGAAAACTAAATTTCTGACAGTCTGACATGGATCCAAGTGACTTGCTACTTTTCTTTTTTGAATGAGCACTTTAAAAACCAGCACTAAAGTATTTTAGACACTACCATTAAAATCAGAGCACAATGACTCCTTCTGTGAGGCTGACACTGATGGGATACCTATTTTTAGATTCAGAAATTGACTGCCTTTACTGTACTTTGATATTTCCCAAGCTTTTTGTGCTCTTTGCCATGCAAGTTGGCATGGATTCTGGCTAAAATCAGGGTCCATACGCTGTGACTCAGAGCAGCAGGGGTCCTGCTGGGCGCTGCTAGTGACCCTGCGTTTAACCCCTTGATCCTCTGTTTCCTCTTCTGTGAAACGAAGTCAGGGTGGGAAGGTTCAGACGGGAGCAGAGGTTCCGAAGCCCTGACCTGGGATGGGTGCTCTTTGACAATATTTCTAAGAGTCAGCAGTCAAATGGAAAAAACTAGAGCAAAATTGGGGGTTTCATGAAGTCAAACCTGCTTCATGTAAAAGACTGCCTTTTGTTCTGAGATTGTGTCCTCCTCCTGACTTTTTTTTTTATGTTAGTGTGTTTTTATGAAATACTGAGATGATTAAACAGTAGTTTTAGAAAATGAATGTCAGTATCTGGGAAAGGAAAGGGGGAAGGAAGGAAGAAACAGAAGAGAAAGACCGGAGGTCATTGTTGACAGTTTTGGATTGTGATTTTTCAAAGGCTGGGGGACCCTGCTCTGCAGGGGAGCTTTATCCTCTCCAGCCTCCAGCTCTGAGACCCAGCAATGACCCCCTGGGACCAGCCACGTGCTGGGCTGGAGGCCCTGGGAAGGAACTGGTGGCTGAGCTGTTGGTCCAGCCAGATCGGAGGGGGTGGTCCTGGTGGGCAGAGCAGGGACCCTCAGGCTGGGCCACTCAGGGATCCATTGGCAAGCGATACAGCCATGAGCGTGGGGTGGAGTCAAGGAGGGTACCTGGGATTCCATGGGTGACACTGTGTGGGAGGAATGGGCAGTGGCCCCCCTAGGTGACACCGGTTCCCTGCTGCCAGGGCTGGGGGCCGGGAGCCCTTTCTGCCTCCCGTGGGGTGAGCCCCAGCTCTGCTTCTGTCCCCTCAGGGAAAAGTGGCTCACCCCCCACTCCGCCTTCACCTGCTGGCTTCAGGTGCTCGGCCACTCCTCTGCCTGCACACCTGGGGCACGCTCACGCCACTTGGTCTGCCTTGGGTCCAGAAGGACTGTTAGCTCTGCCCTAGGGCTCCATGTGCTTCACTCCTGAGCACCTGCCGTGGCTCATCCTGGTCATCACCCACTGTGGGCAAGCCCTCACCCTCCTGGCTGGCCAGGGCACCGAAGGTCCTGGAGGCCTGCCTGTGGCCACATGTCTGGAAAGTACCAGGGTGGGATCCAGTCCAGGCATCTGAGGCCAGAGTCCCATCCTGTCACTTTTAGATTCGGATGACCTTCAGCTTCTTCATTTCAGAGAACATAAAAACATCGTAGGGGTGAGGGAAGGAGTTGCAGAGGCATTTCTCCAGGGTTGTAGGAATGGCCAGCAAGGACAGGAAAAGACGCTTAGCAGCATTAGCCACAGGGAAGTGAGCCGGCAGCGAGGCACCGCCCACACCCGGAGGACAGAGGTCAGCTAAGCGGGAGGTCGGGTGGTAGCAAGTGTCCATCTAAGAAGAGGAGGAGGAAGCAGACCCTCTCGTTCTAGGGGTGGGTGTCAAACATGGAGACCGGGCAGCAGGTCCCTCAAAAGCTTAGATATCCAGTTGGCACGGACCCAGCATCCCTCACCTGGTCATCTGTCCAGAGACATGAAAGCACACACCCATGTAAACACACGTGCATGAATGTTCGCAGCCATGCTGTTCACACTGCTAAAAAGTGTGCATCACCTAATGAATGAGCAGAACACATCCATCCACATGGGGGAATATTCTACTTATCCTTAAAGGGACTGAAGCGCTGACATAGGCTGAAGCCTGGGTGCACCTGAGAGAAGCTAAATGGAAAAGGACACCTGTTAAGTGATTCTGTGTATGGCATGTGACCTATTTCTCAATAAAGCTGCTCAACAATCAGTTGTCCCCCTCACCCCCATCACCAGGGCTGTCCCGAGGTGACTCGGCACAGTCCCTTGGGTGCGGGGCGGCCTGGGTGGTGCAGGGTAGGGGCTTGGCCGTCCCTTTGGAGGGTGGGGGAGGCCGCCAGCATGCCCTCAGCCTTGCAGGTGGGGGCCGCCCCCAGGCCCCTGCACACCCCCAGGACGCTGTGCCCTCCGCGTGCTTGTCTCCAAGGAGAGAGTCCCCCAGGTGTGCCCCTCCCTTGAGTGGTGCAGGAGGGTGGGGGGCAGATTGCCTGGGGGGACTTGCAGGCAGGCTCGGAGTCCACTTAGGTGCAGGTGGGGAGCTGTGAACAGAGCTAGGGGGACGGATGACGTGGACACGCCAGCCTGGCTCCTGTCCTGCCGTCACTCTCCACTTTCCATCTCTCTGTGGCTCTTCCTGTTTATCAGGTTCTGCTTTTCTCTCTCAGACTAAAAAAAGGGGTGCCCCAGTCTCCCCTGGGGTCTCAGGGTTGATACCATGGTCACCGTCAGGGTCGCCATAGAGCGCAGAAATGGCTGAACTTGGAGCCAGGAGGTCCAGACTGGGATCGGAGCCCACGTGGGGCCCAGCGTGAGGACAGGCCTGGGACACATGGTGACTGTGGTCCTCAGACCGCAGACCCCTGTCGCGGCCTTAGGTTCCGTGACTGTGGGGCACTTTCCTCAAGGGAAACCACTGGTGCCTGGAGAGGGGAAGGGATTAATTGAGCTGTTCTCAACCCCATGGGGCCAGGTTGTGGGAAGGTGGTCATTCTGACACTTCAGGAGCTCTGGGGAGGAGGGAGGCCAATCTCCCCAGAGCCATCGGGCATCAGGTCAGTGTCCTCCAAGTTCATGCCCACCTGGAGCCTCATGCTGAGCCCTTGCTTGGAAGAAGAATCTTTGCAGAAATGATTAAGGTAAGGATCACACCTTGCCTTCGGGTGTTACCGTGGGTTAGAGTGGCCCTAGAAGAGACGCAGACACTGAGGAGAGAGGGCAGAGGCAGGGGTCTGGGGACCCCTGAGGGGAGTGGCCACAGCCCGGGGCTCGGAGGGCTAAGCAGCACCCGCCTTGGGGCAAGTCGTCCTGGGGAGCAAGCAGAGTGCCCGAAGGCACTGGAGGACAGACCCTCCCCAGAGCCTCGGGAGGGGCACCCGCCCACACCTTCACCTCTGCCTTGGCATCCCAGCCTGTGGTGCTGTGCTCCTGATGCCCCAGGATACTCATGGGGCGGTGGGGCGGAGCGGACTGGGGTGGGAAGTAGGAAGAGGCAGAGCACCTCTCCCAGGCTGACTTTCTCTGGCCCCTCCTCGCCTCCTGCTGGCACCTTCGGCCCAGCGGTACGGAGTGCCTGTCACTGGCTGTTGCACCTCCCAGAGCCCGTGGGCTCAGTCCTTGCAGGGAGCACGCACGCCCTGGCACAGCCGCCCTGTCCCGGGGAACAGAGTGTTACCACCATCCATCCAAGGACACCGCCACCTCCGTATCTTGCGTCCCAGCAGGCGTCCCGCAGTTTCTCAAATGCCTGTCAACTCCTCAAGGCTCCAGAACTCAGCGCCTTGGTACTTAGACGGTCTGGTCATCTCTCTCCAAATGATTCCCAGGCGCTTACGCAGGGCTCCTTTGCTCTGAGGAGGCAGACGGTCTGCCACCAACGGGCCCTTTATAGACACCACCGCTGGGCACAAGTGGCCCTTTGTGGGAGAGCACTTCTCCCCTCCTGGAGAGGTGATGTGGCAGCGGCGGGAAGACTGCAGCTGGGTGTGGTTTCCGTGCGGGTGTCCCCCTCCCTGGGCTGTGGTCCCTTGTCCACACAACGGGACCCCCCTGGGCTCTGGGACTGAGGCTGCAAGTGTGTGGTCAGCGTCCGTGCGGACAGACGGACGGATGCTCCGGAAGTAAGGCTGAGACGTGACGGGGCCCTGCTCAGGAGACCTTCGTGGGTAGTTTCGGGTCCCCCTGGGCTGCCGTGTCCCCCCCTTCACCACAGTGTCCTGTTGTGAGCTTTCTGCCTTTTCACTTGGGGTGATTTGTACTCAGTGAATGCAGTTTCACCTCTCGGTATTTATAAACCCTGAGACCTCCCTGTCAGTTTTGAGTTTGACTTTCAGAAAGTTTAAGGCCAGAAGGAGGACGGGTTTCCTGCATCTCCATGTGCTCCTCTCCTCCCGTGGACGTGGGCCCCACTGGCATGGTGTCCCTGTAGCTCTGGGAACGTCGCTCTCCACTTCTGTGTGTCTTCAAATGACGCTTCCATCACCATCCCTGGAGGATGTTCTTGCTGCGTGTAGAGTTCTGTGCTGACCGTGTTGTCTCCTGGTTCACCTAAACACACGTTGTCTCTGCATTCCGTTATCTGGGGAAGAGCAGTCGGCAGTCAGGCTCAGCGCCTGCCCTACATCTGGAATCTGCTTCCTCTGGTGAGCGCGTCTCCTGCGTGGTTCTGTGAGACTCCCCCATCGCTGTTAGAGTCACGTGGCCTCGGAAGACCAGCACCTTTCATCTCACAACCTAGAAAATTCCCTTTCATTAAAATCGTCACCGGTCTCTTCAAAACAATCTTTAAATATTGAGAAGCTGTCAAGCCGACAGTGATGGGCACAATTTCTGATCTCCTCTTCAGAGATCCAGTTTTAACCCTGGCAACAAATGCTCATGGGTTTTCCCCACTAGACAGGCTGATTGCTCCATTTTCGGGAATCACGTGCCCAGCATCCAGTCTTCCAGCCAACAGTGTTCCCTGGAATCATCAGGGGGTCCATCTTGGGGACTCTTTCTGTCCTCCAGGGTTCTCCTTGGGGCTACCAGCTCACTCTTCCTCCATCCTCACATAGAATGTTAAGGAGACGGTGCTCAGTGGGTGAGATTTGATAGACTTAATGTTTTTTTTTTTTTTTTTTTTTTTTACTGCTCCATCAGGGACATTCTTAGTTGAAACTGCTTTTTGTCGCTTTCTTGAGAGATGGGGCAGGAGGGGCTAGGTCAGCACTGAGGTTCACTTGTCACAGCCGCCTTGGCTTTCCTGCCACAACTCACACAACTTTCATCAAAGGAGGACCCCGCTGGCCCTCTGGAAGGGATGAGGGCACCCGTGGGTCCCCTGGCGAACCCTCAGAGCTGCTAGTGTAAAAGCACAGGAGTGTGTCTGTGTGTCCGTACTCCCTCCCACCTGCCGTCTGTCGGGTGGCAGGAGTGTCCTGGAAGGTGAGCTCAAGCCGCTCTGCTCCTGGCCCTGGGACTGAGCTCTGCCCACCGCAGGTTAGAGACGTGGCTCAGGGGACCCCTGGGGAGACGGCTGAGCCTGGGCACGCCCAGGTCCAGACCTGACGCACAGGCTGTGGGTGGTGGTCCTTCTCAGGGTCCAGGGGCTTGCTCTTCTGCCTGCCTGGCAGTCTGCCCTGCCAGCTGGCCCTGCTCCCTCTGCGTCCTGTCCCCTTGGCGTGGCCTCTCCATCTCAAGGTCACCTGGTCAGCAGCACCTTGAGAAGCCCCTTCACCCTGGAGGGAAGCAGGCAGAGGTTCTGGGGGTTAGAACGCGACAGCCTCGTGGGGAACAGGTTTCATTCCTCAGTGTTCTTGGACAGATTGGTGGTCTCAGCTGTATTTCTTGCTGTGAGTCTGATCAGAGGGCTGATGATGGTGGACTTCTGAGAGCTGGACCCAGACCCAATTCTGAGGGAGGACCAGAATCAGGCTACAGTGAGCAGCAGTGTCTCACTGTAGTGGGGACCAGAGTCAAGCTTTAGTGAGATAGAGTCAGGGATTAGTGGAGACTAGTGTGAGGGTTTATGAAAAGTAAAGTTAAGGTTTAGTGAAGAGTAAAGGTAGCCTTTATTAAGGACCAGATTCAGACTGTAGTGAGCACCAGAGTCAGGCTGTAGTGAGGGCCAGAGTCAGGTTTTGGTGGGGAAACAGAGTCAGGCTATATTAAAGAGCAGCCTCAGTCTTAATTGAAGACCGGATTCTGCCTTTAGTGAGGACCAGAGTCAGGCTTTCGTAATGAACAGTGTCAGGCTATAGTGAGCAGCAGAGTGAGGCTGTAGTGAGGACCAGAGTCCAGTGCTAGTGAGAATCACAATCAGGCTTTAGTGGAAAAAAAAAAAAGGTGGACCCGGGAGTCATGAAGGGGCTGCTGGGATCCTCGGGCTTGGGGGTCCGCTGGGGCCTCCTCAGACTGCGGGTGGAACCAGGGCCATCGGGGGTTGCCAGGGCCGGTGATGTGACACACGGTCTGATGGGGCGTCGGGCCTCGTTCAGTGTCTCCCACTGGCTTCCTTGTGTCCGAGTGGCGAAACCCCTGGTTGAGGACCGGGCGCCGCGTCTGCAGGGGAGGACCCCTCCCGAGCCTGCGTGGCCGGTGCCCTGGGGTTTGGCTCTGCGTCCTGAGGAGCCTCGTCGTGGAGCCCGGGGCCTCCTGACTGCAGCCTTTGCTTTGACTCTCCCAGAGCTGGGTGGGGGTCCTGGGTGGGGGCGGGTCACCCCCGTGTGTCCCTCCAAAATTTGGTCCTCAGTCTCTGGGGGTCTTTTAAAGGCTCTGCATTTTGGAGCCCTTGGAAATACTGGCTGGTGGCCCCATCTCGGAGGCAATGAGCTGGTGTCGTGACACCTAGTGGCCTTGTCCCCGGCCTGCTGTGCAAAGTCCTGCACTATTTTGAATCTCCAGACATGTTTGAATCTCGAGTTTCCATTTCTAATTCCCTGTTGTCAGCCACTGATGTGACCTGACATATTGTCACGTGGACGTCCCAGTGGCTGCCTCCCTCTGCAAGTGCCCTGGTCAGCCTCCCCGGGATGGGGCGGCCCCCACAACAGAGTAGCACAGGACCCTGCCCCCCACCCCGGCCCCAAACACAGCATCTGGGCCGCCCGTGTGGGCATGTGCGTGTGTGCGCACCTCCTGGGTTTTAGGTGCATGGGGAGCCGGTGCTCAGGCTGATGCTGTCGGGCCTCTAGGTCTCATGCCGCTGTGCCCCGGGGGCAGGCCGGGGGACACTGTCTGTCCCCCACAGGGGCGGGGCGGAGTGTGGCAGCGACGGCTGTGTGGTAGCAGAGGGGCCGCGGGCCTGGGCACTGCCTGAGGGAGGGTCAGACCGCAGCACAACGTCAGGGCGGGGTCCCTTCTCTGGAGGCTGCTGGGCACCTCCCTCCAGGACCGCCACTGGCCGTGGTTCCAACCCGCGAGCAACCTAGTGAACTGGACCCTGCAGAGTCCCAGCCACCTGCCCTTCTGAAGGGTGGAGGTCTGGGCCCGGCCCCTCCTGACTGTGTCCTGCCCCAGCGGAGAGGCCCCTCGGCAGGGCCGTCCTGCACCCATTGGGCTGATCAGAGAGGCGCGAAGACCGGAGCACTTGCCCTGCAGGCATTTCTCAAACTTGCCAGAGAACACTCTGCTGGCCGCTGATCAGTGCTGATTCCCAGGCCCTGGCCTGTTTAGGGCCTCCACCGACTTGGGTGATGGGATGTGGCTGTCCTGGAGAAGAGTGCTCTCGGGAACTAGGAGCTATCACAGAGAAACTCCCTTCTAAGTTGTCTCTGGGGCGGCCGGGAGGCCCAGGGTCAGTGCTCTCAGCTGCTGCCAGCGTGAGCCAGGTGAGGGCAGGCCTGCAGGTGAGGCTGGACAGGGGTCAGGGGAAGCCTGGTTGTGGATGGCGGCCATGAATGCATTAAGCCACAGGGCTCCCTGCACCAGCTTGATTGAGTATGGCTGGCCGTGTCCCTCCTGTGAGGACAGCGGTGGAGGCGAGGCTGTACCTCCAGGGATACTGCTGGGGCTCTGCCTGGGGACCCCCACCTTCTCCCACACACCCCGACACACAGGGCCAAACCCTTGGGGGTGCTCCTGCACTGGCCGGTCCCCTCTGTAGCTCCTTCCCCTTCGGTGGAGACCATGCAGCTCCAGACTCGGGGCCGCGAGCTGTGCGCTGAAGTTCTGCCTATTCTCCGATCCCTTTGCACTGGGACTCGCGGCTGCTGTCCACCCCTCCCGCCCCTCAGGAGACAGCCCGGCCAGCAGAGCTCCTGTCACCTGGCCTGCCGGCCCACGTAAATGAGTCGCTGCTGACCCCTGGTGCCAGGAACGTCCATATGCAGTGATTCCTGGTGCCAGGCTGTGCCCAGGGATGTGCAGGCAGCACTGGCCCCGGGGTGCTCAGGGCTGTGGGGAGTAACGATCTGGGTGAGGTTTGCACACCACTCTGGGTGGGTGGCCCAGTTAGGAGGAGCTGAGGGTGGCCTGTGGTCTTCATTGTGGACCGCACGCTGTGCGTATGGTGTGTGCAGTGTCGTCTGGTCAGATCTGGCCTCGGGAGGCGAAACTGGCTCAGTGGAGGGGCGGCCAAAGGCAGGAGGGCAGTGAGCAGGGGATGGCCAGGCAGGGCCGGCTTCGTGGAGGCCTTGAGGTGGGGGGCCTCTCTTTTCCCTGCAGGTCCTTTCACTCCCCCAGCTTATCTGATCATGTGCTCCTCCCCAAGGCCAGGTGCCCAGGAGGCAGCGGTCAAGGCAGGTGAGGCCAGTCGGGGCGGGGGAAGGAGATAAGAAAATAAAACCAGGAGATCCCGAGAGTGACCGCCCTTCTGGGGAGAGGACCAGGTGTTAGGATGCAGGGTTAGGGAAGCTCTCTAAGCCGCATGACAGGAGCAGCCCTTCGCAGGAGCAGATGTGAGGGGGGCTGGAGCAGCGTGAACAGGGCTTTGGGAGACGGCATGGCCGCTACCTCCGTGCAGCAGGAACCCTGAAGGCCTGAAGCCGGGCGTGCCGCCATCTGGTCTCCCAGCCACTCGTCCTTGCAGTGAAGGGCGGTCGGTGCTGGCCGGGGCAGTGGCCAGTCCATTAGATGGGGTGCAACTGGAGGCACCTGTTCCTAGAGGTTGAAAGGTTTGGAATTGGTGGCTGGGGGAGAATGGAGGTGACCTGGGAGCCAGAGCAGGCAGGGGTGGGTTTGGTGGAATCACAGTTGCTGTGACAGTGAGGTGTGAGTAGACATGCAGATCCGTGCATGCGTAGGTACAGGGCGGAGACAGGGGTGGGAGTTCAGTCTTGGGCAAGTCAGGGCCTTTGAGGGACACGTAGTGGGGTCACAGGTTGGGCCGAGGGGCATGGCTGGGCTGGAGAGAGGTAGGGTCATGGGAACTCACATGCCCGCCCAGGATAGTGAATGGAGAGCTGCGAATGGGGGTGGTGGCCCTGAGCCCTCACAGGTGGAGGTTGTTCAGGAGCATCATGGCTTCTGGAGATTGGTGTCCCTGGGTGGCGACTGTGGTGATGGTAGTGTTCTCAGGGAGATGGGGGTGACTCGAGGCAGGGTGTGGGAAATGGGGGGGTGGGGTCCTAGGAGGGTGGGTGGACCCAGCACTGGGAACCTTGGCTGGGCAGAGCTCGGCCTGGTCAGCAGTTCAGGCCTGGGGCAGGGGTCGGAGGTCGGCTCTGGGATCCTGCAGTGCACCACACTCAATCCGTGGGCATGGACCCTGAGGCCCTTTTCCGAGTGGTGCTGCCTTCCACTCATGCAGTGAGGGGTGGGAGGGTGGAGGGCGCTGATCCCATCCTCCCACTTTGAGCCTCTGTGCTCATCAGCACACAGGGACATTCACCCTGACTGAGGTTTAATGGCCTCTGCCTCATGTGGTTCCACTCAGAGGTGGCACCTCAAAGTCTGTGCAAATGAAGCACTGGGCCTCCCATTCCCCAGCCTGGGAGGGCAGGTGGGATGGTCTTCACAAGGGGGGCATCTACCAGGAAGCTAGCTGGCTCCCTGGGGGCCCTGACCAGCAACTCTGGTCACACCCTGGTACTTAGGGTCAGCCGAGAGCAAGCAGGAGGGGGCTCTTCTTGTCCTGACACAGGCTCCTCAGCCTTCTACCACTGAGGACTGGGTGGGATGGAACTTGCCTTGGGCAGGAGAGTGAGTCTGGGTGTGTGGCAGGAAGCCTTTCAGATATTTGGAAGGAGAAAAAGGCCAAAAGTCAGGCCTCACTTTTTTTTTTTAATTGCAGAAGCCTGCTGGGTATGTTGTATTTGAAAAAGACATTGTGTACTTCAAATCAAGGGACACCAGTCTGGAGTAAGCCCACAGACACCCAGCTGCCAAGTGCCAAGACCACAGCCGGATTCCTTGCTTGGGTTTGGGCCAGGTCATGGTCAGCCATGGTGCATGCAGCCTCCATAGCACCAGCAGGGCAGACTGGGAGTGGGGTGGCCCCAACCTCATGCCCACTGCAGCCCCCACAGGTGCCTGCTGCCCCCAGTCCAAGAGCTGGCTCCTCTCATGACACACTGTCGGCTTGGGGCTTCGGCTGCCCATCTCCCTTCTGCCCCCATCGGCCTTGGCGAGCATGGTGCTTCCATCTCTGGATGACTTGGTGGCCTGTGACCAGACAGGTGGCATCCAGCTTTCAGCACTGAGCATGTGGAAGAGCTGTGAGCTGGCCAGGATGAAGTGCTTCTGTTTGGCATCTGGTGCCCAAACGAGAGCTTCTGGCTGGATCCTGGAGGGCAGCAGTAGACCAGAAAGGCCAGCACCTGCTCTCCCCGTGCCCCAGGGGCCCAGAGCAGTGTCATCAGGCCCGACCCTGGCCGAGATCCAGCTCTTAAGGCCACTAACCATGTGACTCTGGCCTGCTATGGCCCGTGTGTACTCAGGTGTGGTGCTGGCCCTATGTGCGCCCACCCCGTAGGGCCCTCTGCTCAGAGAACTAGGCTGTTCCACCACTGTGCTCAGCGAACTGAACTTTTTTATTAAGTGCCAAGGTCCAGGCGGGCGCTGTCCCCTGCAGCCCCTCTGCCGAGGCACGTGCGTGGTTTCCCCGGCCCCTGCAGGGCAGCAGCAGCCGGGCGCTCACTTTACGTGCTCGGCCGCGTGGGAGGAGCAGTAATACTTTTTGTGGGCGATGAAGGTGGACAGGCTGCTGAACCTGATGTTGCACAGGCGGCAGTACCTGTGGTTGCCGTTGGGCACGGGGGCCGGGGATCCCTGGCTGGGGGTCTGCACGCCCTTGTCCGAATGCGAGGGGGGCGCCGGCACCGCCTCCGGGGACGCGGCTGGGGGCGGGCCGGGCCGGGGGCTGCTGGCAGGCGGCTCCTGCAGGTCCTGGCCGTTGAGGCCATCGCGGGGAGCAGCGGGCGAGGGCGTCCGGGCCTCCGCGCTGGGGCCGACTAGGGGCTTGCCCAGCAACAGCCCGTGCGCCAAGTGGAAGTGCTCGATGAGGTCGCCGCGCACCACGCCGTTCGGGGGGCAGTAGGGGCAAACGACGGCGGGCGGGTCCTCGGGGGCCGCACGCAGGCGGCGCGGGGCGGCGGGGCACGAGAACTTTTTGTGTGCCAGGTAGGCCTCGAGGCTGTGGAAGCTCACGCGGCAAGCCGTGCACTCGTGGTAATCGGCCAGGGCCGCCAGGCCAGGCGCAGGGCCAGGGACGGCTGCAGCAGCCTGGCGTCGCGGCTTCTTACTTAGGTCGATAGGGCCTTCGGCAGCGTCCAGGCCGCTTCCGCCTCCACTTCCGCTTCCGGGCCGCGGCGATGCGGGCGGTGTGGGGGCGTGTCCGGGTGGCGTAGGGGCGGGACCTGGCGCGGAGGGAGGGGCAGATCCGACCAGGGGCGGGGCGGGCCCGGCCGCGTGCAACTCGTAGAGCTTGCGGCGCCTGCGCGTGCGCACTGGCGGCGCCGAGGGCGCGGGTGTCCCGGCTGGTGCTGGGCGGCGCGGCGGTGGGTCGTGGCGCGAGGCGCAGTAGTAACGCTTGTGCACCGTGTAGGTCTCGTGGCGGCTGAAGCGGATGTTGCAGGCCTCGCACAGCGTCCGGCGGGGGTCGTCATCCTCGTCCGCCCCGCTGCCCGGGCTAGGGCTGCCCTCGCTGCCCCGGCCGCTCGCATCAGCCTCGGCCTCGGGCGTGGCCGCGCTCCCCGCCTCGTCCTCGCGTGCCCCGGGACCCGGCGACGAGCGCGGCGCCTCGGCCTCGGCGGATGGCGGGGCAGGGGGCACGCGAGGCGGGGCGGGGGCCGCCTTGGGCCGGCGGGCTGGGGGCGCGTCGTCGGGCGGCCGGCGGCCAGAGCAGTAGAGGCGCTTGTGTACGTAGAAGTTGTTTACGTTGTTGAAGGTGATGTCGCACTCGAAGCACGTGGCGCCCTTGGGGGCCCCCGCAAAGAGGCCCGCAGGCGCGCCCACCCCCGCACCCGCCTGCAGCCGGTTGTGCACCAGCTCGGACATCTTGGCCAGGATCTCGGAGGCCGGTGGCGCTGCTGGCAGGTGTGGCAGGAACAGTGCGCTGGGACCCGGGCTGGAGCCAGGCGTGGGGCTGGACAGCTCTGCTTTCACCCGCGCGGGGCCAGGGCTAGGTGGTGAAGGCGTTCGTGAAGGGGCAAGGGGCCCTGGCTCTGCCTCGGGCTCCTCCGCTGCCTCCACCTTGATGCTTCTGGGGGCCGCTGGGGGCTCGCCGCCGCCCCCGTTCTGGGGACCTGCTCTAGCCTCTCCGTTGGTGGCCTCGGCCAGGGCCTTCCTGTCCACTCCTGGCGAGGGAGCGGGCGCCAGGCCTAGGTCGGCAGAGGCCAGGGGGCCGTGCAGTGCCGTGTGCTGCTGGAAGGTGGCCAGACTGTCTGTGGGGAGAGCCCAGGGGCCACCTGTCAGGGCTGGAGCAGGACCTGCCTGGGCCAGACCTGAAGCGGGGAGGGTGAGAAGGGAGAACGGGGCTGGGCAGACGTGGTACAGAACCAAGTCTGAAACTGCCACCCCTCTTCCCAGTTCCCAGGGGCTCACCTGTGGAGAGCTTGGCAGTTGGGTGGCCCGCCCCTGGTGAGTAGATCTCAGCCTTAGAGCCTGGCTGGCAGACCATGTGGTTGGTCACCAGATGGCTGTAGAGGATGTCCCTTGTGGTGGAGATGAAGCCGCAGCTGTGGCAGACTCCTGCAGAAGGGCCATGGAGTCAGGGCCCTAGGCGCTGGGCCCCACCGACCTTGCCCACGGCCTCCATCCACAGCCTGCTTACCGGTCAGCGTGTCTGTGTGCACCTTGAGGTGCCGCTCACAGTTGGCCTTGGTGGTGAAGGCGGACAGGCAGATGAGACACACGAAGGGGCGCTCTCCTGGAACACAGGCCTTGTGAGGGAGCCTCACTGGCCAAAGACCCCTAAGCTCTGCCTCCCAGAACCCTGGGGCCTGTGGGAGGCAGCAGGGAGTCGTAGAGAGAACCACCCAGGCACACATATAGCTGGCATGCAACCCCAGGACAGGCACGGTGAGCCTGGGTGGGAGGACACGGCGTTGGGGGGTGCTCACCACTATGGCTACGCATGTGGATCTCCAGGGAACTGGCGCTCGGGCAGCTTTTGCGGCACTGGGGGAAGGGGCAGACCCGCTCATTGGGGTAGGTCTCCTTGGGCTTCTCTTCCGGGGCGGCCACGGCAGGGGAGCCAGCACCCTGGCGGCTGGCACAGTAGTAGAGGAGGTGGGCTTGCAGGTTCCGCTCGCTACGGTACCAGATGCCACAGTCTTTGCAGGGAAAGACGTCTTCTGAGGGGACGAGAAGGCAGGGGAGAGTCGGGCCCAGCCTGAGGGGGTGCCCCGGCAGCAGTGTGGCCACCTCCCACCCAGGGCAGGCATGGCCCTCTGCAACATGAGGGTTGTGCCGTGAGGTCCTCCAGCTCAGGGGAGTGAGGCCTGTGACTTGGGCTGTGCCTTCTCAGGTGTCCCTTGATGACACCGTGTCCCCTTTCTGTGGATCTCCAGGATGCCATGGGGACATGTGGATGGGGTCCTCCAGGATGGCCCCTGCACTGCTTTCCAACAGTGAGCCCTGTAAGGAGATGCTGGGGTCTTGTGGGTGCCCATGGAAGGAATGTGGTCGGTGGGGATGACAGGACATGGGGGACAGCCTGGAGCTGGGTGCCCGTGGAGGAGGAGGAGACAGATGGGTGGGCATCCAGGTGCACGTGTCCCCAAGCGCTGGGGGCAGGTGGAGGCCAGGAGCTGCGGGGACGAAGAGCGTCCGAGTCAAATACACCCCCAACCTGATGGCTCCATGTGTTACTGGTCAGGCTTTGCTGACTTGCCACACTTAGCCGCCTGGGCTGCCTCTGCGTTTCTGGTTTATGGGAGTGTGGCCTGTGGGGGTGGACCTGCCAACTGGTGAGGATTTCTCTGATGGGCACTTCAGCAGCCCTCAGGTTTTCAGAGATCCTTAAGGAATGTCCTGTCGTTTCTGCCCTGCTCTGTGGCTGAACCCAGGCAGGGGGAGGCTTTGTTCTGTGTCCTGACCTTGATGTGGGGTGGAGGAGGCTGGGACCCCTTCTTGGGGTTTTAAACTCTGTAGGTTAGGATGTGTTCCTCATCCTGCTGGTTGGCAGTTACTGAAGAGGTGGCTGCCTCCCCACCGCCCGTGGGTGCTGCCAAGTTTCCACCTTCTGCCTCCTTTAAACCAGCAGTCCCCAGCCTGTTTGGCACCAGGGGCCAGCTTCATAGAAGGCAGTTTTCCCACAGATGGGGGTGGAGTGGGGATGGTTTGGGGATGATTCAAATGCATCACATTTATTGTGCACTTTATTTCTGCTGTTACATCAGCTCCGTCTCACATCATCAGGTGTTAGATCCCAGAGGCTGGGGAGCCCTGCTCTCAGGAATGTAGTACCTGTCTGTGGGCTGAGGTCGTCCCTTCATGCGCAGTATCTGCAGTTTCACTGGCCCCAACCTTCCCACTGTGTTACCACTGGTTTTCAAGTTCCCTTTTATTTGGGGGCCTCAGGGCAGCTCTGTTCTCTTACCAGCGGAGGCCTGGAGCTGGTGGTGGGCTTTTGGTATCTGCAAGCTCAGTCCTGGGGGGTGGGGGGCTGGCTGTGGCACGGGGAGGGGGTGGGAACCTTGGAGCCCCAGGTGAGCCCTAGCCCTGAAACAGCGAGGACAGTCACGGCCCCACTGACCAGGGGTGACCCGAGTCCTGGGTGGACACAGCCCCGTGACCTGCACAGATGCCTTGAGATGGGCATCAGCTCCACACCTCTCATAGTGAGAAAACGGAGGCTCCGAGCGCTAGTCTCAGGAATTAAACTGGGTCTGATTGACTGTGGAGCTCAGGATCTGAGGACCTTTCTAGACCACCAGCTGGAGACCCACTTGAGGCTGGGGTGGGGTTGGTGTAAACTCGATAGCAAGCCCACCATGGCCTCACAGATGAAACATCAAACTCAAGGGGAGGGAAATGGAGACCCAGAGAGGCTGCCTCTGGGCTGGCTCTAGAGGAAGTCCTCCAGCACGGGGGCTCCTGGCAGGCCTCCCTCCAACAGAGGGGAGATGCCCTGCTGGGCAACGGATGCCATTTCCTGCCCTGGTGCAGTGGCCATCTTGGCCCCTTAGAGACCCTTCCATTCAGCCTCCCTCTTTCCTGAAACTCCAGTGTTTAGATGAGACCCCTCTGTGCTCACCACCGCCCTGAGCCCCCTGCAGGACCCATTCTCCCTGGGGCAGTGGCCTTGCCCTGTCCAGTACAATCCCTCCATGTGGGATCTGGGTACGGGCCTCCTGCCTGCGCTTGTCCCCCTCCCCTCTGGCGACACCCACCTCACTTGGCTGCAACTGTTTGGGTCATGTTGTCTGTTCCAGTGTCCGCAGATGCTGTCTCTCCCTGGGGCCTCATCCTGCCCAGAGCTCCCCACTCTGGCCACACCCTGAGTCCCAGCACAGGTCCACTTAGTGCCCAGCAGGCGCCTCGGGTCAGGCTGCTGGGTGGGCCCTCCTCCCTGCCTGTGACGGACGAACAGTCCACGGCCACGCCGCAGTCCTGGCCTCGTGCCGCTGCCTCCTCCCCCAGCAGGCCTTCAGGCTCCAGCGCCTCTCCAGCCTCTGCCTCGGTGCCTCCACCTGCTTCAGGTCATCATCATGTTTGACCTGCTTAAGAAGAAGGCCACTTTTCTCCATCTAACAGCCATGCAATTTTAGAACTAAGTTGGATCTCTGACTTAGCAACTGCATACACACTGCTGCCTGAAAGCCCTCTGCTGGGGTCATTTCTCAGAAGGGACCCCACCCTCACATGGGACCACTCTCGGAATCTTGCTGTGGCCAAGGTGATGGTCTTGCTGGGCTGCCTGTCCGCACAGCTGCCCTCCCTGGTCTGGGGGTCTCCCGAGCACCCTGACTGAGGCAGCCCCGGCCAGTGCCCACGTCACTGCTTTCCCCCCATCGTGAACCTGCCTGTGGCCACCTGCCTCTGCCCTGGGGGTGGTAGTGGTTCCCTCAACACAGGCAGGTCCCCCCACTGCTTGGTGTGGTGTGGACATCAAACAAGGATTTGAGGAATAAGCAAGTCGAGACCCTCTGCTGGTTGTGGGGAGGGTCCCTCTGCTTCAGCTGTTCTCACCGGCAGCTCTGTCCCAGGGACACGGCCGCATCCCTCACAACTGGGAGGCAGGGAGCGGGGCCAGCACATAGTGGGTTCAGGCAGGGCCCCCAGAGTGGGCGCATCAGAGGCCCCACCCCAGCCCCACAGGCTGGCCGAGGAGGAGCTGCAGAACCTGTGTGTGCCAGACATGCCAGGTGAAAGACCCCCTCACCCATGGGCTGCATCGTGGGGCTTTCCCCGGAACCCCACAGCCAGGCCTCCTCTAGTCAGCTAACAGACCAGGTGACTGGTCCCTGCAGATCTTAAGCTGGGCACCCCTTGCAGTCTAGAGGGTGAGTGGCAGTGGGTTACTCACTGTTGACGACCGCGGTTGCAAGGATGGACGCCATGCCGGCCTGCTGGGGCAGGAGCTGGATGTCAGGGTGGGAGGGGGATGGGCTCTCGGGCTCCGCCGGCTCCTTCTTCACAGGGTGGCTGGGGTTGCTGGGGGGCTTGGCTACCAGGAGCACTTTCAGCTGTCCACCTGCAGGCACTGGCCTGGTGAGCCGGCACCAGAGGGCTTCATCTGCGGGGGAGGGCAGCTGTGACGCGGCGGCCGGCAGCTCCAGGCCACGACGGCCATGCCTCTGCAAAGACTACCCACCCGCCTCAATCTTATCCTCCTGAGTGCCTCTGCACGACCCCATCTTAGACACCTGGGTTCCGCAGCCAGGCATGGGGGCCGGAGAGAGGCCACACCAGGTGGGCAGCTGTGGCCAGCTAGTTTCCATGGTGCCCCCTGCATCCTTGGGGCTCCTGAGTGGTCCCCCGGAGTGTGCCTGCTCTTTGGGCCTCCCTGCCCAAGCCTGTCTGAGTGGGAGGGCCCTTTTCCGGGAGAGGGGAGTTGAGCAGACCGGAGGGCTGGGTAGCCACTCACCAAGCCCTGGAAAGGACTCACAGCTCAGCCGGCATGGCTGTTTCCACAGCGGCCTGCAGGTGGCAGCCTCGGCTAACAGGACTCAGTCCAGCTCAGAGGCTGCCAGGAGCCTGCCTTCCCTAAGAGGCAAGACCCCAGGCCACCTTATGAGACCCTCAGGGACCCTTGTCCTACCCAGGCAGATGTGCCCTGCTGACCAGGCCAGGCAGTGCTAACCAGGCCATGTCCCAGTCAGGTGTCCAGGCCCCTAGCTGGTCACCTGCTGCCAACCCGGGCCCTCCAGTGCTCTCTGGGCCCTGGAGAGTACCCTCAAGCAGGGAGGAGGGGTCAGGGTCCTCTAGAGAGGGGTACACGGGGGCCATGTTAGCCAGGTCCATGGGTCAGCACAGGGCAGAGGGGAAGCTCAAGTCCCTGGGTGCTGATCTCAACCACCGCTTGGGCCTTCGTGCCCCGGGGACCCCACATGGGGAGGGGCTAGGGTGGGTGTTGGAGCAGCAGCCCAGCCTGGTCCCCTCTTGCCCCCAGGAAACTTAATTCATTGTACTCAGGCGATGGTGAGGGGGACACCCCCAGAACATTCTGCCAAAGTGGAGCCCTCTGTCGGAGAAGGAGGTGGGTTTCCTGTGGTCAGCAGGCACATGGCCCTTCTCGGTGTCCAGGCTGTGGTGGTTGGCCCTTGCTTGGGTATAGAACTTGTCATGAGTCTGTACCCCCACCCACCCAGGAACCAGAGCCTCCATCTGTAAAGGGAGGTCCCCCGCCTTGACGCCCAGATCATCACACACTGGGAAGGCTGGTCTGGGCAGACCTGGGCAGGCAAGACGAGGACACCAGGGGTGCTGAGGACCCAGCCTGCCCCCCTCCCTTGAGGGCCACTCCTGGATGGCGCAGGAGGGACATGGGGGCGAGTGCTTTCCTTGTCCTCACAAGACAGAGACCCCACATGGACCTGCCGGCCCCTGCCAGACCCGGCAGCCTACCAGGCCTGGTTCCTCTGCTGCCCTGGTGGTCTCCCAGAGGTCCTGAGGGCAGTCCTGGCCTCATTGGGGGGCTGTTCCTCCATGCCCAGGCAGACGCCTGTCCAGCCTCAGACTGGCATTGATGGGGGCATGGCAGCAGTGGCCCAGGCAGGCTGGTTTGCCTTTAAGGGCCGCCCCAGGGAGAGCATGACCCCCTCCTCCGGAAGCCGTGAGGGAAGCGCCAGGATACCAACCCTTCCGGTAGATCTCCGCGTTGGCCTCAGCCTCAGCCAGGGCCTGGGGCAGTGTCCTCAGCCAGCAGGCCTCGTCCTCCAGCAGCAGGGTCAGGGCTGGGCTCTGGGGGCAGGAAGAAGGGTCAGCAAGCACTCAGTCATGCTCCCGGACACAGCAGAGAAAGAGGTAGGCCAGGAGCGTCCCCAGGGGCCACGTGGGCAGAAGCCTGAGAGTCCACCCCATGGGTATCTTGTCCAGGCTGCGCCAAGCACTACGCTAGCAACAGGCACACCGCAGGGAGCCGGTGCCTTCCACGGGTCAGGTGCTGGGTTCACTGGGGAACTAAGGCCCAGAGAGGTCGAGCAGCTCGCCCAGGGCTGCACAGACAGTGAGTGGCAGAGTAGAGGCATGCCCAGACCTCCACTCGCTGCAGCCGCCCCCTCCTGAGTGGGCTGCTACCCCACGCTCAGGCTTCTGGCGCACAGACCCCTGGAGTGACCAGGGGACTGGCCTGGTCCCTGGACAGGGATGGCATCGTCCCTGTCCTCCCTCCCAGCCCTGGGGTGCGCCGGCGCACCTCTGTTCCGTCCATCCCGGGGCCGGCAGATGGTGGACACGCGAGGAACTTCTACCTGGGCCCAGCTGCCCCATGAGGACCCCGGGCAGCAAGATGTCCCCCTGCCTTGCTGGCTGAGCAGCCAGCCTCCTCGTGGCTCCCAGAGCGTGGTCAGCCCCTCGCCCCCCCACCTTGCTGGCAGCACCCTCCTTCCACTTCACAGGTGAGGGAAGGGAAGGGGGCCAGCTCACTCCCCCAGTGGCCTGGCCTGAGAGTCTGGTCTTTGAGGCACCCAGCAGGGAGCAGTGCAAGGGCCAGCTTGCCCTGCCTGGCCCCAGGTGGTTGGAGTGACCACTGCCGCCCGTCAGGCTGCAGCCCAAGGGCTGGGTGGGTTCTGGACTGCTCCTCTCCAGTGGGGCGGCCAAGCTCAGTCCCTGAGTGCCATGTGCAAACTGTGTTGAGCTAACTGTAAGACCGTGTTACCTGCTGCCCCCCGGATGGGGATGTTTGTGCACCCCAGGGCACACGTGGCAGTTGGCCAGGATGCTACATGGTGGGATGGCTGGGGCAAGTAGCACTTGGGGGGCTCCTCTGATGGGTTGTGGGCACCACCATGTCTGGTCCAAGCCCACGGCTTTACTGGGCTTTGCATGCAGGGACTACGTGGGCTCCAGAGCTGGGTACTGGGGTGCAGTTCAGACTCCCTGACTGGGAGACTTGGGAGGGCACTGGCCCTCAGTGCACAGCGGCCTCACCACACCGCTTCGCGCCTTGCCTTCCTCCTGCGGCAGACTTGCGCAGCCCCGCCAGTGGACCAGCCTCACAGTTCATGTCGTGGAACAGCTGAGCGGAGAATAGTCAGCCGGCGGGTCACGGGAGTGGAGCTGGCCAGCACCATGCCCACCCTGCCTGGGCCTCAGCATCTCTGCAGACAGCGATGCCCAGAGCCCGCCTGCCCCCTTGACTGACCCTGTGCTGCCGCCTGCTCTCGGGGTGGGTCACGTCTCTCTCTGTGACTTGGTTTCCCCTGGGGCACCGGGCAGTCACCGTCGGTGTGGCGCTCCCCCCCGCTTTGGACAGCGCCTGCCTGGCAAGTGAAGAACAGGAGCATGGCCACCCTTGCTCCTCCATTCCCTCCGGCCGGCAGGACACAGCGGGCAGGGGCTGTGCCTCCGGGCCCAGGAGGCCACCAGGCTGTCAACCGCCAGACATCAACTGGAGGCGAGGGGCTCCACCAAGGAGCTGGCTTTTGAGGGACGGCCACAGAGCCGGGGGTCTCCCCGCTGGGAGGTTTCTGCCGCCCACAGCTGGGGACAGGCCGGGGCCAAAGTGGAGTGGGTGCAGCAGCGCGTGGCCGGCAGCTCCTGCATACTGGCTGGCCCGATCTGGGCCGGCAGCTCGCAGAGGCGGGGGCCTCTCCGCGTCTCTAATGAATATTAATGAGTGGAGGAGGGAGAAAAAAATTAATCTGCCTGATCCTCCGATGGGTGCTGCGGTAACGATATGAAATCTAATTATTCGTCCCAATATTTCTAAACCCTCAAACTGAGACTGACAGCCTCCCGGTCGGTTTAGTGCTTATCACTCTCGGGAGCGGCGTGTTCGCGGCATGATAAAAGCACAGCCCTGCTGACGCTGCAGAACCCTCAATTCTCCACGTCCGTCCACGCGGAGGGCAGGAGGCAGCGCCATGTTCCTGGGGGCTCTGTGCCTCCTGCCAGGAGCTGCCCCTTGCCTGGTGGCTGCCCTGGACTGGCTGGGTGCCCATGAGGGTGGGCGAGGGGCAGGGGACATGGGGACCCCATGCCTGAATTCCAAGAGGGAGAGGGGCCAGGAGATCCAGTGTTAGGACCCTTCCCCCTCATTCCCTTGGCCCTTAATACTCTGGGGGAGCCTGGCCCCCACTTACATGGGGAAGGCTGAGCCCACCACCCCAGCCTCCCCTCCGGCACTTGGACCCTAGGGATGCAGGCACCAGTGCCCCACCACAGTTCTAGGGAAAGGAGCACGCCTCCACCCACCCTGTCCCGGCAGCTGCAGCCTGCCCGCCCCCCGCCCAGCCCTGGGCGGTAAGGACAGAGTTCAGTCTCTGGCCCCCCTGCTGTGAAGGGGCGGACACGGTTCCAGCTGCCCTATTCTATCTTTTCTTCTCCCCCTCTGCCCCCACCCTAATTCCAGGCAGTCCTGGGACAGAGCCCTTTTCTCTGGTGGTTGAAGGTCCTGTGGGCAGCAGGGTGTGAGCCTGGCCCTTCTGCCAAAACTATCAGAGACTGGCTACCTCCCTTCTCCGGGTGCCCCCAGGCTCATTGCTGGGTTTGGGTCTAGCTCGCTCTGGACAGGCTAGGTCCAGAGTGAGCAAGAAGCTTGGTACGCCACCCTGCCTTAGCTGTGGGGGTTGCTTGGTCCCTTCCTGACTAGGCCTCCCCACCCAGCCCCGGGATAGCGGGCGGCCCCTTTAAATTCTCTGGGTGCATCTGAGAACCCTCCTTGTTCCCCCAACAAAGAGGTCAGTGTCTGGGTTCTCTGCCCGCCGATAACCATCAGAAACCCTATCTCCACCGCATCCGCTGTGACAGCCATATCTCAGGCTGTTCCCAAACCTGCACTGCGTCCGTGAAGCAGTGTCCGGGGCAGCGGGGTCCTGGCTCAGGGGGCCAGACGGCCGCGGAAGGCCTCCCAGGGCACCACGGGCAGGCTCACGGGCGGTCAGGGGCGCAGGCTGTGGTGGCTCTGGTCAGGCCTGCACCCCTGTCTTGTCGGTCCGTCCCACTCAGCATTGCCAGAGGCATCCCCACCCTGGGGGCGGCTCAGGTGTGTCAGGCGAGAGAGGCACAAGGGACCCACCATGTGCCACGCCCGGGCTGGGCGTCTTCCCTTAGGGGTCACTCCCTATGGCAGCCGCAGGAAGAGGGACCTCACCGGGAGGGCACTGGTCCGGTGCACTGCAGCACCCCACCCTCTGGCCAGGCAGGGCTCGTCCTGCTGAAAGTTTGGCTCTGCCTGGCCATGACCACTGATGACAGCCTTTGGGGTCGGGGGGGATCCCATGGGGAGAGCCGCTCAGAAGCGGTTGTTCCCGATGGCCCAGCCCCATCTGTGTGGAGCCAGCTGACCTCATGTCAGCCTCATGGGCAGGGGCTGCCTGCCCAGACCTGCTGCTCCTCCAGAGGGTCCCTCCTGCCCTTCACTGACGTCACGGTGGCCTTGCAGATAATGTGGATGAGCTCTGGGAGGGCAGCTGGACAGGTAGATGGTTGGGCCAGGTTAGTGCAGGCCTGACTGTTCATTCATCCATCCACCATCCATTTACCCTTTCACATAGTTACATACCTACCTATCCATCCATTCACCTACTCATCCACCCATCTTCTACCTGCCCACAGATTCACCCACCTATCCATCCTTCACTTGTCCATCTATCTTCCATTTATCCATCCACTATCCACTCATCCATTCACCATCCACCTGCCCATCCATCCGGCACGCAACCTTCCATCTGACATCTACCTGTACACGCATCCATCCATTTATCCATCCAGTGTCCACTCAGCTTTCCATCCATCCTCGTCCATCTACTATTCTTCCTCTATTAGCCATCCACCTTTTGCCCATACATCCAGCACTTAACCTTCTATCCAACATCTACCTGCCTGTACACACATCCATCCAGTTATCTAGCCAGTATCCACTTACCCTCCCATCCACCTCTGCCCATCATTCTACCATCCAGGTCATCTGTCGACCATCTGCCTGTCCACCCATCCATCCACCCCTCTACCTATCCTCCACTCATCATTCTCTTACCCATCTACATATCCACCCACCACCCATCCTGAACATTTCTTCTGCATCTGAGTACACGTTTTACACTGCTGGGCCTCCAACCCCTGGGTTTTCAGCAAAGGCCACAGTTGCATCCTGGGATACCCTGAGGTCCCACAGTGAACTGACTCGACTCCTGGCAGGCTCTGTGCGCTGTGTCCTCTCCTCGGTCCCATCCCCGAGGCCCAGCGTGTGCAGGGACGCCACCGTGCCTCCCCTCCACTCTGCAGGCGGCCTAGGCCCAGGGCGATTGTGGGAAAGTGCTGCCGCACCCCAGAGTTGCCCCTCTCCCACTTCGTCCTCCAAACAGCAAAGACAAGCTGCGTGGCGGGCGATGGGATGGTCTGAGGTGGGAGGTACGCGGGGGAGAGAGCTGGGCCCATCAACTGAGCTCGATAAGGGGCCCGCTGGAACACTAGCGAAAATATTTAGACAATAAATGAAGTATCGGAGAGGCACGCATATCTTTAAGAAATCAATCATCTTGTACGCGTGTCTGGACACTTGGCGCCAAGGCGGAGATAGCGCCTGCTGGGGAGATAAGGGTTAATCAAGGATTTAATTCTGCAGGAGATAAAGTCGCAGGCCGAGCGGGCTGCCCTTCCTCCCTGGGCTCCTCTGCGCGAGTCTCAGAGGAGTGCTCCCTGGACACTATCTCCCTGCCTGGAGAGGGTTTCCAGCCTCATGCCAAGTCTCCCCAGGCTGACCTGTGCCCTGGGCCCAAGGAGTACAAGAACCTCCAGAGGGGAGGCCGCCGGCGGGAGGGGAGGGTCCGGGGGTGGGGCTGCAGTGGGGATCTTGGGGCTCCAGTCCCCCAGCCCCACCTTCAGGGGTCTCTGCTCTTTGGTCCTGGTGACTGCATCACGTTACCTCCCCTCTCGGGCTTCAGTTTTCTCATCTGGACATTGGGAACAACAGTGCCTCCCTCCAGCAGGGAGAAAACGAGGGGCCAAGTCTAAAGACAGGTGCCTAGAGTTGTGTCTGGAACACCCAGCTGTCCCTTGAAGGAGGAAGGAGTGGAGGGAGAGGTGGGGGCCCGGCTCAGGACAGACGGAGGGAGCCAGTCAGCCTGCCTTGGTGCTGTCACCCCTACGGCTTTTCTCGACATTGAGAGTTGAGATGTGACAGTCACAGAGCTCCCACCAACTCCCCCCTAACAGCTACCCTCTCAAGGGTAGGTTGCTACTTGCATCTCTCCAGTGACAGGGAGCTTCCTGCCCATAGGGACTGTGGTAAGCACCACAGCCTCAATCACACAGTGGAGCCAAGGTCTGGCTCCTTCCAAGGAGCTGAAATCCACGCTGGAACTCTTGCTGCTTCCTACCTGCCTGGGGCCTTGGGACAGGAGGGTCGCCCTCCACAGGGTGCCGGCCATGCTGCCCTGGTGGTGTGGCCTGGGGTAATCGCCGCATGTGTATCACCTCATTTAACCCACCCAGCAACTCCGGGAAGCCGGCTTCCCCGCCTTACAGAAGAGCTGCCGCTCTGCCACCCTCTTCACTGCCGGGAGTGCAGGCTCAGGCCTCAAGGACCCTACGGGACTCCCTTGTGTCCCCCTGAGGTTCCCCGGGCTGAGGAGAGAACAGCTCAGAGAGGTGGGGCACACGGCAAAGCGGCCACAGGGTGAGAGACCCCAGGGTCTGACCCTGTGCCATGGTAATGGCCTGGCCTTGAAGGTGGGTGCCCTGCGTCCTGGGCCAGCCTCCCACCACCTTGCTGAGCCATCTCCAAGCTCCTGAAATCCGGGTTCTGATTCTGAGACCTCTGCCCCAGCGTGACCCATGCCCAGGCTTCACTTCTCACCAGCGTGGCTAGGGGCCGTGAGCCACTGTCGGAAGGGCATGGCTGGGGATCCTGCCCACACTCCTGGCCAGCCCTGCTGCAGGCCCTGTGCCTGGGCCTGGTTCCCTCTGCAGAGAAACGGGCTCTGTCGGGTTGGAGCTGATTAGGGCTGTGGGGAGGGGGAGGGGCAAGCCCACCCTCACGGCCCCGCACTGCCACTGAAGGCCGACCAGAGGCCCAGCACCACAGGGCACCTGCTAGCACCCTGGATCCAGCCTCACCTGAATGCCACACTAGCAATCACAAGGGCCCAGGTCATGGCTGCACCTGCACATGCAGGGCGCTGGGCCCTGGACTTGGGTGAGCCAAGCTGGGTGCTGCCTGGCCTTCCAGGCCAGCGTCACCACGGCTGGAGGTGTTTCCCGAACACTCATCATGCACAGCCTCCCTCCCCACCCCATTCCCCATCACAGCAGGTGCCCACTCCACCGCCCACACACCTACTCACACAGGTTCTAAAATGAGCACTTGTGCCCCCTGCGAGAGGACGCCGCACAGACTCGCCTTAAGGACAGGGTACCTCAGAAGTGGCCCTGAGACAGGTGACATGTCGCCCAGTGGTCATCAGCCCGCACTGGAGGCGCTCGGGCACCGACAGGGCCCGCTCCCTGTCGTCAGGAGGACCCACAGGCACGGGAAGGGACGGTCGCTCGCCCTGGGTGGTAGCTGTATCCAGAAACCCACCTCACTGGCCACTGGGGGTGGCCCCGCCCCTGAAGTCCAGTGCCGGGGGCAGCGCCGCCTGCCTGCCTAGGCACAGGCCAGGCCCGGCCCCACCACTTGGCTCCTTGTTGCTTCCTCCCCACGGATGCCCTTCCCTTTCTCTGTCTCACCAGCGTCTACTCCTTCACTGAAGGCCCGCGTAAAGAACCCTCCCCCAGGCCGCCCTTTCTTGGTCACCCTGAGGGCTATAGTTCTACACCCCCCCTCTAGGCAGCCCTCCTCTTGCACCCTGAGGCCCCATAGGCCCTGCACCACCTCTTCCAGGCAGCCCTTCCTGTGCTCCCACAAAGTTAGCTCTTCCCTTCCCTCCAGGTCCCAGCACCTCATATCTGCATCTCCTGACCTGTCTCAAGTAGAGAGGCAGGAGCTACTGGGCGGGGGTCTAGCCCAGCCCTGGACACTGCCTTGGCCTATGTGGCTGAGATTGGGCTACTTACCAGTTCTGCCTGCCCGGGGGATGAGGCTCTGGTCTGGATGCTCCCACGGAACGGGCCCCAGGACAGGCCCTCGGTGAGGCTGCACCGAGCCCGCACGCACCTCTGTCCATCTTGCAGCAGCGGCTCCAGCTCGTCTACAGGGAGAGATGTCAGAGGTGTGAGGAAGGCCCGTTGCCCAGGTTCAGTCCATCCTTGCAGCCCCCCTCACCCAGGAGCATTCGGGGGACTGAGGGTAGAGGAGGGCGGGCAACGGGTGGGTGGCCCTGTGGCCTGGCCCAGGTTACGAGGGTGGTGCTGGGTCCTGGGGGCCAGGCCAGACCCCACGCTCAGACCTTTTATGGGGGATGGCAGGCTGCAGCAACCAGACAGCGAGGGGCGCCTGCCACTGGATCTGAGCAGGTGGGCGCACAGCTCGGGGACCATGCCTGCCACATTGGGATGCGTGTGCCTTGCACAGCTCAGGGCGGGCACACAGAGCCAGGTCACCCCCTCTGCCTTACACGGGGGCGACACTGCCAAGGACGACGATGCCGACGAGACCCACCTCCCGTCCCACCACACAGTCCTCCCGGCCGTCCCCCATTGGCTTGAGTCCCGAGGTCTGCAAAGTGCACCTGTGCAGGCAGCGGTGGAAATGCTGGCTTCCCACTGTGAGTCAGGGACTGCATACCTCCCACCTCCTGGGGTTGGGGTGAGGTTGAGTGAGTCAGCCCTCTTAGCACCTGAGCACAGGGCCCAGCAGGAGAGCCGGGCCAGGAGCCAAGTGTCCTGCCCCCGAGGTCCTTGGCACAGCCAGACCGCGTGCACCCAGGTGGTGCCATCACTCCCTGCAGGACCCCCGCCCACTCTCTGGAAGGGTCTGGACCGGATTCCTGCTGTGGCCCTCGGTCAGCAGCTGCCTTTCTGAGCAGTCTGCTGCGCTACTGGAGGTCGAAGGCCCTCAGGCTGAGGCCGCCTGTGCTGTGGCCGGGGCGGCCACCGCAGGGCTCTGTCCCGTGGATGTGGACTGCCGGCCTCTGCCGGGAGCCTCCCCAGTCCCTCTCAGGGGGCAGGACCTCAGGGCTGCACAGTGTCCGCAGTCAGGCTCCCAGGCTCAGCCGGGCCTTGCCGCACGACCCACATAACCTCATGGGGCGGACCACAGGGCGGCCCCTAAAGACACCTGTGCCGCAACCTGGGGTGGGCCCTGCAGCAAACAACAGGTGTCTTCGTGAGAGAGACACAGGAAGAAGCCCGTGTGAAGACAGAGCAGGGACTGGAGTGACACAGCCGCCGGGACACTGTCCCTGAAACCTCGGGACTGAAGCTCCAGAGCTGTGAGAGAGCAGATTTCGGACATTTCAAGGCACCAAGGTTGTGTGATTTTCCCTGGGCCGCCCTGGGAGAGACACGTGTGGCAAGTTACCCGCCCGCTAGACCCAGTGTCCTCACCAGGGAGGGGATGATGGTGGCCACGCCCCGACAGGGCGGTCCCTCCCCAGGCCACATGCCCTCGGCCCTGGAAGGCAGGGCCACCTTGTCCCTTAGGTGCCACCTGGGCCTACAGAAGCCTCATGTGGCCTGGCCTGGGCCCCGAGCAAGCACTGCAGTGTCGGCCCCACTTCCTGGATCCCTGATCGGGCAGGCTGTGGCCTTAATGGGCCTGATTATCAGATAACTGCCGGCCTAATGGCACAGATAACGTGCAAATACGCCAGGAGGCCTGGCTAAAACGTTCTAACTGGGTCCTTGTCTTCCCCAGGGCTGATAAGATGGCAGGGGACCAG
The DNA here is from genome assembly GCF_033118175.1 of Dama dama. Taxonomy (NCBI): domain Eukaryota; kingdom Metazoa; phylum Chordata; class Mammalia; order Artiodactyla; family Cervidae; genus Dama; species Dama dama. The sequence continues at coordinate 19,817,730 of NC_083684.1, read as the reverse complement.
GACGAGGCCAGGAGGCGGTGCCCTTTATCCGCCCTGTGGGGAGGGGCAGAGGCTGCCCCATTGCTCTGTGGCCCGCCCACAAGGGGCTGTGTCCTCTACCCGCGCACCAGGATGGCCTGGGTCCTGGCCAGGGCTCCGCAGGGTACTGGCCGGCACCCGGTCACCTGTTCCTGCCCAAACGGCCCTGTGACGTTGGCCCTCCCCTTGTTCCCTCCCCCAGTACAGATGAAGAAACAGGCCCTGGGAGGTCATGAGGCTGCCAGTGGGAGGTCAGGATCTGAGCCCAGGCCCCTGCTCTCCAGGGTGTACCTGGGTCTCTGGTGCCCCATTTGGCTGGCCCCAGGGGGTGGGAATGTGGGGAGTAGAAGAGGCTGCCTAATGGCGAGCTTGCTGGGCCCTCGTGGGTGTTGCTTCTGAGGGTGGGGGAGCCCACCAGGGTTAGGGTATACTGCCCGTCCCTCCCATTGCCCCCACTGGAGGCAGGGGTCAAGGAGGAATCTTTCAGAACCCCGATGTGCAGACAGCCAGAGCCTTCAAGCCTCGCAGGGTCTGCACATGCACAGGCCTCTGGAGCAGGGAGGTCCACGCCCCTCCCTGGGCTTCAGCTTTGCTGCTGGGGCCACGGACAAGCCAGGGGCAGTCCGCTCACTGTCTCGGGCCTGCTTCTGGCTGGTCAGGCCGGGGGCCCCCTGCAGGAGACAGTGCTGTCCATCCGAGGCCAGCACCCACCTTCCCCGGGGGAGGAGGAGCAGGAAGTCGGTTCAGTCTTCCCAAGAGTGGCCGAGTCCCACCCAGACCTGGGGACACAGCGGGGACGGGGGTGGCTGGCCCAGGTCCCCCTCCAAGGGGGGGATGGGATGCAGCCCTGGGCTCCCAGTCACCTCTGACTTGCTATAGCTGTGGGATCCTGAAGCCCCTCTAGCCCTGGCGGCCTCCTGGAGGAAGAGGCAGAGCACCCACCCACGCCGTACCACAACAAACTGCCGGCTCTCTAATCGCGCCCCAGGGCTGGCGGCCCCCGCTCCCAGATAACAGCATGGCTGGTGCTTCCCGTGGCAGCCGCTCCATCTCCTGGGTATCACGCACCACCAGAGAGGACGGCTCCTGATAAAGGCAGCCGTTCAGCATGAGGAGGTAGAACCCACCACTTTGGGCTTGCTGGGGGCAGGCCCAGGCCTGGGAAAGGCACAGAGGCCAGGGACCTGAGGGATGTGAGCTGAGGATCAGGCAACGGTCAATCAGAACCCACTTCCCTAGTCCAGGGGAGGCTACCCCTGAGAGGCTGGGCATTAGAAAGGGTACCCCATGTGGGCAGTCAGGGCCATAGCAGGTGCCTAGCTCGGTGGGGTGAACATGGCTAGATCTCAGCCTCAGCTCACTCAGTGCACTTGTGTGGTATACAACCTGTGCAACTGTCCACGGTGGCCCTGGTGATGTTCTGCATCCAAACACTCAGATAACCTATTTCCAGCTCTCAGTTCCTGCCTAACCCCAAGCACAAGTCAAGCAGGTGTTAAAGCCCAGTTAGCACCTATCAGAGACCCTTTCCCAACCAGAAATAAAACTGTATCCAAAAAAGTGGGGGGAGGGTGGGTGAGGCCACCTACCCCTGGCAGACTGGGTACTTGGTGAGAGCTCCATTCAAAACTGAGAATGAATTAAAGTACGAATGAGCAAGGAAGGGGCTGGGGGTGGGAGCTGACCAGGTAAGTGACAGACAGGAAGACACAGCTAATTTTAAACAGCGCCTAAAGCTCCAGAGGATCTAGACACTGGTGGCCTTGGAGATTGTCAGCTCCAACTGCACTCACAGGAAACGTGGAGCCAGGGAGGCCCAGGAGTGAGGCCTGGCCAGGTGGGACCGGAACCGTCTTTGAACTTAACAGAACCCCAGGTAGGTACCTGGGGCAGAGCTGAGGGTGGCACATCCTCTGCCGTCAGAACTCCCAGGAAACATGGGTAGCAGTGGCAGCACCGCTGGTGGGCCAATCAGGGTGGGCTTCCAGGTGGAGGTGTCCTCCGCCCTGGGCGCCTCCTGTGACCATGTCTCCATCTCCTCCTCCCAGCTCCAGAGAAGCTGGAGTAAGCAGAGCAGCTAGGACTCCAGCTCCAGCAAGGTCCTGGCGGAGTCCTCCCTGCCTTACCTACCACGGCCCTGTCCCCACAGCTGGACAGTAGGGGAACGATGCCATCTGCCCTGAGAACTGACGCGGTCCTAATGGAGTTTCCAGCTTCTGTTTATTGAGCCTTAGCCAAACGCTTGCCATAAATCACTGGGATTCCTCCCAGCCACGTTGAAGCTGTCCCCCCACAGGTGTACAAGGGGAGAGACCAAGGTTCAGAGAGGTTAAAAGACCGGCCCGGGGTACACAGCTGGCTGGTGGGATTTGACCAGAGCCCTAGCATGCTCCCGGTCAGGGCCCTGACACCCTTTTCTGGGTCTTTCTGGGTGGAGGCAGGAGGCGATAGAGAAGAGAGGGTGGGGAGAGGCAGCTGGAGGGCAGTGGGGGGCAGTGGGCAGCCCCTGCTCTCCTGTCGCGGGCTGGCTCCTCCTGGTGTGGAGGAGGGGCAGGCCTGCGTGGGCCTCCCCACGGGGGTAGGGCCATCACTACCAGCAGTGTCGGGACAGAGACTAATTTATTCTGGCAAACAACCCCATACATGTTATTTCCAGAACAAACATGCCACGCTGGGATTCAATTTCACCCCCAAAGCATGTGTGAGAGTCCAGATGAGAAAATTCAGCCTTTGCATATTTACATGATTTAAACATCTATTTAGGTCTCAAACCGCTTCAATGGCATCCTGAGGGGCCACAGAAAGGAGGCAGGACTGGGCATGGCCACCCCAGGCCTGGAGTGGGAGCCCAGAAGATGGGGTGGCGGCTGGGAGCACTGGGGTCTGGAGTCTACAAACAGGCCAGTCCTGCGACTGCCTGGCTCTCGCTGAGCCTCAGGTCACCTGCTGGGCTGGTGGCTCCGAGAGTAAAGATGGTGCCCGTCAGCATGTGGGCCCGGCACGCCCCCTCCCCTGCACCTGGGTGTTTCCACACCTCTGGTCCTGCCAGGGCTGCAAAGGGCTCTCCTCAGACTTGGCCCTGCCCCCAGCTCTGTCCCACAGCCTGGAGTCCTTGGCGACCTCCTTCAACAGCTGGCGAAACAGTGAGAAGGTTCTGGTCTCCCTGTGCTTCCCACTGGAATGGCCCAGAGAGCTCGGATGCTCAGCAAGGGCTGCGGCCATGTGGCCAGACCCGAGCTCCTTCTTGAGGAAGGATCCGGGGCTCCAACCCAGACCATCTGGCTCCAGAGCCCACAAGCCCAGCCACCCACAGGTCCTGCCGAACCACGGCCCACTGGCCGCTTGGCGGTTCTGCCCGAAGGGCCCTGATGTCCTCAGGAGTGTCTGTGAGCTCAGGCCTGCCCCGCGCTCTGCTGGCTGGCCCCTCCTTCCAGGGGCTGGGCTCCATTTGTGCTAATGGCCAGTGACCTCCAGGGTACAAAGGCCAGCCGCCCAGCAGTCCCCGCCCTGAACGGTGGGCTCTGGGATCAGTGTGTGGGTGCCCACCCTGGGGTCACTGCCAGAACCCACTTATCTAATCGGCCTCATCGCTTCCGCCCGGCCCCGCCCTGTGGCTCCCGGGGGCCAGCTGGCCCCGGCTTTGTCGGGAGCGGCCCTATCTCAGGGATCATGCTGTTTGCCTTTGATAAAAGTCACAGAAAAGGGAGAGAAGGAGTGAGAGGGAGAAGAAGAAAACCCCAGAGTGAGCAGGCTCCGCCCTAGCGGGTTCTAGAAGTCTCCAAGGGCCTGGTCCCAGAGCAGCATGTCCCGCACCAACGTGCAAGCAGGCACAGAAGGGGCATGCGCCTCCCTCAAGGTCACGCAGCAGGCCAGGTGGTGGGGTTAGCCTGACCAGGTAGGGTGGGCACCACCAAGGCTGTGGGGGCCCATCTGGACACACAAGACCTGGAGCTGGTCACCCTCCCTCCTGCTCTGTGACCATGGAGTCTCTGGGCTGGGAGGGGAGGGTCTGTCTATGCTGGCGCTGAGGCCCTGGCCGTGTGTGGCTATCCTGTGATCTGGCTGGAGGGGCAGACGGCAAACTCCCATCATCTCCTCCGAACGCTCCCACCCTAGGTCCCACTTGCCGGCCTGCTTTTGATTCCTGTTTACCGACAGGGCAACAAGGCCCAGAGGAGGGGACTGGGGACAGGCCAGGAGGGGGACCCAGGTCCTGCGGCATGAGCAGCGCTGTGGGATGTGCCTGGGTGAGCCAGCGAGGTTGAAGTGCATGGTGGGCAGCCAGCTGCTCTGCAGGAGGCCCACACACCTGCTGGAGCCATGTGGCTTCTCCCACCTGGGCTGGTGCCCCAGGCTGGGTGGTGGCAAGACTCTCACCCTGGCTGCTGACAGGCTTGGTGGCCTTCTCTAAGCTGTCCCACCCTCCAGGCCTCAGGACCAGAAGATGGCCTGAATCAGGCCACACCTGAATCCCACATTAGGAAATTAAAAGGGGCGGAGCTTGATCCTAACCCTGCAGTCACTAGTGACCATGGTGCCTTTTGGACAGACTTAGGCTCCCAGCTGTGACTCACAAGGACAAAGTGTCAAAGGGACATGGTTAAGCTTTGGGGTAAAATTGGTGGGGTCTATTTCTGCCACTCATTGCAAGGCGTGGAGAACACATCTTGGAGAGGTCAGGGGATGGTCTTAGGTCACAGGGCCAGCAAGCAGCACAGGAGGGTGAAGCCCAGATCTCCCTGACCCCAACCTGCGACCCGACCCAGGCAGTATGCTCTCGCTCACACCAAAGCCAGCACAAGGAGAGGCTGAGCATTCTGGGCCCTAGGCACTATCCTGTCCCTGTCCCCTTTCCTCAGGGGAGCTAAGCAGGGTGGGAAGCCATCCTGACACCAGTCCTGCACACAGGCCCAACGCTGGAACCCTGGGCCCACAGCAGCGGCATGGACAAGATGGAAGGAATAACCTGACGCGCGCCTTCTAGATAAGATAGCTCAGGGAGCCACTGGCTCAGAACAAAGCCACTTGAGTGTTCGGAGAATTAGTGGCTCTTTGGGGCCGGGTGAGGGTTTCCCCTCTGCCTCCAGCCTGGGTGCCCCCAGGGAGCCCCTTGAAGTACCTGGACCCTGGCAGGAGAGCCTAGAACCAGCAGAAACAGCTGGAGGGGCTGAGAGCTGGGGGCACATATGAAAATGGTGACGGGCTGCAACGAGTTAAGAATCATATGGCATACACCAGGGTCTCTGGCCTCGTGGGGGTAACTGGATGCTGAGACAAAGCCAGGCTCTGGTTCCCATGGGACCACGACCTGCTGGAGCCCAGTGCTGCCTGCCGCCCCCTGGCCTCAGACGCCACCCTATCCCACACCCACTCTGGGGGCTGAGCTCCATCAGATCTCCGCTGTGTAGTTCACGTTACCAAGAGCCTGACTCTGGAGCTGTGGTGGTGACCAAGACGATGCCCGATTCACTGACAGGGAAGTCAGACGAGAGGACTGCTGGGAGCTGCCCCCGTGGCGCACTGCCGCTCGTGGGTCTCCCATTGGTCTGCCAGCCTGGTGCCCTCTGCCAGCACCCCTGAGTTCCAGGCTGGGCAGAGGCTGAGCCTCCCTGGAATGGGGTGGCCTTCTCATTCCAGGCCAGAGGTTTTCAAAGGGCTTCGAGCCCAGAAGCTCCTTCCCAAGAAGCTGTCCACAGTCCCTGCACTCACAGTGGCCAGTGGTGGGGGCAGGGCTGGAGCTCAGACTCAGATGACCCCTCTCAAGCCCCTCCCTTGGGGTGGGGCACACCTGCCCCCACGGTGGCTGTGCCTCATGGGGCCCGCCTAGTGTGGGGTGGAGCCGGCAGGCAGGCAGGTTCCCTGGAGCTGACGGCAGAGGGGGCTGGTGGGGCGGCATGGAGGCCCGTCCATTGTGGGCTGGTGGTGCCAGGCACCGCAGGGCCTAGGCCAGGAAGGGCCCTTCAGGGGGCAGGACCCTGGACACTCTGGCTGGGGGCCTCTGTTCCCAAGTCCCCTCATGCGTGCAGTGGGGGTGCCTCCACCAGCTCACTATGCCCTGAGCTGCCTCCAGCGCCGAGGGGCCCACGTGTGCATTCAGTGGCTCTCAGTCTCTCCCTAGAATGTACTCCTTGGGCAGGGGGCACTGGCCGCTGGCTGTGCTGAGAGCGCCTGGGTGCAGCCCACCCTGCGGGCATCTGTCTGCAGGATGGTGGCAGGGGGGTAGACCTGGGGCTGAGGACCCGGGCCCTGCTGACGAGCCACAGGCCTGGGAGAAGGGGCAGCTGGTCGTGTAGGGCGGGGGTGGGGTGTGTCCCCCAGCCCGCCTGTACCTGCCCTGGTACCCCAGATGCATGGAGGCTCAGAGCCACCCCTGAGGCTCCTGCTTCCCATCTGTGAAGAGCTGGCACGCAGGATGGGCGAGGAGGGGGACACGCTGGCCCCTGGGCCTGGAGTCCACTGTGGACTGGCCCCACCCGCCAGCGGGTGACGCCAGCCCCCAGGCGCTGAGCCCCTGCCCCCCGCCCCCCGCCCCTGCCAGCTGGTGCTGTGAACTTCTCTTCCTATCGCTGGGACATCACTGGGATTATTGATTTTTTGACACAGAACAACAGCCTATCTCTATCAGGCTGAACCCTGGCCCCGGCTAATGGCAGACTGGGACTGCCTGGGGAGAGCCAGCAGTGCAGGGTGGGGCCGGCCCCACATCAGGGTTCCGACGGACCACCCTCGCCCAACGGCCCGTGGGGCCCCAGGGCCGCAAAGTTGGTGGCCGCGTGGTCTCTCCAACCTTCTCGAAAAGCTTAGAAGAAAAAAAGAACTGTCCTGGTCTCCAGGCCTCAGCCTTCCCACCTGCAGAGTGGGCAGAGGGCCCCAGCAGCTTCAGGCCCTGGGACTCTGATCTCGGGAGAGACCCTGTGGCCTGAGAAACCGGGTGGGTGTGGGTCCCTGGCTCTCCCCAGCCCTGCCTGGTCCTGGAGGGGTGGGCTGGAAGCAGGACCTGTGATAAGGTAAGGAAAATACCTCCTGTGCAAACAGCTTATCAGGCTCCTATCAGCCTGGGCGTCCCGGCCTTGGCCCTGTTTTCCAGGGGCCAACGCCACCGAGGGCCTTTCCTTCCGGCCGGCTTCCAGCTCACCACCGCTCAGTCGGCCCGGCTGGCCCCGCTGCCCCGTGCCCTGGTCCCACCCATCTGTCCCTCGGGCCCTGTCTCTCTACTGTGAATGGGCAGGAGAGGTGGGCATGAAGGCAGCTGAGGCTCTAGGCCCAGGCTGGGTGGTTGAGAGGGTAAAGGGAGGGTGCCCATCCCAGTCTGGCAGGGGCCCACTCCAGCCCTAAGGGCAGTGGTGGGCACTGAGGTTGGCCAACACCATCGAGGAAGTTGCCACACTACCCCACCCCGCAGGGCCAGCCCCTAGGGAGTAAGAATCTCCCTTGGGAGAAGCACTAGCAGACCCTGTGTGAACACCCTTGGGCTACTCCGCCCATGGAGGAGGCTGAGCCTGGGGAGGGCTATGTCACCCAAGGCCCCAGGGCTCTGGGGCACTGGCCCGGGGCCCCTGAGGATGACCCAGCATGAGGCCGGTCCCGAGGACTGTGAGCCCCTCTCAGGAGCCGTGCGGACCTGCAGATGTCTGCACCCAGGATGTGGATGACTCAGTCCTCAAGCTACCACGTGCCCTGGGGGTGGCGATTCTCTGCGTTCACAGAGGCAGAGACCGAGGGTCAGAGGGGATCTGGCCACACAGTGCGGTGGTGACGGAGTTCAAGCCCAGCCTCTGATTCCTGTCCAGCGCTCTGTTCTTCCTGCCCATGTGTTGGGGGTGGGCGAATGGGGTGGGGCAGGGTGGGGAAGGGGCAAGTAAGAAGCGGCTAGAGGACACAAGGCCCTGCTTCCTGCACACAGCGGGCCCCGGCCGGCCCCAGCTCCAGACACAGCGCCCTTCCCCGAGCCTCTGCCCAGGAGCCTCCAGGGCGCCCCCGCTGACCCTCCACAGAGCACGCGTGTCTGCACCCCACGACTGGGCTCCACTGGGTCTCTGCCTCGGGACCTGCACCCCTCTCATCTGCTGAGGTGATGGCTCCTGCCCTCTCTGCCAGGTCCCGGGCCCGCAGGGGAGGCAGAAAGGCCCGGGCCCGGGGAGGCAGCGGCGGCAGGAGGCGCACACAGAGCACGGCAGGGCGTCTGTGCGCAATCTGTTTCTTTGGGAATCATTTCTCCCCTTTCATGTGGACATTTTGCAGAGCAGCAGAAATAAAAACATTGATGGCTTACTATCTTCTGCACGCGGCGATGACTATCCACACCACCACACCACCCTACGCCTGTCTGCGTTTGAGATTATTTTTTCTGGGGTAAATTCCTAGAAGTTGAACTGCTGAGTCAAGGCAGGGGCATCTGGGCGCCCTGAGGGGCTCAGGAGGCTCTGGCCTGAGCACCTGGACCTGTGTGAGCACTTGCGGGGCTGCGGTGGCCAACTTGGCACCCACTGCACCCAGCAGCTCCCAGCCCCACGGAGACCACAGCGGACCTGGGACCTGGGCTGGCTGGCTAGATGCCAGGGCCACCTAACGGAGGGGCTGTGTGTGTGGGGATGGGGATGGGGTCAGGGAGGGGTGGACACAGAGCCTCTGTCTGGAAGGGGAGGGGTGGCCAAGGCAGCAGGACCCCTCCCCCCCACACACAATATGCCCTGATAGCATCGCTCATTTCAGGCCCCGCTCGGCCCCTTCGGGCAGGATATGACCAGCCCTCGAGCCGATGGCAGCCCCTTTGTCCCATCTCCAGGCACCGATCTTATCGGTCGCGTCCACTGCCGTAGTAATGGAAACACGCGGTGAGGAAATAAGAAGTTAGTGCACAGACAGAGCACTAACAATAAATAAATAAATAAGGAGCCCAGCGTCGTGTGGGAGGGGCTCAGGGACACTGTTGGATTGGGAAGGCCAGGGGCGGCTCCCCTCCTGGTCTGGCCAACCCTCTGCAGTTCGCCTTCCTTACCTGTCAGGTGGGCCGGCCAGAGTTGCCCGCTCCCTGGGTTGCAGGGAGATCCCGAGACAGGCAGAGCCAGGCGTGAGGGCGTGAGGGTGGCCCTGCCCCGGTCTCCCTCCGCCCCCAGGGCCCTGAGCCCCAGGCCGCCCCAAGGTGTCCCCCGTGAGGGCTTGGAGGGGGCCCCACAGCATACACTGCCACCCTGCCCACCGTCCTCAGCCCTCCTGGCTCTTCCAGATGGCCCGAGTGTCCGGGCTCCCGTCCCACAGACGCGCAGCCCAGGTGCCAAGCCACACACCCCAGTAGGAGTGGGAAGGCAAGAAGTCAGTCTGTCCTGATGCCCATGGTCAGTGGGCTCCCCCAGCCGGGAGTAGCTGGATGGTCACCAGTGCTGGTGGCAGTAACCACAGCCACTCAGGTCCCTCGCCAGCGAAGGCATGGATGATAGTGACAGCCGGCGAGGCCCTGACCTCCTGCTGTGAAGCTGGCCTGGCGTCCTGTGTGTGGCCTGCGCATTCCACGGGAGGTGGGGGGGTGGGGGGTGGGGGGTGGGAGGGGAGGTGAGCTGAGGCGTCCCAGGCCACGGTGGGCCCAGGAGGACGAGGAAGCATGCTTCCGGGAGGGGCCGCCCTCTCCAGGGGCTCCAGCCGGGGCCGGGTGGCCCTGCAGCCCTGATGTCTGGAGGCCCTGGCGGGACAGGCGGACGCTCAGACGCCCGGCCTCGGGGTTGGGGGCAGCCAGGGCAGGAAGCCGGCGGGAGGGCGGAGGAGGAAGCCGGCTCGATTAGCACCCGCGGCAGAGATAGGCGGCCCAGCCGCAGATAGCCACTCCCGGAAGGCGGTGAGGTCAGTGGCCAGGCCTGGGCCCCCACCCGCCGCTGGGAGAGGGGGATCTGGGCCTGGTCACGCTCCCCGCAGGGCACCCCACGCCCCCTCCATCTCTGTCGGCACAGGGTCCACAGCCGCCCACCAAAGGGCCCGGAGAACCCTGTGGGGCTGGGCCGAGAGGCGGGACTGCAGGGCCCAGCCCGGGTCCCCCCTGAATCTCTCTGGGCTTCAGTGTCCTCGCCTGAAACACGGGAGCACGGTACCTGCCGCCACATTTCAGTGTCAGCCTTTTCATGGGTCTCTCGTGTCCACACCAGAGCCCCTATAGTCCACTTGCCACAAGGCTGCCGGGCTGGCCCGTGTGGTCTCCCCGCCGGGCCCGCACCGGCTGCACAGGTGGGCCGGCTCCCCGCCGCGGACCTCCTGGTGCAGATTCCCGAGGGCAAGAGGCACATACCCCTCACCACGCGTGCCCCTTCTCGGTCACCTTCTCTGCTTAGCTTCTGGGCCCCTGCTGACCGCTCTCCGCATAGTCCGTGGCCCTGGGAGGGCCGGGGCTCCCCCAGGGTCCGTGACAAAGACTGGCACACAGTAGGTGCTCAATGAATGAAAATGGAAGTTAGTGAGTGGACAGGCTGTGTGGCGGGCAAGTCCAATGGGATGATGGGCAAGTCTTGCTAAAGAGCAGCCCGTGGATTGCCAGCCCTGCTCATGGGTCCTGGCCCCCTGAGTGACCCGAGGCCCGGGCCTTTGTTGGGGCGGAGGTTGAAGTCAGAATGGGGCCGAAGGGCGGCTTCCACTAGCTGGGCTGAAGCATCACTGACCACGGAGGGGGCTGCTCAGGGCTGAAGGGTCAGCAGCCTGGTCTGGGGGCGGTGGGCCATGGCCTCAGCCCCCGCTAAGGGTGGAGGGGGTGCAGGCCCTCTGCTCAGGGCCCTCCTGGGGTGTTGTGTGTGGCCTGGCACCTGGGCCTCTGGTGCCCACTGGGCGGCACACGAGGCGGCATCCACGTGGGCCAGGCCAGCCAGAAGGAGGGACCTCAGGCTGATGGCCCTAGCTCAGCCTTGGCTCTGGGGCTCTCCCACAGGGCCCTGCTCAGGGGACGGCAGCGCTGAGCTGTGCTGCTGGACGCTGGCTGAGGGTTCAGGCCACTCCCCTAGCCTGGGGACTGATGCCCTAGGGAGGGGCTTGAGAGGGGGCCAAGGAGGAACTCAAGGGGGCCCGTCAGAGTCACAGCCAGCCAAAGCCTGTGACCCTGAACCCCATTTCCATGAAAACCACCTACAGAGTGGGATCCCCCTGCTTTCTGAGACCGTCCTGGTCAGCAGTCCCCAGACGGCAGCCAGCTCCCCTCACTTTTCTGGTCTTTGCTCAAACGTGGCTCAGGCTGCCCCTCAGAGCCGCCCCTCAGTTCATTCCAGAGCCTCACCCTCTTAACACCCCTGGACATGTGATGCTTTTACTTATTATTTAGTCTCTGTCTCCCTGATCGAAACAACAGTCCCCTGGGCGGCCGGGATGATGCTGGCACTAAGTGCAGGAAGCACAGGGGTTTGTTGAGTGAATAAACAACCCCCTTCTCTGGCCCACTCCTGGACTGCAAACCCCCACTACTTGCTTCTAACGGCCCGCATCACCGGAGACACACCTCCCCTTTCCAGCTGGCAGTGTGTAGTAACCACCTGGGAAGGATGGCGGCTGGGAAAACCAATGACCCCCTCCTCGGTGCGCCCCCTCCCCACTGCTCCAGTCCTGGTCCACTCAGCTGCGAAGGGGGTCAGGATGGGTGGAGGGCCCTCTGGACGGGGGTCGGGGGGCGGTCTCAGGAAACACGTCTCTCTGGGGACATCTGGCGTGGAACACGGAGAGAAGGTGGCTCCTGGCGCTCCTGGCTCTGGTCTCTGAGCTGACCCCAGGCTGACCCCCACTGCCCGCCGTTGCTCCCTCCTGTGCCCCTCCCCCACCCCGCTAATCTAAGATAAATGGGCCTATTGGGCCGCAACGCCAGGCCCAGTGATAACACAAAATAGCTGAAATGATTTTTCCCACCCACACATGCCGAGCGGGTGGGAGGGGCCGTGTGGCCAGGCCGTATCAGCCCATCTCCCCGCTGTCCATCAGGACGGGCAGTCCTGCCTCAGCCGCCTGCCCACCGCCGCCGCCCGATAACAAACCTTGAGGTCTGCAGAGAAACTCCAGGCGGCAAGATTAGTCCACTGAGTGCACCCAGACGGCTAGCCCGACACCCTTGCGCATGCTCCTGGGCGAGCATGCCAGGCCTCCGGCAGACCCCGGGACCCTGCACAGAGAAGAAGCCGCTCCGGGGCCCAAGTGGAAAACAGCAGCCGTCATACCCGCCCCCTGCTCCCAGAGGTGGTGTCCACTAGCCCACTCTCCAGGCAGCGGCCAACCAAACACCCTGCTTCACACCCACCCCATGTTACAGCCAAGACGGTGGAGGCACCTCACTACAGTCCATGGCCTTGAGCCCAAACCCTGACCCATCTGTGGCCTGTCCTGTCTCTCCCCAACCCTGCTCCAGCCGCGCCCATGCTGTTCAAACCTCAGGGCATTTGCATGTGCCCGCTCCTCACCTGAACACCCTCGGCCCACTCCAATGTATTCTTTAGGCTGCACCTTGGGGGTGGGGTACACCTATGGTGCTGTCGTGGCCTGACAAGCTGGCTGTCCCCTCTGCTGACCTGCAGTGCGGTGGGGACGTGGCCAGCCTTCCCATCTTGGCCTCGAGGGCCTGGGATGAAGCTGAGAACCAAGAAGGTGACACCTCATGTTTGGTCATCTGAATTTTGTCTTGTAAACAGAGGTCACCAGGAAAGAGTTCCAGGCCCCGATACACTTACAGGTGAAGGGACCCTGTTCCTGGGGCTCTGACCACACTGTCAGGTCATGGGCCTGGCCATCTGTGGAGCCCAGGCCATGCTCAGGGCCACTTGACTAGCCACCAGAGCTGGTGGGGAGCCCTGGGGTCCCCTAGGTTCACTCCTTCACTCCCCAGCTGCTCACTGCCCCTGAGGTGGACAGCCCTGCACTCAGGGGTGTCTGGACCATGCTGCCTCCTGGACAGGCATGCAGAGAACTGGATGGGAAGTGCTCACGTGGTCTGCCCCAGGCAAGTCCCTGGGGGGAGGGGACCCCACACGAGGTCTGGCTGCAGAGGAGGCTCTCGGGTCCCTGGGGGCCCAAACCCAGCACAGCCCCCACTCACTGCCCTCCGTTTCTCATGCCCCGGCCAGGAGGCTGAGGTCACGCCAACCGCCACTGCAACGGGGGCCATGAGGCGGGTGATAGGGCCAGGACCCTCTACAGTTGAAGGGGACCCTCAGGGCTCGCAGCCCTCCCTGGGGCTGCCTGTGTACCCACCCCTCTGCTTTTCCTGCACGTTAACTGGGGAGGCAAAGGGGGAGCCCGTCACTGGGGCCGCGGAGCAGAGGCAGGGCAGGGCCATCACAGATGCGAGGTGGGGATTTCAGATTATAGCTCCCAGCCATCTGCATATCGGAACTCTAAACAGCCAGCCCCTTGCACAAACAAGGTCATTTCAAAGATAAAAACACCCTGCCGTCCACCCCTCTCCCCTACCCTCTCACTCGGGCTGGTGGCTCAACGGGAGATGAGGACAGTACCAGGCAGGGCAGCCCCATGCCCAACACCCCCTCCCCACTGTGGACTGTAGCCGCCCCACAGACTCATGGCCGGGGTGGGTCCCCTGCTTTGCTCTCATTCACTTTCCCAGTGGCAGCCCCAGTGACCCCCTCTCTTGGGACCAGACGCTCCCCCCAGCACCCAGCTCAGCTCCCTGGGGTCCTGGCGTGGGCTGTGCTCTGGTGGGCACTCTCCTCTCCCGCATCCACGCGGAACTGCTGACCTCAGTGTTGGGGTCACTTTTCTGGCGAGGACCCTCCCCTCCCAGACAGTCCACGGGGTTGGTGGTGTTTGGGCTCCATGAGGATGGGGGTGCCCCTGCCCAGCTGGTATGGCCTCCGTACCAGCCTCACCCCCAGGGCTGCTGCCCCTGCCGCTCGGAGGAGGGGAGCGACCTCTCTCTGCAGACCCAGCCAGGACCCCGGGCTCCTGACGGTCAGCAGGGACCCCTGGCCAAGGTGCCCGTTACCAGCAGGGGCTCCTCCCTGCTGCATGGTCTCACACAGTGGCTTCTCCCCCAGACCCTCCCTGACCCAGAGAGGCCTGGGCCGTCCCGGCAGACTGCCGGCACTGAGTGGGGAGCTGGCTCTGCTCTGCGTGCTTATAAAGGCAAGGAAACCAAGCCCAGAGAAGTCAGGCAAGCTGCCACAGTCGTTCAGCAAAGCTGGCCCCAGGCCTGGGCAGGCAGCTTCCGGCCTCTCAGCACAGCCAGGGCTGGATGGGGTTCCCGCTTGAAGCAGTCGCACTTGAGAACTAGCCGCCGGCAGCTGACGACGCTCTTGACGTCTGAAGTGAAGTGACATCCTGAGTGCCTCCCCACCTGTTTCTGGAGCTCTGGGGTCGTGGTGGGGTGTGGGGGTGGGGGGCAGTTGGCATGGGGGCAGTAACGAGGCTGGAGCTGACAGGCCCCTCAAACACCCTGTGGCCCAGATTTCACTGTGTGTGTGGTGCGCGTCCAGGGCCCCCAGGGAGGAGGGGCTGGAAGGCCTCCCTTCTGCCTGGGGTGGAGGTATCTCCTGGGGTCTCTGCTCAGGGCCTGGACCCCTGCAGGAAGGGCAGCTGCACCAGACCCATGCGTGGCTGAAGAGAGGCGTGTGGCCCAGCCTCTCTGCCGGGTCGACTCACATGCCCTGGGACCTTGCGGTCTCAGCACCCCCTGGCATGGGTCTGACCCAGGAGCTGTCCTGACCAGCAGAAGACAGTAGCCAGGAAGGCAAGGGGTGGGGGGCCACCCCCTGCCAGGGCCGCACCAGATGTGTGCGAGCCCTGGGCCTCACAGGGGAAACTGAGGCTCAGTGGCCCCCCAGAGCCAGGCAGGACAGGGTGCACGTGGTCCCGGCTGGCGCCTCCATCCCAGAAGGAAAGGTAGCCCCCCCCCACCATCCCTGGCCTGACAAGCCAGGTCCTCAGGGTGGCAGTCCTCACGTGGGATGGGGCAGGAGGAACTGGATTTCAAGAGATCCTCAGATGGGGAAGGGGTCAGAGGGACCGTGCGGGAGGGGCCAGGGAACCACCAGGGCACCAGGACCTGGCGAAGGCTTGGCTGCACACCCCTTTCCCTTGGTTGGCCGGTCCCTGGGCCGGGCGCTGCCCTTGGGGACGCTGATCCAGCCGGCCCCGGCAAGGCCTGCCTCCCATCACCACTGGGGCGGTCCCTACAAGATAAGAGCCCACGGGGCCTCTCTGGCTTCCCGGCCAGGCGATAAGTGTGGCCTGTTTGGGGTCTGATAGAGGACGGCCACCACGGCGGTTGGCCAGCAACCGCTTATCGGCCCATCGCTGCCCACTACACAGAAATTCCTATCTGTGGGGACTGACAGGGAGCCCCCCCATGGCCCCCCGAAGATGCAAATAGCGCAGGAAGCTCCCGAGTGCACCCACCCGAGCCATGGCCCCCACAGCCGCCCTGAGGCCAGGCCCTGATCTCCAGGGGCCTCTGCCTTCCCGTCTGTAGAACATGGATGCGGATGCTAAGAAGGCCGCACGGTGGGCGGGGGCCGATGCAGGACAGCTGGGCCGGCGTCCACACATGCACAGCCAGAGCTCCACGGCTGGAGTCTGGTGTGTTGCCTCCGGGCGGTGACGTGGACCAGCCCCAGGGCTGCTCTGCGCCTGCCTCAGGGGCTGGTGTGAGGACGGCCCAGCCCCTTTGTCCCTGCAGTCACGCTCCAGACTGCAGTCTCAGCCCCCGCCTGCAAAGGGTCCAATCCTTGGACTGGTGGTGGTCCCTGGACCACCCTGGAGTGTGGGAGCCATAGGGCCAAAGCAGGGCTGACTTGGAGTCTTTAGGTGCCTTGCTGTTACCTCGTCCTAGACCCAAGGAAAATGGGGCAGCAGAGTCGGCCCCAGACCCACAGCTCTGTCCCCTATGTGTGAAGAGGCCTGGCCCTGCAGGGGGGTGTCCAGCTGAGCCGTGCCCGACCGGTGGTGCGGGCTGCATAGACACGTGGCCTGAGGCCTGTCCCTGGCCAGGTGCTCCGTGCGCTGTGGGCACAGCTGGCCAGGGCTCCCGGGGCCCCTCCCTGCCTGTCACTGGGTCACCAGGGTGACGTGGGGACAGCCGAGGAGTCCTGACCGCAGCAGAGGGGCTGTGCTAATGCCCCTTCCCGTCCTGGGCTAGCACGGGGGCCCAGCCTGTCTGACCCAGGGTGCTCCACGGCCCACCCACGCTCTCAGTGGACTGACTCGCCCCTGGCCTTGAGTCTGTGGTTGCGGTCCCCATCCTGGTTGTGACCAATGGCCAACCCTGCCCTCTCTGGGCCTCAGACGTGCACATACAGCAGAAAGAGGTGTGTGAAGACAGCAGGGAGCCCGGAAAACACATGAGCCCTCATCTCTTTGGTGCACTGCAGACACCACTAATCAATCCAGCACTGTCTCATTGGCACCTCAGGATCACAACGAGGTTCACAGGGCTACTAGAACTGAATGGCAGGAGAGCATCTCTAACACCCCTGGGAGACCACGGGGGTCCTCTCTGCCCAGGTGAGGTCATCCCGGCCCCCACAAGCTGAGGCCCTAGCTGCACGTCCCCTGCGACCTCCCTCCCCGCACTGCTAGCCGCACTGGTGTCCCAGTTCCCCAGGAGCCTGTCTGTTCAGAGCTGACGTCTGGCACACAGCAGGTGCTCAGTACATGCTTGCTATGTGGCCACACGCCTGGCCCGGGAGTCCATCCAGGCCCTGTGTTCACCAGGGCCACGCCCGCCCACCCTCACCTAGCGGCCCCCACGCAGGGCCCAGACGGCCAGCCGCACTGTGCCGGGTGAGCCCATCAGCTCCGATTAGGAATCGCAGCAACAGGCGATGGGCCCAGCCCGCCTGCAACTCAAGCCGGTGGAAATGGGGCGCCTCGGGGAGAGCCTAGTGGGCCCCGAGCTCACAGTTCCAGCTACAAATGGGGTGGGGCGGGGCAGTGCTGGGAGGCACAGAACCGCTTCAAAGACACGCCCTTCGTCCAGGAACCCCCGGGGGCTGGAGCCGCCTCCTGTCTCCTGTCCCTCCCACCCCCCGAGGCCAGAGCCCCTTCCTGGCTGGCGAGGGCCTGGCACGCGGGCAGTTCCAGATCCACACCCCTGCCACTCTGCCTTGGCCCTGCTGCTCCCGCCTGGCGGATGCCCTTCCCGTCTTACGGCTGCTCCGCTGTCCCAGCCAGACCACACCCTGCCTCCAAGGAACCCTCAGAGGCCCATCCACTGCGCGGGCCTGGTTTAGCTCTGAGCATCGGCACAGCTAGGTGACCCCTCCAGCGAACCTGCGGACCCACAGGCCGGCTGGACTTTGGAACAGCCGCCAGGCTTGGGCCCAACAGCTCACCGCCCACCTCCTGGCCACCGCGCCCCACCCCACGCCATCAGCTGGCCGGTTCTCAGGAACCCCCACTGGCTGGGCCCCAGGGCCGCCCTGTGAGGTGACGCTGCTGGACCCGGCTGCAGGCACACTTACCTGGCCCGCTCCAGGGGCTGCTGGCTGCCTCCTCCTTCGGCCTCATCTCTGGCTCCCGATGCTCCGGCTCCTCAGGGCCTCCTGGGGACGTGGGGGCTGGCGGCAGCGGAGGGGGTGGAGGATTAGCGTCTGCGAAAAGGAAGACCAGTAGGTTCCCTGGAGCCTCAGGACACCGAGGTGTCTGCCCACCCCGGCCCGCGGCCGAGAGGGATACTGAAGCCAGGTGGGTGAGCGTGTGGCCGCAGTGGCCCCCTCACCCAGGCTTCTTCAAACTGGGGTGCGATCAAACATCTCAGTTTTGCCCCCCCCGGCCTTAAAAAAAACCCTCAGCCCCTCATTAACTGCAGCAGTGATAAGTGCCCTCCCCACTGCTGTTAATAATTAGAGTGTGGATGGCCTCTCGGCACGCCCAGGCCAGCGGGCACACGCGCAGCCTGGCTCCCGGTCTCCTCGCTGGCAGCTGGGGGCCCCTCCGCCAAGCCCCGCACCCAATTCCAGCCCAAAGGGCATATTTGCCTTCCCTGCTGGACCGATAACCACCGCGGCCCCCAATCAATGAGGTCCCATAAAAGCCCCCCCTTGGTGACGTCATGCACCAGGCAGATTATTAATACTGCGATAAGGGCTGTGATTAACATCGAATAAATCAATCACACGGTATAAAAGTCCTATTATTTTTGGCTATAAATCAACGCGGCTGGCATCTGAGCTCCAGCCACTGCGCGGGAGCCACGCTGGGCCTGCCCGACAGGCAGACATTGCTCCTGCCGCCTTATCGCGCCCATCAGCGTGTTATCACTGCAGTCTGTGCCAGGTGCAACCCCGACTGTTTTTTCCAGCTCCTCCCCAGGCCCGCCCCCACTCCATGCAGCCCAGCTCCCAGATCAGATAAGGGACCCGGCTCCCAGGGGCAAAGTCCACCAGGAACCAGCCACTGGCCCTCTGGAGAGCGAGGCCCCCGTGAGCTCGCAGCACCTGATGGTGATGGGGGTGGTGGTGAGGGCTCCCTGCCACGCCCTGGGCCACTGAGGGGCTCAGGCCCAGTTACAGATGTGGAAACCAAGGCTCAGAGAGGGCTGAGGCCGGGGCCAGGCTGGGGTGGGCGGGGCGGGTGCTGGCTGCAGTGCTAAGTGACTGATGGAAATGATGAAGGCAGAGACAGTTTCTGACAGCCATGAACAAGAGTGTCAGAGTCCAGGCCTGTGCCCCTCTGCTCTGTGCTTTGCTCAGGGGAGCTGAAGATGATGGGAGCCCTGGCCCTGGGCTCGAGTCCTGCTGGCCTGGCCTCACTGCAGGGGCCGGGACCCTGACGGGCTGCGTTGGGGAAGGGCACACAGGCTGCAGGTCTCAGAGGATGGGGCCTATTGGGGGCCTGTGGTTATCCCCGGGAGACTCTGACACTGGCACCTTAGGGGAGTGGGGGGTCCACAATGAGAAGCCCCCTCACCTTCTGTCTGAAATCTCTGCCCCTCAGTCCCAGCCTTGCTGGGCTGTCCTGCTGTCCTTCTGTGTCCCACCCCAGGGCCTTTGCACGGGCAGCTCCACACGTCCTGCAGGTCTGCTCACAGCTGCCCCCACCCATCTGGCCTTCACTCCGGGTCACAGCACCACTCAGTCCTGTGACTGCCTCCCCATCACACTATGGCCTGGGGGTGACTCTGCCTCTGTGCACCAGGCTTCGTGGCACAGAGCGGGGGTGGAAGTGAGGTTTCCACCCACGGCCAGCAGGGCAGAGGGGGGCAGGGTGAGGTGAACAGGACTCAGAGCCCACCCCCAAACCTTCTACTGACCACCCCCCAGTCTCAGGCCCCTCTTCTGGAAAACAGGGGTGAGGGCGCTGACCTCCCCCAGGGCCTCCGTCTCAGGGAGGCCCCTCCTCCTCGGGGTCTCTGGGGCAATCTGAGGATGTGGCTGGCCCGAGAGGCTGGTCCAGCTTTGAGGTCCTTCCAGGGACCTGGCCAGAGGAGACTCCTTGGTGTCAGTTAATCCACCCCTGGGTGTGTGTGGGAATCTCTCCTCCCAAGTCCTGTCCTCAGCTTCAGAAACACACCCCCAACCCCTGGGACGCTGCCACCAGGAGGGCCCAAGGAAATTTCCAGGTGCCCAGGGTGGGGTGGGATGGTGAGGGTAGCCGGCAGAGAGCAGGGGAGTCCACCTGAATCCAGGCCTAGGGTGGGATTCTGTTTGGGAGTTCACAGGCAGGGTGACCCCCAGCAAATCACTTAGCCTCTTGGGGCCTCATTCTCTTGTTTGTAAAGGGAGCCCATGTGCTGAGGCAAGTGTCTGTGTTTCACTGAGTCGGGGAGGTCACTTGGAGCCCACATGACCCCAACTCAGCCTGGACTAGACCTGCCCCCTCTGAGCCTTGCTCTCCCCATCTGCGCCATGAAGGGCCCAGCTTTCTAGACCCCCATCCCCGACCCCCTCCACGCCTTCTCCTGGCCCTGCTGGGCACGGCCGGCCCGCGGGCACCTCTCAGCACAACGTCCATTTCACACATGTGGAAACTTGAGTCCTCGGCGGGCACCGGCTCATGTGAAGTGGCAAGGATGGGGGGCAGCCCAGGAGGCCGGGGCCAGGCCTGCAGGGCCCACTGCCCAACTCACCTGGACTGGAAGGGCTTGCAGGCTCAGGCTCCAGCGCTGTGGCCTCCCGCTCTGGAAGGCTGGAGTCTGCGGCCTGGGCCTCTTCTTTGGCCTCCATATCTCCGAGGGAACCTGCGGACACAGCCCCAGAGGAGTCGTGAGGCGCTGCCCCCTCACAGTGCACCCACCACCGGCCCCCTGACCCTGTCAGAACTGGCGCAGCCCCGGGGGCCGGCGCAGCGGGAACCAGGCGGAGTCTCAGCCCCTATGCGGTCAAAGGCCTCGAGGGGGCGACCACGAGCAGGGCGTCCCCCAGGTATGCGTGTACCCCGCCCCTGTACCCACCCCAAGCCCTGCACCGGTTCCCACACCTGGGGGTCACCCAGTCACCCGCTGCCTGGGCCAGCTCGCCGGGCCCCCCAAGGGAGACATCGCCCCGGCCTCTGTGCGGTCGCCCCCATGCCTGGGCCCCCTCCTGCAGGAAGTCCCCACACTCAGGGTTCCGAAGTCCGGGGACGTGCCCCAGGGCCTGGCCCACAGGAGGAGCTCGTCAACCCGATTCAAGGGGCAATGGCTGATGAGGCACAGGTGGGCACGAAGGTGCCTGCAACCAGCCCATCATCTTCCCTCAGAGGCTCCTGCGGGGGGGCGGTGGGCGGCGCCCTGCAGGGCTCTTCTGACAGCCGAGCAGGCAGCCTGACCCCAGACCACCTGAGCAACCTGCCGGGGGTCCCCACGTGCAGGCCAGGGTGGCAGAGTCAGGACGGTGCCTGTGCGGGGGGCACGAGACCAGTGGAGAGCAGCTGTCCCACCTCACCCACCGCCAATCCCCCAGACCCTCGCCCCACCCCCTTCCCAGCTCCTCCTCGGGACACCTGCCCCGCCCCTCCCCGCCCACTGCTCAGCTGCACCCCTGGATTCTAGCTCCAGGCCCCCACGGAGCTGTAAGGACAGGAGGTGGGCTGGCTGGCGCTCACCTCTCGTGGCCGTGGGGCTCAGACACAGAACCAGCCCTGGGGTGAACCCTCATGGCATGGCGCACTCTCCTCCGTGCGCCCACAAGGGAGGCTCCACGGCACGCTGGGAGGGTCCGACTCGTGCCCCTGGGGTGAGTGGGCGGCCTGACCCTCTGTGACCTCCCCTGCCCATGGGGTTGGCTGGAGCAAGCACTGCCGGTCGCCTTGGGGGGCGCAGCACACAGGCCTGGGGTCGGCCCATTTGCCGGCCTCTTTCTAGAGTCCGGGTGCTTCAGCAGCTTACTCAGAGTGGAGAGGGGGCCCCGAAGCTGTGGGCCCTCATGCAGATGGCAGGGACTTCCTGGCCTCAGTGGCCAGCTCCGGAGAAGGGGTGCGAAGCTCCTGCTTTCAGGTACTGCGGGGACCAGAGTCCTGGGGTTGGGCATTTGCCTCTCCCCATCCCACTCTCCCGCCCAGGTGGGCCTCAGCCACCCAGGGAGGCCCCAGCTCCTGGCGGCTCCATTTATGAAAGAACAAAGGCATCCGCTTGGCACAAAGCGTGACAGGAGCGTGAAGAAAGAGGCTGCCGGCCGCAGCAATTTATCCTAATGGCGCTAATTCATTCTAGCACAATTAATGCTCTGATAACGCGGGAGACAATCGCCAACCAGCAAATGGCTCCAGGCCCACAAGAGGGATGTGATGGGATGTGATGCTGTGAATCCTGCCCCACAAGGCCTTGGATCCTCTGCTGGAGCCTCCCTGCCGCTGTGACACCCCAGGGGCCACCTGGGCACCTGGGTCCCGGCTCCACCTGAGGGGGCAGGGGGGCAGGAAAGTTTCTCCACTGACCGGAGGGACACTGCTGCTTCTTCAAGCGCCCTGGGCCAGAAAAGACCCCACTTATCCCTGAGGAACCCTTTCTGCCCAGACACCCCAGCAGCTGGGCCAGGCCAACCCTCGGCCAGGCAGGCGGGGTCCTTGCTGTGTGACTTCAGGCAAGTCGCTCCACCTCTCTGCGCTCAGAAATCGTAATAGCTCCAACCCCGCATCATGAAGCCTGATTTCATCTGCATGGAGCCGTGATCAGGGCCTGACACACAGTAAGTGTGCAGGAAACACCAACATCACCAACATCAACATCACACCAACATTAACAGTTACTGACGCCCTGCACCCAGCAGGGCCTGGGAAACGGGGCCAGGGTGGGGAGGCGTACTGCTCCTATGGAGCTTCACGTGTCTTTGAGCCCTGCGCTCAGCATCTACAAACGTCTCCCCCTTAAGCCCTCCCTGGCCTCGTAACCCAGGGGTGGAGGACAGTGGGGAAGGTGTGAATGGGGAGCAGCAGCGGGAGGCAGGCCCGGATGTCAGGTGCAACGGGCAAGTGCCTGGGGGCCTCCTAACACCCCAGAGGTGAGCCCCAGTCGTGGCCACTTTGCAGGTGAGTCAACAGAGGCCCTCGGCCAGAACCCCCCAACACTGCAACTTCCTGGCTGCTGCTCAGGCCTCCCCTGTGACCTGGGGTGAGGGTGACACCAGCCCCGTTGCCCGGAGGGGTGGACAGTGGGGTCCAAGGCCGAGCACCTGTCTGGAGGCATCCACGGGGGACAATGCTGGTCACCCGCGCTGGGCGCAGCCCTCGCTGCCCGGAGCCCCTCGGTTATCACGGCAAGCAGACACCCCGCGAGCCGATCTGTCTCCTGCTCATTAAGCCGGACGCCGAAATGGAAATGAAAACATAATAGCTATTTGATTGGGGGTGAGATATTTTGCATATTGGCTTGGCGCTGATAGTGGAATTTCATCAACTCCCTTTTTTCATGCTTTAAAACTGAATTACTGAGACAGATCTGTGTGGAGGAACGATCCCTGCTCCTTCCAAGTCCTGGGCTGCCTGGTCCTCCCAGCTTTGATGGTGAGACAGCTGGGGGTCTTTTTGAATGACTGCCCAGAAAAGAGCTGGAGCTGGCGGCTGAGGGGGACAAAAGCCCCCGAGGTGGCCCCAAGGGAGCTGGCGCAGAGTCGGGAAGTCCAGAGGCCCTGGGTGAACCCCGCCGGCCTCTGCAGACCATGCTCACCCCCAAGGCCACTGGAAACATTAAGTGAAAGAATTGGGGCCAAGTCCGGCGGCCTCGCACCTGGACTCCATGCGTGACCCGGATGTGGGCCTTTCCCGAGACCCCCCACGCAGCTGCTGTGTTACACAGTCATTCACAGCTGTGGGGTGGTCCTCTGTGTCCCCAAAGCACAGAGGAGGAGGGGAGGTGGGACTGCCAGGCCTCCCTCAGTGTTGGGGCTGGGGCCTGGTCATGCTCACAGGCCCACTGGCCCAGGGGTGGGATGGACACTGGTGGGCACGCGACCCTGCTCAGGTCCCCACCTGGAGTGCAGTGGACATGGGTGCCCACAGCCTCCTGCTCAACCACTGTTCACTCCCTAGTTCTCCATTCACTCATGAAACCTCCCCTGAGTCCACCTTCCTGCACCAGGCCCTGGGGACCCTGCAGCCAACACATGGCCTGCCCTCCATCCCCCAGGAAAAAAAAGATGTGAAAAATGCAAGGGTGGCTACTGCCACCAAGGAGAGGTGGTAAGGCCAGTCAGGGAAGGCTTCCTGGAGGAGGTGACAAGTAAGCGGAGATCTGGGATGGGACAGAAGACTGCCTGCAAGTGGGGCTGGGGAAGAGCACTCCAGGAGGAAGGAAGAGCAGAGGCCTGGGCCTTGTGTGCCACCCACCCCTCCAGCCCAGGTCCCACGTGGAAAGCAGCTTGCGAGAGCAGCTTGTGTCCGGGGCTGGGGTCAGGGTTCAGTGAGGTGGTGTCAGTGGGTGCTGAGCACAGGCCTGACTTTATTACAACTGTTGCTATGATTTCAGCTCCCCAGGGAGGGGCCCTATGGACTCCTCTGGGCGGGTTTCAGGGTGCACGGGGGTGAAGACCGAGGGGCGTGGCAGAGGGAGGGATATGAGGGGCTGGGGGCTGGGCAGGGCATCGTGGGCGGAGGAGAAAGACTGCTCCCCAGGCTGGTGGAAGGCCTGGCCCCCTGTCTCGCTGGCTCTGGTCAGCTGGCAGGCAGGAGAGGCACGGGGCTGCCAGGGAGAGACCCTGGCCTCTGGGCGGCACAGTGACCAGATAAGGGCCCGATAACAGAGAGAAAATAGCAACAGATTCAGACTTTCCCATCGCTGGGCAGCGGGGCAGCTCGGGCCACGGCGGGGACAGAAGGCGGTAGGGATGGGCCCGCTCTCCCCGCGGGGCTGTGCTGTGTCCTGGGGGCTCAGGCCACACTCGTAGACTGTGTGGGTCTGAAGCCTGACCCCTGGGGGGCCCGTGGGACCTCTGGTGACCCACCCCCAGCAGGAGGGGCTCTGGTGCAGCTGTGTGGAGGAGGGAGCCGAAGTCCCGAGTGCAGAAGCTGCCCTAGTCCCTTGGGGCCACATGACCCCTCCTTCACCCCCAGTTCTCACAAGGAGCCAAGCCGAGTTGGATGGAGCAAAGCGAGTGAGAAGAGGAGCCCTTGGCCGGGGCGGGCGAGCAGGGCGGACCTGGCGCATGGGGCCGGGGTGAAGGGCAGGGCTGTCCCACGCCTCAGAGCCCAGGCAGGAAAGGGGCACAGCAGTAGGCAGCGGGGTAGAGACAGAGTCTCGGGCCCAGGGAAGATCACCAAGGCCTGGAGGGTCCCATTAAGTCAGGACTTCTTACACCTCTGCCAACACTCAGCAGGGAGGTGGGTCCCGGCCTCTGGGCCCTAAGAGGCTTGCACGGCATAGGGGCACAGGCCCCTTGGAGGAGGCTGGGAGCCTGGGTGCCCGTGGGTCCTCCCACACCCACCCTCCCGCCAGGGGCCCTTGGCCACGATGTCCCACCCCCCGCCCAGCTGAGGCCTTCTCCTCCCTCTGTGAGATCCCCACCCCCCCCACCCCTCCCACCAAGTCCAGGTCGGCCCTGCAGACATTTGTCTGCAATTCTCCCCGGGGTGGGGTGCTCTGATGCTTTGCTGCCCCGCAGTGCCCCCAGTAGGGAGACCCCCCGACCCTGCTGCAGACCACGTTTCGGAAGACGTTGCCACAGTCGGCCTAGTGGGCTGCTGCTCCCAGGCTGAAGGTGTGCCCACAGCCGCGATGATGGGATGGCTCCCTGCGAGTGCAGAGAGGCCTCTGGTCTTCTGGAGGCTAGGACTGGGAGGGGCGCACATGCCCCCGCGGTGACCCGCCAGCGGCCTTCATCAACCCAGGATCAGGCCCCGCTGACAGCCAGGGCGACCACAAAGAGGATGTTGGCGAGATAATCTTGGCGTCTTTGAGTGGGTAGCCTGCCCTGCGGATGGGACAGTGAGGGGCTGAACCTCTGTGCGCTAGGGGCCTGGGCCCAGCTGCCCTCCTGCGCTGGTCCTGGCACGCCCCCCTGCCCCCGACCTGCCCAGGAAGGGCATGGCCCTGAGGACAGAGGAGATGGGGGTCGGGGGGACAGACTGACTCCCGCTAAGGGTCAGCAGGACGCACTCAGGCGCACCGTACACTGGGGGGCTCGCAACTCCTTGCAGAGGAGCAGGTGTGGGCGAGGGCCACCCTCGGCGCAGCCCCCCTCCATGGCTGTGGTGCCGTGAGCGGTGGGTCACCTGCCTTTGCTTCCAGGCTGAGAGCTGGACTTGACCCGTGAGGCCTTCTAGCCCCCAGGGCACCCAGACCGACCCTGGGGGTGCTGGTGGGCATGGTGCCCCCAGCGAGGCAGGCCCAGGAGGTGGCTGGCTGCTGTCACAACCCACTTTGGGTCACTGGAGGGCAAGGAGGGACTTGGGTGCTCAGAACCGAGCTTAGCAGGGCCATACTCTCTAGGAATGGGGGCCCCACAGTCCTAGGAATAGAGTGCCATGATCTACCCCAGCTTTTAACAAATTAAAACACTGCAAGGAGATAGCTTTCGCATACAGTGACGTTCGTCCTTTTAGGCATCACTCAACTTTTGGAAGCCTGTTCATTTAAAGACATGTTTCCCTGGTGGCTCAGAGGGTAAAGCATCTGCCTGCAATGCAGGAGACCTGGGTTCGATCCTTGGGTCTGGAAGATCCCCTGGAGAAGGAAATAGCAACCCACTCTGGTACTCCTGCCTGGAAAATCCCATGGACAGAGGAGTCTGGTACGCTACAGTCCATGGGGTCGCAAAGAGTCAACACGACTGAGCGACTTCACTTTTCACTTTTCCCCTGGGGGTCCAGTAGCTAAGACTCCATGCTCCCAAAGCGGGGGGCCTGGGTTCGATCACTTGTCGGGGAACTAGATCCCACATGCCACAACTAAGAGTTCGCATGCTGCAACTAAAGATTCCTCACGCCACAATGAACAGGGAAGATCCTGCATGCTGCAAGTGAAACCCCTTGTAGCCAAAGGAAAAGAAAGAGGAACAGGACAGTCCTACATAATTCAAATGAAACCCGGGCCTCCCGTGGCTCAGGCTTGTGCAAATACTCCAGCAGCCCAAATGCCCACTGGCTTCTCCCCAAAGCTCTGCAGGGGTCAATCTTAGCCCCTTTATGGCATCGAACACCTTTCTCAGTCACTTCTCCACACCCCCAGCTGACCCAGCCTCTGGCCATAGGGTCCTGATCCCAGCTTCCTTGTCTCCACTCCCAGGACCCTCCGACTTATGTGCTGACGCCCTTGCAGGAGGTCTGCAGCTGGGCTGTCAGCTGTGGAGGGAATTCCTGGGTGCCCAGAAGACAGCAGAGGGGGCAGGCGGGGGGTGCAGAGTTAGCCCAGCAGGCCCACTCCTGGGGATCCCCTGTTCCCCAGCCCCGGACACGGGAGCCCTGCTGTCCGCTGCAGCTGCTGAGCCTGGAGGACCACCCCAGGCCTCCTCCCCAACCTCGGCCACACTCGTCAGCCCCCCCAGCCTCTCTCTTGGGGTTGTCAGCACGGATGCTGAGTGACTGTCTCCACCTGTCTCCCCATCCCTGGTTCCTGGTGATGCTCACTTAGACCTCCCATGGGCCATGGCCCACCGTGACCACACCAGTGCCTGCCTGCCCCTGGCTCTGGCAAGGCAGCACTGTCTCCTCATGGCACACTTGTTCCATCACCCCTCCTCTGTCTGAGCCCCGAGATTGGGACACCCTCAGCTCTGGCCCACAGTTGGTGCTCAGGGATTCTGGTGACCACATGATGGGTGGGGGAGGGGAACAGGCTGGGGGCCACAGGGCCCCCAGGGGAGGAGCCGGGGCACAGTGGTGGGGCATGGGGGCATCTGGTTAGCCCTAGAGGGGAGCCTTCGGGCTGAGCCTGCTTGTTGGGGGGTGGGTGTGACCAGGGAATGAGTCCCGGGAGCCCTGAGCATGCCACCTGCCCCCACTGGCGGAAGATAAGCTGGCCGGCCCTGCCTGGGTCTCTGAGTCCTGGTGAGTAGGGGGTTCCAGGTGGGCAGGGAGGAGTTGTGGGAAATAGGACACCAAGACCCACGGGGCCCTGAGCCCAGCCACCATCACTTCCTCCTGCAGCCAGCCTGGAGCTGACAGGTGAGCTTGGGGGTCTTAACTGCCCCTGTCCAAGGACCATGACTGGACACCCCCCACACACACGCATCACCCCTCAAGGCTGCACTGGGCAGGCAGGACCACGAGCAGCTCTGGGATCTCTGCCAGGGAGGAGCAATGCCACAACCATCATGACACTTGTAACGACCCTTGATGTGACCCAATCCTCCGGGGAGGGTGGGGGAACCAGGACACAGAGAAGTAAAGAAACTTGCCCAAGGCCTTGCATCTGGGGCAGTGGATAGGCTGCCATGTGCTCTCCCTTCAAGAGTCCTGCATTCTCCCCGAGGCCCAACGCCCTCAGCCCGCTGTCCCTGTTTGTAGAGGCAGGGGGCCACTGATGGACCTTGAAGAGCTGCCGTGAAGGTGGACAGGAAAAGGCTTCTCAGGAGATAAAGATCCCCCCTGCATGGGGGTGTCCTTCCCAGGAGCACCGTGATTCCTTCCACCAGGCCTGCCACATGTTGGGTTAACTGTGGGCAAACAGGTCCAGACCAGGGACACACCTCGGATACCATGAAGGGCCAGGAAGGGTGCAGGAAAAAGAATGGCGGGTGGGTATGGAGTGGTCACCAAGGGCTTCTTGGAGGAGGTGACATTTAAGCTGTGACTGTGAACAGGGAGAACTGCCTGTGCAAAATCCCGGCATTGGAGAAGAGTTTGGTGATTTGGCTGCTGCAGCCGAGGATGGAGCACCAGGCCGAGAGAGAGGCGGAGAGGCCGGCCAGTCGGAGTTTACTCTCAGCACCGTGGGACACAGCAGAATGTGGACCCTGGACTGCAGGAAGGACCCCAGGGAGCGGCTGCCATGGCCTGGCAGCCACCTCCAGGCTGCCCCTGGTTCTTTGCCACCTTCTCAGGTCGGCTCCGGGTTCTTCCCTGCCTGGAGCCTGTCCCGTCTCTCAGATCAGGGCCAGTGGGCTGGTCCCCCACCTCGGTCCCTGGGGGCAGAGGCCCAGGCGGGCAAGGCAGAGGGGGCGGGAAGAAAGCGCAGGGCCTGAGAAAGCCCAGCCTGGCTGATAGAGGAGAGATTGGTTTCAGCCAGAGCCGCGCCTGCCAAGTCCACATCCTACCGGCGGCCTGCACTTACTCAACATTCATCACCGCTGAGCTCGGAAACTTTATCAACGCTAGAGGTTGGCGCCATCTCTGGGCCTGGCCACTCCCGGCCCTCCGATGGGCCTGATAGCCGCTGATAGATTACGCGAGATTGTTTCACTCTGGAGAACCGATTACGATTACGGACGCTCCTGGGGGAGGGGTGCAGACCACGTGGCCTGGGGGTGGGGGTGGGGGAAGGGCTGGGGTTTTCCAGAACACACTGGCGTGTGTGGCAGAGACCCCACGGATGACTGGTAGAGAGGAGGAGGGCGTGAGGCCACTCGCGGGGCAGGAGTGGCAGTCAAGGCCGTGGCGCACGGCAGGGCGACCGATGCTGTGGCACAGCCATGAGCGGGCGGGGGGCGGGGGAGGAGAGGACAGGAGGAGCGCCCGAGGACGAGGACGGGGCCGCGGAGAGATTCTCTCCAGATGGGCCGATAAGGCTGACAGATGGGAGCGGGGCCGCGGCTAATGGAGCCGTCGCCGCGCAGCCTGCGTCAGACGGATAGGGGCAGGCTACTTCCCGGCTGGGGCTCCGTGTGACAGGCCCTGCCATCTGATGGGGGGTGGGAGACTTGGGCGGCATGGGCTGGGCGCCAAGCCCTCCTCAACTCTCACCCCTGGGGGCTGCGGCCCCAAGAGGCCCATGGCCAGACCTGCCCCCGGGCACAACTGCCTCGGTCCCACACTGCAGAGGGCCCTCTCGCCACGGGGACTCCCGCACCCACCTGGGCTCTGGGTTCCAGGAACCCAGAGGGCGGGGGCAGGTGTCTCCTCCTCCAGGCAGGCCCTCTGGATGCTCGGAGAGCCAGGACCAGGATGCGCATTGGGCCTGTGAGACTCTAGTGTCCAGACTCGAGGCCAGCGCCATGGGTGTCTCTCCAGCACCTGGGGACGGCATGCAGTGAGGGAGGAAGGAGCACGGTCCTTTGGGGGCAGGGCCTCTTTTCCTGCTTGGTGTGCCTGGTCAGAAGTAGCCCAATCCCCTCTGCCCCACTGCACAGATGGGGAAACCAAGGCCAGAAGTGGCGGGGCTCTGGGGCCCACGGGGAGCTGGTGGCTGTGCAGGGCCTGAGCCCCGACCTCCTGTGGGGCCTGGAGCCACAGCATCCAGGAAGCTGGGGGCGGGGACACCAGACGGCCACTCACCACCCTGAGCCCGGCTCCTCAGGTGTAAAGTGGAAGTTAACCATCAGCCTCAAGTTCACAGATGAAAGAAGGAGGCTGCGGGGGCTAGGGGACTGGGTGGGGGTGGGGGGGCGGTCAGGGTTCAGTGGGACAGAACCTCATTGGGAAGATGGAGAATTTCTGGAAATGGAAAGTGGTGATGGACTTGTGAATGACTTACTGCCACTGAGTTACTTGAAATGGATAAATGGTGTTTCACATCACGTGAATTTACCAAGCGCACACACACACACACACATGTGGGTCTGCCACCTATCACCACAAGCAACAGTGGGGCTACCTGAGTGCCCGTTCCCTTCCTTACGGATTCAGACACACACCCCTCCACAGCCTGCCCCACCATGCTGCCCCAGGCCACATGCTAGCTTGGGAGACAGGCCAGGCCTTGGCGGAGTATGGTCCTGTGTCCACGGGTAGGGGCTGGGGATGCTGGGGAGGGCATCGAGTCCACGAGGGCGGTTGGGTGTGCTGACCGGTCCTGGGCAAATCTCTGTGGCCGGTCATGGCCCAGCCCTGCTGGTCTCTCCTAATAGGGGCCAGGCTTCCCTGGCCTGGCTACACCCCCTTCAGCCAGCATCCTCTCCCCTGAGCCAGCTGTCTGTCTCCCTGTAGGGCTGCTGTTCCCTCTGCCCCACACACACCGTGCACCTCTGCGTGTCTCTTGTCCATCCCTGTCTGTTCCCAGGTGTCCTGAAGCAGCGAGCCTCAGCCCTGCCCACGACCCACGTGTCCACATCCCAGGTGGCCATGACCCACGACAGCTCCCTCTTCCAGCTCTCTTTGTTCCCTGGGTTCACTCTGCTCCCCTGGGCCAGGGAAGCTCAGTCGAGGGAGCATGTATGGAGTGCCTGCTGTATGCCCTGCACTGTCGGGGTAGACAGAGCAGCTCTGCTGCAGTCACCCGGCGGCACTCCAGTTCTGGTCCGAAGGCCCCCTCCCCGCTTTCTTCTCCTTGATCTCAGCCCAAACTCCTTCCCTCCTCACCTCAATTTTCCACTTAAGCATTTTTGAAAAACACCCACGCCTGTGACTGCTTTTCAGGTCATGGAGCCCTGTGGGTGCCGTGGGAGCCGGGGGGCCTTGGCCAGATTCTGGGCCCTATCTTGCCAACGAGACATCCCAGGGGATGCAAACTGCCCTCAACACGGTGAGAATTCTCCAAAGTTTCTTGATTGCTTCCTAGAGACATGGTCCATTGTCGTGTAAACTTCTAGGATGGGAGCTGCAGGGAACCCCAGTTTCCAGAATATACTCAGCCACAGACAGGAGAGAAGCCCCCACACCAGACAGGGTACTGGGTGAGCTCTCGCTGTGCGGACAGGACAAGCCCCAGGGCAAGCCCCAGGGAGCGCACAGACACCCTGGAGGCAGCCAGGCCAGGTCTGCCTGCCTTACGGACCACTTAGCAGTTTTGGCCAAAGGGTTGGTCTGTGATGCGTCAGGATGATGCTGAGGCCCCTGCCTCCAGCCTGGGGCTACATGGAGCTGGCAGAGTGAGAGTCCAGATGAGGATCCCAGTGGGCAGTGCGGAGGGAGAGGGGGCAGCTCACATCAGGTCTGGAGGTGCCCCAGACACATGCAGTGGGAGGGGGAGCTGGCCGGCCTTGAGCTGTCCCGCCCTGCTCTTGAACTCCGTGTTCCCATCAGGGAGTCGGCTGGCTGCCCTGATCCCAGGAACACCGAAGTCCTGGGCCCCCAACTCAGGGTGTAAGGGTCTGGGCTCTGTGGGTCAGCAGGAGGTCACCCAAAGGCCCGCCTGTCCATCCCCCCCCAACGTCCAGACTAATGTGAGGCCTGGACTGGGGTTTCCAGCACTGGGGAAAGGTCCTGCCCAGGACACTATTCCCCATATTAAGGGCTCCCCTGGAGGCCCCGCCCACTGAGGAGGCCGCTCCTCCCACAGTGCTCAGCGAATCCCCGGCGCTCATTCCTGCTCATTTGCATGCCGCGTTTCCACTGGCTGAAGACACACAGGTTAGGATCTCGGTTACCCGACTGTAGGGACCGGCGGGTACTGGGGGACCTGGCAGGTTGGAGTGGGGGCTACCTCCGGGGGAGACTGTCTCTGCCGGCCGTTCTGGGGAGCCTGAGCGCTAAGGGCTGGGGCTCTGATGGGGGTGGGGGAGCAGGCTCTAGGTGGGGTGGGTGGGTGCTGGGCTCAGGGTGACCTGTCTTAACCTCAAGTCTGGGTCCCAAAGGGCCACCTGCTGCATAAGAACTCTGGTTATGGTGCGGGCTCTTCCTTAAATCCTCCCCCTCCTACCCATTATGATGACTCAGAGCAGGAAAGATACCGACCCAAGGTCACACAGCCAGGACGCAGCAGCACAGCTGGGACCTCACTTCCAGTCTGGCTCCCACCGCAAGGCTGAGTCCTTCCCTCCAGGGAGGCCCTCTAGGGCCAATCTTATTTTTAGCTGCCTCGTCTTGTCTCGGGGAGGGCTATATTTTGGCTTCCTTGCAAAGTGGTGACGACACTGATGACGGCTTTACGAAGACCCAGTCCTCCGGCTTTCACCTTAGATCTGGTGGCACCATGTTTGTGGCTCTGAGTTGCAGGGTGGTGGGCTGGCGGGTGTGTGCGTGTGTGTGTGCACAGGCTTTGTTCCTGGCATTTTGGTGGGTGAGATAAGAGGAAACAACAGAACCGCTGGGAGCGGCAGGCAGATAGATAACGCGATAGGGCTGCTCTACCACCAGGCCTATCGGCTCATATCGCAGTTCCCTTTTCTTTCTTTCTGCTTGGGGGGCAGGGCGGAACACACCCCCACCCCACCCCCACGCTGGGACCTGAGCTGGGGGCCTCCCTCTCAGGCGTGCTCCCTCTGCATCTTTAACACACCCAGTGCCCAGGCCCGGAGCCCCTGGCTGGAAGGGGTTGGGGTCCCCAGGGTCCGTGTCAGCATTGCGGTGGGTGACGAATGCAGGGGAGCACCCGCTCTCAAGAGAGGACCCAGTTCGCTCTCACCAGCCACGCCAAAAGGGCCCCGAAGAGGCTGACCCCCATTCTAGGATGAGGGCAGGGAGCCCAGAGAGATGACACGGCTGGGCTATGCTGGGGCCCAGGATCTGGAGAGTGGATACAGAGTTCCTTCCTTGAGAAGTCCTGCCAGCCCCGGGAGGGTAGGGCTGGGTGGGCACAGGGGCCCTCAGGGAGATGACCAAAGAAGCCAGTGACTCCCAGCCCAGTGCCTGCAGGGCAGGCCTCAGTGTCTTCAGCCTTGTTTTTGTAGACGTAGAAACAGAGGCTCAGGACAGGGAAGTGCCTATGAACACAGCGATGGGCAGGCTGGATCCCCTCCCCACCCCCACATTCTCTCTGGCCCTGGTGAAAGCAGAGGGTCTGAGGGGAGGACTGCTGGGCCCACGGGACAGACGTTCTGGAACTCCCAGGCTGCTGTTGAGAGCACCCCGGAAGGATGCTGGCAGGATGGAGGAGGAGTTGCCGCCAGCAGGGAGGCTTCGGGGACCCTGGCCCCTGCAGGCGCCCCAGGGAACCCCACGTCTGGCTGCATGGGACCCAGGATGCTCTCCCTACCTCTCCCCCTCTCCTCCCTCAAAGGCCGAGGAGGCTATAGTGCAATCCTGCCTTTCGCAGCATGGGTGAGGAAGCAGTGAGTCACCTGCCCATGCCCCCCTCCACCCGGGGGCAGGGTTCAAACTCAGACAACGCCCACCACTCTGGGCCCCCTCCCCCACATATGCATCCATTTTACTGGAAACAGCTGACTTCCTTTAGAATACTGAAACGAAATAAAACCCAAAGACAGAAAGAAACCAATAGTCACCAAAGGGGCCTATTTTCTGAGGACAGATGAAATGACCCCCACATGTAAGCGGGAGCAGTCGCCCCGACATCCCCCACCCACTCTTGGAAAGGACTGTGCAGCCCTCATGCTCTCTGTCTCCGGGCACTTCCCAATTAGCGGGCAGCCCCCTTAGGGCAGGTGGAAGCCCACGGGTACCAACACCCTGAGAACCTCCAGGATGGAGACCCAGACCTTGACCAGGCCTCCACCTCAGGTCCCTACGGTTCCCTCCTCTGCTGTGTGATCTTAGCTGGGTTATGGAACCTCTCTGAGCCTCGAGTCTGCCAAGAAAAAAATGAGGTCGCTGGGGCCCCTGCCAGGATGTCGGGAGGATGTTACAGGAGAACACGGGTCACGTCCAGGCCTGGCATGCAACAAGCAGTGAATGGAGCTGTCAGCTAACAAGGGTTCCACTTGGATGGGAAGTGGGGAGCCCCTGACTCACCGAGAAATGTCACTGACTATCCCGTCAGGCCTCCTGCCTCTAGGATCTCATTTCTCAAGAGTTGCTTAAAAAATAAACGCAAGGAGCAGGGAAGACGGCCAGCTGTCCCACGCCTGCCAGGAGCCCCAGGCAGCCCCTCTGCGGGCTTTCTGCGTGGAGAGGGCGGGGTGCCTGGCCACCTCTCCCCGCCCCCGCCTCCCCCACGGCTGCCGCACCTGTCCCTCAGCTGGAGGATTAGCCCCATGGCGGCCCTAATCGCGCTCATCACACCATCAGCGCTGGATCTCGGATCAGCTGAAGGAGGCGGCTTTATCCAGACAGACGCGGAGATGGCACCTCAGCCCCACCTGGGCGCCAGCTGTCACATGTGGCGGCCGGCAGGCCTCTGAAGGCAGGGCGGGGAGACAGCTGCCCCACTGGGTCCCTCAACATTTACGGGGCACCTACTATATAACCAGGCATGGCCCATTTCAGGGGTCGGGGAGAGAGAGCAGAGACCCAGACAGGCAAATTTCCCACATTCTCACCCCACACCTGGCCCACTAGACAGAGGACACTGAGGCCCAGAGATATGTCCCAGGAGTTGGCGCCAGGCGGATGGTCCAGACGTCCAGCTCTGGCGAGGAGCTGGTGAGGACCCCGTCCCCATGAGGGCGCCCCTCGGCCCTCACTCCCCCCAACACCACTCCTGCTACCCTGGCCCCGGGACACTGTCTTCACACAGAGGCCTGGGAGGTGCAGGCTGGACATGCCAAGGTTCATGGCCCGCGGGGGGGCCAGGAGAGGCTGGGAGAGATGGTTCCTACCCTGCCCACCCTCCTCCCTACCTTCTTTTTCAAAAACATAATTTATCTGTGTATTATCAAGAAATCCAGACACTTTAATCAGTGAGCTATGAAGTCAGAATTTCCATTCTTATCTGCGGGAGGAGTGGAAATGGAGGAGATAGCGCAGAGGGATCGCTGGTGGGGAATGTTAATGGGTGGAGAGGCTGGGCTATTGGCCATGGAGACGCCATATCTCCCCCATTATCAAGGCCGTATCTCCCCAACCATCTCGGCGCGGTAATGGGGCCAGTTCAACTTTCCAGTTATCACAGGAGCTGAAACCTGCGCCCGCCAGAGGCCTGGACCAGGAGACAGTTCGGGCAGCCCAGGCCCAGGCCGGCAAAGCCGGGATGGAGAGGTGGACCTGGCTGGGGCCCCCGGGGACCCCTGACCATCAAGGCCCCCACAGTGAGTGGAGGGGGTTCCTCTGTTCTCTGGGAAAACGTCCGGTTTTGGTGGAGCGGAACATAGACATCCTGTGCAGGAGGGGAAACTGAGGCAGCAGGCCATCTCAGGGTCCCAAGTGGGGCTGGGTGGCCTCAGCCCTCCTGAGCCACACCAGGCCTATGACATGAAAAGGGTGGGTGTGTGGAGGCAAGGCAGGCGGGGACGGGGTGCAAGCAGCCTGCCCTCCTGCCTGCAGTCCTCAGGGTCTCCACCCCGCCCACCCCCAAAGCCTTCTCCAGGTTCCAAGCCCCAGGAGCAGGAAGCATCAGTAATAAAACAGCCCTGGTGGGCTCTACCCCTGCCAGTCCTGACCTGGGGTTCGGGGTATGCTCAGCATGGCCCTAAAATGTTGAGGGCTTGCCACCTGCCTGCAGGTCCCGACGTGGGACACCCTGGGGGATGGGGCACCAGGGCTCATAAACAGAACACCTCTGCCCATTCAGAAGCAGGGGTCCCCACAGCCACTCACTCCTTGGGGAACACTATAGCCGAGGTGCAGAGCAAGGGGCTCACCCGGGGGCCCCGTGTGACTGGGAACTGCCCCAGGTGGGCTCAGTCACCAGGTGCCAGTGCAGTCCTGGCTCGGGTCTCCCTCCTGCAGCTGGGGGCTGGGCTGCGGCCTCTCTGGCCCAGGAAGGGAAGGGACTGGCCCAAGGTCACAGAGCCAGCAAGGAGACCACAGCTGGATGCTCTCTGGAACTGCGGGGAGGCCTCAGTTTCCTGGACTTGAACATAGTGGCACCACGCCTTGGTGCTGTCCCAGCAGGGACAGCTCTGGACTGGGACACCACGACCGTCACCATCCTCTGCTCCCTCCAGGGTGGGAAGCTTGAGCTGCCATCCGGAGTATGACCTTTCCAATCTCTAAGCCTCAGTTTCCCCTCTGAGCACTGAGCTAACTGCTGAGCCCAGGTTGTGAGCTCACGGCTGCAAGAGCTGGGCACCCAGCAGGGGCTTAGTAGGTGCTCAGCTAACGCCTGCTGTCATGACCAGTGCCCACACTGTTGCTGGTCTCAGGATGAGCTTGGGGCCCAATGAGCGGGGGTCACACGAGGATGCTGTGGCTTTCTCTCCCATTACACGGGGCCAAGTGCCTGATGCCAGGGGTGCCTGAAAAGCAGAGCGGGGCTGAGAACGCAGCAGTGTCCTGGATGACCTGTGGGGTGGGCCCTTGGGAAGCTCTTCCCCGTTGCCCACCGCAGGACGGAGCCGAGACCCCTGTCCGGTGGCCCCACCCTCTCCCGCTCCTGCGCCCAGGACTCCCTCCTGCTGCATACTGCAGGGTGGAGAAAAGGGAGACTAACGCAGGATGCTGCGGCAGGTGCACGTGGCAGGTCAGGAAAGCTGGACGGCTTTAAGTGAGAAGCCAAGAGGAACTGGCAGGAAGCAGGGCAAGGGAGGTGGGGGGATGTCATCCCCCTCTTCATTTTAACTTTGCCAAATGACACAGACGACGCAGGGGCTCTGGCCCAGGCTGGACTTCTGCCGTCAGGTCTTGCCAGCCTCGCTGCCCTGTGAGCTCAGCATAATGGTTCTACTGAAACCTTGTAGGGGAACTGAGGCTCGGGGCAGGGGCTGGGCATGCACCCAGCCCAGCGTCTCCACGACATCCCCACGCTGCAGAGGTGGACACTGAGGCTCAGGAAGGCAGCATGATGTCTGCGGACCTGCAGAGCCCAAGAGCCCTGCCCCCGGGGTGCTCCTGCTGCCACCTGCCACCTGCCACCTGCATACAGAGCCCCCACCATGGCCGGCCCCTCCTGCCCAGGGTTCAACACGCACCCTAGTTCTGGGGGTACCCAGGAGCTGGCGTGGGGTTACACAGACTGCCCCTCTGATCCCCTCTCCACATCATTCATGTCCTGTGTGGCCCTGGTGCAACCACCCACCCTCTCTGATCCTCCATTTTCTGGTGCAAAATGGTTTGAGAACCCCAGTCAAGTCTGGCTGGCTGGGTCTCTATCCCTGGACCAGCCTGGGGACCTGGGCCAGGGCTGAGCTCCAACGGTATGGGGCTCACAGAAGCTCACATCACACCCATCACCTCTTTCACGGGAGCAGAAACCGTGACTCCCCGGCCAGCAGGCCCAGGAGAGGCAGAAAGGAGGGACAGAAGGGGAGGGGAGGGGCCTGCCTATCTGCCTGGCTCTGGCCCAAGGTCAGCCACCACATTCCTGTCCGAGCGGGCGCTGCCTTCTCCCAAACAGGAGACCAGAGGAGGGGGGAGGCGGGGCTGGGCCAGGAGGACACAGGACAACTCAGGAGGGCAGGGCGGGTGGCTGGGGGCTGTGTGGGCACTGCCCAGAGAAACCTGGGCCCACCTCTGGGGCCCACAGACCCCAGCTCCTGGGTCACAAGGTCTTGAGCATGTCACTGCCTCCCAGGGCCTCAGTTTTCTTGCCTGTAAGATGGGTCAGTCCATAAGGCTGATGATTATTAACAGCAGGTAAGATATCTGGGCTGGAAAGGGACTGAGGGGGCCTGAACCAGCCCTGTCCTGCAGTCAGGGCACGTGGCCCGTGGCTCACCCCCAATGCAAAAACTAATACACGAAGGAAAAGAAGACAGGAGGCAGGACTCTGTGTGACACGGCCAACCCTGGGGAATTCTGGCAAAATATCAGCAGTGCAGCCAGCAGCTCCCAAAGCTGCCACGTCCACCCAAGACATGACCCCGGACAGAACTTTACAATTTGCATCTGGGATCTCACGGACCCCACATACAGGCCCCAGGAGGAGGTGCTCTTATTAAGCTCCCACTTCAAAAGCAGCAACTGAGGCAGGAGACAGGCCCCTGACCACAGGGTCACAGCAAGGCCAGGACTCAGGCCATGTGGCAGCCCATGCAGAGTCAAGGGCTGGCCAGTGGCCTGGATCTCAGAGCTCCCATGCCCTGCTGCGGGGCACCGGGTGGGGTGAGGTAGAGATGGAACCCCTGGGACCCGGAGTGAAAGGGTCCTGTCCTCAGCCCGCATGGTGGCCCCAGGGACGGCTGGGGTGGGTGGCAGCAATATGCCACCCAGCAACAACAGCCCCCCTCTGATGTGGGAGCCAGATATGCCCCACACGCATTGCTCATCGCCTCTGTGTCCCAGCCTTGAGAGAGCATGTTCACACTCCTTCCACAGGTGAGAAAACACAAGATGTCTCCTGAGGCCCCTGGGCTGGCGGCTGTGATGCCGGAGCTGAAGGCAGGCCCACAGGGCTGGAATGGAAAGTTGGGGAGTGGGGCAGGACTCAAGGCCCAGCCTCTTGCCATCTTCATTGGGGCGCTGGGCTGGGATATGCCCATTGAACCAGTAGGCAAACTGAGGCAACGGTGGGACACCACACTGATGCTGAACGGGTACCTTCGGCAAGACCCTGTTCATTACAGGCCTCCAGCTCCTCATCTGTGAAGTAGGTACAGGGATGCAGGAGGCCCTACGGTCCTCTCATTTGGTTACCTGACCCCACAGCCCTTCAACTCTGGGCTGGCTTGGTCCAAACCCATCTAGAGCTCAGGCAGGGAGGGGAAGAGGGGGCGGGGGAGGGGGGGGAGGGGCGAGGGGTGGGGGAGAGAGGAACATTGGTACCAACTGCCCAATGCAGCCCTTCTTCTCTGATGGCGAAACCTCAGCTCAGAGAGGACAACTGATGTCAGGTTTGCACAGCCTGGGCATTTGTTCGGCAAGCTGTCATTGGAATGGCTGGAGGGAAAAACTAGCCAAGAGGAGTGAGGCGACTGGGGGAGGCTGGGGTGCCCACTTCCTGGACAGGGTCCTTGTATGTGTTTTACTCTCTGGAGACAGTTTGGGAAAAGAGATTTGTCTCTCACAGATAAACTAGAAACCACAGATCTGACTTGACCAATGGACCACAAAGATATCTCGGAGAAGGGGGATGGGGATGCTGGCAGCTGTCTGAGGTGATGTGTATTTCACGTTGATGCCCAGGGACCACCAGTGTCATCATCCCTATTGCATAGATGGGGAAACTGAGGCCAAAAGGGGGTAAAAAGAGAAGCCAGAGAGAAACCCTCCAGATCTCGGCTTGAGCCCAGGCCCCAGTGAGGGGTCAGCCCTGATGGGGGCTGGCCCTCCTCTCCTCACAGGACCGTACACACTGCATGCAGCTTGAAGGCAGCTGGGTCCTTGCACGTGGGGCCACCTGCCTCCCGTTGCCACAGTCGAGGACATGGAGGCCCACTTGGCAGGTGTTGGCCCTCACTTCTACAACCCTCCTGGGGCCAGGCCACTCCTGCCAGAGTAGGGAACAGCGGGCAAGGTCCAGAGAGCGAATATGCGATGGTGGCCTCAGTCTCCCCCTCTGTGAAATGGGGACAGGGCTGTTGCAGGAATGGGGAGCAGGGCCAGGACAACCAATAGGATGGTGGCTGGTGGGCAGGAGCCAGCCAGGCGCCCAAGCGCTGCCCGGCCAGCCTTCGTGCGGGGACAGGCCTGGGTCTATTTGGGGGTGGGGGGGGCGATACCCATCAGCAAGGCAACAACTGCCTCCAGGAGGAGGCCTGTCGATGGCAGATAGGCTGCCGGGAGTATTATTCACGAGCCCGTCAAGCCCCAGGAACGTCTGGTTGGCATAGAAACAGGAGATAAGGGGTACAATTAATGGCATCGTGTTCCCTCCTCCTTTCTTCCCCAACTGACCCATTTAAATCCCTGGCGGTGCTGGTGCCATGCTGGGCTCCCAGTGACCTCTGGGGAGGGGCTGGTCAGGTGGGCGGGATAAGACCTGGGCTCAGGCCCCGGGCAGGGCTGGCTAAAGCTTCCTGGGAGCCCACTCCTGTCAACGTGAACATCTCAGGAAGACGCCGTGGGAGACTTGGCCAGGGCAGGACTGTGGAAAGACTGCTGGGTACCTCTGCTCCCAGGGGCCCATTGCACAGCTGTGGAGACTGAGGCTGGGAAGCCCAGAGGCAGACAGAAGTGAGGAGCTGTGGTTCCTCACTCCTCTGAGCAGTGTGCTGCTCAGGGCAGGGCCACGCTGCCAGCCTTCCAACTCCAGCTGTTATTTTCTTGGGTGAGAACTTCTGTGCACTTCCGTTGCCCCGCAAGGTAAATGGTAAGAAGGGGACCCACCCTAAGACACCGTGTGGCCTGGCGCAGAGTGAGCAGTAGCTACTACTGGTATCACTGTTACTGCCTAATAAGCAAAAGAGCTGTCTTCCCTCAGACGCAGGAAAACCAAGAACTGCTTGGAGACAGTGTGAAGGCCCAACCTTAGGGCCTGCGAGCCCAGTCTGGGTCGCAGCCCACCAGCTGGGGCTCCAGTCAGGGGCAGCTGTGTAGCCAAAGCCCCCTCTCTCCCTGCTTCTCGGCCATTATGGTGAGGTGGTAGGTATTGCAAGGTGGCCCCTAGAACCAGGCGACTTCCTCAGCCTCCCACACCTGGAGGGGATGTGCATGGCTCTGTGAAGATGATCCCTCTTAAGTTCCTAACAACTCAGATAGAGACCACCTCAGCCCCTTCCGGCCCCACTCAGGCTCTCCCTGGAACTGGCTCAGCCAGAAGATGCTGCCAGCCCCCAGGTGGGCGTTGGGCTGCTAGGGGGAGCGGGTAGGTAGCTTAAAGCTCGGAGTGAATGAGTCATCCTGTGGCCACCAATAATTTGCTTAATCAAACTCTGAGGATGTGTGAAAAACACCCCCACCTGTGATGGAGCGGCTGCTGGGGCATGGACCAGCTGCTGGGGCATGGACCGGCAAGGCTTCTTCCGGGAGCCCCTTGCCTGGCTGTCCTCGGTTTCCACTCGCCATCTGGAATCATGGCCCCTGGGCACCCTCCCACTGCAAAGGGGCTCAGCACCCCCAGTCTGACCTGGGGGCTTTCTATGTCCCCAGTGTTGGGAGCTGGAAACTGAAGCTATCCCATTGTCCCTGGAGGGACCCCCATGCTGGGCTCTTTCCTAACCCCTGCTGGAGGTCCCCCCCTTGCAGGCAGAGCCCCATCTGCCCCCTCCCCCATTTCCCACACTGCTCTCCCTCTGCCTCTGATTCGCTTACCCCACCTCTGGCTCCCAGGGCAGTGACTGTGACCCAGTGCTTGCATACAGCAAGTGCTCAATCAAGACCTGCTGAATGAATCAAGGCAGGTCCGAGTAGACGTTCCCTTCTGATTTTAAGGACCCGTTCAAAAAAAAGCTAGTACACTGGGCTCCCCCAACCTCAACCCGGCAGTGGAAGCCACTCTGATTCTTTTCTCAAAAACAACAACAAGAACAAAAACTGCAAGCAGGTTATACCTACCAGTTGCTAGGAAGACCCCCAACCCCAACGTGACTCAAGGGGGAAAACATCCTCTCTTGTTCCGCCTCTGACTGTATCTCACACCATCTAATAGGAATCAGGGTTGGGTGTCCCCCACCTCCTGGCCGCTGCAAAGTCAGTTTTCTTTCATTTTGACGGACTGTACCACCCGCAGGGGGAGGATCAACTTCTTGGCAATGAAGTGTGTTTGGGATGAAAACTCGCCCAAACGGACCCAGGCACGCATGCCCCTCCACCCCTCTCCGGCCTTCGGAGGACCCCACTCGCCCCAGCCGCGCCGCCCCCGCGCTGTTGTTGCCTCCAACCCTGCCGGGCCTGGTGGCCGTAGATAAGGCGTCTTATCGCTGTTGGAGATCGCCATCCGGCCGACCGGCCCCGGCGCTTATCTGAGCTCCCATCGACCCGGGCGGGAGGAAACCTCGGCGGGCCGGGGGCGCCGGGGGTCCCTAGCTGCGCTCCGCCCCGTGTTCCCCGCCAGCGCGGCCCGGCCTATCTTCACAGCCATCTGGCCGGCCAAGGCCGCGCTCCCGCCTCGCCCTCCCCCGCTCCCACGTTTGAAGTTAATAAATGGGAGCGCCTATCGCCTCCGCCATCGGTTGTGCGCCTTATCAGCGCGGCACATCTATCTGTGCGCGGAACAAAAGGCGTACAGAGGCGCGGGCAGCTGCGCCCCGGCTTTGGTGGGGGCACGGGGGCGGCGCCCCATGCGCTCCCCCCCCCCCCCCCGCCCCGCTAGCGGCCTGGTCGCAGGTAAGGCCAGTGGAGCGGGCACACAGCTGCGAGGGCCCGTACGCACAGCCCCGGGCAGAGGGCGGGCGTGCGGGCGCCGCCGCTTGGTGACAATCAGCGCTCGCATCTTAACGCGCCTAGATCTGCCCGGGGGTGGAGACGCCCCGGGCCGCAGACTGAAGGGATGGTTCCCCAGCTCCACCTCCCAGGGTCGGCTCCCTCCCTAGCCTGGTTCCCGGGCGTACTGAAAGGGGACAGCGGGGCTCGCCCTCCCGCCCGCTTTGGTCCCTGTCCACAACGCGCTCCGCTCAGCCCAACCAGCCCAGCCCGGGCACTCGTCTTGCTCTGGGCCTTATCGGCACTGGCATCGGCTCCCAACCTGCAATCTCCCTGCCCGCGTTATCTGCATTTCTCATCACGCTGAAACACAGACACACGCACACACGAGAACAGACCCAACAGAGGCACACAGGGGAGGAGGGGAAAAAGAAACCAGAGAACCAGCGCAGATCGGGACCTGTGGGTGGTTTTAATACTTGAGTTGACTTGATAGAAGGCGACTTTCGGAAAACAGTCCCGCTTACACGCTGAGGAGTCAGGTTACGGGAACCCGGATTCACGCTTGCCTTCCCCCTCTATGGGATCTGGGGACTAGGCACTCCCCCAGGAGCACTCAGGGGTCCTGAAGGCAGAGCTCACGTGGACAGCAGAGGCAGTGCTCAGGAGCATGGGGCTGGCCACCTCTTTGCCCCAAGGACTTGACGGGCTGGCCCGGGAGATGTAACCCAGGTAGAAAGCCTTGAGCCCTGGCCCTGGCTGCAGAGGCGTGAAGTTATTATTGGCGTGGGGTGGGGAGTCCTGCTTCCTGTGCACTGCCCTCTTTCAGCCGAGTGGCCCCAAGAGTTCAGGGCACTCTTATTGCTGGGGTAGGGGGTTGGGGGCTGGGCATCAGCAGTGACTGCCTGGCTCCCCCTGGGGAATGGCCTTTAATCCAGATGGGTGAGAAACTTGGACACCTGGCCCAGGACTGAGTCCCGGGAGACCCCTCCCTGACTAGGAGCAGCCCCTCGGATAGAACGAGTGCGGGTGTGTGACCGCAAGCCTAGGAGCGCAAGAGCCCCTGTGGTCCTGGCTGGGACACAGGGAGAAGGCCTCCGGGAGGTTGTCCCCGGCAGGGAAAGCTGGAGTTGGAGACCCGGTAGACAGGGCTGGAGCCCAGCTCACGGGCTGTGGT
Source organism: Dama dama (assembly GCF_033118175.1). Taxonomy (NCBI): domain Eukaryota; kingdom Metazoa; phylum Chordata; class Mammalia; order Artiodactyla; family Cervidae; genus Dama; species Dama dama. The sequence goes on along the minus strand of NC_083684.1, from coordinate 19,774,175 downwards.
AGCAGCACCCCCGCCCCCCACCCCCAGCCAGGAGGTTCTGTGGCCAGAAGGCATGGTGGTGGGCACCCGCGGGTCTCTGTTACTTGGCCTGCACTTCCACGCGCCCTGGGTGCCCCTTCTCCCTCTCAGGTCTCTCTTTCTCCCTCTAGATACAAAGCCTGGGAGAGTCAACCGCGCAAGATAAGATCACAATTTCAGCCCGTCCCGACAGAGCGATCTTATCAGGATGGGACTTGCAGAATGGAATATTTTAAACTTTATCTGAGCCCAGATCGGGGCCGCCTTATCGCTGCACCATCTCTGGGATGCGGGGGAGGGGCAGGCCGCGAGGTGGCCGCGCCCCCAGCCACCCCGTTCCGGCCCTCTGGGCGGACACCCCCTCCAGGCCGGACCCCCGGTGCTACAGCCTAGACGCGGGGGCCCGGCCCGCCGGCAGAGATTAGATTACGGCGCGCTTGGCACACAGCGCGGGGGGCGCGGCGCGGGGTGAAGGTCGCGGGCGCCGCGGGCAGAGCGGGGCGGGCCGGGGGCCGGGGTAGGGGGGCGGCGGGGGTCGGGGCCAGCGGGCAAAGTTTGACTTACGCTTGATCTGCCGGGGGTTGCTCTGTTTCCTCCTGGACATGTCTCCGGCGCCGCGCGCCCTCCCGGCGGCCGCCTCTAGCCCCTGGTGGGCGGCGGCGGGCGGCGGGGGCGCGGCGGGGCCGCGGGGCGGCTCATGCCCCCGGCCCCTAGGCTCCACGGCCGCTCCGGCCCGCGCCCCCAGCCCGCCGCGTCCGGCCCGGCGCCGCTGAGGAGGCCGGAGTCTCGGCCCTGCTGTGCGGCCGCGCAGACTGCCGGGGGCGGCGGGCGGCAGGCTGCTGCCGGCTTCTCCGCTCCCGCGCAGACGCCGCCGCCGCCGCCGCCGCCGCCGCTGCTCGGCTCTTCTCAATGGAACCTGCGGGTAGCGCGCGGCGGACCTGGCGGCCTCTGCCGGGGCGCTCGGGGCGTGCGGGCGGGGCGTGCGCGTCACGGCGCCGCGCCTCCGGGCCCGCCCCGCCTCCGGCCCCGCCCCGCGCCTGGTCCGGCCCCCCTGGCCCCGCCCCCGCCCCGCCCCGCCGCCGGGCCCGCCTCTGGCCCCGGCTCCGCCTCCGGTCCCGTCCCCGCCCGCGCAGCGCGCGCCCGCCCCCGGGCGGTCTGGCTTCCTCGCGGCTTTGGCCTCTCCCCGCCTCGGCAGGCCCCGCCCCGACACCCGGGCTCGCCCCCTTGCTTCTACGCTGAAATGGCCCCGCCCCGCCTGCTGGCCCCGCCCCGAGGGAGCTGGCCCCCGCCCTGGGGGAACCTGTGGCCTCCTCCACACCTCTTTTGGCCCTGCTGCTTTGTCCCCAGGCCTGGCTCAGGCTCTGCGACCCAATACACTCCGCCGCTCCGGACCACCGCGCCCGACCCGGCTCAAGCTCTCTCTGGGCCCGCCCCCCGATGCCAGCTCCGCCCCCAAGCCTGACCTGACCTGGTTCGGCCCCTAAACTCCGAGGCCCCGCCCAGAGCACACCCCAAAGCCTGGGCTCCGCTCACCGCTCCATCACTCCGCCCCGCTGCTCTATAACTCCGTCTTCAGGGCCTCTGACCTGCCCAGAACTCCTAGGCTCTGCGACCACCCTCCTCGGCCCGCCGGGTATGGGACAATGAGGGCCGGGCCAAGCAGCCCGAGGCCTTGACGTCCCACATTGCCTGGGACCAGATTTGGGGTGTGGAGCCGGCTCTGGCACGGTGGGGATTCCACCCAAGACTGGTGGAAGCAGCATCCGCGGGGTTCGCCGCCTCCGGTGACCAGAGCCCCAAATGGAGAGCGAGGGACTTCGGGCCCTCCTCCCTTGGGCTCAGATCTGGCTGGAAATCCGGGAGGCCGCAGAAGCCAGAGGCCTGTGTCTGCTCTCCGCCCCCGCCGCGGCAGCCCCTAGGCGTTGCCCCTCTGGGTCTCTCCTTCCCAGGCCATGCCTCTCCAGGGCGCCCCTGCTGGAGGCCCAGGAAGTAGAAAGGAGCGAGGTTCCCACGGTTAGTACTGCCTGTTCCGGCGGTGGACACGGAGGCCAGCCCTTCTGTCCTTTGGAGTATGTTCATGGGATCCCAGAGGCCCCCCCACGTTCCAGGAGGCTCAAGGTCACACAGCATCAGAGTGGTTCCTGGGAGCTCAACTGTATTCCTTTAATATTCTTGGCCTGCATTTGGTGCCTGCCCTCACCCCGCCGTCCCCAACCCCATATTCACAAGAAATAGGAAGTTAGCAGGGGCCAGAGGCTAAGGGGAAGAGCTTTGCAAACAGGGTGTCTGGATGCTTGTCCGCAAAGCTGGACCCACCCACCCGATGGCAGGTGATCCTCACAGTCATGTGTGGGGGCTGGCTGGGTGCTGAGCACTCTGCCCTTAGACCCCCTCATTCTGACTCCTGTTGCCCTTGCCCTTCCCCATTAGAAGATGAAGAATTTGCCCCCAGGACCTGGGCACTCTCCCCTGCTGCTGCTGCTCTCAGGAGGGCAGGAGGTTGGCAGGTGGGGCAGAAGGCTGAGGTCCCCCCAGGATAAGCCACTGCCCCCAGACAAGCCAGAACACTGAGGCCAGGAGGCCAAGAGACCTGTCCAGAGTCATGAGCTTGCCCACACTTCCCACTCCCTGCCCAGGCTGTGCCCAGTGGGTACAGCCTTCCTGCAGCTGCCATGGTGCTGTACCCCTTCTCTGTGGAGTACGTGGCTCATAGTTGACTGATTCACTCAGCCCGGGGCTCCCACTATGTCTGTCAGTGAGACAAGGGACTCCACCTGTCTGGGTTTCCCATTGGGCCTGCTGCCTTCCCAAAGTGGGGAGCCTCTTTACAGGATGGGCACCTGGCAGTCAGGGGGATCCCTGGAAGAGGTGGCCACGAACTGGACCTCTGCCGGGCTTGAGGCTCCATGCACAGCAAGTGGCACCCAGGTTGGTACCACTGCTGGAGTGGCAGGAGGTCTGTGTGGAGGAGGGTTCTGAGGGTCAGCAGGAGCAGAAGAACCACGACCAGTTAGTGATGCCTGATCCCTGCGGGGGTTGGGGGGGCTTCCCTTGTGGCTCAGTGGTAAAGAATCTGCCTGCAATGCAGGAGCTGCAGGAGACACTGTTCGATCCCTCAATGGGAAGATCCCCTGGAGGAGGGAATGGCAATCCACTCCAGTATTCTTGTCCAGAGAATCCCATGGTTAGAGGAGTCTGGTGGGCTATAGTCCACGGGGTTGCAGAGAGTCAGACACGACTGAGTACGCATGTTGAGGGTGAGGGGAGAGAGGACTGCACTTCAGGCTGCTCTAGGCTCCTAAGACCCCCATTACCCAGGGACTTAGGGGCAGGGGCAGGTCAGAAACAGAACCTGCTGACCAGGACCCACTTCATAATTCTCAGGGCTCAGTGGAAAATGAAAATATGGAGCCCCTTGTTCAAAAATTAAACATTTTTGTGCAGCCTCAGAGGAACCTTAAAACAAGGCTAGGGTTCCGTGTACCTGTGCCGGAGGACACCTGCCTGTGAAACGCCATGACAGCCTTGACTCAGGCCGGTGCTGGGGAACTTTGCTTCCGTGCTCAGCCCACTCTGTCTGCCTTGCAAGGGCTGTTATTCCCACCACTGAAAAGATAATGACACTGCAGGTTCCTCGTGACCGATGGCGGGGTCACTGGACCTGACGCATACAGGCCATGACACCCTCCACAGAGCTCTATTGATCACGACAATAAACTGAGGAAAGAGGAGCAAGAAATACTGAGGAAAGGAAGGCCTGGCTTAGGACAGAGCAGGAGTCACCACCTTTGCCTGGGGAAGTCAAAGAAGGCTGACTGGAGGAGGCGTCATCTCTGTGGGGTTCAGCAGGAGTCCCTGCTCAGATGGCAGAGGGGGAGCTGGGAGAGAGGCTGCTGTGGGGTCCTATCGGCCACCTGCATTCCTTGGGGGAGTATCACGATTCACATGCAAACATCACTGGTGGTGGAAACAGAACCGTACTCAGTGCACGTGGGCATTTGCAACACGTGCCCTGGAGCTGGGAAGGGCTCGGCGTGGAGCTCGGCTGCCCTGACCACGGCCTGATTGTTTCCTGCTTTGCTGAATTTCAAGCCCTAATAGCCTGGAGGCCCTGGAGAAGGTGCCAAGGGTACCTGGGCCCGGGAAAGGCTCCTAGGGACAGCTCTGGGTGCCCACACTAGGGTCATATCATTATCAGCACCTCTAGCCTTTCCCTGGTCCTTTTTTGGGACTGGCTCATGGTCTCTCATGGCATCCTGTCCTAGCAACCCTCTGGTGGTCCCTTGGCAGGAAGTGGCAGCGCTGGGCCTAGGATACAGCATCAAGGCTGTCGTGGTGGTAATGACATTGAGGCTCAGAGTGGCCCTACAGCTCAGAAATGGTCATGATTCCCGTATCCCAGGCAGCCACAGGGCACAGCCCACGTTCTTAACCCTGGCTGGGCCCTGGGAGAACAGAGTTCAAATCTTGGCTCTGCCACATAGGAGGCTGTGACCCTGAGCAAGTCCTTAAGCCCTTGGTTTCCTCATCTGTAAGTGGGGTGGGGCAGGACCCTCAAGGCTAGATGCCACTGTGGTTCCGGGCTCACATCTGCTCCACCTCTGCCCTGTGGGCCGGCAGTCTGGGGGCTTGGCTTTGCTGATGGGCATGCTCTGTGCTGCCCTGTCCCAGGGGGACTGCCCGGGAGCCGGCAGTGGCTGTGGGTGGGGAGGGGGCTGATTGTGGCACTTCCCACATAGCCAGCTCTGTCCTGGTTGTTAGGCCACAGAATGTTCTAGAAACTTAAGCTGAACACTGAAGGATGAAGATGATTCAGGAAAGAGTGGTAGGAGAAAGGCATTCTCGGCTAAGGGAGGAGCAGGGGCAAAGGCTGGGAGGGCTGGACAGACTAGGAGGAGCGTGTCCCTAGCCCAGGTCAGGTAAGGGGCTCTGACTGCCAGGCTGCACCGGAAGGCCTCTTTCTGCCTCACTGTCCCCCCCCCAGTGTCCCTGACTGCACCTCCTTATAGCCCTGAGAAGCCCCTTGGGGACTCTGCCATCATCCCCACCCAGCTCTAAGCCTCCTTCACCCACCACCCTGACCGCTGCTGGCCCCGAGCCACTCCTGCCCCCACTGCAGGCTGAAGCTAGTGGGACCTCCCAAAAGCAACTGCGATAATCTCAGCCGGCCCCCCTCAGTCCTCCTCTGAACCTCCCTGAACAGGTCCAGGTGTCCCGCGGCCCCTCACGCTGTTCTGCCACTAGCGGCACCCTTCCCTCCCACTGCCCGCCCACCTTCCCTTCCTTGCGGAGGCCCTGATTGCTTCCAGACCACGGTGGGCCTCTCCTCTCTGGTCCAGCCTGCAGGGCCCGGGTGCCTTTTCTGTGGTTCTCAGCACTCTGTTACCTCACACGTGGGGTGAGGGCAGAGAGCGGCAATTGGCTCCTCATTACCAGGCCTTGCGCCAAGCACTGTCTGAAGAAGGGACTCTTAGGATTCCTATTTGCCAGACAAGGAAACAGGCTCAGAGAAGTGAAGTCACCCCCTCCCAGGCCACACAGCAGGTGAGGAGCAGAGCCTCCCTCGGAGATCCACACCTGCTGCTCCAGCATGACCCCTGGTGGCTGCCCTGTGGGGAAGGGGGGCCCAGGCCTCTCTCCCCTGCCACCCGTCAGCCCCAGGCCCTGGAGTGCTGGGCAGCCATGCTGGGGGCCCACGTCGACACTCGTCATAACACTGGCTCTGTGAAGGGTTTAATTAACTTCCTGTTTCAAGTTGGGGGGGATAATGAGTTTTAAGCAACACGTGATACCATAAGGAGGTCACACAGCAGCAAGGATGTCAAAATAAATTAAGCTAGGGATCAGAGGCGGCCTGCAGGATGGGCAAGGGAGGAGCCAGGCGATGCCGGGGACAACTGGATGCCACCCTGAGGTGTCGGGGGCAGGCTGCTGCGGGGGGCTGGGGCTGGCTCTGGTCTGGGGGATGGGCTCAGGTGTTCCCTGTCTGAGGGGAGCAGAGGGTAGGACACAGCTGGTCCCCTCTGGGCTCGGCGAGACTCTCTGAAACAGCATCTCTAACAAGCCGTGCCCTCCAAGGCCCTGGGACACACGGGTTCTGCCTGGACACTGTCGTGAGGGGTTAGTGACCCACCCCCTTGTGCAGCTGCCCAGGTGTGGCCTATTTACCAGCCTGGTGCAGACAGGAAATATTATCTGGACGTTTCCGAAGGAAGAGAGTAGGGGTCAGGAAGCTCACACTTCCCCGTCCGCCTCCTTCCTTCTCCCTCCCCCTTCCTCCCACTCCAGCGCTGGCGGTACAACTGTGGACAGCAACAGGACGCGGCACTCGAGTCCAGCGGCAGGACAGCAGCCAGGATTAAGGAGCGGGCTGTGGGCGCCCCAGGGCAGATGCGTCTCAGTCCCGCAGCCTCAGGCCTGGGCACTGGGGTGCAGCCGTCATCTTGGCAGGTGGTTAGGGAGGCCGCCTCTGAGCAAAGCCCTGAAGGAGGGGAGGGAGGGAGCCAAGTAGACGGCGTGGGGAGAGGCTCTGGCCAGAGCCAGTGAGCCCCAGCACTTAGCCCTCGGAGGGAGCCCAAGAGTCAGGGCTGGATTGGTTTCTGATGACTGCTGTACCCAGGGGGGATGGTGAGGCCCTGGGCACTCGCCCTCCTGTCTGGGCCCAGCAATGGGCCTGGGTCTCTCAGCAGCTGAGACAGAGGCGTGTTCAGGCCCAGTTAAACCTATGGAGGGCCCTGTCTGCATCCTCTCTCAGCCGGGGGCTCCAGGGAGGAGGCCGGTGGCCTTGAGCTGCAGCCCACAAGGCCAGGCCAGCTGGTCAGGGAGGCAGCCATTGGCCCGTGGGAAGGGGCTGTGGCCTTGGGTGCCCAGGCCCAGGCTGGAATGCTTGGCGTGGCTGCTTCTGGGCAGTGGTCCTGTAGCCACAGTAGCAGGACCCTGGGCCCGCTGGCCACCCACCAGTCAGGCAGAGAAATGGCGTCTTGCGGGGCGCAGCCTCAGGTTCAAGACCAGAGCCCACTGTGGCACATTCTCAGGTGACACGGACAGGATCCACAGCCTCCAGGTCCTGTCCCCCCACGGCGGTGCTTGGAGGGATCCCAGTGACACGGACCTGGCCCATCGCTGGTGGCCCTCTCTGTGGGACTCCGGACGTGCGGATTCTTCTGCCTATGTGAGCGTGGCCTTCTACACCCTCTCCCTGGAAGGTTGGGTTCTCTGAGCTGTCTGTGGCCCCGAAGCCTAGACAAGCCCATCCTAAGGATGTTCTCCAGCCATTCCTGGTGGACATGCCCACTGGCCGCCCAGGCAAGCCTCCCGCTTCATGGGGTCTGGGGACGGGGCCCAGAGATGGGGCCTGCCGCCTGCTCCATTGCCGGCTCTCTCCCTCCCGCAGCCCTGTCCCACGTGCCCGAGCAGAACCCCACGTGCTCTCCGGGCTGTCCCTGCCACCTGCCACTCCTCACCTGCTCCCAGGCACTATCTTCTCTCCGGGCCCATGTCCGGACCGGTGGGGCCAAGGGGTCACTGGGGTCAGGCTTTGGGACCTGGTGGAGTGCAGTTGTCAGATACAGCGTTCACGTGACCTTGCTGCTGACCCTCAGGCTGCCCTGCTCCTTGCCCCTTGCCTGGCAGCTCTGGGGGATCTGGTAGTCTCGGGGTGAGGGGCACTCTGGCTTCCTAGAGGGGGCGAGCCAGGCCCTTGGGGCCCAGGCAGAAGGGCTCTGCCTGAGGATGGTGGGCCTGTGGGGGCTGGGCTCTGACTGCTCGGGTCCTAAGGGAGCCGTGGCCCCTGAACAGGGTCTGTGCCCACCAAACCCTCTCTTACCCCATCCGGCCCGCTCCCACAGCTCACATGGGGCCCTTCAGGATGCCCACCCCGGACCCCTCGCTTGGGCCGGTTCCCACAGATATGCCCAGAATCAGTCAGGTGTGTGGCTGTGTGTGTGGGTGCTTGTGTATGGTTGTGTGTATGTGGTTGTCTGTGTGGCTGTGTGTGTGGCTGTGGTTGTGTGTGGTTGTATGTGTGCTGTGTGTGTGTGGCTGTGTGTGTGGGTGCTTGTGTGTGGCTGTGTGTGTGGGTGCGCGTGTATGGTTGTGTGTGTGGTTGTATGTGTGGTGTGTGTGGTTGTGTGTGTGGCTGTCTATGGTTGTGTGTGTGGTGGTGTGTGTGAGGCCTGGGAACAGTGCACCCCTGTGTGCTGTGAGCGTGTCTCTGAGCCCTTTGGTGAGGACGAGGGTGCCCCGCGTACCCGTGATGTGCGCCTGTGGTACCTGAGCTGCCCTGGCCCCACCGAGCTGGCGAATGCTGCCACCTGCTGGCCAGGCGGCTACTGTCCACACACGGGCTCACAGCCCCGCCGTGGGCTCAGGACCCAGGAGGGCAGGCTCACTCATGTCCTGCCCCGAAGACTAGAGCTGAGGGGTCCCCGATGTCGTGAGCCTCAGCACCCATGGGCACGTGACCCTGCAGAGCGCCAGGCTCATTCCCTCCCCCGCCAATCACAGCCTGTGGCAGGGCCTGGATGCCCCATTGTGTTTCCAGAGACGTGGAGGCTGGCCCGAGGCTGACCGAGGCATGGCGAGCTGGGCAGAGGCACCTAGTGCTGCAGACCTGGCCGACCCCACAAGGTGTCCACCACCAAGCCCCCGGATGGTGTTTCTCAAGTGCGGCTCTGAGCCCACTGACTCCACCCACTGCAACCCCAACCCCCAGCTGGCACCCCTTGTCAGCTGCTGGCTTGCTCTGCAGCCCACAGTAGGTGTGTAAGTGCCAGATTGAGGGAGGCAGCCTGCTGGGCAGGGGGCATTGATGGGAGGGGCTGAGACTGAGGGCAAGGACCTGGGCAGAGTGTCCCTGGTGGATGGAAGTGTGGGGTCAGGGCCTGGTGGGACGAGGGGAGTGGTAGGGTGGGTGGGGCTGTGGGCAAGGTGGTCCTGCGCCGTGTGCAGGACCCGTTTCCCTGTGGATGGCGTGGCTCCCCTCCCACTGCCCAGCAGCAAGTGTGGTTGGGGGCCTGCTCTGAGAGATGCTCCCCCACTCTGCCCCCAACAAGCCCAGGCAGCTGTCAGGGGCCAGACAGGGATCTGCTGACCTCCAAGTGCTTGTCCCCAACACAGGGGTCTCTGGAGACATCTTCAGGACTCGGGGTCCCTAGGGGTCAGAGCCTGTGGTGGGGGGCGGTCTCCGGGTCTGGTCCCCCCTGCTGTCTGTGCTGACCTCCGGTTCCCTAACCCAGAGGGGCCCGCAGCACTGATGCGTTATCTTCGCCGTGTTAACGGGTCTGGGACCTGGTGGGACTGCTGCACTGCCGGTAGGCTCTGCAGGGCCAGGTGACTCGGGCAGGACAAGGGAGGCGGCTCGGCGGGGCAGCAGGGTGGGGCTGGTGGGAGGACAGAGGCCACGGCGGAGGCGCCCTGTGACAACAGTGGGCATATATTTGACAGCACGGATTGCTACGGTTTTACAGTACAACCTCAGAGCTCCCCCCACCCCAGGTTTATTCATCAGCACTAAAGAGGCACTCTGAGTGGCACACACACCTTCTACAAAAAAAGGCAGTTTGGGCTTGATTTGGTCTCTTTCAAAATATAAAAATTAGAACTTTTGACATACACACTGTACCTAAGGTTAAAATGAAGAAACAACAAAACAAACCGCAAACCTCAGAGACACCTAAGGACAGAAGGTAGCCTCTCCCCACCTCCTGCCCCCGTGAAGACACGATTCTGTGAAAAGGACATGCGTGCCGGCCCCTGGTCGGGTCAGTGCATGAGCCGGCCTTGAGGGTCCCATCTGGCTGCTCCGACCTGACCGCGGGGCTGGAGCCACACGCAGGCGGCTGGGAGCCAGTCAGGGCTTCTTGGGCCGCTGGTGCCTTGGGCAGCCTGCGTGACCCCTAGCGCCTCTTGGTCCGACCCCATCCCCCAGGTAAAACAAATCAAGGAAGCCTGTATTCACATTACATGAAAATAGCACCAGAAACTTCAGAGTAAAATTGCTCATACTTGCAGCAGAGAGCTCCGTGTAGGAGGCAGGCTCTAGAGAGGGCAACTGCGGAGGCTGGGGTGGAGGTGGTGGGGGTGGAGACAGAGGACCAGGGGTCAAGGTGCACTAGAGACCAGCTTTTCTGTCAGCAGCACGGACAGTGGCCTCACAACCCTGCGGTCAGAGGCCTGTTGTGCTCTATGGGGCTGGGCAGCTCAGAGATGGCTCTTTGGCCCCCATCTGATTTCTAGGGTCGCTTTGGAATTCCAGCAACAGCAGCAACGACACTAAGATGGAGGCTGCCACCATCTGACTGGCAGCTGCCTCAACTTACTTCCTGTTAGATGACAAGGGTGGGGGAGCCCTGTGGAAATCCTCAAAGCGAGGGGTTCTGTGGCATACTGGGCCTTAACTGTGGGGCACATGGGGCTGGGGGGATGAGCCACTCTCTCCTTAACTTCTTGGTACTGGATAAACAGCTGCATGGCCTCAAAGAGGCTGCAGCTGGCCCAGCCCTCACCCTCACCTACCAGCTATAAAGGGATTGCTGTCCACCCCAGGCTCTGCTCAAGGCATCACAGTTGCAGCTCTAACACTAAAGTCTGAGCATTTTCATGGTACATCAGATGGATTAAGATGTGGCCATCAGGCAAACTCTCAGACGACTGGAGCTCCTCAAAAAAAGACCAGGGTCCCCCATTTGTGAGTTTGTCTCCAATCCCACTCCCAGGCACTTGCTGGCTCCTATAAATTACTCAGAAGAGTCCTTTTTCAAAGGGATCTTGAAACTGGTTAGTCTCTGACCGAACAGCTGGCTGAGGAGGTGGCTCTGGGACTCGGCTGTGCGGCAGGCCCGGGGGTTAGGGGGTTCCGCACTGTGGACAGCCCCACCCTTCCTGGGGGGCCTGTGTAGAGGTCTTGTCTGGGGGAGGGCCTTGCTCAGCCCCTCCTTGCTGTATCTGAGGTCCCCGTGGGCATGGCCGGGCTCCCGCTTCTGCACCTCTGAGGATTGAGGGAGCATCGAGCTGTTCTGGCTACTGGGCCTGGGCTTGGGCTTGGGCTTGGCGGGGATCACGCGGCTGGGAGTTGCCTGCTTCCGGGGAGCCCGGGGGGGTTTGTTGGGGGCCAAGGGGCCTTTGCCCAGGCTCCCCACACCTTCGCTCCTGGCTGGCTCTGGGGCCCGGCCTTTTCTCTTCTTCTCACTGCTGTCTGCGTCCTCCCTGGGGCCCAGGCTCCCTCGCAGCCCCTGGCCACCAGCTTCCCTTGGCCCCTTGGGGTAGCCTTTGGCTAGGGCACGAGGGAGGGCCTTGTCTGGGGCAGGGCCCTGGCCTGGGCAGTCGGGCTTGGCTGGGGTGGTGGCTGTCTCGCTTTGGAGCCGTCCACTGGCTGGCTGGGGCTGGCTGCCGCCCACTGCCTTGGTGCCCTGCCGGGGGCCTCCAGCACCTTGAGAGCCTGGCTTGGCTTTGAGGGGGGTGGGCTTCGGCTTCTCAGTGCCACGGGGGAGTTCACTGGGCACTGGGCTGGCTACCGCCTTCTTCAGTTGTCCTGGGACCTTGGGTGCTTTGTTGGGGGTGGATGAGCTTGACCTGTCCTTTGATAAACTCCCGCAGCCCCTAGGCTTGGGGGCACTGCCTCTGTGGGAGGGGCCCCCTGTCGCCCCTGCAGGCACCGCATGACACGTGGACACCTGCTTCTCCTTCCAGAGCAGAGAGGGGGCTTCCGGGTGATTGTCAGGGGCACATCTGCCAGGTGCACTTGGGGTCCTGTGTTTCCCTGAGAACGGGCCAGCTGTCCTCTTTTCCTCTACCTCTTGGTCTGCGGCCCCCAGCAGGGGCAGAGAGCCCCCCGGCAGGAAAGCCTGCTGGAGGAGGTGCTCAGGGCTGCCTGGGGAGGCCTCATCCTCGGAGCTCTCCAGGGCCTGGTCGGGCTTGTGGCCATTTTTGCCATTAGCCGAGGCCGCTGGGAAAGGAGACAAGGATGGGGGCAGGAGCTCCTGGTGGTCTAGAGGGTCTATGGGCTTTTCTGGGGTCCCGGGCTGCCCGTTGGTGGTGCCGGGAGCTGCCTCTGGGCAGGGCTGGAGCAGGGCTGGGAGGGACCCCTCACTCGGGGTGGGGCTGCTGCCCTGGGACAGAGGCCCATTCGCGCTGGACCTGGCAGGGCTGCTGGGCGCAGCCACCCTGCGCCGTTTGCTAGGCAGCGTGCCCTCTCGGGCCGAAGCCTTCCGCCCGGGGGCGCCGGGCCTCCTCACGCCGCGGAACGTGAAGGGCTGCTGCCCCTTCCTCCGGTGTTTGTCCATATGCCGGTCGAACTGCTCCTTTTTGGCGAAGGTGTAGTTGCAGGAGCTGCAGACGAAGGACCGTTTGCTGATGTGCGTGACATTGGCGCAGAGCTCGCAGGCGTACAGCGGCGTGTGCGCCAGCTCCAGCTCCCCGCTCAGCCCGTGTTCGCCGCCCAGGTGCGCGCGCAGCTCCTGGTGCTCTGGGTAGACGCGCGGGCACTGCGGGCACAGGTAGACGCGCTGCGGGCTGTGCACCGCCAGGTGGCGCTGCAGCTTGAAGGGCTTGGGGAACCGCTTCCCGCAGTGGTGGCAGTCGCGGGCCGGGTCCTTGCAGTCCTGGTGCACCGGGACGGCCGGGAGCGGGGGCTCGCCGTGGGGACGGGCTTCAGGGGACGCGCCGCCGGCCGGGATCGGGCGCGCGCAGGCGGAAGGGCTGCCCTGCGCCGAAGCGCCGACCGCGTCGCAGCCGCGGCTGCGGGCCTGGGGCCTCCGCCGCTCCCTCGGGAACGCCTTCCCGGCTCCCGCGTCCGGCCCCGACGCCTCTGCGCAGCCCTCGCCTGCCTTGCCGGAGACTGAGCGCTTGCCCCGGTGGGATCTGGAGGCCTGCCCCGCGATGCCGCTCAGGAAGTGCGTGACTACGTCGCCGCCCTCCCAGCATGAGGGCAGGTCCCCCAGCGACCGCCGCGCCTGCCCCTTGCGGGCGAAGCGCACGGCGTGTTCCCGCAGGTGCTCGTTGTACATCCAGACGTCGGACACCTCCCGCAGGCACATGCCGCAGGCCCACAGCCCTGCCTTGCTCTGCACGTGCTTCTCCAGCAGGTGCTCCCGGAGCAGCTCCCGGGAGCCGAACCTGCGCTCCACGCACATGTAGCAGGTGGGGGGCGGGGAGGGGCTGTGAGCCAGCTTGTGCAGGTCCAGCTCGCCCAGGCCGTGGAAGCGCTGGAAGCACACCCTGCACTTGTAGGACGCTCTCCTGGCCTTGGCATGCTGGCTTTCGCCTGTGGCCCTTCTTGCCCTGTCCGCCTCCTCTGTCCTGCTCCGTGGGCCCTGGGAACCGGCCGTGGCCTTGACATCCAAGAAGCTGGTGCTGGGGAGACCCACAGGGTCTTCACAGGGTCCCAGGAAGCACAGGTCCTGTATCTCCAGTTTGGTGCCAAGCGTCTCCAGGTCCATGACACTCCTGGGCACCCCACAGTCGTAGTGCTCTCGCTCCAGGTTGGGGGGCTCAGGGCTCACATCTCCTAGAGAAGAGGTGACCTCGTCCGCGGGGGCCTGAAGCTCCAGGCCTCGCCAAGCTGCCGGGACCATGTGTAGCTCGGGGATGTTTTCTGACGGGTGGCCCTCAGCGCAGCAGGGGTTTGCCTCCAGGTGGGGCTCCAGGGCCCACAGGCTGGGGCCTGGGGCCCAGGGGTCGATGCCCGGAACCTTGCTGTTGAGGAAGCCCTCCAGGAGGAAGGACTCAGGCAGCTCGGTGGCCTCATCACCCCATGGGTCCTCGTGGGACAGGCAGAGCGAGCCAGAGTCACTGAGGTCTGTGGGCAGGCGGGCAGAGGACAGAGTGACACTGCCCCCTACTTGGCCACTGGGCTCCACCCGGGGCGGGGGCTCCGACTTTTTACAGCGCTTCCCATAGACACGGGGGTTCTTCTTCCGAGCCAAGCGGTCTCCCAGGGGGAAGAGCTGGGAAAAAGAGGCCTCATCATCCAACAAGCTCAGAGGGTCCCCATGCTCCGGGCCGGGGGCTTTAGGAGCCATGCCCTCCTGCTCTGAGACACCCTCTCCTGGGCTGTGCAGGGGGGCCTGGGAGCAAGAACTGCTGATGGTGCCGCCTGCTTCAGAACCATGAGTCTCAGGGGGGCCCTGGGGGGCCCAGGGGGGCCCCTGCCCCTCCCAGACACCATGCCCTGATCTGCTGTTGGCCTCTCTACTGTCCCCTGCAGGCTTACCCCCAGTCTCCCTCAGTGGCTCTTCACAGATGCCAGATGTCCTGGTCTCTCTGGGTCCCCCACACCCTCTCACCAGGGCTGCCTTCTGCTCCCCTGGCCCTTCCCCCGGAGGCGCCCCCTCCACCATCCTTGGACGAGCCACCCAGTCCCCAGGTGGCTTCTGTGCAGGTGTCTCCTCCAGGTCCGTGGCCTTGGTCTCTTGCTCTGTTTTGGGTGAGGGGCGGCGGCAGCTGGCAGTGGAGGTGGATGGACTCCAGCAGCTTCCGTCTGGAGTCACGTTGGCAGGGACCTGGGGATTGCTCTCCTCCCGGAACCTTCTTGCTCTGGGCTTCCTCGCTTTCTTGTTAGATTTCCCCTCTGACTCGCTGGGGAAGTCTGTGGGCGGTCTGCCACGCCTCTGGCCCCCGCCTTTCTCTGCCTGTTTGGGTCGGAGCTCTTCCCTCCCCAGCCAGTCCTGTTTCCTGGGCTCTGTAGGCCTCACGTCCACCCCTTGCCTGATTGTATCTGGGGTGTACGGCTCCCAGCTTGGGGGACAGCCTGGAGCTCCTAGAAGGCTGAGCCCCTGCCTGAGTCCCTTGGATGTCTCGGGACCCAGGGCATCCTCAGGGGCTGTAGAGCCACGAACAGGGGGCGCCGCCCGGGCCTGGCTGGGGTCTCCCGCCAAGCGCCCAGGTTCCTCCTTCCCCAGCGCTCTGCGATTCTTCTTCCCGGGGCGGTGGCAGGTCTGGGGAGTAGGTTGGGGCACTGGGCTTGGCTGGGATGCAGCACCCTTGTGCAGCCCATGCTTCCTGGCTCGGTGGCGGCTCAGGCCTGGCCTGGAGCGGAAGGAAGCTGAGCAGACCTCGCAGGTCACTGGCCGCCCGCTGGGGGCTCCGCCTCTCCAGTGGCCATTCTCAGTGAACACCGGCTTCTTTTTAAAGCCACGCGGCTTCTGTCTGAGGTTCTGGGGATTGAGGACATCTGCCTGGGGTCTCTGGTGGAGGGCACTTTGGGGGGAGTGGGCTCTGGAATCGTTGGTTGTGCTGCCTGGGCAGAGCTCTGTGGAAGGGCAGGTCACTGGCACACCCCTGGCACCAGCCTCGGATGCCTTGGTAATGGCAGGGGGCCTGGCCCCAGGCATCTCCAGGCTCTTCTGTCCTTGGAGGCTGGCCAGAGCCTTGCCTTCTTGGCAGATGTGGAGATCTGGCCACGTGGCCCCCCGTGTGGAAGGGTCAGTGGGCACAGTGGTGACACCCTGGCCTTCCCTGTTGCCTAGGGGTTCAGAGGAGGAGCCTGTGGGCACCCCATCTGGGTGCATGATGGGCAGGACTCCCCTGGGGTCTGACGACTCAGCCCTGGGGCCTCTGAGTGCCCCCAGGACACCAGTGGTGTGGACGCTGGGCAGGGCAGCAGCCTTGACAGTCACTCCTGGGGTGCTGATGGTCGTTGGGTGGGGAGGGGTGGCACGGGCAGGGGAGTCTCTTGGCCTCTCTTTTTTGGAAGCTTCTAGGGTTTTTGACACATGACCTCTAGGGCGGGCCCCTCTGTGGGCGGTGCTGACGATGCTGATGAAGCTGGGCTCCTTGGGAGGGTCTTCCAGGGGGCTGCCGTCCCCCAGGAGAGGGTGGTGAGCCAGGCTTTCCTTGAGGCCACAGTGGCTTGTCTTCAAAGAGGGGGACGCTGCCAGGGGTGCCGCAGTGCCTGCGGGTGCTGGGCTGCAGTCGGCCCCTTCTGGAGGTGTCCAGGTGGGAGAAGAGGCCGACAGAAGCTGAGGGCTGGCAGCGCCCCCGTGGGATGGAGACGCTGGGAGCAGGTCCCTGAGCTCCCCTGAAGGTGCTGCGGGAGGGCCTTCCTGCTGTAGGGGCTTGAGGCCGCAGGGATCAGAGGGGGCTGCAGAGGCGGATGAAGGGGTGCGGCTGGCCAGGTCCCTGGTGGGGGGCTCTGGGCTTTCCCCAGTGAACAGCAGATGCTTTCTAAGGCCTGGGCCAGCTGCCACCGCATCCAGAGTCCAGTCCCCGGGCCTGTCTGGGGTGTGGGCTGCCACCAAGGCTGGGACTGAAGAGTCTGTCTCAGAGGAGGTGGGGCTTGGGTTGTCCTGTGCCTCGTTGCAAGGGCCCATGGCTGCCCTGCTTCCCTGGAGCTGTGCCCCCAGCTGGTCTGCAGCCCTGACCAGCCCGGCCGGTGTGGTTTCAGGGTCGGCACTGGCTGTGGTGCAGCTGTCCAGTCTCCCTGGCCTCCCTCGGTCGCCTGGCTGCAGGTGGCCAGCTTCGGCTCGGCCCCTGGGCTTCTCGGCCTGGCCATGTGTGCCTGCATGTCCATCTTCGTCTGGCTCCAGCTGACATCCGGCCACGGTGGTCATCTGCATGTCTCCCAGGGAGCCCAGGGCAGGGCTGTGGGCCACTGTCCCTCCTTCCTTGCCATCACCTCCCAGATCTGAGGGATTGCTGTGCAGAGGGCTCTGGGTGTCAGCAGGGGGGGCTGCCCTTGAGACCTGGGCATCATCTCCCCTCTCAGCTGCTCTGGCCACCAGGAGCTGCAGCTGATGAAGTGGGCTGGAGGCTGGGTCCTGGAGCCTCCTGCCCGGGCTGGGGTTGGGCGCAGAGGCACAGCTTGGAGAGACTCCTACTGGCACAAACTCCTCCTCGCCCTCATGGCCAGCGCCTGCTGCGACAGGGGGCAGGAGACCTGTTCCTCCTGGCTCACCTGTGCTGCTTACAGAGTGCCCCCTGGGGACGCTGCTGTGGATGGCAGCAGAAGGTGGGGTGGCGCCCAGAGGCAGAAGCTCGGCACCCCGAAATGCCAAGCCAGGCGCTAGATGGGCAGTGGGGCTGCTGAATGCCGCCAGCTCCAGAGGATCTTGACAGGGCCCAGGTGCCTTGCGGGGTCCCGGGGAAAGCCCCCCTCTCGGTGGGCAGGGAAGGAGCAGTGGGACGCTTTGGCCATGTTGTGTTCTGGGGGCCCCGTGACCCTTAGGAAGCGAAGGCTCCAGGCTTGGGCAGCGCTTCGCTAAACTCCCCACATCTGACACGGGGTCCGGTACGCAGACTTCCTGGTGGGCCCTTTGGCCTCCTTCGGCTCTGGGGAGCCTTGTCTTTGAGACTCTGGCTTTCTGCACGAATTGGAAACTGAGGCTGGCCCCCACGGGGCTGGAAGGACCCTGAGGAACCACGTCCTTGTGGGTGCTGGGGGCCAAGGCTGCTTCTCCTAGGGTCAAGGGTGAGGGCCACTCCTCCTGGGGGCTCGCCAGGGCGCCCCCCATGGTGTCCGCCCCCTCCCCGTGTGGACTCGACTCCCCGGGACCAGTGGTGCTGGCCCTGCACGGCTCTCTGCTCTGCAGCTGACTCTCCAGTTCCGTGACCAGCCGTTTGATTTCCAACTCCTCCTCGGACAGGTCGCAGGTAGCTGTGGTGCTACCCTCGACAGCCCTGGTGGGCAGAGCGCTAAGGCTGGCGGCCACGGGCCCTTCACTGGGACACTGCTGACTGAGAGTCTTTTCCCCCAGGAGGCTGGGAAAAAAGCCCGGATGGCTGGGTGGCACCGGGGACACTTCCTCCAGCAAGGACCAGCCCCTTTCAGGCAGAAGCGAGGGGTACGGTGGGTCTAGCTGGGGTTTCCTCGGGGGAGGGGCAGCACACGCACGCAGCACATGGGTGTCCCTGTGCCCAGAGAGGCTGCCGTAGGTTGGCAGGTGGAAGTTGTCCCTGGGCGGCCCTGAGGGGAGGGGCGTGGGCTCCAAGGCCAGCGCCGATTGGTCTCTGCCTGGGTCTGTGACGCCTGTGTAGGGCGGGCTCCTGGGCGGCTTTGGATCCGGGGAACTGGCATTGTGGTCATCCTGGCGTAGGCGTGCCCTAATGGCTTGTGGGCTGTCTGGGGCTGAGGAGTGGGAGCCCAGGTCTTTGTGGAAACAGCCGGCCAGGTCTTTGGGTCCAAGGAACAGCTCACTGCGGGGGCTGCTGTAGGGCTGAGGCCCCTTTCTGGCAGCTGGAGCCTCCATGGACTCTCCAAGACCAGGGTTCTTCACAAAGAGGGTGCTGGGGTCCAAGTGGACCGTGTGGACAGCGTTAGCGACAGGCACCAGTGATTCTCCGGATGGAGAGGCAGGCAGGTCCTCTCTGTCCTGAGAGGTGACTGGCTCCAAGCACCGATGTGCACCCAATGTGGGTGAGCTTGCGAGGGGCAGCACTGTGTCCTCCCTGTGGAGCTGTGGTCGCTCGGGGGCTGGGGGGCAGAGGCCGCCTCCCCTGCAGGGAGCTGGAGAGGAGTCTGGAGCCTCCTTGTGAAGTTCCGTGGCATCAGGAGGAAGGTCATCAGCGATTTCAGGGGTCTCAGTGTCTTGAGGGAAGCCCGGAGGCGGAGGACTCTCCTCTGGGGTCTCGGCACCAGTGAGATCCTGTAGGAGAAGCTGGGGGCCTTTCTCCTCCGGGTCCACTCCAGCCTCTGGGCTGTGCGACCGGCCCTGGGCCCTGGGACTCTGGCTGAGGCCTGGCTCAGGCCTGCCCAGCTCCTCGGGGCCCGGGTAGCCCCCAGACCTCGCAGCCTCCTGCTTCACCACCTTCCTGGGTTTCTGCTGCTGCCCGTCCTCTCTGGGGCCTGGGGTCAAGTCCACTTCCTTCCTCTTCTCGCCCCGGCGCCATCGCCGGCCGCTGGGGCGGGGCCGGCCTCTGAAGCGGGAGCCCGGGGGCCTCGGTCCGTCCTCCTCCTCAGACTCGGAGGCGCAGTCGCAGTGCTGGGGCCCGCCATCCAAGGCACCCGGGGCTGGGCTGCGCCCACCTGCCCGGTTCTTCTGCTGCACGATCTTGTGGATGAGCTCCTTGCTCCAGGTGCCGCCCCGTGCCCGCCTCCGCCTGCAATCCTGGCCGGGGGACAGTCGGAGGCGCCGGGAGCTCCTGGTCTCCACCAGCAGGGCCCGGCCCCCGGGGTCTGTGTGGCTCTTGGGGGCCTGGGTTCTGAGATCCCGCGGGCGGGCCTCAGCCCGGCCTTTCCTCCGTGGCCTCAGGCGGGCGGCCCTGGAGCCCCTGCCAGGCCTCTTGGTGGTGTTAACTGTGTCCAGCTCTTTCCGAAACAACTTGAACCGCTTTCCTCTCCTCTGCTGGCCAGCCAGGCTGGCCCCATCTGTCTCTGCAGGTGCTGGGCCCAGGGAGCGGGTTTTGGGCCTGGGGCCGGCTGGGTAGCCCCCATCCCCAGGCTGGCGGGGCTGGGTCTCCAGCGGGACATCCGCTGCTGGGGGTGGGGCTGGGGCTGGGGCTTTGTTATCTGGTGTTGTCCCCAGCCTGGCCTTGGGGGGCTGCCCGGCAGCGGGGCCCTTGGGCCCCGAAGGTTCCTCGTCAGTGAAGACATCAATGAAGCTGCTGTCGATCTCAGGGTTGTCGGACTGGTACTCCAGGCCATTGAGTGCCTCCGTGATGAGGCTGTCCAACTTGGCAGCGTCCTCCAAGTCCAGGTCCCCTGTGGGGAGCGGGAAGGGGGTGGCGGTAGAGCTGGGCAGGAAGCTTGTCCTCATGGAGTCATCTCTGCCATCGGGCCGGAGGTCTCCGCCCAGCAGGAAGGGAGCTGTCCTGGTGTGGCTGAGTGGGCTTGGGGTCCTGCCAGCGGGCACTCTGGGGGTCGCGGGGAGACCCGGGGGCTGCTGGTGGTTGTCCTGGGCCCTGGCTGGCAGCAGGCTGCAGAACTGCCGGTGGCCCAGGAAGGCGGCCAGGCTGCTGTAGTTCCGGTCACACTGCCTGCAGGTGAGCAGCACGTCCAGCTGGTCCAGGCTGGCGCTGCTGAGGGGAAAGTGGTGGGCGGAGTAGGGGGGCGGCCCCTGGGGGAAGCCCTCCAGACTCGCACTGCCCGCCTGGAGCCCCGAGTTGGGGAACGGGGTCTCCTCCAGCCCCTCTGTGGGGAAAGGGAAGGTCTTGGCTGGCTCTGGCTGGTAGTGGATGGGGAGGCTGTGTGAGGGCTCGGGGGATGGGAAGGGGCTGCCAGCTTCCTGGGGGTGAGGGGCAGGGTGGAAGAAGGCAGAGGGCGCGAGCGGCCCAGGCACCTGGCTCTCATCCGAGCTGGGGTTGGCTGGGCTGCTAGACAGTGGAGAGAGTGATGAGCAGGTGCTGCTGGCCGTGTGGGTGGCCGGGGAGGGCAAGGGGGACTCACTGGGGGAGGCTCCCACCACCCTGGGTGGGGGCAGGCCGGGGGGTCCCCGGGGTGAGGCCTGTGGCTGGGCTGCCCCAAAGAATAGGGGCTGGGCTCCCGGGTCCTTCAGCCCATTGTAGGCAAACAGGCCAGGGGAGCCACTGCCGTGCTGGCCCGGGCTGTTTCTCAGGACGGCCAGCTTCTCGCCTGGCCCGGCTGTCTTGCCCATAGCACCCGGGGCTCCCTGGCTGCCCCCCTGCCACTCGGGGGCCCCTGGGGGGAAAGGCAGCCGGTTTAGCATCTCCATTCGGTGGGAGCTGGGTCCGGCGGCCGGAAGCACCTGGGGCCAGGGCAGCGGGGGGCTCTGGGGCAGGTTGAGCCGCTGGCCTGGGCTGGGCTGGGCTTCGAAGAACGTGGTGGCTGGGGGACCCAGGGGAGGTGGAGGGTAAGGGGCCGGGGCGGGGTCCCACAGCGGGGGCAGTCTGGCGGTGGGAGGCCCTGAGGCGGCCAGCTCTGTGTCCCGAGGCCCTGGGCTGGTGCCCACTCCACTGGCTCCGGGGCTTCCATAGGCCTGCCCTGGAAACTGCCTCTGGGACAAGGAGTTTGGGGGCCCCCTGGGGCTCCCTAGCCCTTCATGGGCCGAAGGAGGTCTCTCAGGGAGCACTTTGGTCATGGTCTCGTGCAAACTGTCCCGGAAGGTGGCTGTGCTCTCCGAGAAGGGGTTGGAGGCCGGATGAGCAGCACTAGGGGGAGGGAGCACACCTCCAAGGTCGCTGGGGGCCTCCAGGACGCCGGGTCGGCTGGAGTAGCAGGGTGGGGGTGGGGGGGCCGGGCGGGCAGCCAGGGGGTAGGCCGGGCCCGTGCCCACTGCTTCCGGCCACGCTCCCCGAGGCTGGTGGAAGGCGAGCACCACCGCCCGTTCGGGGTACTTGGGCCTGGCCGTGTCCTCTGGGAAGGGTCTCCGGCCGGCCCCCTGCAGCTCTGGGAAGGGGTACTGGAAGGCTGCCACCCCGGGGCTGCCGCCTTCTGGAAAGGGCTCCGGCTCAGTGGGGGGGACCCCAAAACTAGCACCTGGGAAGCTGTTCTCAGCTGGGGGAGGCCAGGCATCAGCCCCACTGGCCTGGAATTCCAGGTAGGAGGCTGGCCGACAGGGGCTAGTGCCCCTGCTCTGGGGGGCCCTGAGGGGTGGGGGCCCGGGGGTGGCACTCGGTGAGGTATAGTTGGTGGAGGTAAAGCTGGAGGGGGTCTCCTGGAAGCACTTTTGGAAGTTGAGCTCCTCCGGGGCAGGGGAGGCCTCGGCCCTGGGACGGCCGGGCCTGAGACCGGCTCTGGTCCCTTGGCTTGGGGGCATCTCTGCGTCTAGGGGCCGGAGGGCCTCGGGCTGCAGGCCCTCAGGGGTCTTCCCATCCAGGGTGGGTTTGGGCCTTGTGCTGGCGATGCTCAAACTGTAGAGCTGCTGGGGGCTGCCGGCTGCCCTGCCTGCCCGCTGGACACGAGCCTGCACGAGGTTGCTCCCTGCTGGGGTTTGGGGGCCGCTGGCCTTGCCGGGGCCGCTGCTCAGGGCCTGCGCTCTGGGCAGCGGGGCCTCGGCCACCCCCTTCCCATCCTGCTGCACCTGGGTCTTGGGGTCGTCCATGGCCTGGGTCCTGCTGCCCATGGCCTTGGTGGTCCTGTTGGCCAGGGCACTGATCTCTCCGGGGGGCCGCAGGGGGCCCCCCGTGCCACTGGCCGCCGGGCAGGGCTGCAGGTCTCCAGTCATGGTTGGGGGTGGCGCTCCGAGGGGCTGCTCCCCAGGCATGGCCCCTCCGTCCTGGGCGCTAGGAGGATGCTGTGGTCTGAGGAGGGCCGCAGAAAGCGGGCTGGGTGGCCATCCTGGCCCCTCGAGGAGCCCTGGAGAAGCCTGCTCGCATGGTCCTGACGAGCCTGCAAGAAAAGGACAGAGTAAGTGGGGGACAGTGGCTCTGTGGCTCTGTGGTGGTGTGGCAGGCTGGAGCAGAAGTGGTGGGCACACAGCCTTCCCTTTTAGGGGTGGCGGCTTGGCTCCGATGGTCCCTCGAGAGATGAGGGAAGATGAGCTCCTGCCAGACTGAGGAAGGGCTTAGTGGGTGGGGGTGGGCTGGGGGTGGGGAGGAAGAAGGCAAAGAGAGCGAATGCTGCTGGGGGCCGGAGGTGTGGGAAGACCCTGGCCACCCCTGAGCAGCCCTGCAGGGCGCCAGCCGGGCCCTGAGCAGGAAGGCCCCATGTGGCACGTTGCTTCCAGACCTGCAGAGGCCTCACAGTGGGGGTAATGGGCACCAGATGCCAGGGCAGACAGCCCAGGAAGGACAGAGGGCGGGTCTGGCCGAGGCTCCCACCTGCTGCCCCTGCAGCGGACCCCCAGCCTCCGGAAGCTGATGGCTCCTTTTCCTGGGCCCTGAGTTGACCTGCTGTTTGGGGCACACGTGTCTGCCGTGTGCTCATGACCCTCAAGCGAAGCTCAGCCCCCACAGGCCTCTGGAGAAAAGCCCCATCCTGAACGCTGAGCTTCTGGAGTGCAGGGAGATGCTGGGTGAGGGGAGCCCCAGGCCCCCCTTCTTGTCTCTGTGACCCCACAACCCCACTCCCACCCCAGGGCTGGGGGTCTCATTCTCAGAGGAAGCCTGGGGCTGGCTGGTCACCTCACTTATTTCCTTGGCTTTCCTGGGGCAGTCCAGGGAGGTCAGCCGCCAACTCCGAGGTCAGGGCAGGGACTCCTCGACTCAGGGGGTGTGGTCCAGGTGCTGGACAGCAGAGGGCATCCTGTCACCCACCTTGCCCCTTCCTCAGCCAGGCCAGTCCTGCCTACTGGGGAGGTCCTCCCTCCGAGGTGGAGGCCTCCCCCCTGCTCTGGGCTGCATTGCCCCAGGCGAGTCCTCAGCTCCCCTTTCAAGGTCTCCAAGGGTTGAGAGCCCTTGGGGGCAGGGCTCCTGGGTGCCGTGTGCTGAATGGATAATGATGGCAGAACAGAGGCCTGAGCTCCCGTGGGCCCTGCTGTGGACCAGGGCACAGAGTGCGTCCCATCACTCCTCTCGTTCTCTCAGTGGCTTGAGAGGTCAGAGCGTTATTGTCACCCCTGATTTATGGGTGAGATGCACTTCCCGAGTAAGTGAGCAAGATGGAGGGAGACGGGGCAGTGGGGCAGGTGGGGGCCGGGCCGGGCAGCTCTGGTGTCCACGCCGGCCATCCCTTCTACAAACCTGGGAGTCGGCCCTCAGCTGGATTGCTGCGCAGCTTCCTTGTGGGTAGGGATTTCTTGGCTGAAAAGAAAATGGGGAGCATGTCAGCATCACTCTGGTGCTTGGCTGGGGACCAAGAGCCCCAGGGGGAGCTGGCGAGGGAGCATAGAGCCTGCAGAGCCCCCGGAAAGCTGCTGAGGGCAGGGCTGTGGGGAGCTGGGTGAGCTTGGGGGACCCCCAGCCCTGGTGGGGCGGGGGCAGGGCTGGGCTGCAGGGCTGGGGTCAGCTGGCGGCCTTCACACTGGGTTAAGGGTGATTTTACATTTCTTGTTGTGGTATTTCATGTGCATAGATCACAGGTTCCTGTGGTTTGAAAGTCTGAAGTGAGAGGTCTCCACAATGCCCCCATCTCCACCCCCAGCCCACGGATATTCTTTCCCTGCCTAGCTGGGTCAGCACAGGAAGCAGCTTCTTGTGTTTCTTTCCAGAGTTTCTTGATGCAAATACCAGCAAATGTAAATAAATATTTCCATTTTCCCCCTATCTTCAAGAGACAGTCCACTGCACACACAGTCCACTGTGCATTACTTTTTGCATCTGAACCTTGGTGGTACCTCCACAGCACCCCTAGAGCAACTCCTGGCTGATGTCTGTCTATCCACCTCTCCACCAACACACAGCTATGGAACATTCTGTGGAACAGCTATGCCTATACCCAGACCCTTCTGGGTGGACAGATGCTGGGTTGTCCTCTCTGGGCCTTTATAAGTAGTAGAGCAATGAACACCTGTAAGGAGACCAGCAGAACAAACCCAAGGAAGAAACAGCATGGTCAAGGGCAAATGCACTTGTGATCTAAAGACATGGTCAGGTTAACCACTGTTGTGGTTTCAACATTTGGCCACAAATTCTTTGATCCTCCTCCCTCCAAAAGGTGGAGCCCAAGTCCCTCCCCTGCAACAGGGACTGGACGTGACGACTGGCGACTGATGAAAAGAATACCTGCCCAAATTCCGGACCCACAGAAACCCATAGATTTCAAGCTGCTATGTGTCACACAGCATTAGGGAACTACTAGGACAATTCTTGGTGGTTGTGCCGACTTGCATCCCCCCCCACCCCCGAGATGTGGAGAATCCTGAGATGTGGAGATTTCTGGCATCACAGGGCGGGAAGCGTGCCCTTGCCTGGAGTGGGGCAGGCCAAGTCCTGGGGAGGTCCTGCAGGATGCAGAGATCTTCCCTGCAGCTTCCCATTCACTCACTCACTCATTCATTTATTCATTCACTCACTCATTCATTGATTCATTCACTCATTCACTTATTCATTCACTCACTCATTCAGTCACTCACTCCTTCATTCAGTCACTCACTTCTTCATTCAGTCACTCACTCCTTCATTCATTCAGAGATCTTCACCATTTCTGCCAGACACTAGGGCAGGCGTCTGTCACATGGTGGTGAATGACTGACTCTGCCTCTGCTGTGAAACATCAACAGGAACCACAGATGAGGAAACTGAGGCTCAGAGAGGTCGTGTGACTTGTCCAAGTCACATAGCATGCAGCGAACATGGGGCGATGTGAGGCAGGGCTCCGGGGACCATGCTTGCCCCATGCAGGACCGAGTGGCTCTGCACTTTGGCCCCACCTCAGGGCCCCTCTCTTCCTGAGGTGGCCCTGCTCCATGTGCGGACCTGTGGGCAGAGCTAATGGGCCCCACATTCTGCCTGCCGCACCCAGGGCACCCCAGCCTGGCTGCCCCTTCAGGGACTTGACGGCCCGTCCTGGGTACTCAGACAGTAGGGCAGGCAGGGGGCAGCGTATGCCTGGTCTTGGGTTCCCATCCCTGCCCAGGCTCTTGGCAAAGCCCCCTGGTTCTGGCTGGTGTGGGTTTCAGCAGGCCGGGGGCCCCTTTGAAGTGGGGAGATCCAATCCCCCAGACCCTGGCCTGCCCCCGGGAACTCCAGGAGTGCAGGCGTCTCCTTTTCACTCAGAAACACCACCTGGCCCCAGCCTCTGGGTAACTCAAGCCCTCGGCGGTGCTGGCTGGCTCCGGCTGGGTATGGGTGGCAGCTCCTGGTGAGGGGTGTCCCGCTGTAGGCCTGGGCCCCTGCCCTCCGGTGCTCCCTCCCCATGGACCCCAGGCTGCAGCAGAGTCCAGGCTCTGCTCCTGACCCTCTGCCCTCACCTCTCCTTTCAACCTGCCCCATTTCAGCTATGGCCTCTTGTCCTTGATCTGGGCCCTCCTGCCCACTCCTGCCCACTCCCCCAGACCCTCTCAGGCCTTTGTCTAAGCAGTGCCCCTGCGCAGATGCCCCCACCTTCTCCCCCACCTTCCCAATTCCCACTCACTTCTAAAAGGGAGACCATTGGCAGGGGGGTCAGCTCAGCCCGGACTTGAATCCTGGCTCTAGCACTTCTGGCTATAAAATGGGATGACCACAGCTCTGGCCTCAAAGGCTTGTGGCTGGGAGGCTGGACGGAACCGCACACTAAACCCGCAGACGCTGACTCTGAATGCAGTCACTGCTCCTCCAGGCTCCTCTACAGCCTGCCTCTTCCAAGAAGCCCTTTCATTTATGTGTGTGTCCACCGGTGAAGCAGGAATGATTTTGGGAGCCCTCGGCAGGGGGCTGTCCCCCAACACTGGGTGTCTGGGCAGCTCAGCACAGATGGCCCTGCTGGGTCAGAGCTTTCTGCTCCACCACCCCCCTCGCTGCCAAGGCTCCCCGGGTCCTCCGGCCTGTTTCCTCTGCTCTAGACAAGGGGCTGGGGCTGCTGACCCCTCAGGCCGCCCATCTTCTGTGACTCGGGACCTCTGGCCGGCAGTAGACCTGGTTCTGGCCCTGCGGTCTCCTCAGTCTCCCTGCTGCCGACCTGCCCAGATGTGGGTGTGTTTAACTCCCCCGTTACAATGTCTGTCTCATCAGGGTGGGGCCACACCTTCTAAACAGGCAGGAACCTGGCCTTCTGGTTTCCACCTGTGAGGGGCGAGGCCCACGGTGAGGTGGGGTAGAGGTGTCTGCCCTTTCGTCCCCTTGTCCTGTCTTGGCCATGTCCCTGGTCCCCAGTGCCCTTGGGAAGTGGTCAGCATTGGACGAGGTTGTGAGGGTAGGCTGCATGCTTGCTCCATCCTGGCCTTGGCTTGGCGTCGCCCGTGTGTGGCCTCTGCTGGCTGGGCACTGGGTGACCGGACGGGCATGGGGAGCAGGTGTGGGCGTGGGCAGGCTGGGCAGCTGTCCCCTCTCCTGTATCATCTGTCCCTCCCTGAGGAGCTGGCAGCTTTAGGGGATGATGCAGAGGCAATGGCAGTGACTACAGAGGACCGTGTGAACACCACCTTGACCTCATGGCCCCCCTTCGTGGCCAGCGCTCACTCCTGTTACAGGTGGGAACAGAGGCTTGGAGAGGGGCTCGGTCCCCATGGGGTGAGGGCAGCACGGCGTGACGCCTTTTGGGGCGGAGCTTGCAGCGGCCGGTCGTGACCAGGGCAGAGGGAGGAAGCAGGGTCTGGCTGACAGTAGCGGGCACAGGGGTCTGAGAAGCCCCTCCGAGGTGACCCTCGGCCATGTGTGGCCAGGCCTTGGGTAAGGGCCCCTCAGGTACGGTGTGGGGGATGGGTCCCCTGGCCAGGAGGCGCGGTGGAACTGGGTTGGTGAGCAGGCTGGCAAGGGGGCAGCCACCGGGGGTCTTACTGGTGGATCAGGGATGCCGTGGACACACACACTCTAGGCCCACCCCCCCCATCCTAGACACCGATCAGGAGGCAAGACGTAGGTGCTGCTAGGTAGACCAGGCTGTGATGGGCAGCCAGGCACCAGCCTGACCAGGTGTGGATGGGGAAACTGAGGGTCCCAGAAGACTGGCCTGTCTAAGGCAGAGCCTGGAGTAGGACCCTGCCCCCTACCCTGGCATCCCCTTGCACCCTCTGCCACCCCCCGGACACAATGCTCCCCTGGGAGGCACCAACCCGGGCCCCTTTATAGACCCCTGCCTGCCTCTGGCTGCCCGTCCAGGCCAAGTGCCCTGAGTTGTGCCTCCCTGGACACTGGCCCTGCTGCCTGCCCACCCTGTGCCTGCACCACTGCTGGCCCGTGGCTTGGACCAGCCCCCCCCCATACCCCCCGCCCCCGCTGGCCTAATCCCTGATGGACACCCTGCACGCCGGCTCAACCAGATCATCTCTGTTCCAGGTCATCCCTGACTAGTGTGGCTGGAAAAGCATGAGGGGCACAGCCTTGGGCACCGCCCCATGACTGCCCCCCACCAGCCTCCCCGACAGGCCGCTCTCTTGTGGGCAGGCTGCCCTCCATGCCCAGCCCAGCTCCCTTCTCAGCCAGCCCCATGACAGGCTCCAAATCCTGGCCAGCAAGCGGAGCAGGGTGGCCGTCCCAGATGAGGTGGGGTCTCGGTCGGCACAGCCCACACTGAGGGGCTGCCGCGGCGGCTCCTTGTGACATTTATTTTACAAACATTCCCCTTTCCTTTTGCTTCAAAAGCTGCCGCTTTGCTTAAAAACTATCTGTTACCCGAGTGCTCAGATAAACCTTAGCAGGTAAAATTATATCTGAGATATGGCCCGAGGGTCTGTTTAAGAATCCTGGGCAAATTATCAGCTGCATTTATCTTAATTACTTTGGGGGAAAGTGGAGGCTGGTGTTGGATGGGACTGGGAAGCGGGGGTGCGTTCCACCTTATCGGGGTGCATATTTGAGATCCTTTAACAGGAGGCAGATAAGAGGAGCATGTGGGGAGAAAACGATGTCTTCACAATTGACAGGGAGGCGGCCGCGGGGCTGCCAGGGGTTCGTGCTGAAAGGCGGGACCCATTGCCCACGGAAGCCGCGAATGCCTCCATCCCTCCTGTTCCTCTGAGACCCATATTCGGGTGTGTGTGTGTGTGTGTGTGTGTGAAAAGGCTCCTGACTTAGTTCTTGGCTGATTCCTCCTAGAACAAGTCCCACAGCCTGCTGACACCACATGGCCGCACTCTGGACATGACGCAGAACTAGGACCTTAACTCTGACAGTGCTGGGAGCCCTGGAACTCCAAGCAGGGCCTTGAAGGAGGATGGAGCAGGGGGTGCAGAACGATTTGGGGCAGGGTGGACGCAGGAAGAGATGAGGGCTATCTGTCCACGCCTGGCTCTGCCCAAGAAGCCGCGCCCTGGCCTCAGCTGTCGGACCGCAGCGTCTCATCTGGCACATCCCAAGGGCCTGTGTGGATATGGACGTGCTTGCTGGCACAGCTGACCACCTGGCTTCAGGAGAGCCGCCGAAATCAAAGGTGATTCTGGGCGTGGCCACCACTCCCAGGAAGGGCTACCCCTGACGCCTGTGCTGACTGGTGCTCTTTGGACACCAGCAGTTTTCCAAGGACCTCGGTGCCCAAACAGCAGGATGGGAGGGACCACACTGGCCCACAGGCTGAGCAGGGAAGGGCCGGAGACTCAAGAGGGAGACAGGTGAACGGTCTGCAGAGGTCAGGACACTGGGACCCAGGCAGGAGCCCTCAGCACTGCCCATGGCCATGGGGGATCTCGTGCCATCATCCCTGAGCGCCTGCTTCAGTGCCCACCTGTCGAGGGGGCTACACAGGCTGCCTGGACCCTCCCGCCCCCCTGCCCTCTGCTCTCATCTGCCGCCACCTCTCTGGTACCTACTCACCCCTGCCACCCTCTGTGCTGCCGCATGCCAGGCGGCTCCTGCTTAGACCCCTGCACGGGCCGGGCCCTTGGGGGTGTCCCTCCTTCCCTCCTTCTGGTCCAGCTCCAAGGCCACCTGCGCCAGGAAGCCTCTGCCCTGAGGCCCATCTGTCAGTCTCTTGGGGAACACGCTTCCCCCCTGCTGTCTGCCTCTGCCACACCACACACCTCCGCAAGCAGGCTGCCCGATGGGTGCCCAGGTCATGCTGCTCAGGCCCCACTGTCTGCCCTTCTGCAGACCCCCCTGGGAGACCAGCCCGGCAGCAGAGGAGCTGGGTCTGCCCAGCCCGCCAGCTGACCTCGCCAGGCACCTCCGGGAGCACTGCGGTCACTGTTGGCGGGCGCGCCCCCACCCACCTAAGCACAATGTCACGGAACAGGATGAAACACGCATTGGGGACCTTGGGCCCCAGGCCTCACCTGGGGCTCAGGGTCTGGGGGGCCACCAGGGGGTGTGCAGGACACACAGCTGCACACGCGTGGGCCCACGGGCACCCACAGGCAGGTGAGTCCACGGACATGGGGACACACACCCTCACATATGGATTTGCACACACGCATGAATGTATGCACACATGCACATGCTCACACCACATGCATGCCCCCACACCCCTCCCAGGGTTGTGCAGGGCTGCCCGCTCTCTGCCTCTGGCCTGCATTTCTAGATGGGGCCTCGGGATGTTCTGTGTGCAGCAGCCAGCAGGTGGGGAGTTGCTGGGGAGAGGCAGGTGTGGGGGTGCACAGACAGCGCCCTCAGGCTTCCCATCTCTCCACATAGTGCCCGGGTCCAGGAATGTTTGTTGGTGAGGCTGATGTTTTGGGAGCAGGTCTTACACCCTAGAAGTTAAGTGTACCAAGCTCTGCCCAGGGAACTCTGGTTGCCCCTTGCCTGGCCTTGGAGGGTCTCTCCCCCAACCCCACCACTGTCAGGACTGCCGGGGTCCCATCTGCAGGAGCATACTGGGGCTCAGTGGCCCCGGGAAACCCCCACCCAAGTCCCAGGTGAATGGAGTGAGTGCCGACCATCCCAGAGCCGACAGGCAGCTCGTCGATGCCAGGCTGCTCAGGGCAGGGAGGGCGGTGGGGCTGCAAGCACAAGAGATAGTGGCCGGGGCTCCACGGAGGCCACCTTGAAAGCCATGCTGAATGGGGCACTTTCTTCAGAGGGACCTGGGGGCAGCTTGGTTCCAGAACTCCACATGAGCACCCCTGGGAGCACCTCGCGCAGGGAGCTCCCTGCACAAGTGGGGAATGGCAGCTCAGAGATGGGGGAGCTTGCCCAAGGCCACACAGCAGCAGAGACCGGGAGGGCAGCAGCCCAGCGACACTCGAATCAGCCGGTAACAGAAGCTGGGGGCCAGAGGAGGCCCAGCTTCTGGCCTCCCGGAGAAGGGAAGGGCGACATCACTCCAAATGGGGTGTAGTGGTTCTGAAAAAGCCCCCGCAGCCCCTGGGCCTGCCCTTGTCCTGGAGCCTGGGGTCACGGCCAGGCTGGGACATTCTGGAGGTTGAAGGGTGTTCAAGGCTCTGGGCACTTTTGATTTTGCAGGAAAGGTTGTCTCCATCCTTGCCTCCAATAGACCCTCCGATCATCCACATGTGACTCTTGGTTATAAACATTGGCAGTCCTCTGTCAACCTGTGACGCAGAGTCCGCGGGCACTGTGGTTACAGCGCCGGTGTCTGGAGGGGCTCTGTCCACACCCTCTCCTCTCCATGGCCCTCACGTGAGAGACGGGCTTCCAGAACTCCGCTGTTCAGGGTGGGTCTAGGACCAGCACCCAGAGGCCGAGTCTTGGTCTGAAGCCTGGGCTGGGGCCAGAGTGTGCCTGGGAAGCTTGGACACCCTGTGACCCTGACGTGTGACAGAGAGCAGGGACCAGGCTGCAGAGGGGGGCTGGGACCCTGGAATGCATCGGGCCTGTTTCGTATGTTCCATGGGCCTCCCTGGGCCGGGCTTGCTCCTGGCTCTTCCAGGCCTCGGGACAGGGCGCCCCAGGCCAACATCTCACCTGCCAGCCAGCCTGGGGTGGAGTATACATCAGACCCATTTTACAGGAGAGGAGGCTGAGGCTGAGGGAAGTAATTGAACTGGGACACAACCTTGGAATTCCCACCCTGTGCCCGAGACCCCCAAACAGGGCTTGGAAGCCTTCTGGCTTTTGGAAGCAACCATGTCGCCCCACACGGGGCCTTCCCATGAGAAGCAGGGGCCTGCGGACAGGTCACTGTGCTTGGCGGGGATGCAGGGATGGCGGGCTTTAATGAGCTGTCTCCTGAGTGACAAGATTAATGAGCTTCCTCGGCAGCTTAATTACTGTCCTATCAAGTTCAGAATCCTATCAGCCTCCTTTCTCAATTAAAAGTGATTATGATTTCATTCCTCAGAACCAGAGGGTTAGTGAAGCCCACTGGGCAGCAGCCAGGTGGGGGGCCCTGGACAGCTGGGGATCTGCTGCATCGGGGGTTGTGGGGGGCCGTGTGTCAGGTGACATACCCCGGGCAATCGATCCAATGAGATGCCTGCTGCCCGCTGGGCTCATGGCCCCACCGCTGGGAAGCAGGCAGGCACTCAACCCAATTTACAGATGAGAAAATCGAGACTTGGCATGTGGGGGCCTCGGCTCCTCCATGCTGGGGGATGGGTGCTCTGCTCCAGCCACTTCCAAGCTCTGCCCACTCTCCTGTTGCCTTATCATCTGCGGACAAGCCGGGCTGTGTCCTGAGAGGACCCGGGGGGCTGGAGTCCCGCTGCAGGTCCCAGCTGCTCCCGGGGCTTCCTTGGTGGCAAGGGACGTCTGCCATCGTCCTGGTGCCTAGATGGGACCAGCCATGCCCACACGGCTGGCGGTGGCCCGGGAAAGGACAATCCCCTCACATTCCTGCGAGCCTGTCCTCTGACAGCGCGGCCTTGGCTGTCTCTGGGCAGCTGGGCTCCAAGCGCTTGGCCGAGCTCTGCCCTGGTCAGCCGGACCCGGCTGACCAAGCCCCTCTGAAAAGCCTCCCCGGGTGCCCTCGCTGTGGTGGGTGATCAGAGCTCAGAAGGGGCCGATCGGGGTGGCTGTGGGCCTCTGGCTGCAGCGGCTTGGCACCACGGAGCCCCTGGTCCCAGGGGCAGGAGGCTGCCCTCCCTGAGGGCGTCTGCGGGGCTTGGCTGTTCCAGAGGGTGGAGGGCAGGAGGGAGACGTGGCCCTGCAGGCCCCCAGCCTCCCACTGCAGCCGTGGGGCCTTCTGTCCTGCTCCCTCACAGGCCCTGACCACCTGAGGGCCTTGTCACTGCCACTGTCTGTCCGTCTCCCGGGAGTTGCCGCCTGGCCAGCTCACTCCCCACCCGGCATCACACCTGCACTCTGGGGGCCCCGGGCTCCTCCGGCGGGGGGCAGGGGAGGAACACACGCTTCCTTCTCATTATCCCTGCCAGGTCGGCCACATCTGTTCCCGGCTCCTGAGGCCCACCCTGCAGGTGCCCATGTGTGGGGAGCACTCAGCATGTTGGGGTGAAGCGTGGGCACTGGGGAGCCATGGAGCACCAGACTCCAAGGCTTCTGGGGGGAATGCATGCCGGCAGGGGAACCAGGCAGGGAGCCCCTTCCTTCCTCCTGGTGACCCTTGGGATTGATGGTGGAGGGGCATGAGGTGTGACAAGTGCAGGGAACCAGAGGCCCTGGCGTCTGAGGCTGAGGGGCCTGGCAGCTCCTCCTCAGCCTCAGGCTGCTTCCCCGTCCATGACTTGTGCTGCCCTGCCTGAGCTCAGGGTCCCCGCCTCGCCAAGACCCCTCTGCGCCCTCCCTGCCAGCCCTCCCCTGATGGCGCCTGTCACCTCGCCTCCTAGAACGTGGTGGGGGTGGGGCAGGGGGCAGGACCGGGGTACCTCCCCAGCCTGTTTGTCCCCAGAGCGCATCCAGGGCCGGCTGCAGGGGGCACCGCTGTCCACAGAAGGAAAGGCCGAGGCCACAGAGCCAGAGGCAGAGCTGGCCGGAGCCGCGCCAGCACCAAGCCACCCGCCCCTGCCTGGGCACGACACCCGGCGGCAACCTCGCCCGGGGCGGGCAGGGAGGCCCCGTCTCGCACCCACCAGCTCTGCACAGAAGGGGCAGCTGAGACCCAGAGGGTGGGCGCACAGCCAGGGGCTGTGGAGCAGGGGCCGCAGGCCGACGGGACAGGCACTCACTCACACGACTCGGTGCTGAGACACAGGACTGCCGGCCGGCCCCCGCGGGCAGCGACGGCCCTTCCCGGAAGGCGCGGTCCCAGCCTCTCATTTACGGCTGCTCGCTCGCTCAGTGCCTGCTGTCCTGTCCGCACCCCCTGAGGGTGGAGAAAGGGAAGGGGGGCTTCAGGGGGAGCCCTCTGGGTCTGTCCCCTGCTCCTGCCTCGCCCCTCCCCAGGTCGGGCAGTCCCTGGGCTCACCTGGCTGTGTGCGATTCACCACTCAGTCCCATCCTCTCGGACACACTGTGGATTCGGCTGTTTCTCCCCTTGGACTGAGCTTTTCCTTAGTATAAGCGTTTCCGTGCCCTGGAGCCAAGCACCCTGCCCGCATCAACATGTGTTTCTTCACGGAGGGGAAGAGGCCAGACCACCGGCACCCACTCTCCTCCCCGCGGACGGGTCCATGGCTGCAGGAGCGCCTGGCACCCACCCTGCCTGCCCCGCCCGCCGGGCAGCTGCTCAGCCAGGAAATCCAGCACAGAGGCAGCCCTCTGATTTTTCAGGAAAAGCCAGAAATCCAGGTTTTAAAGTGAAATCTCCCCATTTTAAAACTTTGGCAGCAAATTCACCTAAGACAAAATAAGTACTGTGGGCTGAAGCGGCTGGGGCGACTGGGGTTGTGGTTGGTCTCCCGTGACCTTCCTGTGGGTGGAGGCCCCCCCAGGCTGTGCCCTCAGTGGGGGGATGGGTTCGGTCACCGGCTCCCTCACTCATTCATCTGTGGCCAGGCTCCCCACCAGGCGCCAGGGAAAGGATGGGCACCGTGTCCCTCCATGTCCCCCCTAGGGGGCCGGGTTTAGGGTGCTCAGGATGTGAACTCAGGTCTCCTGACGCCACGTCTGGTGAAGGCCTGCGGCGCCCTGGAAAGCTCTAGGATTGCTGGAACCCCTGATGGAGGGGGAAAACCCTGCACTGGCAAAGTGGGGGTCAGAGAGGTTATGCCCTGTGCCCCAGGCCACACAGCAGGCTGCAGAGAGGGCCGGCCCTGGGAGGCTCTGCAGACTGAGGGCAAGCTGAGCACTGTGGCCTGAGGGAGGGTGGGGGTGTGCCAGGCCCGCACCCGGGCATCTTCCTGGCCTGAGGCTGGCCTAGGTTCCAGGAGGGACAGATGTGTTCAGGTTCCCCTCCCGCGTAGGAGGCGCCAGCGGCTGTCTGTCACCCGACCGCCCACCACAAGCACCCAGGCCGGCCCTTTCCAGACCCGCTGCTGGCGGCTGCCTGTAAGGGTGGGGTTCCTCCCCGGGGAGGGCAGGGTTGGCTGGTGCAGGGGTCTGCTCAGTCTCCAGGACACTGGGGGCGGGGGGGCTGGTCTGAAGTCCTGGATGACACACTGGTTCTGTCCAGCTGTGTGACAAGAAGGGGACCTTCATCCTCACTGCAGATGGGCCGGGAGGGGCTGGGACACTTGCCCGTGAACACACAGCCTACAGGCCGCAGGCCGGGAGACCTGAGCTGGTCTCCGTCTGGCTGCATCCCTGGTGCCCCTCTCTCACTGGACCAGGCGACCATCTCCTGTCTGCAATGCTCTGTCCCCAGCTTCCCTGGGGCCTCTCGCACTTCCCTCTCCCCAGAGCAGCCAGGAGGTCTTTCCAAGCACAGATGGGGGCCATATCCCCCTTTGCAAATGCTCCACAGCTTTGCTGGTATTGGAATCAAGTCCCATCCTGGCTGTGAGCCCCTGGACTGTCGGGGTCCTGCCTCCTGGGCCTTCTAGAATGCCTTGGGGCCTTTCTCTCCAGGGTCCCTGTTCTGGGAACGTCCCTCAGAGACCTCCCCACCATGGCTGCCTGGGGTCTGGACCCCTCCTTGCAGAGTCTGAACGGGTATGATTCTCCTTCAGGTCTGTGTCCCCTTGCTTTACCCAGGCAGTGTGAGTGGTGGGAGGTGGGTGGGCTGGACTGTGTCCCCTCAAAGATGTCAGCAGGTCCTGACCACCCACCCCCACCTCCGCCCCGGGCACCTGGGAATGTAGCCTCACTAGGAACAGGGTCTCTGTAGGGGTGGTCAAGACGGGCCATCCTAGGTCAGGGTGGCCCTGTCCTTAGAAGAGAAAGGAGAGACAGACCTGGAGGAGATGCCACACGAAGGTGGGGGCAGACTGGCCACTGCGGTCACCCCCCTGCACCCCTGTCGCCCCTTCCCCAGTCCGTTCTCCCCACAGCCTCCAGGGCAGGGGCCCTACCCGGAGCCCTCGTTCACCCAACCCGGGGCTTCACCTCAGCCTCCTCTGGCTGGAGCCCTGCTCCCTAGACAGCCACGGACGGCTCTTCCCTGCCCATGTGCTGGCTGACCAGTGGCACCTCTGACCACTGGGTCCTTTGACCACCTTGACCCGGGTCCCCGGCACTTTCTGTTAATATCTCCTGGCCCTGCTTTATCCAGCTTTATTTTAAATTTCATCATGAAGTGGACATACGTATAAAAGCGTGTATTTACATACATTCATAAAGCATGTATGTTTTTATAGCATGTGTGCACAGGTACACAAGACATGCACACAGCATGTGAGAGGGAACATCGCCGCCCTGAGGACTCCTGTGCCCCCACCGCTCTGCAGTGGCTCCCCACGCAGACAGGCCGCCAGCCTCCATCACAGACACTGGTTTTGCCCGGGTGACCTCAGAATCCACAGTCACGTGTCCCCACCTCTGTCCTCCACCCATTTCATGTGGCGCCCCCTGGGGCCCTGACACTGCACCTGCAGAGCTGGGGGGAACTAAGCCAGAGCGAGGTCAGGGACGCCCGAGCCCAGGGTCCCCCAGGGGACCTCCATGGACTGCACTCTGGGGGTCTCTGGAGTCATAACCCCTGCTGGCAGCCTGGGAGACACAGCCCCCATGCCCCTGCCTCCCTGCAGAGGGGTCCGAAGTGGATGGCTGGCCAGCGAGGGGCCCCGGCCCTAAGGGGTGCAGCCCAAATAACGCGGATATTCATCCCAGACAAGTCCTGGCTCTGTTGGCCTCCGAGGGTGGCGCTGGCTGAGACCCGCAGAACGCCCCTCCCTCCCCAGCCCTCGGGCTGTTTTTCTTTCATCAGCTGGAGAAAAGGAGGGAAGAAAGGAAGACAGCGGAATATTTTGCAGGGACTGAAAAGGCATTGTGACCATGTGTTTCTTTGATGGCCGTGGGGAGCCCGGCCCCGGAGTCTTCTCCCTCTGGCCTTCGAGGTGGAGGTGGAGGGGGCCGCCTTTGAGCCAGTGAGGGTCTGCAGCGGTTGGAGGAGGGCAAGCCCCATCCAGGCAGGAAGCCTGTGTGAGCCAAGCACTGGGGACTGGAAGGGGGCCTGAGACACACACGCATGTGCACGCGCACGCACACACACACACACACACACACACACACGTGGAGGAGAGAGAGAAGATGCCGGAGGCAGTGCTGTGCACACAGCTGGTGCTCATGGGTGTGTGCAGGAATGACTCTGGCTGACTCTGAGCCCCGGGAGTGTGCTGACCCTGACTGCTGGTTAGGGCTGTCCCCTCACACTGGTCTGATGGCAGCAGCAGCTGCCTCTCTTCCTCCATCTTTAATTCCCCTCCCACCAATTTCTTTCTTTAAAGCTTGTAATTCTGCCCCAGCCAGGACTAAAAGGGGCACAGGAAAAATGGTGCCTACACCACAGGTTGTCAGGACAGAAGCCAAAATCTGTTGGGAGGGCCAAATTAAGCTCTGAGCTACCTGGGCGCCAAGCTACAAAGGGAACAAGAGGCGGCGAGCTTGTCTCTCCCACTGTCTTACTGGGGCGGGGGGCGGCCTGGGAGCGGCGCATGCGTGGTAACGGTCTTCCTGCAACCCTGCCGACCAGTCCCCACCTCCCAGCACTGCGCTGAGACAAAAGGAGATGCCAGGTGTCCCAGGCCTGGTGCAGTGTTTGCTCAGTGGCTGTGAATTCCCTCCTCTGTGTTACAGGTGAGGACGCTGAGGCTCAGAAGGTACTAATAGCTGGCTTTCGAGATCATGGCACAGCCAGTGAGAGCAGGAGGCTGGTGCTGACATTGGTGGCCAGGATTTATCCTCCTCGCTCCCTTCTGAGGGAGGGGAAGCCCCAGTCCAGGTGCTGCCTGTGTCTGACTGTGTGCCCAGCCGAGGTTTCCGAGCTGCCGTGGGCCTGGAGGGGCAAGTCATCCAGGCCAGTCCCTCCCCAGAGCATGACGGGCAGCTCTGGGGCTGTGGGCACAGGGCCCGGTCACACGTGGTCCTGCCCTCCCAGTCCACTGGGGGCTTCTCCTCTCATGAGGGGGGACCTTGGAGACCCAGCTTGTTAGAAGCTCTTGAGTGGGGAGAGTGTAGGGTAGGGAAGGACAGGGCAGTGCACACCTTGCTGCAGGAAGGTGGTCTTCCTGGGGGCGGCCATGACCTGGGTGACCCTGGCCCGGGGGTGACCCTGACCTGGGATGAACCTGGCCCGGGGCTGACCCTGACCTGGGTGACCCTGGCCTGGGGGTGACCCTGGCCCGGGGGTGACCCTGACCTGGGTGACCCTGGCCCAGGGGTGACCCTGACCCAGGATGAACCTGGCCCGGGGGTGACCCTGGCCTGGGGGTGACCCTGACCTGCGATGACCCTGACCTGGAGGTGACCCTGACCTGAGCCGACTCTGACCTGGGGTGACCCTGAACTGGAGTGACCCTGACCTGGGGATGACTCTCACTTGGAGTGACACTCTCCTGGACCACTGCTCTGGGGTGAGGGACCAGAGCCTCGGGGGTTGAACGATGCAATTGCCATGGGCTCCGGTTCAGTGGACAGAAGAGGAAGGGGAGACAGTGTGTCTGTCCCATCGCCTGCCCAGCTAGCATGTCCCCATGGTCCCCTCTCTGTCTCCTGGGCAGTGGGAGGAAGCCAAGTGCATGCACTAAGAAGCCAGACACTGCCCTTGACCTCTGGGCTCTGTAGCCTCCCCTGTGTGGGACCACCCTGACCATTATCTGTAGGGGAAGATGGTGTGAGTGGCAGCCCACGGCAGGTCGGCCCCAGAGAGAGGGGTCCTGGCCCCACTCACAAGCTGGCGGCTCAGGCCAGGCAGCCCCCTCTTGGGAGACTGGGACCAAGGCATTATGGTGTCATGGTGAGAGCACATGCACCACCACTTCTTTGCTGTGTGACTTCAGGCAACTGACTTAACCTCTCTGAGCCTCATTCACCCACCTGTAAACGGGTCATCCCTACCTCCCATGGTCTGTGGGGTGACATCAGACACTGTATGGAAACCAGTGAGCTGGTTCTATGCCTCAGTGGCTGCGAGCTATTATTCCATTATCATCAGTTTTATATTAGTTAATCTCTCCCATTGCCCTGAGGTTGAATGGACAGGCCTGGCTATAAGATAAAGAAAGCATAGATGTTTTAAAGTGATGTTAGGAAAGCATCTCTCTGGGACTCCACTTCCCCACCAGAAAAATGGGTATGACACCACTGGCCCTCCCACCCCTGGGGCTCTGCTTGTGGGGGGGGGTGGGGGTGCCTTGGCTGAGCCGGTTCTTGGAGGCCTGGTGACTCCCTCTGCTGGCCCAAGTGTCCAGCAGATGATGCCTGTTACAAGGTTCCTGCTCAGGTAGGCTCTGGGGGAGGCGAGAATTAGGGCGGTGTGTGCGCATGCATCTGAGTGTGCACACACAGGTGGGGGACTCTGGTGTGCATGCACACGTGCAGGCAGGTGCGCTGGCTCAGGCACATGGGAGCTCTGGGCCAGCCGTTTCTGCCTGGGGACATGGTCCCCTAAGGCTCTGCCACTCGCCCCGCTGAGGCCGACTGCCGGCACCCGCTGGGGTCACGGCGGCTGGGGAGCAAAGGCCGGGCGCCATCCCAACAGACTGCTTCGGGCATCGGTAGGACTGACTGATATGTGCAACCACCTCCAAGCCTGTAGGCACAGCCTGATGATCCCCCCCCCCCCTTTTTTTCTAAAATAACATGTTTATGCTAAGATTGGAAAGGTTATGCAAAGATTGGAAGAAACAGAAAAGCAACTTGGCAGCCCCAAACACCATTGACAGGATTGGTCACTGCAGCACAGACTCCCAGGTGCTCCTGGGGGGCTGTCGCAGAGATGAAGGTGGAGCAGCTGGGGGGGGGGGGCGGGAATGTGGGGGGATGGTTTGGACGTCTCTGGTGGCAGGACATTGCCTCACAGCCTGTTGGAGGCAGGAGGCGTGTGCCAGTGTGAGAACAAATGCACTCGATGGGAGCAGTACCAACCCCGTACCACCCTAATGGAGAAGCAAGGTGCCCATGGCGTGCGCGCAGTGAGATCTATCTCATAAAAAGCAAACAGAAGCCAGCCTGTGCTCACGGAGAGAATTCTGGAAGTCTGCGGTGGGGATTGGAAGGGATGGGGCCTCACCGGCTCACTTTTTAAACATCTGTGTCTGACATGGAGTGGCAATTGCTTTGATGATGAACAGGGTGCAACAGGGACCTTCTGAAGAAGCTCACTCTGCTCTCTGAGTGCAAGGTGCGGGGCCCCAGCCCCGGCCACGGGGGATGGGGCTGTGGGGTGCTCTGCAGAGCACCCTCAGGGAAGGGCAGGACTGCTCCTGGAGCCTCAGCTGGTGACCCCGCAGGCACAGAGGTGAGCAGCCTTGTGGCCCCTCCGCCCCTCCACCCCGACCCCCACACCCTGCCTTCCTGCCTCAACCCCTCGTGCAGCGGCAGTTTCCTGGCCGGTCCCTCCTCTGGCCAGGCTGGGCTGTCGCGGGGCCTGGCTGGACACTACGGCTGGCGGTGGCAGAGAGTTGGCTCCGGAGCCCCATGGAAAGTTGTCCCTGGCTCCTGCCACCTTCCAGCTTTTCACATCTCAGCTGGTTTTAATTAGCTTCCTTCAAAGTCCCCAATAGCAATTCAGCCACGTTAGCGCTCGCCAGCTGCCAAGATGTGTGTGTGTGTGTGTATGAGTGTGTGCCTTTTGGGGAGTGGGTGGGAGGAGAATGTAGGAACCATCTTGATCTGTTGAACTGCAGGGCTTTTCTGCTTCTGGGGCCAAGAGCTGCAGGCTGGAGGGCACGTTGGGCCTGGGCCCTGGAGCAGACCAGCAGGGCTTGACTGGGCAGGAGATGGATGGCCAGGACACGGTGGCCCCGTTGGGTGGCTGGGAGGAGCTGGCCGTCACTGCCCGGATACTCTAAACTTTGTCTGCATTTCCTGGGGGCCTGTGGGGCCCCCTGCACCCTCTGTTCTGTTCCTGTTCATGCTACCTGGCTGGGGCCCTGGGCCCACACTCTCTCAGCCTCTCCCGCCCTTGGTACCCCCTCTAGGTCCTGAAGTGCAGACACAAGTGCCCAAATGGAAGGGGTGAGAACACAGGCAAGGCAGGTGTTCTGGGGGTGGGCAATAGGGAACGCTGGAGACTGCGGCCAGCAGGGGCTTCTGGCTGCATTCCCTGATCTGACTGTTTTCCTGGTGGCATCATGGGCCCAGCGTGGAAGCATCTCTTGGTTTCCACCAGAAACTTGGACAGCCTTGTGGAATTCTATGATTTTAAAACTGCTGTGGGCAACTAAACATACCAGGTGGACCTGACCCAGGGCTCCCAGTCTGCAGTGCCCATCTTGCTTGTGGCCGCACCCTGGGTTTGGGGCTTGACCCTTCTGGCTCTGCCCTATTTCTAGCCCTGGACCACCCCTGGACCTGTGGATGTTCCCGTGGTGAGAACACCTGCTTCCTGCCTGCCCAGCACATCCACCTGTTCCTGGCAATAGCACCTTGGGTTTTCTCTACCCACCCCGTGCTCTGATTGTGTGACTTTGGTGGGGCTGACCCTCTGCTGTTCTATTAGACTGGATTCTGATGCCACTATTTGAGCACCTGGATCCAGCTATGCCTGAAGCAAGCCCTGCATAGTCAGTTAGGTGAACCAACAATCTTCTTTTTATTTAACCTATTTTGAGTTGAGTTCTGTTCCCCGGTAGCTGAAAAGCATCCTGATCAATATAAACTCGTGGGGTTTATATTGATGGGGTGGGGTGGGGTGGGGGACTCACAGACTACCCTGCTGGGCGACAGCTTTGTTCTGGGCATCAGCTGCTGGCTCTCATGAGCGGCCCAGAGCACCCTGTGATCTGCTCGTTACTGCTCTCCTCACTCAGCCACCTGGCCTTGCCTCTCCCCATGGTCCGAACCTCCTTCCCACAGCTCCCCGCTGTCCCCTACCTGCCAACTCAGAAGAAACATTGCCCTCATTGAGTGCATTTGTTCACACACTGGCACACGCCTCCTTCCTCCAATGGCCTGCGAGGCAACGTCCTGCTACCAGAGATGTCCAAACCATCCCCCCACACTCCTGGACACCCAAAGCTCCGGGGGCCCAGGCCTCCCTCTGTGCAGGACTGCGCACAGTCCCTCTGAGACTGTGCAGGGATATGGCAACGGGACAGCCACTGACTCATTCTCATTTAGGTTAAAAAGGCAGACAACCCTTCACGCCGGAAACTCACTGACATGCTGATTGAAATGCCCCCACAACTGAGCACCCCCTTGTCTCGGAAGGACCAACTGCTCTTCTTGACACCTTCGCAGATGAAATGGTGCTGTATCTGGGATTTGCTTCAAAAACACAACAAGGATAACTGAGGGGGCAGGCGACCAGGTGTCAGTAACCATCGCAGCGGCCAATGGGCCGCTCAGGGGCCTTTATCACTACCTGTGTTGACATTTAAAAAGGTGCAACATAAACACCTGAAAACAGCTATCCTATAAAACAACTACTGCCACACAAATTCCAACTGTTTTTCTAAGGACCCCAGGATTGCCAGGGATCTTGGGCAATCTGCTTTGTTGGCTCCAGGAGGAAAGGTTTCTGAAAAGAGGGTCCCTCAGTGGGGGATGGCAGGGGGTGGCAGGGGGTGGTCCCTTCCTGGCCTCGATGCAGACCAGAGAATGTACAGTCCAAACTGGGTACTTCTCAGAGTAAAAGGGTACTAAAAGAAAAAGAATCCAAGTGATAAATTTATAATAATAGCAAAATAGAAAGGGTCCCCTACTGGGGTGTGCCTCGTTCTCAGTGAGATCTACAGCTTGAGGGTCCTGACTCCACCCGTCCCCAGGACTGCCCTCCACGGCCAGCTCTGCAGCGCCCTGACCGCATCCGCCCTCCCCTCCCCATGTCTGGACCTTGTAAAAGCTGAGTGTCCTGATCTACACGTATCTCCCACATATCTGAGCTCTGGTATGTGTGGCTGGGTGCTGGCATTTATGGTCTTATCTTCTTAGGGTAAACTGGCCTTTTTATGGTGCCTTTCTGTTCCCTTTGGGCTGGTCAGATGAGAGAATCAGCAGAGTCCTAAAAGCTTAACTGGCTGCCTGACTCTGGGCGCCCCACCCCCAACCCTGCCCAGATGTTTCTCCACCAGGAGAGGAGACTGGGTGAGGGTGATGGATGGGAGGTGGGCTGGGTCGGACAAAGGGACTCAGGAGAGTAAGGCCCTGAGGCAGGTGTGGACACCCCTGCACCCCCTCCTCCTGGTAGGGATGTGAGGACTCAGAGAGAGGTGAGCGCTGGAAGCCTGGGGTACAGGTGTGGGCCCAGGTCGACTGTGGAGGAGTCAAGACTGACTAGGGGCCGGGCCCCACTGGGATGTCTGCATCCACGGGACTCTTCAAACCCCACATGTCCACCCGGAACCCTCATCCCACCACACCCTTTTTCAGGGAGTTGATCACTGTGCCGCAGGGCAGTGTCCACTCCCAGTGCCCAGAGCCCTCCAGCCACCCGTCCACCTGGTCACTCAGCCTTCTGAGCCAGATGGGAAGCTCTTGGAGGGCAGGGACTAGCCTGAAGGGTTCACCCTTGTGTCTGCTGCTCAGCACAATGCCTGGCAAAAGGAGTCATCCATCTAGCCACCTATCCATGCACTGTCCATCCACCTACCTACTTACCATCCATCCATCCACCATCCATCCAATATCCATCCATCCACCCACCATCAATCCAGCCACTCACCACCCATTTACCATCTATCCACCTATCATCAATCCATCCATCCACCCACCATCCATCCATCTACCTACCATCCATCCATCATCCATCCACCTATCCAATATCCATCTATCCATCCATCCACTCACCATCCATCATCATCTAACCACACATCCATCACCAGGACTAGAATTCCAGTCTTAGGGCCCTGAGTGCCGTATTACACCCCTGGCTCGCAGCAGGACTGATGGTGCTGTGATGCTTTGCAGTAAGCAACTGCCCCCCTCCCCCGCCATGTGAACCCCCCCTCCCCTGAGAGCGGACCCACCATGACTGGTGCTGCATGGCACGGGTGCCCGCAGCAGAGACACCACCTCTGTCACCGAACGCTCTGTCCCAAGGCTGGGAAGGGGATACACCCCCCTTCTCCCCAGTGACTCCTGGTCAGCTCTGTGATCCCGTGGTGGAGGGACCATACAAAACCACTGAAGGTCTGGACCCCTTTTCTGCTTGAGCCTATGGAGGGCCCCAGGGCCTTGGGGGCCAAAGACATGGCAAGGGGCTGGGGGTGCCGGAGCCAGACTGGATCTGGGACCTGGCCTGTCAGAGGGCCCAGAGGGACAGACGGCCTTTCTGCTTCCAGGCCCCTTCCCAGCCCCATCTCACTCCTAGCCCTTCCCTGGGCCGGCTCAGCCCCCGGCTGTAGTAATTTGCTATGCTAGGGTCCTAGAAGACCCTCTTGCAGCACCCTGAGAGCAGGGCGACTGCCAAGTACCAAGATGCCAGGAGGTTCAGATGGAGCTGGGGTGTGACCTCAGCTCACTGTCAGCCTCTGACTAGGGTCCCTGCACTGCAGCCCCCAGCTGACCCGGGGCTGAGCCAGCTCTCCTGTGGCCGCTGCTCTGTTTTCACAGCTGGGAGGAGGGACTGATGGGAGAGGCGGGGTTCCGGGCCCTGAGGAGGCCGCTGGGCTTGGAGGTTCCGGAAAGCAGGCACCAGTGAAGTGCTTCAGAGAACCACAGAGGCCGTGGGACCTGCTCCTTCCGTGCTGACTGGGATGGGGTGCGCCTGGGAGAGCAGAGGTCACCCTCAGAGTCTGAACCCCTCTCCTAGCAGGCAGTGCCTCAGTCCTCCGCATCTGGAAAGTAGAGCCAATTTTCTAGCTGCCAGACCCAGGTGGAAGCTAGGGTCCAGAGGTCCCTGAGGTTCAGGGGCTGCCATGGGCTGGGACAGAATCTGGGCTCATGAGTGCCGATGCTGGTGGTCAAGGACGCCTGGGGTGCCCCAGTCCCTTTCTGCCATGAGGGTGGGTGGCTCTGGGCTCCCCAGTGAT
Source organism: Dama dama (assembly GCF_033118175.1). Taxonomy (NCBI): domain Eukaryota; kingdom Metazoa; phylum Chordata; class Mammalia; order Artiodactyla; family Cervidae; genus Dama; species Dama dama. The sequence continues at coordinate 19,729,509 of NC_083684.1, read as the reverse complement.
GGCCACCACAGCAGATGCCGCTGGAAGCAGCTCACTGCATCTTCCGCTCACCCCACCTGCCACATCCATCGGGGGCGGGCGGGGGGCTGATTCTCACACTAACCTGCAAGCTGCCAGAATGATGTCATCCCCAGCTTCTCATGGAGGACTCGAGGTCCAGGGAGGTGGTCAGAACTGTCTGGGGTCACACTATGCTTGTCACCCTGAGTCTAGCAGGGGTGGGGACTGGAGTGTGGCTCCCACCTCCTGGGTGCTTTGCCCTGGGGGTCCCAGGGTGCCTGCTGGCCTGTGAGCCCTACTCAGCCCTCCCCCTTAGGTGGCCCTGGGCTGGGTCCTGGAGAAGGAACACCCAGGAGAGAGGGGCTGCCCAGCTGGGGTGTTCTCAGCTGGCCTCTGCCCAAACCACCAACCACCAGCCACGTGAGCACCACCAGTTGGGACCGGCTGGCTGCCTACCAACCCACCAACCAAATGCTGCCTCTGAGGGGCCTGGGTGGGACCAGCAGAAACCCTGCTGCCCACCCACAGAAGCACAAACACGGATAAATCACAGTCGTGTGAGCCCCTAGGCTGGGGCTGCTCATTACGCGGCAGCGGGTAGCTGTAGTCCTCGGCATCTCTCAGCTTTAGCTTTCTTCTCTAAGTGGGGTGTGGGGTGGGTTAAACAGGAGGGTGCAACTCAAGTTCTCGGCACAATAAGCGCAGCCCAGCGACGGCTGTTGTAACTTTATCGGTTTTGTCCCAGGACCCGTGAAAATGATCGTTTTCCTGTGGGAAAGTGACTTGGGTCCCAGCTGACCGTCTGGTCACAATCCTTGTCCCAGACGCTCCGGGCCGCTGCCAAGGACGCGGATCCAAGTTCATCTGAGAACTCCTGTCCCCCTGCCTTGCGGCATCGGTCAGCCTGTTCTCCTCCCCGACGACTGCATCTTTGCACCCAGATGTGTCCTGAGCGGGGAAGCAGGGGGCCTGAGAGAGATGTGGGGAGGGCCCTGCGCCCCACTCACTGCCCCCCACGGTCACTGCAGGAGCCCCTGTGACTCCGCAGCGGGAGGCAGGGATCAAAGGCCTGTCCGAGGGAGAGAACACTCGCTTCCTCTGGCACTCTTTATTTGCTAAGAGAAAGTGCTTTTAAGGCCTTTGTTTTGTTTTCTTTGACGAAGCTTTGCCCAGTGTGCTGACGAGAGGGGCGCCATCTGCCACGCGCCACCCAGCTGGCCGGGACAGGGATGCCTCTGACCTGTGCCCAGACTCTGGGCACCCTAACGCCCAGGGGCCTGAGCCCCAAACGGGAAGGCTGGGGTATGAGGGCCGGGCTCCTCTACTGACCATCACTCCCAGACGCCCAGACGCCAGTGTGTCTGCAATGAGGGTCTGAGGTCATCTGAGCCTGGGGTCTGCCAATGTTTGTAGCCACTGAAACCTTGAATTGTGTCTAAGAGAAGTCTCCTAGACAGAATCAGTCTATCTCACACACACATACAGGACACCTACATAAATATTCGGATTTGTGTTTATGTGTCAGAGCAAAGATTACTAACTTAGGAGGGTGCACAGCTGTGCCCTCCCCACCTCCCTTACCCTCACTCTCTCTTTCCCAACAGCTGGGAGAGGGGCAGACCCCACGATTAGGGCTGGAGGATAGGGAAGAGAGAGACTCAGGCCGCTCCCACTGCCGGTCCAGGGGAGGGCGCACGACCCAGACCTGCCCCAGGGCATGCTCAGACCACAGAGACCGGGGCATGGTGGGCACACCTCCATAAGGAGAGGCTGGGATGGCAGGTGGGACAGAGGCCTCCCTGCTCCCTCAGGAGGGTCTCCTTCGAGGCCCACACAGCAAAGATAGAGCCCAGAGGCAGAGAGGCAGACTTCTGAGATATCGCCCAGGAATCCTACCATCCCAGGGCCTTCTCGGCCCCACAAGCCAGTCAAGAGTTGTTCTGCCACTTGTACTCAAGGTAATTGGTGCACATAACAAGGTCCAACTAAAAGTGGGATGATGAGGAGAAAGTGCTCAGAGAGGGGGTGTAAGATGGGAACCGAAAATGAGTGAATGGACAGCGGACATCCCTGTGGGTGACTCTGCCTGTGCAGGGGCCTGGGTGTGAGATGACCAGCAGGGACTCGGGTAGCGTAGTCCACTGGGGACAGCCCAGGGCTGTGGCCTTCGGGGACAGGTGTCCAGAGAGGAGGGACAGTCTCCATGCGGTGATGCTCTTGGTGGTGGGGGCCGCATGGTGGGATGGACAGACAGCCTCCCAGAGCTGACACCTGGTTCCAACCCCAGCTCCCCTCGATGAGTGTGCGAACTCAGACAAGTCACTGTAGCCTTGGAGCCTCAAGTGGGAATTATAGTGTCTTAATCTGCCCAGAGGGGTACAATGAGAGAAACATTAGTTATCCGGGCAAAATTCTAACATGGTGCCTGGCAGGTGGTGCCTGGGAATGGCACACCATCCCAGGAGTCCCAGTGTGCAGTTTATAAACATCAAGTATATACTTAAAGGCATGGTTCTACACTTTGCATGATACAATGTATACAACTCTATGTTACGCATGGTGCTCTATTGTAACAAAATATCATCCATTAATACAACCACCCCTGTACCTCAGCCTTCCACCCCCAGACACCTCACACTCCCTGCAGCGCTTCCCCACTGGCTGGCTGTGGCTGTCAGAGAAACATCCTCCTTGCCACAACTTCCTGAGGCCCTGCCTACACGATCTGCCCCAGGTACGGTCTAGGCTGAGCCAGGCTTGGGGAACTGCCTGGGTGGAGGTGATGTCCAGGGGAGCGGGTGGGGGGGCCGGCGGGTGGCGGGGGGTGTGGGGCAGGCTGCGAGGTGTGGGTGCCTGGGGCGGGCACAGCAGCCTGTGGGGACCGTGAGGATGGAAACCTCATGGAAACCACGGGGCTGGGAGTCCCTGAGCCCCGAGTTCCCTTGGACACGGCGTGTCTCCTTCCCTTACCCGCCAGAACCTGCCAGTCCCCTGACGTCCGGGGCCATGATCCCACCAGCCACAGCCGGGCTCCAGGACACGTGGGGCGTGACGTCCCAGGGGAGCTGGGACGGGAGTGTGACCCCCAACCCTGCCTCCCAGGCTGCTCTGGGCGCACACGGTGCTGTCCCCTCCCCCGCTAAACCCAGAGAAATGAGAAGTGCCTCTGGCGTCGATCTTACAGGCGACAGGTAAGACGTGGGTCAGACACACCGTGGAGGCTGGTGCCGCCTGTCCCCCTCCTTGCGCAGCCACCAGGACGTGGAACAGTCCCCAGGGCTTGCACCGCGTTCCAGCCACAGTGCCGTGTTCCCAGGCCCCATCACTGCTCTACATTCTGGGGCTGGCAGTCCCTGCCGAAGGCATGTGTCCAAGAGGCCGGGTTGCCGGGAGGTGTCTACTCCACTTTTGGGGAGCATGACGCTGGCTGCCAGACACCAGGCCTGGCCGGCCAGAGCCCTTTCAGACCCACTGCGGGCCATACAGGTGCTGGGTGGCAAAACCGTGAGTGGGGACTGTGGGCAGGAGGGCTGAGCGTCCAGGAGGTGACGCACCGAGGAAGCCCAGGCTGGCTGACCCTCCCCCAGACCCCTCGTCCTGCCCGACGCACCGGAGTCCCCTGATGGGGCTCAGCTCAGAGCCACCGGAGTACAGCCCAGCTTCTGTCTCTTCTCAACAGACCGCATGGAACAGGGGCCTCGGGCCTGCGCGCACAGACCCAGCACCTATCCAGGGCGGGCAGGCCCCTCTGGGAGTCTCTGAAGCTTTAATTACTCCCCAGGCACCAGCCCGGCATAAACATAGCCTAGACGTCCAAGAAAAGCACGCTGCCGGCACGGGGAGCCTCTCTCAGAGCTAAATGCAGCCTGGGCACTAGCCTGCCAGCCAGTGTGCTCAGATAACAATCGGATGCGCCGGGCCCTGAGCTGACCCCAGAGCGGACACGCTCCCGCTCGCTGGGAGCGACCACCCTGGCCAGGCCTGCAGGGCTGCCGGCTGCCTTTCTTCCGCTGGGAAGGGCACTCCAGGGTGGGGAGCAGGAATGCACGTGGGCTGGTCCAAGTTTAGAATGTATTTATAGACGGCTGCCAGCCGAGTGGTACCCTCGAGGTCAACTTCCTGCCAGGCCCTGTGGCCAGATGTTTACTGAGATTGCAGAGACCAACCCACCCACGCATGCCCAGATTCATTCCACATCCATGCTTGGAGGTCGCTTCATGCTGGGGGCCCAGCCAGGCTCTGGGAGCTCAGAGGAGAGCTGGGACCAGGTCCCAGCACACCAGGGACTTCAGAGGTAGACCCATCATGCACAGGGTGGAATTAAGGAGGAGGAATGGAGGGGAGAGGACTCATGCTTCCCCGGGAGATAAACCTCAGAGGAAAGGCAGGGCAATGTTGGTGGTGGGTTTAGAAGGATGAATAGGAGCTTTCCAAATGTCCCAAAGAGAGAAAAACAGCACGTGCAATGATATGGCAGTGGGCAAGAAGTGCTGTGTGTGTGGACAGCTGCTGTCCGGCGTACCTAAAACATGACACCTAGGAACAAAGAGATAAGGGCTTAGGAGGGTCTCCAACTTCAACGTGGGTAAAGCCTTCAAGTCGCCAGGAGAGCTTATGAACACGCAGGCCCCAGGTCCTCCTCTAGTGATTTTTGATTCAGCAGGCCTGGGTGAGACAGGGTCTGATCCGGGGTCACAAAGCCCAGAGAAGGAAATGCAGTCTGGAGAGGCTTCCTGGAGGAAGCAGGTGAGAAGGTGAGGTGGGCTTAAAGAGGGGAGGGCCCTGTGCTGGGGGTGGTGTCAGGCGCGCCACAACTGCAGGGCACCTGGAGAACAGCAGGGCAGGGCGGCTGCCAGCACACGCCAGACCGCAAGAACCTAAACTGCCTCACGGATCGTGTATCGACCTCATGCTGGAGAGATGCCTTTTTGGACATATTGTATTAAATACGATCAATTTCACTCCTGTCACTTTTTGTTTTTAAATGTGGCTCTCAGAACAGTTAAACTTACCCCTGTTAAGTAATTACTTTGGTAACGTTACTCTGGTAATGTACTATATGTGTACATACAGTACTCACAACACACTGTCATGCGCGCACGTGACACTCACATATGCGCACACAGGCACACATGTGCACACACACAGACGCACACACCCCTGCTCTGATGGCTGCACGGGGCCTCACGCGGCAACACGGGCAGGCCATGGTCTACGGCTCCCTTGAGCAGAACACGGCACGCGTGGCAGGGGTGCGGGCCGCGGAGCTCCGGCTTTTCATGGACTCTACAGGCCAGGAGGTGGGCTGGGTGCACAGGCTGGTAACCTGTCGCCGGGTTCTGCTCTTCTCTTCCTGGGATCAGCCCCGGAACACCGTCTCCTCGTGGCCTCCCCGACCCTGCACAGAAGTCCCCTTCGCAACTTTGCCCCAGGTACGCTGAGCTCCTATGGGGGTGAGGTGGGGCGGTGCCTGGAGCCCAGCCCAGCCCGGGCGGCCCTGCACAAATGCTTGTTGGACGAAGGCATGGGGCACAGAAGGAGCCCAGCACCCAGAGGGGTCGCGGGGCCGCCAGGGAGGACACCGCCTGCTCCCATTCCCCGGGTGTCCCAGACGCCACTAGTTGTCGGATTCATCTTTCCAGCTGTGTGTTCTGGAACCGTGGAAACAACCGCAGGATGGGTTACGGGGTCCACTTTGGGACGGACCTGAGCTAACACTCTACAGGTTCACCTGACGTCAGTAAGTGACTTCGGGCTTTCCTGGGATTGGTTCAGAGCTAGTGGTCCCTGAGTCATGTGCTTGGCCTCTCTCCAAGGGCACCACCCTCCCCCGTCCTGAGAAAAAGCCCCTTGGGCAAGGTGGCAGGAGTGGCAAGCAAGCGCACATTTCTGGCAGAGCAGCCGGGTTCCCTGGAGGGGCCCGGGTCTCCCCTTCATTCAGGGGAGACATCTCAGGGACTGGTGGGGCCAGAGGACAGAGCCTCCTGCAAGACAGGGCTGTTCCTTAAGGACACGGCCTCAGGGTTGTGGTGGCTGCCCTTGGCCTCGATCCTGCCTCCGCACCCAGGCAGAGGCTGAATCTGGGCCCCTCTTCCTGGCACGTGACCCGAGTCAATGCCTCCACCTCCCGGTCCTGGATTCCGCGTCACAGGAAGAGGGTCGGGGTCCCCACGGCCTTACCCACAGGTGGGAATAGGAAACGGTGTGGCTGCCATGAGGAATGCTCCGGCAGCTCCTCAGAGTGACAGGTTAGAGTGACCACCTGACCCTATGGACGTCTACCCATGAGAGACGAGAACACACGTCCACACAAACGCCTGTGCACATGTGTTCATATCGGTGTCATCCACACAGTGTGGTCATCCACAGTCTGGAATATTATTCAGCCATGAAAAGGAACAAAGTGTCCATCCCACCTACAACGTGGATGTGCCGGGCAAGCACCCAGTGAAGAGAGTCAGAAAGATAAACACGGTGTGGTTTTGTTCATGTGAAACATCCAGGATGGGCAAAGACAAAAAGCAGCTAAGCGGTTGCCAAGACTGGGGGAGGGGCTGGAGGGACTGCCAGTGGGTCCGGGTTTCGTTTTCGGGTGACGAGAATGTTCTAGAACAAGACGGTGGCAATGGTTGCACAACCCTGTGAATATACTAAAACCCACTGACGTGTACACTTTCTAAGGGTGAATTTTATGGTGCACGAATTATGTTTTGTTTTTAAAAGAAAAGGTTCCTGCTAGGCTGATGGACACAGGACACCCACCAGCCCACAGCCTCCACCAATAGGGCTGCCTCCTCCAGTACCAGGGCCTGGGCCTGGCTCCCTCGCCCCGTCTGGCCGTGGCCGTGGCCATCCGACACTGACCGCTCCCCCAGCCCCCCAGCCGGGAACCCAGAGAGGCCCCATTCTGCAGCTTCTCTGCTGGACACATACAAGGCCCAGAGGAGCAGGCCCTGCTTACACATGGCCACCTTGGCCCGGTCGTCCCAGAGGAATTCGGAAAATGCAATGGTCACATTCTGCAAGGCTGGGCCTTTGGGAAGACTTGAGGCCGCTCATGAATGTGGAGTCTGTTCGGCTGCTGGCTGGGATGCAAGTCTGCGAACAGCCCAGAGTCGGGACAGAGGCTGCAGCAGACGGCCTGCTGCTGGTTCCGCTGGCCAGGAGGGCCTGGGGATGGCAGAGGAGGCTGCCTGGGCGCGGGGCCCGGTTCTGTCCACCTGTAGCACGTTCGCCTCCTGCTGTCACCAGCATGGCCCTGCCCTCCTCCACTGGTTGCGGACCCCAGGTCCAGGTGGAGTGGCCAAGACCAGGACAAATAGCTGCATTCCACACCCTGAAGACCACCTCCCCTGGCCCTCTCTGGGCTTCCAAGGGGCCACTGCCTCGTTCTGGCCTTGGGGAGGCTGAGTGGGACTTGACCGTAGGCTCTGAGTTCCCTTTAAACTCATTTCTTCACTGGAGGGTCTCCCACCCCCACCTGGGAAGGGGGGAGCTGTTGGTGTGGGCACACAACTGCTGGGCTGCCAGCTCCTGGGTGGCAGGTGGTGGCCCCTCTTGCTTCAAGTGCTGGGTGATGGGAAGGCTGGGGCCTAGGCTGACGGTGTCAGGATGCGGTAGGTGACCCCAGGGTTCCCCAGATGAGCCCTGCCTGCTCACCCCTCTTCTCAGGTTCTCCCCATGGTCATAAAGGGAGCTTATATTTGGAGCTGTGCTCTGAGAAGCTGGCTTTATTTAGACAAGGATATAATTCTCAGAGACCACTTCAATCCTGACAAGAGCTGGGATGAGTAATCGCAGGAAGCCTACGTTTTGATGCTGGGGTCACAGCCCTGAGTTCTGCCAGTTCAGTCACTGATCTCACTTCTGGTCTCCGGGACTCAGGACTGGCAACCGCAGGCCGTGGTGTGAGGGGCGGGGCTGTAGGCTCCAAGGACCATCTGGACGCAGGAACTCTCTCTGCTGACCGCAGCCAGGCCCTGGCCCCCAGCACATCGGTTGGGGGAGGGTCCCTGAGCGGCCCCACCCTGCCTCCTACCCTCCCTCCAAGTTGGTGGGACACACCCAGGCCAAGGGGGGCCAGTGATGTGGACACCAAAGGAGGCTGAGGAGCCTAGAGACTTGACAGCGTTTGAGGAGGGAGGAGGGAATCCCAAGTCAGAAGGCACAGAGGCCTTGGTCCTATGGGAGGGCAGCTTCCAGGCTGCGCATGTGACTGCACTGCGTGTGGCCTCCTCGGGAACAAGGACAGCTCTGCGTGCACTGCTCACACATCTAATGCTGGGCCGCCACTCACGCTTCCAGGACCTCTGAGAGTGTAGAACAGGCACCCCCAGGATGGACACAGCCTGGGCAAGCGGAGGCCTGGTGAGCAGAGCCTCACCCTGGGTGCCCTTGTGCAGTGAACAACCTACCCAACCGTACAGGCCCACCTTTCCTTCCAACCAGGGAAATGATGGAACTGAATGAAGTACAAGATTGCAATCAGTCCCCAAGGACAGTGTCTGCCACCCTGGCCATGGTCACTAAGTGAAAGGTGAGGATAAACTAGCCAGAGAGGGACCCCAGGCACCTGCAAGAACGTCTCCCAGTGCTCACTACCCCCCCACCCTCCTCCTTCCACCATGCTCAGTTCAGCCCCCAATTCTATCAGGATGAGGCTGGCAATAGACGCTGGGAGTGCTGAGTGCGCTGTACAGCCGAGCACCAGCATCAGCTTCCTGTTCACGGGGGACAGGCGAGTGGGAGACAGGCAGGCCCACAGGTGATGGGGGGGTGCCAGGAGGAATGAGGGCAGAGCAGAGGAGGGGGCACCCTGACGGGGAAGGTGGGCCGGTGGAGATGAGAGACCAGATGCCCAGTATCCGGGCCAGGAGTGGGGAGGGGGAGCTGGCGTCCTGTATGCTGATGGACCTGGAGCGCCTTCCAGGGGAGAGCGGGCTGGACTGTGGCCATCCACAAATGCTGGGCTCCAGCTCTGCTCTGTCTGCCCGGGCAGAAGAGCGGGCTGCTCCTGTGCTTACCCTACCTCTTCCCTACCGCACAACTAGGATGAACAAAGCCAAGGTGGGCGGGCCAGCGGGGATGGGCTGGGAAGCAGGCCCACCAGGAGGACCCAGGCTGCACAACGGTTCCCTATGACCTCCCTTTGTTCGGGACTGGCAGCTGGCACTGCACACCCCTAAGTCTTCTGCATCTTCCAGACCCTTCCCACAAACCCCATGGAGTCTCTGAGAGTCCCAGGCCAGTGACCACAGGGCTGGGCATGCCCACCTGTGCCGCCACGCTCTGCACCATGGTGGGTCCCGTGAGGCCCTGTGAGGTCCCCCATTGTGCTGGTGACTTGCCCACACAGCCCCTGGACAGCTGTCTCTAGAGCCTGCACCCTTGATCTGCATGGCCTGCCCCTCGCTCTCAGCCGGCCCTTTTGAACAAGGAAGAGGAGGGTTAATTGAACTCTTAGAGTCAAAGCCAACAGGGATGGGTGTGCTGGGCTGGGCAGTCTCAGGCTCCAGAGGAAGCCACCGTGTGAGCGGCGTCCAGGGGCACACGCATCTTTGGCACCATCGGTGGTGGCAGGGTTCCAGAAAAAAGGAGGTGAGGGCAGGTCTCTGCTTCCAGGCCACCCTGGTGCTCACGAATGTGAAGCTGGTGGAGACCTGCCAACCTTCTCCGAAAGAGAGAGAGAGAGGTGCGAGGGTACCTGGCCTGGAAGTCAGTCTAAAAAGGCGTAGGCCCTGAGATTAGACTGAAAGGGGATGTAACCTCTCTGTTAACGTTCTCCAGAGGCAACTGTGTGTGAGTTAGCCCGAATGCCTGGCTCCCAGAGGGCAGCACTGGGGTCGATAGGAGCCACAGGTGGGAGGTTTCTGCTCTACCTGCAGCAGGGCTGGCTCGGGGCTCTCCAGTGGGTTTCAAGGGTGGGACCTCGCTGCTGAGACAGGAATGAGTTTCCCGTCACTGGGGGTATTCAAGCAGAGTCGGTAACCTGGAGGCTGGGTCTGGTGGAGACTGAAGGCTGGATGAGGGGGTTGAAGTTCATGACCTCTAAGTTCCCTCTGACCCTGAAATCCTGGGACTTGCTGCTTCCACATTGCCTGCCAGGGTGGCCAGCCGGGGATCCAGGTGGGGATCATGCATCCTTTTCCTGTGTTTCCCACGCTGAGATGCTGGAGGGGCCACGGTGCCCCTCCAGATGGCCCAACCTTCCTATTTGCCTCAGAAAGGACTCCCCCTCTTCCTCCTGCAGGGAGGCTCCAGGCAGGCTCTGCTGTGTGGTTCTGGACCTGCCAGGCTGGGCACAAGGGACATGTGGGCACGCCCTCCCAGGCCACCTTCTCAGAGGCAGCCTGGCTGCCCTTCCTAAGACGGTAACTCCGCCCCACTCCCCCGCAGCCAGCTCCCTGTCTGACACTGCCTGTTACCCTGCTCCTTCTCGGGAAGGCAGGGGTCTTTGCTGGGTCAGGGGGTGCCTGGGACAGTGTGGGGGCACAGAGCGGGCTCAGGACACACTCGCTCAGCCACAACGCAGATGCGGAGTCTATCTGATGAAATGGAGAGGGCTGTCAGCACCGCTGCTCACCAGCCGTGCTGTGCTGGCCCAGTTACCTAACCTCTCTGACCCTCGGTTTCTTCATCCAGGATACAGGACACCTCGCTCACGACAGAAGGACCAAGCAAGCACAGTAACACGTGGCACAGTCCCGACACAGTAAGGAGCGTCTGCTCAAACGCCCGTCCAGAAAGGGTTAATGGCCTCAGCGGTTGCCACTGCGAGAACCCCTCACCACCTCCTCCGCACCCAGAGGCTTGTCCCTCCGGCTCAGTTGCCCCTCGAGTGAAGGGGGCAGGGGCAGGGTCTGGCGGCCGCGGGAAGTCTCCGCGCGCCTAGCTGGCCTTCCCTTCCGGCTGCCGCCGCGCGGCGCCGCGTCCCCACGGGTCCCTCTGGCTGGGTTCCCCTGGTGCCCTGAGCCAGCCAGGGGCGCGGGCCGGGTGGGGGAGCCGCGTGGCCTCCCCCGCAGCAGCACAGCGGCGCAGAGCCCCCCAAGACCGGAAAGACCCCACCCCGCTCCTCCTGTTGCCTCTGCTGCCTGACCGAGGGCCATAGGGCCAGCACGCCCCGGGGCGACCCAGAGGAGGCAACGGCCCGGCTTGGGAACCAGCTGCTGCGGTCTGCAATGAATGGTCCGTCCACCGCGGCTCTCATCCCTGCCCGGCCCTCCCGCTCCCCCCGGAATCCCTGGCCATACGTCCCCCGCTCGCCGCTCCCAGCAGTCCGGCCGGGCGGCTCCTAGTTCCCCAACCCACCGCCCAGCGGCCCCGGCGGGCTCGCAGTTCCCGGCACTTGGGTTGCACTTTGCAAAGTGTCCGGCGGAGCTGGCCCAAGCTCTTGTCAAGGGCGCTGGACAGGGCTGAGGCCGGGCGGCACGGCCACGGCCCCCACAGAGCCCCCGGCGCGCCCTGGCGTCTGAGTAGCTGCACGGCCGTCCCGGGCCATAAGCGAGGTCGGGGCATCCGGGCCGCGGCGCAGCGAGGGCCGGGAGGGTCCGTCCGGTCCCGCCGGGGCGCGCCACCGAGGGCGCGGGGATGTGGAGGGGCGGGGGCGGCCAGGTGACCCCGGGGAGCAAGCCCTGAGTCCTTCCGGAGCCGCCCGAACCGGTGGCGCTGACCGGCAGCCTCGGGCGGCGCGCGGCGCGGCGCATCCACACTCACCTTCCGCTCCGAGGGCCCCGCGCCGCTCGCCGCGCTGGCGGATGCAAACGAGCTCCCGGAACGGCAGCGGCGGCCGCCGGCGTCCGGCCCGCGCACGGCGCTCTGCGGCGCGGAGGCGCAGTCCTCATCCCCGACCGCAGGCCCGCCCGGCCGCGCAGCGCTCTGCCCCTCCGGGGCGGGGTGGGGAGAGGAGGAAAGCAACCTCCACCCGCTTCCCAGGTCGGGCCGCGCGGGCCAAGTCCTCTCCAAACAAGCTCCGGTGGCCGGCTGGGTGCTCCGAGCGCCCTCCGCCCAGCCCTCGGCGGCCTGCGGGGTCTGCCCCCGGGAACCGGTGGCTAAGGTTACACAATTTCACTCCCCCCGGCCGCCCCCGCCCCCCGCCCCCACTACTGTAAGCACTGCTCTTCCTGGGTGTTTGTTTCAGGGAACCCACCCTAGAGATGGGGATCCCCATGGGAAAGGTATGTAAGCCCAGACCCCTGCCCGCCCACCCAAGACTGGCGGGTCTTGCTGCTGCTCAGAGGCAAGTACTGGATTTAGCAGAACTTTCCAGGCTGTTGAAGTGTGTCCTGTGGTTTCCAAGTGCTCCTGTCTCCATCCCCGCCTGCCTCATCTCCTGCCCCCACCAGGTACCAGCAGGGTAAACACCTTCTTCCCCTGTGCTTCCAGTCAGGAGGATGAGGGCACCCCTCTTGATTGGCACCTACTTGGGGGACTCCCGTCTGAGGTAGCCCCATGCCTCAAAGGTGGGAGTCCAGGGTCCCTAGAATCAGAGTGCCTTTGCTCTGCCCCCCACCCCCCAGCCTGGAACACAGATGGTGGGAAGATGGAACCATGCAGGCCCCTAGAGCAGGAGGGGCCCTTACAGGTCAGCTGCTTAGGGGTTCATTCACAGATGAGGACATCAGGCCCAGAGAAGGCAAGGGACCTGCCCAAAGCCACACAGCCCAGAGCATGTGACATGGGCTATCCTGGGACAGGCAGGAGCGAGAGGCCAGTTCCTGGTGTGGACATGTGGGTCCTTTGAGATCAGGGGGCAGTCCTCGTGGGAGGTGTCCTGCAACAGCTGCAGCCCCTCCCCACTTTAGATGAACCAAGGCATAGGCTTACGGCTTCTAAGATGTGAAGTTGGGGGGAATTCTTCACTTCCAGAAAGGGCATCCTTTCCTAAATAGTCCTTTGAACTGTGCTTCCCCTGAGAGTGCTGCAGGGAGCTGGACTACTGAAGTTCAAGTTTCACACCCTCTTAGGAACACCTTTCTTATGTAAAGCAAGGTATAGGTAACGAGGGCCTTTGGAAATGAGTGAATGGGCTGCCGCCACCCCCCTACCCCGTAGCCTGTGAGTTTCCATCAGTGGCCGAGCATTGAGCTCTTCACCGACAATTCACAATCAGCTAAAGCACGCTGTGAATCGAACTCAGTTTTCCTCTGGCTGCTCATTACAGTGTCAGAGGAGGTTCCAGAAATCCCTGCCAGCTGTCTTGAAAACCTGAACCCGGGGTCTAGGGGCTTGGGGGCTCCGGGCCTCAGCTCACATTTCCGTGGCATCATTCTGGGCCTCAGGGTCCTGGGATCGCCCTCTCCACGGAACGCGGCATGGCAAGGGACTAAGAGTCCCCTCCGGTTAATCGCTATTTCAATCGGTTGGTTTCCTAAAGTTTCTAGTGCTGGGGGTCCCCTGGCTCAGACAAAATTCCCAGAAGGTATTTCCTTCCTAATCCTTCCTAATAGGTCTATTCTTGTTTCTAAGAAAGGCCACAGTTTCAGAGTTCGTGTGTGTGTGTGTGTGTGTGTGTGTGTGTGTCCAGCTGTGGCACACCCATGCACCCTGTGGTGTGAGAAGTGAGCTCTCTCACGAGCAGGAGGAAGCGGCAGCAGACCCCGCTCCATGCTGCCCCAGGACCACAGTCCTACGAGTTGATGGAGAGAGGTGGGCTACCCTCCTCACCTCCCAGAGGGCTTAGAACACGCCCACGGACACACGACAAGCCTCTCCTGGCCACCCCACGCACGGGGAGCAAGTAGCCCTCCACGTCGGTGCCCCTAGTGGGACTGCCCCCGAGCCCCCGCTCCAGTCCTCCAGGCACACCTGCCAGGGGGTGAGGCCCAGCACTTCTCCACCGGGAGTCTGCTGTGGCGGGCGGAGACCAGGGGAGTTGCTAGACCTCCTGCAGAGCGCAGGTCGGCCCCAGGACAGAGGACTATCTGGTCCCAGATAGTTAGCTGTGCTGAGGGTGGGAATCCCGGGGGCAGCAGCCTCCAGCCTCTGGGAAGTCAGTGACCTAGGCCTCTGGCTTTTGGAGCCTTCTCTTCCTCCCCACTGGATGTGAAGCTGCCTTCTTGGGAGGAGCTGGCCGATAGGACACCCCATGGGTCTGCCCCATGGGAGGCCCAGCTCCTGCTTGTTTGCTTGGAAGAGCTGGATGGGCTGTGCTGAGCCCCCCTCTCCAAGAGGACACGACCTGGCAGGGGTCTGACTTGACTTACCCGAAGTCACAGATACGGAGCCCGGCTCTCCCGCTGCCCACCAGCCCCCACACTGCCCGTCGCTGACTGCTCCCCAGGGGCACGGGCTCCCTGGGCCCCTGCGCGTGCTGGGAGAGCCAGTCAGCCCCTGAGTCATCCCTTAACTTCTGCCTGATGTCAAAATGAAACCGCGGACCCAAAGCCAGAGCAGGGGTGGGAGGAGTGAGAAACCTCCAGCAAATTCCAGGGGCATAGTGTCACATGGCTGCTCCAATTCGACACTGACAGTGCCTGGCATGTGCACACCCATCCATCCAGGTAGCCTTGAGCGTCAAAGGCGATGTCCACCCCCGGCTCCAACGATGGATCCTCTCCTGTGAGGTCCCTGGGGATGAGACCTTCTTCCCCAGGAGACCAGACCTCTGGCCACGGACCAGGCCTGTGGTGTGACGTCCTGAACTGGATGTTTCAGCCCTCCTGGAATTTTCTCAGCGAGTGTCACCTGCCATCTCAGGCTCCTTAACCTCCTTGTCAGATGGGGAAACTGAGGCTGGAGGAGTCAGGGAGCCCATATAAGGACGCAGGAGTTTGTGGTAGAGCCAGTCTCTGTGCTGCCTGCCTCTGCCTGCTGTGGGCTCCAGGCTGAGTTCAGGCTGAGGGCCTAGTGGCGGGTGGCTGATTGAGCTCTGGGGGCCCCCACTTCTCCCAGGGGTCCTGGTGGGGGGGGGTATGGATCTAGCTGCTCTCGGGCCCCATCCCATGAAGATTCTCCTTGTTCCTTGGCAAGGACGCAGCAAACATAGACGTGTGTGGAACCCAAAACTTCCCAGGGAGGTATGCCCTGTGCACTGTCCCTGTGGGCTCCAGGGAAGCCACATGAGGGACATGATATTGACGGAATTTGCCAAATAGTCCGTGAATTCAGGGAGGCTGGCATAGGCAGGCCTGGCCTCCGTCCCTTGCTTGAACTCTGCCAGCTGTGTGTCCTTGGGCAAATCAGCAGTCTCTCTGAGTTTCTGCCTCCTTATCTGGGAGGTGGCAACATCAATGCCCACCACTCAGGGAGGATTTGAGAGGCTGGGAGGGCAGACCCAGCTCCTCCGGACGGTGGCTGGGGATCTCTGGGGGTCTCTGAGCTATTGGACATAGTAGCGGTGTCCAAGGGAGGAGGAGCATGTGGTCCCAGGACTCTAGGGCCCTTGATGACCGGCTGACGTGTCCCTCTCCTTTAGGCACTTGGGCCAGGATCCACCTACAAGTTTCCTTCCTGACATCAGGGAAGAAAAAAGTCCAGGTTCTACAGGACATCAGGAAAGTACAAAATGGAAATGAATAAATCTTTATCTATAAAGTGTGGCGTGAGTTTTACTGCCTAAGTGCAGCTCAGGTCCCTAGCAGGCGTGCGTTAAAGCTGCTTCGATGAGCTGTCTGGGGCCTTTGTGGGGTCTGCTGTGATGGAGGTGGGGCCCCCAGCGAAGGTGGGTCAGCAGGGGAGGAGGCAGGGAGAGGAGGCTGGGGGAGGAGGGGAGGCAGGGGGAGGAGGCCTGAGCGGGGGCCGTGCGGGTGGGGCTGGCTCAGAAGCAGCCTCTTTCCAAGGAGACATTCCAGACTGACGGTGGCGTGACTCAGACACCCGCCCGGAGCACGATTGTTTCTGCCTGTCTTCCTGTCTTCTGTGGCCCCGTTTGTGAGCAAAAAGAGGGAGAGGAGAGGGTGCTTTCCCAAGAAGGGTCTTACACACAGACACAGTCACCCCCTCCCTCCACATATCATGCCCACCCCGAACCCCATGCTCTCACACGTGGGGGCTGCATGCCCCTGGGCCTGGCAGGAGTTCACCTCAGGCTGAGGGACCCCTGACTTGGCAGAGGCTCGGCGGCCGCGTAGGACGTTCTGAGGCAGACTCTTCCCAGGACTGACAGCCCTCCTATCCCCTCCTCCCAGCACCAGCCCCTCTGCCTCCAGGAAGCCTTCCACGCCCTACACACTGGCTCAGGACTCCCATCTTGCCCAGGCTCCTCCCAGCAAGGCCAGCAGACAGCCAGTGGCCCTAGTCCAAACCCCAACCCCGCCATCTGCCAACAGATGGCCAGAGCCTCAGTTTCCCCATCTGCCATGGCAAGTCAGACTCGTTCATAAAGATGCCAGGGCCTGTGGGTGGCTCTTCATGGCCCGACATTCTCAGCCTGAGCGCCCTGGATTCAGCCTCTCGTGGGCCTTCAAGATGGGAATCCTTCTAATGAAAAGAAAACAGACGTGGCGGAGACGGGGCCGGCCGCGGTAACCCAAGCCAGCGTTCTGGGGCATGAATGGGCCCTTTCATGGGGCAGCCGCAGAGCGAGGGCTTGGGGTGGAGATCTCCGGCTAGGCCCAAGGAACGGCAGTGCCCGGGGCAGGCCCGGGGCAAAGAGGAGAGGGACAGGGCCCACAGCCCCAGCCTCGGGCCTCGGGGTCTCCGGGCCCAGCCTCCTCCTCCCTCACTACGGCCCCCCGACACCAAGCCTGGCTGCAGGAAAGGAACTAGCCGTCCCCGGTCCAAATGCCACTGTCCTTGTTTTTCTCCTATAATTACGTCTCCGAGGGCTAACTACAAATTTACATGTTGCTCAGCTCAGTCGTTTATCCGGAGCCTGTGAGGAAGGCTCCGGCTGTAAAAGGCGCATTCATGTGTGTTTTCGTGTTGCTCGGGGTGACCGGCCACGGCGTGCGGACACAACTGGCCCTTTTAGCCGGGGCAGCTAGGGGGGCAGCGGCGCCCTCACCACCTGGCCTGTGTAAACGCCTCCACACCACTGGCCGTGAATGACTTCAGTGTACGGAGGTTTTCTTTTTCCATACCTGGCCACCAGAACTTCCAACATTCTTCTAGAAAAAAATGTGGCAAGCTTCCCTGGGATCGTGTTCTCTCCAAATGGCTTATCCATCCCCGTCCGGCCCGGCACAAGCCAGCTCTTCTTCCATTTAGTGACGTGAGAGAAAAACCGTGCTTCCGTTTCTGCCACCTGCTGTGACGGCCCCAGCCCTTGTTCCCGCTGACTGCCTGGGGGCAAAGGCCAGCGACGGGACATTCCCCCCACCTGGGGCCCTGAAGAGAGGTGCCGGGCTGATCGTGGGATCTGAGTTGCGGTGGTCTGGGCAGGTCCAGCCTGCAGGGGTCTCGGGCTAGGCCCATCCCAGGGAGCTGGGACCCTCTGTGGACGCCAGTGGATGTTCGGGCAGGCTGCAGCTGGACACAGGCACCCCCACCCCATCCCTCGGGGCACCATGAGGGTGCTGCCTCTCCTCCCAGGGGCCGTGCCCATCACAGACGCCTCCTCGGGACAGCCCTGATGCCAGGATAGCCGGGGACACGACAGGAAGGTGGGTGGGTGAGCTGACCTCAGAGTGGTGTGTGTTCATGGGCACATGTGACTGTGTGTGTGTACATGCATGTGTTAGGGGATGTGTGTGTGTTCCTGTGAATAGGTGCGTGTTTAGCTGCATGTGAGGAGCATGTGTTTTGATATCATATGTGTGTGTGTGAATGCACATGTATGTCCACTAGTACGCATGAATACATGTGTCAGTTTGTGTGTGTGTGTGGGCATGCTCATGCGTTTGTGTGTACACGTTTGTGTGAGTGTATGTATGAGAGTGTGTGTACATGTGAGGATGCCTGTGGGCATACACCCGTGAGTGTGTGCATGTGTGTGAGTGTGCTCACGCCTATTCATCAGGATCACTGACCCAGAAACCAGGTCCGTGTGCCACACGCACACCCTGGGTGTCTGCCGTGGGACCAGTGACGCTTGGCTCTGCGGAGAAGTGTGTCCAGCCGAGGAGGTGCCTGTGAGTGTGTCTTCGGCGGCTCCTCGGTGGCTGACCCGCGAGGACCCCCGTGGTCGGTCACCCGTCTCCCTGGGACTGCGCCCACGCTGGTGAGGGGCCTGAGGTGCTGAGCAGCAGCAGTGCGGGTCCAGTTGCAACCCAACCCCGCCTCCTCCTTCCACTCCGGCCTCAATTTCCCCGCCCCATCCTGGTGGCCGCAAGCACTGGTGGACGGTACCTTGTGTGTCCTTGGCAGTGACTTTCCTTCCTGATATCCCCCAACCCTGCCTCACTGATTCCCATAGCTCGCGATCAGCACAGCCCAACAGCGGTCACCCTGCTCCCTGCAGTGTCCTTTCCGAGACTTGCCCTGAGTCACCAACAACCAGGTGCCCCTCCTCTAGTCCTTCTCAACCCTTCCACAGAGGAGCCCTTCCACAGAGGAGCGTGGGTGCTGGACACACCTGCTCACACCTGGGCTGCGGCCGTCACCCAGCCAAGGCCTTGAAGGACCTTACATGGGCAGGAAAGCACCCGGCTGCCCGTGCGGCCCAGTGCCCCGTGCAGGTGAGGTGGGGGGGAACACAGCAGCTCCCATGCTCCTGGGGCTCTCGCTGCCTGTGTGGACTCAGATAAACATGACATTCATGTGTCATTCGGTCTCTGGGACACACGGGGCACAGTGTCCAGCTGGACCTGCATGCATAACCAGTGTTCCCAGGGCTCAAGTGTAGCTGCTCCGACTCAGTGGTGCCCCAGGCCCAGCAGGGACCCTGCATGGTGACTGCTCCCGAGAGTCTAACCCTGGGGTTTCGAAGGTGGGTTAGTGTCAGTGATAGAACAGCCCACTGCAAAAATGTCCAGGACACCTCGGCCAGGGTGGTAGTTCTTT
Source organism: Dama dama (assembly GCF_033118175.1). NCBI lineage: Eukaryota > Metazoa > Chordata > Mammalia > Artiodactyla > Cervidae > Dama > Dama dama. The sequence goes on along the minus strand of NC_083684.1, from coordinate 19,710,630 downwards.
CGAAAACATGGACTCTGTTGTGACATATCCCTGCTCACAGGCTGCTTGTGGCTCCCCGGTGTCTGCAGGACAGCATGTAGTCTCAGTTGTAGACTCAAGGCCTTTCTTGGCCAGGCCCAAGTGCATCTGGGTCTCAGCGCCTCCCCTCCTCTTCCTCCTCTCTGCCTCTTCCGTGCCAGCTCGGACCACACTGAGCTGCTGTGCATCTCCATAAATACCCCTCCATTTCCCACAACTCACTCTGCATTCCTTCACCTCCTGCCACCGTTGCCAGCCCAGCAAACCCCTATTCATCCTCCAAAACCCACTCAAGAAGTTCCCTCCTCTGTGAAGCCGTCTTGTTGACCCGTAGATTTTGGCACACATACACCACTCTGGTGTGCTGCACCATCTGTGCATCAGTCTCCCCTGCAGGCCTTATTCATGTTCATACACCTGATACCTCGGCTCCATATGTCCACGATGGTCTAAATCTGTCCTTTCATTCCTCACCACATGGCCATCCCTCAGCCTGGGATGCTGTCTTCTCTGTCACTTGAAGACGCTTCACTCTTTTAAACCTGTTTAAGATGCACCCCTGCCCCTGCCAGGAGCCCTCCATGACCACATGATGGGGACAACTGTACAGAACATCTGAGGATAAGCAGCGCCAGGAAGACTCTTGGGGCTGGTCTGGTCCAGCCTCTTCATCTTACAGATGAAGAAACAGAAGCCCAGAGAGGGAGAGAGAGCTGGGGAGGGACCAGGTCTCCTCAGAGCTCCACGCTCTGCACTGAGGCCAGGGGCCCAGAGGAGCCCTCTGCATTGCCCCCTGCTCTGTGCAGGGACTTCGAGGCTGACAGAGCAGGGTCCTGTCTGCTCGCTCTCCTGGAGGCTTTACTTTATTTTACTGCCCCTAAACCTCCTGTGACGATGGGCAGGTATAAGGAAATTTTGTTGTTCAGTTGCTTCAGTCATATCCTACTCTTTGCGATCCCATGGACTGTCACACGCCAGGCTTCCAACAGAGTGGTGTCGCAAAGAGTCAGACCTGACTGGGCGACTGAACAACAGCAAAACAACAGCAAAACCTCCAACAAAACACCTGCCCATCGTCACAGTGAGACGCCCCCGCCATCTGAGCACCAGGAAAAGTGTGACTGAGGGCAGTGGAGGCGGCAGTTCTGCCACTCACCACCTATGTGACTTCAGATATGAGGTGCCTCCTCTCAGGTTTCTCCTTTGAAAATGGGGATATTTTGGTTGTCACAATGATTCAAGGAAATGATGTGTATTTGTTGTTGTTCAGTTGCTCAGTTGTGTTTGATTCTTTGTGACCCCGTGGAGGGCAGCACACCAGGCCTCCTTGTCCTTCACCATCTCCCAGAGCTTGCTCAAACTCATGTCCTTTGAGTCGGTGATGCCACCCAACCATCTTGTCCTCTGTCGCTCCTTCTCCTCCTGCCTTCAATCTTTCCCAGCATCAGGGTCTTTTCTAACGAGTCAGCTCTTCCCATCAGGTGGCCAAAGTATTGAAGCTTCAGCTTCAGTATCAATCCTTCCAATGAATATTCAGGACTGATTTCCTTTAGGATTGACTGGTTTGATCTCCTTGCAGTCCTAGGGACTCTCAAGAGTCTTCTCCAACACCACAGTTCAAAAGCACCAATTCTTTGACACTCAGCCTTCTTTAGGGTCCAACTCTCACATTCATACATGACTACTGGAAAAAACATAGTTTTGACTAGATGGACCTTTGTTGGCAAAGTAATGGCCACTGGGGGTGTGCGTGTGTGTGTACACTTAAGTTGCTCAGTTGTGTCCAACTCTTTGCGACCCCATGGGCTATAGCCTGCCAGACTCCTCTGTTCATGGGATTCTCCAGTCAAAACACTGGAGCAGCTAGCCGTTCCCTTCTCCAAGGGATCTTCCTGACCCAGGGATTAAACCTGGGTCTCCTGCTTTGCAGGTGGATTCTCTACCATCTGAGCCATCAGGGAAGCTGATGTATGTTTAGTAAAGTGCATAAGAGAGTGCCTGACACAGAGCAAGTAGACTGCCATCATCATTGTGATGTGATGATGGTGATGGTGGTGGTGGTGGGAAGATGGTGATGTGATGATGATGATGGTGATGTGATGAAGGTGGTGAAGGTGATGGGTAGTGATGATGATGATGATGGTGATGAAGGTCATGATGGTGGTGATGGTCATGATGGTGGTGATGATGAAGGTGATGGTGATGATGAAGGCGATGATGATGGTGGTGGTGGGAGGATGGTGGTGATGGTGATGGTCATGAGGGTGGTGATGATGAAGGCAATGATGATGGTGGTGGTGGGAGGATGTTGATGGTGATAAGGATAATGGTGACGGTGATGACGATGTTTTCGCCACCTCCAAACTCCCTCCTTCACAGAATACTCCTGTTTTCTGCCTTCCGTGCCTTGACACAGAACTTCATGTGCCTGCTGATCTCTGGATGGGCGGCAGGTATGGGAGGGAGTGTGTGTGGGAGGAGAGCTCTCAATGGTAGGAATAGCCTCCTGTCCTGAGCAATGTTGGCTACACCTCCTTCCCTCCTGGGCTCCTGTTTCTCCATCTGCGAAACAGTGAGGCTGAACTGGTGATTCCTAAAGGGTCCTTCTGGGTTGAAGGTTTTCTGAAACATTTTTTGTTTTGCAGCACGTGGTTTTGCAAGGAACCTTATTCCTCCTTCAGATATTTGTATTTTCTGCCATCGTTTCCACAAAGCCTGTCTTGGTGGTGCCTTCACCCGGACATCCAGCAAGGGACTGGCATTTGACACGTGCAGAGCCACATACAAACAGGGTTCCTTGGTGTGTGTATGTGTACCTGGCAGACCCCTGACATTCCAGAATGGACACCAAAGACTCCAAAACCACAAATTCAGCACAGCTAATGCACTGACCTCACTGAGTACGAACAATGAAGGGGGGCAGGGAGGAGGGGCGGGAAGCTGGTTCATCCATAGTTACACCTCCCAGGAAGGGCGGGGATAGGAGCGCCATGCCCCTGAACTGTGCCTGTGAATGCAGGATGTCTAAGACAAGACTTTCTGGCACAGACCTAGAGGGTGGACTGGAGCTCTGCTTCCAGGACGTGTGTCTGGAGACCTCGAGCAAGTGACCACTCAGCTTGAAGCTCGGGTCTCCTGTGCCCTGTGGGGATGATCCATCCTGCCCGCCTCCCTAGAGATTATCATGAGGATCAACTTCTGGAGGTGTGCCAAGCCCCCGTGCACTGTGAGGTCCTGTGTGAGTCTGGGGCTGACTGCACAGGCAGGTGGTTGCAGGTGGCTCACTTGGGACACGTGAGCACCTGTGGTCCTGGGGCCCCTCCCAGGGCTGTGCTGGGAATGCAGGAAGTGGTGATGTCAGCACCCAGCTCACGTCAAGACCCCCACAAACTAACTTCCTCCCCCTTCCACTCCCTCTTCCTCTCTTCTTCTTCATCATCATCATTATGAATTGTCATTCTGCACAGAGCAAAGAACATGCTTTACTTAAAATAACAGAGCAGTGATGTCTTCAGATGGACTCCGCCAGCTCTTAGCTCACTCCCGAGCAGATGCTTCTAAAGCAGCCTCCAGGTGGGGGGACTCTGAGGCCCCGCCAGCACTGTTCTCTGTGTGTTAGGGGTGAGAGGCTGGGGTGCAGTGTGGCTGTCCCCTAGGGAAGCTTGTCTGTCCCAGCCTGTCTTCCTGTGGCTAGGGCCTCCCATGAGCTGCCCGGTGAAGGGGTGTGTGGGTGAGGGCTGAGCGGCGGGTTTGAGGTCTGAACGCAGAGTGGTTCTCTGTCCCAGGGCCGCCTAGCGCAGGACACGGGGGACATTGCACTGGGTTGGCTCCACCTAGGCAACGGTGTTTCTTTCTTTCTTTTTTTTTTGCAGAGGACTAAACATTTGCACACATGCAGACACTGTGACCCATGACCCATTCCTGGCTCTGAGGCGTCTTCCTATGCCCCCTTATGAGCCACCCCGTCTCCAAAGGACAGGGGACTTGGTGATACAGGAGGGCTTCGGGCAGTGCTGACCCTGCCCCGAGGAGCTGACTGCTCTAGCTCGGGTGACTTGGGCACATTCTGAACCCCCGGACCTAGTTTCCATCTCAGGGTGACCATCCAAATCTCTGGAGGAGAGCTGGACATACGGGCTACAGAGGGGGAGGGCAGGACTCCACAGACACTTGGGGGCAGCTGCCCTCTGCCCAGGACACAGTCAAGGGGCCAGAGGTCACCCCTGTCCTTGGGGACGACCTCCCCAGTGACCCCACTCTTCTCTCCTGGAGTAGGTGGAGACTCGGGAGGTGGGGGTCACCTGGGAGTGGGGTCTCGGGCCCCCTCCAAGTCCTTCTCAGACTTGACAGAGCCCAGCTCAGAGTGGCTCATAAGAGATCTCTGTGGGGAGACATCCCTTTAATTCACGAAGAGAAAAGCCAAGTGCAGCAGGTGAGTCGTGTCCCCTACAAGGTGTGCTCAGATACTCACTCACTGCTGTCACCTGGGGACGGCCTTATTTGGGAAACGGGGTCCCTGCAGTTGTCACCAACTTAAGGTGAAACCCCGGCTGGACTGGACGGGGGGCTGATTCCCATGGCTGGGGACCTCATGGAAAGACGGGACTTGAGCACAGACTCAGGGCAAAGGCCGCGTGGTCACGGAGCCCCCAGAGGATGGAGGAGGCAGGGGGACCCTTCCCCCAAGGAGTGCGGCCCTGCACAAACCTGGATCTGGGCTTCTGTTCCCAGAACGGTGAGAGGACAAATGTTGCTGCTCTAACCCACCCAGTCTGGGGTAATAAGTCCTGGCCGCCCTGGAAAGCTAAGGCACCTGGGCACTGAGAAGCTGGTGGCCGCCCAGACAGGTGACTCGAGCAGGAACACGCCAGTTCTGGGAAGAATGCAGGCATCCGAGTGACGTGATGCCAGGTCATTTAAAACACACAGGCTCTGCGAGGCTGCCAGGGCCTGAGACAAGGATAACTCATAGGACTGTTTCCTGGAGCCGTCTTTCCTTCTGAGAGTTCAACCCAAGAGCAATCAGACCAGGCGAGCGGCGTCCCCCACCCACCTTGTGAGGTCGAAGGCGGCCGCTATCTCCCTAAACACTCGCAACAGAGCCTGTACCAGAAAGCACCGGAATCCCACGTCCGCTGCCGGGGAAACTGCTCCTCTTGTGTCAGTGTGAAGCTGCTTAAGGGAGACACCGGTGCTGACTTCATGCAAAAGCAACGAGACTGGTGTGCTCAGGGACAGGGGCCTGCAGAGTCAGCAGTGGGCTCCCGGGGCTGGAGAATCAAGGGTAATTTTGAAATTGCCCTGTTGGAGTTTTGCTGTAGTTTCCAAACTTTGTATACAGAACAGGTATTATTTTTGAAACAGGAAAACAATACAATTAAAAGCAGTGGCTTCAGCCCAAGAGCTCAAAGCCACCGCTGCGTGGCCGGCTGCTTTTCAGGTTGGGGTGGGTCCCGGGATGGGCCCTGCCGGGCAGACGGCTGTAGTTCTGATGGCATGACTGTGCTGATGACCTCAAGGCTGGGGCTGAGGGTCGGGCGGCAGCTTCTGTGACTATACGACCCTTGTCTCCCCAGTGTCCGAGAGCCTGCATGTCCTATGAGAGATGGGGTGGCAGGAACGTCCCCCCACAGAACTGTCACAGAATGCCCATGTGCTCAGGGGACATCCCACTACCAGAGCAGGGGCGGGGCTCAGAGAGGGCAAGTGACTCACCCCAGGTCACACAGTGGTGGGCCATGGCACGACATTAAACCCTACCATGTCCAACCTCAGTTCCCGTGTTCTTGCCACATGGAGAAGTGGAAGAGGAGGCCTCACAGGTCTAGGTTTGACTGGGTGGTCCCTGGGACCCCCTGCATGGATCTCAGGCAGATTGGGAGCACTACAAGGACTGGCTCCATCCTGCCCACACGTGGAGGGTGCAGAGGGGCCCAAGGGGGAAGCAAGCAGGCCTGGTCCCAAGGGGTGGATTTGCATGTCACTTGCATGCCAGGCTGGATATGTTCCCTTGATGGTGGGTGCAGGGCAGGGCCTGGAGGTGGACTCCTGTGTGAAGCGGCTAGGGAGGGACTCCTGACGTCAGCTGAAGTGTGCCCATGGCCTGGGTGGGACTTAGTGTCACTGGGTCAGTGTTTGATCTCTAGGAAATGCCACTGAGGCCAGGGGGCAGGTAACTTGTTGATGGTGCCCCGCAGGAAGAGGCCCTTGCTCCAGGAGAGACCAGTGGGCTGGACCTACAGCCTGCCCCCAGGGAGGGTTATCCTCAGGTCAGGGAGGGGAATCCCTGGCCACAGAGCTCCCTGTAGCCGGCTGCTCCCCACCATCCCCGGAGGAGGAGAACAGTGGAGACAGGCTCTCAGGCTGGACAAGGGACACAGCCACTGCAGGGGCCACTGCACACTCCCCGGCTGCTCCCTGCCGACGGCCGAGCTCTGTCCCCAGAGGAGCAGAGCCTGATGGCGTCAGAAAGCCTTCCTGGGGTTGACAGAGCCCTGGGCCTCTGAGCCGGGCAGGGAGCTCGGCTTCCCATCTGCTGCTGGAGCGGGGGCTGTGACCAGCCCCGAGAGAACCCTCCGCAGATGCACAAGCCTGCGGGGCCCTCGTCCCTCCTTCTGCCCCTCGCCTTGGTCTGTCGAGGCTGTGACTGGCTCCGGAGCCTGATCCAGAGGCTCGGCCATCTGTCCAGAAGGTCCAGGCCCTTGATGCCAAACCCCTTCCTGGGGCAGAGGCAGGGGAGCGGGACAGGCCTGCTTGTGTCTGATATAAGTGCCGGATTGTTCTCTCTGCCCTCGTTGGCTATTATGCGGAGGCTGGTCCTAAAATAATATTGCATTTCCTCTCCCTGCGTTGGGAGGGAGGACACGCGTCCGGGATGGAGCTCGATGGTCGCTTTCATGTGCGGGCACCGGGGACTTCCGCACCGCCTCCCCCGAGTCCTCAGCATGGGGGCTGCTCCTGTTTTTTCATAAATATGTCCCTTGGAAAGTTGGTTTCTTCACAGATCGTTCAGCATTTCAGATGGGGCCCTGGACCCCAGGGACTGGAGCCAGTGACTGTCTGGCAATAGTGGGTCTGGCTCCCAGGGGCTCCCTGGGGAGACGGTGGTGCCTGGCAGGGGCTGGGTGGTCAGCACACACTTGGGAGGACTTAGCACAAAGAGTGCTCATGTAACAGCCTCCTCTTTGCAGTTACGGTCACTCTGCTCTGCTTCCCAAGCGCTTGCTTTAGTTTATCTCATGCCTGTGACACACCCTGCCTCCTGAAGGCCTCAGAGACCTTGTGTTCACATTGTGGCGAGTGTTCCCATGCCCTGGACACGAGGGGAGAGGCGGGGGCCCTCTTCATGGGCTTCCTGATGGAGGAGAAGCGTGGGCTCCAGCTCTCTCATACCGTTTCGTCTCTCAGCCCCACCACGTGTCCTGGGCCCCTGGGCTTTAGCTCTCCCATTGGGCCAGAGGCAGGAGCAGGACCTAGGATGGAGACCCAGCTGTTTGCCCCTGTTTGTAGAATCCCAGTGAGGGGCAGCTGTCCTGCAGGACGAAGGGGGCTTCGTGTCCAGTGTCCCGCCCACAAGATGTCCCAAGGGAACACAGATGCCTGGTTGACCTCTGAAAAGCAGAATTAACACCTCCCCAGCCTCAGTCAGCAGCTGTGTTCCTGAGAAAGGCGGTGTGTGTTAAGGTCATGAACACTGTGATGGAGGGAAAACAGGAGCTGCCGAGGAGGCAGCTCTGGGGCCCTCTGGGGCGCTCCAGAGGCAGAGGTCATGCGACACTTCCCATGCAGGGTGGCCTGTGCACAGCCAGATGTGGAAGCGTCTGTCCCCAGGGCCAGCGGTGCCCTCCAGGGGTTGAGACAACCACAGTGCTCCCAGGGGATGCCTCCGAGAACCCCTGACTTCAGCTTTCTGAGCAGGCCCCCCCTGCCAGGCCCTGGCTGGCGCCCGAGACCCCCATAGCAAAGTTCCCCTCAACTAGTACTCTGGAAGGAAACAAGAAGCCGGAACTGTGGTCGTGTCTCTGGGGACCCCAGAGGCCTTGGGGAGGGTGACTGGAAAAGGTCCTCCTGCCCCTGAGGCCCCCCGCTGCCCCAGAACATGAAAGTCTACTTCCTGAAATTCCCAGATGAAATGCGGACACATGAGGGTCAGTTTTGGTGATGTGAGGTCACTGGTTAAGAGACATTTTCATTTTGGAAGAATGACAGCAGCTCCTGCAGTTTGGGGACCCCCAAGAGGTGCCTCCACCCCCTGAACCTCCCTTGAGAGTTGAACATTGTCACCAGGGCCATTCTGCATGTCCTTCTGAATTGTCACAGTGCCTCTGGGGTCTAAGGACTGAGGCAGGGACTCCTGTGTGGTCTACAGGGGCCGAGAGCCCTGAGCAAAGGAGTGTTTGCTTTCACTCTGAGCACAAAACTCCAGCGATGGCTCCAGTTCAAGTGTGGAAAGACCAGGCAAGTCTGGGGCAGTTTCAGCTACACAATCAATAATGATGGTAAAGACCCTGATTCTGGGAAAGCCTGAAAGCAGGAGGAGAAGGGGACACAGAGGATGAGATGGTTGGATGGCACCACTGACTCAATGGAAATGAGTTAGAGCAAACTCTGGGAGATAGTGAAGGACAGGGGAGCCTGGCGTGCTGCAGTCCATGAGGTTGCAAAGAGTTGGACACGATTTAGTGACTGAACAACAACGACAAATGGATTATAACCGAGAGAGTAAAACGATGTCCGTGAGCATTGCTCCAGTCCCTGCGTGGGGGAGGGCAGACTCTCACTGCATGGCCTGGGGTTCAGCGCAGGGGTATCCTCTGCCTTGAGCTTGCCAGAAAGAGCTATTCCAGCAAGAACCTTCCACGGATGCTGAAATTAGCTCACCTGAGCTCCAGGAGAGAGAACACTCACACAGTTGCACAAGACACTTCCTAATTACAAAGAGAAAAGGAGGCGCTTACAGCCCAGCAACGCAGCACGAGCCAAGTGATGGGAGTTGATCCAGAGGCATGGGTGGCCCCAGGTTCACACACCAGAGAGACATGCCATCACTTCTGTGGATTCCCACCAAAATGCACCACCAGTGTCTCGTTGTGAAAAATATCAAAAAACACAATTATAGGATATTCTGAGAAGAGCTGGCCAGTGCTCCCTCTCAGAACCGTCAAGGTCATAGGAGACTGAGGTCCCTGATAAGAAGAGACTAAGGTGCTACAACCAGCTGTGTGGGACCTGGCTGGGCCCCAACCAGAGGAAGGACCTGAGGGATCAGCCAGTGAGTTCTGCTGAGGCTGGAGGGGCTCAAGAACCGTCCCCACTATGCTCTGCACTGGGCACAAACTGGGGGAGGAGAGGGAGGTGTATCCAAACGGTGTGCTCTGTTTTTGCAATTAAAATGGTTTCATAAATGATTTCAAAATAAATAAGTGAATGAGAAAGGGTCAAACACCTTACAACCTCTGGTTGGAGTCTCCCAGAAGGCTCCTCCCTGCTCTCCTAAGGCAGAGCGGGGGTGACTCCACCATCCTGGGAACTGGGGACTAGGCCTCAAGGGAGTGTAGACACAGGGGGACTGGGGCCTCAAGGCAGTGCAGACTCAGGGGACTGGGGTCTCAAGGGAGTGTAGACTCGGGGGACTGGGGCCTCAAAGCAGTGCAGACACAGAGGGACTGGGGCCTCAAGGGAGTGTAGACTCGGGGGACTGGGGCCTCAAGGCAGTGCAAACACAGAGGGACTGGGGCCTCAAGGAAGTGTAGACACAGGGGGCCTGGGGCCTCAAGGGAATGCAGACATGGGGGGACTGGGGCCTCAAAGGGGTGTAGACACGGGGGGGACTGGAACCTCAAGTGAGTGTAGACACGGGGGGACTGGGCCTCAGGGGAGTGTAGACATGGTGGACTGGGGCCTCAAGGCAGTGCAGACACAGGGGGACTGGGGCCTCACGGGAGCGTAGACAAGGGGAGACTCAGGCCTCTGGGAGTGTAGGCACGGGGGCCTGGGGCCTTAAGGGAGTGTAGACTCAGGGGGATGGGGTCCAGGAGGTGGAAACCCGACCTCAACATCTCTCTGTGAGTCCATTGCTGGAGCAGCTCCGATAAACCTGTAGATTGGATTTGAGTCCCCACCCCAGCCTTAGCCCCAACCCGCCCCTCCTTGGGTCCCTGGGGAAAGCCCCTGTGGAGAACAGAATAATGACCCCCAAAGTTGTCCGTGTCCTAACCCCAGAACCTGTGAATGCTACCCTGCATGGCAGAGTCCCGGTGCAGAGGTGGACAAGTTAGTGTTCCCGAGATGGGAGACGACCCTGGATTATCCTAGTGGGGCCCTGTTCCCAGGACGGTCCCGGTGAGAGGGAGGCAGAGTGCTCAGTGTCCCTGAGAGGTCTGAAGATGTCACCGGCTGGTTTTGAAGATGGAACAAGGGGACACGAGCCAAGAAATTCAGGTGTACCAGAAGCTGGAACAGGCAAGGGAACAGATTCACTCCTGGGAGGCGCGTGGTTCTGCTGACCCCTTGACTTTAGCTCAGTGAGACTCCTGACCTCCAGGACAGTGAGATGACCGACAGGTGTGGCTTGAAGCCTCTAAGTGTGCAGCTGTTTGTTACGGTGACCACAGGGAATGCACACACGGGGTGAGCGATAATAAGGGATTAGGTCGTCCTGAGAATAAACCACGGCAGCAACTGAATCCCCGCAAGAGTTCTTGGAGAGTCAGAATCACACCCCGCCCCACCCCCATAAACACAGCAGCTCCGGTGCAGCAGCGGGAAGTCAGTGTCTGCGGTGACAAGATGGAGGCAGGATATGGAGGAAATGGACTTGGGCCTGGGAACCTGATTGCTCTCTTTCAGGCTGATGGCTTGTGAGGTGGTGCCCCTCTGTTGGGATGAGTTAAGAGGGGCCGTTGGTCCCATCAGGGCTTCCCTAGTGGATCAGCTGGTAAAGAATCCACCTGCAATGCAGGAGACCTCGGTTTGGTTCCTGGGTTGGGAAGATCCCATGGAGAAGGAAAAGACAACCCACTCCAGTATTCTTGGGCTTCCCTTGTGGCTCAGATGGTAAAGAATCTGCCTGCAATGCGGGAGACCTGGGTACAAGCCCTGGGTTGGGAAGATCCCCTGGAGAAGGGAATGGCTACCCACTCCAGTATTCTGGCCTGGAGAATTCCATGGACTAGTCCATGGAGTCACAAGGAGTCAGACACGACTAAGCGACTTTCACTTTCACTTTCAGTCCCATCACCTGCCCTCATCACAGCTCGTATTTGCAAAGATGGTGGAGGACATTTATGACCAAGCTTGGCCCCAAGGCCACTCCAGTCCCAAGGAGTTGACGTGTTATGGCGAGGACATTCTAGTGGCAAGTGACAGAAAACCTGGCCCAAATGGACCAAAGCTGAAAAGGGTGTGTTTGGCTCACGTGATGGGAAAGGCCAGTGGTGGCCTGGCCCCTGCTGGCTGCTTTCTCCCACAGTGCAGCCTCAGGGCCTCCTGGTCCAGTGGCAAGTGGTCCCTTCTGACAGCCCAGAGCACACGTCACAGCCTCTGGATGGTCACAGGGGATGGGGGACAGATACTCTGATCCCTGCAGCTGTGGGTGGAGATGACTCTGGCCAGATCCCTGGCAGGTACGGAGAACGACATAAGCCAAAGGAGAAGGGAGACGATGCTGAGGGTCAAAACTTCGACAAGCACCAAATACCTCAGTGTAGCCTCTGCTCTGCAGATGAGAGAGTTTGGATCTGCCTGACATCAGGCAGTGAACACTCAGCAGGGCTGGGATCTGGCTCAGAGATCCCAACAGTGCTATTTCAGCATCTCCACGAACAACCAGAAAATGAAATTTAGAAAACAACGCTGTTTGAAACATCCCCAAACAGAAACCATCTAGGAATAGACTCATGAAAGATGCGTAAACCCTTCATGCAGAAAACTGCATCACATCACTGAGAGAAGTTCAGTAAGAGCCGAATAATGTAGGGGTTTGTACCAGATGCCTGAGTCGGGAGACTCAATGGTTTAACAACGTCAATCATCCCAAACTGACCTATGGACTCAATACAGTTCCAATCAAAATTCCAGTGGCTTTTTTGAAATCAACAAGTCAGTCCTAAAATTTATGTGGAAATGTAAAGGGACAAATATAATAGAATCCAGAGTTTCTGAAACATGTCACTCACAACTGGAGAGCAATCTAAAATTGTCAGACATATAAAGAAACAAGAAAAAGTGACTCTTTATCAAGACAACCAACAGAGGCCAACTCTGGTGTGACCCAAATGTTAGATTCAGTAGACAAGGATTTTAAAGTGTCTATTTCATTACACTCAAGGATATAAAGGAAATTGTGTTTGTAATAAGTGAAAAGATAGGAAACCTCAAGAGAAGAACAGAAACTATAAACAGGAAGCAAATGGAAGTTCTAGAGCTAAAAAATATAATGTGTGAAATAAAAATATCACTAGATGGGCTATACAGCAGAATGCAGATGACAGAGAAAAATATCAATGAACTTGAACACAGATCAATGGAAATTATCTAATCTGAAAGCATAAAGACTGAAATTAAAATTCAGACACTCAGGGACCTTCAGAATAATATCAAAATTTCCAACATACATGTAATTGGAATTGCAGAGGGAGGAGGATAGAAATGGGGCAAAAAGTTATTTGGACAACAGCTGAAAATTTCCCCAATTTGGTGGAAGACATAGCTTCATAGATTTATGAAACTCACTAGATCCCAAGCAAAAGAAGTACAATGAAAATTACATTTAGGTATGTCACAATCAAACTTCTAAAAATCATGGGTAAAAAAGTCTTGACAGCAACCAAAGATAAGAAAGATTTAAGGGACTAGATCTGATAGACAGAGTGCCTAAAGAACTATGGACGGAGGTTTGTGACATTGTACAGGAGACAGGGATCAAGATCATCCCCAAGAAAAAGAAATGCAAAAAAGCAAATTGGTTGTCTGAGGAGGCCTTACAAATAGCTGTGAAAAGAAGAGAAGTGAAAGGCAAAGGAGAAAAGGAAAGATATACCCATTTGAATGCAGAGTTCCAAAGAATAGCAAGGAGAGATAAGAAAGCCTTCCTCAGAGATCAGTGCAAAGAAATAGAGGAAAACAGTATAATGGGAAAGACTAGAGATCTCTTCAAGAAAATTAGAGATACCAAGGGAACATTTCATGCAAAGATGTGCTCAATAAGGGACAGAAATGGTATGGACCTAACAGAAGCAGAAGATATTAAGAAGAGGTGGCAAGAATACACAGAAGAACTGTACAAATAAAATCTTCACGACCCAGATAATCACGAGGGTGTGATCACTCACCTAGAGCCAGACATCCTGGAATGTGAAGTCAAGTGGGTCTTAGGAAGCATCACTATGAACAAAGTTAGTGGAGGTGATGGAATTCCAGTTGAGCTCTTTCAAATCCTAAAAGATGATGCTGTGAAAGTGCTACACTCAATATGCCAGCAAATTTGGAAAACTCAGCAGTGGCCACAGGACTGGAAAAGGTCAGTTTCATTCCAATCCCGAAGAGAGGCAATGCCAAAGAATGCTCAAACTACTGCACAATTGCACTCATCTCACATGCTAGTAAAGTAATGCTCAAAATTCTCCAAGCCAGGCCTCAACAACTGTGAACTTCCAGATGTTCAAGCTGGTTTTAGAAAAGGCAGAGGAGCCAGAGATAAAATTGCCAACATCCATTGGATCAAAGAAAAACCAAGAGAGTTCCAGAAAAACATCTATTTCTGCTTTATTGACTATGCCAAAGCCTTTGACTGTGTGGATCACAATAAACTGTGGAAAATTCTGAAAGAGATGGGAATACCAGGCCACCTGACCTGCCTCTTGAGAAATCTGTATGCAGGTCAGGAAGCAACAGTCAGAACTGGACATGGAACAACAGACTGGTTCCAAATAGGAAAAGGAGTACGTCAAGTCTGTATATTGTCACCCTGCTTATTTAACTTATATGCAGAGTACATCATGAAAAATGCTGGACTGGATGAAGCATAAGCTGGAATCAAGATTGCTGGGAGAAATATCAATAACCTCAGATATGCAGATGACACCACCCTTATGGCAGAAAGTGAAGAGAAACTAAAAAGCCTCTTGATGAAAGTGAAAGAGGAGAGTGAAAAAGTTGGCTTAAAGCTCAACACTCAGAAAACTAAGATCATGGCATCTGGTCCCATCATTTCACGGCAAACAGATAGGGAAACAGTGGAAACAGTGGCAGGCTTTATTTTTTTGGGCTCCAAAATCACTGCAGATGGTGATTGTAGCCATGAAATTAAAAGACGATTACTCCTTGGAGGAAAAGTTATGACCAACCTAGACAGCATATTAAAAAGCTTTGCCAACAAAGGTCCATCTAGTTAAGGCTATGGTTTTTTCAGTAGTCATGTATGGATGTGAGAGTTGGACTATAAAGAAAGCTGAGCGCCAAAGAATTGATGCTTTTGAACTGTGGTGTTAGAGAAGACTCTTAAGAGTCCCTTGGCCTGCAAGGAGATCCAACCAGTCCATCCTAAAGGAAGTCAGTCCTGAGTATTCATTGGAAGGACTGATGTTGAAGCTGAAACTCCAATGATTTGGTCACCTGATGCGAAGATTTGACTCATTTGAAAAGACCCTGATGCTATAAAAGATCGAAGGTGGGAGCAGAAAGGGATGACAGAGGATGAGATGGTTGGATGGCATCACCAATTCAATGGACAAGAGTTTGGGCAAACTCTGGAAGTTGGTGATGGACAGGGAGGCCTGGCGTGCTGCAGTCCATGGGGTTGCAAAGAGTCAGACACGACTGCGCGAGTGAGCTGAACTGAACTGAACTGAAAAGTCCAGGGGAATAATGACCCAAATTACCATGTAATTCTCACAAAATCAAAAGGAACCAGAAACCAGTAAAACATGTTTGAAGTGCTAAAATTAGACTTAAAAACTGACAACCTGAGATTTTATCTCCAGCGAAAATATCCTTCAAGACTGAAGGTGAAATGAAGATATTTTCACTAGGAGAATTGGTTAGCAGTCAGCCTGCATTATGAGAAAAACTAAACAAAGTTCTTAAGGCTGAAGGGAAATGATACCAGAGAGAAATTCAGATCTTCTGGAAGGAAAGAAGAGCACCTGAAATGGAAAATAGGTGGGTGAACTGTTGTGAGGCTGGCAGCAAAGCTCTTTCCAGAATTCTACATCCTGTACAGAAGTCAGAGGTCTTAAGCTGATTTTTAAGTTTACACAATTCCAAGGAAAATCTTACCAGGACTTTTGTGAGAAATTGACAAGCTGATTCTAAAGGACCAACACTGAAAAACAAGAACACAGTTGAAGAACTAATACTACTTGGATTCAAGACTTCATTCTAAAGCTATAAGAATTAGCCTGTAGGGTGCTGACATAACAGTCAATAAACAGATCAACAGAACAGAACCAGTAGCTCAGAGGTAGACTCACACTGGGTCATTTGATTTTCAACAGAAGTGCCAAAGCAATTCAACAGTCTTCTCAACAAATGGTTCAGGCACAGTTGGGTGTCTGCACACCCAGATTCTTCAAGATGGACCACAACAGACCTGAGTGTAGGGGCTAAAAGTATAACGCTTTTAAATAAAATTTCGATGAATATCTTCACAACTTGGGGATTGGCAAAAATTTCTCAGGACATAAAAAGCAATACCATATACAAAAAATATTTATAAATTAGATTTCAAAAAATTGAAAAACTAGTGCTCATCAAAAACCATCATGAAGAAAATGAATAGACAAACCACAGACTGGGAGGAAACATTTGGAAAGCACACATCTGACAAAGAACTTGTATCCAGCATATAGAAAGAACTAGAACAAAATATTAATTCAGTTTTCTGGCTGTGCAGAGTCTTAGTTTTCAGATGTTCTCACTTTTCAGATTTTCCCACCAGAGCTCAGTTTTGCTTGTTCTAGATCTTTATATAAATGGAATTTAGTGAGTTCTCCCCCTGGGAGTCCTGGCAAGGGGCTTGAAGCACTGTCTGGGGTTCTGTATCTTGACAGATTTGGGCCTATATTTGTTGAGACTTCTGAATGGCATCCTTAAGATCTGTGCTTTTCATGGCACACAAGTTTTCATGAAAAGAAAATCTAGAACCATAAACAAATACTGGTACTTAGTGAGTGGTACGCATGTTCAAGTATTTTAGGCAATGCGTACTAATGTCTGCAACTTATTTTGAAATGCATCAAAAAAATAAGATGCATTGATAGGTCAACAGATACACAGAGATATGCTAAAGCAAGTACATTCAGTGTTAATCATAGGATCTGGGTGGTGGGTGTGTGGGTGGTCACCGTAGCATTCTTTCAAGCTTATATTTAGGTATTTTCATAATCAAATGTTGGAGAAAAAAAGAAGAAAAGGCAAAAGAGAGTTTCAGGATATATTTGCAGCATTTTTTTCCCAACAAAGAGCTGGTATCTAGAAAATATTTTTAAATATTTCTAAAATCAATAAGAAAAAGGCAACAGCATCTTAGATAAGCAGGCAAAGATTAGGGCAAACACTTTACGAAAGAGGGTATCTCAATGGCCAATATTTTTTGGAAAAGTTCTCAAGGTCCTTAGTCAACAATGAAATGAAACACAAGGTATTTGCTTGCACACACGAACCACAATGACTAAAATGGAAAAACACACACACACACCAAGAAAACAAACCATAAGAACAGATAATACCAAATGTTGGCTGGCAGACAGAGTCACTGGAATGCTCAGGTGTGGCTGGCTGAGGGCAGCTTGCCACAAATAC
This sequence comes from Dama dama, assembly GCF_033118175.1. Taxonomy (NCBI): domain Eukaryota; kingdom Metazoa; phylum Chordata; class Mammalia; order Artiodactyla; family Cervidae; genus Dama; species Dama dama. Next base: position 19,693,812 of record NC_083684.1, on the reverse strand, counting down.
TTGGAACGTGAGTTTGGTGGTCGAGCATATGCCCATTCAATGACCCGGTGGTTCTCCTTCTGGGGACAGTCCAACAGAAACGGGAGTACCCGTGAGCACACAGGCATATTTAAGGATGTTCATTGTGGTGCAGGTTGTAATTTCCCTGTGCTGAAAACAAGCCCAAATTCCTCCCATAGCAGAATGGACCCCAAAACGTGGTACCTTCACACCATGAGATGTGACACATCCCAACACATGGGAGAATCTCAGACACATAATGTTGACTTAAAAAAAGACCACACACAAAAGAGTACATTCTGAATGATGTCACATACATAGAATTCACCATCATGGGCCTGCCCTCTGGTGAGGGAGGGAAGGTGGTGGGCACTAGTGGACGCCTTTGGGGTCCTGGCTAGGGGGGATTTGGGGTGCTGGAATGTTTGGATCTCGGTGGTCATTTAGGGGGCGGGTGGGTTCGCTTTGCCTATGTTCAGTTGTATGGTTCTCTGTATATATAGACGATTCTACAACATCCTATAGGAAACGTGTGCCCAGCCTGCAGAGTGCTCACTCTGGAGCTTTGTTGGAGGCGGGTCCCTGGAGACCAGGTGGGAAAGCCAGCCCTGCTTGGTGCATGGGCCTTCCAGGTGGTGGGGGTCAGGGGTCTGAGGCTCTGGGTGCTAGGGAAACCAGGCCTGGTCTGTTTACTTAGCTGGGCTTCCTCCCAACGCCCCCTTCCATTCTTCCTGGGCTGACGTCAACCACTGCAGTGGGGCAGGGCTCAGGGCACATGGAGGAGGTGACCCCTCAGGCAGCCCAGCTCATGTGATGGTCCCACCGTGCCAGGGTACTGGATGGTGGGGCCTCCATCTGCCTGGCCCCCACGCCTACGTGTGATGCCTTCCCGCCAACCCTCCAGTTTCCTCCTGAGCTAAAAATGAACACTTGGGGCAGAGTCTGTGCCTGGAGCAGCCCGAGGGGGTGAGAGGTCGGTAGCAGCTTCTTGTTTCCTCCCATCGCTCTGACCCACAACCCACATTGGGTCCTCACTGCTGCCCCCGCCTGCCTCCTTTGTCTACAACTCCCAGCCTGAGCCACTCACTTAATAACTAACACAGTGTGGAAAACGTTTAAAGCACGCTGCACGTTTTTTTCATCACGCAAGCAGCAGAAGGATGGACTGACTCATGATCTCCCGTGAACGTGGATGGGAAGTAAAATTCTCACGGCCTCAAAACAGACTTTGATTTAACACGAGTCATGGCTAACTCAAAACAAACCCCGCTCAGCTGCCACACAGGGTCAACCCTGGGTCTCTGCTCAGGAAGGGGCTCCTCTGGGGGCCTGGGGAACTCCTCACAGTCCCTGAAGTGTGGTCGCCGTGCCCACCTGCCCAGTGAGAACATCGAGGTGGCAGGGCCACCTGGGGAGCAGTAGGTGGGCATTAGGATGCAGGCCCAGACCTCTGAGTCTTATGCTCTCTGTCACTCCAGGCTCCTTTCTGGTCCCCAAGGGGCACAGGGATATGGTTAGGGTCCGGTGCCCCTCACACTGGCCTGGGGATGCACCACAGCCTCCCAACCCCACTCCCCAGAAGAAGGCACCCAGGAGCTCCACCCAGCCAGAAGCAGCCCAGCCCAGCTGCTTGGGGCTCTGTGGAGAGCTGGCAAGGTGCCCACCGTGCACCTGGGGTGCATCACTGACAACAACTCCAACTTCATTCACAGTTCACAGCGGAGTGAACCGAACTCCCCAAAGGTTCTTCTGGCCCATCTCCACCCAGCGGGATGCAGGCAAACGGGGGTCTGCCCGGCTGTCAGCAGGACCAGTCTGCTGCCCACGGTGAGGCCACCAGGAGGGTGGCAGCTCCCTTCCACCATTTTGACTTCTTCACTCACCCCCACTCCCTGACTTGGCCCTCCAGAAAGTTCTGATCCAGATCCCCCAGCTGCTTATAGAAATGGATAGTGACACCAAAAATAATTGTGTGTGTACACACACATAGATAGACACACAGGCAGGTACACACAGGTACACATGCAGACACATAGGTACAGGTGCAGGTACACACCCAGGTACACACACAGGTACACATGCATACACACAGGTACTTGTTGAGGTACACACACAGGTATACATGCAGGTACACACAGGTACATGCATAGGTATACACACACATAAGTACACATGCATGTATACACGCAGGTACACACACAGGTACAAACTAAGATCATGGCATCTGGTCCCATCACAGATGGGGAAACAATGGAAACAGTGACAGACTTTATTTTCTTGGGCTACAAAATCAATGCAGATGGTGACTATAGCCATGAAATTAAAAGATGCTTGCTCCTTGGAAGAAAAGCTATGACAAACCTAGACAGTATATTAAAAAGCAGAGACAGCACTTTGTGACAAAGGTCTGTCTAGTCAAAGCTATGATTTTTCCAGTAGTCATGTATGGATGTGAGAGTTGGAGCATAAAGAAGGCTGAGCACCAAAGGACTGATGCTTTTGAACTATGGTGCTGCAGTCCCTTGGACTGCAAGGAGATCAAACCAGTCAATCCTAAAGGAAATCAATCCTGAATATTCATTAGAAGGACTGATGCTGAAGCTCCAATAACTTGGCCACCTGTTGACTTTGGCGAAGAGTTGACTCATCAGAAAAGACCCTGATGCTGGGGAAGATTGAAGGCAGGAGGAGAGGGGATGACAAAGGACAAGATGGTTTGATGGCATCACTGACTCGATGGACACAAGTTTGAGCAAGCTCTGGGAGATGGTGGCTTCCTGTCATCCACGGGGTCGCAAACAGTCAGACAAGACTGAGCGACTGAACAACACACACAGGTACACGTGCAGGTACACATGCACACACAGGTACATGTGCAGGTACACATGCACACACAGGTACACGTGCAGGTACACATGCACACACATAGGTACACGTGCAGGTACATACACAGGTATACACACAGGAACACATGCAGGTACACGCGCACACACAGTCAAGAGCAGCTCTTCCCTTGGGTAGAGACCTGATTCATGGGATCCCGATGCCTCTACAAGAGGTTTGTGCTTTCTCCTTCCTCCGGGTCCCCTGAAGCTCAGAGACTGTAAGCACAAAAGGTCCCTGGTTGGGGAACCAGCCATGAGCCAGGTGTGCCGGACTCATGCCTGGGGATCTGATTTCGTGAAAATAGAGATATAAAAATGGAGCAGTGAGGGGCTTGGCAGTTCTTCATGCTGAGGTTTGATGGAGATGATGAAGGCCAGTGGTCCCAGCTGCAGCACACTGACCATCCAGATAACCCACCAAAGACCCCGCAAAGCCAGGGCTGTGCCTGAGCCCCGACTCTGCCACCTCTGCAGGACCCACGTGGCACCGGATGACTGGCCTGCCTGAAGTCTGCAGCTGACACCTTGAGGTCTCTCTGTGGGGAATACCCAACGTGACCCTGGGTCCAGCCCCACACCTCGCTAAGTCCCTTCTGCAAGTCCCTGGGCCCCATCTAAGCCCAGCTGCAGGGTGCAGCCCCCCTGTTCCACCCGCTCCACACCCTTGAGGCCAGGCTAGTTTGTGTGCTCTTTGGCTTCCTGTGGGCTCTGGACTCACCATCCACTCACTCACAGTGGGCCGGCCTGGGGACACCTCTTGTTGGGGTCTGGCCTTAGGCCCCTGCTGGTGCCATGGGTTTTGGCAGACCCTCCTGGTGGGCTGGGTGGAGGTGGTGAGTGGTGTGTGTGGGGCCAGGGGCAGACACTACTGAGGGTGCAGGAGCCTGAGCCCCTTGACTTTTCTCACGCACCTCAGCTTGGTTCCTGGCCGTGCACAAACCATCAGGGAAACAAAGGATGAGCGCTGGCGTTTGTGGGAATGGCTGGACTCAGGGAGGTCACTGTAAGGAGCCCACGTCTCAGTTTCACGTTGTGGGGTGGGGAAACCAAGGCCCAGGAAGGTGAAGGGTTACTCAGGGTTACGGCGAAAGCAGATGGCCAACTCTTGAGGGCCACGGGCCATAGCGTCCAGCGGTTCACATCATGAATCCCATGAAGGAAGGGTGGGTCCCATTTTAGAGCCAAGACACCAGACTCGGTGGGATTGAGTGGTCAGTTGGTCACCAGATGGGCCCAGGTGGATCCCTGTGTCTAGGGTCCCATGCGCCAGTTTCCCGGGCGCACCTGAGATGTGTGGGAACAGGGCTGTGCGTTCACATTCCCCGCATATCAGTGGGGAGACGTGAGCCCAGAGCAGATAAGCAGGGCTGGAACCAACGACCAGAGTCTCTCCAGCCCAGGTGCCCTCCACTCAGGACCCCCAGCCTTGACTCATCTCCAGCCCTCTCCTGGCAGCACCCCCTCATCTCTGCAGCCCATCGATCCGGGAATATTAGAACTGAGAGGCCCTTTGAAGCTGACAGGGGTGGTTCTGGGACACAGAAAAGGAAGCACTGTTTATTCGACTGCCAACAGACTTGGGAACCTGGTCTCCTTGGGAGGCCGTTTGGGCCAAAAATAGAAATTAAATTCGAGGAGGGTTCAGATAAATTTGCCCACGATAGTAACAGCTGCTGTTTCATTTGTGTCAGCAAGCCAGGCCCAGCGCAAAGCCCTTTCACAGACACCCTCTTAATCCTCAGAACATTGCTCTCCAGGAGGCCTCATTTGCCTGACTTGACGAGGGAAGCCAAGGTGTGGACGGCTTATGAGGCTTGCCTGAGGTTACGTGGCTGGTGAGTGGGCAAAACAGGGACTTGATGCTGATTCCATCTCGTTCCAGACATGGGCTCATGGGTGATCTCTGTGGAGACCGCCAGCGCCCCCGTCTGTGTTCACACCAGTCTCACCACTTTAGACCCTGCATCTTGAGCTCAGGGACCTCAAAGCTGAAGGAGGCTGCGCCATCAGTCAGCTGCTCCTCATTTCTCCCTGTTCTCCAGGGAGAGCTGTGGCCATAGGTCCGGCCCAGAGTAACAGGTTTCCACCCTCCCCTCCCAAAGGGCTAACTTTCTTCTTGTGGGGTTGAGGGTGGGAGCACCACAGGGAGCTGTCTTGGCTTTTGATTTATTCATTCAATCCATTCATTCAACAACTGAATCCACTCATATTTACCGAGTGCCATCCATGTGCTGGGCACTGTTCTGGAAGTGCTCAGAAGGAAGGAAATAATGAGTGTCAGAGCAGACTTGAAGGAAGTACAGACTAGAAAGACAACAGAAAAGACCCATACAATAAGAGCTGGCTTTTTGAAGAGGTGAGCAAAATTGACAAACCTTTAACTGGACTGAGAAAAAAAGAGAAGACACAAATAAATAAAATCAGAAATGAAAGAGGAGACACTGCAACGGATACCATAGAAATACAAAGGCTCCTAAGAGACCACTATGAATAATTATACACTGACAAACTGGATAACCTAGAAGAACCAGATAAATTCATAGAAACAGACAGACTACCAAGGCTGAATCATGAAGAAAGAAAATCTGAACAGCCAATAACGAGCAAGGAGATAAAAGAGTAATCAAAAACCTCCCAACACAGACAAGCCAGATGGCTTCACTGGAGAACTCTACCAAACATTTAAAGAAGAATTTAGCACCAGTTATTCTCAACTCAAGCAAAACACTAAAGAGGAGAGAACATGTCCATATTAATTTTATAAGGCTAGCATCACCCTCATACCAAAGCCAGACAAAGATACAAGAAGAGAAAACGACAGACCAACATCTGATAAACAACAGATGCAAGATTCTCAGCCAAACACAGTTGACCTCTGAACAGCAGGGGCTTCGGACTGTGTAAAGCTGCTTGTATGTGGATCTTTCAAGCTGCTTGTATGTGGAAATAAACAGGTGGCTCTCTGTGTTTGTGGGTTTTGCATCCTTGAATTCCACCAACTGCAGATCAAAATTTCCATCCTTGGTTAGTTGAATCCACTAATGCAAAACCCATGTATATGAAGAGCCATCTGTACTAGCAAACCACATTCAATAGCACATTCAAAGGATTATACACCATGTTCAAGTGGAACTCAATCCTGGGATGCAAGGATGGTTCAATACACCCAAATAAATAAATGCGATATACCACATTCACAGAATGAGGAATAAAAATCATATGATTAGGCTTCCCTGGTGGCTCAGTGGTAAAGAATTTGCTTACTAATGCAGAAGACATAGGTTCAATCCCTGGTCTGGGAAGATCCCACATGCCTGTGGAGCAATTAAGCCCAGGTGCCACAGTTATTGAGCCTGTGCTCCAGAGCCTGGGAACTGCAACTACTGAACCTGCGTGCCACAACTACTGAACCTGCGTGCCACAACTACGGAACCCACGCGCCACAACTACGGAACCCGCGTGCCACAACTACTGAACCCCGCGCACCACAACTACTGAACCTGCGTGCCACAACTACGGAACCCACGCGCCACAACTACGGAACCCGCGTGCCACAACTACTGAACCCCGCGCACCACAACTACTGAACCCCGCGCACCACAACTACTGAACCTGCGTGCCACAACTACGGAACCCACGCGCCACAGCTACTGAACCCACGTGCCACAACTACTGAACCCCGCGCGCCACACCTACTGAACCCGCACGCCACAGCTACTGAACCCACATGCCACAGCTACTGAACCCACGCGCCACACCTACTGAACCCGCACGCCACAGCTACTGAACCCATGCGCCACGACTACTGAACCCGCGTGCCACAGCTACTGAACCCGCGTGCCACAGCTACTGAAACCCACGTGCCACAACTACTGAACCCTGCGCGCCACAGCTACTGAACCCGCACGCCACAGCTACTGAACCCACGCGCCATGACTACTGAACCCGCGTGCCACAGCTACTGAACCCGCGTGCCACAGCTACTGAAACCCACGTGCCACAACTACTGGAACCCATGTGCCACAACTACTGAACCCATGTGCCCTGGAGCCTGTGCTCTGCAACAAGAGAAGCCACTGCTATAAGGAACCTGTGACTGCAACCAGAATGGCCCCTGCTCATCACAACTAGAGAAAAGCCCACACAGCAATGAAAACCCAGCATGGTCAATAAATAGATAAATAAAATTATTAAAAAATCATATGATCATCTCAGTAAGTGCAGAAAAAGCATTTGACAAAATTCAACACCCTTTCATGATAAAAATACTCAATTAGGTATAGAAGGATTGTGCCTCTATATAATAAAGCCCATGTATGATAAGCCCATGTCTGGCAGGCTACAGTCAGTGGGGATGCAAAGAGTTGGATATGACTGAACACCGAGCACATCATAAAATGAACATGATAAGCCCTCAACTAAAATCATACTCAATGATGAAAAGCTGAAAGCTTTCTCTCCAAAATCAAGAACAAGACAAGGGTGTCCATTCTCACCACTTCTATTCAACTCAGCATTGGAAGCCTTAGAATAATTCAGAAAGAAAATGAAATAAAAATCACTAAAAATTGGAAAGGCAGAGGTAAACTTGTCTCTGTACACATATGACATGATGTTATACATAGAAAATGCTAAAGACTCAACCAAAACATGGTTGAATGAATGATGAATTCTGTAAAGTTGCAGGATACAAAGTCAACATGGAAATATAAGTTGTGTATCTATACACTAACAGCAAACTATTTGAAAAAGAAGTTATGAAAGCTATCTCATTTACAATAGCATCAAAAAGAATGGGATGCCTAGGAATAAATTAAACCATGGCTATGAAAGGTCTATACACTGAAAACTATAAAACACTAATGAAAGAAATTGAAGACATCACAATTAATTGGAAAGATATCCTGTGTACAAGGATTGGAAGAATCAATACGGTTCAAATGTCTATACTACCCAAAGCAACCTATAGATTCAGTGTAATCCCTAACAAAATTCCCATGGCACAGTTTACAGAGGTAGAAAAACAATCCTAAAATTCTTATGTGAGCACAGAAGAACCAAAATCCAAACAGGCCTTGAGAAAGAAGAACAAATTTGGAGGTATAGACTTCCTGATTCAAACTAGATCACAAAGCTTTAGTAATCAAACAGTATAGTGCTGGCAAACAGACACACATATCTGTTTAGAACAAAACAGAAAGTCCAGAAAACAAACCCAGGCATATATAGTCAGCCAGCCTGGTCCAGGAAGATCCCCTGGGGAAGGGAATGGCAACCCACTCCAGTATTCTTGCCTGGAGAATTCCATGGACAGTGGAGCCTGGTGGGCTACAGTCTATGGGGTCACAGAGAGTCCGACATGACTTAGTGACTGAACAACAACAAAAAAACAACAATCATCAACTAAGTTGCCAAGAATGCATAGTGAAGAAAGGACAGCTTCTTTGATAAAAGGTGCTGGGAAAACTGGACAGCCACATGCAAAAGAATGAAATTGGATCCTTATCTCACTAAAATCAGCTCAAAATGGATGAAAGACTTGGATGTAAGACATGATACCTTAAAAGTCCTAGAAGAAAACATAGAGGAAAACCTCCTTGCTATTGGTCTTGGCAATGACTTTTTGGATGTGACATCAAAAGCACAGGCAACAAAAGCAAAAATAAACAAGCAGGGCTGCATCTAACGAAAAAGCATCTGCACGGCAAAGGAAATGCTTAATAAAGTGAAGAGACAACCACAGAAGGGGGAAAAGAATTTACAAATCCCGCATCTGATAAGGAGTCAATATCCAAACTATACAAGGAACTTACATAACTCAATAGTGAAAAAACAAATAGCCTGATTTTAAAATGGACTTAGGACCTGAAAAAACATTTTACAAAGATGTACAGATGGCCAACAGGCATGTGAAAAGAAAATGCTCACTAATCGTCAGGAAAGTATACATCAGAACCGTGGTGAGATATCACCTCATACCTGTTAGGATGGCTATCATCCAAAATACAAGAAGTGCGTGCTGGTGAGGGTGGAGCGAAAAGGGAACCCTTGTGCACTGTTGGTGGGAATGTGAATCGGCGCAAGAGAAAACAGTGTGGAAAATGGTATGGCTCAAAAAATTAAAAATAGAACCACCATATGAACCAGTAACTCTACTTCTACATATATATACATTTATATTCAACGGAAATGAAAGCAGGATTTTGAAGAAATACCTTCACTTCCCGCCCAAGTTCATTGCAGTGCCACTCACAAGAGGCAAGACCTAAGTGTCCATCGATGGACAAACGGATCTTCTTTATCCGTTTTATATATGCGTGTTATGTATATTATATATATGTATTTATATATAAAATATAAACATATGTGAATGAAATATTACTCAGCCATAAAAAAGGACATTCTGCCATTTGCTGTCATCATGCCTGGATGAGCCCCAAGGACATTATGCTCAGTGAGATGAACCAGACCCTGAACGACGATTACTGTACAGTCTCACTTAAATGTGGGATCTAAAATGTCAAATTCACAGAAACAGTAGAAAGGGGTTTCCAGGGGCTGGGAGGTGGGGAGAATGGAAAGATGCTGATCAAAGGGTACAAACTTTCCAGCTACGAGGGAAGTTGTGGTCTAAGGCACAGCATGTGGTCACAGTTAACAACTCTGTACTATGCACTTGAAAGTTGCTGAGAGAGCAGATTGAAATGCTCTCACTGCACAAACAAGGTAAGTATGTGAGGTGATGGACATTAATTGGCTTGATTGGGGCACTATTGCACAACACATATGTATATCAAAACACCACTATATGCCTTAACTATAATATATATATGGTGATTATTCATCAGTCAAAACCTAATTAAGATGAAAAACATACTTAAAAATACATCCACAGCCCAATGGACACTGTCCCTGATCTTGCATCCTTATACTCTGAGAGTTGTGGGGGTGGGTCCTGCATAAGCAGACACCACACAATTTGGGGTGCATCATCAAAGGGATGGCCAGAACAAGTTACCACAAACCACACTGCTTACGGCAGAGAGACAGATTTTCTTATAATTTCCAGAGTCCCAAGTCCAGAGTCCAGGTGTGGGCGGGGCCCTCTGGAGGTTCTAGGGAAGGGTCTCTCCCGCCTCCTCCTGGGCTTGCAGCTGCCTCCCTCCACGCCATCTCCTCTGGGTGTCTCCTCTTCTTGTAAGGACATGGGTCATTGGATTTGGGGTGTCTGACCAGAGGAGAACTCAGCCAACTGCTGTCAGAGCAGCTCTTGTGTGTATGTGAACTTGGGGAGCAGGGACCATGGAAAGCTTGCCCTGCTGGGAGGACAGGGCTCCAGTGGTCACTGTCTGCCTGACTGTTAGGGGACCTGGCATTTCCTGCCCTCCCCCCAAGCTCCTGGACTCCCAACCCATCCGGAGACTCAGCCCTGCTCTGCCAAAGGTTGCCAGGTCCGAAGCCTGGTTTCTCCCTCGGTAGCCCCTAGGAATGAGTATCTGGGCTGGGCCTGTACTTGGCCCCAGGCACCTGGGCCTTCCTGGACCACATTTCATTTATCCCTCATTCCTCGGGTGAGCCAGGTCTGAAACCCACTTGTGGGTGTCAAAATAGTAAATAGCACTTTAGACTGAGAATCACTTCACCCACACAGACAGTAAGAGAGTGATCTGGACCCAAGTCCCTGGGTGCTGGGCTGGGACCCCTGGGCTGGGCAGCTCCCCAGCGGAAGCCCCTGGCCGGTCCCCAGGGCTGTCTCCAACACAAAGAGCACCTGCTGGGCCGTGTGAACCGTGCGCCCGGGACCTTTCTGGGGGCGAAGGTGTGGGGGAAGCCAGGACACCACAGTCACCATCTGCTTCAGGCCGTCCTGAGGCCTCATCCTCTGAGTTCTCCTGACAACAAACCCAAAGCCTTGGGAGGAAGTCAGGTGAGCTGAGGGCAGGAGAGAGGTCTGGCAGAACCACTACCTCTGCCCCCATTTTATGGACGGGATGACTGAGGCCCAGGAGGCAGGTGATGAGCTAACGGGCATCCAGGGCCAGCAGCAGGTGCGACGGTGGTTGCATCGTGCTTGCATTTTCTCCGTGCTGTGTTGTTGGGGGCCCCTCAGGATGGTCAGTGCGTGGGGTCTGGGAGGGGCTCTGTGGACAGGCGTGTGTCCCCCTCTCCACTACGTGCCCTCCCTCGCCCATGAGGGACAGACCGCTGCCCCCCACCCCCGACTGATGAAAAGGAAACCAGGCCCAGCAAGGTCCCACCCCCTGTCTGAGGTCACACAGCCAAGCTAAGGGCAGGGTGTGTGACGGTCCTATGAGCTGGGACAAATCACCACGTCTGTGGTTAAAACAGCATGTGCTTAATTCTCTGATGGTTCTGGAGTCAGAGCCCAAATCAGGGTCACTGTTGGACGACTGCTGGTCGGGCCGGCTCGGGCTGGTTTCATCTGGAGGCGCGGGGAGGGCGGGCGGTTGGCTCCTTGGCCTTCTCCAGGATCTGTAGGAGCCATGGTTCTCAGCTGGTGGCCTCACCTCAGCCCAAGCTCTGCTCCCGTCGTCAGCTCTCTCCCCTGACCTCCCTCTCCGCGGGACCTTGCAATGACACCAGGGTCCCGGGTCCCTGCCTTTCCAGGCCCCTGGCCGTGCGGTCATGCTCCAGGGCTAGAGCCTGGACGTCCTTGGGGTGGTCATTCCACTGATCGGGGTGCCTGGGCTTGGACCCGACTGCCTGCCTCCCAGGTGACCATCTCATGGGGGAAACTGAGGCTCCGGGTGGCCAGGCCAGCCGTCCAGTTGCTGCTGGAGCGGAAATGGGCTGCCCTGCTTCCCCGGAGTGCTCTTGGCTGAGGTGGGGTACGGGAACAGGGGCTGAGCAAGCCCGCCTGGTCTCTCCAGAGGCTCATGTGCCAAGGAAAGGGGAGGGGTGTGGTGGGGAGAAGGCAGCTGGCGGGAGGCCGCCTCGGCCTCAGCATCACGGGATCAGGTTTAGAGGGGCTGCTGCTGGCCGTCTCCTCTGAAATGTGGAAAGTGTTTTCCCTCCAGTAACTCAAAGCAGCTCTGTGTTTACAGCGTCGGCCCTGGCGGGGCGGGGTGGGCGGCGGGAGGGCAGTCTGAACATGGGGTTGCCACAGAGAGGCTGGCTGAGTGCTTCTGTGCGGGGTCCCCCGGAGCGTGCAGTGGAGTGGGTGTGCGTGTGCTGTGTGTAGCACGTGTGTTGCACAGCGCCCGTGCAGCTCTTCTGCGGTGAACCCGGTCCTGTCTCTGACCTCAGTTTCTTTATCTGTCCAATGGGGATGTGGTCTCTGCCAGCTGTCTGTCTGCCATCGCCCTGCTGGCACAAATGAGGAGAGGGGTTGCCAGCTTCTTTTTCCAGCTTGCGAGGCGCTTGCTCCGCCTCTGGCTGGAGCCAGGCTGGCCCACACCACCGCAGCTCCTGCAGATCTTTCTGAGTGAAGGGATGGAAACTGGGGTCAGAGAGGCCCATGGCCAGAGGCGGGGATGGCCATGCACATGCTGGGCATGCGCACCCGGGCCTGCGAGGGACGCCCAGGGGCCCTTGCTACCCCCAGGGACCACGCACACCCACAGCACCTGGGGGCTGCTGAGATGGAGTGGAGCTGCTGGGTGAGCTGGGGTTCCAGGGCAGGTAGGGTGGCTTACACAGGCTGCCCCACATCCACCCAGATCCTGGACCCCAGACAGCACCATCAGGAGGCCCCCTGGGTCCTGTCAATCTGGGGCCTCAGGTGCTGAGGGGCAGGAAGACCCCTCCTGCAGAGCCTCCAGAGGGAGGGCAGCCCTGAGACCCCTGATTTCAGACTCTGGCCTCCAGACTGGGCGGAGGAGAGTCTTGTTGCTGTCAGCCCCCCGCCTCCCACCAGCTGTGGTGCTCTGCAACAGGCCCCAGGACTTGCTCGGTGGTGGGGGGAACCCAAGGGCTGCCAGGTAAATGCTGCTTAGCTCTGCTGCAGGAACAGAAGTGGGCAGCAGACCACCCAGGTTCCTTTAGGCCAGGCTGCTGCAGGCTGCCCCAGGGCAGGTCCCTGGGGGTCCTGAGGGTCAGGGTCTCGCTGGGACATGCATGGGGGTCAGAGGGGCTCCACCTGCTTCCCCTTCCCTCCCTCTTTCCCTGCAGGGCTCCCTCTCACCTGCCTCCCTACCTCGCCCCCCCAAATCCAGGCAGGACTAGTCCTGTCTCTGCTGGGGACCTGAACTGATCCTCTGGTCCTGGGAGGCCCTGGGGTGGTGGGGGAACTTGAAGAGGGCCCTGGTGGCAGGGAGGGACCTGAGAAGAGCGGGAGGGGATGGAGCAGCCTGGGTGGAGCCCCGGAGGTAAGAGTTGGGTGGGGCGAGATGGCCATCATCTCTTCCTAAAAGTAGGGACTCTGGCTGCCTGGAGGGCTTGTCCTGTGACTTTGAGGTGATCCCGTGAGGGGCCCTGGTCAGGGTCAGGCTGATGAGTGTTTCCCAGAGGGCCCTGCCAGGGCCAAAAGCCAACCCCCTCCCCATCCCCACCCCCCACAGCTCCCGCCCCACCAGAGGCCAGGTCCTCCCGTCTGTGTTCAGAGGTGGCTGGACCAGGGTGGAGAGAGGCATCTGGAGAAATACGCCTGGGACGGAGCCAAGAATTCCCCTCTCCGGAGATTCCCATCAGCCAGCACCAACGAAGAGAGTAGAGATGGAATACAAATTCTCTTTCAATGCTCTCGGCTGCTAAGTCCAGCCCTTTAGCCAGAAGTCCAAGCGGAGTGCTCACACCACAGCCCACTCCAGAGCTCGGCCATATCCAAGAATCGCGGGAAGAGGGGCGTCTGCGCCTCATCCCTCCAGGGCCCTGTGCTGCCAGGTCGACACCAAGATGCCAGATCGGGGAACAGAGCATGACCATCCACGACGAAGAAGGAACAGGCCGGGCGCACAAAGGTACTGTCAGGATCAGCCCCTAGGCTGCCCCCGGGCTGGCAGGGGCCACCATGGGTGAAACTGACCCCATCCGGTGGGGGGGGGCGGCGGGCGGGTGCTGGCCCAGCAACCCTGAGAGAAAGCTCTCTCACAGAATCTGCCTTCTTTCCAGGCCTCGGGACTTCACCAGTGATCAGAGACCCCGCGCCAATGTTCCAGTGCAGCCTCTCAGACAAGCACTGTCAGCCACACCACAGTCCAGAGGTCCCTGTGAAGGTGGAGAAGGCTCTGGGGGTGTCCCCACATGGTCAGTGGAGGGCGGCTCCAGCCTGCCCAGGACCAATCCTGAATTCTGAAACGCTGACCTGGAGGGGTCCTGAGGGCTCTGTCCCAAGTGACCCCTTTACTTTACAAGGGGGAGCCTGAGGCTGGGCAGGGGGTTGGGTGCCCAGGTCGTGTGCTGAGTGACCTCTGAGGGGCCTCACCCAGCTCTCCACACACCTGCTCACCCTGAGGAAACGGCACCCATGACGTTTAGCCACAGGAGCCAGGTCGGGAGATGAGCTTTTGCAGGAAATATTCACTCTTTCCTCCCCAGGTACCGTTAGACTTCTCTGTCCTGCGACTGCTGGCCTTGCCCAGTAAATGTGGGTGGAAAAAATGATGCCTGAGTTCTGAGCTCAGGACTCACCCTCAGGAGCTGCTGATCTCAGGCCAAGAGGAGAAAGCCCTGGGTATCCCACTGGAGCCAGGAGAACGTGGGACAGACCTCAGCAACCCCATGGCCTGGAACAGGGGCTGCAGAGCTCAGACCAGATCACACATGTCCAGTCTTGCTCACTGCTCCGAGGGGCTGTGGTTATTGTTACAGCCGTAACTGACAGATACACCTTGAAATCTGGTAAACACCAAGGGATGACAGAATAGGGTGGAGAATACCTGCAGGGTGCTTTCTGGGTACCAGGCTCTTAAAAGGATGATCTTGTTTTAGCTTCTTCATAATGCTACACCTGGGAGAGCGATTTGTCCCAATTTGAGACAGGCTCAGGTTGGTAGAGTGACCAGCTGGAGGCCACACTGTGGTGGCCCTAGGTCTGAACTCATGTCTGTGTCTCCAAAACGCAGATGTTCTGCCTTTACATCTGCACTGTCTGACACAGTAAACACCAGCTGCCTGTGGGTACTGAAACCTAATGACTTCAATTAGGTAACGACAAATTCAGGTCTCACTCACACTTGCCACCTTCCAGGTGCTCCAAGGCCACGTGCAGCTGGTGGCTGTTGTCGGGGAGAGTGTGGACACAGCATGTCCACGGTGTCCAGGGGTCTCTGCCGGTCAGGCCCCCGGGGACAGACTCAGGCCTGGGAGGTGGCTCACCGCCACCTCTGCCTCCGCCACCAGTTTGCTCTGTGAGTGGATGAGAGGCCTCCAATGGCTGCTGGGTGGACGGCGCATCCACACCGCCCACGGAGCAGGGCTGACTGCGCACGGATAAGACCTCATGGGCGCCCTCACTTGGCTGAGGAAACTGCAAGGGGCTGGAGGCAGTCAGCCCAGACTATCTGATCATCTCAGGTCCTTTGTCACTAGGGTGCGGGCAGCTCAGTTTATCCACTTTTGACTGAGCCTCTTGCCACCAGGCCCCGGGTCAGTGGCGCCCAGGTAGTCTCCTTGATGGGCGCTGGGAGCGAGGGTGGGGGTCATGCTGCCCGGGGGTTAGACCCAGCCCAAGTCTGTGAGTCCCCAGGTGGGGAGGCTGCACCTCTGTGGGTCACTCAGCACCGAGCAAAGACAGGGTCCCCAGTTGCCACCAGCACGGGGCCGCCCCAGAGGGGGACAGCTGCCAGTGGTGGCAGGGTTCACTGGTCCCGACAGAGGCCGGCAGGGCGGGTCTGCCCGTGGGCATGCTGACCCTGGGAGGAGGGAGGGAGGTGAGGGGTGTGCCCTGCACAGGCACCAGCAGGCAGTAAGCACCCCATAAACAGGGGTGAAGACAGCTACAGAAAATAGCCCCCAGCCTGCGGCGTACAGCCTGTGAGTGAGAAGCAGCTTTTATGCTTTTAAAGGTTCATAAAATAGAAGTGACAGAGACCATATGTGGCCTGCTGAGCCTGAGAGACTTACTGCCAGCCCTTCCCAGGGAGAGTCTGAGGCCCTGGGCTCAGCCCCACGGGAGGGGCTCTGGGTGGGCAGGGGCCTGCACATGTGCTCCCTGACTGGACAGCAGTCCCCATCTGCCCAGACCTCTGGCCTCCCTGGAGGGTCCACTCCACCACCCAGGCCCCTGGCCTCCCTGGAGGGTCCACCTCCCCCACCCAGGCCCCTGGTCTTCCTGGAGGGTCCACCCCCCACCCAGGGCCCTGGCCTCCCTGGAGGGTCTACCCCCTACTCCCACCCAGGGCCCTGGTCTCTCTGGAGGGTCCACGCCCTCACCCCACCCAGGCCCCTGGTCTCCTTGGAGGGCCCAATCCCCCACCCAGGCCCCTGGTCTACCTAGAGGGTCCACCCCCCATGCCCCCCTCAGGCCCCTGGTCTCCCTGGAGGGTCCATGCCTCCATCCCCACCTAGGCCCCTGGTCTCCTTGGAGGGCCCAATCCCCCACCCAGGCCCCTGGTCTCCCTGAAGGGTCCACCCCCCACGCCCCCCTCAGGCCCCTGGTCTCCATGGAGGGCCCACCTCCCCCACCCAGGCCCCTGGCCTCCCTAGAAGGTCCACCCTCCCCCCCCCATCCAGCCCCTGACCTCCCTGGAGGGCCCACCTACACCAGCACAGAGGCCATGCCTATTTCACTTCTGCCTTGCCTCTTCCTCTGGCCCTGTGGGTCTCACATGGTCATAGCTGTAGGACAGATGATGGCCAGCACCTCCTAAGGGGAGAAAAGTGTCCTGGGACATGGGACCCCAGTGTACCCTGAGATAGCCTTTCTCTACCAAGTGGCTGTCTTGTCACCAGAGACACCAGCATCATTGGCACCAGGGCTGCCAGACCTCACTTCCTGCCAGGACAGACGTTGCCAGTAAATCACAGAGCACCTTCCCCACAGCAGCAGCCACATCACTTGTGAGGCCTCCTTCCTAGAGCTGGGGTTGCCCCAGGTGGTCATGGGGACTGCAAAGGCTACTCAGAGCTGGGGATGGCAGCCAGGCCTTTGCCCGCGGTGGTGGGACGTCTTGGCGCACATGGAGAGCTCACAGCCGCAACCACCGGTTACATCATTTTTCTGAGATGTGTCACCCAAAATGCAGGCAACCAAAGAAAAGCTGATAAGTCGGATCCACTAAAGTCGTAAATATTTGTGCTTCAAAGGACGCCATCAACAAAGTGAAAAGACCACCCACAGAATGGGAGAAACATTTACGAGCTGTATGCCTGATAAGACTCGAGTATCTACAGAAAATCCATAGAACTCTTAAAGCCCAGCAGCAAAAGGGCCTGATCTGAAAAGATGTTTCTCCATAGAAGATGCCTGAATGACGGAGAAGCACAGGAAAAACTGCTCTGCGTTAGCAGAGCAGAACCACAGTCAGAGGCCACCTCATGCCCACGGGGGTGGCTGGGTCAGAAGTGTGGACGATGACAAGAGTTGGCAAGAACGCGGAGGAATCGGAGTCTCCCATGTGGCTGATGGGAACGCAAAGTGGTGCATTTCCACCTAGGACAACAGTTGGGCAGATCCTTGAAATGGTAAATGGATAGAGTGACCCCAGGACTTGGCAATTCTAAGCCTAGGGATACACCGGAGAGAAATGAGAATGTAAGTCCACACAGAAACTCATACCCGAATGTTTGGAGCAAATCAAATGCTCATAAGGGCTCAATGGGTAGATAAAATATGCTCTGTCCACACAATGGGATATTATTCAACCATGAAAAGGAAGGACTGACACATACTGCACTGCGTACAAACCTTGGCAATGTTATGCTAAGTGAAAGAAGCCAGATACAAAGTGACAAAGGTGTATGACTCCACTGATGGCAAAAATCCCGAGAGGCCAGCCCACAGAGATAGAAAGCAGTCTTGGGACTCCCCTGGTGGTCCAGTGGCTAAGACTCCGCACTCCCAGGGCACGGGGCCTGGGTTCTATCCCTGGTCAGGGAACTAGATCCCGTGTGCTGCAACTGCAGGTTTGCATGTCACAACTAAAGATCCCATGAGCCACAAGTAAGATCTGGTGCGGCCAAATAAATAAATATTAAAAAATAAAAAAGAAAGCAGCCTCTTTGTTGCCAGGGCTGGGGGGGAGTGGAATGGGAGCAACTCTGGGTTCTGAGTTTGTTTAGGGATGATGACCATGTTGTGGAATTAGAGGGTGGCAGTGGTTGCATAACTTCGTGGATACATTAAAAGCCATGGGACTGTACACTTTTAAGGGAAAAATTTTATGGTGTGTGAATACATCTTAGCTTTACAAGTTTCATCCATCGATCCATCCATCCTCCCATTCTTCCATCTGTCTGTTGTTGGCTGCTCTGGGAAGCTGTCAGGTTGGTTCTGCATGAGGTGGAGATGAATGGGTCGAATCTGACCCCTGCAGAGCTTCTGGGGACTTAGGGTCAGGTTCCCGGTCGCATTGCCCAGCAGCCCGTTGCTAACTCTGATGAACTGAGGAGTTCTGTCCAGTGCTGTCCTCCACCAGGTGAGAGCAGGAGCACTGGCTCTGGGCCCACCCGTGGGCGACTCAGACCCCCAGACAACTCACCCCAGGCCAGAGATGGACTCAGTCCTGCTCCTCCTCCTGCTCACCCCTCTCCTCTGTGTCCACATGCTTGACCGATGGGATGCAGCGGAAGGGACGTGTGTGAAACATGTGAGATATCCATTCCACAGGACAAGGAGAACCAGGGAAGGGCTGGGAGCTCCATGACCCCCTGGAGGAGCGGCAGGGTCGGCCCTTCCCCTTGAGGAGGGAGACGCCACCCACTGTCCACCTGGTGGAGGAACCTGGAGCTGGTTGAAGTTGGAATCTGAGGCCTTGCAGGTGGCACAGGACTGAGCCAGGACCTGGGCCCCTTCCCCAGCTTGTGGCTGAAGCCCCTCACCACACCGCCCCCTCCTGTGATGGCTCTAGGTCTGACACCCACCACCTATCGGCTGCCCCATCCTGGCTCCAAGACCCAGACTCCTCATCTCTGTGCTGGGAACAGACACCCGCCAGCCAGCAGAAGGAGATACACCACGCCCGAGCAAACAGGACCCGGAAACCCACCACACCCTCCAGAGGGGCCTGAGGAGGGGATGAGGCATCCTACACAGGGGACAACCACAGGACACCGGGGCCCTGATTAAAGGGAGAGAGGGAAAGTTTAATAGACAGAAAGACAGAGGCTGCAGACTTGGCGACGTGTCAATCAGTGTCGGAGAAAGCCGAAAGGACGCCGCTCCTCAAAACCCGGTGATGCGTCTCAGGTCGGAGATGTCAGGATGCGATCGAGGGTTTTAAGAGGTTCACCTCCACATGCTATGGGCTCTGGGCTTGATGTCTCCCTGCTCCTGGGACTTATTTCAGGCGAGTGAATGGAGAATCCTGGGAATGAGACCCGGCCATTTCCCCTGCTGAGGGAGCCAATGCTCCTGGGGGTGGCCTGAGGTGGCTGCAGGAAAGTAACACAAACGTAGCAGCTTGAAACAATAGAAATCTCTCCTCTTGTGGTTCTAGAGACAAGAAGTCTAAAATCCAGGGGCCGCAGGGCCGGGTTCCCTCTGCAGGCTCTGGGGGAGGGTCCTTCTTGCCTCTTCCAGTTCCTGAGGGCTCTAGGCATCCCTTGGCTTGTGGCCACGACCTTCCAAGCGCAGTCTCTGTCCTCACATGGCCTCTTCTCTGTGTCTGTGTCTTGGACCTTCTTATACTTTTCTCCTTTCAGGGCACTTGTTGTTGGATTTGGGCTAGAATCCAGGACTATTCCATCTCATCTCCTTACCCTAATTACATCTGTGAAGACCCTTACTCCACATAAGGTCACAATCTGGGGTTCTAGGAGGACCACAGAGCAGGGGCCACACCTCAACCCACACCCCTCCTGGCTTCTTGAACCCCTGAGTCTCTGGGAGCCTGAGAACCCTAGATTCTTGAGCTGCACTGCTGGTGCTTCCTGAGAAGGTGTCACTGCCTTTGGCTGCTTTATTTACCCTGATGTCCCTAGGGTGGCTGCTAGACCTGGTACCAAGAGGTCTGAGGTGGGATGTGAAGAACTGAGACTAAGCCATCTCTTCACCTCTTCTCCAGGGGATCAGGCTTTACATGAGTCATGCTGTTCAATCCACCCGCTCCATCTGGCTGCCTCCTGCCTCCCCCAGGCTGCAAGGTTCTGGTCTTTGATCTTTCTTCCACGGTGTCTCCAAAGATGCTGGTGGTGGTCCAGTGCCGGACTGAAGGGCAACCCGGGCCCGCAGTCTTCTCATCAGCAGAAAGTGGCAGGCGCTGTGTGTGTAGATTCGCCCTCTGTAAATGGCGAAGTGACAGTTCTGGGTAGAGGGTACAGAGCGCCTGCCACCATGTTCCCCAGCATCCTTCTCAGCTCACACGTTACGGGGTCAGCCTTGCTTCATTCACTCAAGCAGGGCCTTGCTGCTGCCCATGTGCTGCACAGAAAGGATTTCTTCCGCTAAATAGCCCTCAGTCCACTACTTGGATTCAGGACCAGGTCAACACCAGCACTGCCCGTGAGGACCCCGGGCTCTGAGGCGGTGCCCCAGGGTGGAGGAGTTCACGCCACCATGAGGGCCAGTGGAGCTAGGTGCAGGATGTTTTGACGCTGTGTCGAGGGTTCTCACGGGTGTTTCCAGGCAGCGGGTGCTCTCGCCAGCTCCCCACACTGACAGCAGCATCCCCTGAGCAAGCCGCAGCATTCTTGGCCATAGCACCGAAACCTGACCCCTTTAATACCTAATGGGACAGTGCACTTGGAATGCGCTTCCTGTGAGTCATTTTCCATCCTCCCTCTGTCAAAAAATGCAAGTTTGTTTATTTCTGAGAGATGCTCTCAGTGGTTTTACTGATGACAACTAAACACAAAGGAAGGGTGGCAAGAATCCCTGTCCCACTGTGCCTGTTCTCAATGCTGTGAGGAGAACCATCTGCTGAAGGAGACTCTGAAGATCCAAAGGCCCACCCAGAGAGAGAGGGTCTGAGATCGAGGAGCCAGGGCCAGACCCAGCCTGCATCCTAAGGTTTCAGGACACAAGGGTGCATCCACAGAGAGGAATATGAGTGCTGCTGCTGATAATGGTGATGATGGTGATGGTGTTGATGGTAGTGGTGATGGTGATGGTGCTGGCGGTGGTGATGGTGCTGATGGTGGTGATGGTGATGATGGTGGTGATGATGATGGTGATGGTGCTGATGGTGGTGATGGTGATGATGGTGGTGATGATGGTGATGGTGATGGTGCTGACAGTGGTGATGGTGCTGGCGGTGGTGATGGTGGTGATGGTGCTGATGATGGTGATGATGGTGATGGTGCTGACGGTGGTGATGGTGATGATGGTGGTGGTGATGATGATGGTGATGGTGGTGATGGTGATGATGGTGATGGTGATGGTGGTGATGGTGTTGATGGTAGTGGTGATGGTGGTGATGGTGGTGATGATGATGGTGATGGTGATGGTGCTGATGGTGGTTATGGTGATGATGGTGGTGGTGATGATGATGGTGATGGTGATGGTGCTGATGGTAGTGGTGATGGTGATGGTGCTGATGGTGGTGATGGTGATGATGGTGGTGATGATGATGGTGATGGTGCTGGTGCTGATGGTAGTGGTGATGGTGCTGGTGCTGATGGTGGTTATGGTGATGATGGTGGTGGTGATGGTGATGGTGATGGTGCTGATGGTGGTTATGGTGATGGTGGTGGTGATGATGATGGTGATGGTGATGGTGCTGATGGTAGCAGTGATGGTGATGGTGCTGATGGTGGTGATGATGATGGTGATGGTGGTGATGGTGATGGTGATGATGTGGATGGTGATGGTGGTGATGGTGGTGATGGTGATGGTACTGACGGTGGTGATGATAGTGATGGTGCTGATGATGGTGATGGTGCTGACAGTGGTGATGGTGATGGTGCTGATGGTGGTGATGGTGCTGACAGTGGTGATGGTGATGGTGTTGATGGTAGTGGTGATGGTGATGATGGTGGTGATGATGATGGTGATGGTGATGGTGCTGATGGTGGTTATGGTGATGATGGTGGTGATGATGGTGATGGTGGTAATAGTGTTGATGGTAGTGGTGATGATGATGATGATTGTGATGGTGAGGATGGTGGTGATGATGATGATGATGTGATGACAGTGGTAAGGATGATGATAATGATGGTGGTGATGGTGATGGTGGTGATGGTGATGGTGGTGATGGTGATGGTAATAGTGTTGATGGTGGTAATAGTGTTGATGGTGGTGGTGATGGTGATGATGATTGTGATGGTGAGGATGGTGTGATGGTGATGATGATGTGATGACAGTGGTGAGGATGATGATAATGATGGTGGTGGTGATGGTGATGATGATGCGGAAGATGGCGGTGAAGATGATGGTGATGATGGTGGTGATGGTAATGGTGTTGATGATGGTAGTGGTGATGATGGTGCCAAGCCTTCTGGAAAGATGATCATGGAAGTTTTGGTGCTGATGGTGATGGTGATAAGAGTGGTGATGATGGTGATGATGCAGCTGCCCAATGCTTCATGAGCACCCACTGCATGCTGGGTGTTTTCTCACACATGCTCTCTTGGCTCAGTTTGTGTGCTCTCTTTTTGTGGATGAGGCTCAGATGAGTGAAAAGATGAGCCCGAGTTCATAGGGCAGCAAACAGGTGGTGTGAGGGTGTACTCGGCTGTCTCTCAGCAGCAGCTTTTGTGCAGGCGGCTTCAGGAGTGGAGGTCAGAGAGGGCCAAAGGAGGAATGGCTCCTTTCCTGGGGGGACTGGTCCTGCTTCCCCCACCTCTGCAGGCAGTGAGCCAGGTGGGGGTTCTTTCTCAGCCCTGTGCCCCACCAAATGGAGGCACAGGGGAACTGAAGAAAGGCACAGTGAAACTAGAAGATGTCACCTTGTTTTTTATTCTTGCTCTGACATGGGATCATGGGTAACAAGAAGTGCTAACGCAGGGGTGGCGGAGCAGCACTCTTGGCTCTGCGGTGGTTGCCGACTCAGCCCAGCTTTCCAGAAGGCTTGGCAGTAGGCTTGACTATCTAGGGGCTGATTGTACAGAAGCACTGGTAAGAGCGTCCACACTTACAGGAACAGAGGGTGCAGGTGCTAGCAACAGCAAGAAGTGTCAATGAGCTGAATGGTCATCAACAGGCTGGCCCAAAGCATCCTGCCCTGGGAAAGTGTCCCTGGTGTCATAATCCAAGGACATGTTTCAGATCCTGTTAGTCGAGACATTACATACCCATGAAGGTATGGAAAGTTCTAGAAGGTTATACATCAGTGTTAGCAGCACTTCCTGCAGAGGATAGGAGCTGAGTCTTGCCTGTGTCTATGTGCCCCTGGCCCCTAGCATCATGTTGGGTGGGTGAAGACTGTGGGGTGACTGGGTGCTGGGAGAAATGAGCTGGGTTTAGCAGGGCCTAGCAAACAGCTGGGAAGACATAAACCAGCCCAGGACTTATGGCCTGAGGTCTTGGTCATATTGCCTGTCCCAGCCTCAGTTTACCTCTCTGAGAAACAGGGTGTGATGAGTGCTCTTTCCTAGGAGAGCTGTGAGGGCTGCCTGAGAGGGCATGAGAGGTGAGTACCAGGGCCTATAAATGGTACCCCCATTCCCTGGTTTCTCCCTGGCTTTGCCAAGTCCTCTTGATTAGGGGTGAGGGGAGAAATTGTGGTTGAAAAGGATGAAGAATGGCCTTGTCCTGCAGCCCCTCCCCAAAGCCCATGGTGATATTCCTAAGCGGGAATACCAGTCCCCACCCCCCCAAGTCACTCAGCAGAGGGAGGGGGTTCAGGAAGGGGGTTAGGAAAGAACCAGAGTTAGGGCTGCCAGGAGGCTGGCATTCCGCACCCTGCACACAGGACCATGGGACCTTCACAATGGTCTTAAAGAACATGATGGGGAGGCTGGCCTGGGCACAGTGGGGAGCGGGAGGCCTTGCTGGTGGCGGCCAGCCTCGGGCAGTTTGTGGTGGAGACTGGAAATCAGGGTCTAGGGGGCATCGGCTCCGTGTGCCTGTGATGAGGGCATTTCTGGGAAGTGGGATTCTCAGTGTTTAATGCAGGGATGCTGGGCGTGCTGGCTGTGGTCCAGGCTTGGTTGCTTTGGGGAATCTCACCCCCATCACTTGCCCCCCAGGCTCTATTGGCTGAAGGGACGGGATCGGAGCATGAGGGCTCATCCCAGCCTTGTGGTTGGCCTGGCCACCCAGGGTCCTGGGCAAGGAAGGCACTGGGGGTGGTGGAGCCCCTGGTCTGCCCTCCAGGAGGTGACTGTGGGGTCAGCTGTGGGGACGGGGTGGTGACACTGATAGACCCTCTCTGGTCTCTGAGAGACAGACACAGAACCCCAAGCCAGGCAGGTTAGTGTGAGCCAGGAACTGCTGGGCAGGTTGGGGAGAGAAAGGTATCAATCCCAGGGTGGGGGCAGACCACCACAGTGACCCTGTGCTACCGCCTCCGTCTTGCTCTGCCCTACAGAGCACCAGGGCGGACCTGTGGGCTGGGTCGTGTGGTTTTGCTGGAGGCACACGGAGGCCTACTGGACACCCTGTCGCCACTGGGGTCTCAGAAGGTCCAGAGAGCTCTGCTTTCAAGTGCCCTCCACCAGCTGTCAGCCCAGGATCAGGGCAACTGCCAGCACCCCTCCCAGGCCGGCCCCCCCACCCCCCTGCCCCCTGCAGCCATGACTGCCTGGGTGGGGGACATTCCAACCATCTCGTCGATACTGAGAGCCCGACTCGTCGGGGCCTGGCCTCATGCTGACCTCGCATGTGTGTTTCCAGGCCCATCTCCTAGGTCATGGAATTTCCTTGTCAGTTTATAACTAAACCATGGTCCCTTTAAAAAGAAAATGGCCCCCTTAATCCTCAGTAAGCCCCTCCTGGGATACAGTCATGAGCCAGGAGTCTTCTCTGCCTGGTCATCATTTTGTGGAGATGGATCTGGGTTTTCCTACGGCTCACGAGCACCCGGGGTGGGGGGAGGCTGTCCTGAGCTGTGGATGCAGCCTGTCCAGAAGGGTGGCACCCTGGGTGAGGCAAGGGCAGCCAGGTAGGCACAGGAAGGTATGCCCGCCCCCACCTGGCCACTTGCTCTGGGTAAGCCCCTGCTGGGCTGGAGTGTGTAGGGGGAGAGGCCTGGGATCCAGCTGGGGCGTGGGCACAGTGCTGGGCGTGGAACCGCGGCAAAGCACTCACTGTTGGGAGGGGAGAGAGAGCAGATACGGGAAAACAGAGTCCACGGGCAGCTCGTGAGGAACGTGGCAAACTGCCCTACAGTCTCCGGGCCAGTGCCCTTCGCGGCCTTGGGGAACCTTCCTGGCAGTGCTCAGTGGGGGTCTTGTTCCCTTGTCCCTGGTTGGGGATGCCAGGCCCTGGTTTCAGGAGCAACGTCCAAACGGACCTCTATGTGGCCTCTGACCCTTCAGAGCCTGGCTGGTCCCTGAGAGCAGGGAGGGGGCAGAGCGACAGACCAGCCTCTCCCCTCACCTGGAGCCATGGAGCTGACCCCCTAGACACGCCCCACACCCCGAGGGTGGGTTGGCCTCTGAGGCAGCCGTCCGTCCACCCAGGAAAGAAAAAGCCTGACCTGGATTGGAAATGCTGAAATTCTTCAAATTCCCTCCTTCCAGCAAGATTCTTAGTTCTCCTGCCAAAACAGAGTTGAAGGGAGGGCACGACCTCCATTGTCACTGCGGCCAGTAGCTCAGTGCCTGCTGACCCAGCTCCCCTCGGTGTGCTGTGCACGTGTGTGTGTGCACGTGTGTGTGTGTGTGTGCACGTGTGCAGCACCTGTCAGATCCCCCCTGGACAGAAACCAGAGTCGGGGCAGAGCCCTCTGCTTGGGCTTCTACACTTTCTTCTGTAATTTAAAGACCATCAAAGTATCACTTAGTGTGAGCAAGTCAAACAGACAGAAAAGGATGTTTCTTTCCTACCAAATGGGATCACTGCCAACGGTTTAGGGCTTATTATTATTACTTAAGTTTGTATAATTTTCAAAACCACGAATGCATGCTAATTACAGATGCAACAGATCCATGTCTAGGAGGACAATTCTGGAAGGAAAGTGCTGGCCTGAGTCTTCCTGGCCTAGGCGGGGGTGTGCCTGTCCACCCCTCCACCCCACCCCCGGCACTCTGCCTGCCAGCGCCCTGGAAACAGCTTGCTGGGAAAACGGCCCCAGAGCTTCGAGTTCTGAGCAGTCACGTGGTTTTTCACTTTGAAATGCTGGGGTCTGTTTGCTTTTAGTTCAGATATAATTCACACACCATCAAGTTTTCCCTCTCAAAGTGCACGATGTGGTGGCTTTCAGGGCATGCATGATGTTGTGCAGCCATCACCACTACCGAATTCCAGAACCTTTTCATCATCCAAAAGGAACGCTGTTCCCATTGGAAGTCACGCCCCTCCCCCCTCCCCCAGCCCCTGGCAGCTACCGGCCTGCTTTCTATCTTGGATTTGCCTGTTCTGGGCATTTCAGATCAATGGAGTCACGCGGTACGTGTCTGTGTCTGCTTGTGTCACTGAGCCTCGTGTTTCTGAGGTCCCCCCACGCTAGGGTGCGCCCACTCCTCTTTCTGACTGAGCAGTGCTCCATCGGGCCGATGGGCTGTGTTCAGTCACCATCCATGGGTGGGCATCGGGGCTCTTCTGCGTTTTGGCCAGTTGCTGAGAGTGCAACCTGTGCGTGCTTCCCCACTTCTCAGCCCTGGCTGTGCTCCCACTTTGGACCCCACGACATTTGAAGCCCAAACATCATCTAAGAATTTTGTTCTTGACCCTCCCCTGCCCTGGGGCAGTCAAGAAACCAATGTTCTCAACAAAAGCCAATTCCAGCCAGAGTGTCCAACCTTTCCGGCTTGTCTAGGACCAAGGGGTTCCCAGGGTTCAAGGGGGTCCCCGCCCCTGGAACGCATGACCTGCACTTGCTGAGACTCTCTGAGGAGCACGGGGACAGCTCCCCCATCCCTTCCCTTAGAGCACCCCGCTCGCTCCTCTGGGCTGGCCCAGCCCCCACACAGCCGCCTCCCCTGGCAGCTCCCCACCTGGTCTGCCAGCTGAGGCTCCTCAAGGAAGCTTCCCCTTGGGTCATGATGAGTGATGGGTGGGAGGAGTTAAATCGCATCATGTTTGTCCTCCCTTCTTATCTGCCAGCTGTCTCCCCATCTGCACAGATGCTGACCCAGGCCTCCCACTCTGGGGGTGTTCTGTGAGTTCTCACACGCTGAGGGCGCAGAGGCCGGGAAGGTCAAGTCCTCTGCAGCCCCTTCACCCACCCCCAGCTCACGGATCTTCAATGGCTCCCTGTCCCTGACGGAACAGTTAACAGGCGACCCCTGGACCCCAGCACCAAGGTTGGATCAGGGCTCAAGGGTGGGGCCCAAGCATGTGCATTTAAATAAAAACTACAGGAATCTGGAGTGGGGTGTTCTCTGAGCTACAGGCACAAGTTGGAAGGCTGTGGTGCAGCCGTAAAGGCTTGGAGCCCGCCCTGCCCTCCTGCTCGCTCCCTGGGCCTCTGCTCCCTCTCTGCCCCTTGGCCAAACTACATTTTTGTCTGCCCGTCGCCCTTGTCCACACTGTTCTCTCTTTCTGGAACCTGACTTCCCGGCAAACATCTACATTCCGGCTTAAAGGCATGAGTGCTGTCTCCCGGGACTGGTCACCACTGGCACTCACAGGCTTCTCCCCCTCTGCACCAGCGTCCCCACCACCCCAGCTCCCACAATGTGCATCTGACTTGTTTCACGTCCCACACCCTGATGGGCGTGGTGTGACCCCTGACGTGCTCTTGCTGAACTACCTCCCTATTTTCCTAGCAACACAATGGCATGTGCCTAGTTCGGACCTAGGGTGTGGAAGCAAGGTATGTGACACCAGGGGGAGCTTCCATTCCAACTTTTGGGGAGCGGAGAGGAGCTGTGATGGCAGGAGCTGACACACTTTCTTAGGCCAGGAGGTCTACATCAGGTGTCAAAGAAATAAAGCATCAGGGAGAAGGACCAGGGTCCCAGACCCTGCAGAAGCCGTTATCAGTTCTAGAATCCCTCTGCTCATAGTCCTCAGCAGAATGAGTCACCTGTGGCTGGTGGGGCTGTGGCCATGCTTATTTCAGCAGCAGAACCTTTACATTAGCTGACATGGCTGGGCCCTGGGCTGGGGGCTCCAAGGACATTTTCTTAGGGGATGTGAAGAAGGCACTATTATTAATTTCATTTCACAAGTAAGGAAATGGAGGTTTGGAGCAGTTATGTGGCTTAGCCAAAGTCAAATAGTCAATGGCAGGGTGAGACTGTTGCTCCCTCCCTCTTCTCTGCTTTGGGACCCAAAATCACAGGTGGTACTAAAGGTGAAGAATCTGCCAGCCAATGCAGGAGATGTAAGAGATATGGGTTTGATCCCTGGGTCGGGAAGATCCCCTGGAGGAGGGCATGGCAACCCACTCCAGTATTCTTGCCTGGGAAATCCCCATGGACAGAGGAGCCTGGTGGGCTACAGTTCACAGGTTCGCACAGAGTTGGACACTGAGAGACTTAGCACGCACGCACGTGCGGCCCCACCACATCTGGGACGTCACTGACCATGCGTGCTCGCACGGCTGTTGCCAGCGCCCCGCAGTCCCCACAGCAGCCTCCCCTTCTGCTGCACATGGGCAGGGGGCTTGGGGCCACAGTGAATCGTCATGGGCATCTGATGCTGAGCATGGTGGGTACCACTTGCTTTCCAACACGGCTGTCCCACCACCGGCTGGGGAGCTCTGTCTGTTTCTGGGAGGAGAACTGTGACACCGGGTCTGACCACGCAGTCGGGATTCAGAGTGTGTGCAAGGAAGTGGGAGGGGGTGCACAGAACAGAGAGGAGGCAGGAAGGGCCCAGCCTGCTGAGTCACTGAGGACGCCCCTCCTTCTGCCAGGATGGCCATGGAGCCAAATGTCAGGACATCCCCCTCCCACGCGGCTGCACAGCGTGAGGCTCCAGCTGACACCCGGAATGTCCGTGTGAACACTCGGCCCCCACAAAGGCCCAACCCTGCCTCACGCCCTGCATATTCCACTCAAGCAAGAGAGTCCCAGGGCCGTCCTCACCTTTACACCACAGACGGCGAGTCAGCCGGGGGGCACAGAGGTGCCTGCCTGGGGGAGGCGGACTGCCCATGGAGGGAGGAGGGGCCTGGCGCGTTTGACAACAGGCTGCTGGTCTCCAGCTCCGACCCTTGTGCTCCCTGCCTCTCGCTGTCTTCTAGTAGACAGATCTGCCCACTCAGTTTGGGCTCGCTACCCCCAAGGGGCCATCCCCGTGCTGGGGCTGCCTCTGTCCCCATGATGGGGTGGCCACAGCCAGGACCTGGGGCCCCCACCCCTGTGAGAAGGATGGATCCCACTCTCGGGGTGCAGAGTATCGTTTCCCTGGGACCCCATAGGGTTGGAGGAAGGAAGGATGTCCTGGACAGCAGCCTCATGCCAAATGCCTTGCGGATTCTGGACACGAGCTGATGGCATTAAGCCAGAGATGGAGAGTCAGAAAGATAGACAGAGAGACAGTGGGGCACTGGCAGCTGCCCCAGGCGTCATGGGGGTGACGAGAGGCTGAGTCAGGAAGTGCTGGGGCAGCAGGGCCTCCTTGGCCCGGCTGGAGTCCCTGTGGCGGTTAGGTGGACAAAGATCTCCCCAGGACTCCCGCTGTCCAGTGCTGCTGCAGTCCCACCCGCCGCCACCCCCCAGCCAGGCTCCTGACCGCTAGGGACCCCGCAGGCAGTCAGGAGAGCAGGCCATGGGAAGACCAGGGCTCCAGAGGCCCGGTCATCTCTGTGGACACGACGTCAGGGGGCCACCTGACCCCCCACTCCCGACGACGTTGAGGGGGGGTCACCACGCCACACGTGCTCCAACCACTTGTGCCCGGTCCTCCTCTCTGGGCATTTCTGATGTTCCATGACCCCAGAGGGCCACTGGGGGCCCAGACGTGAAATAACCTGACCTGGCCTTGGTCGGGGGCTGGGACAGCCGGGGCTTTGGCAGGAGAGGCAGGGGTAAGGATGAAGGACTCGGGGTCCCTCCTTCCTCCATGAGGGTCCTCCCACCTTCCCGCTGCATCCCCAGCAAACCAGAGCTCAGGACCTTCAGCGGGTCCTCGGCCCTTCTGAAGGGGGACACGGGGGCTGGAGGCTTCTGGCTGTCTGAGGACTGCAGAACAGCAGCTCTGGGCAACTCCTGACCACCCCCTCCACCCATAGAGGCCCATCGGCTCCATCTGACCAGTTCTGGCTGGCTTCTGAGTGGCGAGTGATCAGGAATGCGGGGATGCCAGGGCGGCACCCTGTGCGAACATCTGGGACCCCGCCTCTCACATCTTCACAATAACCCCCACCACCCTGGCAGGTACAGTCACGGCTGCTTGGGGGCTTGAGACCACAGCCTGGCATAGCCTCCCTGCCGGCCCCAGGGCCAGTGCCAGGGTGCCATCAGGCCCTGGCATGCTGAGGGGACCAGGGTTTCTGCTCGCAGAGGGAGGAAGCAGAGGCTGGCAGCCACAGCTGCCGTCCTCCGGTGCTAACTGGCCCTGGGGAGAGCCACGTGGGAGCGGGTGTCCCGGGAGAGGCGTGCCCGCACCCATGCCGGACCTCTGGGTGAGGAACAACCCCGCCGCCCCGACGCGCTGCAGACACTGGTCACGCGTCTGAATGCCCATGAGCCACGATGCACTGCGGGCCTGACACCTGGGGCGTAGGGGAAGGGAGGGGGACGTGATGGCAGGACCCCTCCTGCCTTCCCGCTGGGACATGATATCCCAGGACCCGACCAAGACCTGGGCTTGTGCCGTTTGTTCTGTTGTCATGATCACTCCTGCTGTGAACCTTCTGCCACCGGGGTGCTGGGGGTGAGGTGCGGACCTTGAATCCAAGAGGCAGAGAGCTCGTTCCCCTTGGGAGTCCTGCTGGAATGAGGGGCTGTCTGTCCATCGCTTAGTGGGAAGGGCCATCCTGGCTTGGTCACCAGTCTAGGGGAGGCCCCTGGAGGCCCTGGTGGTGACGGCAGCTGCACAGGTACCAGCAGCCCTTGGAGGTGCCTCCAGCTCCAGCGCCCAGGCCCCAGGTCCCTCCAGGCCCAGGCGGCGGGGCACCACCCCCGTAGTGCCCCCTGGTGGCCGATGGTGGGGCCGCGCCTTCTCCTGGTCTCCAGGAGAAAGTGTATCCTGGGGGCCTTTGGGGCCTAAAGTGAGAATCGAGGTACTTTCCTGGAAAGCAGTCATCTCCCTCTGCGCCCCACAGCCACCGCCTCCACGAGGCACTGACCCTTAGCCTGGAAGGAACGTCCTGCGTCTGAGCCCCAGAGCTCTGGACTCCGAGAGGTGAGGTTGGGTGCCTGGAGCCTCACGGGTCTGCCTCCCGATCTCAGCATGGCAGGACTGCAGCTCCTCCTGCGCTCACGGAAGGTTCTGGGTCTGCTCTGCCCAAGGCTGCCACCAGCCAGCCGGGGGTGGGTGGGTTCTGGCTCCCTTATAGAGGAGGGGACCAGAGAGGACTCAGTGGCAGTGGTGGCCCCTCTGCTTGCCCTCTTGCAGAGGAGGGGACCCGAGGGTAGTGGTGCTGCCATAGCCGGAGGTGAGCTCCCACCGACGTCGGGACGCAGCGGAAGCTGCGGAGCCCCGGGGCCTCACAGGCGGTGTCTCCTTGGAGAGCCTCTGGGAGGTCAGCAGACAGCTCACGCGGCCCCACATTCCTCCTCCTCTTTCTCACCTTTCCATCTGGACCAGAAGGAGACAGCGACGAACAATGCTGAGGCCCAGAGACACCAGCAGCTTACGCCCCTCCCCACGGGGTCCACATCATGAGGAGTGAACCCCACGCTGCGAGGAGGCACACATCCGCCCGCCACGTGGGCCCTCCGTGCCCCGCCCAGCTGCCTCACTGATGCCCAGGGCCCAGGCCAGAGCTGGTCCCCCGTGTCCTGCCCAGAGGGCAGACCTGTGAGCAGAAGGACTCAAGTTCCAGGGGGCTTGTCCCGAGCCAAGTGAACCAGAGGGGAAGAAAGCGTGGACACCGCCCAACACTGAGGTCACAGGGCCAATCCTGGCCCCATGCAGCTGGCTGTGTGAGCCAGGACAGCTTGCTGGCCCGCTCTGAGCCTCACTGTCCTCATCTCCACGGTGGGCATACCCTTTGCAAGATGGTGGGGGGGGTACTGAGAGGGGGCAGGTGGGCAGGTGTCTGGCCATGGGTCTGTGCGTGTGGCCGGCAGGGCTCCCACTCACCCCTGCCTCACTCTGTGGGTTCCCCTTCAGCTCCACACCATTTGCGGGGTGGGGGACCCCCACGTCCCCAAGAGGGTGGCCACAGCTGGATCTCCCACTGGTCCTGGGTGCTCCTGGCTCCACTGCCCATGTTTCAGGGCTGGGTGAGATGACTGAGCCTTTGTGCCCACTCAGTCTCCCCTGGGCAGCCCGCTGCATGGTACAGCTGCAGGACAGCAGGGGAGCTCCAAACACAGATGCAACGGGAGCAGGTGAGGACGGACACGCTCATTACATTTCAAGTTCCCTGGTTAAGCAGTCACCGTTTATGGCAGCAGAACATGGCTCTATTGCGACAGCGCCCTGCTGACCCACGGAGAGGCCTGGTGGGGGTCAGGGGCTGGGGCACAGGACCAACCAGGGTGGATGGGGAGCAGGCGGGGAGGACAGCAGGCCACAGAGGAGGAGACGGCCTCGGCCCCTCAGTGGCTTGACACTGTCCAACTGGCAAGGAACTTGGGGGGCTTGGCACTTGGTAGTTTACAAGGAACTTAGGGGATATGGTGCTTGACAGTTTATAAGGACTCGGGGGCTTCACACCTTACAGTTTACAAGGACTTAGAGGGCTGGCACTTCACAGTTTACAAGGACAGAGTCCGGGGCGGGCTTTGTGGAGTAAGATTGGCACCCTGTGGCTGGGTGCCTGCTGGCACAGGTGGGAGCCTGGCAAGGCAGCTCCCCACGTGCAGGTGGGGACGGACAAGGCTCCTGCTTGGCCACGGCTGGGGGGCCCTGCTACATGCTCCCTGCTCACCCTGTTCTTGTGTCCTCAGGGCACACCTGGGCCGAATCGCTCCTCTTTCCCCAGGGGTCTCCCGGCTCCAAGGACTGCACACACATACAAGGTTGCTTGGCTCTGGGGCAGGTGTGAGCCTGGCCTCCCATCCTGGGCCAGGATGCACCCACAGCTGCATGTCACACACACTGTCCCGAGGGCAGGCAGCAGCTGCTCCCCTGAGCTTCATGCCACAGAGCTGGGGTGATGGGAGATCGGACAGAGAGGGTATGACGGGGTCCTCACGGGCTCCAGGGCCCCCCTGGGGGTGACGGCTCCACTGCCCGGCATGGCTCTCCTGCCATCTGGGGCTGGAGCTGTGAAGGATCACTGTTGACACTGAGAAAATTGTAATTGGCATTCCCCATTAATGAGGGCAGCTGCATGCAGCTCCTTCCAAGAAGCTGTCAGGATGAATGTGCCCAGGATAATCACATGAGGGAGGGGAGAACGGGGGCTGGTAAATGCCACGGAAACCAGCGGACAATCAGTCAGTGGCTTCCCAGGCCGGTCTTCACCTGCCCCCTTGTGTGGCCTGTGGGCGTGCGTGCTCAGTCATGTCTGACTCTTTGAGACCCCATGGACTGTAGCCCGCCAGGCTCCTCTGTCCATGGGTTTCTCCAGGCAAGAATACAGGAAGTGGGTGGTCATTCCCTCCTCCAGGGAATATTCCCGACCTGGGGATCGAACTTGTGTCTTTTACATCTCCTGCACTGGCAAGCGGGTTCTTTACCATTAGCGCATAAGCCTGCCCGAGACTGGCTGTGGGCCTGGGCAAGTCTCGACTCCTGGGGCCTTGGCTCTCTCAGGTGGCGTGTCTGACTCTGCAGTGCTGAGGCCCCGTGTGTGCAGGGAGATGCCACCAGAAGCTGGGAAGATGCAGCTTGGGGCAGGGGAGGGTCTGAGGGTCTATGGCTCCTCTAGCCATCACCTGTGATGTCAGACCCTGCAGGCCTGTCCCCTCCATCCTGGCTCAGAGGGTGTGATGGTCAGGCTTATGTGTTGGCTTGACCAGGCTGTGGTCCCAGGGAACCTCTGGGATGCTTGTCCGGGAGTTGCCGTGGAGGTATTTGGAAGACAGGGTTCACTCTACAACTGGTTACCCCAAGCAAAAGGGATGTCCTCCATATGTGGTGGGCCTCATCCAACCAGGTGAAGACCTTACAACAGAATCAGGGGTTTTCCTGAGATGAAGGAATTCTGCCTCAAGACTTTAACATCAGCTTCTGCTGCAGTTCCAGCCTGTTCTACAGATTTTGGGAGCTGCAGGGACACAGACGTGGTCCTGGTGACATCCCAGGGCTGGTTTTGCCCTCGGGCCTACAGGGACCAGTCCACCTCTTTTCCTGCCCACGGTCTGTCTTGGTCACCCTGGCTGTACTGAGTTACACTGAAGGTGCTATTGGATGTGGAGGTGGCTCCTGTCCTTCACACTATAAATAATACTGCCTGGGACATCTTCTGCTTGTTTTTTTTTCTACTATTAGCACTTACTAGCAATAAAGCTGAGCAATGCTGATACCATGTGTCTTTAGAGAATTGTTGGCGTTTCCTTGTCTACCAAGCAAAAGCCTTGTGGGACGGTTTCTGAGGGTGTTCCATCTCTGACCCTTGATCTGCCACACAGACAACATCTGGACCTGGGAGCCTCGGTGTTCCCATCTGTAGAGTGGGAACTGCTCCCCAGCCATGTCATGGTCACAGGAAGGCGTGGCATCCTGGGTGGATGCTATTCTGACAGCACTCAGACAGACCCAGGGGCTGAGGTTCACAAGACCCCAAAGGGGTCATTTTCATAAGGAAGGCCTGATGTTGGAGGGGGAGGCAGTGGAACGGTTGCGTGGATGAGGTTCATGGGAAAGAGGAGAGAGACCCAGAATGCTATCTTTGGGTTGGTGTCTGTACTACTTCTCTTCCGAGCTGGAGACCTTTGAGATTGGACAGGGATAACGCCAGTCCCTGGGTGGCAGGCGTGGACTGGTCGGGTGAGAAGCCATGCTGGCCACCTCCTCCCCGATGTAGTCCAGTAGGGCCCCTCCTGTGTGGCTCTGCTGAGAGGACACCGGGTCAGGCAGAGAAGCCATCTTCAGCTCCATAGGGTCCTGTGGGTTCCGTTTAGGGATCATGAGGCCAAGGCCCAGGTCTATGAGGTGCTCCCTCTCTGAGGGGAGACTCCCCTCAGCCCCTGTGTGGTCACTGGGTGGAGGCCACTCTGGATCCACCCTGCGAGCCTGCCTCACAAGGGTGACGGACGGCAAGTCCCTCGTTTCTGGGCACCTCCCCCAGACCCCACTCCCTCAAGGCTCAGGACCCCCTGGTCTCAGACCTGAAGGTAAGAGTCCATGTGCTCGCCCTGTCTGGACAACCCAGATCTTTGAACCCTGCACCTCCAAGCAGCCTGAACCCCCATCGGGGCAGAGGTTCAGCTTTCAGCAGACCCAGCATGGTGGGGACGGGTGTCCTGCTGAGCGACCGTGCTCTGGACAGCCGCGGGCTCCAGTCGGCAGTTGGGGACGCTCTGTGTCTCTGCTCATGTCATCCTCACAGACATCAGTCCCCCTAGGAATGGCTGGGGGGGTTCCTGGACGAGGGGAGATGGGGCAGAGGACGGAGGAGGGCGGGGCCAAGCCATTGTCCAACCCTCTATGGGTGTGGCTCCTCCCCAGGGTCTCTGACTGGAGCCAAAGGCTGGCAGAGGATAGGCAGTGCTGGCATCACCCTCGCCCAGGGCTTAGAGACCCTTCCAGCTTCCTGGGCCCACTCTGGTGGCTCTGGTTCAGGGTGGCAGGGAGTTAAAAAATAAACACTAAACTGCCCTGGAGACTCAGGAGGGAGGGACAGAGCTGTGGGAGCCGCCATCTGCGTTTCAGGTTGGGGGCTGGTGGGGGTGGGGGGCTGGTCTCTGCCCCCTCTGCCCACTGGCGTAGGGCGAGCGGCCGGCTTGGCTGCAGTGGCCGGCAGTGGGGGCCGCCCTGGGGATAGCAGAGGTGCTCTGCTGGCTGACGGGCGGAGCTGCAGGCGTACAGGGAGAATGCTCCGCTGTGGCTCAGCGGTTTCCTCCAGGGCATCAGGGGTGGGCAGTCTGGGGCAGAGAAGTGGGCAGGTGTGGAGGCTCCCTGGCTCCCAGAGGCACTGGCCTGGCCTCTTGGAGGCTCAGGACGGGGCAGAGGGTCAGAAGGAGGGTCAGCCAGCAGCTGCTCCACATCCCCCCTCCTACAAGGACCCTGGGGGGCCTGGCCTCTTCCCTTGGCCTGCATCTGACTCTCGGGGGCAGAGGCAGGAAAGGCATCCTTCAGAACCCAAGGGTCTTTTGGGTTGAGCCACAGGTGAGGGTCTTTCTGCCCCCTTTCCTCCGCAGGCATTGCTGTGTGGAGGTCACAGCTGCAGGAACATTCTCACACCAGGGCAGGCAGTGGGAAAGCCTCGGAGCCTCCTAGCTTCCTCACCTGTGAAGTCCTTCAGCCAGCCTCCTGGTCACAGGGGGGCAAAGCGAGCTGGCAGGGGTGAGCGGGTCTGCAAAGAACGAAGGAGTTGCCAGCTCCCCAGGTCAGAAGGGGCGGGCACCACCTTACAGGCCCAGCCGGGGGCCAGGCCCCTGTGTGGCCGAGGTGGTGGGAATGGCAGTGGCCACCACCTGCTGGGTGCGTGGCCATGGGCACCTCACTGTGCACAGGGGCCCCCCATCACCTGTACCAGGGCACCCCGGCACCTCACTTCACCCCAGGGCCTCGGTTTTCTCAGCTCTGAGATGTGACAGCAGCAGCAGCTCCACGAGGTGGTGAGGATTAACTGAGGGGTGTGTTTTGGGACAAGGAAAAACTGATCTTTTAATTTGAACTCATAATCGGAGATAGAGGTTCTCTAGGTTTTCCCCAATCCACTCAAAGAACCATATGGTTTTAAAGGCCCTGTTCTGATTCAAGGTAATTCCTTTCACAATCCCAGCTGTCTTTTCTGCGAAAATTGCCAAGTTGATCCTAAAAGTCACATGGAAATTCAAGGGACCCAGAACAGCCCCAAAAAAAGATCTTGGAAAAGGAGAACACAGTCGGAAGACTGACACATCCCAGTTTCAAAACCAACTTCAAAGCTGCAGTAATCAAGACAGTGTGGTGTTGAATAAGAACAAATATACAGATTAATGGAATGGACTAGAACTGAGAGTCTAGAAATAAACCCTCACGTTTGCAGTCAACTGATCTTGGACAAGCTTCTCAAGACAACTCAATGGGGAAAGGATAGACTTTACAACAAAAGGTGCTGGGATAACTGGACATCTCCATTTGAAAGAATGAAGATGGGTCCCTACCTCACACCAGACACAAAACTTAACTTGGAAAGAGTTGGCAACCTAAATATAAGAACTAAAACCACAAAACTCTTAGGACAAAACAGGAACAAACCTCTCTGATCTTGAGTTAGGCAATGACTTCTTACTATGACACCAAAGGCACAAATGAAAAAGAAAAAAATAATTAGATAAACAAGAATTCATCAAATTTAAAACTTCTGTGCTGTGAATGACATCATCAAGAAAACAAGGAGGCAACTCCCAAAGTGGGAGGAAGTTTTTGCAAATCATAAGTCTGATAAGAGAGTTGGATCTAGAATATGGAAAGAATGCTTGCAACCCAATAATAAAAAGGCAAAAAATAAAATTGAAACATGGGCAAAGGATCTGAATAGACCTTTCTCCAAAGAAGAGAAACACATGGCCAGTAAGTACAGGAAAAGATGCTCAACATCGTCAGTCAGCAGGGAAAAGCAAATCAAAACCACAGTGAGATCCCGCCTCACATGCACTGGGATGGCTAGATTCACAACGCCAGAAGACAAGTGCTGGGAGAATGTGGACCAGCTGGAGTATGAAGTGGTGCAGTCCCTTTGGAAAACAGTCCCACAGTTCCTCTGAGTGTTAAACATACAGTTATAACATGGCCCGAGGTACCTGCCCAAGAGAAACGAAGACCTAGGCCCACACAAACACTTGTATGTGAATTTTCACAGTGGTACTGTTCACAACAGTCAAAAAAAAAAAAAAAAAGTGGAAAAAACCCAGACATCTCTCTGCAGATGGATGGATAAATACCGGTACAGCTGTGGTGACCGTCACTCAGCCTAAAGGCAGCGCTGACTCAGGCCTCGGCCTGGGAGACTTGAAAGCATGGTGCTAACTGAATGAAACTGGTCAAAGGGGCGTCTGTTTTATGTGAAATATCAAAAAGCCTTGGAAACAGGAATTGAATTTGAGGGTGCTGGGATGGGGATGGGGTTGTGGGGGACAGGGGCTAAAAGGCCTGAGAGGTCTTTGGGGGTGAAGAAATGTCCTGGAATTTGATGGTGGTGCTGGTGGTGATGGTTGCACAACTCTTGAGTACAGTGAATCCCACTGAGCCATATACTTGAATAGGGTGTTTCACGGTATGTGAGCTGTATCTAAATAAAGCTGTTTGGGAAAAACACTCACTGGCCCCCTCTCCCTGCACTGAGAGACCAGGGGAACAAGGAAACTCGCTTCTGGACCTTCAGGCCTGGGTCCAAGTACAAGCACAAGGATTTGAGGCTGGCCTTCCACGCCGGTGCGCGGCTCCAGACCATTTCTACACTGCTTGTGTTTTCTGCAGCTCTGGGGTCACTGCTAAGCCTGCCCTTTGAGGCAGCCTGGTTGCAGCCGGGGACAGAGGGTCCTGTTGTGGAGCCCCCCTACCCCCCACCCCCGGCCCCTGCAGTGAGAGCTTGGCGGGAGGCAGACTGGAAAGCGGGCAGACCGGGAGCCGGAGGAGCGGCAGAAATCAGTCTGAGTTGGGAAAAGAAGCCGTGGGCCCAGCTCCTGGTGTCCTTATGCGGAGCATCTAGGACCGCCTCCTATAAGCACAGTGCTGGCCCAGGGGGACGGGCGTTGCGCCATCTGCAGCCCCAGACCCGTGCGAGCAGACTCTGGGGTGGGAGGGCCGGGAACCGAATGGGTGGGCTGAAGGGAGTGACCACTGAGACAGGTTTTCAAGAAGCACCACACTTTAACATATTTGCTCTTAAAAAAGGAATGAACTTTATTTATTTATTTTTTTGGTCATTTTATTTTTTTATTTTTTTTTTTTAAAGCTGATTTTTTTTTTTTTGAAAAAAATTTTTTTTTTTTTTATTAGTTCGGGCTAATTACTTCACAACATTTCAGTGGGTTTTGTCATACATTGATATGAATCAGCCATGGATTTACACGTATTCCCCATCCCGATCCCCGCTCCCACCTCCCTCTCCACCCGATTCCTCTGGGTCTTCCCAGTGCACTAGGCGGGAGCACTTGTCTCATGCATCCCACCTGGGTTGGTGATCTGTTTCACCATAGATAGTATACATGCTGTTCTTTTGAAATACACCATGGAATATTACTCAGCCATTAAAAAGAATTCATTTGAACCAGTCCTAATGAGATGGATGAAGCTGGAGCCCCTTATACAGAGTGAAGTAAGCCAGAAAAAAGGAATGAACTTTATCTTTATCCGTCAGCCAGACTCAGAGGTGAAATATTTTTACCATTAATACCATCTGGACTCCTCTGTAATTGTTTCGTAAGAGCTTGGGGCCCTGCCAACGGCAAGGACAGAGGATCAGACCACAGGTGACCAGACCTCATCCCCATCTTTTCTACCTCCTCCCCGTGTCCCTGCTTCCTGGAAATGATGACCACCCCCCCCAGGAAAGCCTGGCCCCTCTTGACTGGGGTCTGCAGAGACACTGCTCTCGGTGGGTGCAGCCCTGCTTGAGGTGGAACTTGGGGCTTCTCTGAGCTTCAGTTTTCTTGTCTCTAAAGTGGGCACAATTATGCCCACATCACAGGCGCTGTTGTGAAGATCGGTGGGGAGAGAGGAAGCAGCACAACTGTCGGATGTCACCCTGACAGTGACCCCGCCGCTCAGGACCTGACATCACCCTGACAGTGACCCCTGCCCCCATGTCCTGGGATGCCCAGCCTTGCACAAGACCAGGGGGCCGGAGGCAGAGGGCAAGACTCGTCTCCCTGTAACCCACCAAAACCACATGCAGAGACACAGAGACAGACGAGAGGGTGGCTGGGCCCGCCTCACCCTGGGGACACCTGCAGGGTCCCCCACTGACAGCCCACACCCCAGAGGCTCCTTCTGGTGGCAGAACTCTCCACAGGCCCCAAGCAGGCCCTGTTTACAAACGATCATCCTCCCGTACCTGTGAACCATGTCTGTGTCCTGCCCCCCACCCCTGCACAAAAGGTCCCAGGAGCACCCTCCACTCACCGCAGTGTTCCGCGGCACACTCGGGGAGGCTCCTGTCTGAAAGACAACCATTAGAAAAGCAAGGACCCCCTCCAAGTGTCACCCAGTCTCAGACGTGCGAGGCAAGCGCCCAGCTTTGTTCTGAGTCAGTCACCTTAGGTAGGGGTCATCACGGAGGACCCCAAGGGGCTGCAACTGTCACCTGAAAGTATTCTACAGGACTCCAGTCCTCCCTGCCAGCGTTTGATCTGATGGTGGCTAAGCGCCACCGCTTCCGGTGTGCCCGGATCTCAGCCCTGGGGCAGTAACGCCACAAGGGCGTGGGGATGGTGCGGCAGGGCCCGGGGCACCAGAGTCAAGTGCTGCCCAAGTTCACCTCTGCGCAGCATGGCCTCCGGCTCGATGAAACGTACACAGGCGTTCTGTCTCCAAGGGCCAGGGCTAAAGAGGGCAAGGGGGAGCTGGCCAAGGTGGCCAGCCTGGCTCTGAACCTGGGTCTCCCAAGCTCTAAACCCAGCATCTAGCCACGGACACCTTTTCGCCCACCCTGAAGGCAAGACACATCTGCCTGGCCAGGTAAGCATCTCCAGTGGACCCATCAATCAGCTGGTGAAGCAGAATCAGCCTTGTTGAAATTCACATGACCTCGAGCCACAGGGGAGTCGACCTGACCTCTGAGAGTGGAGAAGTTCATATTTCTTTTCCCAGGTCAAACAACCAAGGTCAGACGGTGTAAGCAGACCTCCTGGAGCTGGGCCTCGCAGCAGGGCTCCGGCGCACCCGGGACCCACACTGCTCTTCCAAGTCACCTCCAGCTTCAGGTGCACGAGAGAAATCTGGCAGCAGGGCGATGTGAACGGCTCCACGTAAACACCCCAGACACTCAGCTCCGCCCTGGGCAGTGCCGCCGTATGAACCAGGAGCGGGAAGTTCCAGGCGGGACCCTCGGGTCCTGGTGGACAAGCCTGCACAGCGCACAGCCGCGTGCCTTGCTGGCACGAGTCCCCGCTGAGGGAAAGACGCAGAGAACGCAGGCCCCCAGCCTCCAGCCTGTCCCTCCATCTCATCCAGGGGAAGCAGAACACAAGCTGGTGGGACCCCGGGGAGGGGGGGCTTGGGCACAGCCCACCATGAGCCCCAGAGACCAACCCAGCACATCCAGAGGGAAGGGCGCCCGCCGGCGGGCTCTTGCCTCAAGGTTTCTCTGCTTGGTGGGGTTGCCCACTGTCTGAGCCACTCGGGGGATTCCCGCTGGGTCTGGCCTGTGGCCCCAGGAGGTTGCAGCCTTGAGACCAGCCTCCCTCAGCTCATCGCAGACATGACACGCATCTCTCACGGCGTCCAGAGCTCTGGGATCAGGGCCCCGTGGTCCTTGCCCCTTCTCCAGAGAAACATTTGCCAGATGTGCCGGTTGAGCAGGTCACCTGGTGTTCTGTGTGGCTCCAATCCAACTGGAGCCGTGGCCCCCTACAGACAGCCGCATTGACCAGCCACAGCAGCACTGTCCTGCCCGTGGGCCTCTCACGCGCGCCCCATCCCACCCCAGGCGTCTCCAGCTCTCCCACTGCTCCCAGGACCCTCTAATGGAGGCCGTCTGCTTAACTCCGTGTCCTCGGGGCTCCTGCCCCACATCGGGGGCTGCGAGGGCGGCTCTGGGTGGGTAGAAGGAATTGCTGCTGGCGAACAGCCTGCACCAGGTGGTGGTGGCTCACTCCCCTCCCTTCAGTATCCTCCGCAGAGCGCAGGGCGAGGCTTAGCAAACCCCTCCCTGAGCAGAGCGGCTGGGGCTGCCCACACATGCTGCCTCCTTGTTTCTGGGACTGAGTGGGTGGTGGGCGCAGGGCGATGTGATCTGTGCACCTCAGATCAGTGCTGTGAGACGGCAGCTCTGATCAAAGCCCAGAGGCGACTGAGCCATCACCGCCCGACTCACGAACAGCAGGGACAGCTAAACCCACCGGCACCCTCCTCGGACCCTCACCCTGCCCATCCTGGGGTTGGGCAGCTGTCACTGGTCATGGTGATGACCCCACGAGCACAGGCTGTACCTGATGGAAAATCACTCTCCGGTTTTTATAAAAACTTAGTGTTTATCCTTCAGAAACAATTCCCAGTCTTCTCTGTGATGCTCCCAGTGTTGAGACCTGAATAAACAACCTTCTTTGGTATAAATTTACTCCTTTATCCAAATCCCCTTGCTAGTCCATTGAACAAACAGATATTTATTCACACTGGTCTACAAAGACGTGAAACCCTAGGATTAGGTATTATAGTCCATCGAGGAACTGGGCATGTTGGTTTTTAGTGTCTGGGCCTTTAGTATCTGGGAAAGGGGTCAGTTTTAGTGGGAAAGGCTTTGTGGATGGGTGGCCTCATCCTTCATAGAGCGTGCCACCCAGAGATTCAGGCAAAGTCATCCGATGGGCGTTGAATGAGAGGGTTTGCAACACAACACAGAAGACATCGCTTACGCACTTAAAGCACAGGGGGAGCAGGGAGACAGCACGAGGTGAGTATCTGAGGAAGGAAAGAGGTCAGGAAGGGAGGAGGGAGGAAGGAAGAAGGAACAGAAAGGGGGAAGGCGGGGAACAGCACTCAGATCCTTTTTCCTTGGTTCACATTAAGGCCTTGTGGTTGTCCTGTATGCAGCCCCCTCCACCTGCACCCCCTGCCCTTCACTTGGCGTGAATCCAGTTTTAGGGCCCAGAGGAGGCTCCCGACCACCCTGATCACAGGCTCATGGGTAACCTTCATCTCGTCCTTCAGGCCCGCATCTCGACCCACACAGTCATTTGTTTAATGCTGGTCTCCCTCGGGGGTGGGGGAAGAACCCAGAAGAGACGACCATTTAGGATGAGAGGAAAACAGCACACCCTTAGGAAGATCTGGCGAAAGAAATGGCCAGTGCAGACCTCCTCAGGTGAGAGAAGTGCCTGAAGAGAGGCCAGAAGCTTGGTGGGGGATGAATAATAATTTCCTTGTCTGTTTTCAGTGAATAAGTCCATCCATCACATCCATCCACCCACGCATCCATTTATCCACCCATCTAGCCATTCATGCACCCATTGGTTCATCATCAATCCATCACTGAATTTACCAGTCGATTGATCAACCCTTCAGCCCATCTGTCCGTCCACCCACAGGCCTCAGTCAATGCATGAGTTGAAAAGGACTTGGGTTTGTGTTTCTGGCTGCTGACCGGCCCTGTTGTTGACCCCCATCATTCTGTGTGAAGGATTAGGAAGACTCCAGGGACTGCCCTCTAGGACGTTTGGGCTGGAACTGTCATGACCCCTTTCAGAAAGACTGTGTCCAATGGGTCAGTTTCAAATAGAGGATCCAGGACTAGGGAACTGAAGTTCAGAGGAGGTTGGATCAAGTTCAGCTAAAAAGAAATTTATTTGATAACACAGGCTGGAAGCAGCCAATCTACGGACACAGTGGCTGAGGCGGTGACTGCACACACTGGACGTTCCCGAAGCAGCAGACACGCGCGCTGGTCCACAGCAGGGGGGCGTGTGGCAGGGTCTTGTCTCCCCGGCCCCCCCCCCCCCCATATTCAGCCCAATTTGGTGCTTGCTCTGTCTTCTTCTAAGCCTTCCTGTGACGGCTTCCGGCTGTGGCCTTCACCACACCTCACCCCACCCAGGGCTCTCCAGCCAAGCACATCACACGCACAAGTTCACTGGTCTCCCACCATAGCCTGGGGTTGGCGGGGGACAGCCCTTTCACGGACAGGTGAGCTGAGGCCAGGGGAGCCTCGGTTACCAGTTCCAGGGTCACACTTGAGCCCCAGGGCTCCTTCCCTTCCTGTGCCCAGGACCACCCATCCCTGGTTGGAAATGAGCAGTGGTACCATGTCCTGCAAGCTCACCCAGGGGCCCGTTAGCAGCTCCCCGCTTCTCTGGCTCCCCCTCTGCCTCTGGGACGTCCACCAGCTCATTCCATAACCCCAGCCCCACACCCCACTCCTCTCGCTCACACTCACTGCATCTCCTCACCCTTGCCTGTGACCCCGCACCCAGACCCTGTTGACGGTCTCCAAACTCCTTCCAGGACCTGAGGCCAGAGCCTTGGCTCCCTGACCTCACTGACCTGGGATGTGGGCCTCATGCCCCCAACATCCATGGCAGGGGATGGATGATGGGGGGAGGCAGATAATAGGGGGTCAGAGGATGAAGAGGACGGGTGATGGGGGTGAGGGGGAATGGATGATGGGGGGATGGATGATGGGGGGGATGGATGATAGG
The DNA here is from genome assembly GCF_033118175.1 of Dama dama. NCBI lineage: Eukaryota > Metazoa > Chordata > Mammalia > Artiodactyla > Cervidae > Dama > Dama dama. Next base: position 19,649,311 of record NC_083684.1, on the reverse strand, counting down.
GATGGGGGAGATGGATGATGGGGGGCTGGATAATGGGGCCAGGGGGGAACAGAGGATGGGGTGGATGATTATGGGGACGGATGATGTGGGGGATGGATGGTGGGGGGGACAGATGAAGTGGGGGATGGATGGTGGAGGTGGTGGGGAGACGGAGGATGGCTGGGACGGATGATGGGGGCACGGATGATGGGGTGACGGATGATGGGGGTGGCCAGGTTGCCAGAGGGGCTGTTAAGTGAGGGGTGCCCTGCCATGCATCCACACCTACACCAGGAACAGCAGCATGGACAGGCCAGGAAGCACTGAGTCAGGAAAATGGGGCTGACCCGGTGTCCACTAGGCCACATCCGGTCAGGGTCATGAGCAGCCGGGTGCCAGACAGACATGACTTGGCTTACTCGTTCAGTCATCCATCTGTCCAGCAGACATGTGCTGGGAACCCCCGGGTGCAGAGCCCCGAGATGGTGCCAAGTGGGGGTGCTTCCGTGACTCCAGAGTCGGGTGGGGCCGCGGGTGTAGCAGAGCCTGATGTCAGCAGTCTCCCTCTGAGGCAGGACCTCAGGGCCAGGCTGTTTACATTCCCACAGTTATTTATGGATGTGTGTGTGAGAGGACAGAGCCTGGAGCTCCTGGGAGCCTCCCAGGAAGGGGGTGACGCACAGGCCCGGGTGACGCTGGCCTTCATGGGGACCCTGCCCGTGCATGCTGCCCGCTGAGCCGGGCCTGTGACAGAGGCTCTTCCCCACCCGCCGGGGCAGGCACCTGCCCACCCTGTCCTCCAAAACTGCACCTCTGTCCCCTCCATGGCCCAGCTGAAGAGGAAGAGGGACGCGTCCAGGAGACAACCTCGAGATCAAGGGCACAGGAAATTTCTGCTTTCATCTGAAAATCCGTCAGCTGCAGAGGAAGTCCAAAGCCAGGCGGATGCCTGGGCCGTGGCTCACGCACACAAGGGCTCCTGCTGGTGTGAATGAGCCCAGGGCGAGGCTCCCGTCTGCGGTCTCGCCTCGTCCTCTGTGAGGAGCCGCCTCTCACAGCCCAGCCCCTGTGTCCACTGCTGAGGGTGGCGGGGGGAGAGGCTGGGACTGGGAACCAGTCGGTTTCCCAAGCGGCTCCCCGAACTGACGCAGCCCCAGGCTCTGGACAGGCGGGACGGTCCCTCACCCAGACGACAGAGGGGGTTTCCTCATCCCAGGGGAGGTGTTCCTGCTGAGGCAGAGCTGCACGAAGCCCCCGCCACACGAAACCCGCAGCACGCACATGCCTTGGAAGGCCCCACATTCGGTCCATGTGTCTGAAGGGAACATCGACTGGTCATGCATGTCTGGAATCTGCTAGCAGGACTGAGTGCCGGCAAACGCTCGCCTGCAGGTGCCTGCGTTTGGGGTCAAACTACCAGAGCAAGACACAGTTCCACCGGTCACGAGATGCCCATGTCTGCCTCAGGCTCCTCATTTGTAAAACCAGTACGGTAACACCTGCCCCCAGGGCACAGCGGTGGGGTGTTTACACACATCTGCTCTCTCTGTAGACAGCTGTCATCACAGAAGAACGGGGGCCTGGAGGTCAGGGGACCAGGCTGGGTCCTTGCGGGATGAGGAGTCCTGTAACCCTGGGGTCTCAGGTTCCTGGCTCCCCGACAGGGGGTTTCATGGGTGGCCCCAGAGGTCCCTTTTGTTGGATATTCCAGGACTGTCACCAATGAAGTCCTTGTTTTAGATTCATCGTGATGTCCTCCAACACCTGTGGTAGGTGCTCAAGGAACAGGTGCTGAATTAATGAGTAGACACAATGAGTATAAATGCTGACGGTGTGATGCAGAGAATAAGTACCAGAGTTACAGGAAAGGACTGACCGTCACTCAGGACTGAGATGTGGGGAAGGCTCCCTGGAGGAGGTGGCTGTTGAGTCCAGCCGTAAAGAGCAAATTTTTTTTTGGCGGGGGCGGGGGGGGGCAGTATAGTTGCTTTACAAAGTTGTGTTAGTTTCTGCTGTATAACCATGTAATCAGTGACATGTATACATATATCTCCTCCCTCCCGCCCCACCCCTCTCGTCATCTCAGAGCACTGGGCCGGGTTCCCGGGGCTATGCAGCAGCCCCCACCAGCTGTCTGTTTTACACACGGTTGTGTACAAATGTCACTGCTACTCTCCCAGTCCTTCCCACCTGCCCCTTCCCCGCTATGTCCACACGTGCATTTTCTACGTCTGTGTCTATTCCTCCCTGGAACTAGGTTCATCTGTACCATTTTTCTAGGCTTCACGTACATGTGTGAATATATGATATCTGTTTTTTCCTTTCTGACTTATTTCACTCTGTTTGACAGATTTGGTCCATCTGTATCTTTATCAATGACCCAATTTAGTTCCTTTTTATGGCTGAGTAATATTCCATTGTATATATGTGCTATATCTTATTAAAGAGCTGTTTGAACGGGTGGAAGGAAGGAGTTGATGCTCCAGGCAAGAGAAACGCAGTGAACAAAGGTGCTCACGATGAATCAAAAGCAAGTCCTCCCACCAAGGAGCCTGAGCGACAGAGCAAAATGGACACGTACCACCCTGGCACCTTCTCTCAGGAAGGTGCTGGAGGGTGAGCTCCAGGAAGACAAGGGAGTAAACCAAGAAAGGATCTCGGGGAAAAAGGGATCCAACACTGGAGGAAGGTGGAGACACACCCCCAGGAGGAAGGGGATTCCCGGAACCTTCCTCAGGTACCTGGCATGGAGAACATGTAGTCCCGACTGGAGCAGCAGAGGGCTCAGAGATGATGGGCAGATGATCGTGTGTGTGTGAGTGTGTGTGCACGCACGCAGTACTGTTAGGAGACTCACACGGCGGGGAGAGAACATGGGGTTACACTGGGGGTTAGTCTGTGGAACAGCAAGCCAGCCAACAAACCCCCCAAGACACTTGCAACAAAAATGTGCAGTCAGGAAGGCTATTATGATATACAACAAATTCAACTATGAATCGTGGCCCGTGATCCCTGTGAAGTCAGTGCTGACCATGGGCAGGGCTCACCGTGGGGCAGAAGACCTAGTGTGGATGGGGCACCCCTGTGCCTAAAATGGGACATCCAGAACAGCAGCGCCCGAGTGTCCTGGGAGATGTGGGGGCCCCAAGTCAGCTCCACGGACTGAGCCTGATCACACAGGACAGCGGGGCCACAGAGAGGCGCCCTGGGAGGGACGTGGTTTTCCTGCACAAGACTCAGACCTGTTACATGGTTTAGGTATGTGCATTTAGAATAGTGATAACAGCATGAACTGAAGGAAAAGTGAGAGACGGTCCTGCCACCACTTGGTTGACGAGAACCAGCCAGTTCAGGGACGCCGGGGGCGGGCTGCCCTCTGGGGCAAGGATGTTGGTGCCATCTGCGGGAACACGCAGCTTGGTTGGCGCGGTTGTGCACGTCCGACCTCCATCCACAAGTGGCAGCCACGTGCATGCTACATCAAGAGGCCTTTGAACTCCAGGGGCTCGGGGCGTTCATGGTGGCTTTGCTGGTGGTGAAACCCTGGAAGCTCCCCTGCGTCCATGGACGGGAGATCAGAGTGAAGAGTGGACCCAGCACACAAAGGAGGGTCAGTGGCAGAGGAAACAGAAGGCCGCCAGCTCGGACGTCACCCCAGACGCAGCTCAGAAATAGAACACTCAGGGAAACAAAGCAAGCCACGGAACAAGATACACCCCACCTAACACCATGCTAATAAAATTCAAAAACAAGCAAGGCAAACTGTAGGACTTAGGCACGCTATATATATGCTAAAACTGCAAAGAAAAGCAAGAAACTGAGAAAAGTGTGAGGACATGCCTACTTCAGGGGCAAAGTCCAGGGTCGGGTGTTCCCGACAGGTGAGAAGGGGTGGGGACGCCTGGGTCCTGGGTGGGCTGTGGGTACTTCTACACATTGCTGCCCAGAGTTTGCATGTGTCCACTTGACGGCATCAGATAGACCCTCACAGGAATGGGGGGTCGGGGGGGGAGGGCAGGAGCCTAGTCCATGTGGCCTTATGAGGCCTGAGCTGAAGTCTGTGAGCCGTGATCAGTGTGAAGGGATGCTTCATTCCCTCCCAGCTCAGCAGCTCACCTGTGTCCTGGGTGCCTTCGTTCCAGCCCAGCTGAGTGACGGCCTCTCGCTGGCACTGCGTCCACCCCCCACGCCCCCCACCCCACATCTGCTGAAGACAAGGCCCTGGCAGGGGCCCAGGCCAGGAGCGTGTGGGAGGGGCAGCTGTCGTCCACAGCCCAGATCAGCCCCTGCGTGCCCAGCATCCAGAGGATGGCATGTGGGCACCCGCTATGTGGACAGACAGGTGTGATGGGCAGGGGATGGGGAAGGGGGATGTGCTGAGTGAGCTCATGGCAAGCAAGCAGGTGTGGAAAGCCCCAGCCACCACCTGCGGACCGAGTTCTCGACTATGTCAGCAGCTGGGATCCTGAGGAGCAGGTTGGTCTGTCAGGTGTGTGTATGTGGGGGGCTGAATCCTGAGTCCACCTGTGAAGGGCTCTGTGGGGAAGGATGGGTGCTCAGAGAGTAGCTGTAGAGGCTATGACGTGGACAAGTCCCTCCTCCCCAGGATCCTGGCCTCATAGGAAAAGAATTCCATCCGGCTGACTGACCTAGACCACCAGGCATTAGGTGTAGACGGTCGGAAATAAGACAAAAATAGACAATGAAATGCTGGCGTTCCAGACCACGGGATCCCCGCGGGTGATGCCAGGACACAGGGCCTCCCTGCAAGGCACCAGAAAACTCTGTGTCTGCCAGATTAGGAGTCTGGGTTGCAGGCACCTGCAGCCATGGCCCTTTCTGTGGCTGCAGTCCCGCCAGACACTCAGTCCCTCTGGTGGGTAAAGCAGACCCCGCCCAGATGCAGGAGTGGGCACTTGGCCTGAACTCAGCCAGGCAGCCCTTCTACCCTGACCACCGGGGTGGTGCAACCAGGCGCCTGGCCCTCCCCTGGCCCTTGTGGTGATGTTTGGCCCAAGCAAAGTGCCGTGGCAGGCGAAGAAGAGCCAACCCCCAAAGGTGTTACTTGGCCTCAGAGTCCAGCAGTACCTGCACCTGGATAGGTCAATCATCTGGGTCAATAAGCTCCCTCGCTGCCCGAGCTGCCTCATGTGGGCTGTCACTTGTCACCAAACTTGATCTGGCTGAGCCACGTGGCCTTGATGCCAGGAGGTTGGGATCTGGCCTGGTTCTGCCTCACACAGCCTCTGGACTGTCCCGTGGGAGTAAACAGTGGCCCTCCTAATGCTTAGAGTCTGGGAATGAGATTGTCCTCTGGGTTTGCTCAAAACAACCTCTTTGAATGTGGAAAGGACAACAAAATAAAATTTTAAAGTTCAGGAAAAGAACTATTTCTGTAAGGGTGGTCTCTGGCCCCCAGTGGCAGCCACAGTGACTCCTGGGTCACAGAATTCAGCTCCCTGGGCCCCAGGGCCAGGAGAGGGTGAATTTTCCAGCCAGAGGCGGCTGTAACACTGCCCATTAGACTGGGCCCCCACACCAAGCCTAGTCCTGCTGTGGGATCTTAGTTGGTGCAGGTAACCCTCGACCTTCCCTTGATGCTGCTAGGGTGCTGACAGCCCTGTCATTGCAGACGGTCCTTAGAGGGATGATGAGGACCTCGTAGTTCAGCAAGGAACGCAAACTCGGGGCGGGGGGCGGGGGGCGGAGCGGGCCTGCCCGGAGCACCATCCTGAGGTGAAGGGACGGTGCCTCTCAGGGCTGTGAGTCCACATGCCTGGACCACAGGCTGGGGTCAGCACCCCCACCTGAGGCCCCTGGAGCCCCTGCCCATCAGTGCACCTGAGACTGTGGCTCTGGACAGGCAGCGGAAAAGGCACCTGGGGAAACCACACAGACCCCACGCACCCCAGTGGGTCACACAACAGTCCAGAAATACAGAAAGACCTAGAAAATGACACCCCAGGCCCCCATGGCCCCGCGCAGAGTCTTGCTCCCACCTCCCCAGGCACGGACAAGCTGAAGGCACGGCAGGGAGCACCCACGGACCTGCCACCTGAGGTCACAGCCGTGCACCGTGCCGTCTGCCTCCTTGCCGTGTGTCACATCCCACCCCTCCAGGGGCCCACGGGTCCGTCTTACTTCTTGACGCACTTCAGAGCAAAATGGCAGACATTCTGATGTACCATCGCCAAGCGCTTCAGCCGGCACTGCCCTAACTAGACCTCAACGTTTGCTTGTGTTTTTCTAGGGAAAATTTACTCTCTGTGCAAAACACACATCGTAAGGGTACCCATCGAGGAGCCTGACGAAGGCGCCCCCCTGAGTGACCCCACCCTGTCAAGACAGAGGCTGTGTCCCTCACCCGAGGGTCCCTCGCGCCCCTCCCCCTCCCCTGGCCGCTCACTCAGCGCGCGCCTCAGTGAACTTCAGAGCTGAAATGACCCGTGCGTGCTGCCGGGACCTGAATCACCAGGAACGGGAAAGCAGGCTGGCAGATTTCGTGACATAACCAGTTGGCCGCATTCCTGAAGGACTCGCACAGGCCCTGCCCTTCCCTCTGAGTTATGTGCCACGGTGCTGCGGTCCTGGCTGTTCAGGGAACAGCTCTGTTTGAGGCTTGCAGGGAGGATCCCCCCGGCCCCATAGATCTGATCAGAAACAAGCCAGGAAGCCACTTTCCAAGGGCAGGTTTATAGACAGTGAACAGTGGCGTCCATCCCACCAGGAGTGCGAGGCGGGCTTGCCTGGCACAGGGATGACTGCCGTGGGCAGGGCGACCTCACACGTCCGGCGTCAGGTCCTCGCTCACTCTCTGCACGGCTCGCGGGCGGTCATGGAGGCTCCCCTGCCAGGCCTAGGGAGGGGCTTCTCAGCACAGCCCCTGGTGAGCGCCAGTGCCCAGCCTGGCTCTGGGTATCACCACAGCTTTTCCTCCTGGAGCTCAGGGTGAAGGGCAGAGGCGGGGGCGGTGCTCACCCAGGGCTCACCAGCACTGCCCTCTGAGCCCCTCCCAGCAAACACCTCAGATGAGACAAGCGTCCTGTCCCCGGTCCACTGTGAGAGCCACCCAAACGCCTGGATCGCGTCTTTTCATCCACAACCACCCCAAACCGAGTGCTGACATCAGCTCAGCACGAACCGAGAACCATGATCTGTGCCCCACTGACCGGCGCTCAGACACTGGCTCAGCTCTAACCCCCTGCCGATGCGGACACAGACCTGACCCGAGAACGCACACCGACCCAACACCAAGCACCTGCCACGTGGACACAGACAACCACCCGCCGACGCAGACACAGACGTGACCGGAGTTCGGACACCGCTCAACACTAACCACCTGCCACCAAGAACAGAGAAGGGACGTACCGATGGACAGCAGCTCAGCGTTAACCACGTACAACATAACCAGTAAAGAACAAGGGAAACAAGACAGGACGTGGCGCAAATCAAACTCCAAAGAGAAAAGGAAGCCGTCCCCTACCTTGCGGTCCCTGGTCACAGGCCGGTATCTCTGCTCCAGGGCCGTGCGGTCCACCCACCTCTTCGGCTCCACACGGCTCTTCTCTCTGGGCCGCCAGCCAACCCTGTGAACAACACACGAGGGTTTAGACGGGACATGCAGGAAGCGGCCCCAGGACTTCCTGGTGGCTCAGTGGTAAGGAATCCACCTGCCGACGCAGGAGACACGGGTTCGACTCCTGGTCCAGGAAGATGCCACATGCCTCGGGGCAACGAAGCCCGTGTGCCACAACTACCGGACCTGTGCTCTGGAGCCCGTTGCAACTGGAGAGTGGCTCCCCTGACTGCAACTGGAGAAAAAGCCTGCTTCCAGCAGCAAAGACTGAGCACGACCAAAAAAAAGAAAAGAAAAGCAGCAGCAGCCCCAGGACAGCGCCGGGCTCAGGAACCTTCACACCCAGATGTCTGGGCATGGCGGTGGGGTGGGTGAGGGGCCCCGCCAGACAGCCCTCCCACGCCATCCTCGGGGGACTCCCTCAGGTGCCTATCCCGGGCCCCACCAGCCCCCCAGCCTACATGTGTTGTGCACACTCCCCCACAGTCACACCCCCACGAGCGTGGGCACAGACGGTCATCGGCGGGCTCGAGGTTTCTACGGCCAGGTTTCCATCACACTGTCCTTATTTCTCTACCCCGCGCCCCCTGGAGATGGCCAAGTAGCAGCAGGTTCTAGCATGTTCTTGTGGGTCACTGCAGTGTCCCTGGGAAGGGGTGTCACTCGGGGGACAGTGACATCCTGCCCCTCCCCATGGGTGCCCCCACACTACTCTGTGCAGGGCCAGCTGAGGCCCCACGATGCTCTGTGATGGCGGTGGGGAGGGCTTCCGGGACTGGACCCTCCTCTGAGGCCTCTGCGGCCGATTCCTCCAGCCTCTCAGGTCCTCGGTGTCTCCCTGCGACCTTCCAGCCAGCAGCTCATGGTCTGGGACCCCTCTGCCTCATTGTCTTCCCCCACCCGGCCTCTCAATCGCTCCTCTGACGCCTCTAAGGCACTAGTTCTCGGTTCCCATCCACAGTCCCTGCAGGTTAGGAGGAAGGAAGGACTCATGGCCTGTAACAAACACCTCTTTACAAACTGCACTGGATTCGCAGGCAAGAGACAGGTTCCGTCCCAGCCCCAGGGCTGGCCTCCGAGGACACCCAGACCTGTGCCCTGTCTTTCGGTGCCTCCCTCAGGACTGTTGCAGAGACAGAGAGAAGTCATGAGGATGTGAGAGGCTCCAGGCCTGAGGGGCTCTGGAGGTGACCGCCCCTGCCCAGCAGCTGCCAGCCTCGCTGGGAGCCCACGTAGGACTCACACGCCCGCGAGTGTCCAGGGGCCCAGTCTGATTCTCCACGCCTCCACCTGCACCCCATGTCCAAACGAGCACTCATGAATCTGGAGCACCCCCCTCGCCCCGAAAACCTGCCTTCCTGTGCTCCGGTGAGATTTCACATTTGAGAAGCACATAAGGGCCCTCCTAGCACAGCCGTGCTTGCGGAGCCATGGGTTCATCCTCTCTAGGTGCGTGCCGGCTCACGCCACTCTCCTCTGATTTATCTAGGATCGTTTGGACTGTCAGCGAAACATAAAAAATAACTGCCTGCAGAGGCCAAATACACTGCAGGCTCCTATCTCACTTGCGGTCTAATTAATAGTTTCCAGGTTGCCATGGCCCATGGGAACATCTGGGCCTCGTCTCTCCAGTCCACAGATGTCGAGGCCGAGTGGAGGCTGGGCTTCAGAGACCCCTTCTCACGCTCATTCTTCAAGGCTGTTTGTTCCTTTTTAATCTTTAAATTGGAGTGCGTGAACATGTTTGTAAAATAGACCGGCTCTTTGCCAGAGGGCTGGTGGCACCCCTTAAGATCTGTGGACCACGTGAGGCTACGAGGGCATTCTCGAGACCCTTAGAGACAACGGACGGCTAAAGACAGTATTCTGAGGCTTCCAGGAGCCGCAGTCCTTTAGTCTAAGGCAACCCTTCTTTCTATTAAGTCTTTCCCAAGTATAGCAGACACACAGAGGCATCCAGCAGCCCGCACTGCCACACCCTGCCCCACACTGCCACGGACCAGAGCCCCGACAGGAAGCACAGTGTGGCCCCAGGCCCCTGGCCCTGGGGACCAGTCCAGCCACGGACACGGCAGGTGGTCAGCAGGGTCACTCTGTTGGTGGAGTCCGTGTGTAGCTCCACTCATTCAGCACTATGAGATGCATCATCCTTTTATTTATAATTGTGGTGAAATACACACGGGGTAAGACTGACCGTCCTGGTCACTGGTCAGTGGTACCAAGTATATGTGCAGTGCTGTGCCTCCATCATCCTCATCTGTCCCCAGAGCCCTTTTCACCTTGAAAACCTCAAACTGTCCCCACTAGATATGCCCCCATCTCCCCATTCCCAGCCCCTGGCCCCACCTCTACTTTCTGCCTCCGTGGATCTGACTGCTCCAGGGACCTCATATCGGTGGAACCATACAGAAATTATCCTTTGGTGTCTGGTTTATTTCACTCAGCTCGATATCCTCAAGGTTCATCCATGTGGAAGTATGCGTTAGAACTTCCTTCCTTTTGGAGGCTGACGCTCCGTTGCATGGATGGACCACATTTTGTTTATCCACCATCTGTCAGTGGATATTTGTGTTGCTATGCTTCTTGGCTGTTGTGGACAATGCTGTGTGAACACAGGTGTACGAATATCTCTGAGACCCTGCTTTCAATTCTTTTGGGGTATGCATGCCGTAAATAGAACTAGAGCACCAGGCTTCCAGTTTCTCCACATCCTCACCAACACTTATTATTCTCTGTTTTTTTTTTTCAAATAGGAGCCCCTGGTAGCTCAGCTGGTAAAGAATCTGCCTGCAATGCAGGAGAACCCCCCTCTAGTTCAATTTCTGGGTTGGGAAGATCTGTTAGAGAAGGGATAGGTTACCCACCTCAGTACTTAGAGAATTCCATGGACTGTATAGTGCAAGGGGTCGCAAACAGTTGGACATGACTGAGCTACTTTCACTTTCATCCTGATGGGTATAAGCCCAAGCAGAATCTTGTGATTCTGACTTGCATTTTCCTAATGATTAGTGATGCGAAGAGCTGACTCACTGGAAAAACCCCTGATGCTGGGAAAGATTGAGGGCAGGAGAAGGGGGTGACAGAAGATGAGATGGTTGGATGGCATCACCAACTCAATGGACGTGAGTTTGAGCTAACTTTGGAAGATGGGGAAGACAGAGAAGCCTGGCGTGCTGTAGTCCATGAGGTCGCAAAGAATCAGACACAACTGAACAGCAACAATGATTAGTGATATTGAGCATCTTTTCATGTGAAAGATCTTTCCACATTTTTTCTGTAAATTCTGTCTGCCTGGAGGTGGCTTCCGGCACAGGTTACAATGAACAGGGCTCTGACAATGTAACTGGGGAACAGCCTTTGTGAGCACATGTGAGCATCATCCACCCTCCCGGGAGGGGAGTGGGTGAAGAGAGAAGGACTTTTCAAAACTCTTGCCCATTTTTCTGTTGGGTTGTCTTTTTTTTGTTGGTTGGTAGGAGTTTTGTGGAAATACATTCTGCATAAAAGCTCTTTATGGACTGTGTCCTAAGAAATGCTGTAAAAAAAAAAAGCTATGACTCTTCCTCCAAAGGTCGTTCCTTCTGCTGCACACATCATGCCAATCTATCCATCCCTCTGTCTGTCCATTCATCCCACCATCCACGATCAAGATCCCTGTCTTGTCTAGACCTTGACACCACCCCCCTCACTCCTCCTGAGACCCAGCAGACTGCCACCCTAGGGGCCCTCCTTCCACGCGCTGTATAAGCCCCCCTCCCACGGCACCGAGGCATCTGCGGGCTGGTCCAGGTGGCCGTCCACCCCTGCTGTGACAGCGTCCCTTCCCAGGTGCTGGGAGCTCCCAGGCCCTGCACCTCTGCCTGTACCGGTCCTGCTGGATCTGCTTCCCTGTGAACTCACCGTCCACAGCCTGTGTAGCTGTCAGAGCCCCTTGCCCATCCCACCCTGGTGACGAGGAGCCAGGCCCGTCCCCAGGTTCTCATGCGCACTATCTGTTGCAGAGTCTGTTATTAATGAAGGCAGAGATGACAGTGGCCGAGCTTGGCTAGAAGCCAACCCTGGACTAGAGCCGTCCACGACTCCTCCCAGCCACCCCGTGAAACAGGTTGTAGTGTCACCCCACCCTACAGGTGAGGACCCTGAGGCCCAGATGGGCAGAGCAACTCTCCCCAAACCACACACTGAGCAGACTCCACTATTCCAGAGCAGTTTCGGCCTGGTATGGGGGGCGGGGGCACAGCTGAGTGGTCTCCACGTTACTGAGCTGAAAACCAGGATAAATGAATGAACTAGGGGATGAAGGCTGCAGCAAACAGCACAGCCTCAGAGACAGAGGACAGAGTGTTAGCACTAAACCAGGGCCTTCCCATCAGCAGGGCCACCTGGGACCAGACTGTTCTTCCTGTAAAGGAACAAGAAGAAGGTAAAAGCCAAGAGGAAGATAATAAGCAGAGAAAACGAGCCTGGGAATTTTCCCCTAAAGCAAGCATGATTGCTTTGGACACTGGGATCTGGGCACAGTTGGAGAGACATCGGGTCATGATAAGTGTTTTATTTCATTTGCTGCGGGCACAGGGGATAAAGGCTGTCTGAAGCCTGGAGCGTGAGGCTGCAGAGAAGCTGAGGTGATAAACAGGCTGGGTGAAAGCTGCCGCACACCCGGCCCGTGCCCCAGGCTGTTCCCACGTCTGCTGACGCTCAGGTCGGGCTCTGGCAGAGGCTGTCCTGGCGGCTGTCACCAAGCCATCAGCGCATAGTCTCCGGGGCCCCTGCCTGCTCAGTGCTGCAGGCGGACCCTGAGTGTCGAGCATGAGCTGACTCCCTGGCTGTCTGTCCTGAGGAAGGATGCATCCGTCCTCAGGAAGATGGCGGGGTTGGGAGGTTGGGGGCTAGGGTGCGAGTCCCCTTCAACCAGGAGGTCAGTACTGTGGGCCCTGCAGAGGGTGTTGAGTGTAAGCCGTGGTCGGGGGTGGGTTGGGGGGGACACCCCTGAGCACCCTCTCCTGCTGCTGGTCAGATCTCCACCAGCACCCAGTCACCTGGGATCTAAGATTTGAGAGAAACGTCCCTGCTGGGCTTGGAGTCTGCTCCCTCGAGAGCTCTAGAGGACAGACAGGGGCTTCCTCCCATGGGCTCCCTCCCAGCCAGCGGGAGCAAGAGCAGGAGGCACTAAGCAGGTGCCTGCCCCCCACCGTCCCCTTTGGACAGTCAGAGGGGACCTGCCCACTGACCTGCCACACCCACACCCACTGGGTCACCACCTGGGTCTGGAGTCCCAGCCGGAGACTCACCAGCACCCCATGGCACCTCCTCTTTGGCTTCCCCCGGCCACCCCCACCACCCTGATTCACACACACTGGGCCAGACAGGTGCCTGGAACCACCCGTCAGCTCAGTTCAGCTCAGTATTCGGGAGCACACGCCCGAGGCAGCCAGAGGCCACTGACGCAGAGCCCAGGGTCCCCAGCGGCTGAGCAGGGAGTAGCCAGGGGAAGACGTGGGTGTGTGGCCGGTGGTGGGGGGCAGAGGGAGTCCGGCCAGCAGCCCCGTCCCAGTGATACCTGGGGTGAGCCAGTACCCACCGCAGGCTCACCGTGACACGCACCTCCTCAGGTGTAGACTGGGCGGAGAAACACATCGGGTGAAGGAGGGAGGACCAAGGAGACACAGGATTTGAAGAATGGAGGGACCAGCTCGGCGAGATGTGGCTCTGGGGAAGCCTGGCCCCCAGGGCTCTGCCCGCCAAGGGTCTGATCGCCAGGGAAGCATGGACCCATGCTTCACCTTGGGAACCAGAACACCGGACACACCTCTGCAGCCCCTATACGGCCTCAGGGGAGGGAAGCAGCGGCTAATGAGCACGTGCTGTTTACCGAATGCAGGGTGTCAGCTCAGTAACCTCCATGGCACCCCCATAAGCAGTATCGCTTATGCCCCCGGGGCTCGGAGTAAATGACTCGCCGAGGTCACCACAGCAGCCTGGATGCTAGGGACCACCTAGAATGTTCCATCTCAGCCTCCGGACCTGTCAGGAGGGAGGCTCAGGCACCGCCACAGGGAGGCGCCCACAAGCCTCACCCAAAATGATGGAGGGCAGCCCTGCAGACCCTCAGGGGGAGCTGGGCACAGGCCAGAAGGACAGGACGAGTCTGACGGGTCAGCGAGCAAGCTTGGCCGTGGACGCAGGTGCTACACAGGTGACCGCAGTCCATCCCGGAAGCAGATAAACAAGTGCTGGGGGACAGTGCAATGCCAAAGGATAAACATAGAGGAGATGACAAGAGTGCACCTGAAGCAGGAGGGACAGAGCAGAGAGGGGACACGCGTGTGATAAGGCTCACGCAGCCGGCGGGGGGTGGGGGGGGCGGAGGAAATCAGGAGATGGGCTGAGGGTGTCCAGTGAACGGTTTTCTTGTGGCCTGTTTGTCTGCAAAACTTCATAGTAAGATGTGGAGAAAAGACAAAAACAGGGTGAGGGTTGGGAAGAAAAAGAACAAAAAGAAAGCCCCGAAGTTTGAACCCAGGGGAAGGAGAGCAGACTGGCTCCTCTGTCCCCACAGCTCAGTCTGCAGCACGGACGCCTGAGGGCTTGAGTGGATGGGGCAGACGGCTCAGACTCAGAGGCGGGGTCCCAGGAGGGCTTGGAGCCTGGGATTAATAAAGCTCTGAAACACTCGTGTCTGGGGACACTTGCCAAATCTTGCCAGGCCAGGAGGACCCCCCAGGGCCTGGGTGAGTCACCGTGACCTCCTCCCTGAGGGAGCAGAGCAAACATGCCACGGCTGCAAAGACCAGCCAACAAAGAGTCAAGAAGAAAACAGGCAAGAAAGTACCATCAAGGCGCAGCCAGAGAACATCCACTGAGCCAAGCTGAGCAGGGGACCTTTCCTTGGAGTCCAGGCAGAACCCCTGAGGTCGGGCCTCCACACAAGACACAGGAGACTCAGATGAGGCTGAACCCATCCCCAGAGCAACGTTATGCTTCCCTACAAAGGCCCCCAAAGACCCCCAAAGACCCCACTCCCTAGGAGCCCCCACGACCCCATGACCACAAAGACCTTGTGAGGCTTCCCCCACCGTGGGTCCCAGTCCCCCCACGTCCCTCCCCCAAAGGCGGAGCTGCCGTTGCCTCCCTTCCTGGCTGGGGTGGACCTGCCTCACCCCAGGACTGCCAGGTGCTCACCCTCACTTCCTCTCCTCCTTGCTCCCCTTAGCCGAGTGGCCAGAAGCCCAGTGGTCAATTTGGTTAAAAAAAAATTAGCAAGACAATTAGTTGACACCACCACTTGCTGCCCTTTCTCTATTAGCCCGGAGAGTCTGAGGGCCCCTGAAGCTGGTGTGGCCGCCCCGCAGCACGACGCGGCCCAGGGGCTAGTCCCTACTGACTAACTGGGGCTGGCTCGAGGAGGGACCTGTGACTCTGTGGGCCCCGCAGCAGAAGGCAGGGGAGCACGCCTGCCATGGAGCCAAAGGCGGAGGGCGTCCTCTCTGAGACTGGGCCCCCTGAGCATCCAGCCACTGCCAGTCCTCCTGGTGCAGACGCCCAGCATGGGGTGCCTGGACGGGGAGCTTGGTTTCGGGAGCCAGGCCCTCCTGCCACACAGCTCTGGGGGGCATCATAAGGTGGTCTGCGTGCCGGACAGTCCTCTGAGTGGCCTCACTGACCTCCAACACCACCCAGAAGTCATGACGGTCAGTTCCCCACAGGCTGGGGGGCGGCCTTGGCCACTATCTTACAGGCCTCTAAGGGGCCGAGGCCTCGGTGCAGGAAAGACCACCTGGACGGGGCTCATGCCGAGAGGCCTGGCCACATGAGGACAGCGGGAGAGCGGTCTGCGGGAAGGACACTGCCCTGGCAGCTGGGCCCCACAGCAAATCCCCCATGTCAGGGGAGCATGTGAGACTCTGTCTGAAGCCCAGAACACACCCTTGCCCCCTGGGAGCCTGTGTGCAGGGCTGCATGAGGAGGAGCCTGGGGTTGGTGCTCACCAGCCCTGAGATGGCGTATGGCCCTGCGGCCACAGTCCGTGAACCAGCCCCACTCCACTGGTGGGCTCCTAGGGGTGGGCATGCCTGTCCGTCTGCTGCCCCTGCTGGGCGGGGGACCAGTGGGGGGAGCTAAGATGGATTCCAGGCCCACTCCTGCAGGGTGATCTCTAAGCTGCCCACTTCTATCCCTGAGCTGGCCTTAGTGACTCTCAGCAGAGACGTCCTGACACCCAAGCTCCTTAGAGGACCGACTTCCTGTGCTTCCTGCACCCCAACCCTGCTCCCACCCAGCTCCTCCCCAACACCCTGCCACCTCCCTCCACTCAGGTAACTTCTGGCGAGCAGGACTCAGGCCAAGGGCTACCCTCGGGGAAGACACGTGATGTCACTGCTGACCCTACACAGGACCATGCTCATCACCACAGCTGTCCAGCCATGCCTCACAAGAGAAGGTGTGTGGTCAGCGAGTCCCAGCCTGGCCTCTCCTCATGGGCTCCTCCTGGGAGGGTCCTGCTCCACGCAGAGGCCCCAAACTCTCTGCACACCTGGGGAACACGGGGCAGACAGACCCCCACTCCGGGGTCTAACATGTTCCGGAAGAGACTCTCGACCCACATGGTCCCGATTCTTTTCTCCACTTGGAAGACTGGATTTTCACAGGATATTTGCTGGATATCTGCTCCACTGTCTCTGATGGTGTGGATCCATGACCAGTGGCCCCAGCCCATCTTGGGCTCAGAGTCCCTCATTGGCCAGAAGCTCTGTTTTATTGCCCTTTGAATAATTTCCCAAGATAAGCCCTTGAGAGTTTCCTTGTAAGCACTTAGGCCTTTGTTTATGAGGATCTTAGATCCCCTAAGAGTGTTTAGAACTCACTGAAGCGTCCTCTTCCTGCTCACCACCACCTCTTAGGGAACTCAGTGGGCTGGAAGCTGTCCTTGATCTCTGAGATCCAGGGTCCCAGGAGAGAAGCCCCCAGTTAGGAGCCTTTGCCTGGGTAGGGGTGGGGTGGCCCGGGTGGGAGTGGGATGGGGGTGGGGGGGGCCCCCCCTCTGCTCCACAGGCTCAGGCTGCTTTCCTAGAACAGAGGTCCCTGGGGAGGGCTCACTCCTCCTGTTAAGAGCAAGCTTGCAACCACGCCTGGCATTCCTGCCCCCACGAGAGCCAGCCGCCTACCCCAGCCTTGCGGGGCCCCGCCATCTACCTCTTCTGGGCGGCCCGCCCCCTCTCGTGATGTGTTAAATGCTCCTGCCAGAAGCCTCTGGAGCCTGCCCAGCTCTTTTGTTATTTCAGGTTGCTGTGTTTCCAGCACAGATTCCCATAGATTACCACCGGCATGGAGCGGCCTCTTCCGTCTGAGCCCCGCGAGCCCGATTCCCACCTCTAAGTACCCAACCCCTAAGCACAGAGCAGTGCGGTTGGGGAGCAGAACCCAGCGAGAGGGTGGGTGGCGGTACATGGCCACGAGGGGCGTGTGTCCTCGGCCACCAGCCTGGCGGCTCTGGGAGCCAGTTCCCTGAGATTCTGAGAGCAGGCAACCCTGAGTCCTTGTGCACCAACGGCCTCAGGGGCACCCACAGAAGCCTCCTTCTGGTGGCTGGGGAGACCCAGGATCCCATGGGCCCTGGCCCCTCAACCTCCAGGCCTCCCTCCTCGGCCCATAGGAATGGCAGCAACCTGCCGGCAGCCCCCTCAAACAGGCTGCTTCCTGGTGGGCACACAGCACATGGGATGGGGTCCTCAGCAGGTGGGATGCATGAGGGCTGGGGGTGCTGCCGTGGACACAGACGTGCTGGTCCATTTATCCTCTGTGTTTGCAACCCCCTCCAAGCCGGTTTTGGGGCCAGTATTGCGTGCAGCACAGGGCCTCCATCCTGGATGGGGGCTCATAATTCCAAAAGGTCAAGGTGGGCTTTTCCCCGAAGGAAATGAGCCTGGCTGACCCTTCTGGACTGCCTAGAGTATGGCCCCCTGCACCCTACCCCCTTACTGTGGGCCCCAGGAGGCCATGAGACACATGAAAACTATGGTCCCCACATCAGAGTCACAGTGTCCTCCAACCTCTCCAGACCCCTCCCAGGTTACAGTGACGAATCCCCTGCAGGAAGGAGGCCCTCCATATGCTGGCCCAAGACCCCCACTTTCAGCTGAATCCCAACACAGCTCATCTTCTCCGCCTTCTAGAGGCTGCAGGCCGTCCTTGGCTTGTGGCCTCATTGCTCCAGTTTGTCTCAGATCTCTGTCTCCTCCTTATAAGGGCCCTTCCCTCCCCCTGGATGATTCAGACTAATCTTCCATCTCAAGATCCCTAACTCAGTCACACCTGCAAAGTCCCTTTTACTAGGTCACATTGCCAGGTCCAGGGAGAAGGCTCTATTATCTTTCGGGGTCATTATAGGTGGGTTCGGATTTGATAACAGAGGAAGAAAATGGGGGCTTTTAGATCAATGTCATAGTAAATAGGGGGCCACTGAACATTACAGAGAAGAAAAATACCCAGAATTGAGTGGGAAGGTCTGAATATCTCCGAGGCCCAGCTCCTCGAGTGTAGAGCAGGCGTGAGAGTGACTCCTGCATCCTGGGGCAAACGTGAGGAGGCTGCTCCCGATGTGTTTCCTCTGCTAAGAGGTAGCTCCATGGGCTGGGGTGGGTCCTCTCCATTCATTGCTAAAGCCCCCAGAGTGTCAGCTGCTTTGTCACCATCGCAACCACCGCCACCGTTATTATTATTAATCCAAACGCCTCAAGACCCTATAGCTTCTAAAAGAAACAGAGGGTTCAGGCCAAGTGCTACAACGCTCAGCATCCCTCCAGCAGCTCGACCCCGAGGACATCTTCCCTCCCACGTCTCTGCCGGAAATTTCAAGCCCAGAACCTTGAGTGAACTCGCACTCCTTCTGGGCTGGACCTCCTCCATCCCATGGCGCCAGGGCCCCCTGCCGTGGCGGGGAAAGCTGATCAGAGGCAGGGGACAGAGCTCCTGGGCCTCAAGGTGAGGCGTTCTGAGCTACTGAGTTGTGCTGAGCCATCTCTTTCCTTCCAGGAACTCTTCCTTGAACAAATCCAAACATCATCCAAGTGGTCTTGAAACCGCCCCTTCCTCTGGGACCCAGCAATGCAGAGGTCCTGATGATGCTCCCTCAAAGGTGAGGGTGGCACAGAGTGACTCATCCACACACACGAATTGCCTTGGTCTCTGTTGGTCTCCCGAAACTTTTCATCTGTCAAAGCCTTTTCCCATTGTTCCGTGCTAGATTCTACTGAAATAACCTCGGCTTGCGACACAATCACACATTTACTTATTCTATGGATGTTTCCTTACATTACACAGAAGGCATGAGAGCCTATGCGGTAGCAGAGAATGCAGAAGGAAAAGAAACTTCTGGACCATTATTTCAGTTTATTTCATTCTGGAACCGAGGAAAGGAAAGTGTTCAACACGAAAAGTGATGCTAGAGCCTTCCCTGCTATCTCACACACACTCACCTTCCACAAAGCTTAGCCTCACGGTAGGAACAGGGTTTGGGGGACTTGGTCAAAAGTTTCAACCTCCCAGAACCACATCTGCACAATGGGCATAAAACAAGCATCTGCTTTATGGTTGTGGAGGTGAAATCAGGGAGCACAGGGCTGCATGTAGAAGCTGCTGGCACATAAAGAACATCGATGCTGTTGAATGATCACGATTGAGTTTCCTCCCCTGGTTTGGCACCCAGTTTAGCACCACATTCTCACTGTTTGGATGCTGGATAAACACTTGAGGAATGAAGAAGACCACAAGGACAGCCTGCATCTACACACCAGCCAAGAGGGACTGGCGACTTGGTTGTGAACGACAGCTTGTCTTAAATTGGTTGGGGCCAATGTCCAGGTTTGGGGCTTGTTTCCAGTACCAAACATTAACAAACTGAGAACAGAATGCATGTTTTATATGTCTATGTCTTAAGGAGCTGCTGAAGATTCTACATTGAAACTACAAAGCATTATTGGAAGAAATTAAAGAAGACCCAGATAAATGGGGAGATATACCATGTTCATGGATTCAAACACTCAATGCCCTCATGATATCAATCTTCCCTCAAATTTATCTATAGATTCAAAGCAATGAAAATCATAGAAGACTTCCTTTTTTAGGTAGAGATTAATAAGTTGTCCCTAAAAGTTATATGAAAAGGCAAAGGATCTAGAATAGCCAAATGGTCTTTAAAAAGAATCACAAAGAGGAGTTACAGTATCTGACACTAAGTTTTACTATATATCTATAGCCATCAACAGAGTATTTGTGTTGTAATGTGGAAAGGCAAATAGTTTAATAAAACCAGAAAAAAGAATTCAGTCTAATATACACACACAGAGGGAAATCAGACTGGATATGGGTGCACCCCTGGCAAGATTGTGGGGGCAGCGAAAGGAAACTCACTCAAGACTCATAACACAGAAAAGCACCACCTCCTCCAGGAACCCATGGTTCCAGCTCAGCTCTGACAGCTCAGCTGTCATGCTTGCACAGGTAGCTTTCTCTCTGGGCACCTGAGCTTCCTCGTTGTTAACATGCAGGAATTGAGAGAAACGATTGCAAAGACAGCTCCACAGTTCTGTTAGACCGAGTTCATCAGTGTGTTACAGAAACACAATTAGTCTACCACCTCTCCCTCTCTAGCACTATTCTAGCATACACTCAACTTGGTAAATTCCACATAAGGTAAAATTAACTGGAGGAATTTTAAAAGAATACTGCAACTCTTGGAGAGAGAAATTGGAGCCATAGTGGCGATATTGCCAAATCCACAGCATCCTTGATTTTGTAATGAAAAGTAGCCAGAGTAAGTGCCCCAGTACTCCTGCCAACCCCAGGCCCATGCTGCCTCTCCACTGAGCCCCGTACCCAGGTATCACCTACAACACACCAACTCTGCAGGGTGCAGATGACACGTAACAACATTCTGAAGCTGGAGGTTCAGAAAGCAGGGAGTACAGGGAGGGTGGGGTTGATGAACTGGGGCTGGAGTCAGGAGGAAGGAGGCCCAGGGAGGCAGCATGTTTGTGGGGTGGCCCACACAGCTGTCCTCTCTGGGGGTCACAAATGTGTTCACTCATCCTTTACTCATCCTAGGGAGCTGCCTGGCCTTAGCCCTGGCGTTAGGCGACCCAGTCATTTATTCAATAAAAGTTGTGTCATACTCTTTCCGGCCCCATGGACTGTGGCCCACCAGGTTCCTGTCCATGGGATTTTCCAGGCAAGAATATTAGAGTGGGGGATTGAACTCACATCTCCTGTTTGGCAGGCAGAGAATCTTTACCACTGAGCCACCAGGCAAGTCCCAGGGGACCCAGGTGAAGTTGACCTTGCAACTGCAGGATTAATATGGTGGTCATCCTCAGGCCCCACTGGGTACAAGAGAGACAGATCCACACCGACCCAACTCTGCCAGGGGAAAAGCAACTCCAAGCACACTCACTCACTCATCCACCCTGTCACCTCCATCCTTTGTATGTGCCATTCCCTCTCCCTAGAACAGTGGTCTTCAAGGTGAGGTCCCTGGGCCCCAGCATCAGCATCACGGGAAATTTGTTAGAAACCTAAGTCATGGGCTTCATCCTGACCAGTGGATCAGAAGCTCAGGTGTGGGGCCCAGCCATCTGGGTTTTAACAGGTGCTCTGCAGATTCAGATGCATTCTCAAGTGGGGACCACTGTGCCAGAACATCTCTTCGCATCCCCCTCTGCCCAGCTGACACCTACTCATCTTCAGTACTCCCCTCCTCCAGGTAGTCAGTACCTGCCCCAGCCCCTCCCGCTTCCCTCACTACTATCCCTGATGTTGTTCCTTCTACTCTTCTCCTGGGGCGAGGAATGTAGAATGAAGGAGTAAAAGAATACAGACTTGAATGAGTCTTTTCTGGGGTGGAGCTGGGTCTGTGAACATGAGTGAGTTGGAGTTCTCAGTCCATCTTGGGAGGCAAAGAACAGAATGGGCTCTGGGGGCCACCTTAACCGCTTCAGTGGGGGGCACCAGAGCCCCAGCCTGGCTGCAGCCCCAGCTGGAGAACATCCAGTTGTCACAAGCTGTTCAGTCTGGCCCCTGTGGTCTGACCAGGCGGCCACTGTTCTCTTCCTTGCTCTTCGTCTTGGAGCAGCCCCGATCCAGGGTAAACAAGCTTCGACAATCCAGAGAAATGGCCTAAAAATAGGCTGGAGGCTTGATTCATGGGGGGAGGGATGCTTGGGGATGAGAACCCCCTCTTCGGGGCTGACTTATTCGGGCCTGTCTTATTCGGGACTTATTCGGGCCTGACTTATTCGGGATGAGGAAGGTGGCTGTCATGCAGTGACTCATCTGGGAACTCAGCAGTGACTACTGCCTGTCAGCCTTTGATTTTTCCCAGGCAGCTGACCTCCTGGCCTTGGACACAGCTCCAGGACTCACACAGGAGATGGTGCAGGGGGCGTGGGAGGACTGGGTCCAAGGTGGGAAAGGCCTGAGGCTGATGCATCCCTCCCCCAACCTCTGCTCCTGAGGACCTGCTGAGACCAGTCCATCTGCCTCACTGCCTCATCCCCCAGGTCTGCCCTGAGCTCCTTGTGCTGCAGGGCCTGGCCCACGACAGTACGCGGATCCTGGGGGGACGTCCTCATGGGAAAGGTAGGGGTCTCCTCAGAACACGCTCCTGTCCTCATGGCAGTGAGCCTCCAATAGCAAAAGAAAAAGGCCAAGCACCTGGACCTGGGCCAGGGGGCATGTGTAGTCTTCTGGGAAGTCCTGAGGTTGGTTCACTGTTGTCCTTTCAGCACTGGTGTGCAGGGAGAGGGTCTCCTCTTGTCCGACAGTAGTTTCACGTCTCCTGGGGCAGGTTGGTTTCTGTGCTTTCCCAGATCATGGGCTTTCTGAGCCACACCCTTGGGCCCAAACATGGCCTGGTTGTCACAACGAGGTGCTGCTTTATCCTCATCCCTCCATCCATACACCCATCTGCCCATCCATCCTCCCATCCATCCAATCAGCATCCATCCACCCACCCATCCCCCATCCATCCACTGATTCTTCTATCCACCTACCCATCCATTTACTGTCCATCCATCTACCCATCCACTCATCCATTCAGCCACCCATCCACCCACCTACCCATCTACCCATCCATCCAAGAAATGCAAATAAATTGGCTACTCTGAGCCACTCCCTACACCTGCCCTGGGAGCACCAAGCTGATTGAAATGCTATTCCCCTGTGCTCCCCTGGAACCCAGGTTGGAAGGGACATGTCTCTCCTCGAGAAGTGTAGTCTATGGGTCCGTCAGCACACAGCTACAGAGCAGAGGACACGCACCAAGTGTGACCGCAGTGGAGAGGTACCCATGCTGCCGGGGGGTGGGGGACCGAGGGAAACTTCCAGAAGGAGTTGTATGTTTTGTGTCCCAACTGAGGTTCAAAGCCACTTGCAGACGGGGCCTGGATGCTGTCCACATGGACGTGGGACAGCTCAAACATTCACAGGCTGTGTCCAGGGTACCGGCAAGGCCCGCCTCAGGTGGGTGCCCAGGGATGGAGCTTCCGTGTGGAGCCAGTGAGTCAGCTGCCAGCCGAGGACACGGGACTGTTTTTCCAGCCTCCGAGAGCCACCTCCTGCATCTTGTGCCATTATAAGCAGTGACTTAAGCATCTAGGGAGCGGATACAGGGGACTGCAGACGGCCTGGCCGGGGCAGGGACGAGGATGGGGGTGCGGAGGGTAAACATTCCCAGCCCCAGCGAGCGTCTCCCCACGGGGGTTCGGTGAGCAAGTCAAACGGCTTTTGTTCCTTTTGTTTTTGCTCATTCCATAAAGGATTTTACTTGACTCATGATTTCCCAGCTGGCTCCTTCTGCAGCTTAAGAAAGCAAGAGTGAATAATTGCTCTGGCTTTTTGCTTCTTGGGTTTTTTCCTTCCTTACAGGAATGTGTAAACACCCTGAGGTTTTACAGACGGGTTGCCAAACCTCGTGTGTTAGAGACTCCACATGCTTTCGGGCAATGGCTGGCATCCTCGCCGGAGGAACTGGGCTGACCCTTTTGGCAGGTTACTCTTACCCAGCCATCAAGGACCCTGGCCTGGGGTGGGCTGGATCATACTCCCCCCACTGCATATGTTGAAGTTCTAGCCTCCCAGATCTCAGAATGTGACTGTGATTGGGGATAAGGCTTTTAAAGAGGGAGTTTGGGTAAAATTAGGTCATTGGGATGCAGCTGTAATCCAACACGACGGGGGTCCTCATGAGAAGAGGGGATAACGACCGTCTACCTGTAGGGAGAGAGGCCTCAGAGGGAACAAACCTGTCGGCACATTGATCTTGGACTTCCATCCTCCAGAACCATCTGAGGATAAGCTCCTGGTGTCTAAGCTGCCCGTCTGTGGTGTTTCCCCAGGGACACGAGCCTCCACACTCTCGCCACCCCCATGAATGGGCAGTAACCCCCAGGCTGGGTGTGGCAGACAGGCCCCATCCCTTCCCATACCCCTCCCGCTCTGGGGCATATCCACCCTCTCTCGGCTCTGGGGCGGGGACATGAGGGAGAAGAGGGCCCAGCGGATGGGGAAGCCCAGGGAATCCCACTCGGAGACAGTGGGTAAGGAGGACACTGTGTCAGCCTGCACCCACGGCTGGATGAAGTGACCGAGCTCTGGAAGAACCCCCCCAACCCCGCAGCTCTCCCTGTCATCCCCTGGGTCCCTGCCCGCCTTCCTCTCCACCAGGAAACCAACCACCCAGGGCCGTGCCGGCCATGAAGGACACACAGACTGCAGAACTGTCCTCCCCTTGTCCTTCCCACACAAGTCACAGCTTGATGAAGCAGGGGACCCCTGCGGCAGGTCTGAGCGGTGGTGGAGGCCAGTAGAGCCAGCCAACTGGGTCTGTGGGCCCCAGAAGGGCATCTGTGTGGGCTGGGCAGCCGCTGCGGGTGGCAGCGGGGACAGGCTTCTCCACGGGGTGCAGGGCTGCTCAACCTCAGCAGTACTGACATCTGGGGCCTGAAATGAATCATGACCCCCAAAATGTGCTGAGCCCCAGATCCTCCCAGGAGAGGTGGCGGGGACTCTCCCTCAGGGCCCCTGCCCACACTATGACCTCCACTCTGGCTTCCAGACCAAGAGGATCAATTCTGTTGTTTAAAGCCCCTGTGTGTGGTCCTTTGGTGTGGCAGCTGCAGGAAACTCATAAAGGGTACAATTCTCTATAGGGCCATCCCCCCACTGGGTCCTTCCCCCGCAGAGGGTGCCAAGAACATCTCTGGCCACCACCCACCAGATGCCAGCACCGGCCCCTTCTCAGGTTGTGACAACAGAAATGCATCCAGATGTTGCCAAGTGTCCACAGGGGCAGAGCTGCCCCTGGCTGACGCCCCCAGCAGAGAAGGAAGTTGCCCAACAGTATGGGGCCACACTCACGCCTGGGCCAGCCTGCCTCCTCTAAGGCCCACCCAGCTGGATCTGGGGACCCCAACCTTCATCCCAACCTGCCTGCCTCTGCCCTGTGTTCTCTGTCCCAGAATGATGGCACCGCGGGCCTGGGGACACTTGTGCCCAGACGGTGTCCCCTGAGGACGCATGTCCTGCTCTCGGCCAAGCCTCAGGCACACCTGCCATGGCAGGGGGGCGGGCCCATCCTCCTCGTCCAGGTGAGTCATTCCTGCTGAGCAACGCCCCGCCTTTCATGAGGCCCACAGTGGGGTTGTTCATAGACCTAAGGGCACTGGGCACCTACCCCCACTGCCTTCCAGCCGCTTCTCTGCTCCTCTCCCATCTTACCCCTCGCAGCCAGGCTGGTCTGTCTCATAGCTGCTTCAGGGACCACCTGTGTCATCACTGCCCAGCTGACTCCTAGGCCCCACCCCAGGAGTCAGTTCACTCTTGACCCAGAAAACTCCTACTCAACTTGCAAAACCCATACAAACGGGCACCTCCTCAGAATCCTCAGAGGCTCTGCCAGGCACATGTACCTCATGCTCACTCCACACTCACCTAATACCTTGTCAACAACTCTACTAAGCCTCTGAAACACTGGTATGTGGGCTCTGTGTGTGGTTTCAGTGTACCCCTCTGACTGTGTGTATGAGTGTGCCTGTGAGTGTCCTTTCAGTAGAGCAAGAGCTCTGAGACAGCTCTGTGCACACCTACCTAACATGACTCAGCGCCTGGTGTGTCACTCAGGAATTGCAGGAATGTCCATCTTTGGGGCTGTGTCCTTGGCCCTCCTCTGGGCTCTCATGAGAAGACCCAGTTCACGCCCATTAGCAGCACAGTCAGCCACAGGCTGAGGACACACAATGTCTGGGGCCCACTCTTTTGAGCCTCCCAGGCCCCAATAAATAAACTTCTCATGGAGCCACGGAAGCGCTTTTAACCCCCGCCACTGCCTTGCAGATGTACGTCCACCAGCTGAACGTGTGAGCTGACATGTGGTGTGCAGACATGGACGTGAGCGGATGAGTATGTGAGAGGCATGTTGAGCACATGTGCCTGTGAGTATATACATGGCATGTGCATAGGACGTGCTGGTGGGAGATGTGTGCAGACATGCACGTTCACAGCTGTTCCAGGGCCACGAGGATGCTGGCAGTCTGGGTCTGCAGGAGGAGAGGCCCTGCTGTAAACTGGGGAAGGCTGTGGGCCCTGGTGCAAACTGGGGAGAGGCCACAGGCCAGGGAACTCAGGGGCTTTTCACACCAGTATCCTTCTCTTTCCAACAGCCCCCAAGCCACTAGAGGGAGCATCATGGCTGCCAAGAGCCAGATGGCGCACCTGTCTCCCAAACAAGGAAGGGTTCACACCTCCCCCGCATGCACTGGCATTGGCAGAGACCCCCCTGTGCCACCCCACGTTGCCTGTGCTGCTCCATCCCAGCTCTGAAGACACTTCATTATGCTCTTGGTCGATGCCTCTGTATCCTGTAGAGCCCGAGTTTCAAGCAGCGTTTATTACCATATTCCCCTTGTTCCTGGCCCATAGCAGGTGTATAACGGGTGTTAAGGCTGAGGGGTCAGTACACCCTTGACGGCTGACCCGCACACAGGAGACCCAGCACTGCTCTGGCCGCCGGCTCTGCCTCCTCCTCACACAAGTATCAGGAGCAGCATGATGCTGTCCCAGTGTTCCTCAAGAGGTCCTGTCTAATTGTCAGGGTGGGACTGACTGGGAGCAGAGCACTCGTGACACCACCCCAGCTGACTGGGACAGGCTGGGCAGACCTGGCCTGCCACTCACAGCGCCGTGGACAGCTGGGCTGCCGGCCCAGGGTGGGCAGTGGGCACAGGCTTTCAGCTCTACTCTGCATGGGGAACAGACGGCATGGGGGGAGGGAGCAGAGACCAGGGGCTCTGGGACAGAGGGCCCGCCCTGTCTATACCAGGGTGTCCTAAGACCGACCACTGGGCCGTGTTGAGCCTGAAATGACGAAGGGCATGTGGAAACTCACGTGCAGACATCACACTGGCACATTCTAAGCTTCACCCAAAGGCAAAGCAGTGAACCAAAGAATCCAGTGGTTCCCCATACCTATGTCACACGTCAGTGTTAAAAACTAAAGAATCTTCTTCTTAACCACATAAGAGGAAAAAATGAAATCAACTTAACCACTTCTCAATTTTTTCCTGGCTCTCTCAACCAACTCGCCATTCTGGACTGTAAAATAAACAGAAACCACGAGGACATGTAGAAAATTCCCGAGCACGTGGAGGGCCAAAAGGCAGAGCCTTGAAACCCACTGCTGCACCAGGGCAGACCTGCCTAATCCACCACCGAGCGTGGGCATGGCACTCTGGCAGCCATTACCAATCGATCCCAGCCGACTTGTGAGGTGAAACCTGTCACTTGTCCATCATTTGACCCGGAATCAACCAAGGTCAGGAAGGGGAGGTGACTCACCAGAAGGGGCTGGACCTGTCTCCTGAAGCCCAGCTGAGGGCAAGGGCCATGGAGGGGAGCGACACCCTGGTCTGGGGGAGACTAACCATAAGAACCCTCTGCTGCATGATTTTCACTCAGCGATTCTGCTACAAAACAGAGCAGCTGGCTTTTCTCAGTGAAGGACAACAGGCTTTTGGAGGCTCTGGTGGGGCAGAAACAGCAGAGGCTGCCCCTGTGCCGTCCAGGCCCGGCCCCTGGCCCTGCCCTGGAGAAGATAGGGATCTAAGTGGCCTTAAGTGGACTGAGAGGAAAATGTCAGCTTTACTTTGCCGCCCTTGGGTCCTGATTGCCCTGATACGTGCATTTTAAAGAGTCTGAATTGAGTGGAGATTTGCCAGTCCCAGGCTCCAACCCCAGGAGATCAGAAGGCGGTTTTGAGCTGCCAGGGGCCTCAGCTGCTGCCAGAGCCAGGCCTGGGCGTCTGTCCGCCCTCCTGCCACCCCTGACATCACTCGTGTGGCTCTCACTCCCCACGCAGGGACTCAAGGCTGACTCTGCTCTCTCTCCTCACACCAGATTCCACTCCTCTTCACTTCCCCTGCACCCAGCTCCATGGTTATTGGAGGGGTGGGCAGCGCGCACAGATGCAAGTGGGCAGAGACCCCTCCCCAGGGAACTCACAGTCTGGTATGGACCCCAGGGAGGGGCACAGATGGAACCCGGAGGGATGGTTTCATTGCCTCAAACTAGAAGCAACCAAGACGCCCTCCCAGGTGAACAGGTAAGTAAGCTGTGTGCACAAGACTCAGCACTAGAGAGAAATGAGTTGTCCAGCTGTGAAAAGACACAGGGGAAGAGTAAAGACACAATACTAAGGGACAGACTGTGAAAAGGCTGAGGACCCTTTGATCCCACCTCTAAGACATTCTGGACAAGGCAGAACCGTGAGACAGTGAAAGGGTCAGTGGTGGCCGGGGTGGGGGGTGGGTGGGGAGGGGTGAGCAGGTAGGATCTTTAGGGCAGTGAAACTGCTCTGGTTGAGACTGTTATGTGGATACAGATCTTTATCCACTTGTCCAAACCCACAGGATGAACAACTCCAAGAGGGACCCTAACATATACTGTGGAGGGTAGTTAATAATAATCTATCAATATTAGCTCATAATTATTAATATAACAAACACAACACTGACACAAGATGATAATAATAGGAGAGACGGAGTGCATTTACACGGTAACTTTCTGTCCTTTCTGTTCCATTTCCCAGAAGACTAAAACTGCTCTAAATAAGAAACCGCTCTGTTAATTAGGAAAAATAGGACGGTTGGTGGTTTTCACCACAGTCCACTCACTCTCTAAGTCCTAACAGTAAACTCTCTCTCCTCAGATACTGAGTTGTCTGGTATGTTGACCTCCAGGACGCTAATGTGGGGGTAGGAATTAAAGACAGAGATGGGTGTCCTTTAGGGGATCTTTCTCTCACTATCGGAAACCCCATGATACAGTTGAAGGGAAAATAGTATTGGACATGATAAGGCTGGTTTCAAAGTCAGCTTTGCTGTCTGGTTGGGGTAAGCAGATCTGGCTCTTGGAAGAACCAGGAGATGCAAAGACTCTACTTCAAGGACTGACTGGGTGGGGAGGTGTCCGGGGTGGGCGGAAGCAGTGAAGGGCCAGCCTGTGACTGGGGGGGTGGGTTGTGGCAACTCACATGGGAGCGTCTGTGGAAAAAGAGGGAACTGGGATACAAGGCTTGCTCTGAAGTCAACTAATCCAACGAAGGCTTCCTCCGGCCTCACATCCTGCCTGGCCCGCAGGCACGTCTGGTGGACACCCCGAGCTGTACCCCTCCCCCAGCTTGGCTCCTCTGCGCCCTTTTGAACAGAAGGAGCCTGTCCCCAAGTTGCAGTGCTCCTGGCTCTTGGGAAGGCCGGTCCCATGGGAGGTGAATCCCAGCCCATGTGTGACACTTAAAGTGGAGGGTTCTTATCTCCTTCGGCTCACTCAGAGGTCAGGGCCATGAGGACCCACCAGCAGCTTAGAAATCCATAGGATGCAGAGATGAGAGGCCCCTCAGTCACTGACCACCCCCACAGGCACCCAGACACCCAGCAGCCCTTGGCTCCACGGTGTGTCCAAATGTCATCCTCTGGGTTCAGAGGTACACGGCTCCCAGATGAACCAGCCCCCTCCCCAAAGCCAGTGATCTCATTCAGATAGGAAAAAGATAATTTCATATTTCAGAAAAGCACTTAAACAGCAAAGTTCCTGCAGAAACCACACATGGAAACCCACTGACAAACAGGCCAAATCCCCAAACTGAGGTTCAAAATTGCAGAGGGTATGCGTGGTGCTGGGGGGGTGGGAGCAGAGAAGGGTGTGAAGGCAGAGAGCCCACCAAAGGCAGCCAACAGCAGTGGAGGCCACCCTGTGCCCGGCCCTCATCGGCCCCTGCGTCCCACCTCCTCACTGGGTGGTAGGGGTGGCCCCCAGCACTGCCGCTGCAGCGCACTTCTCCCCAAAGCTGTTTGTCTCCTGAGTGTCCCGGCACATCCAGGCCACAGCCTAGCCAGGCCTGCATCCCTTGGGGAGGAGGAGGGTCCATGGAAGGCTCCTATCTCATGCAGGGCCAGGTGGAATTTTCTTAAAACTTTATCAAACTCTCTCATCAAAACCAAACTTTTGAGTCAGTTGTTGCTGGGAGACTAACCACTGGGCGTCTGGACACCTATGGGCACGGCCCTTCCCTCCCATGGGAACCTCCCCCACCGTGAAGCCCTTTCAAAGTGCTTGTTACTAATTTTCCAAAAGGCATCCTAAGGAGATTCCAAGAGCCAGGTGGGGAAGAGAGCTCAAGGTCAGGCTCCCCGTGGAGCCGGACCCGTCCAGCTTCATTCCCGGGGGCTCAGGCACGGTGGGAGAGGGGTTAACAGACCCTTGACCTCAATGGGGTTGTCCCAGCGAGAAGGTCCGGGGTCTTCTCCCAAGCCACACCATGACAACAGCAGCAGACCTGGGCTCCAAGCAGGGAGGACAGGAAGGAGCCGCTGTGTAGATCACGCAAGCAGAAGGAGATGCTTGCCCAGGCTGCAGCCCGAGCACCTCCACACCGGTCACCCGGCAGCGTGGGTGGCCTGTCCAGTCTCCCCTGCAGGGCCAGACCCTCCCCTTGGATGGCTGGAAGGGGCAGGGCTTCTGGAAGCTGAGCCGGCTCCCCAGCCGGCAGAGGAGGGTAGGATAGGGGTGGTGTCAGGCCCCAGGCAGCCTGCACTGGGCTGGGAGGGGCCACATAGGGCTGCTCTGCTGCCAGACCCGAGCCTCGTGTGCCCTGGCTCCTGGCTGTCTCTGATCTAAGAAGGGCTAGGACACTAGTAAGTGAGGTGCTCAGAGCCCAGAGGAGTGGCTCTGAACCCCACATCGTCAAAGGCTTCGCAGGAAAAACCAGGTAGACCTGGCTCAAGGTCACGCTCTCTGTGTAACTAGGCCAACATGCCCCATCGGCTGCCAAGGAGCACGTTCCTAGGGGTCAACCCAAACCACCTCGGTCTGTCCACTCTCCAGCGGCCCTCTTGATGCCCGGAGGGGCTTGAAAGGCAACAGGCCAGGCCCCTCCCCATTGGGGAGAGCACAGGACAGCCTCCTAGGTGGGTGTGGCCATACCCGGGTCACCTCTTGCTACAGCAAGCAGAGTGCGGACCCGGATGGGACTTATTCTCAGCAAACGCAAGATCCACTCGACACTGAGGGCAGCGCTCCTTCCAAACACGGTGGCCACTGTGGCCTGGACGTCTTGATGTCCCGGGAACTGGAAGCTGGTAAAGGACCAACAATGTTTTGGGGACTCAAAACATCCCAGTGCTTTAAATATCCCAGTAACAACTGACATAACCAAAACAGGCACTTGTGCAAAGCTCTAATTGCACCCTCACGTTACGATAGTACTGGGAAAGAATGGAGGCCACCCAGACATGGGCCACCACCTGGCGTGCTCTCTGTCCACAGGACAGGCCATCAGGCTGTGAGGAGGTGCTGGGGATGCAGTCCCAGTCATCACGGGAGGTGAGGGCAAACACTGCACACTTCCTCGGGGTCCCCAGCTGCCCACCACTGTGTCCTGCTCCTCTCCACGGCAGGTGGCTCCTCCTCCTCCCACAGCCGCCTTCCCAGACAAAACTCACCCCAATCCTTGTCCAGGACCCCCTGGGGAGCCACCTCCTGAGCTATCTCTTCCCTGCAAATCGCACCTTTCTGACCTCTGTGCCAGGTTTCAGCGCAAAGTGTGAAGACAGGTCTGCTGTCCTCTCCCCCCTGCTCCCGAGATCTTGGAGAAAAACAATCAGTGGGACTAAAACCAGAATCACCATTCTGTTGTCAGCGAGGTGCCTGGAACTGGAGGGCAGAGCAGGACAGGCATAGAAAGGACCCCCACAGAAAGGACAAGTGTGGGCTTGGATCCCAGAGCTCTCCAGAGGGGAGTGCGCCCACAGGGGCAGGGCCAACCACCCCACCATTCCTAGGAGGGACCCACTGGGGACAGCAAAGCGGGATTTGCGCAACTGGCTGGTCGCAGACCTCTCGGGCCGTGCAGAGTAATGGGAAGAACTAGACAGAGATGCCATTGTTGCAGGAAGCAGTGTGTTGATGAGGCTGGACACTGGAGACAGAAGTCCTGCATCACAACACCCACCACCTGTGCACACATCACACACAGACGCACAAGCACACACATGCTCACCCTCTCTCGGGCACAGACTCTGCATTACATGGTGCCCTGCTGTCCACTTGGGAGAGCCCCTGCCAGCCGGGCCTGGCTCCAGCCCCACCCCACTGCAGCAGTTGCCCTGCCGGAAGAACTCCTTTCACTCAAAGACAACTAAGAACTCAGAGCCAGCGCTGGGAGCTGCACCAAACAGCCACAGGCACGTGCTAATGGGACTTGTGCCACTGACCCCTCTGTCCATCTGCAAGCTGTGTTGGCATTGTTGCCCTCCATGGCCAACCCTGCTGGATACACGGCTTCCCCTCCCCGACTGCGGCAGGAATGGAAAGCAAACCATCTCCTGCTTCCTTTTCTTCCAAATCAGTGCCCATCACATCCCCCGCTGTGAGTCTGCAGAAGCTGGCCATTGCCATCCAAGGGCCCACTTGCTTCAGAAGTGATTTGTCCATAGGTCAGCGGTCTCAGGAGAGGCCAGGGACTCGGACAAACACACTATTCAGTTAAGACCCTCAGCAGAGCCTCTCAGGTCTTTCCTCTTGAGGAAAATATGGGGAAACTGGTGAAAATATTTAAACAGATCTTTTCTCATCATCCTGGCTTTGACTTTTTATTTTCCTTCTGGCTGATTCATTTTAGTGAGACGCAAAATAAGCCAGTTTGCGTTTGAAGACTCAGAAGAGACTGCAGTCCCTTGGAGGCCCGAGGGGTTCGGTACCGCCTGTTGAACGTGGACCACAGGTGGTTTGGCTCCTACCTGACAGACAGCCCACAGCCCTCCCCACCAGTCCATGTGCTAACCATCCTCACATGCAGATTTGAACCCCTGTCCCACAGTGCATCAGGACCCCCTGCCAAACTCTTACGTCCTGTCCTGAAAATAAGGCCCATTTACAACATCTGACCCGGATAAGCCTCTCATGGGCTCTATAAAAATTCTTCTCTGGGTCAATCTCAACTGTTAAAACAATTTGTAGGAAAACAAAAAGTGTTGAAAATAAATACATCAAAACACGAATAATCATTGTCTTTGGGTGTCTTTTTTGCTCATTTATCTACTTTTCGGTCTTCTCCAAATTTCTTAATAAAACAGAAGTTGCAGGTACAGAAAGTTCAGGGCCAGTTTCCAAAATGCGCTACAAAAATCTTTTCCCAGAGAGACTTCTCCGCTTGAACCAACTACAGGAGAGTAAGAGTCCAGTGGTCCCCGAGCGCCCGCTGCCCTCCCGGGAATCATGTGGCAACCATGCTGGCACGGGATTCCCATCTTCAGACAAGGCAGATGCAGCCCAAAGACACACAGACAGGGTCCCAGACAGCTCCCAAGCATGCCTTGTGCCAGGCTGCAGAGCCCAGGACCACTAGGCCACACAGTTGGCAAGTCAGGGAGGGTCCTCCTTTGGAGACCCCAAGGGAACAGACCCCCACCAGCACCTTGATGTTGGATTTCTGCCTCCAGAACAGGAGGAGAGAACATGTTTCTGTTGCTTTCAGCCCCTCAGTTTATGGTTCTTTGTTTTGGCGGCCCCATCTCCATGGGCACCTAGCGATAGAAGGGCTGAGGTCCCTTAGAGACACCACGATGGAGTGAGGACAGAACCTACGTGGGGTTCCTGTGTCAACCACCTGGGCCAGGTGCAGGAAGGCAGCATGGACTGAGCCAGCCCCAGGCCAGGACAGCGCTGAGCACACGGCCCTGTTCCCCTCCTCACCCTCCACCTTCCAGGGTGTGTACACAACTCCAGCTGTGGGTCAGGCATCGTCCCAGGCCCTCGGGGTGATGCACCGAAGCCTGGCTCCTGCCTTTGGCTCGAGGTTTGAGACACACCCACAACAAGACCTGCCCCATCACCTGAGCAGCCATGGAGAAGCGAGGGCTCCAGAGGCGAGGGAGAAGCGGCGGAGAGGAGCCTTTCCAGGTTCCCAGGGCCCGAGGCGGAATTGTTTCCCAAGTGCCCTTTGGTTTCAAAAGCACACTTGTGACCTCCAAGGAGCAGTGAGTAGGGACCGGAAGCGGGAATGTGAAATAACCAAAGGGCAAAAGAAAGGGAAGCAAACAAGAAGAGAGTTCTCGGTGGCAGCAGGCAGACCCCTACATGCTGGCCATGTGTCCACCTGGGCCCCGAGTACATGATGAACATTTCTGCCAACCCAGCTCCTGATTTTCTGAAAGGACTGTCCTGAGGCAGCCATCACAAGTGACCACAGACTGGGGGTTTCAACAACAGACAGGCACTCTCTCCTTGCTCTGGAGGCCAGAAGTCCAAACCCAGGGTTGGCAGGGTTGGGCCCACCTGGAGGCTCTGAGGGAGACCTTGCAACTCCAGCTCCATCCGCTGGTGGCTCCGGGGACCCTTGGTGCTCCCCAGTGATCCCGGAGATCCTGGGCTGGTAGACCCAGCACCCCAACCTCTGCCACGTCGTCACACTGCCTCACTCTGTGTGCATCTTCTTTCCTTAAAGGACCCAGCCTAGTGACCTCATCTGAAAGCGAACATCTGCAAGACGTTGCTTCCAAGCAGGGTCACAAGCACAAGCGGGGGTGTTAGGGCTGCACGAGTGCCCTGGGCACATAGCTCAGCCCGCAGCCACTGTCCGGAGAGAGTCCAGACTTTGACAGGGTGGAAGACGCTCAGAGCCCTGCATGTACGCACACACGCATACCTGGGAGAACCTCTGGGCATGGTTTCAGGGGGTGCCAACGCTAGAAGCAGGATTCTCCAGCAGGCATGTTGCAGCCCTGGGCGGCCCATCACCAGGCGCTGGCGAGCACCCTGCTCTGTGCGCTGGGAGCCCCACAGACCCCCAGGGGGAGCACGGCTGCTCATCCTCACCCTGACACCTGCCGCACTCATCCCCTCAAAGGCCGGAGCAGATGCTGGCTCGTCCTGGGGAATCTCACTGCTCCAGCTTTTCCTTCCCCCGCCTGCCTGTGATTCTCCTTCCAATAAAAAGGGGCCCCTTTATCTGAACCTCCTTGAAATGCCTGCGTGGTACAAGATTCCAGGATAAGAGCAAAGAATGTGTCTCCAGTTCGGGCCTCGGGGAAATCTGAGTCCAGGCACTGCTGCAGCTGGCAGAGTCCAGCCGCTGGGAAATCAGGAGTAGGGCCTCACCATCGAAGGTGAGTTCTAAAATATTTGAAGAAACTCAAGAACTGGACAAGGGGAAACCAGCAGGGAGCAGGGACGGAGGCTGGGGAGTGCGGATGACATAGACAGGAGTCGGGGCCCCTGTGCCGGCACCCCAGACCATGAAAGAGGAGCACAGAGCAGGCAGAGGGAACAGACCACAGGGCCTGGGCCTCCATCTTGCCTCCTCTCCTGGAGTCACGCGGTTTTGGCCCTTCGTCTGGAAGAGACTTGGGTCAGAGAGTGAGCAGCAGAATGCACTTGAGGACCACATACACACCTACACACATGCAGACATGTGCACACACAGGCACACAAGTACACAGGTGCAGACATGCGCACACACACACAAGCACACAGGTGCAGATATGTGCATGCACAGACACAGCACATAGATAAAAGACATGTGCACACATAGACACACAAGCACACAGGTTAAGAGATGTGCACACACAGACACACAAGCACACAGATGCAGACACATGCACAGACATGTATACACAGACACACATGCATGCACATACAGACACAAGCACACACTCATACACATACACATGCACACCCATACACAGAGTAACATCCACACACAGTCACATACACACCTTTTCACTCACACACACACACACACACCCTTCTCTAGCACACCCTCACCCTGGCCATCCCATCACTACGACTCTCCTGAGAATGCCGCACATTTTTCTGAAGCGCCCTTTCTCCATTCCATGGCACAGTCGCCAACCAAGTAACCAGATGCCTTTGGAGCAGCAGGGTGTCCTGGTCCCCTGGTGGGCTCCTCACCCCACACCTGCCCCAGCCCCTTGCTCGCTCTGCACAGGCGCCGGTGTTGTGCATTAAGAACAGGGTGCGCCATGTCTTCCCTGTGAAGATAACAAGGGACTCTCAGAGTCCCCAGAACATCCTCTGGTTTCTGGCGAGGCTTGGCTGGGACATAGGCCATCACTCTGTCCCCCCTGGGTGAACAACTGAGCCAGTGCTTTCTGGGTGCTACTGGCGGGCTGGGCGGGGGCAGGGGCAGTTAGTCCCTCTACCTCCTGTGTCCCCTTCCCACTCTCCCCCACCCTCCCCCACCTTCTCCCTCCCCTCAAGCAGGCCCGTGGCCCAGGCATTCTTTTTCTGTCTCACATGCTCTTTTGCTCTGCGGCCCATGGGAAGCCTGGCCCATGCTCTGGTCGGTAAAGTCCTCCCACTCCACCCTCCATGTCTCTGAGCCCCATGGTGCCTGGACCCCAAAGTCAGCTTAAAAATCACTGCCGTCTGAATGAGTGAATGAGTGAGTGAATAAATATGCATGTCACAAGGGGACACGCACCCCCTGTGTCTGACTGGGGAGGCACTCGTGGGTGGTGGGCAGCGCGCCTCTCTGGCCACACCATGATAGACTTGGCATGGCTGCCTGCTCCCATGTGGTGGCACCCACCCCTCACACTCCCTGAGCTGTTCCCCTCACCCCTTAAACAGAGCTGCACTTTCTCCCAGGCCTTGAACTCAAGCAGGGCCTTGTCCACATGACCAGGTCCCCAGGCCAGGGCTCGGGTGTTTGTGGCATGAACCAGAAAGAAAGCCACCTCCATAGTGGCATCCTGACTGTAAGGCCCAATTCCCGCAGCATCTGAGCTGCAGTGACATCAAAGCAGAAGGGGCAACGGGGTTACTGGGTCCTGTGCCCTGGCCTCATCCACAGGGCTGGTTGGCACCAGGCCGGACGCCACCCCTTTGGAGTCAGGAAGGATGACTGCTGGGTGTCAAGGTGTCTACATGTGTCCAGGGAGCACGGTCCTCCCACCTTCCTCGTCCCGTGGCCTCCACTTTGCTAGGATGAAGTCTGAGGGGCTGTGGCGGATACTTCAGCTTTATTATGTTTAGTTTCAAACATGGAAAAATACGCCTCACTTCTTCCATTTGAAAGAAAATTATCCACATTATAAATGACCAGGCAAGTAGGGAAAACAATAAAGACGCCCAAACCCTCATGCATCCATTACTCACTCGTCCACAAACACTCCCCGTGCCCCTGTCTGGGCTTGTGCGGGGCTCCTGGTGGTGACACTCCAGGATGTGGTACACAAGGACGGACCAGACTTGCACCCTCAGGCCATCCGTGTTGGGGGAGCAGCAAGAGGGGCAGGGAGTGAATGGCAGAGGCGGAGCAGTTCACAGGGAACTCGAGGTTGGCGTGCTGGACGGGTGAGTGGGTGAGGCTTGGCGTCCCCTCCGTTTCCCCGTGAACTGTCCCCTCAGCCATCGGCAACAGGGCGCTGAGGCTGTGGCCTGGGCCCGAGCAGACGTCCTCCCCTAAGTTCACTCAGCACTGTGGAGACTCTTCTCCACGTTACTAACCCCCTTCTCACCATGGCCTTCGGGGCAGAGCTCACAGTTCACTCAGCCTCCGGTCCGTCTCTGTTATAAACACCACTGCCTGGCACCTCAGTGAGGTTCGTGTAACTGGTTTACCCCCTTCTCCAACTGACACGAGCTTCCCAGGGGCTCAGCGGTAAAGAACCCGCCTCCCAATGCAGGAAACACAGGAGACGCGGGTTCCACCCCTGGGTCGGGAAGATCCCCTGGAGGAGGAAATGGCAACCCGCTGAGTATTTTTGCCTGGGAAATCCCATGGACAGAAGAACCCGGTGGGCTACAGCCCATGGGGTCACAAAGAGTTGGACACGACTGAGCGACTGAGCAGGCATACATGCCAGCTGACAAGACGGTCCATGTGGATCCAAGATGCCGGTGCCATAGGCAGAGACTTGGGCTCAGGCCACAGGCCATCTGTATGTCAGGAATCACTCAGCGAGTCTGCAACCAGATGGAAGGAAAAGGAGCAGAAGCCGGATAGAAACCATTACGTCACATGAAACAGTCTTGTGTGAAGCTGTGTATTAGCTCAGTGGGTTGTAGTGCATGTTTAGGATCAAGCTGAAGAAAATGTAGGCCTGCCTGTGAACTCGGGCAAAGAAGTCTGAAAGCATGATGTGGTGGGCTGAGTGGTGACCCCCTTCCCTTCAAAGAAATGCTCACATCCCAGAAGCTGTAAATGTGACCTTATTTGAGAAAAGGGCCTTTGCAGGCTATTGCAAGGCTATTGAGATGAGCCCAACCCAGGTGAGGGGGCCCTGACTCAATGTCCTTAGAAGAACAGAGGTGGGAGGGACACAGAGAGGCCAGGACCCTGGGAGGAGACAGAGGGATACCTCTATGTGCTGGGCATCGTCTGCAGCCGTCAGGAGCTGGGAAGGCAGGACAGACCCACCCTTGGGTCCCTGACCCGGCCTCCCTGGATCTCAGACTTGCTCCCAGAGCCAGGAGAGGAAAGGCTTCTGCTGTTTAAGCCTCCTCCCCAGGTTGTGGTCACCACAGGAAATGATGACCTGGGCTCTGGGTGACCTAGAGGGCACATGAGGGCATGCAGGGGGCTGGACGGTGGCTGTCACCTGGGTGCAGGCTGCAGTCTGGAGGGAGCATGCAGAAGGCAGCCATTCCCTCTAAGACCGCCACATCTGGCTCTTTCTTGAAGGCCTGGACCCTGGTCCTACAAGCCTGTCAGGAGAAGTTATTCATACAGCCGGGGGCCTTTGCTGGGCTGCAGGGGAGGCCCAGCAGCCAAAGCAGATAACAGCCAGAGACAGTGTTTTACAAGCAACCAAGCATTTCCTCTCACGTCGTCTCGCTGGGGCCCCCACAAGCATGGGAAGCTGCTTTTATAGATTCAGGGACAAGGAAACCAAGACCAGCAAGAGACAAATTCCTGAGGTCGACTTGCCCTCCCTCAAGCCCCCAGTTTTCTCCTGTGAGTCCTGCCTTATCCAGAACATATGAGGGGGCTCCAGGCCTGTGCACCGTGTCTGAGTGTCTCAGAGCAACCCCAGCACCCAGCCGGCACTCAGCAAGTCTGGACTCCCGAACTAATGCCCTCACCTGGCTGTGCAGCACCTAGAGCCAGTCAGGCTGGGAGCAGGGCTGCTTGGTGGCTGAATGGGTGGGTGGAGCACCTGGAAGCCAGTGTTTCCAGCTCCAGGGAGCATTAGGGAGCTGGATCTAAGCCGAGCTTCAGAGACAGGAATGAGGCAAAAGCTGACCTAGGAAGGGAGGCAGGCAGGAAAGACGCGGAGGGCAACAGATCCCAGGGAGCTCTTGGCCACGTCCACACAGGGAGGTCTCAGCATGTCCACACAGGGAGCTGTGCACCACAGGGTGCAGAACTCAGGCACAGCCAGATCCAATTCCAGCCATGATCCTTACAGCAGCCCTGCAGCTTCCCCACCTCATCCTCCTTGTCTGTGAAATGGAACTGAAACAGTAGTGCCTTCACAGCTGTTATTGAGATCAAGTGAGATGAACACACAAACCACCTAGGTCTCAGAGCTCTGCGAGTGCTAACTGAGGACTCCTGATTTCCCCAGAGTCTGTCATGAAACACACTGTTAAACTCTTGCATCTGGTTTTGGTTTGCCTCCGGTACCCTTCGGTGGGACAGGAAGCGACCGTGTTCCTCTTAGAGTGAGAAGTCAGGGACTCATGGCACTCATTCCCCATTATGGAACCCTCAAAGCATGTCAGCAGAGTCAAGACCCCAGAGGCTCTCTATTTATGAGCAATGCTCCAGCTTGTGCAGCACAGGTGGGGAAGGTGTGACACCTGGCCCATGTGGCAGGTACCTTTCTGGTCATGTTGAAGGATGTATGCATCCAAGGAAGCCCGCAGAACCACCTGCATCAGAATTCTGAGAGGTTCCAGGTGGGAACAGCAGCTAGCACAAAGCATCACTCTTGCTGAGAACAACTAGGAACCTCTGTGACACCAAACCATCTGCTGGAAGGAGCTGTGGGGAGCAGTAAGAGGATTGGCGAGGGCAGGACCAGGAAGGTGAGCGTCCTGCAACAGTTCCTTTTTCTCGGGGGATCTGCTGATTTTGGAGTTGTTGTGATGGCTAGGATGGTAAAGAGTCTGCCTGTAGTGCAGGAGACCCGGGTTTAATCCCTGGGTGGGGAAGATCCCCTGGAGAAGGAAATGGGCACCCACTCTAGTATTCTGGCCTGGAAAGCCCCATGGACAGAGCCTGGTGGGCTACAGTCCATGGGGTCACAAAAGGTTGGACACAACTGAGCAACTTCATTCTCTCTCTCTGCTGACTTCAGGAGCTCAAAAGGAGGCTGAGAATCGGGTGGAGAGGGAGGTGGGAGGGGGGATCGGGATGGGGAATACATGTAAATCTATGGCTGATTCATATCAATGTATGACAAAACCCACTGAAATGTTGTGAAATAATTAGCCTCCAACTAATAAAAAATAAATAAATAAAATAAAATAAAATAAAATAAAAAAAAGGAGGCTGAGAATCTCATGCCTTTGTACCCAGGGGACCACTGGAGTGGGCAGAGGGTCAGAGGATCTCTTAGTGGAGACTTGGGGGTCTGAGGGCCTGGCCAGTTTCCCCTTGGGGTCACATAGTGAATTCTGGGGTTATGTAGAGATGGGACCCATGGAAGGCCCTGGAGAAGCAGAGTCATGGCAAAATTTACACTTTAGGACTCACTAGATGGAGGGGAAAAGAACACATTAGGCTCTCAACTGAAGTCCTAAAGGATGAGGGGGCAACTAGAGGGGAGACTGAACTTCTGGCAGAGGGGAGGGGAGACCCTCATAGATGAAATCACATCAACAGGGGCCTCTACAATCTGCCTTGTTCAATGTCTATCATTCAGTTAAAATTAATTGTCATGACAAAAGACAGGACCATACAACCAAAAATCAAGAGAAAACACAGATCTCAGAAACAGACCCCAGAAATGATCCAGGTATCGGGTTTATCAGGCAAAGCCCTTGAAAAGAGCCAGGCTGAATAGCTCAAGAAAATAGAGGGAGAGATGGAGAAATTCCCCAGAGGGCATTCTAGACCTGAAGGGGAAAATACTAAGTCTGAAAAGGAAGAACAGAGATTAGACGAAGCAGAAGACAGAACTGGTAAACTGGAAGTCAGGTTAATACACAACCAACTTGAAGCACAAAAAAATAAGGTTAACAACTGTTGGAGACAAGTGGGATATGGTTGAAAGGTTAAGACACAGTAATTGGAGTCTCAAGAAAAGAGATAATGGATGACAAAGAAAATATTTATTTTCATTATTTGAAAAGAAAATGAAAGGAATTAACCCTTGAAACCCCACAAAATCAGAACCGTGATAAGTACAAAGAAAGCCACATCTGGGCACATCATCTTAAAACCAAAGGCAAAGTCTTGGCAGAAGCCAGAGAAGACACATCACATTAGAGAAGCAGCAGTGAGACTGATAGCCAACTTCTGAGGAGAAATGATGGAAGTCCTCAGGCAACGAAGGGACATCTCTGAAAGACAGTACCTAGCAACCTAGGCCTCTGTGCCTACTTAAAATATCCTCTACACAGGAAGTAAAATAAAGGCATATCCAGGCAGAGTTCTTCACACTAAAGGAAAATGACCACAGAGAGAAATTGCTGGAATTGCTGGAAAAAACAGAAAGCAACAGAAAGAGTAAATTTACGGATACATATAAATGAATATCTCCTGAATATTAGCTGCACAAAGCAATGATTGGAGTGAATTGAAGGGTTTAACTTAGATGCAGAAATAAAATACATGACCACAAAAACATAAAAAGCAGCAGGGTTTAATGAGTTAGATTATTCTACGGTTTTAGCATTATCAAAGAATGGGAAAGGTAATAATTTGCATGAGACTGCAATAATAAATGTGCCTGTTTTCATCTCTAGGATAACCACTGAAAGACTAACAAAAGTTCATAGAGGGAAGTAGCAAAACAATAATTTTTAAAGTTGATACCCAAAAAAGGGAAACCGTGAGAGAAGGGAGAAAAAAAAGAGATGAGTCAAAGGGCTTCCCTGGTGGCTCAGGGGTAAAGAATCCGCCTGCCAATGCAGGAGACATGGATTCAATCCCTGATCTGGGAAGATCCC
Organism: Dama dama; assembly: GCF_033118175.1. Lineage (NCBI taxonomy): Eukaryota > Metazoa > Chordata > Mammalia > Artiodactyla > Cervidae > Dama > Dama dama. The sequence continues at coordinate 19,607,070 of NC_083684.1, read as the reverse complement.
ATACGCCTCAGAGCTACAACTACTGAGCCTTTGTTCTAGAGCCCTGGAGATGCAACTACAGAGCCCACGTGCCCTAGAGCCCATGCTCCGCAACAAGAGAAACCACCACCAAAAATGAGACTCCTGCACACTGCCACTGAAGAGTAGCCCCTACTCACTGCAGCTAGGGAAAAGCCTGTGCAGTAATGAGACCCAGCACAGCCAAAAATAAATAATAAATGAATAAAAATTAAAAAAATAAAAGAGATGAGTCAACAGAAAAAAACTACAATAGATATAAATCCACAAATTTCAGTAATGCATTAAATGGAGGCAGATTACTCCAATTTAAGATTATTAGAGCCTAGGTGAAAATATAAACAACCAAGTCCATCTATATACTATTTACAATAGACACACCTTAATCATAAGGTAGGAAGTTCGAAAAATCAGAATATGGAACAAAAAACCATTCAAACAGCAACCAACATAGAGCTGGTATAGCTGTACTAACATTACATGAAATGAATCCTTAAAGAAGGAAGCAGAGACACAGAGGGGCATTTCCTCATGATAAAATGGTTAACATCCCAGAAAAATATTGATGCCTAAGTTTGTGTTTATTCATTAAAAAGTCAATAGAACTAAAAGGAGAAGTACAAAAATCTACAGTCATAGTGAGGGACATTAACACATCTCTTTCAGGATCCCAAGAGTGGTATTGGTTCCTCTCATAGAGAACTGTGTATCAAAATGTCTAGAAAGGCTGAGTGAAATGAAACCCCAGGCTTCAGGGAGTGTGGCCCTTTGGCCTGAAGTCCCTGCTGGGACCAAGTGCACAGCAGACAGCCCCGCATGCTTTCGTCAAGAGGCGATCAGTGAGTCCTTTCTGAGGAACACAGCCTCTTTATGCAGTAGGCTAGCTATGAGTGGACACACACCCCTTGTGTTTCATTCCTGTGCTCAAATTCTTGGCTCTTTTCATTTAAAACTAGCCTCAGTACTTCTTCAAGGTTACTCATTTCAAGGTATGAACAGTATCCTATTAAAAAGATGTGGGGCAGGCATTGGGACTTCCTGGCAATCAAGGTAATAGTAGCTACCTGAATCTTCCCAAATATCCTCTAAAAACCATGCCAATCAAGGGCAAAACCCATGTCTTCAGTACATCAACATGGCAAAGAATACAAAACAATTAGATTATCTGTAGATAGAAAAATTTTCCAACAGAGTTATTTTGTGAACTCCTACTGCAGAGAGCTCTGGGTGGGAGCAGAAAGGGTCTGGAAAAGTTACATGGAAAATACAAGTTCAGACTGAGCTAAACGCACTCTCAGAAAGTCCATCATAAATGTGAAAAGAGAAAAAGAGTCCTAATAAACCAGAACCTTATGATGGGAAAGGCTTTTAGAAGTGCATGTAGGGTTTGAGGAGGCAGCCCTTGGAAAGCAGTTCTTCTGGGGGAGAAAAAGTAGGGGCTCTCTGGAGGGGTTGCAGTGACAGGAAAAACCAGGAAAGACATCTGGGATCTCACAGAACATGGTGCGTGGGAGGGAAAAGCCCCTTCCCCATGCTCACTGCACGGGCTCCTGCGAGCAGGACAAGATACAGTATTTTTGGACTCAGAGTTGTGTAAACCACTCCAACTTTCCAACCCGCCCATAAAATGCAGATATGTAAGAAGTCTTCATCTATAAAATGAAGAATTTGACCCCTTCAAAGGGGTCAAAACAACAAAAAAAAGAAATACTCTAGAAGCCTGGACCTCTAGATTTTCCATTCTCATCCTGGCTCAGCTACTTTCCGAGCCATCATATGGAAATACAGAGCTCTCGTTTTGCGCGCGCGCGTGTGTGTGTGTGTGTGTGCGTGTGTGTGCGCACACGCGCATTCTGTGAGACAAAGGGGCTGAGATTTTGGGGCAGTGCTAGCAAAAGGGAAAAAACCTATTATAAAATGCAAACAGAAGATGAGCATCAAAACATTTCAGGCAACTTAAAAGTATCCCCCTCCACCCCCAATCAAAATGAAGCAGAACAGTAACGTAACCCTCCACACTAAATTAAACATCCTCAAACAAGCATCTGAGTAAATGATAACCTTGAGATGCAGATTCAAAAACTAAGAAGAGAAATGGACACACATACATACACATACACAAAACCCCAAGAAATGAAGTAAACACTGTTTGAACTCAAGAAAGAAACAGAAGAAAAAGACAGAACCACATTAAAAATGAAGACTAAATTAAAAGCTACCCAAAAGGGAAATGATTTGAATGAAAATTTATTGAATTTTCATCGAAGAAGAGCAGAAAATCAACCAAGGGAATGAAAATGAGATAAAGTGAAAAAAAAAAAAAAAAACACCAGAAAGTCACAGAGAAAAAGAGATTGAAATAGAAAACAGGCAAAAAGAGCTATGTGTAATTGGAGTCACTGAAAAGTGAAACTAGGATGCAGTAAAAACCTTTCAGTAACAGAAGACCTGAATCTACCCACCTGGATGCACCCGGTACCTGAGAAATTTCACATAAAATAATGAATCTTGAAGACAGAGCTCACTGACACTCTTAAACATTAAAGATAAACTCCTCAGGTCCTTTGGGAAAAAACATCAGATAACTTGAAAGGGCTAAATAAATAAATCAGACTAGCACCAACCAATTTTGTTTAAACAAAGCAAAGTAACTGAAATCCCTCTTACAGTAATGGAGAATTCACCTCTGTAAGATTAGCTTCCCACAAATAACATAAGCCCTAGACAAAATATGAAAAAACAATACCTGGAGGAACTGGGGAGCATCTGAAAGCAGGCAAAAAATGGCAGAGAGCCTACCAGTAGAAAAAGGGAATGACACTGGGTATGTTTAGATTTTTATGGTGTTTTGCTTTGGGGCAAGACCAAATATATGGCTAACATTTTAATAGAAGACATACAATCTTACTGAGTTTAAAAAAAAAGCAAAGGACAGTATTTGTAGAGATCAGAGAAAGAAAGGAGGGATGCCAGGAAAAAATAAATAGAGAGAAAGAAACCAAAATTCTACATATAAATTCTGCCCAAGTGCTATCTGACACATGAACTGTGCATGCATCTATTTGCTAAGTGAACTGCCTGGTAAAACAGACACACACACAAAATTAACACACATCAAAGGAAAACTACAGAATCTGAAAATTATACAGCAAAACAGTCACATTTAAATATTGAAAAATTTTAAAATACAGACCACGTTGGAATTACACAATCAACAGCAGAAAGATAACTTGAAAATCCCCAAATACATGGAGATTAGACAACACATTTTAACTAACACATGGGTCAGAAAAGAAATCTCAAGAGAAATTTTAAAATATTTTGAACTAAATAAAAATGAAAACACAACCTAGCAAAATTTGTAGAATGCAGCAAAAGCAGTGCTTGGAGGAAAGTTTATAGCATTGTATGCTTATATTAGTAAAGAAAGAAAGGCCTAAAAATCAATATTCTAGGTTTCCACCTGAGAAAACTAGAAAAAGAAGAGCAAATTAAATCCAAAGTAAGCAGAAGAAAAGGATTACAACAATTAATGAAAGAAAGGGAAAACAGGAAATCAATAGAGAAAATCAACACATCAGAAGCTGGCCCTAAAGGTCCAGTGGCTAAGACTCCACGCTTAGACTCCCTCAATGCTGGGGCCTGGTCTGATCTCTGGTCAGGGAAGTAGATCCCACGTGCCACAACTAGGAGTTTGCATGCTGTGGATAAAAAGATCCAGAACGCAGTAAATAAAGATCCTACGTACCTCAACAAGACACAGTGCAGCCAAGTAAACTAATTAGTTAGTATTAAAAAGCTTGCAGAATACAAAGTTCATATGCCAGAGTCAATCACTTTCCTATACACCACAACACACAAGTGGAATTTGAAATTAAGAACACAGCATCATTTACATTAGCATCCCTAAAATGAAACATTTAGGTAAAAAATCTACCAAATATGTATAATATCTGTGTGAGAAAAAAACACAAAACTCTGATGAACAAAATCAAAGAGCTAAATAAATGGAAGGGTATTTCACAATCACGCACAGGAAGACTCAATTAACAAGATGTCAGTTTTTCCCAGGTTGATCTATAGATTCAATGCCATTCCAACTAATCTAAGAACATTATTTTGCAGACATGAAAAACCTGATTGTAAAGTTGAGATAGAGAGGCAGAAGATTCAGAGTAGCCAACCCAATATTGAAGGGGAAAAAATGTTGACTCTACCCAAATTCACGGCTGGCCATAAAGCCACAGGTATCAAGACAGTGTGGTCCTGGAAAAAAAAAAAAAGGAACAGACAAATAGATCAATGAACAAAATAAAAAGCCCCACATTAGACCCCATAAATACAGGCAACTGGTCTTTGGTCAAGGAACAAAGGCAACACAATGAAACAAAGGCAGTATCTTCAACAAACGGCGCTGGAACAACTGGACAACCACACTTGAAAGAATGAACCTGAACACACACCTTACACCCTTCAAAAAAAACTAACTTTAAGTGGATCACAGACCTAAATGTAAGGTACAAAGATAAAACCTTCTAGAAGATGATGTGGGAGAAAACCTAGATAACCTTGATATAATACCAAAGGCATCATCCATGAAAGAAATAATTATAACAAGCAGGACTTCATTAAAATTAAGAACTTTTCCCTTGTGAAAGACCCTGTCAAGAGAAGCTCAAACTGGGAGAACATATTCACAAAAGATGCATCTGATAAAGGCCTGCTATCCACAATAGACAAAGAACTCTTAAAACTCAACAATAAGAAAACAACCTTACTCAGCCCTTAGAAAAGGAACGAAATAATGCCATTAGCAGCAACGTAGATAGACCTAGAGACTGTCATACTAAATGAAGTAAGTCAGAGAAAGACAAATATCATATGATATCACTTATATGTGGAATCTAAAAACAATGATACAAATGAATTTATTAGCAAAACAGAAATAGACTCACAGACTTTGAAAACAATCTTGTGGTTACCAAAAAGGATAGCGAGGCTAGGCGGGGAGAGATAAATGTGGAATTTGGAATTAACATACACTACTCTACTCTACTCTATATATAAAATAGGTAACCAACAAGGACCAGTAAACTGTATCACACAGGGAACTATACTCAAAAACTTATAATAACCTATAATGAAAAAGAATACACATACATGTATAAGTGAATCAGTTTGTTGTACACCTGAAACAACTGTAAGTCAACTATACTTCAATACAAAAGTAGAAATAAAAAACAATGCAATTAAAGAATGGGCCAAAGGAATTCCCTGGCAGTTCAGTGGTTAGGACCCTGCGCTCTCACTGCCAAGGGCCTGGGTTCAATACCTGATCAGGGAAATAAGATTCCACAAGCCTTGTGGTATGGCCACAAGAAAACAAAATGGACCAAAGACCTGAACTGACCCTTCACCAAAGAAGACAGGTGGCAAATAAACATCTGCAAAGAGGCTCCACATCACATGCCATCAGGGAAAGACAAATTAAAACAACCATGACACACCTACTAGAATGATCCAGATCCAGAAATTGACAAAACCAAGTGCTGGCAGGTACGAAGAAACAAGAACTCTTATTCATTGTTGATCAGAGTGTGAAACGGTGCAGCTGCTTTGGAAGCTGGCTTGGTAGTTTCTTACAAAGCTAACCACCCTCTTCTCATATGAACTATCAATTGAGCTCCTTGGTCTTTACTCAAAGGAGTTGAAAACTTAGGTCCACATACAAACCTGCACATGGCTTACAGCAGTTTTATTCATAACTGCTAAAAATGGAGCACAACCAAGATGACCTTCAGTAGGTGAAGGTATAAATAAGCTGTGGAAATCCAGACAGTGGAATACTATGTAGTGTTAAAAAGAAATACTCTGTCAAACCTTGAAAAGACATGTAGGAATCTTAAATGCGTGTTACTAAGGGAAACAAACCAGTCTGAAAAGAGGCAGACGGTATGCTTTCAGCTCTGACATTCCGCACGAGGCAGAGCTATGGAGACAATGAAAAGATCAGTGGTTGCCAGAGCTTGTGAGGAGGGAGGAGGCACAGGTGGAGTTCAGGGGATTTTTAGGGCAGTGAAACTACTCTGCGTGAGATATAAAGGTAGATACATGTCATTACACGTTTGTCTAGATCCACAGATTGTACAGCGCCAAGAATGAGTACTAATGTAGACTCTAGACTCCGGGCATGTCCATCCAGGGTCATCCTTGGTAAATTCTCAGAATATACTTCCGTGCAGAGTTTTGTGGGACCCATGTTAGTATTTTTCAAACTCAGAAAAGAGATGGGGTGGTGACTGTCAGAAACAAAAGAACTGAACCGTATGTCACATGAACAGCGTTCAGGGAGGGCAAGCTCACCCATGTAATTTTGGAGCAGCATTCTGATTAAAGACAAAAAGAAATGTAAGCAATATTAAACTCTAGTTAATAGGTTTGTTTTTCACAGTGGTGTGGGTTAGCAATTCTGAAACTATGTTCTGTTTATTCTAGGACTGAGCAAATAAGTCAATATGTGGAGGATAATGGAAGCCAGGTTCCTTGCTGTCAGAGGAGGAGGCAGTGAGCGTGGAAAATGGGGAGACGAGTTAACTCGGTGTTCAGGCAGAAACATGTGATGCATGTGCAAATGCTGCAGAGAGGTTCGGGTACAAGTGTGTCTTGTCTTGTACTTCTCCCCTCCTCCCTCTCTCCTTCTCCCCTTTCCTCCGTCCAGCCACTGAGCAGTCCTGGAAGTAGAGGCGCCCCAGTGTCAACAGCCACACCCAGAGTATCCTGCTTTCCAGATATGCCATTCACCACTAAGGGGAGGCTTCTTGGGGGAAAACGTCAGCTGGAAGCACGGCAAAAGAAGACACCCCAGATAAGTCAGGAATGTCTTTTATGCCAGAAAATAAAGGCATGCTTGAAGAATGATGGGGACATGTCAAAAGGACAGATCTGGGACAAATCTGGGACAACTTGGGCATCCAACTACATCAGTAGTGGATTATAACCCACAAATATATAAAAATCCATGAATCCATGCTGAAATGAATAGATAAGTGAAAACACAAATAAACGGAAGGAAAGATCTCCTCCCCATGGTTGAATGCCCACTAAGACATGTGCAAGAAATGACAGAATTACAAGGTAATGGTTTAGGAACTGAACTCCGGTGACATTCAGGACATTCATATGTTCCCAAAGCATCTCACTGTGTGGTTACCCATGACTATGGGCAGGTAGGCTACAGACTGGCCCTAATGTCCTCAGCTGGAGTGACATCCTACGCAGAGCAAGGATCTTGGCAGCTGTGATCATGGGGTAAAGAGAGCTCCTGGGTGCTGACTGCAGTCCCTTGTGTCCTTTCAAGGAGGCAGAGGCCGCCTTCACACAGAAGAGGAGGTGGCCGTGTGGACTTGGGGCAGAGCCTGGGCAGATGCAGCCACAAGCCCAGGGGCACCTGGACCCCTGGGAGCTGGAGGCGGCAGGAGGGACCATCCCCTGGATTTCTCACTCTGGCCTTCAGGACTTGGAGAGAAGTAGATTTCTGTGGTTTTGAGACCCTCTGTCTGGGGTACTTTGTTATGGCAGCGGCAGGAACATCATACAACCGCTGCTTCTCTGTGGAGGAAGCTGGGGGCCCCCTTCACCAGGTGGTCAGTTACCATCACAGTCAGGGGCCACCCAGCGCCTCCGGTCAAGGGTCAGGATGCACTGTGGGGCGCTGCCTGCCTCACTTGCTGCCGTTCCTGCCGCTGATGCCCAGGGACTCTCAGCTCCAGAGGCACCAGACAGACCAGCAATGGTGTCCTGCCTGTCAGCCCCGCAGAGTCCCCATTTGGGGACAAGACTGATGGAAGCTGAAGGAGGACAAAGAGCTGGACGATATGTGACACTGGCTCTGGGGCGGGTCCAGACCAGCAATAAAGGACCTTATTGTGACAACAGGCAGGATCCAAACAACGTCTGCAGATGAGATGTCGATTTTCCAATCTCAATAGCTGAGCTGTGGTCATGGAAGGGACTGTCCTTGTACTGAGGAAACACGCTTAAGGTATTTGGGGGTGAAAATAAATAAATAAAGGAAAAGTTCCAGGCGGCACCCAGACACACGCTATGTCTTGCTTCCCCGGGTGACACAGCTCCCCAGGACACGTGCCCAAGCCCCCTCGCCGGCAGCAGGATCCTTACAGATCTCGGAACCCGGGGCCAGGCAGTGCCCACATCTGCCTCCCACATGTGGGCTGTGGGGACTGGCGCCCATCAGCCACCCTGGTGCCTCCCAACACCCCTGGACCCTCCTCCTCGGAACGTTCCCAGGGCTTGGCTCTGCTGCGGACTTTCCTTGGTTTTCAGGCCTCCTTTCCAGATCTGTGTTAAATCCATCATTTTCCTGGCCCATGCACCCTGACACACATCACTCTCCCCGTCCTCGCAGATCAGAAGACCCAGCTTCCTCTTCAGGGTGGAGGAGGACCAGGGCAACCCTGACGGCTCTTCCGCGGGCTGGCCCATCACCACTGCCCACCTAGTGGCTCTGCCTGAGTTACGTGAGGGGCAGGGGCGCTCTCTGCTTGCGCAGACCTTCTTGGGGAATTCCAGTGTAACTCAAAGGCCCTTTAGTCTACCTTCAGGGTCTCCACGCTAGCACTCAGCCTGTTAAATTGATGTAAAGGAGAAGATCGCAAGATGGACGGTGGAATGTTAATGGTGTCTGACCAGGGATTAGAAGCCTGAAAATGGTTCTTGAGAAACAGCCCAAATGGGGAACTCTGCTTGGCATCCGATTCCCTGGCACGGAGTTGCCCAGGACACTTTCTCTGGTGGGGGCAGGGGGCAGGGCACCCTGTTCTCCTTGAGGATGCAGGGAAGTCATCAGGGCCCCGAGGTGGGGACTTCGTGTCGGGAAACCTCCCTGCTGCGGTCTGAGGTTATGGATTTGGATATGATTTTCCTCGCTCACCATTTATTTTCTTAAAGTAATGAGCTCCCTCAGATTCTCGCGGCCAAGAGCTTCAAGGATGTCAGGGGTGAAACTGGGGTGCCGGGGAGGTGGTAGGCTTTGGACTAGGCTGCCTCCGGCAGGACAGGCCAGGGCTCTGCACCCTAGGTGAGCCTTCTGAGTGTGCTCCCCACTTTCCACATTAAACGTCAAGAGCTGGCCCTGCCCCGGTTTCTGTTGGACGCCTGTAGCCTGCCGCCTGCCAGCTTCCTGGATGTTAGGAGGCGGATGCCAGCACCCAAGGTGGAACTCCTTCACTCCACAGCGACCCTCCATTCTCCACTTGGGCTGGACCAGGTCTGCAGGGTGGCAGTGAGAGGCTGCAGGCTCCTCAAAGAAAAGCCATGGCACACCCCACCCCTCGTCCACCAGCTTCTGATGACCAAGTCCAGCCGAGCGGGGATGGCAGCAGAGATGCCGGACCACCCAAAACGGCCCGACCGTGGCTCTTCGGCACCTGGCACTTGAATCCCTCTGACAAAGGTCATCCTGGCCTCTTGTCTGGTGGGGAGAGAATCCTTCAGAAGTTTCCAGCAGAACCTCTCTGTCCTTTTCTCTACCCGCCTCCCTCTGGACAGTTTTCCGTGGCATGAGCAGATGAAGAGAAGCAGGGGGCCGGCGCAGGCCCACAGAACTCTGCTTTGCTCTGGTTCCCACTCTGAGGGGCTCTGATGCACTTTTTAAAAAAAGTGCACCTTACTTCAAAATCCATGTTAGTCACGGGTTGGATTATGTCCCCCAACACACACTGAGGCCCTGCCCCCCAACCTGTGTCCGTAACCTTGCCTGGAGACAGGGTCTCGCAGATGTGAAGCAGTCAAGACGACGTCGTGGGGTAGACTGTGACCCGAGGACTTGTGTCCTCATTACAAGAGGGGCCTTGGAGACAGAGAAGCACAGAGGATGGGCCACAGGACAGGGAAGAGTCTGGAAAGAGGCAGCTATGAGCTGAGGGATGCCTGGAGCCCCCAGAAGCTGGAAGAGGCAGGAAGGACCCTCCCCTGAGCCTCCCAAGGAAACTTGGCCCTGCTGATACCCTGGCTTAGGACTTCTGGTTCCAGGATTGCGAGAGGATAGACACCTGTTGTTTTAAGCCTCTGGTTCATGGTCATTTGCTATGGTGGTCCAAAGACCTGCTTGGTTGAGCTGCCGTGAGGATGGGTGACACCGTGTGGGTGAGGCCCGGGCACACTGGTGCCCCTGAGCAGCGGAGGTGGAGGCTCCAGGGCACAGATGGAGGTGGCTAGCCCACAGCAGATCTTTTCGGGCGTCCAAGCCAGGTCACACCTGCCTGCCTCTGCCTCCCTCTCAGCTCTGACTCCTGCCATGAGCTCCAACCAACCCCCTGGCGGCTGATCAAAACCCTCCTTTAGCCTCTGAAGTGTCACTCATGCTGCCCTCACCACAGGACCCTCTACTCCACTGTGTGAGGCCCGTAAAGTGCAGGGCACACACTGCATGCCACAGGTTGCACAGGCACAGACCCCACCAGGGCCATCATTGCACCTGGGTTCCCGGAGCTGAGCCCTCCTGAGCCCCCCACCCCTGCCCCATCACCAGCCCCAGCCCATGCCCCAGCTCTGGCCCAGGGAGACACCCTCAGGCACACCATGGGGCCATAGGACGTCTGAGCGGGCAGGAGAGTGAAGAAGGACACACACCCATCAGGGCCGCCCTAGGAGTATGAAGTTGGCCATATTCCCCCAACTTCCTCCCTGGAGCCACAAAGCCTATTCTGTGCACCAAGCCTCAAGTCCAAGAGAAGATGAACCTGAATCCTTCAGAGCAGATGGGTCCTGCTGGGTGCCTCCACTGGGGACAAGGTCTCTAGATGGAAGATGAGACATCACCTGGCTAGCTGCAGGTGACCCAGCCCCCCTCCTCGCCAGGCAGGCTGACCCGACTGTAGGAACCTCAGGGACTCTGGGCAGGGCTCACTGGGACTTCTGTGCTTATACGTGGCTGGTCAGCTGCAACCTGGCCCCCAGACCCTGGGTCCCTTCCATGTGGCCTCACCGTGAGGGCATATGGGGCGTGATGTCCCCTTCACCTCACACTGAATGATCCAACAGCCAATGCACATGTGGGTCACTGGGTCCCAGGCAACTGAGCCCCACTAGATGCTCCCTAAGGCTGCCCTTCCCTGGCCTAGGCATTGTCCTCTGGGGGTTCAGTTCAGTTCAGTTCAGTCACTCAGTCGTGTCCGACTCTTTGCGACCCCATGAACCGCAGCATGTCAGGCCTCCCCGTCCATCACCAACTGCTGGAGTCCACCCAAACCCATATCCATTGAGTCGGTGATGCCATCCAGCCATCTCATCCTCTGTCGTCCCCTTCTCTTCCTGCCTTCAATCTTTCCCAGCATCAGGGTCTTTTCAAATGAGTCAGCTCTTTGCATCAGGTGGCCAAAGTATTGGAGTTTCAGCTTCAACATCAGTCCTTTCAATGAACACCCAGAACTGATCTCCTTTAGGATGGACTGGTTGGATCTCCTTGCAGTCCAAGGGACTCTCAGGAGTCTTCTCCAGCACCACAGTTCAAAAGCATCAATTCTTCAGCGCTCAGCTTTCTTTATAGTCCAAATCTCACATCCATACATGACTACTGGAAAAACCATAGCCTTGACTAGAAGGACCTTCGTTGACAAAGTAATGTCTCTGCTTTTTAATATGCTATCTAGGTTGGTCATAACTTTCCTTCCAAGGAGTAAGCGTCTTTTAATTTCATGGCTGCAATCACCACCTGCAGTGATTTTGGAGCCCCCAAAAATAAAGTCAGCCACTGTTTTCACTGTTTCCCCATCTATTTGCCATGAAGTGATGCTGAGATGCAAATAGACCTGGAAGGGTACTGCAGGGGGGCTGCTAGTTTAAGAAGTGGTCTCCTCCTGGCAGAGAAATGAGGGGGAGGGGAGGTACCAGAGGAGGAGGGAGGGCAGAGCCCTCCAGGCGGGCAGGCTTTGTGAGGCCACAGGGTTCGTCAGCCAAGAGCACAGATGTCAGGTTGGGAAGCAGGCTGGGGCTCCCATGATGCCCCCCTCCCCAGCAGCTGTAGCACTTTGGGGGAAATTCTTCGCCTTTCCAAGCCTCAGTTTCCTTATTGGTAAAATGTGGGGCCAATGGCAGCGACCACAAGAGCCACGCCCCTGGGTGTCACGTGGTGCTCAGGGTCTCCTGGGGTCCCCCTGAGACGGGCGCTGTTTTCACCCCACTGCCCAGTCCAAGGGTTGCAAACTTCAGCCCACGGCCAAGTCTGACCAATGACCTGCATTTTTAAAGGATTATACACCTGTAAAGAAGAAGGAGAAGCTGCAGAGCAAGACTAAGGGACAGTAACATATTTACCACGTGGCCCTTTACAGAAAAGAATGGCTTCCCTGGTCCAGACACGTGAGCTGGGGCTGAGCAGGCTGGCAGCTGGCTTGGTGTCCACGGACATAGCGGGGACCTGCCCTTCTCTTGCAGGACAGAACTGCCCAGGCCCCTGCCCGAGGACAGTCTTCTTGACCAGCCCAATCACCTCAATGAGCATACCAGACTCACTGTTCCCAAGGCCAGAGCCACTGGCCCCCCTCCTGGAGCAGCCAAGGATGGCAGCAGGGGTGTGGCCTGAGGGTGGGTGGAGGGTGTCTGAGGAGAGTCAGTGGGAGTGGGCTGAGAGCTATTCACACCCAGCAACTAGGAGACCAGACTCTCAGAAGACTGAAAATGTGTTTGTTAGGATTTTCCTCCAGAGTCACATCTGGCGCGGCGGCTTTAACAGTGAGACCAGGCAGAGGCAGCCGGCTGCCGGTCACTTGTCCAGACTGCCCTCCCCTGGCCGTGCTGTGACATCCAGCCCACGGCCACACAGATGGCAGGCACAGAGCAGAGCAGAGGTACTGCCAGCCGCTCAGAAGCTCTTCACTGTGTCACAGATCATGGGTCCAGTGACGGGAGAGGGACGGTCTCCTGCACAGCTCAGCTAGGGCAGCAGAGGGGCTGTGAGCACGTGGGTGCTCTCCTCCTGCTGCTGCATTTCAGCTCTGGTGACGGGGGCAGGTGGCCACCCCTGCATGGCGGAGTGAGAGCAAAGGTTTCTTAGTTCTCCCAGGCTCCAGGGAAGGCTTCTTGACCAAGCCCACAAGCAGTGCCTGACACAAAGTTGTCCCTCTTCCCGGGACTGCCTTGGAGAACCAGGCATGCGCCTACTGAGTCTGCTTTCCAGATACCACCTCTTCCCGGAAGCCTGCCAGGACTTGATGGTGCCACCACTGTGTGATCACCCCATTACTGCTTCTTACTGTGTGTGAATGTCCCTTTCAGCCACCTGTCATCCTCCCCACAGTCGGAGACACCTCCCTTTGATGGCTGACTGTCCCCACTACTGGCGGATGGGCCCCGGGGGAACTGGGGGAAGACAGTGACATGAAGGACAGAGCCGGGCAGAGGCGAGCCTCATGTGTCCGCCATCGTGGACTTAGAGGCGAGCCTCGTGTGTGCACCGTTTTGTACTCAGTCCCAGGGAGAAGCCTCTCGGGGCTACGGGGATGGGAAACCTCCCCGGAGAGTCAGCCTGGCCCCCACACCTCCTCTCTGCTCACCTTTCTCTTGACTTTTCCACCAGAGAAACATGAGGACTCAGGGTTGTTCTGGGCAACCAAGAACAAGCCTGGACCCCCGTGTAGGCAGGCTCCCCACCCACACAGACCCCAAGGCCACACAGCTCCTCGTCTGTCCCTACGGAGGCAGCTTTCCAGGTTCTGTGAAGAAATTCAGGAAGGACGGGATGATTGAAGAGTTTCTGGGGCCCTGTGGCCACACTCGGCCCACCTTCCTGGGCCTTGCTGGGGGCCACCCTCCCATTCCCAGACACCCCAACCTCAGTGCCATTCATGGGACACTAGAGAACTGACACCAGATCCTGCTTTGCTGCCACAATCCAGGCGGTCCAGGCTGGCTGGTTCTTGAGAAAATGAGGGCCGCGCACTGAAGAGTGTCCAAGGAGAGCAGCCGGAGCAAGCATGCCTTTCCTCCTTGGCAGCCGGCGCCGGAGGCTGGAGACAGTCGCACCGATCCACACTCTCAGTGTCCCTGGAGGCCTGCGTGGGGCGGGACCCTTCCCTGCCAGGCCACTCCCCCCACAGAAGATGACGGCCGCTGAGTGCTGACCCGCTGTCTTCTGTCAGATGCTTGCCCAGTGTTGGCTGGAATCTTCCTCTGAAAACCCCTCTTTTATAATGAAAGGCCTCATCTTTGTCTGGACACTCCACTGTCCACTGTCATCTGGGCCTGCTGGCCTGGGCTGTCAGGTGTGGGGACCCGGGGGAGGCTTCTGGGGACAAGATCACAGATGTGGAGCTGCCCAGGCAGCAGTGTTCCCATTAAGCAGAAGAAGCGCTGAGCAGGGGAGGGTCTCTTCCCAGCCGTGTGTGCGCACCACCCCGAGCTGATGTTTACAGATCTGAGCTGCTGGCTTGTCATCATCGCACCTGCACTTCACAGCACCATGAGAAGCCGGCACAGCCACGACCCTACCATTAGGAGACCAAGACTCGGCTAGGCTTGGGGACTGGGCCCGGCCCACAGAACCGCTAATTAACAAAGCCAGAGTTCACAGTCCAGAGGCCTGGGCAACTAGCAACCTATTCTGTTCATCACCCGTCCATCAAGACACCTGTCTGTCAGTCCCACCCTCGAACACACACGGGTTCCGGCCATTTCTTCCCTCCTCTTGTGTTGCTACCTGTGCCCAAGCCACGTGGACCTGCACTGTATACTATGGCCACCTCGAGCCACAAGTGCTATTTAAGCTGAATTTAAAATCCAGTTCCTTGATTGCACAAAATGTATCTCAAGTGATCAAGAGCCATGTGTGAGCGGGGGCCACTGTATCAGTGCAGAAGTTCTGCACGAAATCCTACTGGACGATCCAATCTGGACCACCACTGTTACCCCAACTGGTCCTACTGCTTCCGCACTTGAACCCCAGCCCAGCCTGCCCTCCACCAGTAGCCAGAGGAGCCTCCAAGCACAGAGGAGAGACCCAGTGGACCAGCACCTTCTTGGGTCTCTGCTTTAATGTCACCCACCGGAGGCTGCCCAGCCTTCTCCACCTGAAGCAGCATCCCATGCCCTCTCTACCCTTTAAGCACACAATGGAATACATCTTACCCACGGCCACTTCTGTCTGTTCTGTCCCCAGAACTCAGGACAGAGCAGGCTCTCACTAAGCACTTTTGGGATGAATAGAGGAACGCGCTGTAATTAGCTCTGATCCCCATGGTGGTTTTACTATAAGAAATGGTGCAAAACGCATGGACACTTCTCCATTCAAAAGGTGGAGCCTCATTCCCTTCCCTTCAGTGTGGGCTGGGTTTAGAGACTCACCTCTAATGAACAGAGGTTGTGGACATGACAATCTGTGATTTCTGAGGTCAACAGGCACCATCTTGCTTCCCAATTCATGGCTCTGGGGAGCGTCAGCTGCCAGGTTGTGAGGAAGCTTAAGTAGCCCACTGGGGATGTCCATATGACAGGTAACCGAGGTCCCTGAGTGAGTTCTCTAGGTGTGAGCTTGGAGGTGGACCCTCCAGGCCTGGCAGGCCTTTGGGTGACCGCAGCCCAAGGCAACATCTTGACTGAGAGGCTGTGAAGCCAGCACTGCCCTGCCACGGTGTTCTCAGATTCCAGGACAGAAACTGTGAGATGGCACTCAGTTGCTGCAGCTCAGGGTCATTTGTTACACAGCAGTGATGACTAACATGGTGGGAATGGGCTTTCTCTGAAACGTCAGCCCAGGACTTCGGCCCACAAGCCCTTGGGAAAGACACCTGCTCTGTTTGTGCCTTGAGTCCCATGTGACATGTGCTAACAAAGCACCAACTGTGCACCCAGCACTGAGACCTGAAGGATGAGTATCTAGAGGGTGGGCCGGGTGAGGCATTCCTGCTGGCCTCTGCTCCACAGCCCCTCTGTAAAGAAGACAGGACTCCCAAGGCCAGGGCTGGTCCAGGTCACTGTCCTCCACTCCCCCAGCACAGTTCACCCAAAGGCCTCGAGACAGGAAGCAGCCAGCTTCCCCACTGGGACCCCCGGGAGGGCCGGCCAAGGTCAGTAAATCACGATGAATCAGGCAGCAGCCACAAGGCTCAAAGACTGCCAGAGACAAAAACCCACAGATAAATGATGAACAAGACATTTCTGCTCTGGAAACCCACGTGGACCATGACCCAGACGAGAAGAACTGGTTGTTCAGAGCAAGACGTCCCACCGGAAGTACAGGCGGGGCTGACGGTCATGGGAGGCCTCGCGGCCCCTGGATCTGGTGAGGCAGGGCCTCCCCTTCCTGCTGCATGGCCTGGGGCTCCTGGCTGCCCTCCCTGAGCCTCGCCTTCCAGTTTAGGACAAGCGGTGACCCAGGGTGTGAAGGGCTACGGGAGGGCCGAGGAAGAGAGGGACATGAGACGGGCCGCAGGGTCACGGCCCATGTGCCCCCGGGCATCTGCGCAGCTGGCTCTCAGTGGACGCTGCCCCACTGACACCACTTCCCCCTGCTCAAGCCCTGTGGCAGGACCAGGCTCCCCCATCACTTGGGCAGGCCGGCCCTTCCCTCTGAGACTCACTGACACTGCCCTACTCAGAGCCAGCCCCTGCCCTGGTCCAGGCAGCAGACCTGACCCCGGGCTTGCCCCTCAGAGCTGGCGGCCATCCAGATGAACCCAGGATGGGATTTAGGTGTCAGCCTCTAAAGCACAGCCTCACCCTGTCAGTGCCCTCGGGGCAGGCCACTGCCCTCTCTGGACCAGTTTCCCCAGACTGGTCCAGAAAGGGTACAGCCAGCCTCAGAGGCACTAACGTCCCAGGTGAATAACAGACTGTTGCTGATTTGGCCTGAGGCCCTGAGAGATGCTGCCGACGGTGCCGTGGCCTCCCCTGGACAGGAGACAGTTTCAATTTCCCAAATCAGTCACTGCGCAACCAGTTATCTGCCTGTCAAATCATCTCTCTGGAGTATCATCCCACCTTACCAAACCCACGGAGGATGCCCTCGACTGGTTTACTCAGAATATAAATCACTCAGGAAGAGATTTCTGCTTTGATAGCTCAGGGCACGAAAACCAATAAGACGGTCATAAGGCCCTTTCTTCCCGCCCGCAGCTCTGCTCTCAGTTACGCCTCTGTGATGCCCCGAAGACCCTGAGCTATCGTTTGTCCCTGCCCTTTCTCTAAATGAAATTCCATATGCTATAATTTCTTGGATTTACCCACTCGGTGAGAACTGTCTCCAGTTGAGTGCCAGGCCCTGACAATGTGCCAGGAACGCCCCCTAAAGAAGGCCTGGCTTCCAGAATCAATCTTCAGCCTCATTCCTGGACCAGGGTGGGCAGCCACCACAGCCTCCAAATCCACTGCTGACCAGCTCTTGACCCCCAGAAAACCCTCACACCCAGAGTCTCCTACCAAACCATGAGTGAGAATTAAGTCATGGGCGTTCACAAACTGCTCACTGTGGCCCCAAACCAGCATGGGTCGTAGTCCAGCCCCAGGCCCCACACTGCTCACTGCATGAGGACAGGGAGGCAGGCCCTGCGGCCCGCCTGGCTTCCTTTAGCTTCCTCAGGGCCGGGGGGTTTGTTTGTATACACTGCAGAAGTTCACACTCATCTGAAAGCATGTCCATACACACATTATTTATTGCCGAGATCTGTGTGTGATTACAACGCAGCCCAGCTGTGTTCTGAGAATAGACAGTTTATAGCCAGATCGCCACGCCTCAAAGCCCAGGCCCCTCATTCAAACTGTCGGCCCACTGGGGCCCAGAGGGATGTATGTCCAGCGGGGAGCAGTGGGATCTCTGAGGAGGCCTTCCACGAGTGTCCACCATCACCTGGCTCCCCTGACTCCTGAAACCTGGTGCGGCCTCATCCCTGTCCTGCCTTTCCAAGGACTGTACAACAGGATGTTACCACTCAGCCTTACTGTCCTGGCACCAGAAAGCTGGATTTATGCAAGTCTACTGAAATGTTGACAAACCACTGTTCTGGAAAATAAAAAGGGCATCAATCTGCCTCAGAACAAATCACAGCAGGTCAGGGAAGGAGGCGCGGAGATGGCCTGAATGCACAGGGCTGCGCTAAGCCCCTCAGAGGCCACGTGGTGAGGCCTCCCTCCCCAGCAGGACATAAGTGCTTTCAGACGCCGGCCGAACACCTGGTGCCCAAGGCCACCAGGCCTGAAGCCGCAAGGGTCCTGTGGGGAGATGACACAAATTAACACAGACCGGCCCTTCCTTGTCCTGCTGCCCAGCACATGCAGAGAAACTGACCTCCGCCCAGCCTTGGGACAAACCTGACTGGTGTCCCAGGTCAGCTCCCTCCCTTCTCAGGGCTGGAACAGCCTTACAGGATGCTGAGGTGGCTAAGAGTGAGCTCCTGGTTCTGGCCACTTTGGTGCCATCTGCTGTTCATATGACCTGGGCAAGGGTTTTCATCTCCGAGTCCCTGATTTTTCATCTAGAAGAGGAAGATAATCAATAACCCCAACCTTGTGGATTTGTGAGGGGAAATAACCAGGTAATCAAGGTCAAGAGCTTGAAAGAGTGACTGGACCAAAGTCCATGCTCTATAGGTGTTGAACATCATGTTCCTCATCACCACCACCACCATCATCACCACTATCATCACCACTGTGACCACCATCACCAACCCATCATCACTATCATCATCACCAACACCATCAACACCAACCACCATCATCACCACCATCACCACCATCATCAACCCCATCACCACCATCACCATCACCATTAGCACCATGACCACTAGTACCATCCTTATCATCATCAGCATCACCATCACGGTCACCATCATCATGACCACATCTAACTACCTTCCCAGGGCCCACCGTCAAATATCATCCCACTGGGGGTCAGGGCTTCAACACATGAATTTTGGGAGAATGTAAAGATTCAGTTCATAATAGCCAGGCTTGAGAGAAGCACCTGAGCTCTCCACCTGGCCAGAAGACCCCCACAAAACTGACCAGCAACTCACCACCAAACACAAACACAATCATTACTTACTATCTGCCTATATTCCTAGAGAGCAGAAACTGTTATTCCTTTTAAAATTCTCAACAGAATTACCATGTCTTGGTGTTTGGACACTGAACACAAAGACAGATGAATGAATGAATGAAGGAATGAGGTCTATCACTTGTCTCCCAGGGGAGATGTGGTAGAATTCTGACTTTTGCCCCAATATACACCTCTTCTTTCTCTTCTCCTGCAACTTCTTTCTCCTCCCCTACTCTTGTTTAACTCATCTCCCTTGGTGCTTTCTTTCTCTCTTCTCTGACCAAATGAAGAAAAATAAATACACTGAAAAAGCATTCAAAGTATCTTCAGATGTGTCTTGTCAATTAATCTTCCTGGAGCATTTGGGGTGGTGATGTCATTACCCTGCTTGCCAGGAGTCAGACAAGGTCACAATGTCAAGGCAGCTTGTGATCTCAAATCCAGATTTTCAGACCCCAAATCCAGTGTCCTTCCATCTGCAGGATGCAGTCTGGTCTGTTCATGGCCTGGGAGCCCCCAGTCCCACCTAGAACCTGGGCCACTTTGTGCTCTCCAGAAAGAAGCTGGCCTGGTGCCTGCAGATGTGGACGACACTACAAGAACAGCTACGGACACAAGGGATGAGTCGGGGCCTTGGGGCCTCTGGGGAGGTGCTGGCCAACCCTAGGTTTGCCCACTTCCATGCCTCTCGCCTGAGATGATGGGTGTCCTGAGGGTCGAGCAGTATCCGTTGGACCTTGGGCTTTGGTGGACCCTTCAGGTCCCTTCATCATGGTTTGCCTGCATAGAACCCCTCTTATTTAGCCTGTTGTTCCCCACACCAAGAGTCCACCCTAGGCCAAGTGTTGAAGTCCTGGGGGAGCACCCCTCAAGGCCTCAGCATCTGTAGTTCTCAGGGCTGGTTGAGGTTTGTGGACATCAATCCTGCTGGGGACTTGGTACCTTTGAATACATATTCTTTCAAAACACCAAGTACCTCTGGAAGGCAGTTCTGACATAGACTCCATCTGTACACCTGTAATTCTTTCTTCCTGTTTGTAACCTTCAAGCTCTTCCTTAGGCGGCCTCCCAAACACTGCTCTACTGGCTTAAGGGCATCAAGAGCCTCAGAGGGATCAGGACAGGAGCCCTCAGAGGAATCAGGACAGCAGGGGAATCAGGACAGGAGCCCTCAGGGGAATCAGGACAGGAGCCCTCAGGGGAATCAGGACAGGAGCCCTCAGGGGAATTAGGACAGAAGCCCTCAGGGGAATCAGGACAGAAGCCCTCAGGGGAATTAGGACAGGAACCCTCAGGGGAATTAGGACAGGAACCCTCAGGGGAATCAGGACAGGAGCCCTCAGGGGAATCAGGACAGGAGCCCTCAGGGGAATTAGGACAGGAACCCTCAGGGGAATCAGGACAGAAGCCCTCAGGGGTTCACAGTCAGGTGGAGAAAAGAACTCTAAGCAAAAGCCAAAGACCTCAGGTAGCTGGAGCCAGGGCCATGCTCACTGCCCTGGGTCCACAGTGATGGTCTTCCCAGCAACAGCATACATGATCATCATAGGACCCCATGCCCACACTGAGGCCCAGGCCCCAGCCATGGCAGATGGAACACTCCCCTGGAAGCAGCAGACAGCCCCACACATCTCCCTGCCCTTGACAGTCTCTGGACCCATGCCGATTGGCCATCCTCAGCCCTCCCACTTGGCAGGACAGCACCAGTGACACGCTGTGCTGTACTTGGCGTGAACCCTGACATGATGAAGGATGAGTTGGACACCAGCAGCTACACTGATGCCAAATGAACTGATTTCACAACACAAGGGCGACCTGCCAGGGCACCCCCACCCCAAGTGAGGAGGGTGCTGGCCCCTCGTCCTCATGGTGGGGTGGGGCAGAGGGGAAGGGCGGGGACAGCACGATGGTGGGTCTGTGCTCAGTGATAACACACCGACCTCTGGTAGCAACCCGAGGGTGATCCGTGCCCACCTGGCAGGCCTGCTACAACATCTAGAAGGGCATGGAGACCCTGCAGGGGAAGCTGAGGTCCAGAGAGGATCCTGGTTAGAACACGCATTGTGTATGGCCTGTGAGACCATGCAGGCCCCTGACAAGGAGCAGAGGCAGTCGTGGGCCCAGCTGAGCGGCCGGACTTCCAGCCAGAGTTTTGGGGTCTCTAGGGTCCCACCTGCACAGCAGGATAATGAGCCAGGCCTGTGGGGGTAGGGGTGCCGTGTGAACACAAAGGCAGCCTTGAACCTTGTTCCCACCACTCTCTGGAGCCTGCAGAGCTGCCAGGAGCTCTAGCCCTGGTGTTCAGGGCGCTCGTTACATGAGAGAAGATGACACAGCGGAACAGAAATGCAGACCTTAAACCAACACACTTATCTTGTGGGTAAGCAACATGGGTGACCTCAGGACATTCAGAAACCTGGGTTTGAATGTGAGCCCTGGCCTTCCAGCTGTGGGACCTGAGTCTGGGGTCACTGTGTGGGAAACAGAGACCCCGACAATGCAGGACTGTGGGCCCCATTGCTCCCATTCCTACTACATGCACGCGGTCACAGCATGGGACCCGAGGTGGGCAGGGACTGAGGGGGAGTGGGGAGGACGCAGGCCCTCCTGCCTTCACGGTGGCTGAGAGAGGGCACGGCTGCACCGCAGGGGCGAGATGATCTTCCCTGGAGACTCTGGGCAACAGTCCAAGGCACTCAGATCCCATTCACTCAGGACAACTTGAACCCGGTGCCTGTGCTGAGCCCCCAGAGCGTCTGAGGGAGCCCCGCAGGCTATGCAATCCTACCCTTGGTCCCCTTTGCTGGAAAGGGCTGGCATTTCAGAGCTCATCTGGAACCTGAGGACCTTCTAACCCAGCAGCACATGAAGACACAGAAAAGAAATTGTCAGTTAAGAAACATCAGAAAGGCACAGCATGCGTTCTTTGAGCTCACATCCTACCCTGCCGCCTACTGCTGGGCGTCCATCCACAGGCTGCCAAAACTCTCTGAGCCTCTGTGTCCTCAGGAGGGGGAGGGCCACACTCCTTCTCAGTGTCACTGAGGACTGGAGAGCAGAGTCTGATGCTCGGTAAACGCTCCCTCCCTGTGTGTGTCTGCAGGCCCGAACGCCCACGCATGGCACATTGTTGAGTGTGCAGACAGCAGGGGCTTTTCCCCGTAAAGTTCAGGATGTCCCTGGTGTCAGGGAGAAAGCTGGGCTGACTGCAGACCTGTGGCGCGTCTTTCATTTTTTTTCCCCAGTGCACATCTGATGTGGTCACTGGAGTCTTAAATGTTTATAGCTGTTTGCAAATGAGCTTCTGTCCCACACTCAGGAGAGGGCAGCTACATGGAAGCCGAGCACGTGTCACCCAGCTTCGCATGCACATGGACTCCGCACAGGCGGGAGGTCATCCTCTGTGTGGTCAGGTCTGCCCCTCAGGGTCTCAGGACCACAGTGCCCCAGGGGCAGAGAGGCTCCTGAGGCACAGCCTTCCCATCTGGTCGGCTTGCTCCCAGGACACCCTTGGCTCCACTGGATCCACACCCTGACTTCTGGGGACCGCACTTCAGTTGTCCCCACCCCAGCCCTATCCCCAGCTCTCCTCAGGTCATGTGATCTGAGCTGACCAGCTCCCAGAATGGCCACATGATCCAGCCCATCAGACCATCCGTCACATGGTCTCGGGGACTGGTCCAGAGGGCAGTGGCCCAGATCAGGCCCTCGAGATGAGGTCCTGGGACCTGGCTGGAAGCCCTGGAGAAAGGAGCTCATGCACACGGAGGTGTGACCAGAACCTTCCAGAGGCCACCCTGACGCCGTGAGGGTAAGTGCCTTGCTTCCTCAGCAGGGGGGTGCCTGGCTTCCCCAAGACGCCTCCCCCGGGGGCCTGGCCAGTGCTGTCCTGCCTCCCAGCCTTTCCCTTCTGCCACACACAGGGCTTACAACTGTAAGCGCCACTGGCTGGGTAACCTGGAGCAAGTTGCTCACCCTCTCTGAGCCTGTCCTTCCTCTGTCTAGGCAAAAGTGCAGCTGCCTGACCCCCTTGTGGAGCCCTGGGAGGGTCGGAAGGTCATGAACGCTCCAGGCAAGGCCAGAGCCCGTGGAAGCCCCTTCCAGCCAGAGGAGACCAGCAAATGGAGGCGAGCCCCTGGCCACATATGGGGGGGTGGCCCTGGGCCCAGGGGTGTCAGGCCCTAACCCCTCAACCTAAGGTTGCCACCCTACATGGCAAAGATGCTGCAGGTGTGAATCAAGATGAGATGCTCCTGGATGGCCGGGTGGGCCCTGAGTTCAGTCCCAAATACCCTTAAAAGAGGAAGGTGGTGGGGCAGGTGACACACACGGAGGTGGCCGAGATGGAGGGGCACAGCCTGGAGTCCCCAGGAGCCAGCAGAGGCAGAAAGGAACCTCCTGTGGGCCTCTGGAGGGAGTAGGGCCCTGCGACACCTTGATGGGGGGCTTCTGGACTCCAGGTCCATGAGAGGACACATTTCCATCATTTAAAACCCCAAGGTTGTGGTCCTTTGTAAAAGAGGCAAAAGGAAACTAATATTCCATGTAAGGCAAAGTATGACCGCTGCAATGTGCCCCATTTACACATTTAAACACACTGGCTCCGGTTCAGGCAACCCCATCCCTCTCCTGGGCTCTGTACCAACCTCACCCTGGCCTCCACCTTAGCCCTGTCAGTTCAACAGAGATGCTTATAAAGCATCGTTCTGCTTGTGTTGCTCCCAGCCTTGTGCCTTCAATGGCTCCCTACTGCCCTCAGGACAATGACAAATCTCAAACATGCATCCTAGGGTTGTGTGTGATCTCACTCTGGTCTACTTCTCTGGCTCAGCCGCGCCTACCCTCTCTCTCCCACCCTCTCTCCTCCAGCTAATATATAAGCTTCTGTTCATCTCACGAATGTCATCTCTTCTGCTCTGCACATCAGCAGTGTGAAGTGTGTAAACCACCCAGGGTGGAGCCTGGGGAGTGGGGGCTGTGGAAGGGAAAGGGTGTCAGTGCTGGGCCAGCTGCTCCCCGGTAGACGCCCAAGGGTCCCCCTTTTCTCCTCTAAATTATGTCGGCACTGGACCTAAAACCAGCCTTCAAAGGTCTTCTCTGCTCTGTGAGTTCATACTAAGCAAAACGTTTCAGACCAAGGGAAAGAGAGAGACACCTAGAAAAGAGGAGGTTTGGGCCTGATGTTTCCAGACTAGCTATGTGTGTGGATTCAGAGCCCCCCCATCCAACACCTGGGGGCCCTGTGTGTCAGTCCCCACCCAGGAGCACAAAACATCAAGATAAACAAGACAGGAAACTGAGGCAGGACAGGCAGAGCTGGGAGTCAGGATGCTGCGTGAGGCTCTCGGAGGGTCCCTGGAACCTGCTTCCCTCCTGGTTGGTTAGTATTTCTGTGGCTTTTTCTGTAGTAACACCAGTACCAGCAACAATTCCGCCCAGCATCCTGCCCAGCGCCCTGGGACATCCTGCGTACAGCAGGAGTACAATAAATCTGTGTTGAGCAGACAAGCACATCCAGAGAGGAGTCTCGGCCAGGGCAGGTACACTAGTCCATGTGGCCCAATGTCCCTCCCTAAGTCCAGCTACTCCCTGCCTGCATGAGACCTCTGCACCCTGCCCACCACCTGGGAATGGCGTCCGAGCACTACCATGCTCATCCTTCTGGTGCTGCTTTGAGAAATGCGTTCAAATGTCGCGACTGTCAGAGATGACGAGACAGGTAATGAAGCTGAGAAGGTCCAACAAACGCACATCTCAAGTAGTGCCCCCGCCCGCCCCCTACCCGATCTCATCCACATGTGCTTGCTGAACCTCCAGAGACTCTAAAAAGGGCTGCTGTGTACGCAGTGCCCTTCAGTGTTTTTAACAGCACACATTCCCCTCATCAGTGAGGTTTGGGAAAGAAGGGTCTTCCTTCTCAGAGGGGGAAGCGTGTGGTCACACCTGGCCTACAGGGCACCTACCCCACAAGTATGTGCAGAGGCTGCTGGTGACACAGGACACGGAGTCCCTGCACCAAGGAGCTGAGGGGCGAGGCCAGCACTTCTCAAACCCTGGGAGACACAGGGGCCACCCGGGGTCCTTCTAAAATGTGGACTCTAAAGCAGTGGGTCTGGGTAGGGTGAGCGCCTGCATCTCTAACAGGGCCCCCGGGGAGGCGGAGGCCAACCTGGGACAAGCATCAGTGACCCCGCCTCCTGGACCAGAAGCTCTGGGACTGGGATCCGTGCTTAACGAGCCTCAGGGGTTCTGATGCTCTGGCAGTTTAGAGCACGGAGGGTCAAGACCATGTTTGGCAGGAGTCTGCCCAGAGCTGTCACCTCCTCCTTCCTGCACACGACAGCATCATTAAAGAACACAATGTTCTGCCCAGTCACACAGCCTCAGAGTTCTTCTCAGCACAGCAGCCCGGGCAACCCCTGGGAGTCAGCGCTCTGGATGATGGTCTCCCACGATGTCACAGACGCTTCAGGATGACATGGGAGCTTGTGGGAGGGAGCCAGTCGTCGTGTTTGGGGTGGGGGAGGTGTCACCGAATTGGGGAAACAGGAATAGACACTGGGAGGGTGGGGGAGAGGGGGCATTCTCAATCCAACGAGGCGGGCACTCTGGGTGGGGTAGCGGCCTGGGCAAAAGCAGGGGTGGTGGCAGGGGGTAATGAATGCTCATGGTTTGCATGGAAACAGTGAGTGTGAATCAGCTTCGGGCCAGACCAGAGTGGAAACGGGGTCACAGAAGGAGGAATGGAGGGAAAGGCTGAGCCCAGCAGGCTGGAAGCCGCGGTCCCAGCAGGAGGGTCTGGGAAACAGACCCCAGCAGCCGCCCTTGTCCCTGCCTCCCTGCCTAGGCCCCATCCCGAGACCCTCTGCAGAGAAGAGGGACCACGGACCTCACGGGAGGAGGAGAAAGAGGATGGATGAGGTTCGAGTCACTCCAAGATAAACACCCAGAGAAACCAAAAAAGTTGGGACCGATTACATTAGCCATGGGAAAAAAATTAGCATTAGGCACTGCATTTTAATAAAGCATCTGTCTGGTTTTGATTTCACAGATGTAAAAAAAAAAAAGGCAATCTGGAACTAAGCTGGACTACTTCAAACTTTCTATAAACCACATTTGGGATTTGCTCAGCATTTCTGAGGTTCAATTTACAGAGACTTCTTCAAGTCAAAATAACCCTAAATAAACTGTGGGGGGATGTTGTCAGGGTCGTGATTCATAATCTGCTTCCACAAAAAGCACCCTCGGATGGAGTGAGGCAGACTTTCCTTTATCACTTTACCTGGCATCATCCAGGCTTGTTCTAATTACAGAGGCTGTGAACTGCTGCATTTAGGGACCTGGAGGAGATTTTCCTTCCTGCAGTCAATACCATCTGTGGGTTTATCAAGGAGAACCTGGTTATTAATAGAACGTGTGGGTGTTCGGGTTGAACAGGAGTCTGCAGTGTGGAGCCGGGCTCTGTGCCCCCGGGGTGTGGGCACAGAGAATGCTGGGACTCTGCGGACCCTGGCAAGATGGGAGAGACTGTCATCTTTGAGAGTCTTCGTGGGCAGTACCAGGCAAGCCCAGACCCTCCGGCATCCACACCCCTCCATGTGCAAAGACTTTCCCACCAGCTGGCACTGGCCCCCCAGCTGTCTTGCTTGGGGCGGTGGGTGGGACCTCAGCAAGCGCTGACCTTGAGCCAGACTCCCACTGCCCCTCCTGGTGACAGAGGACACCCCCAAACCTTGCTGCCCCCAGGACCCCCTCCCTCCCCTGGGCAGTCATGTGGACCATCCAGAGTCCAGTGTCCCAGAGGGTTTGTATGATCAACTGCTGCTCTGGAACCCACCCCCTCACGGTCACAGGCTGCTTCCTCGAGTCCTCTGGCCGACAGCACGATGGTCTGGCCCTCCCAGAGAGGGTAGCTCACTTCCCTCCGTCCCCGTCTCAGCAGAGGAGCCAGGCAGGTGCAGCTCCTGCACCTCGGCTGGCACGTTCGAGCAGCTGACCCCATCTGGACTGAGCTACCTTCTTCAGGGAGAAGAGGGACCCCTGCCACATTTTGGGGGACTGCAGCTTGCACTTATTGTTTAGAGCTCTTGTCTGACTCTTCAGCTCTCTGGTGCTTTCCGGCAGAAGAGGCTGGTGCCAAAAACAACTCTGCAGCCCGTGACCCAAGCCTGGCTCACCTCCCTGCAAACATGTCGCCTAGGAGAGCCAGGGGGTGGGGCAGCCCAGACCCTCCACGCTTGCTACCAGGGCCAGCCAGGGAAGAGCAGCTATTGTTTTCAGAGGCTTCTGGCGAAGCATACGGCCTCCCGTTGTGGGCTGATTTATAAGGAGAGGGGAAAACAGGCCAAGTTTGCATACCCATCAGCATGACCCAGTCTGACAAAGCCAGTGTCCCAGCAGGAAAGTGATGCCCCTGGATGTGGGGCCTGGGGTGGGAGCTGGTCCTCCCAGGAGGAAGGTCACTGGGCCAGCCGGGACCCCTCTTCCTGGGGCCCCTGTAATCTAAGATGCTGCTGGCATTACCTCACCAATACAACAAAGAGCAACCACAGCCCCATCTACTGCCGGGGCGTGAATCCCAGTGTAGTAGTAGGTTGTCTCACTCCCCCAGGGCAGCCCCAGGGAGTGTGCATGTGGGTGTGTAGGTGAGCATGTGTCCACGTCTGCATGTGTGCCTTGTGCATGCATGACAGTGTGCATGTCTGTGTAAGTGAGCGCATATTTCCTGTGTGTGCATGAGTCCCAGTGCAAGCCCAGCCAAGGCAGGCAGGAACCGAGGGCCAGCGAGGAGGTGTCCCCGAACACAGCCATCAGAGCACTTGCTTAAGGAGCAGACGATGGAACAGCATCACTGGGTCTAATGCCTGTGGCACTTTCCACACACCCGTGAACACCGTCTTTGTGGTCCTGGGGTTTTTTCTTTCATCGCTGGTCATTTTGCTTGTATAAACAGTGGCGCCTTATTGCAGACTTGAGAGGTACCCGCAACCTGAGATGGGGAAATGACAGGGTGTCAGCCCCGCCCGTGGCCTAGCAGAGGAAACTGAGACCACGTGGCCAAGAAAAATTGCCTTTTCCTTTCCAGTCCCCTGCTAAAATAGCTTTCCAGTTGGCTGCACCTTTGGGGGGATGGCAGAAAAATACGTTAAATAGCCGATTCCTCCCACTTGCCAAAGGGATTTTTCATGCACGGTCATTGCTCTCGCCCTGTGCTGCTGGGAGACCCCGGCCCTTTGTCCCCATGCCGCCAGGTCAGGGATACACCAGGCTACCGAGCATCCCATCCAGGATGGCCTGGGGGTAGGATGGGGAGCAGGCCTCTTGGAGATGGAGCTCTGTTAAGGAAGTAGAATCAGTCACAGGGACACACAGCTCTCCTGATGGAGGAGGAAGCACCACCACCTGGCTCAGGGTCTTCCCGGCTGTGGACAAGAGATGGGAGTCAGGGTGACACTCAAACACCAGCTCGCTGGCATCTGCTCTCCCAGCATGTCCATCACTGTGTCAGCCGCTAGCAAGCACCGCCTGCTTGGGTTACCTTAACCATTTCTTGTTCTGGCCCCAGTTTTCACTAAGCCTTTCTCTGTGGCTGCATGGCACAGGGTTACCACAAGGAGGAGTCCTGTTTCCCATGTGGCACCTTGTATGCCCAAGGTCCAAGGGCCAGAGAGGGGGCAAGAGAGTTGGCATCCTCACCAAAACGAGTTTGCTTAGTCATGGGTGAGCTGTTGGAGCAACGTCAGTTAGATAAATCCTCAGATGCTGGGTCCCTTCCCAAATGCTGCTGACCTCTGACCCTGTGCTGGAAAGCCCCGCAAGATGCATGGAGCCAGCGAGGGATGTGTCACTGGGCAAGGGTGGGGGTAGGCTGGCCAGCCTCACCTCCCTGACCCACTGGAGAGGCGAAGGCAGGAAGGAGCGGGAGAGAACCTTTGCCTCCACTGCTCAGCTTCTCCCGGCAAGGTTGCTCCTTCCCTCTGGCCTCTGAAGGGGTTACCTCTCTGCCTGGAGCATCTCCTCCCATCCACATCCATGGGGTCCCCTCTACCTGTGGGACGCCTTCCTTGGCCCTCTCAAATAGACAGAAGGGCTGCCATGATGCGATCCTCTTTTCTTTGAGCACCTACCACACAGAGGTCCCATGCTACTGGCCTATCTGTTAAAACTCTGGTTTCCTGGGGTATAACTTATACACAGTCAATTTTGCCCCTTCCAGATGCACAGTTGGATGACCTGGCAAGTGTTTCTGATGAGGTTATCCCACCACAATATAGACACAAAACATTTGCTCCTTGACTACACTAAAAGCCTTGGACTGTATGGATCACAACAAACTGTAGAAAATTCTTAAAGAGATGGGAGTACCTGTCTCCTGAGTTCTTTACTTGTCTCCTGAGAAACCTGTATGTGGGTCAAGAAGTAACAGAACCAGACATGGAACAATGGACTGGTTCAAAATTGGGAAAGGAATATGACAAGGCTGTATATTGTCACCCTGCTTATTTAACTTATATGCAGGACACATCATGTGAAATGCTGGACCGGGTCAATCACAAGCTGGAATCAAGACTGCCAGGAGAAATATCAACAAACTCATATATGCAGATGATACCACTCTAATGGTAGAAAGTGAAAAGGAACTAAAGAGTCTCCTGATGAAGGTTAAAAAGGAGTGTAAAAAAGCTGACTTGAAAGGCAACATTAAAAAAATGAAGATCATGGCATCCAGTCCCATCACTTCATGGCAAACAGAAGGGTGAAAAGTGAAAGCAGTAACAGATTTTATTTTCTTGGGCTCCAAAATCACTGTGGATGGTGACTGCAGTCATGAAATTAAAAGGCGCTTGCTACATGAAAGGAAAGCTATGACAAACCTAGACATCATATTAAAAAGCAGAGACATCAGTTTGCCAACAAAGGTCTGTATAGTCAAAGCTATGGTTTTTCCAGTAGTCATGTACCAATGTGAGAGCTGGACTATAAAGAAGGCTGAGCGCCAAAAAATTGATGCTTTCGAACTATAATGCTGGAGAAGACTCTTGAGAGTCCCTTGGACTGCAAGGAGATCAAATGAGTCAATCCTAAAGGAAATCAAGAATATTCCTTGGGAGGACAGAAGCTGAAGCTGAAGCTCCAATATTTTGGCCACCTGATTTGAAGAGCTGAGTCATTGGAAAAGACCCTGATTCTGGGAAAGGAGGGTGGCAGAGGATGAGACGGTTAGATAGCATCACCGACTCGATGGGCATGAATTTAAGCAAACTACAGGAGATAGCGGAGGACAGAGGAGCCTGACAGGCTATAGTTCATGAGGTCACAGAGAGTCGGACATGACTTAGCAACTAAACAACATTAGAGGCTAAAGTTCTTTTCTACTCCGAATTACCACAGTTTTTCTTTAAAAAAAAAAAAAAAAAAAGGATGCTAAATACTTTTTCCATATATTTGAGGTGATCATGTGGTTTTTCTCTTTTAGACCACTGACATGGTGAATTACGTTGATTTGTTTTAAAATGCTGAATCAATCTTGTATTCCTAGGGTAAACAGAATTGGTGGTGATGTGTCACTCTTTTTATATACTGTTGGATTTGATCTGCTAAAATTTTAAGAATTTTTGAGTCTACATTTATGAGGGATATTGATGTGTAGTCTTCTTTACTTGCAATATCTTTGTCTGGTTTTGGTATCAGCATTATTCTGGCATCATAAATTAAGTTGGGAAGTGTTCCCTCATCTCCTATTTTCTCGAAGAGTTTGAATAGAAGTGGAATTGTTTATATCTTAAATGTTTGGTAGAATTCACCAGCTACTAGCTACCTAGTCCTAGAGTTTATTTTTGTAGGAAAATGTTTAAGTAAGAATTGAAACTTTATACAGAGCTGTTTGTGTTATCTAATTCTCTTTTAGTGAACTTCAATAGTGAGTGTGATTCAAGAAATTTGTTCATTGATTTCATAAATTCACTGTCATAAAGGTTAATATTCTCTTATTATCCTTATTATTACAGTTTATTTCTGTAGAATCTGTAGTGATGTCCCTCTTTCATTTTGGATATTGGTAATTGTGACTGCTCTCTTTTTTGCCTTCATCAGTCTGGCTAAGGCTTTTCAATTGCTGCTTTGCTCAAAGAACCAGCTTTTGATCCTGTTGATTTTCCTCTATTATTTTTCTGTTTCCAAGTTCATTGGTTTCCGTTTTTATCTTTATAGTTTCCTTTCTTCTGCTTACTTTGAATTTATTGTGTTCTTCTTTTTTCGAGGCTCTAATGGGTAGCTTATTGCTTAGATTATTGCTTCGAGACCTTTCTTCTTTACCAACGTGTATGCCTAATGCTATAAATTTCCCTCTAAGCACTGCCTTACCAGTATCCTATAAACTGTGATACGTTGTACTTTCTTTTCTGTTCAATTATTTTCTAATTTCTCTTTTGATTTTTTGACCCATACATTATTTTACTTGAAAGTTTATCATTTAATTTCCAATGTTTGGAGTTACATATTAGTGATTTTTAGTTTAATTCTGGTCAGACAATATACTTCACATAACTTTAACCTCTTTTAAATTTGTTAAGATTTGTTTCATGGCCCAGCATACTCTGTGAATGTTCCATGTACACTTGTAAAAAAATGTGTACTCTGCTGATACCAGGAAGATTGTCCAATAAATGTCAAGTAGATCAACTTGGATGATATTGTGATTAAGACTTCTATTAATATATCCTTACTGATTTTCAGTCTACTTGTTCTGTAACTTACAGAGAGGCATATTGAAGTCGCCAACTATGTTTGTGGATTTTTCCATTTCTGCTTTACTTTTTGTTTCATGTGTGGGTGTGGGCACATTTATAGTGTTATGTTTTCTTGTAGAATAACACTTTTATTACTATAAAATGTCCCTGTTCATCTCTGGCAATTTTCCTTGTTCTGATGTTCGCTTTATATGATGTTAACATCTTTGCCCCAGCTTTCTTTTGATTTGCGTTTTCATGGTATAGTTTTCTCTGTTTACTTTCAAACCACCTATGTTTTTATGTTAAATAATTTTTCTTGAGAGAGCACATCAGTTTAGTTCAGTTCAGTTGCTCAGTCATGTCCACATAGTTGGGAAATATTTTCTTATACAATCTTATCATCTCTCTTTTCATTAGGAAGTTGAATTTAAATCTATCGTCTTACTATTAATTTTTCAATTTGTGTTATCTGTTCTTTTTAAAATGTTGTCACTATTTTCTTCCTTCTATTGGATTGAGTATTTTTTATGATTCCATCTTACCTCTGCTGTAGTCTTATTGATTATATCTCTCCTTTTAGCTTTTAGTGGTTGCTTAAAACAAGGCTTAAAATATCTAACTTTAACATATTAAAATCTGTCTTCAGATACTATTAAAGCACTTAACATACAGTGAAATAACTTTACAACACTATATATGCTCTCATTTCCTCTTTCCATCCTTTGTGCTTTGTTGTCATACATTTACCTTGACATGCTATAAACCCCACAAAACAGTGTTATAATCTTTGTTTCACATGGTCTATTTGTAATCTTTATTGAGATATAATTCACTTGCATAAGATTCACCCATTTAAAGTGCACACACAGTTCCAAAGGCCAGAGGTTCTCAAACCATGTCAGAATCACATGGAGGGCTCATTAAAAGCAGATGGGCTGACCCCTCCCTCATCCTAGAGTTTCTGATCCAGCAAATCTGGGATGGGGCCTGAGACTCTGCATTTCTAACAAGTTCCCAGGGATGCTGATGCTCTTGGCCTGGGGCCATGCACCCAACCTGTGAGAATCACTGCTATAAAAAAAATTACAAACACAGGTTATCAACCTAACTTGAATGATGATATAGCGTCCATATTGGGAAGATGGGGAGAGACGGGTTGGAGTTTAAAGGCAAAATCCTGATGGCCAGTAAGTGGTCTGATCCAATGGGTCTGTGGGAACCTGACACCTGACAGTGACAGAGAAATGGCATGCTCCGGTGACAGCGGTCAGCACCATCTGTTTGGCCAAGGCAAGCCTGCAATTCTAACCCAAAAATTACTTTTAATGAATGAATGCATCTTCCTCCTCCTTTTCCCCTGATGTGGTCCATCTCCTCTTCAAGCAAACCTGACATGGGGAAAGCTAAGTCTACCCAAAATATTAGTTAGCCAATGAATATTTGTCTTTCCAAACTTTTCTTTTTAGCTTACCAACATAGCAAATCTAGACACTTCCTTTAAAAACAGACTCCAGGGTATACTGAAGACACGCAGCATGGTGACAGAAGTTCATCTCACACTACCGTTTGGTGGCAAACTGAGGAGTCCCCTTGAGGGTAAGAAGCAGGCATCAGCATCTTAGGAAGGGCCTGGCTCATCATCTGAGCAGGTGCCTCTCAGATGGCACAGCTCCTCTCACCCCTGCCTTCAGAGCCCAGTTCATAACCTGCTGCACCCTCTTCCTCCCCAATTCTCATAGCTCACCCAGAGCCTTTTTATGCAGAGGCCCCCCAAACCTTCCCTCTCCCTTCTCACAGCTGTCACTCCCCCACATCTGGGGATAGTGTTTCCCTCCCAGCTCCAATTCTGCATCTTGGGACAGAGGGAGGGGGCAACGGGGCAGTCTTGGCGGTTCGGTCAGTGGAACAGGATTGAAAAGTCACAAAACTCCTAGGAGAGGCAAAAAAGTGTCACATCCCCTTGTGGCCTACATTACAGACTGAGGAGCTTCCAGAAGCTGTGGATCACGAGAGTCAACCCACCCTCAGTAAGAAGTGAGCCAGGCAGCGGTTCAACTGTGGAAAGAATTCGGTGAGCAAGTTTCACTTCGCTGCAATAAAGAAGCCTGACTGCGTCCTGATGGTGACTGGCCTTGGCGGGAGGAGTAGAAGCGGGGTATGAGGGTATATGCCCGGGCTGCCTGGGGCACACAGTGCCAGGATGAAGAACTGACCTCCCCGCTCCCAGGGTAACTGTAGAACATGGCGCTTCCTGTCAAGCTAGTATTCTGATTTCCATGGACTCACGTGGCAAGAAAAACAAGTTCATTTGCCAATGGAGAATGAGGCTGGGGAGAAGGGAGAGGAAAATAGGGGAAGAGGAAATTCCACAAGTTACAAAAAGTTGGACCCCTCCATCCCTCAATAAATAGTGTTTTAATTTGTTGTGATTAATGCAACGTTTCGTTTAGTTATGAAAGCTGGGCACACGGTATGTGTGGTTTGGCAAATGCGTTTAACTTAGCCCCCTCTTAATCCACTCCCACTTTCTCCTTTTCTCCCCAGCACCCCCTCTCCTTTTAACTCAGATGAGTGAAGGAATAAATTAGTCCGGAAATGTTTCTGCTCCAATAAAACATTATCACCTGTCAATCACCAGATAAGTACAGGGAAGGCCTCTCCTTTGCTTTGCCATTCCTATGGCCTCAGAAAATCTCACCCAGTTCCAAAATTAGACCTTCTTTGCCACATGCCACATGGGAACGAGCCACTCCCCATTCTGCCAGAGCTTTTAGGGCCATGCCTGAGAACCCATCATTTCATCATCCATGGTTCACATAACATATCTCATGTAACATCTGTTTGGATCTGACTCTTTTTTTCCAAAACCACTTTCTACCCAAACTTACTACAAAAGCAGATGAGTAAGCAAGACGATGTGCTGGTCATTTGAGAGTTTTGATAGATGCTCAGATGGCCTTTGGGCTGGAAGGTCACGGAATGACCTCCAGCAGGCAGCTCAGAAGCCCACCAGGGGTCAGAGAGGCAGTGATAGCAGTACAACATGTTCCCACCTTAATATTTCCCTCAGCTATTGTCTTAAGTCCCAAGTTCAAGACATTCTGGAGCAGGACGTGCTCTCCTGGTGTGTGGGTGAGGGAGTGACATGTGGACCCCCTGCACTGACTCAGGGCACACTGCCTCCACTGCCCCAGGTTCTGTTGGAGAGGGTTCTGGCAGTGTTGGGAGGGTACAGCACAGGCCTGGGCTTGCCCCTTGGCATGCCAGAACAAACCTCCTTCTTCAGTGCTTCTGCACCTTGAATGACAGGACACCAGCTCCCCAGCCGGCTTCCTTGATGGCCCGGGTCCACTCATCATGTTCTCTCGACTGCATCTCTGGGTCCTCAGAGAGAAATACCAGCTGTGTCAGTTCACCCAAAGACAAACGCACCCGGGGTGGAGCACAGGTGGCCCTTCGTGATGACACAAGCACTAGTGCAGCCTGGTCCTCAAAACAAAGGATCACCAGCAACTGTGAGCAGCTGACAAGATGCATCTAGTTCCGGGTGCCAGACATTCCCAGGCCACCAAGCACAGACCTGCTCACCCTCGGCATCAGGGAGGCAGCGTGAGTAGCAGGAAGGGGGTGCATCTCTCAAAGGAAGACAGGCTCTGTTCCACTCCCAACTCCACCACTTCCCAGCTGCCTGGTCCCCTCGTGATCAGGAAACATACTCTGTATGGTTTTAATCTTCTTAAATTTATTGAGGTCTATTTTATTGTCCAGAATCTAGTCCATCTGGATGAATTTTCCATGTGTGTTCTACTGTTGTTGAGTGGAATGTTCTGTAAATGCCAATCAGGTAAAGTTAATGATGATGTTTTCCAAGTGCTCTGCGTTGTCACTGATTTTCTACTTGTTGGGGCAGGGGGCTGTGATGCTTCCGGATGTGTTTGCTGTGCTGGGGTACAGACTCCAGTCTCTCAGTCAGACACTCAGTTGTTGGGGGAGGGGGCTGTGATGCATCCAGCCATGTCTGCTTTGCTGGGGTACAGTCTCCAGTCTCTCAGTCAGACGCTCATCTGGGTGCTGCTCCGAAGAGATTTTGCAGATGTGATTACAGACCCTAATCAGTTGAACTTTAAGTAGAGGAGATGATTCTGGGTGGGCCTGACTTAATTGGTCAGAGGACCTTAATAGCTGGGCTGAGGCCTCCCCAGGGAAAGAATAAATTCCTCCTGTGAACAACAGCATTGGCTGTGTCTGCACACACATCAAGTTACACTTGCTTTGCAGCCACCACAACTGCATGATGGATTTCTCATCTGCTTGATACAAACACACCTTCTGCAGGTTCTGCTCCTCTGGCTGAACCCTGACTGAGCCCAGGGTACTGAAATTACTGGTGATAATTGTGATTTCTCTGTTTCTCCTTGCAGCTCTATCAGTTTTCACATCATATGTCTTGAAGCTGTTAGTATACACATTCAACATTTGTGTCTTGATCAACTGATGCCTTTATCTTGGTGACGGACTTCTATGTACCTGGAAATACTCTTTGATATGAAATCTACCTTGTCTGATGCCAGTATGGCCACTGCAGCTTTCTACTGGTTCGTGTTAGCAAGGCACATCTCTTCCCCTCCTCTTACTTTTAGCCTATTTGCGGCTTCCTCTGTACTTCCTTTGCTGCACTTCTCTGCAGGCAGCATTTATTTGGGTCCTGCTTCTGTATCCCACCTTGCAATCTCTGTCTTCTTTTTAAATGCTAGCCTATTTATGTTTAATGTAATTATGAAACAGTTGGGTTTAAATCTATCTTTGTGTTTTGGGTTTCTGCTTGTCCCATCTCTTTCTTATTGTCAAGCCTTCTTTGAGATTGATTGAGGGTTTTATTTTAATGATTCTCCTTTATCCCCACTATCGGCTTATTAGTTATACAGTAATTTTTTATTTTTACTGGATGTTCTAGAGTTTATAATATACTTCTTTAACTTATCACAACCTCCCTTCATATACTATTATTCCATATCACAGATGGTTGTAAGAATCACTGAAAAATATACTTCTATGTCTCCCTCGCATTCTTTGTGCTATTATTGTCAGAGATTTTACTTCCTTGCAAACTATAAACCCCAAAATACACTGCTATTATTCTTTATTTAAATGGTGAAATATCATTGCAAGAAATG
Source organism: Dama dama (assembly GCF_033118175.1). NCBI lineage: Eukaryota > Metazoa > Chordata > Mammalia > Artiodactyla > Cervidae > Dama > Dama dama. The sequence continues at coordinate 19,570,102 of NC_083684.1, read as the reverse complement.
TAAAAATAAGAAAAATACATTTTATGTTTATCTATTTAAATACTGGGCTTCCCAGGTGGTTCAGTGGTAAGAATCCACCTGCCAATGCAGGAGATGTGGGTTCAATCCCTGAGTTGGGAAGATCCCCTGGAGAAGAACATGGCAACCCACTCCAGTTTTCTTATCTGGGAAATCCCATGGACAGAGGAACCTGGCAGGCTATAGTCCATAGGGTTGCAAAAGAGACACAACTTAGCAACTAAACAATGACAATTAAATTACTAAATTACTATTACTGGTCCACTCCACTGCTTTGTGTAGATCTAAATTCCCATTTGGAATTTTTTTTTTTCTGCTAGAAGAACCTCCTTTAACACTTGCTGTAAATCAGACTTGCTGACAGTGAATTCTATTGGTTTTTGTTTGTCTGACATAGTCTTCATTTTATTTCCAATTTTGAACCATATTTTCATTGGCTAATAAAATCACTTTGATGGCCCCCGCCTCCACCAGCATTTAGCACTTAAAAGATGCTTCTCCATTGTTTTCTGGCTTGCATGGTTTCTGGCAAGGGGTCTGCTGTCCCTCATATGGTTCTGCTCCTCTGTCCACAATGTGTCATTTTTATCTGGCTGCTTCTAAGATTTCTTTTTATTACTGGTTTTCAGCAATTTGTTTATAATGTGTCTTGATGTGGCTTTCTCAGTGTTTACTCCACACAGGGTTTGTTTGGCTCCTTGGATCTGTGAGTGCCTAGTTTCCATTGAATTCAGAAAGCTTTTGGCTGTTATTTCTTCAAAACAGGTTTTATCCCTGCCTCTCTCTTGTTTCTAGAACTCCAATTACAAACATGCTAGATGACTGGATATTAGCCCACGGGTCACCACGGTTCTGTTATTTTGTTTTTAAAAGTCTTTTTTCTCTCTGCTCAAATTTGAATCATTCTATGGCTTCAAACTTGCTGATCTTTAATTCTACAGTGTTGACTCTGCTGTGAATTCTATCCAGCATATTTTTCATTTCAGATATTGAAATTTCAACTGAAAGTTCCACTGTGACTTTTTTGTATCTTTCATTTTGCTTCTTATTATTTATTGTTCTTCCCTCTTGAATGTATGGAACATATTTTTAGTAGCTGTTTCAACATCCTTGTCTGTGAATTCCATCATCTATGTCACATCTGGGTATCTTTTTACTGATTGACTTTCCCCCAAGATTTTGGGTGAATTTTCTGCTTTTTCTGCATGCATGGTTAATTTTGATCAAACGCCAGACATTGTCAATGTTCACTGTTACTTTCTGGCTTTTGCGGTGCTCCTTTAAAAAGTCTTGAATTTTATTCTGGTGTGCACTTCTGAGTTATTTGGAATTAGTTAGACTCTTATGAGGCCTCTTTTAAAATGTTGTTAGAGTGGGTCCAGAACAGACTTAGGCTAAAACTAATTTATCACCATTATTCAGAAAATACTCATGAGGATTCCACTAATGCCCAATGTATCCTAAGATCTTCCCATCCTGGCTGATATAAACACAAGCTACCCTCAGCCCTGTGTGAGCTCCAAGGACTGTTCTGCCTGCCTCTCTGGGCAGCAATGTCCCAAGCCTCCTTTCCTTCCCTCACACACGTGCACGCGTCAGCCGTGCCCTGGTGGAGCCTCTCTGGAGCTCCCTCCACCCAGCCCTCTGCCCTCCAAGTCTTGCTAGTCTGCCCTCTCTCTCCTCCACGCAATGAGACCACCCCTCTCTCACACATTCCCTCCCCGCAGTGAGCTGGTACAGTCATAAGCCCTGTTTCTCCCTTTCACTGCCTAATGTCAATGTGTGACAGCTGTGCTGGGTGTTTTCCATCCAGCTTTCTGGTCATTTATGGCAGGAGGGTAATTCCCATGCCTGTTACTTCACACTGGCCAGAATCAGATGTCGAAAACCAAAAGTCAGTAACATTTTCAGAAGATGTTTCTGGTCTAATGTGTTTTTTTTTTTTTTTTTTTCCTGGAAGCTAAAGCCTTCTTTTATTGACAGAATCTACACAACATGTGAGGCAGAGCTGGCCACAAGGTCCCAACATAGCACATTCTGACATTCAAATTAGACTTATTTAAATGTGGCTCCTTTTGATTCCTACAACTTTGTACTATGATGATTATCTGTACACAGGGATTCTAAATTGAAACAACCTTACTCACATCGTCATCATCACTCAATTTTTGGAGACTAACAGCTTGGTCCAATTTTTTTAAAAAGTAATAGATTCTCGACTAGGCCTGATACTTAGTTGACTTTTTTTTTTTTTTGGTCTAATGTTTTTTATTTCCACATTTTAAGTAGAACCCCTAAAATCCATTCCCCTCCACGGTCATTATCAGTTCATCAAATAATAAAAAGGACACAGTCTCAGAATAAAGGGCATTTCTCCCCAAAATAGGACAGCTGTGGGTCTTACACCCGTTTCTAAACTTTCTGCAGTTTCCTTATTTAACCACAGACTTGAGCGTTTTCCTAGGCTGACACTGAGGACAGTACTGATTAGAGATGATGGCAATATCATGCCGGGAATAGGAGTTGGGAACGTGGCTGCTATTATTAGTGTGTGTATCTGAAGCAGAAATTGTAGCCTGACCTTCTGGTGCATCGTCCCGGCAGAATCAAGGGCAGATGTCCTGCTCGGGGAGCTGGGGTGACAGAGCAACAGGTGCTCATCACTGAGCTCCTGGCTCGCTCCACACCCCTCTAGGTGTCCCCAGGTTAGCACTTCATATCAACATCATAGTGAATTCTCAGAGGGATCCTGCAGCAGGCGGCAGGTGGGCCCAAGGCCGGGAGAGATGGTGCCAGGGTGAACCAGGCCTGCCCGGCACCTGGGCAGGGTGGTTCCTGAACACCAGCTGTTGGCATACCTTCCTCAAACATTTGCCAAATCTCCACAGTACCCACCTGTCATTCACTTCACATGTGTCTTTAAAATCACTTCATTTCTAAAAATATCTAAAGCTATTCTAAAAGAAATTTCTGTCACTCCCATCAGTGGGAAATCAGTATCATTTGTTTCTTTAAAAAAAAAAAAAAAACCCTCAGGGCCCCATGAAAGTAATACACTCTCATTAAATTCTAGCCAGATGCTCCTGCTTTCTGGAGGCTTTCTTTCTTTATTAAGAAGAGAGCCCAGCAACTTCTGGAGAGGTACTGGGTCATAATAATACCTAACTCAGAGGGCTTCCCTAGGGGTCCAGTGGTTAAGAATCCACCTGCCAATGCAGAGGACATGTGTTCAATCCCTGGTCTGAGAACTAAGATCCCACATGCCACGGAGCAACTAAGCCCAGGCACCCCAACTACTGAGCCTGTGCTCTAGAACCTGCGAGCTGCAACTACTGAAGCCTAAGCACCCTAGAGCCTGTGCTCTGCAACAAGAGAGGCCATCCTTGTTGAGAAGCCCACGAATAGCGATTAAAGAGTAGGCCCTGCTCACCATAGCTAGAAAAAGCCTGCGTACAGCAACAAAGACCCAATATAATAAAAAATAAAAACATTTTAAAAAATTACTTAAGACTTTCTCTTAGATATGACTGGAAACTTTGAAAAAGATTCTGTAGCGCCCAGTGAAATGTGGCTATAATCTGACAGAAGATGAAACCTAAGTGGAGAGAAGGCGGAGGACCATATGAGACAGCAGAGCTGAGGGGCCTGAGCAAGAGGGAGGCCCTGTTCAAATCGAGGACTTCCACTGGCTCAGGAAGCAAGACCCCGGAGTCCCCAGGGTGGCAGTGTGGGCTGGGGTGTGGCTGAAGTGGGGAGTGCCTCGTGGTGGGTGGCAGTGTGGGCTGAGGTGGGAGTGCCTCGTGGTGCAGCCACTGTGGAACATGTTCTGGCATCCTCCTCACTGTACAACCAGAAATCCCCACAAATCTGTCCAGAGCAGTTGGGCGCAGGGCTGAGATGGACAGACATGCCAGCCCGAGCGCAAGGGCTCCTGGCAGTACTAAGTGTGGCCTGAGAACCAGAATTGCCCAGAGGTCTGCATCAGGTGGACAAGCACATCTGTACCACAGAAAACCGCCCGGCCGTCATGAGGACACGATGACAAGTGGCAAGATGACGTGGCTGTGGATGCACAGCCTGTGAAAGAAGACAGACCTAAAGGGGACATGGAATCATCCCATCTCAGTGACATTCCAGAAAAGGCAAAACTGATCTCCAGGGATAGAAACCAGGTGGGGGCTGCTGGGGGCTGGTGACGGGATGGGTTGACTACAAAGGGAAATCTCGGGGTGACAGGACCTTCTGTGTGTTGACTGTGGCAGTGACACAACTGGATGCGTTTATTACTCAGGACGATGCAGTGAAAAGGGTGATTTCACTGATGTAAGTTATATCCCAATAAGCTCGGCTTAAATGGCAACATACATTGGACAAAAGCCATCTCTTGCTGCAGACGTGTTGGCATCTCTTCATTACTCTTGGGATAAAAGGCAGCTCCCCTCCTCAGCCTCTGAGCTGTGGGGGTCTGGCCTCCTCTTCCCTCTCCTCCCAGTCCTCAGGGCTCCTGCACACTCTGTTCCCCGTCCCAAATGCTCTCCCTACACCCTTCCCACATCCTTTCTTTCCAAGCTTCAGACCCTCATCCCCACCACCCACCAGAAGAGGCTCCGGTCTTGTATTCACGGGTCTTTCCCTCCATCACAAGTTGCAATCACACCCCCGCTCAGCTGCGTGCCTGATAGGTAACTATCTCCCCATGAAGGACACGACATCTCTGTCTCATCACTGATGCTGGTCCTTGCTACAGAGCTCGTCACACAGCGCATATTCGCTAAGTTCCCAAATAAGAGGATGAATGAATGAACAACTAAGTTCTGGAGAAAGGAAACACACAGAGTAACTTCTCTGCACTCCATTCTTTGCTGAAAGAATATTCTATTGAAAAGGACGCTGGGCAAGGTAACACACCCACCCCTCCTGGGCTGTCGCAGACCAGCAGAAGGGCAGGTGACACAGAGTCCTACCTGTCACGGCACAGGTCCCAGGTTCCCGGCTCAGAGCTTATTGTTGGCCTGAAAAGTAGGAGGGAAAAAAAAAAACCATTAACCACTTTGCTGGAGTCCAGTCTTTCCCAACTGCCTGGCTCTGCTCAGCCTAAAACTGGCAAAAAGCATTTGCCCAAGCCTGGTGCCTGCTTCAACACCAGGGTGTCTGAGTTTCGGACCAAACATCAGTCTTTTGAACCTGAGGTTCTGTTAAGGCCTGGCTCAAACAACAGGGTCAGTGAAAGGCTTATGAAAAGGATTTGAGAGGCTCCCTGTGCGCCAATTAGCTCTTACAAAACGGTGTTTTGATGAGCACCGTGCTGATGAATCAGCTCCACGTGGCTCCCTTCCCCTGGATACACCCTTGGGCCTGAGGATGAAGGCGGGTGGTGGGGAGAGGTGGGGGCCCCACTGCAGTACAGGTTTTGCCAGATTCCTGGTGGAGGGAGGGGGTGAACATTTGAACACATCTGGCTGATATAAAACATGGCTGGAATCATCCTTCCTTGAAGCAAATATTATTCTCATTAAAACATAGATCATCTGTTGGGAGGAGCCGAAGTGGAGGAGGGCGGCACTCATTTGGTTATATGCAGCTGTGCTTAGCAGGCAGAAGCGGGGAATGGAGGCCCTGGCGCCACCCCCACCCCAAGTTTGGTCCCTGCCCAGCAAGGCTCCTTTCACTAGCCAGTGAGCAACCAGGGTCCTGGCTCCGCCCTTCCAGCTGGATCTCTGGGCTGCTCTCTTGCTGGAAGCCACCTTCCTGATTCTCTACCAGGTCCTGAGCAGGTGCTCTCAACTCAGAGACATTCCGCTGTGCGAGGGCCGTGATGTGTGTTCCCTGGTCAAATGCCAGCATTGACGCTGCATGAAGGGGGTAGATGTGGTGACTACCTGCAACCAGTCAGCTCCAAGTAAGGGAGGTTACTCTTCGTAAGGCAGGTTGGCCCCATTCACCCAGCTGGAGTTCTTGTGAGCAAAAACTGAGGTTTCCCAGAAAAGAAAAAATTCTGCCTTGCAACTGGACAGAACAAACACCCTGTTCTACACCATAACAGCCACCCTTCCAGGACTTCCAGCCTGTTGACCTCCCCTACAGATTTCGACCTGTGAACCCCATGGTCCTTATGATAAAATGAATCTGTTGCTCTCTCTGCAGATAGAACAGATAGATAGATAGACAGACAGACTATATAACTGATAGACATCAATAGATGACAGATATCCTCTTGGTTCCACTTTTCTGGGGAACCCTGGGCGATCTGTCCATCCCCCAGAGCTAGCCCTTGAAAACCCCTCACCCACATGGCAGTACAGACTGGTGGTTAAAATGGCACCTCTGGTTTATATGAAGCTCTGGAACAGGCAAAACTAATCAGTGATGACAAAAATCAGGACAGTGGCCACCTCAGTAGGGTGTGGGCAAGGACTGACTGAGAAGGGGGCACATCCTGCAGGGGATGGGAAATTCCCCGTGCTGATGGGGAGGGGCTTACAGGAGTCTGCTTGTGGTAAAACTCAGTAAAAGGTACACCTGACATTTGTGCATTTCACTGCATGGAAAGTTTACTTAAAAACATAAATATTGAATGTTGGCAGAACATGCGCTCAACTGCTTAGGGGCCAAGTATACTGGTGTCTGCAGTGGCTGTGTGAAATGCACACAAAAGTAAGGTGGATCCACAGATGGAGAGAGGGGTGGAGAGCTGGACAGACAGCTGATAAAGAGACTGCAGTCCGATGTAAATGGTGGAATCAAGTGATGGGTATGTGGGTACTTGTGGTACCATGGACCAAGCAGCTGAGGTGTAATGTGGTCAGAAACCTCTAGGTCCTGAACCTTGAATGCTTCTGAACGCTGGACTCCTGAGTACCTCACTGAGACGGTGACAGGATGGGGAAGCAGACCTCAGCAGCAACATCCTCAGCCCATGACCTTCAACAAGCATCAGGGACATCATGTTGGAGGCCCCTTTGGGACCAGGATGATCTAGACAAGTTACAGTCACCGGGGGCAGTGGAAGCCAAGGGCTGGGGGAGCACAGACTAGCAGGGGTGTGTGTGTTACGTTGACAGGTGATGGGCTGCCTCTTGGGGGAGGCATTCAAGGTGAGCGAGACTTCAGGGGCTGGACATGGTCCGGATTGCATAAAAGATGTCCTGTGATGCACGATTCTGGTCCATGGTGGTTCTACCCTTCGACAAGACTATAGATACAGAGGGTCCCATTTGCCTGCCACTTGCCCTGAGCTAAACTGGAAGCTACACTTGCTGTAGAACAAGATCCTGCCTTGTTGAAAGGGCCCCTGGCCCATCTCAGCTTTCAATGGACAAATGCTCAGTTCAGACAGAAAGAATTCCACAGACCACCATCTGGAAACAGAAGGCAACAGCTTGGAAGGTTTATCCTGACCCAGTCCTATTTTCTTGTTACTTCCCCTGATGACCAAGGGCTCAGAGGGCAATGAAATAGTGTAAAATGATATAGCCAATAAGGAGACTGTGTTGTAATGAGCCAGGAGAACAAGGTTCAGACTCAGAAAGGAAGGCCACTCACCTCCAAAGTATCAGCGATGCCCTTATTAACAGCTAAGTTTAACCCATCCCCCACCCATCCACCCATCTATCCATTCATCCATCATCCATCCAACTCTAGAATCTTACACTGCTACACCCTTGCTACATGCTTGGTTTATAAAATTATAGTATTTGCCATAGAGGAGGCACCAGGTATTTCTTGTGTGGTTGGATCACAAGGTATCATGTGTATCCTTAAGGAGCAAGTGAAACAAATTAGTTACGCCACAAACAGGAACCTATGAAATACCATGAGGATGACAGTACAACCTATCGAGCCGATGAAGACACTGGTGAGAGGAGAAGAAGGTGTGGAAAATAATTTCTTAAATATATACGTTTTTGAAATATCTATTTATTGTCTGACATTTCTATTTTCTTTACTGGCAGGCCTATGAAATAGTTCTATTTAAAATCTATTATCCAAAATAAATTATTCCAAGTCTATATCCATATATATTAAAGGAAAACTTTTAAAAATATTCTTTGCACTGATTATTTGGACATTTGAAAAAACAAGCAGAGTAATTACTCTTGCTCCATACTCACAAACTTTGATTTCTTTTTAAAGTTTATCTGGACTTTAATACAATGTCACTGATTTTTTTAAAAGAGTATCTCTTAAAATTATTTACTAGTTTTATTTTTTCATAAATTATCCCCAATCTCCCTCAGTGTTAAACTTTGTGATTTGTAAATTCAAGATTGTTGACACTCTTGACTGGCTGTCTATAAAGTATAATATTTTATTGAGAAAATTATCTTCCTACAGGTGCTGACAGACCTGGATACTCAGCACAAATCTGGCCAAGTGGAAGATTTCCTCAGTTCTAATATTTCCAGGTGGGAAGATGAGTCTATTTCAGCCTGGATATGTGGTCAGGGTCTGTTTTGACTCTAGTCAGAGAAGTCTCATCAACAAGTATTTCACAAGTCGAAATTCATCAAATTGTCTCTATTTATGATGCTTTTCAATGTTTCACCAAATTTAAATGCTTCAAAAATCTTAGCTATCTCAAGTGCATTCCATTTGGGTACAGAATATAAATATATCCAACTTTAAAATGTGGACCTCATCAGAAGATTCTTCCACCGGCCCGGAACATTCCACAGTGAAGTGACAGCACTGTTCCTGAAGATCCCACAGCAGGACCAAGCATGAGACTCTCCCGGTCCTCTCGTCAGCATCTTTAACACGTCAGCACCTTTCTGTGAGCAAATTTGTTCTGTGGCCATTGTGCTTCACTAAAAGCTTCCTAACTGAAGCTTTCTGGCACAACCTTCACTGAAAAATTTGGAAGTTCCCAGTGGATTTTGAATAAATGGCACAACGAATTTAAAGGGCTCACTTACACAACAATTAAATGCCACCGTGCGCACTTTATTTACAAAGGATCCACTCCTGCGCCTGGCAGATAAGGATGGCAATTAACCCCAGGGAGAGAGATGACACCCTGCTGCATCCGCTTTCATTTTAATTCAGCATCAGCTGCATCCCAGGGCTTTGTGGTCCAGCCCCTCCACTTCTCACTCATGCATTGTGACAGCCTGAGCTCCTCTCACGATGCAGAGGATTTCCTGAAGCAGTTATCACTTGCTGGGCAGCATCATTGATTCCAAGCATATTTCTGCGCCATAGATGTCTCAATTTGGCCAAAGCCTTGTTTTCAGAACGATGTGTGCTCTGCCAGAATTTGAATTTGTGTTATCACTGCAAAAATAAATCACTGTACCTTCAATGTTGAACTTTTAAACTGAATCAGAGAAAGCCTTTGCATTATTTCCTATGTTGCACACTGCCCCGCTGGCTGGCTGCCTGGGGCTTCAGGCATCCTCTGGCCACTGGTGAGGATGGCACAGTGGCCAGGAACCAGAGGCTGGCAGGTCAGTTCCATGTCTTAAAAATGCATTCATTTTTTAAATTTTTAAACCCTTGCTAGATTGTCTTACCACCCAAATCTCCAACCTGATGTTCCCTGTCTTTGCTTCAGAGGAGGGTTAGCAAGTGTTAAGAGACAGGACTAGCTGGTGCCTGGCCCAGGCTCCCTCCTGGTTACACCGCTGTCTGTGACCACAGGCAGAGCCTGCCAGGCTCGCATCTGTGACGACAAGAGAGCTCTTGCACAATGGGAGACACGAAACAGCCCCTGGAATATGGCAAATAATTTTTAATTATAGGAAGAATGTTAAGATAAATATTTAGAAGTTCTGATGGAATGCAGCTCTGATGAAATGTCGGAGAAACCGGCTCAACTGCTGTTTTCATTCCCAGAAGCCTTGCTGGATGCAGGAACCACGTGGAGAAGATGTTCTCCTGCTCCCTGCGCCCCAGATCACGGTTCCACATTGCTGACTCACCCCTCCTTCCTTGGCCTCTCTTCCGCCCCCCTGAGGCACCAGCCTGTCACCCAGGAGCTCCAAGAACAGTGGGGCAGACACCCACACCCCTCACATGACCAGGACAGGCCTCGCAGAGGCCAGCACCCTGCCCCTAGGCAGGGATAGCTGGTCCCTCCTTCTGCAAGTGTCCACAGGGTGTGACCAGACAGCCTAAATGCCCAGCCCAGTGTCACACTGGAAAGCACAGCATCCTTCTGTCAGCTCCAGCCCGAGTGGTCCAGGGCGGCCCGAGGACCAGGCTGTGAGCTCCGGAGACAACTCCCGACAGGCAGGGCAGGGGCAGGGCACCTGCAGAAGAGCAGGATGACTGCATGGATAGCCGACAGGACCAGCTCCCTCGGACGGGGTTAGGCTGGGGAGGCAGCAGATGGCCTCGCGTCTTATCCTGGAGGAGGAAGGAGCCGACACCCGGAGCGGGCAAGGGTGAGACTGGAGAAGTCCTTCGTGGCAGAGGGAAGGGGAAGGGGATCAGAGCAGCAGGGGACCTGGGCCCAGTCTCAGCCTTGATCAGGACGGCAGTCCCCGCCCCACGGGGACCTACAGTCACAGAATGATGCTGCTGACTCGGGGGCTGTGGGGGAGAGAGGTATGAGCAGCCAGGACTGGCACTCCATCTCAGGTGCTAGGGGCTCTGGTCAGGGAGGGCTGCCCACAGGAAGGACCTGGGCTCTTCTTCACCAGCCCCACTTCAAACCAAATCAGACTTTCCTGAAGCACCCGCCCACTGAGCCATTTCTGATCCCCAAGAGGGTTTGAGTGGTATGGTCACCAACAGTGGTTTGGGGGACCTCAGGAGGGGGATGAGGGAGGGGGAGACCGAGAGGTGGGCAGTGCCCAGCTTTGAGGGGACAGCACTGACCTTGACGGGAACAGCAGTGTAGGGGACAAGTCTCAGTTGCCCCAATGAGCAGCAGCTGAGTTGGAAGAGTACCTCCCAGGAGGACACAATCTAAAGATGATGCTAGGGTTTTGCTCAGGTAGTAGAATTCGGCACCAAGTGTGGAGTAAGAGAAGCACCCGGAGGTATGATGTGTCCTCATGAAATGATGAGCCCCAGCATGCACCCAAGCTCTCGGTGCTCCACGGACCCGGGGGCACAGAACAGACTGGAAGAAGGGGCCGTGAGGTGGTGGTCTCAGCTTCAGCCCACAGCCCAAGGCAGAGCGATCTGAGTGTGGCCCTGAGCTGGAGCTGACTGCAGACAACACCTGTGGGCTGGCTGCCTGGTGCCCAGGCAACTTCTCAGGGGAATCAAGGAGCTGGAGGATGAGCCAGCCCTGCAGGGGTAGGAGAGTCTGTGCGGGCAACAGGGGCCCAGCAGGGAAACCTGGGCGAAGCGGCCTCCCTGGAAACCACTGCGGGGGCCATGTTTTCTCTGAGCTTTTGTTGCTTTGTTACCAAGGACGTTCTGTTCCAGCTCCCTACCCCTCACCTGAGATCATCGTCCATCTTTGTGAAAAGTCAGAGTAATTCTTTCCATCCCCGCTGGCCAGGTTGGGTGTATGCAGGCCAGGTCGTGTTGGCATGGCAACAAGACAGGCCGGGAGGAGGGAAGTGCTACCTCAATGCTCAGCAATGGCTGTGCTGCCCCCTCCTCCCAGCCTGGGCCTCTTCCAGGGGTGAACGCCCAGCTCCTGTGTCCACACCATCATCGATGCTCTGCGTGCCTGCTGGGTGCCAGGCCACATATGGGAAGGTCCTTCCCTGAACCTTCGTGATCTCAATATGATGCAGGCATTCATTTTTAAGTGCATTTATTTACTTTTGGCTGTGCTGGGTCTTCGTTGCTGCGAGGGCTTTTCTCTAGTTGTGGCAAGTAGAGGGCTACTCTCTAGTCGCGGTATACAAGCTTCTCACTGCAGAGGCTTCTCCTGTTACAGAGCACCGGCTCTAGGCACGCAGGCTTCAGGAGTTGTGGTGCATGGGCTTAGTTGCTCTGCAGCATGTGGAATCTTCCAAGATGAGGGAGCAAACCCATGTCTCCTGCTTTGATGGGGGAATTCTTTACTACTGAGCCACCAGGGAAGCCTCAGGCATTCATTTCATCCTGAGTCTAAAGATTAAAATCTGACACTAGACCCTCATGTGTATGTTCAGTTGGTTTTCAACAAGGATGCCAAGATCATTAAATGAGGAAAGGACAGCCTTTTCAACAAATGGTGCTTCCAACCAGACACCCACATGGAAAAGGATGAAGTCGGACCCCTACAAAATAGCATATACAAAATTAACTCTAAAAGACTCAAAGACCTAAATGGAAGAGTTAAAACTGTAAGTCTTAGAAGAAAGTAAAGGTGTGAATCTTTGTGACCTTGGATTAGACAACGATTTGTTAGATATGACACCAAAAGCACAGCAAGCAAATTAAAAAACAGGTGATCAAAATTAATAATTTTGTGATACAAAGGACATTATCAAGAACGTGAAAGGCAAGGCATGAGAGGAAATATTTGGAAATCATATACCTGATCTAGAATATATAAAGAACCCCTAAATTCAAATAATAAAAAGACAAAGAAAATATACAAATGGGCAAGAAGCACATGAAAAAGATGTCTTCTTTCACTACCTGTCAGGGAAGTGCCACAAGATACCACTTCCTTCTCTTTATAATGGTTATAGTCAAAAAGATAGAGAACCGGAAGGGTTGGTGAGAATTGGGGAAAATTAGAAACCTCATACATTGCTGTTCCAGAAGCTCCTCAAAAGATTAAACACAGAGTTACCCTCTGACCCAGCAATTCCACTCCTGGATATATACCCAGGAGAAGTGAAAACAACTCCACACCAAAAATATGTAACGCTTGTTGCAGCATTATTCATAATAGGTGAATAACCAAAACAATCAAAATGTCCACCAAATTAATGGATAAGCAAAATGGAGCCCATCTGTACAATGGAATTTCACTCAGTCATACAAAAGAATGACACAGGCTTCATCAGCACCGTGCACCTTGAGAACATCATGCTAACTGAATGCTACTGCTAAGTCACTTCAGTCGTGTCCGACTCTGTGCGACCCCATCCCTGGGATTCTCCAGGCAAGAACACTGGAGTGGGTTGCCATTTCCTTCTCCAATGCATAAAAGTGAAAAGTGAAAGTGAAGTCGCTCAGTTAGGTCTGACTTCGTGACCCCGTGGACTGCAGCCCACCAGGCTCCTCCGTCCATGGATTTATTTTCCAGGCAAGAGCACTGGAGTGGGGTGCCATTGCCTTCTCCGGCTAACTGAATGACACACATACAAAAGACCACATGCGATTCGATTCCGTTTATATGAAAGGTCCGAAACAGGCAAATCCATAGAGACACAAAGTAGATTCATGGTTGCCAGGGCCTGGGGAGTGACGGCTGATGGGGACAAGTTTTCCCTTTGGGATGACAAAATGCTTCTGAAATTGACTGTGGTGATGGCTGCACAACTCTGTGAATACACAACAAACCATTTAATTGTATACTTGAAACAGGTGAATTGTACAGTGCGTGAATTATATCTCCATAAGACTGTATCAAGAACTGAGGCCCAGTACAGTAATCAACAGACCATGTTCCACACAAAGGGCAGAGGCAGGACTTGGACTCAGGCCCTTCAGGTCAAAGCTCTTCACCTCCTGCTCTATCGCCTCCTGTATACTTACGCCTTTGAGTAAGTTCTCTCTAACTCTGGACTTCCTCATCACCAATCATCTAGCCCCATGTGCTATTCAATCCATGGTCCACAAGTGTGATCTACATGTGAGCTGTAGAAGTGAAAACCACAGAAACTCAGGGGCACTGTTGTGAAAGGGTCTTTAAAAATCACTGAGTCAGCTTCCCATCTCCTCCTGGAGATGCTCTCTTTGTATCCTCAGTGGGATCATCCACCATCCCATGAGGTAAGCCCTCCACCTCACTTGCCACAATGTTGCACTGTTTAGCAGGACCAGTCATTCTGGAACTCAAACCCTGATGAGGTAGCAATGACAATGGCATTCCAAACACTCTAGCTGCCTGCCAGAAGCTGACATAAATCCTCTCATGGAGGAAGATGACATTGTCCTAGGCCTTGAGTTTTCTCTATATTGTTTCATTTACAATAACCAGCATCATCAAAAGTAATCTGGCATTTAAGGAGATGGGACAACATGATCAAAAATCAAGAGAAACTACAGGCAACAGAAACAGAGCCATAGAAGATGGAAAATAAGTTATTCAAATAACGAAGTTTCAATAATCCCTTAAAATATTGAAAGAAATAAAAGACATGATTGAGAATTTTGGTATAATAAAGAATCAAAGAAAAGTTCTAGAACTAAGAGATAGAATAACTGGAATTTAGAACTTAATAATTAGCTCTAACTAAAGAAAGAATTAGTAAGTTGGAAGATAAATCAAAAGAAATTTTGCAGATGAAAATAATTATTTTAGCTATTCTAGTGAGTGTATACTGGTACTCATTATGGTTAACATTTGCATTTCCCTAATAGCTAATGACATTGAGCACCTTTTCATATGCTTATTGGCCATCTGGAGATTGTTTTAATGCAGTGCCTATTCAAAACTTCTGGGTATTTAAAAAATTAGGTTATCTGTCTTTTTTAGAAATACTAATATTTATTAGAGTTTGACAACTCTAAAAGAGTACTTTAATCTCTATGATAACCTAATAGAACAACAAAGGTGCTTATCGAGCTAACAAAGGGGAGTATAAAAATATTATAAAGTTTATAAAGGCAAGAAAGGAGAGAAAAAACAACACAGAATAATCAGGATAAATTAAAAACATACAGTAACTTAGATTGGAATGTTAGATGAAACCCCTAATATATCAGTTATAACATGAAATGTACACAGACTAAATGGTCAAACTGAAAGACAAAGATGGTATCTTTTGTCAATGGAAAAATATAACTTTTCATCCAAATAAATGATTTTCTTACAAGCATGTTTTTGATCTTTGTACATCTCTCATTGTCACTACACAGGGAGAAGCAACCTGCAAATGTGCTCTCATTTAGCTGGGAATATCTGATGATTATCGCTGATAGACTGTTTTGCTTTGCTACTAAAAAGTTATTTCATTCAGCTAGACAAATTCCCTTTCTAAAAGGAAGGTTATTGCTTCTACTTGTCAAGATCATTTAAATAATGTGTTTTTAAAATCAGATCTGACATTCTTGCAATTTCCCTTTATAGTTTCCACACCTTAGTCTATCCTTGCCTCTGGAATAGTGGTTAATGTCTCAAGTTCTGCCTGAGTTTTGAGTGCTGACACTTAGTCCAGATGTGGGACTCAGCTCAGGTTGAAGAATTCATTTCATCCCCCTGGACCTCTGTTTCCTCATCTGTAAAATGGGATAATGGTCCCTACCTCAAAGGGTCATTGAGTGGATTAAATAACCAAAAGCACACATCACACTTAATGAACACAGTAATTATTATGACTATAATGTGGTAATTTTATTAGTGCTACCCCTCCCCTTCTTGATCTGGTCATTTCCTCCCCATCTCCTGTCAAGGTTCTGTTCAGAAACTACTGGGAATTCCCTGGCAGGCCAGAGGTTAGGACTCCAGCCTTTTATTGAAGTGGGTGTAGATTCAATCCCAGGTCAGGCAACCAAGATCCCACAAGCCACACAGCCCAAAAAATAAATGAGAAACTACTCCTCCTGGCGACCCCTGCCCGGCCAATCACCCGACCTCACACACACACAAACGACAGCTCTGACCCTCACAGTCCTGTGCTGCAGACAGGGGTCTAGAGGAACATAATTCACCCACATTGGAAGCAAAAGACCCACAGGGGTGAGAAAGGGATGATATATTTTCCTTTTCCCTTGATTCAGTGCCATGGAGTCACATCTTATATGTGAGATTGTAAAGTCAAGTCACAGCTGGGTAGTCAAAGTGTCCCTTGACACGTGTTTGGTACACACACCCCGGCACCAGGTCTTGCCCACCAAAGGTGGAGACCCACAGGGCCAGGCAAAGAATGGACCAGAGGAAGGTCTACACACCAACCTGTGGGCCTTCAAGCTGCTCGCTTTTGCGGGGGCACCAGCCAACCCCAAGAAGCAACACTGGCAGAGGTAGGGAACAAGCGCCCAAATGCAGGGGCGAGAAGCCCAGGGTCCTGCTCAGCAGCAAGACCTACTTTGCTCTGTCCCCGACACCCTTCCTGTCCGGTGGCACAAGCAGGGTGGAGCTCAAGGAGAGGACAGGGAGAAGCAGAGCTGCATCCTATGAGGGGAGGGGCCCCTCCTGGGACTCAGCTAGGCGTGCGTGGGGGAGGCTACCGTGCAGATGACTGTGGGGGCCCTGCTGTGTGTCAGGCATCGAATGATCCTGAAAACACTGCGTGGATCAGATGGTCTGTTTCATCCAGTAGATTCCACTGTCCTCCCTTAAAACCAGCGGGGAGTGGATGTTTCCGGGGAGAGGTCTCTCCACCCTTTGTGCCTAGCTCATGCACAGGCTCATCCACGCGTGCGGGCCACACCGGTGGCTAAGGAAAGGGAAGAGCAAACCTGCCCACAGTGAGGTCACAGGAGCACACGTGCCCGCCTCTGAAGACGCACTTGCCTCCTGCTGCTCTGGGCACCACCTCTGCTCGGGGAACATCACGGTCAGAAACGGCCCTGGCGGCCTCTTCCACATCCAGGCATGCAGGAAAGGCACTCTGCTCAATCCGTGCGTCTGTGGTGCCCTGAGCCACCCTTGGTCAGCCATGGTACTCACTCTGGGCCCTGCCATGTCACAAGCTCTAGGCAGTTCTTTCTTAGCCCCTCTCTTACTGGAAAAGGAGGTTGCCCCATGCAGGTGTCCAGGTGCCTCCCTGAACAGGTGCCCAGGTGCCTCTGACCCCCCCAAGCAGAACCTGCAGCACCCCTACACCCTGGGTCAACAGCACAGGTGAGGCGGGGGGCCTCCCTCATGGCCAGCCCACTGGCCCAACAAGGGATCAGACTCGCCCTCCTAGAGAGTCACCCAGGCCTGGAGGGGCAGGAGTCAGATCTGCTAGTCAGCAGACCACCTGCCGTGCAGAAAATGCACTGCACCACGTGGCCAGGACATGCAGCCTCCCCTTCTCTTGGCATTAGAGCTGCCAGTAAGCAAACTAGGGTCAGGAGGGGACGTGTGAGCCCATCAGATTAACAGGATCAGAAGGAACTTTGACACACAGTGTCGGCCGAAGTGTAGAGCACCTTGAAAGTGGGCATCTAAACGCACACACCAACATTTAGACGGCACCTCGGCGCAGCAATCACACTCCTAGCTGTGTGGGCGCAGATGTTGTTGGAAACCTAGTCATACATGATTACAACCAAGAGGTTCACGGGAAAGGTTTCAGTGCATCCACGGTGCAGGCTCCAGCCTCCCCTCCCTGCCCACGCATGATGGCGAGAGAGGTCCCGTTTGGGGTAGATTGGGGCTCTCACCCAGGGTTCCAGAAATGGTGCTGGCCGACTGGTGCAGTTCCTCTACACTCGGGGTGGCGGGAGCTCCAGAACGAAGCCCCTCCGGTGGGATGGCCTGGACCTCCCAGGCTCCCCAGTCCCAAGTGGGATGATGGTTTGGCTGCAGGTACCGGTCGGGCCAGGGTAGCGGGGCACCCATAGCACCTGGCACCTCCCCAGAGAGTGAAACGTAGGAGGCGGCATTTGGAGCAAATCCTCTTGACAGAAACTTGCCCTGGGTCCAAAATCATCAGTGAAAACCCAAATGGTGTAACTCTGGCCACTCGTCAGATGGCTGTTTGTGCAGGAAACGTGCAGCGAGTGTTCACAGCAAGACTCTGTTCCCAGAGCTGCGTGCGGGTCTCCAGATTCCGGGAAAGTGACAGCTTCTCTGGAAGTGAGGTTATTTTCGAGGAAGGGAAGGGATTTATTGATTGCTAAGTACTCTGGTTTTTAAAAAATTCCAAAACCCAAAATTCCATACAGAGATCCAGGTAGAAGTTAATGGTTTTTCCCAAGTAGCATAGACAGTTGGAATAAAGCATTTGGAGGGCGCCTGGCTTCCCTGTGACTCAGTCAGGGCTGGCACTGCCACAGGCCGGGAGGAGGCCCCGAGGAGGCTGGCCGGCAGATCCCCACAGCTGCCCAGGCCCCGGCCACTGCGGCACTGGGAGGAGAAAACACCAGAGAGGGTCAGGACCCTCGGAGACCCTACTAAGACTGGGGAGCCGGCTGAGAGGTTGCATGTCAGCTCCAGAGCAAAGCAGAGCCTGGTGTGGAATTTTAGCCAAGTGGTAACTTTTTTTTAACACATTTAAAAATGAAACCTTTCTCTTGCTCCATTTCTCAGAATCGTTTTGCCATCAACAGCCTAAGCTGCCTGCCCTCTCCCCCTACCACCTCCCCTACTCAGTCCCGGTTTTCTCTAAAGTCAGTTCTCCACTGCGTTCACCCCACTCCCCAGCCCTGCGCCTGAGAGCTGGGGAAGCAGGAGTTTCATTTTTCACAGCACGAGGGCACTGAGAGTAGAGCATGTGTGGTTGGTGCAGGAAACACACCCTCCAGTGCAGACGTGCCCCTGAGCAAGGACGTGTCTCCTGGGTGTCCAGGGTCCCTCGGCTTTGTCCCGAGCAGAAGCATCTGTGCTTTTGCTGTGGTGAACCCGGGGATGCCCACAGTTAGGTGCCTAAAGTGACATGATGCCTCCTGCCCAGCGTTGGACCCATTTCCCGTGAACTGCAGTTTCTGATTCTCGAGTGGCCCTAACGAGGGAGCCCCTGAGAATGTTTAACACTTGAGTGGCCACACAGAGCACATCTGCTGCTGTTGAAGGACAACCCCATGAAGGATGAGGGCGCCAGCGACCACATGGAGGACACTGGGGCTCTGGGCTGACAGACACACTTGGTTGTAACAAATGACTTAAGCAGAGGCAGATTCAACTCTTGTCCTGCGGGACGGGTCTTGCCCAGAGTCTGTGTCCCCAGGGACTTTCTAACCCCCCACCCCCACACAGAGTGTGGCGCCCAGCGTGCAGCCGGTTCAAAGCAGGGTACTCTGTGGCCAGCTCTGCCTCAGGGCTCCATGGGGGACACACACACACGCGCAGTGTGCTCTTCACTTTTGTATGCTGAGTTGTTGCTAAGTTACCAATACATCAGGCTGAATGACATGTGACCTTTCTAGACTGACCAAGGTTCCCTGAGCCAGCTGTCAGAACCACTCTACAGGGTGGGGGCAAAGACATGGCTGAAGTTATGTTGTTGGATAACAAGAACTCTCCAGACTAATATCCATCCTTTTTATAAATATCGTGACAATTAGGTGAGTTTTTTGCTCCATGAATTTCCTTTATCTTACTCAGGAAAGTAAGGCTGGCAGTGAGGCACAGGTGGTGTGGCCTCACTCAGCCTGCCATGTGGTGTCAGCCACGGGTGGTGGAGGTGGCACAGAGGCCATGTCACCCACATGCTACGGCCCTGAGCACAGCTTGCCCAGAAGGTCTGCCCTGGACCGACCAGCTGCGCTGTGCTCTGGGTTCTGGGAGATTCGCCCTGCAGGCTTCACTCTGAAGGACGCTGGCTCAGGGATGAAACATCAGGTCTGTGCTCCAGGGATCAGTGAGTCGTGAGCACTTAGTAAAGCAATCTCCTCCTGTGTCTGACACCCACCTGCTGGCTGTGACTGCCTCGGGGACTGCAGGACTCAGACCCTGCGCATCTGCCCATGGTGTCCCCACTGCCCCATGGAGCAGAGTGCAGCACTTCCTCCCAGAGCTAGCACTTCTGCAGTGGGGCCAATTGATGCTGTTGCCTAAGTTTGGCTTCCACCCAATTAATGCCCTCCCTCCCCACTCCCCACCACCCCACTTCACTGGGCCCTTTGGTCCTGCTCTGTACTGTGACAGCATGCAGTTGAGGGCCTTGTGTGTCTGTGTGTGCTGGTGTGCCCCACACTGGACTCATGTGCACAGGGCAGTGGGGGCTAGGCCGGGTATGTGACACCCACCATGGGGACATCTACGAGTGGGGTGGGGGTATCCTGGGCCCGGAGAGCCCCCAGGGGAGCCCTGGCTGGATTCAGAGTCCTGAAATCCAGGAGAGTAAAGCAACTTCTTCTAGGGCTGGGAGGCAGGAGGGCACATGGTGAATTAGAAATGAATTCTGGATAAACCCCACTGAGGGGACAAGGAGAGCGTTCCCCAGCATCACAGAGCACGTTAACTGTCAGTTAGGCCAAGAATCCAGCTCCATCAAAAAAATTAAATTACAATTTCCACATGATCCAGCATTTCATTTCAAGGTACACACCCAAAAGAACTGAAAGCAGGGTGTCAAAGAGAGGTTTGAACACCCCTGTTCACAGCAGCATTATTCATAATAGCCAAGAGGTGGAAGAAGTCAAGTGTCCATTGATGGGTGATGATAAATTGTGGTCCATCCATGCAGTGGAATATTATTCAGCTTCAAAAAGGAAGGAAATCCTGACACATGTTACAACATGGACAAACCTTGACATTATGCTTAAATGAAACAAGCCAGTCTTACAGGACAAATCCTGTAGGATTCCACTTATATAAACAAATTCAGAGAGACTGAGAGTAGCTTCTGCAGCTGGGGGAGGGGGCCGTGAGTGTGTGTTTACTGGGGAACAGAGCACCATTTTGGGAAGATGACAAAGTTCTGTGGATGGTGGTGGTGGTGGGTGCACAACAAGGTGAATGTATCTGATGCCTCAGGCAAATTTTATGGTGTGTGTATTTTACTACAGTAAAAATGAAAACATAAATAAACCAAGAGCCCAGACAGAGGCCTCCCACCACAGCCGGGCTCATCGGCCTCTCCCGAGGACTTCAGGTTCCAAACCCGGAACCCACAGCTCCCACACAGGCCCCACCCTGCTGTCATGAACCTGCTCACATGGGGAGCTGGGCGGAATTTCTGCTGTGTGGTCAGAGGACCACCTATAGCAGAGTTGTCTGGGGGCCGATTTACAATGCAGATTCCTGGGCACTGTTCCAGGCTCTGAATAGATCTCAGGGTAAGAGGGGTGCAATTACTTATATTTTAGGTTATTGTGGCCACATGGACATGAAAACAGCAAAGAAGGCAGGTCAGTCCTTCACCCAGAGGCCGTGGATCGTGCTTCCGAACATTGATTCACAAACCAAAACACAGCAGAAAGCTCCAATTGAATTTCAGAGAGGAAAGCCGCTTGAAATTGATTTTCACAAGTATTTTTTATAATATTTCATGCCCCCAGATCTCCACACTGTAACAAGCTGTATAAAAAAGTGTTAGTCTAGAGGTGACCCACAAATAGCCACGAATCCAGAGAATTTACAGAAGCATGGAGTTTGACAAGAGGGACCAATAAACCTTGCCTTCACACTTGCTGGGAGGCTGCCCAGGCAGCCGGTGCAAAGCTGGGGTCGGCGAAGACCCTGAGAATCCTGGTCCCTGGGGGGCCCATGTGCTGCCCCCCAGGCTCCAATGGTGGCCCTGAGCCCCAGCTCCTCCCCAGGGAGCTTGCTGCCAGGTTGTGAGGAGTTGTGATCTGCCTGATCAGGAATGAGCTGACCTGGCATCTGCCGGGAGGAGGAGGAAAAGGTAGGTGAACAGCTGAGAGGTGGTCAGCCAATGCAACCAGCCTCGAGGGCCATGGCCAGGCCTGTGGATGCCAGCCAAGCAGACAGCTGACCAAGGACAGAGTCTCCCACCCAGAACCCAAAGCCCAGAAGGGAGCAAGCAGGCCCTGGGGTCCAAACCCTGGGGGGGCAGGGCAGGGCAGGTGGTGGGCGGCAATGAGGCCAGAACTAGGACCAGACTCAGAGGAA
Organism: Dama dama; assembly: GCF_033118175.1. Classification (NCBI taxonomy): domain Eukaryota; kingdom Metazoa; phylum Chordata; class Mammalia; order Artiodactyla; family Cervidae; genus Dama; species Dama dama. The sequence continues at coordinate 19,548,351 of NC_083684.1, read as the reverse complement.
ATGCAGGAGGGCCCCGAGCCTCCCAACACCAGGCCGGGTGGGTGGGCCTGCTGGGGGCAGGGAGTGCAGTCACAGGCCCAAGTCCTGCTTCAGGAGCCGTCCTCCTGGGAGAGGAGGGTGCCAAGGCCAGCCCACTGTGCTGCTCTGTGGGCTCCCTAGGGGACCCAGAGGGGAGGACTTGGGAGCAACTGTGGCCCCTTCCCTCATCTTGAAGATGAGACTGCAGCTGGAGCCCCCTGCCCTCAGGCCTCTCTCAGGGCTTCAACACAGCAACACAGACCCAGAAGACTGCAGGTGACTGTGCAGAGGGGCATAAGTAGCACGTGACCACAGAGGTCAGAAGGCAAAAGAAGCCAGGCTCTCCTGCAGCGTGTTATTTTGGGAAGAGTGCTTGGGATTTGCCTCCACACAGACTGATGGGGGAGTGGGGAAGTGGGCTCTGAGGGAGTGAGGGGAGTGAGCTCTGAGGGAGTGATGGGAGGGGGCTCTGAGGGAGTGAGGGGAGTGGGCTCTGAGGGAGTGAGGGGAGTGGGCTCTGAGGGAGTGAGGGGAGTGGGCTCTGAGGGAGTGGGGGGGTGGGCTCTGAGGGAGTGAGGGGAGTGGGCTCTGAGGGGAGTGAGGGTGGGTGGGCTCTGAGGGAGTGAGGGGAGTGGGCTCTGAGGGAGTGGGGGGGTGGGCTCTGAGGGAGTGAGGGGAGTGGGCTCTGAGGGGAGTGAAGGTGGGTGGGCTCTGAGGGAGTGAGGGGAGTGGGCTCTGAGGGAGTGAGGGGAGTGGGCTCTGAGGGAGTGAGGGGGAGTGGGCTCTGAGGGGAGTGAGGGGAGTGGGCTCTTAGGGGAGTGAGGTGGGGTAGGCTCTGAGGGAAGTGAGGGGAGTGGGCTCTGAAGGGAGTGAGGTGGGGTAGGCTCTGAGGGAGTGAGGGGGGTGGCCTCTGAGGGAGTGAGGGGGGGTGGGCTCTGAGGGAGTGAGGGGGGTGGCCTCTGAGGGGAGTGAGGTGGGGTAGGCTCTGAGGGAGTGAGGGGAGTGGGCTTTGAGGGGAGTGAGAGGAGTGGGCTCTGAGGGGAGTGAAGGGGTGGGCTCTGAGGGGAGTGAGGGGAGTGGGCTCTGAGGGGAGTGAGGTAGGGTAGGCTCTGAGGGGAGTGAGGGGAGTGGGCTCTGAGGGAAGTGTGAGGGGGAGTGGGCTCTGAGGGAGTGAGGGGAGTGGGCTCTGAGGGGAGTGAGGTGGGGTAGGCTCTGAGGGAAGTGAGGGGAGTGGGCTCTGAGGGGAGTGTGAGGAGGAGTGGGCTCTGAGGGGAGTGTGAGCGGGAGTGGGCTCTGAGGGAGTGAGGAGAGTGGGCTCTGAGGGGAGTGTGAGGGGGAGCGGGCTCTGAGGGGAGGGAGCGGGGGCGGGCTCTGAGGGGAGGGAGGGGAGTGGGCTCTGAGGGAGTGAGGGGAGTGGGCTCTGAGGGAGTGAGGGGAGTGGGCTCTGAGGGGAGTGAGGTGGGGTAGGCTCTGAGGGAAGTGAGGGGAGTGGGCTCTGAGGGGAGTGAGGTAGGGTAGGCTCTGAGGGGAGTGAGGGGGTGGGCTCTGAGGGGAGGGTGAGGGGGAGTGGGCTCTGAGGGGAGTGAGGGGAGTGGGCTCTGAGGGAGTGAGGGGTGTAAGCTCTGAGGGAGTGAGGGGAGTGGGCTCTGAGGGCAGTGAGGTGGGTAGGCTCTGAGCCAGTGTGAGGGGTACATGCAGAGCAGAGCAGTGAGTGTATGCGTTGTGAGTTCAAGTTTGAAACTTCCCCAATCACTGCTCCCTAAGTGCAACCAGTGATCAGCTTGATCAGTTTGACTGCACCAACAGGCCACTCCCCTGCAATGTGACTCACTGTTCCCCTAGGGGCTCAGGTCACTTAAGGTTTAAAAATTTTTTTTCTTTAATCTTTAAAAAGGCAACAGTGGCATTTCACCAAAGCCAGAGATGACAGGTTCTAGCCTGGAATTTAAGGTCACCGACAGAAAACCACGTGAAGACTGCTGCCAAGTCCAGTGTGGGGACTCCTGCTTTCGTCATCTCAACTCTGTCTCCCCATCAGCAGGAGTAGCTTTGCTGGGCCACACAGGTGCACACATGAAGCTCAGAGCTTAGAGTCTGGGCTCAGAGGCAAAAATTAACCCACCACACTGCTGCATCTGTGACCTCGAAAGCAGGTCGGAAAATGTACAAGATGGGATGTGAAACATAATGGATAAATGGTCAGAGTAGAGGAGGGGAAGACAGAGGTTTAATCCCCCTCATCAGAGCCAAGGCAGCTGGACTCAACATGTGCTATCCTTTATCTTCTCGCTGCCTTCCCAGGACCTCAGAGAGCTAGATGACACCAAGTAAATACTTAGTCACATTTTAGTCTATTTATGGCAATACTGTGCCTGGTTATCAAAGTTACTCACAGCCCCATTAACAGACAGACACAGCTGCAGCTGGTAGCACAAGGCAGTTCCTCAGGGGTGACCCATCCTAGACCACCTCAGAGAGCACCCAGGCTGTACACTCAGGGGTCCAGCCTCCCCTACACAGGAGGTGCAAGCCCAGGTGCACGGCCTGAGCCCTATGGTCCAGACTGTGGATCATCCACCCCTTGCCTTCTTCCAAATACCACCAGAAGGTGTTCGGAATCCTTTCTGGGAGCACAGAGTTTTCATTCCATAATCAGAAACCAAACATAAAATGAGAATCCACCCACAGAAAGCAACACCTTGGCTTAACTTCAAACTAAAGTGTAAATGACTGGTAGCAGACTCCTCACAGATCAACAAAGTCTGGGCTTCTCTTTCTAGTAAAGCCTTCAGGGCCTCTTCCAACCCTTCCCTGCTCTGTTCTTCACTTTGCACTTTGAGTTGAACTGCTCCTGCCTCCTGCCTCCCCAGTTTGCCTCTGCACCCCCATATGTACCCCCTCAGCTTCCCTCTGCTTCTCCTCTGCTCCCTCCTACCCCATCTCCGCCATCTCCCTTCTGCTGGATGCAATCAGCTCTCCATGCCTCTCCCCAAATACACTGGTTCTTCTTGGAACCCTCTGCTGCTTCTCCCATGCCTGGCACATGGCTGGCTCCTGGTAAATGTCTGCAAGGGAAAGAAGGGAGGCAGGCAAGGCGGGAGGCCCAGGGCCAGATGCTATCGGAGGCTTCAGGAAGAGTCAGACAGCTAACACACAAAGAAACAGCAGCACCCTTGCTCTGGCTAAGGATCCAGACTGTCTCACTGACCCCAAACTGTGCATAAGCAGGGCCGGGACCATGAGCTAGCACAGGCGTCACAGCTCAGGGACGGCCCTGGGCCGTCAGTGTGAGCACCGCCTGGGGGATACGTGGGCTGTGGGGATAGCCCTCACGCTCCTGGCCGGCTCTCTGCCCCCCTCCCCTCCCAGCTCTTGGCAACTTGGCAGGGCAGGCATATCCGCTGGGATTTATTTGCATCCACTTTGGAACAAATGGATTTCTTCCATATTTATATCATAGAATAAACAGAGATTTTCCTGATCAAAGGTTGCCCAAGCCTGGAGACGATTACTAGGAGTGTTTTCCCAAATGAGTCACGCCTTGCATTCAGGACACTGGCTCTGTCTGTGCCCAGCACGTGATCCAGCTCAGTGACCATCAGGATATTCCAGAAAGGAACAAGGCTTCACACCCTCCAGGGTACACACTGCCCACTTGAAAAACAAATGGAGCACCCAGCTGATGGAGTCAGAGCAAGCACCCCTGACACTACCATGCATGCCCCCCCCCCCCAACACAGCCAGTATCCTCTCCAGGCAGCCCATGAGGTGAACAGGGGTGGAGGCCTGGCCTGGTGACACCTGCCGGGTCACATGACCTCAAGTAGGGGAGAAGATTCAAAGCCACAGCACACAACAGCCCTGCTCTGGGTCACAGGGAGAACAGTGAAGCTGGTTTACAGAAATGTTCTGGGGTTGCACTTCCATCAATAACGAAGGGGCGAGCACAGAGTCAGTGCCTTGTGATGTGGGGGTTGGGGCAGAAGGGAGGAGAGGAAGAGGGGCCTGGAAACCCGACCTCCATTCAGATGGGGAACTGCCTTTAGCAGCCAGGAACAGGATGGAATCTGGCCATTCCCAAGCCATTTCCCAGAACATCCCAGGAGCAGGGAGCCGTGAGGGGATGGCCCGGGAGGCTGAGTTGCTGACATCTGCCAGGACAGCTGGCCGACTGGCCAGGGTGTCCCTCAGTTCTGATGGACACGGCTTTCCCCCAACCCTTGACGGTGCCCCCAGCCCTGCCCCCGCCTGGGTCTCTGACTCCTGATGACAGATTCCTCATCATTTTCTGAGAAGCAGCCTTCAGGCCCATTTGTATTTCTTCTTCTGGAAACTGTTCAGATCCTTGGCCCTTTATTTCTGCATAATCTATAAAAGTTTTGATCTGAATATATACATCAGGTATCTGTGCAACAGACTTGACCTGAATATCTATGTCTGTATAATCATCCTGGTGCTGCTGTAACAAATTCACCAAACATATTAAGATAACAGGAGCTCTTTTTCTCATGGTTCTGAAGGGCAGACATCTGAAACAGGTCTCATTGGCTGAACTCATGGTGTCGCAGGGCTGGTTCCCTCTGGAGGCTCCACAGGAGAATCCATCTCCTACCATGTCCAGCTTCTAGAGGCACCAGATCCCTCGGTTCGGGGCTCAGCCTGACCTTCACTTCCATGGTCACATCTCCTTCTCTGACTCCGACCTTCCTGCCTCCCTCCTGTAAGGAACTTATGATGACATTGGTCCACCCTTTCCAGGAAAAGCTCATCTAAGGAGCCTTAACTTCATCACATGTCCAAGTCCCTTTGGCAAGGAGGTGTCCCAGGCATTCAAACGCAGGCATCTCTGGGGGGCAGGGCTACCTTCTCCTCATGCAGTACTGCCTCCTAGCCTGACGCATGTCTTGCAACTTCTGCCTTCATGTCTTTGCTACACAACAGCTTAATTTTTTACACCACTGGATGTGTTCATCTTGTCCTTTATGGACTTGGAATTTGGGGCAGTAAGCCTTTCCTACAGTAGAATTATGAATATATTATATTTTTCTTCTATAGATTTTATATTTTGTTTTGATATTTTTGCCATTTAAACCACACAGGCTTTATTTTGCACATGAGGTAAGGTTCCAACGTTATTTTTTTCCAAAAGGTGAATTAATTGTACTATCAATATTTTTGAATGATCTTTTCCTCTGCTTGAAGTGTTTCCAAATTCCTAACTTCTCATTTAAAGGGCCACATGTTAGACTCTATTTTCTACATCCATTTACCTGTCTCTGCACCATGCTTTTGAAGTACCCTTGCTTTGGAGTATATTTTTTTTAATCTTTAACTTTATACTGGAGTAGAGCTGCTTAACAGCGTTGTGACAGTCTCAGGTGGACAGCAATGGGACTCAGCCATACAAACACATGTATCCATTCTCTCCCAAACTCCCCTCCCATCCAGGATGCCACATAACATTGAGCAGAGTTCCCTGTGCTATACAGCAAGTCCTTGTTGGTTATCCATTTTAAATATAGCAGTGTGCACATGTTCATTCTAAACTCTCTAACTATCCCGTCCCCTCTGGCAACCACAAGCTCGTTCTCTAAGTCTCTCAGTCTGTTTCTGTTTCTGTTTTGTAGATAAGTTCATTTATATCATTTCTTTTTAGATTCCACATATAAGGGGTGTCATATGCTATTTCTCCTTCTCTGTCTGGTTTACTTCACTCAATGTGACAATCTCTAGGTTCATCCATGTTGCTGCAAATGGCATTATTTCCTTCTTTTTTAATGGCTGGGTAATATTCCACTGTGTATACATGTACACATCTTTATCCATTCCTCTGTAGCTGGACATCTAGGTCGCTTCCATGCTTTAGCTACTCTAAACAGTGCTGCAATGAACACTGGGTGCATGTATCCCTTCAGGCCATGACTTGCTCTGGATATGTGCCCAGGAGTGGGATTGCGGGATCATATGGTAGCTCTATTCTTAGTTTTTTAAGGAAACTCCATACTGTTCTCCATAATGGCTCCACCAATTTACACTCCCACCAACAGTGTAGGAGGGCTGGGGTTATTTTAATAACTGGGAAGGCAAGGTTTTTTCCCTGACTTTTCCCCCAGTATCTTCTAATGCCTCTCTCATACCCCATTCACCACTTGTAAATCCCAGGAGCTGTCACTGGACTTCCCCACTCCAGCTCTGTTTTCTAAATGGTTCTGTCCCCTCCTCCACATCTGTTTCTCTCATTTGTATCCTTAGATCCTTCCTTCTCACTGACTTTGCTAGAGTTTTTTCTGTGTAACCTACCCAGTGAGTTCATTTATTTTAAAGGCTACATTTTTTCATTTAAATAAGATCCTCATGTTCAATTCCAAATCCATTTCTCCTGTTCTGGTCTTTCATTCTAACTCCTCCCTTTATATTTCATAATTTTAAGTAAACATATTTATTTCATTTTTTTCATATTTATTTCATTTATTTCATTTCTGTTATTTCTAGTTGACAGAGTGCTAACCCTAGGTTGGTTGGTTATTCCTCAGGAGAGTTCATTTCCTAATGTGGTTTTTCCACTATGTGCTCATCTTGGGCTTAAGTTGTCTTTTTTCTGGGGGTGTCTGGAGACCCTGCATTCACTAGCTCCCTGGCCTCCATTTTACCCAAAGTCTCATCTGCTTGACTCTGTGCCATGGAAATACTCTAAACACAGTTACCAGGCCCACGGGTGGTAAGGTTTGAGCTCATTTTGGGGGGCAAACTTCCTGTTCTATTCAAATCCCTGGGCATAAAGGGAGCTTCTTCCTCACTGGGAACTCCACTTGTCTGTTATAAAGTATTAAACAATGGTTAAGTTTTATATTGCCACAAAGGTCCGTCTGGTCAAGGCTATGGTTTTTCCAGTGGTCATGTATGGATGTGAGAGTTGGACTATGAAGAAAGCTGAGCGCCAAAAAATTGATGCTTTTGAACTGTGGTGTTGGAGAAGACTCTTGAGAGTCCCTTGGACTGCAAGGAGATCCAACCAGTCCATCCTAAAGGAGATCAGTCCTGGGTGTTCATTGGAAGGACTGATGCTGAAGCTGAAACTCCAGTACTTTGGCCACCTCATGCGAAGAGTTGACTCATTGGAAAAGACCCTGATCCTGGGAGGGATTGGGGGCAGGAGGAGAAGGGGACAACAGAGGATGAGATGGCTGGATGGCATCACTGACTCAATGGGCATAGGTCTGGGTAGACTCCGGGAGTTGGTGATGGACAGGGAGGCCTGGCGTGCTGGCATCTGGCATGGGGTCGCAAAGAGTCGGACACGTCGGAGCGACTGAACTGACTGACTGACTGAAGTTTTATATATCTCGCTCCACACCAAACTAATAAAAGTTGAGAAAAATTTTATAGACATAATTCAACAAAAATCAACTTCTGAATATGAGTTCAAATATGTGAAGACAATTATAGGCCTATGTTCTCTGACTCTCAACAGTGTTTAACAGTTCCACCTTCTAATCTGTGTGAACTGTTTCTCTCCAGCACTGAACTTGTGTAAAAGGGTGTTGGCAGCTCTGGTCACATTTTTCCTCATGTCCCCAGGCCAAGGGCAAAGTTTTCAATCCTCAACTCCTTTGAGCTTCATGGGAGGGCTCCATCGTTTACCCCAGCAACCCTACAACACATGTGGCTGTAGGTGCGCGGGTTGTGGGCATCCTGATTACCAGGGACATGCAGACCTGCACCAAGGGAGCCTGACCCTGTGCCCTGGCAAGGTGGTGCCACGCTGTGCAGGGAGCTCCTGTCAACAGCAGGCCCTGGGGTGGCTTCGGGGTGGGCCCTCCCAGCTCCACACCACCTGGGGTGAACTCTCTGGGGGCGTCACTGTCACAACCAGACCCGACTCAAATTCTTCTAGCCAGATGCCATCGGAATGGGCTGGAACCCCAGAGTGGCTGGCAAGCAGAGGTGCCGGGGAAATTCCTTAGCAGATATGGACAGGATAAGGAGGCTTTGGGAGGTGAAAGAGGGGGAGAAATGGGGACGCTGCCCAGGAGCCCTGCCCTGAGGAATGCCCATGGCCCCTGCCCCAGCCAGCTGACTTCCACCTCCCATGGGGGCAGGGAGTCCTGACCACCTGCACCTCCTTGAAGCCATATCAGCCTAGCAGTCATCAGGCCTGACCCCCAGAGCAGAGGCGTGGGGGACCCCTGGGTCAGCAGAATGGAAGCTGGGGCAGCAAGCTTTGTAGTAATTACTTGGATTCCTGTCTGAATGTTAAGTAGATCCTAAGGCATTAATAAGATGTTTACACAAGGATGGATAAATAAAGATGCTCACTGCCACGTGGTTGGTAGTAGGAAAAAACCCAAACTATCTAAACCCATCAATTAGAGATTTATTAAATAAACGCTGATGCACTCAAGCAGATCTCATGTTTCTTCTTCACTCTGTACCCCAAGCCCACCCAGCACAGAAGAGCAACCTCCCTCCATCAAGGTTTGCTTAGACAAGGAACACAGAGGGAGGTGCCCTCCTTCAACACCACCACCTCCCAGATCCCCAGGAGCCCTGGGCTGAAACGACCATGGGCTTTCTCCCCAGGGAGCCCACTGTGCCCGTTGCCTCATAAACCCCCATCCACCCCAGGGCACCTCTGTCCACCGGGTGTCTGCTTTGCAGGGGCCCTGCAGACCTGCTGACGACGTGTCTTAATTCACTTAATCCTCCCTTGCTGAGCCGCCAGGCACCTTCCAACATCACTTACAGAGGACCAGGACACCAGTGAGTCTCTGTTCCAGCCACTTTCATTTGTCCTGAAATTTGAATCCACTTCTTGCAAGATAAAGGTTTGTCACCAGCAAGAACATCCAAAGGAAGGAGGTATGGATGCTTTAAACTATTCCAAAAATGCTTTGATAAGTGGCAGTGCAGCTTGGGTGGGTGAGCATGCGGAATCCAGGCTGACTCATTGCCATCCTGGGTCGTGTGAGTCCTGATGAGTTTGTGACACTGGGCAGGCACAGCTTAGGTGGCCTGGATGTGATCCCAGCTCCCGGCACAGAGACGTCACGGAGCTCAGCACACAGCAGACCTGGGGGTGGCGGGTGTTAGCTGAGCCTACCGGCCCTGGTGCAGAGCATCAGAACCCACCATCCAGAGCCCTGCCCTTTGGTTCACATTTATAGCCAGGAAGGGAGCTGAGCAGGGCAGAGAAGTGACTGCTGGGAACAAACAACTGTGAACTTGGTGACTTAGAGCCACACAAGTTGACCTTAAGTCGGGGGGTCCTAAGTCAGACCCAGGCCTCACAGGGCTCTGGTGAGGGGCTGGGGGACAGTTCCCTCTGGAGGTTCTGGGGAGAGGGGCTGGGGGAGTCTGTGCTCCTGCCCCTTCAGCTTCGAGAGGCTCAGTGCCCCTCCCTCCATCCTCACAGCAGCAGCACACAGGCCCCCAGCCTCTCTGACCTCACCCCTGCCCCTGTGACCACCTCTCCCCTGCTCTCAGACCTCCTGCCTCCCCCTTGTAAGGGCCTGTGATGACACAGACCCAGCTGGATACTCTACCTCAAGGCCCTTAACCTAGTCACACCTGCAAAGATCCCATCACATATCCACGAATGCCGGGGGTCTGGATGTGGACATCCTTGGGGTCTGCTACCCCGCCAACCACCAAGGCAGTACCTCTGGAACCCTTACTCTGTGTGGAGTGCAGGTCGGCTGAGCACTGGTGAAGAAATGATTGAGAGGCGGCAGCTGCTGTGGCCGGGGAGGCCCGCGGTCAGGGAGAGGGGAGCACGGAGGGACCTCGGGTCCCCAAGAGCCTCCCAGTTCTGAGCTGGAATGGCAGGCAGGCCGTGTCCTGTGACATTACTGCAAGGGAGCGCGAGCCAGCTGAAGTCATCGGCAAGGCCGTGCTGTGGAGGGTAATTTCCAAAACATGTGGCCGAGAGTGATTGTGAAGCATCGGAACTCCGGGCCACGATGCAAAGCAGATGGAGAGGCTGGACGTGTTCTCCCAGCTGACCGGGCCCTGCAGGGCTGAGGTCAAGCACCACTGTCCTCAGCTCCCCTGAAGATGGACAGGAGCCGGGTGGGCACCGTGTCCTGCCTGGCCCAGATGTGCCGTGTGTGGGCAGCTGGGGACCCCCAGCCACCCATGAGGAAGGGACCCACCCCCAGGAGGTCACAGAAGTGAATCCTGACCTTGGCTGTGTCCAAGGGCAGCACATGTGCCCGTCAGCAGCAGACAGGGCAACAGCTGAGCCCTGTTCCACGCATCCCTCCTGAATGGGGTGTCCACCAAGATGCCCACTGGACACAGCTCTGCGTTCCTAGTCCACTTTCTCCCACCCTGCCAGCCACATCTGCACCCAGCACCGGCGCCCTGCCAGCCACGTCGAGCCTCGCCAGCTTCATCTCCCAGCATCTGCACAACACTCGCACAGGAGGGGTCTGTGGTGTGATCCGTGGAAATGTGGAAACGTGAAACCACACTTCCTTCCTTGCCCGAGGGCCAGAAGACCCAGGAAGGGTGGTTAGGGAAAGCCTGCCCCCGAAGGGGAGGTCTGGGGGCACTAACTGGCCCCCATCTGCCTCTGGACGGGTCACTGGCTTAGCAGACACTCCAAGCCTTTGTTTTGTTTTGCCTTCTTTTGTTTTGCTTTTCATTTTTTCAACAGTCTCTGGCTGAGAAAAGTGGTCATTTTTAAATTTATTCAACAGTGTAGGATGACGTGTGTCAACTTTTCACTTTACAAAGACTCAACCCAGGATGACCCAGACAGCTCCCCAGCAAGCCCTGTTGCAACGCCTGTTGTGAAAATACAAATTTGTTCAACTCAATTGATGTATTAGGGAACAGTCTGAATATAAGACAAATTGCTTGTCTTCTCATGTGTAATTTCATCCGCCAAGAAACACTGGGGAACTCAGATACGTCACTGAACAGAGCTGCACACACCCTAAGCCTAGGGCCCCTCATTAGGCACACCCACTCCCACCCCAACCAGACCCATCCGGCCCCTCTAGGACCCCCTTCCACTCATGTCGCCTGCAAACTCTTGCCTTTGTCACATGCAGGGTCACCATGTGGGAACGTGTTCACCCACTGAACCCAGGAAACGGTGCCCTTTTATTGGGCTTCCATCCTTACTTGTCATTGATAGAGTTTTAAGGGCTGTGTCCCCAGTGCCAGCTTTCCCACAAACCCTCTGGTTTTCACTGTGTGATTTTACAGGATGCGTTGATTTTTAGGAATGCACACCATTATATTACAGCAGAATCATCCATGTTACATGTGATGTGCGGTTTTTCCAAAGAACACCTTTGCCTACTGTAGATTTGGATCACATATGACTGCCACAAGGCAAGGATTGGACTGTGGCGAGTTTCAGAGCATGAACTCCTTATCCCATGTTTGTAACAGTCCTTTAAAATCAGACGGACAACTGTTTTTCACTAAAGAGAAAGCTACAAAAATGTCCTTCTGCAGCACAACAGGATTTTGAGTACATGAATTCAGCTACCAAATTGATAACTTTTTCAAACCAAAGAACTTAAGGCTTCCCTCAGAGTACTTCAGTGGCTGGTTAAGCAAACCTTTCAACTGAACAAAATTTACTACTCAACATCTGAGTGCTAAGCACTGGCCATTAAACCAAGCAAGGCACTAGACTGAGCACCAGGAGCTTGATAAGCTGCTATAACACAACACGGCACACTCAACAGTAAATTCAGGTCAGAGGATGAGCCCACCTTCCCTGCTGAGTCACAGGCTCACAGCTCAGCACAGGAACACACTAGAGAGAGCAGCCGCAGGTCAGTGGGGGGCCCTCTCCCCACCAGTCGCTGCCCACAGCTCTGACAAGGCAGCTTGAGGCTAAGCCCATCGTTTAAGTCAAGGGCTCCTAGGCTCAGAGAGGGCTGGTGACTTGCAAAATGCGCCCAGCAAGTGGAGGCATCTCTTGCTCCCAAGGAGGTCTCCTTGGAAGGAGTGCCAGTGCCTCTGGATCATTGGGGATTTCATACTCTAGTGCTTTATTACAAATTGTTTGTATTAACTCATGTTACTCATTGTTAACCATTTAGATGACAGATGTGAGCACACTGCCAGTTTTAGGAGCAAAGGTATGTGTGTCACTTACTCATCTTGGTGCAAGGCCTCCAGTAAAGAGAGGTGCTCCCTCCACTCTTTACTCCAGTACCTTGTGACCCTGACTGAAGCCTGAGCTTGGTCAGAGCGCAGTGATGCCCTGACATCATCAGCTTGCCGGCCTCCCCTGTGCCCCCAGCTCCCTGCCCTCACCCATATTTCCCTGCAGCCTGGGTGAGCAGAGCTGGGACAGTCAGGGAAATGGGGTGGCAGAGGCCTCTCACAGGCCCTGGTGTGGGTTCTGACTCGTTCCTGGGCATTCTGCCCAGCCCTCTGGAGCTGGCAGGGCTTCCCAGCTGGCACTAGTGGTAAAGAACCTGCTTAGCAAAGCAAGAGACATGAGAGACGTGGGTCCGATCCCTGGGTGGGGAAGACCCCCTGGTGGAGGGCATGGCAACCCACTTCAGTATTCTTGCCTGGAGAATCCCATGGACAGAGGAGCCTAGCGGGCTCCATAGGGTAAAAGAGTTGGACACGACTGAAGTGACTTAGCAGCAGCTTAGGAGTAAGCATTGCTTCAAGTAACGAAGTTTTCCACCTAAATACAATTTTGATTGTCCCCAAATATCTTATTCGTCTCAAGTACAGAATCCAAATCAAAAGGAGACCCACCCTCACCCACAGCCTGAATCCATCTGGCATTCTCAATACACACAGAAACTTGGTTGTGGGGGACAGGGTGACCCCAAGGCCTCTCCCACTTGTTGCCTAGCACGTACTATTTTACATGCTTCAGTCTTTCTAATCTTAATGCACAATTATTGTCATGTCTGAATACCCCTGGACTATATATCTCACTTCTATCTTTAGTTGTAAGCTTAAATACAAATATTGAGAAATCAACTTGATGTGAAAAAATCAGAATCAACTGACTAAATAGAAAGCAACCAGAAAAAAAAAAAAAAAAAGACACCGAAAACAGGTGAAACAATTACATTCTAACTGGATCCAGAGATCCTCATGGATTCATCACTGAAGTCTACTAGAAATTCAAGGAAAAAAATAACATCAAAATCATACAAACTCATTCAGAAAATACAGAGAAAGGGAATGTTCTCTTATGAGGCCTGTTACTCTGACACCAAAACCCGATGAAGACCCCTCATGAGCAGACACAAAATTCCTTAGCAAAATATAAGCAAACCATTTCCAGAGATGTAAGAAAATAATAGCACATTATTACCGAGTGGGATTCATCCCAGGAATGCAAGGCTCGTTGAACATTTTAAAAATCAATCAACAAATTTCCGCATTTCAGGCAGAAAAAAAGAGACAATGAGATCCTCTCAAAAGATGCAGTGAAAGCTTTGGACAAAACTGAGTAACTGGTTATGATAAAAACTCCAAGTCAATCAGAGATATAATAGAACCTCTTCAGTCCAATAAAGGGCATCTATGAAAAATCCAGAGAACACACAGGCCCTAACGATTAGATATTGGACTTTCCCCACTAATGTGAGGTACAAGGCAAGAATGTCCACTTGTCTCAATTTTACTTTAATGCTGGAGGTCCAGGCCAGAGCAGAAAGGAAGAAACAGACAACACAGGAACACAGGTCAGAAAGGAAGAAGTAAAACTTCTATTCTCATAAACAACAAGGTCCTACTGTAGAGAACAGAGAACTTTATTCAATATCCTGTGATAAACCATAACATAAACAAATATAAAAAGAATATATATGTGTAACTAAACCACTTTGCTGTATAGCAGAAGTTAACACAACATTGCACATCACCTACACTTCAATTAAAAAAAAATACAAACCTTCTATTCTGAAGCAATGTGAATGTCTACCTAGACAACCCCAAGGAATTAAAAGAAAAAAGTGACTAGAACAAGAACTGAGCTGGGTGTCAGGATAAAGGTCAATACTGAATATCAATCACGTTCCTCTGTATAAGGTCTGTATAAGCACAACTGATTGGAAATTGATGAAAAAACTTAAATATCACTCACAATTGAATCGTAAAATGTTTAGAGAAACATTTAACTGTGTGCTAGACCTGACAATGAGAACGACAAAGCACTATTGAGAGAAGTTACAGGAGACCTAAGCATTATAAAAGAAGCAGCAGACTATGTTCATGAATTGGAAAAGTCAATACAGGAAGATGGCAACTCTTCCCAAACTGGTCCATAGATTCAACCCAATCCCAGACAAGGACAAGCAGATTGTTTTTGCAGAAACTGACAGGCCAATTCTAAAATTTACATGGAAATACAAAGGATCTGTAATAGCCAAAATAACTTTGAAAACGAAGAACAAATTTAGAAGATGGTATTTAAGGCATACTATGAAGCCGAAATAATCAGGACAGTGTTAGTGTGAAAACAGATATCCAGGTCAAAGGGAGAGACTCAGAAATAGACTCAAAGGTAAGCAGTTGATTCATGCTCAAAAAGGCACCAAAGTAATCTGTAGGGTGGGGGTGGGGAAAATAGTCCTTTCACCATCACTGCTGACACAAATACATATCCATATGAAAATATATGAATCTCAATCTTTACTTCAGACCATATACAGAGATTATCTTGAAATGGATCACAAATCTAAATATAAAAGCTAAATTAATAAAAAATTTGGAAGAAAACATAAGAAAAATTATTCATGACCTTGGGATAGACAAACAGTCCTTGGAGAGGACACAAAAAGGCATGAACCATAACAAAAATTGATAAATTAACCATCATAAACTTCTGTTCTTCAAAAGATATTATGAAGAAAATGAAAAAGCAGGGCCAAGACTGGGAGAAAAATATTCACAAAACACATATCTCATCAAGGATTTGTGTCCAGACTACACATAAAAGCTCTCAAAACTCATTAATAAGAAGAAAAATACCCCAATAAAAAATAAGTAAAAGATTAAAGTAGACACTTCATCAAAGATTGCAGATAAGTACATGAAAAAAATGCTCAAAATTATTAGTCACTAGGAAAATGAAAATTAAAACCATAATGTGTACCACTATACCCTTATTAAAATGCCTAAAAAAATGTTTAAAATGTCTGACAGTACCAAGTGCTGATGAGGATGGGGGGCAATGAGGCACCCAGGTGATACTGTGAGGGGTGCCCTCCCCAGGCTCATACAGGCCTGGCCGACAGGGACCCCAGGAGTGGGCTCACTCGCCTCAGCTTGCTCCCAGCTCTGACCCCCAATCTTGGGCACCTTCCTGGTTGGAGAGCACAGCAGGCAGCCACGTTGGAAAACACCTCAGCAGCTGCTTATAAAGTTAAGCCTACACTTGGACGGGCTTCCCCGGTGGCTCAGATAATAGAGAGTCCGCCTGCCAATACAGGAGACTTGGGTTTGATCCCTGGGTTGGGAAGATCCCCTGGAGAAGGGCATGGCAACCCACTCCACTATTCTTGCCTGGAGAATCCCATGGACAGAGAAGCTTGGCAGTCTACAGTCCATGGGGTCGCAGAGAGTCGGACACGACTAAGTGACTAACACCTCAGCTTACACTTGTCTAAGACCCAGCAATTCCATTCCTAAGTGCTCACCCAAAAGATGAAAATGACAAGTGCACACAGGGGCTTGTACACGGAGGTTCACAGGAGCTTTATTCATCACTGCCCCAAAGAACAGCAAAAAACCCAAATGTCCATCAACATTAATGTGTTAGTCGCTCAGCCGTGTCCAACTCTTTGCGACCCCATGGACTGTAGCCTGCCAGGCTACTGGAGTGGATTGCCATACCCTTCTCCAGGGGATCTCCCCAACCCAGGGATTGAACCAGAGTCTCCTACATTGGCAGGCAGACTCTCTACCATCTGAGCCACCAGGGAAGCTCATCCATCATCATGGGGACGCGCAAAGAATCAAACACCGGATGCTGCTGGTGATGATGGGGGATCAACCTCTGCTGAACAACACTACGCAGGTAAGTGTCAGTAACATGATGCTGTGAGCAAAGCTGAATGCACATAAAGTACACAGTGGATGGTCCCACTTACTCGAAAGTTTAGAAAAGACCCACCTAATCTGTGAGAGGAAGCAAGTTAGGTGAGGCAGTAGACTGGGCTGATGAAAGCGGTTTATCTTGATTGTGATGTAGATTACATGCATGTATAAATTTGTCCAAACTCATCAACATGTAAAATTAAAGTGATAAAGCATTTAACATGAAAAATAAAAACTAAGAATTTGAAAGGACTCAGAAGCACCTCGGAGGGTTCCCATTGGACAAAGATGGATTGTGGTACCAAAAATAAGAAGACGCATGGATTCAAGCGAAGCAGCACACGCACAACCCTGGTGTGATCGTCACACTGATGCAAGTGCCGAGCTTTCGGAGGTTGCTCACTCATCAGGATGAAAGCTTGGTTCCCCTCACCCTGCTGTACATGATCCTGTGTGAAGCAGGAAAGTCCTAGAAGCACGGAACCAATGCTAGACTCAGTCAATCCTCGATGAAGCCTTGGACCTGGGCTTGCTCACCAGTGCTGAGGTGCCAGGCAGAAGGCAAGTAGTTCTTCCAGAGGACAGAGGGACCCCAACATTGCAGCCCACTGGGCAATCCATGCTGAGGTCCACTTTGAGCACTCAGGTGGCAGACATGGGGCAGGCACAGGAGGGAGGAACTGAGGAAGCAAAGCCACACAAGGTGGATAACTGCTGTGGCTGGCCGCAGGGCAGAGGGTTCTTTCACACTGTTTGTTTCACTACTGTGTGCGACTGAAAACAGGGCGGGAAACAGCTCTGCTGGGGACAAGAGGCACACTGTCGCTCTACACGTTTTAATGAAACTCTAGCACTCCATGGAATAAGAAAGAAAAGGCGTATTTTGACCGAATAAAACCCAAATTATAAAGACTAAACTTGACCAAAGCCAGGACCTAGCATGTTAATATTTACATAGTTACATCAGAACTATGCAATTTGGTGTTGCAACTGCTTTGCCAATTAGGGATTAGGAAGGCAGGACTTAAAGGTTACCGAACAACAGACAAAATGATTTATTATTCTGAGGTCACTGGAATAAAGTATAGATATACTTAAATATTTCTGGAATTTCACCTACTCACTCTCATGCAGGCCCAGGGCCAGACTGGAGCAGACGGGCCAGCACCACGATCCACAGCCAGATGGCAGGGGCCGTGCGGCCAAAACCAAGTCCCTCTCAAGCACAAGTCCCTCTTCTGCTAGCAGACCCCTGAGCTAAGTGCATTCACCCACCCAAAGGCCATGATCAATAGTTCTGAAATTTTCAGCCTGTGAGGTGGCTTTGGATGCATCAGCTTAGCTTCTATTTTCTGACTTTGTACAAATCTCTTCTTAAACTCTCTGAGTTTGACACTTAGCACAGACTAATGCAGGGCACACGAGAGGCATCTGGTCAACCAAGGGAGGGGACAGAACATCCACACCTTATCCTAGGGCTTCTCTAGCACCTAGAAAGGTCCCTGGGAGGCCAGTCCATGCTGTGGCCACGTGGTTGCCATGGGAGACTGCCTTGGCACTTCGGCCTGGCCTCTGTCTCCCTGGAAGAGGTCCCTGTCCCCAGATCCCCTAGGAGACATGGCCGAGCATCCGCCTTCCATTTCCTCTCCCCGTACCTTCTGCCCACCCAGAGCCAAGTACAAAGGGCACGTGGGAACCTTCTGTCCTCACCCGTAAGGTCCACCCGGACCCATGGTGAATCACGATTTCTGGCGGGTTGGATGCTGCCAGCCCCGCCAGCCCAGCTGAGTGCTCCATGGACACAGGGCGGTGCCTGCCCTGGGGGGTGGGGGAGATGCCCCCACTCAGCTGCTCACATTGGGGTTCAGGCCCGGGAATGCCCAGCCTCCTGCCACTGATGAGTTTTCAGGTGACCGTGATAACTGACATCTGACTGCCTTCCCCAGATGCCTGGGGTTCAGGGGAGCCCCCTCAGCTTACTTTCCCAGCCCTGTAGCTAGTAATGCCTCCCAAAAGGGCCGATGACATCACTCATGAAATGGAAGCAAAGCTCAGAGGCACAAATGAATTTATCATCTGCCTTTTCTATGACTCGTGCGAGGCAGAGGAGGGCCTTGAGCCCCGTTTCAAACCCTGGAGGGATGCCAGGCCAAGAAGGGACGCCCAGACCTGCTCCACCCCCTTGAGGACGTTCATCCTCAGAGATCATCAGGCCAATCCCTGGAGGCGGGAAGGCTGAAGAAGGGAGGGGGAGTGGGGGTGCATGCCCCACCCACCTTCCCAGGGCTCATCACCCACATGCAGCCAGTGTCTTCTCCCTCCAGAACCCCATGTGGATGCAGGGGGCTTCTCAGCTCTGTTGGGGGGAGATCCAGGCCCCTATTGCTGAGCGGCCTCCCCAGAAAGGACTGCTTTCCAAGCTGTGAGAGACTTGGTCAGGACAGGCAAGCCACAGGGTTCTTCAAGCTGATCCCGGCATCCCTGCTCCAGCATCCCCCTACAAGCTCTGTTAGAACAACTAGGGGTGTCCACACCCACCACCCATGGTGAGCTGTCTTCCCTCACCCATGACCACTCTGATGTTTCTGAATTAACCAAGACCAGAGTTTAGGTACTGGGGCAAAACCACCTTCCTCAAAGTGCTCTCCAATTGTGGGGAGATGCTGGGAACAGAGCACCCACTCCCACGTCCAGCTCCTCTGGTCAGCCAGCGTCTTCCCTGGTGGGTGGAGGCTGCATGCTCAGCAGGGGACAGCTACCCGCACCTGTGTCTCCATCTCTGTGTCCCACCCTCTGTGGAAATCACATCCAAGCCTGGGCCCTGGCCCCTGGCAGTAGCAGGTGTCCTTCATTTCTGCACACAGGGTGTTTGGTTGTTTTGAGCCATTTGCTTGGAAAGGGAAACGGTGGCCGGAAGAAAAGCTATGATTCCCACAGCCCAAGGGCACTCTCACTCCACTTTACAGCAATGAACGCGGTGCGGGCTGCTCAGGTGCCAGGGTTCAGGGCCAACGGAGCCTGTGCTGAAGGGAGGGGGACACAGGAAATGGAGCGGTGAGTTTGAACCATGACTCTAGCCAAGCCAAGAACTGACATGAAAGCATGGCTGCACTGCGTCCTCCGAGCCCCTCAGCTTCCACAAACCTGATGCACATAAGCCTCTGCAAAGCCTTTCCTCCTCCATCTCTTTCCTTTACTCTCTCGACAACTTGGGGACTGGGGGAATATCACTACCATTCAACAGCTACAAGCATCAGAAAAACCTGCATAGACAGAAATGGACAAACCCCTTCTGCCTCTCTGCCCTCGTTGCTAGCCTTGAACCCGAGGGAGCGTGGTCTCTGTCCACAGAAGGGCAGGTGCAGTGCCAGGCGGCTCAGCCCCTCTGTAGATCCCCATTGCCTGCACGCGTGGTTCTCTGAAACCTTTGAAACATGGGCAATGTCTCCCTGGTTCTCTCAATAGTTAATGAGTGAAATAAAATCTTTGATGTGTGCATTTTGTACTGGTTACAGTCAGATTTTATCTTCTTTTTAAAACGACCCTTTCCCGTTGGGGTCTCACTGTCAGGAAATGGCTGGTGTGGCCCTGAGCCCAGATGGGCCCACTTGGCACAGAAGAAAGAGGACGATGAACCGGTCTGGTGCATCGGTAATGTGCCGACCATCTGCATTTCATCTCATCCTCATTCCTCAGATGAGGAAGCTTAGGCTCAGCTGTATACAGAGATTAACTGGAAAGTGAACCAAATGCAGACTCTGCTCCTAAATCCATTACTGGCCCCAAAGCAAGCCCTCCACCCGGCATGGCCAGACACTGGGCCCGCCCTGCTGCCTGTGCCTATGGCAGCTGATGTGAGGCCCCAGCCCCAAGGCCTTCACACCTCTGGGCCCTGCTGTGAATGGCCCTCAAGGAAAGTCCAAAGGCCCAAAGTACTGCCCAGGACTCTAGAGAAGACCCCCTGGAAGAAACACACCACCTCCGAAAGTCCTAAAGCAACTTTAATATAGAGATGCCGGTCAGTAACTAACTAGTCAGCCACAGAGAAAAACACATCTACAGGTGTGACTGCCTAGAAAAGAAGGAAAAAGGAAGAACAGGGGTGAGCTAGGCTGGGAGGGAGGGGGAGGAAGGGGGAGAAAGGGGGAGGGAGGACCCCTAGTGGCCGTCTGTCTGTCAGTGGCCTAGGGATATGGCTCCTGGTATGCAGCTGAAACACACTAAGACTTTAGTTACTAGAACCCTCCCTGCACCCTCAAGAAAGTTCCAGACTTTAATGCTATAAACATCCTCTAGGGCCATGGCTTACAGTGCAAACTCCTGGGTTCTGCCCATAGGGATCCCAGATCTGATCTTCTTGGGGGCCCAGCATTTTCGATGAACCTAGCAGGGGTAAATCTGCCACCCCCAGGATGGATAAAGGACTCCATGACGTTGAGTGGGAAAAACACTAAAATCTTCATTTTTTCTACCCTTTAGTGACTGGAGTGTTTCCTTCAAGTATGAACACCAGTCTCCACGTGCAGTAGAGCCTGCGGTGCCAGTGGGGCAGTGTGTGCTCAGCATGGCATCCGAGCCCAGGGGCTCCTGGGCACCACTCGGCCCTGTGAGAAACTTACGAATCACTCACTGGATTTGCTCTACTAGGAATCTGTACTGTGATAGAGCTGGGCTCCTTGGTATGTCCAGAAGAGAGTTTTTAGTTTATATGTTTAAAAGTCTTTACAGTGAGAAAGGGTCCAGCACCCTAGCAGTCAGGGCCCCTTATCTGGGCTGGGACCACCTGCAGCACAGCCCAGGAACTGAGCTCCTGATGAGGGAATGAAACCCCCACCTTGGGTGAAGCTGCTGGTGCAGGAGCAGGGAGGGCCTCTTCCCCACAGGAACATGGTAGCTCAGAGATGGGTATGGGAAAGCTGGCCCTGAACACGTGACCACAGTCTCTCAACTGTGATGCTGAGACAGGCCACCAGGTAGCATGACGTCATCCACAAGGGCTGGTAGCTTCAGAGAGGACATACCAGAACTCGGCTGCAAAGGAGGGCAAAGGCCTCTGCATCCCAGTGCACAGCCTGTCAGACTGGGGCCCAACCAGAGAGGTCGAGGGATTACTGTGGGTCACACAGCAGGACGTGCCCTCAGAGCCTGCAGCTTCCCTCCCTTTGACACCTGTCAGTGCTCCCAGCAACAAGGCTCCCCAAGGCCTGGAGACCTGCTCTGGCAACCAAGGCATAGCTGCGCCCTCGGGCCAGACTAGCTCTGCCTCTCTTGGCCTCCGCTGCCCGAGGGGCCTGGGCTGGGTCAAAACTCAGGAAAGACAACAAGCTACTCCCCACCAAGGGCTTCACGGCTGACCCACCATGGCGGGGACACACCTCACCTCAGCCACCTTCCATACGGAGAGCCGGGTGACCCAGGGTGGACCCCAACTCGTCTGTGCTGAGGAAGGATAGTGATGAAGGCCCCCAGGGCATGTGGCAGCCGGTCTAGTCATGGGGAGTGGGTAAGCATGTGGCCTCCAGAATGAGTGTTAGGTTTAAATCCCCACTCTGCCACTCACTGGCTGTGTGACCCGAGGCCAGCAGCTTTACCTCTCTGTGCTGCCTTCCATCTTCTGTGTCTAGCACAGGTGCTCATTAAGTATCTGCTGGCTGGATGCTAAGTGTGCACCATTGATGGGAACAGCCACAAATATTACTATGCTACACAACCTTCAGAACACTCCCCCACACAGTCCGCGTGATGACTGGGTAGGTTGCTCATCCGTCATCAAGGCTTAGTGAGATAGGGTCCTCGGCTCCAGCTAGGCCGAGGTCTTCCTGGAAAAGCCTCACCTCCCCTGGGGTCTGACCAGCATGATTCCCCAGAGCTGCCTCGTGACTCAGATGGACTTAGTCACTCTCCAAGTGAAAAAGATTGAAGGGAGAAAACAAGAATTTGTGGTGCTTTTTCTTTGGTTTTCCCCTTATTTAAAAGTTTACTCTTTCAATGACAAATTCACAGGAAACTGACATGCGCAGGAGGGCCCACGTCTCCTCCCCTGCTCCCAGCTCCCCTGAGTTAACAATCTGTACACACCTAGGAGGCATCATCGCTGCCAGGAGGCTGGCCCAGGCCTCACGCGTGTTTGGATTCCGTCAACTCGGCAAGCACGTGTGTGGGTGCATGTGCGCACTTGTGTGCTAGTGTGTGAGTAGGTCTCTACTCACAGAGTTCATTCCTTTTCACTGCCAAGTGGTTTTCCATGGAGGTGAAAGACACAGCTGTGGTTTCCAGCTTGGGCTGCTAGAAGTACAACTGTTGTCCATGTTCTAGTGTGAAGATAGGTTTTCATTTCTCAGGAATATAAACGCCCTCAGTGTCATTACTTGACTGCATTTTCACTTTTAGAGGAAAGCACCAAACCGTTTTTCCGAGGGCTATGCCGTGCTGCACGCGCCCAGCAACGGCCGAGACCTGGTTCCTCCCCACGCTGCCAGGACCTGGTGTTAACCGATGTGAGGACGATAGCTGTTTTGCCAGGTGTGCGGCGTGTCTCACTGCGGGCCTAACATGCATTTCCCCAGGGACTCATGATGTTAAACGTCTTTTTCTGTCCCATTTGTCACCTGTATCTCTCGGATGAGGTGTCTGTTCATGTCTTTTGCCCATTTTCCAATTGGGTTGTTTCTTTTGTTGACTTTTGCAAGTTCTCTGTATATTCTGGACCCAGGTCCTTTGTCAGCTCTGTGGTTTAAAATCTTTCCTCAGCCTGGGTCTTATCTGTCCATTCTCTCCACAGCATCTGCCAATACTTTGATAAAGCCCATTTGATCAGGGTCAGTACCTTTATGACAACCCTTCGAGGGGCTGTGCTTTGCAATGTCAGGTCTCAGAACTCCACCTGGCCCAGGTCCTGAAGATCTCCTGTTCCTTTTTTCTAAAGTTGTGTCATTACCCGTTTTACCTACAAGTCCATGACTCACCTTGTGTTTACTACAAGGAATGCATGAACCAGAGGGGCTCTCAGAGTGTAGACCCCAAACCAGCAGGAGCAGGACTGCCTGGGAATGTGTGAAACATGCAGGTAGGTTCCCAGGCCCACGCATGCCGGCAGGACAAGACACCCGGAAGGGGCTCCTGCTCTGTTCCCCGCTGCCAGCAGTTCTCATGTGCCAGAGCTGAGTGGCGTCCCACTGGGTGATTTCACAAGGGGCTGGGCTCAGACATCCTGTGAGAGCCACTTCCCAACCTAAAACATTAATGTTCCATGTGGTTTCTTCTTTGGAGGGTGTGTATTTCATAGCTGAGTGGGGAGGACAAATCAAGATTGCTAACAAGAGGATGAAGGCCATGTGGTGTGTGCCTTGGGGACACTGTTTTATGGCAGAGGGTTTTCTAGATTCACTCCCACATGGGTGGCCACCTCTCAGGACACCTGTTCACATCCACCAAGTATATGCAGGTAAGATGGGAACTCACTGATAAAGCCCCCAACTTAGGGGTCAGGAACATGAACACAACACCCACATGACCTGACAGATCTAACATTAGAGGCTTAGTCCCCTGCCTTGTATGAGGACCCTGAGGTTATGCCCGGCCCATCTAGATGATCCATCCATCTCCATCTCCAATCCTTGATCTAATCACACCTGCAAAGTCCTTCTGCCATGTCAGGTCACATATCTGCAGTTCTGGGGATCAGGATGGGGGCATCTTTGGGAGCCACTTTTGGGGGGCCTCCCCAGTCACCTCATCTTAAAACACATGACTTTAAAACATGAGACCTGCCCTCAAAGGCCCAAGGGTGCAGAGGCGCACAGGCCATGCACACTCTGTGGGCCTGGCAAGGTCAACACAGCAGTGGTGGTAGGGACCACAGCAGTAGAGACCACGCTGAGGTCACCCTGCCACACAGAGAGCAGTGGCCACCTGGGGTCCACTCTCCTGGCTGGTAGGGCCCCCTCTCCAGGTCTCCTCAGGATAAATGGCCACCAGGCACTTAAGCAGGATGGGGAGGAGCCTCAGGCCATCCCTGCCCACTTGCCCACTGCAGAACAGAAGCAGGCCTGGTAGAGCCAGAGGTGGGGGTGGCGTCCTCATTAGCCCAGACAGGAACAGACTGACCGTGCACTCCCTACTCTGGTTGTCTGCTAGCTGGGTCTCTTTTTAAGGGGAAAAACTGACTTTCCAAGAGAAATGAGTTAAGCAGGAGGTCACAAACAAATGCATGCATGAGTATGGGGACCTGGCAGTGGGCCTCAGACACCTGACTCCCCTGAGAAGGCACCTGGCCTTCTCCTCCAGCTTCTTCCGTGGGCGCTCACTGTACTTGCTGTCCCTCCAACGGAGGAACACTCTTCAGAAGCCCCAACTGCCAAGGACTGTTCGTTAGTCATGAGCATGGGAGGCGCCGGGGCAGGGCAGTGGGGGACGGGCTCGTAATTCCTCTCCAATGCGCTGACTTCAGAGGTGTGGGGGCACATGGTGCAGGGGCTGGACCCTGGCCCAGCACTGGCACCCATCCACGATGCTCCCTCCATGGGGACCCACCGGCCAAGATGGAAACGCACTGTGCTAGCCTGAAAGTCACCAGATGTGGGGAGGTAAGAGATTCTGGTTATTAAATCCTCGATTACTCAGAGGCGGCTGACCTGGGAGATGACTTCCTCGCGGACTCCCTGAAACCAGCCTGCTGGGCCTGGGTCCAGACTCCGCCTGCCTGAAACTTGGCCTGGTCAGCACAGCTGGGCCTGAGGATGTGTCCTTCCACACACACACACACACACACACACACGTTGGTGCAAGGCTTGCTTTCGGAGTGTGCCTGGCCTTAGCTTCCAGGATCCACTTCTCCCTATCAACTAAATCTGCCACCACACAGCTCACTGTCACCCCTTACCTAGCCCACAGCAGACATCATCAGTCAATCAGCAAATCCCAGTCAGGGCTTTGGAATCTTTTATAACACAGTGCTTTAGGCAGGTCTAGCTGAAATGACACATATTCACTTATCTTGCCTGAGGCTGCTGTTTGCTTTCAAAGGCACACTTCATACACTATTTTGAACAAAGTTCCCCAGGGTCCCCTGGAAATCCCTTTTGCACTTTCAGAAGTGGAAATTCCTCTCCATGTCCAAGTGCTGAGGGAAGCCAGCAGAGTCCCATGGTTAATGGTGAAAGCTGGCTGGGCTGTTAACTTAGCAAATCTGGCGGAGATGGCCAGGGTTCCTGAGCCTTCCGCGTTTATTTGTCACAACACAGAGAACAGAGCAAAACATGAGGTCTCCATGAAAAAACATGAAGCAGTGCCCTAGATGAAGCTGGAGGCTCCTCCTAAGTCTCTGGACACCTTCAGGGGCTCCGGTGGGAAAGGCCAGGGGTCTCACCTGGAGACACAGGCTGCCACATGGATGTGCCTTGAGGATATGATGCTGAAGGAGGTGGAGAGACACAAAAGCCAAATACTGTCTGATTCTGTTTAGGGGGAAGGTCCAGACTGGTAAATCCATAGAGACATTGAGAGGGTTAGGGGCTCCAGCCACTGGGGAGACAGGGTGACTGCTGATGGGTTGATGAACATGTTCTGAAATTGTTAGCGGTGAGGCTACTGCACCACTCCACAGACTGACTGGAAACCAGAGAACTGTACTCTTAAATGAGTGAACTGTATGGTACGTGAGTTACAGCTCAAGCAATCTGTTTTGTTTTTCTTTAAGACTGCATCTGGGAGGCAGATGACCCCCTCTCCAGCACAGCCAGGTTGCCAGCAGGCTCAGAGCTTCCGGCCAGGTGGCCTTGGCAAGTGTCTTAACTGCCCTGAGGTCCAGCTTCTGTGACCATAAGACGTTAAGATAACTCTCCCTGTGGGACTATGGGGCCTCTCATGAGGATGAAAAACCACAACAGCAACAGCCTGGTGCTCAGGAGCAGGCCTGATCCCAGAGTCAGAGGGAAGGCTCCTCTGACCACTCCTGAGGGATGTGCCCACCCCTTGCGCCCCATGGGGCAGGGTCCATGGCTCCCATGGTGGGAGAGCAGCTCCCTGCAGAGAAAGGGAAGCAGGCTCCTACAACCCCATCCACAAGGAGTCCACAAGGTATGTGTGGTAGGGGCTCTGGGGAGGAGGAACAGTGCCCCAAACATGGGTGGAGAACGTCCAGCAAGGAGGTTCAGGCTGGTCCCCAAGAGAGAAGTGGGGGTGGCTTTGAAACGCTCAAATGAACCCTTCATGGACCCTCCCCCGAACAGAAAGTCCCCTCCCAGAATTCCCACAAACGATCCAGGACTTCCTCTGCCTAGCTGGCGCTCAGTGGATGCAGGTCCCTGTGGATGCACACACAGTATGTGGGAGATGGACTAAGAAAGGCCTCCTAGCAGCTCACATTTCCATCTGTTTCCCCAATAGGTCACATCAGTGCAGATTTATCAACATCCTGGGCTCTTTGCATTACCTACATAGTAGATGGTAGATAAATATCTAACCCTGTTAACTGCTGGATCTTAAACACATATCAAGTTCTGACATCTTAAGAGACCTCCAGCCAGGCCTCACCTTCTATTTTCCAGGGCAGCACTCAGGTATACTGGAGAACAACAAGAAGGGGTAAATGACTTAAGCACAAAACGTGGGACTTAACGTTCAGAGCCCTGCAGTTAACAATCCTGCCATTCACTAGGTATGTGTCCTTGGTCAGGATCTTAACCTCTCTGAGCCTTAGTTTCCTCATCTGAAAATGGTAGTTGCAAAATCAAATGAGATTAGAAGAAATAAAAGCATAACACACTTAAAAAACTTCAGAAACAGTG
This sequence comes from Dama dama, assembly GCF_033118175.1. NCBI lineage: Eukaryota > Metazoa > Chordata > Mammalia > Artiodactyla > Cervidae > Dama > Dama dama. The sequence goes on along the minus strand of NC_083684.1, from coordinate 19,521,505 downwards.
TAACCAAGTTACTATTACTGTTACTATGTCACTAATATTGTTGCTATGCTATTATCACTGTTAGCATTCCAGCTCTGCAGGCAACAGTATTTTCAAATCTTCTCTTTTATCTCTTTACCATTTAAGAGGCAGGGTTTTGTATTTTAATTTAAAAACTAACAGAAAAACCCCCAAACTCATGGGGGGCGGGGGGCGCCATCCTTCCCTGCTATGGAAGCCTGTGAGGATGGTGGGTGCCACTGCATGTGGAGGAGCCCCTCCAGGTGGTTCACAAAGTCCGCATGGAAACCGCGACTGTCACTTTCGCTGGTGGCTGACTGTGTAATGGGAAACAGACACATCAAGAAGCATCAGGTAGTGAACGTTTTGAAACTTGCTCAAATGAAGCCATTACGAGAAGACGGGTCCCCCCATGTATCATAGCATGGTTTGTTATCCACAGTGCAGACTGGTGACAGGTTATATGCCACTGAGAGGCCCCCCATTCTCCCCCCTGTGGGTTGGGGGACCCAGCCCCATCTCCACGCTTTCTCAGAACAGCCATAATCAAATGCACACTGAGCAGAAAGTGTCGCTAACCGGGCTTGTCTGCAGCACATCCAAGCCCGGGTGCCGAGACAGAAGACAGTCACCAGGGACACGACAAAAGAAGAAAAAATCGGGCAGCAAATAGAAGGCCCTAAGGAAGGAGGGAGCCCTGACTGCGTGGTCAGAGAAGAGACCGCAGGCGAACTTCTACCCACCAAACGAATCTGCCTCTGGGCTCTGGCTTTCCGGCCAGCACTCTGAGTTGTCAACAGGAAAGCAGAATGCTTTGTTTTGCCGTAAAGATGTTTCCAGACTGCATTTGTTGCCACGACTTGGTTGCGAGTCTGAATGCATGAGTAATAAGAAGACAGGGATGGCTATCAGAGCAGCACACCCCAGCTCCTCATGAAAACGCTGAGTTTCGGACACCCCTGCCGGCCCCTGGGGCCCCCGGGCGGCACTTACCCTGGCGGCGGCCGTGGCGCGTCTGCCGCGTGTCCTGCGGGCGGCTGTCGACGTGTACTCCCGACTCCACGCGCCCAGGTGCCGGCGGAAGCCGCGGGGTGGCCGGCGCTGCCTCTCGCGGCAGCCTCGCCCTCGGCTGGGAAGTCTCCAGTTCCGGCGGTCTGGGATTCCCTCTCCGCCCCCCGCACACACTTAACCCTGCTCGTGCCTGGCGGGGCGCACGAGCCGGAAGAAGCCCCGGCTCGATGAGAGCTTGCCTGGTCCCCGCCGGGCTTCCCTCCCGCTCCTGCTTCATCAACTGATCCCTGTGCAAGCAGCCGGAAGATGCTTCTCCGCAGACCTGGCAGGTCTCTGCAGCCTCTAGACCGCACCCCCCCCCGCCCCCCCGCCGGGCGGCAAGGGCGCACCTGCAGCCCGGGGTTCCCGGCCCGCCGGTCTGGGGCGGGGGGGGGGGGGGGGGGGGGGGGGGGGCGGGGAACGCTGCCTTTGGCTGGGCTTCTGTGGGGGCTTCCCTCGGAGCGTGTGGCGGTTCAGACCCGCCCCCGGGCGTGGAAGGGTGGGAGAAGCGTCGGACCCCAGCCTCCCCTGGTTCCCCTCAGATGTTCGGCTGTCACGCTGCTTCAGGCCCGGCAACCTCGTCCTGTCAAAAGTCAACGGCACCCTGGGCCAGTAATCCCTTAGGGGGACTGTACGTGCCCATGGGGGTGGGGGGACGAGGGTCGCCCCTCCTCCGAGCTGCGCACCCCCCTGGGTTCCGAGCTGCCGGTTCTGTCCTTTCACCACAGTGTCCGCCGCTCTCGTCAGCCACCACGGAAACCGAGTCCGAGAGCTTAACACGGCCATTGCTGACCCGAGATGAGTCCTGAGACCCCACTGCCCGCCAGGCGAAGCTTCCCCAGCCGGGGCCGGAGTGGAAGCCGTCAGCTACGCCCCCTCAGGGACTGCAGCCCTGGGGTAGAACTCCCCGTCCCCAGGGAACCAGGCGCGCCCACGCACGCATGACACGCACGGGCACGCACGTCCACTTCAGACGTGCCCACGCACGCATAACACGTACGGGCACGCACGTCCGCCACAGACGTGCCCACGCACACATTGTGTTCACGCACAGGCGAGACGCATGACCCGCTCCCTCACGCATGCCCAATCACACGCGCTAAGGCACCACACAGGCACTCACGTCCTTACTCCTTTCTGACCGCGTGGACCCTGTGAGGCCGTGGTTATTATACTTCCTGGTCATACCAGGGTCACGTGATCTTTCCGAACCGTCTCAGGAATCCTCCCTTCTTGACTAAGTCTCCTTCATAAGGACCCTCGGCAGCCATTAGACTGGGAGCCTGAAAAGACGCCTTCCCAATCATGGTTCTGATTCCTGGTTCCAGAACTCACCTGAGGTCGAGAGCTCCAGTCCACGGGGGGAGATCCCTGAGGTCTCCTTCAGTGGTTTCCCCTGCTCCCAAGTGGAAGAAAGGGATGAGACCCCCCCTCAGCACCCACCCCCGGGGGCCTGAGAGGCAGCCCTGCATAGAGGTCTGTTGGACTGCCACCTGCAGGCCTGCAAGCCTTGTACTTGTTCAGTCTTGAGACCCAAGAAAGAGTCGAGAGTCAGCAACAGACATCACTGGTTTAATGAGTGGGGGGCGCTTACCTGTCTAATTAGGGTCCGGGAGACACCCCAGCATGTGGACAGAGGGCAGGCAGGACCAGGTGGCAGGCTTCACTCCCAGGGAGAAGGGAAGGTTACCAGTCATAGGGGGAACTGATGGGCTTACAAGGGAGTTGTCAGGTGGGCTTATTGGGCTTATTGGGTGGGAATTCCCAGGTGGTTACCAGGGAAACCAGCAGAGGGGGCACTCCCCTCATGGCCCCTTTGATTAGAACAATCACTGTCTGGGACCTGGGGCAAGTATGCAGGACGGTCAGTCCTGTGCATGAGGGAAGGTGAAGCTGGCATTGGTTGGGCCAGGGACGGCCACCTTGTCAGGTCAGACCCTGACTCTGATGCCAGCTTCCTGGTTCAAACCTGATTCCACCACTTGCTGGCTGTGCTGCTTAAGGCAAGTTGCTTAACCTCTCTGAGCTTCAGTGTACAAATACACAAAACTTAGTTGATAATGGTACCTTTTTCGTGGGGATTATGTTCAGGGTTAAATGACTTTTAGCACATGGAGCAGTCTTGGAAGTGCTATTAATATCACTGGCACTCAAAGGAGAGATTCCCTCATCTCCTGGTACTGATGCTCCCTATAGAAGCCCTTATAGTTTGAGCACATAAGAGCTGGCCCCGGGCACTCACACATATGATGACAGTCAACCTGCTGACGTGTGTCTGCAGCCCTGAAAATATTTCAAACATTTGCTTCAGTCACTCTATGGGCACTCCTCTAGGGGAGAAATCCCAGATCCAGGAAACATGTTATAAGGATGGTAAATAACTGGAAATGAAGAGTCCCCAAATCGGGGGGTTAGTAAATTAGGAAACATCATGACACATGTTAGTGTGGGGCTCATGGGGTGATGCTTGAGTGGCTGTTGTTACCTTGCGGGGTTTGTATCTGAATATATGTTTTAGATATAAATTTAATAGATACAATATACATTAATATATATATTCAGAATTCTACCTAGAATAGACAAAATAATTGTCTATTTAGTCTATTGTCCAGAATAGAGGGACAATGCATTAAAATGAGTAGAATTTTTAAATCCTCTTAACTGATGTCTAAGACATTCAATCCTGAACTGGTGGTGGGGGAGAAGACTGAATAAAGTACCCCCAAAACTTTACTCTTGGTGTCTGGGCGGCAGAATGACAGGTGGTCTTTACCTGCCTTGTTCTTTCTGCTGTTCTGTATTGCTGAAGTTCTGTACAATGAGCAGGACTGAATCCCAAGGCAGCAGCTATTTTGGGTGGAGTGTCCAGGGAAGGCTCCTCCGAGGTGTGGCCAGGAGGGAGCCCGGACATAGCAGGCAAAGTGTGGCACCTGGTCAGGTTGGCGAGACACCTGGCCAGGCTGCTGTCGTGATTCAATCAAGCGTTCACCTGGGGGCTGGGTGGAGGCCCCTGGGGGACATGGGTGGCCCTGCCATCAGCCGACTTGAGGTGGAGATCCCCGCTCCAGGATGGGGTGAGGCTCAGCCACATGGCTAAATGGCTTTTGGAGAAAACGGGGGGGGGGGGGGTTCCTCGAGGGAGGAGAAATCCCACCTTTGGGCTAGGATTGTTAGGAGCAGCTAGAACACCTGGCTGTTCCCAGGTACCAGCCTCACAGCCGTGTGCACCAAGCCCTGTAGTCAATCTCTTTCTGTATAAAAATGTCCCACAGCTTCCATCCCTGGTAGAGCCCTGCCCAGTGCCAGAACAGACCAGTCTCTGAGTAGCTACTGTGTGAAGGGACCTCATGAGTTAATAAAGCGCAGTGGTCCCCGTGGGGCCTCCTTCCTCATGACTTCCGTCCAGCTGGGCAGCTGGGCTCTGGGCAGGTAGAGCCTCTGCGGTCGTTTACAGAATCAGTGAACTGCCCTGTTTGTGGCGGCTTCTATTTTAAGAGCCCAGCCGGGCATCCTGCCCTCCTCACAGTGTTTCCTGGGGCACTTTTTCCTGTGGCAAAATGCGATTAAACATAAACCATTTCAGGTTAGACCGCCGTGTCCAGGAAAACCATTTCCTAAGATGTGGACTGCCTGATGTGTGGGAATCTCCTTTTTAACCAAGTGCTCTCTGTTGTAAACAAGGCCTGAAAACACTTTACAAGCATCAGACTGGCCAATGTGAGCCAGCGGTTTCAGCCGCGGCCGCACTCTGAACATCCGAGTAGGTCTGAGCCTCCGCACGGGATGTGCCCCAGAAGCTGAGCGGGTATCCGGCTGGGGCGGGCACCAGGGGCTTCCAGCTCCCTGCTCCACTTCCAGCGTGCGGCAGAGGCTCAGAGCCTCTGGTCTACCCACAAGAACTCTGATTTAGGCGTTCCCAATGAAGGCTTTTCCTTCATGGGGCAGACACAGGCAGGCCCCCTGCTAACAGCTTGCCCTGCCTCAGGGAGCAGCTGAGACCCAAACATGGGCTCCCAAGCCATGAAGCTGCTAGTTTTGTTATCAGGTGAGCGTGTGCCTGGCTCAAGGCCCTGTGGGCGGGAATGGACCCCCCAAGCAGGTCAACGTTACCCCAGGGTGAGTAAGAGGGGTCCTAGGCAGGGAACTGAGACGGTTTTGTCTGTCCTGGGTGCATCCCCATGTCTGTGGTCTGTGCAGGTCTGCGTGCTCGCTCCAGTCACTTGTGCTGTGTCTCTAGTCACCCCCACACTCGGTGGCTTCTCTCACACTGCCAGCTGGCCAGGCCTTTGGGGAGGGCTCGGCTGGGCAGTTTTCATTTGGGCTGGGACATGAAGTCGTGGTCCTGTGTCAGCTGGGGCCGCAGCTGGACTGGGCTGGGAGGGTCACTTTCCAGGTGGCTCCAGCACGTGCTGGCACACGGGGTGTCTGCAAGTGGCTCTCTCCCTGGGGCTGCCGCCATTCAAGAGGCCAAGGTGGAGGCTGCTGAGCCTTTTACAGCCTCAATCAAGCCGTCAGCCCCACCGTGTGCACTTGGTCACACGGACCGGCCCTGATTCTGCATGGGATGGGGATGCTGACCAACAGGTGGGGTCGGTGGGACCACCATGGAGGCTGACCACCACAGCGCCATTGTGGAGGGCGGGTTCCGAGAAAGCAATGGCAGGGTCCAGGGAATCACACTGACCAACCTGAAAGTGCCCAAATTAGACACGAGGGTGATTGGTGTTGAATCATGAAAGGTCGGCTAACAGTGAGCTTGCAAAGAGCCAAACTCAGACTCCATGGGCCAGAGTCTTAGCCCTCCTGCTTCCTGTCTGGGGTTGGTTGTGAGTGTCACAGAACTCCCTTGGCAGCAAAATGGGGACCACATGGTGCCTGACCCCCTTCTACTCCCATGTGTTGGAGATGGAAGGGATGACAGAAAGAACAGCAGAGTGCCAAAGGGTGATGGTGTTGTCATTTACTTACTGTAGTGAGTGAAGGCCCTTTACAAATGTGCAGCTTTGCTGTGATCAATTCACACACTGTACATGTGGTTCAGTGGTCTGGGTCTGCCATCACCATGACAGACTCAAGCGGGCTTTCGATACCTGAGGGGGTATTTTCAGGCCTGAAGAGAAATGCCAGCTAAAGTGGCTCAGCAGGGAACTTCTTGCCCCCGGAGGTACACGGAACCATGAAGTTCGGGCTGAAGTTTGCTCTACTGCCCCCTACACTTTTCCTGGCTGAGGAAAGGAAGGGATGCCCATGGTGGGAAGCCAGCTGTGCCCAGGGTTGCAGGAGGCTCCCGGCCTTGAGGGAAACAGGACAGGGCCTCTGGTGCTTTCTGCTCTCCCACCCGCTCCCTGGTCCACATTCCTGGTCCCCCAGATGGCCCTGTGTCCTCCACCCACTAGATACCAGTAGCATCCCCACCCGCCCCCCCCCCCCCAGCTTCCACCTCCCCAGTGTCTTCAGACATTGACCAGCGTCCCCTGGGGGGGTTGCAGAACCATCGGGTTGAGAACCATGGGGTCCTCCTATGATCCACCCTTGTCCCCTCTATTCGCCAGTAAGGCTCTGGCACCCGTGGCTTGTGGGTGAGAGGACTCCAGCAGCCCCGCTGTGAGCCAGGGAGGAGGCAGGGGCTGGGCAGGCACTCAGGCGATCCTGGGCCTCGGGGCCTGGTCCCGGCTGTAGAGAAGCTTGGGAACAGAGCAAACTGCACTGAGTGCACAGGGATCCGCCTGCAGAGCTCGTGATAAACCCAACAAAGACCAGACCCCGGCCTACAGTCAGCTACGCTGAGATCATCCTCCAAAACTCGAGGGCGGGAAGCACTGCGGCGATAAGCTGGCTCTGGGCTCGGGGATCCTGGAGCTGCCCCAGGCTTCCCGGCCTGGCCGGCGTGAGTCCTCACTAGGCAGGCCGCCTGCGGGTGGGCGGAGAGAGCCTGGGACTCCACCGAGAGGCCTCGCCCCACGCCCACTCGCCTGGCCGGGACCCAGGGCCCCTGTGTGGTCACACCCGGAGGTCCTCGCAGGGAGCAGGGCCAGCGCCGGGGCGGCGAGGGGGCCGGGCCCCGAGGCTCACCTCGTCCGGGGGACAACGCACAGGGAACGTGCTGAAGACCAGCCCCACTGCCCACATCCCAGGCCAGAGCCCCTCATCCCTCCCTCCTGGCCCTTCAGCCATCAGCACCCACGAATCAGGGAGTTGATGACTAGATGGAGGACAAACTCTGGTTTTGTAAGGCAACAGCTTATATAACTCTGGGGTCCTTTTCAGGAAAAGCAGTACAAGTCCCAGAGCCCAGACTGGCACAGCAGTGTGCACCCTGGACCCCAGACTGGCACGACAGTGCACACCTGATGCTGGAGATGTCCCAGATCACCACTCGTGCGTCAGGCCTGGGTGTTCAGACTCTCCCTGGATGCTACCCCTACACCCAGCACAGCCAGCAGTGCTCAGTTCTACCAGAAGAGACAGCAAACCCCCATCAACACGTCCCACCAAACCCAAATGCTCCATCTCCCCGGCCTGCTGCCCTGGGACAGGCCCCAGACGAGCCAGAGCCGCTGCTCCGTCGGTGCCAGGAAGGGAGGTGATGTCGGGGGTGGAACGGTGGTTGTAACCAAATGTAGCTAAGACATCACCAAGCACACGTTGCAGACAGTCACGGCCAGGGGAGCGCAGCCTCAGAGGCCGGGGCGGGGGCCCCTGCGGGTGCCTCCCAGGGTCAGACAGGGGCTCAGGTCCAGCCAGGCAGTGGGGCCGCCTGCAGCCAGTCCTACCAGCTCTGCCCACCTGGGTTTGCAGCCTGGTTCCAGGGTGACAGCCGAGTCCTCCTGGAACCCCAGGCTGCCATCCAGCTGTGCAGGTGAGCCAGGCTTGCCTAGTTCTCTCCACCCTCCCCTACCCCACCCCTGGCTTCCGCTGGGCATCACAGACCGCCCCCCACCCCCCCACCCCCCGCCAGCCGTTGGCCCTCTGCCCCTCCATCCAATGAGAGGGCAGCTGACCTAGAGACCTGGCCTGGGCACCCAGCAGCCATGCTCACATCAGTGACCCTCCCTCCTCCCACCTGCTGGTGCAGCGCCCAGGACCCTCTGCCTCATCTTCTCCTCCTGCAGCCGTGAGGAAGAGGAGGAGCCAGGCCTGAGCTGGAAACGCTCCAGGCGAACCTCACTCCTTGTAGAGCCCAGCAGCTCACTGCCCCAGGGCTCCGGGTGTGGATTTGCCGGAAAGCATAAGCAAGGGCAGGCAGAGTACGGGTTGTGTCATCTGGTGCCGTCTTAGAACAGGGCAGTGGGGTAAGGGGTCTTTGATGCCACTGGAGTGGGAGCCAGAGCCTGACCCACTTCCCAGTTTTCTGGCAGAGGAAATGGGCAGAGAGGAGGAAACGGGCAGAGAGAAGGCTCCGCTTAGGGATGCTTTGGCCTGAGCAAAGGACACTGGCCGCTGACTCCTTCCTCTAAACCATTGGCTCCACTGTCCCCAGCTCTCTCAGGAGGGTCACCAAGCTTCTCAAAGCCCCTGGGCCCACTGGGGCGTCACTGAGAAACCTCAAGGCTAACAGGCCAGCTGGGTCCAAGCGAGAGCATTGGGGGCTCTGCTCCACCCTGCCTGGCGTGGGGGCCGCGCCCCGCCTCCCGGTGCCCACGGTCAAGGACAAAACAGGGTTCCTGCATTAGCTGCCTCTGGACACAGAGGGAGGGGCTCCCTCCAGCCCCCGTGTGGATCCGGGCCCTTTATCACCCACTGCCTGGCACAGTTCAGAAAGCGGAACCCTGGCCAGGATTACTGCCCAGTGACTTCAAACGCTGGGCCCCGTGGGACGGCAAGGGAAAGGCCCTTCTGAAATGAGACTCGCTGGGGCCCAAGGAAGGCCTACCCAGGTGAGGGGGGGTCTGAGTTTTGAGCCCACCCAGGCGGGTCTGAGCAGAGGCCTCAGAATTTCCTGGCCTGTTCATTTGTGCTGCAACCAGAGGGTGTGTGGGGGCGAGAGAAAGCATGGCTGGGGGGGACCTTTCAGGGAAGATTGTGTAACCAGCGTTTCCCCGGCCACGTTTCCTGGATATAAAATAAAATCTCAAGCCGAGGTGTCTCTTGGTCCCAGCGAGTCAGGGAGCAAATGATCTCCTGCCCGTGGGTTGCTGGGTTTGACTTGCTAGTATTTTGCATACATTTTTTTTCTCTGAGTAAGATTGTTCTGTAATTTTCTGTCTCTACTTTATCTTCTGAGGTTTGATGCCAGAGATATATGAGCCTCATAAAATGAGCTGGGAAATGTCCCATCTTATTTTCTGGAAGAGTTTGAGAAAGGATTGGATAAAGCCTTCTTTGAGCGTTTGGTTAACATTCTTCATTTTGGCTGTTTTCTTCCACTTTATTTTCCAGTTCTCCAGTGATCTTCACAGCTCTGCCTGATACGTACCTAGTGAAATCTTAACTTTGATTTTTCTACTGAAGTTGTAGAATGACGGTTTTGTACTTTGAGGCAGTTTCCAGGTCAGTTTAAATTCTCTCTCTGAACAGCATAAGCAGGTAGAACGCCTGGGATGAGGGCCACACCCATCGCCTGCTGTGTTGGTTTTGTCTGTGCTTTCTCTCATCTGCCCGATTATGTCTGACAGTGCACTGGGTAGTGAGTGTGCAGAACTGCTTGTGGACAGAACTCCACATTACCTTCCTTTCACTAGGATCGTGTTTGCTTCGGCAGGCAGCGGGGACCCAACAACACAAGACCTGGGCAACCCCGCTCTCCAAGAGGAGGCCCCACCCTGTGTCCCCTTCCTTCCCTGCCTTCTTTTGGATCCATGGGGTAGTTTTCCTCACGGCAACTCCCTCCCTATTAGTCTGGAAGCTGTAGCTACTGCCCCTGGTCTTTTAATGGATGGGGAATTACAACTTAATGGACTGAGTTTATTAACTTCCTACCATCTTTCTGAAAACTCCCTCCAGCACATTCTTGTTACGGTTCAGTCACCCAGTCATGTCCAACTCTGCGACCCCATGGACTGCAGCATGCCAGGCTTTCCTGTCCCTCACTATCTCCCAGTTTGCCCAAGTTCTTGTCCACTGAATCGGCGATGCCATCTGACCATCTCATCCTCTGATGACCACTTCTTCCTCTGCACACACTACTTCTTTCTTTTCAAGCCCCACAAACATTACTTTCTCCTGTGCAGTCCATTTTCTAGATGACTCAACACATTTTACCACTTTCTTCCCCACATCTCAGGTCCTCCATCCGGCCCCACTTTCCTTCTGCCAGAAGTGCAGTGTTTTAAAATGTTTTAGTGCAGGCCTACTGGCAGCACATTTTGGCTCTTTATGTACTTTATTATTTAAAAAAAAAAACACCACCACCACTTTAAACACTTAACGCTGGTTAAGAATCCACCTGCCAGTGTAGGGGACATGGGTTCCATTTCTGGTCCACGAAGATCCCACATGCCGCAGAGCAACTAAACCGGTGCTCCACAACTACCGAGCCAGCGCTCTAAGCGCTCAGGAGCCGAAACAAGGGAAGCCACCGGGATGAGGAGCCCGAGCACCGCAACTAGTGAGCAGCCCCTGCTCACTACAACTAGAGAAAGCAAAGAAGACCCGGTGCAGCCAAAACAACAGAGTATACAAAACAAGTTCCTACCGTTAGAAAAATAATAATAAAGAGAACCACACCACGTGCAGTGCCGGGCCCGGCTGCCCTCTCTCAGCGTGACTTCATGGCTCCTCCACCTTGCAGCCCACCTTGCAGCACTCCACCTTGCAGTGCTGGTGCTTCCTTCCTTCCCTTCATGGCCGAGTGACAGTGCTGCCGTGCGGGTGGACCTCGGCTGAGGGATGCTTGGCGGCTCCCAGCCTCTGGCCACTGTGACTGGCGCTGCAGCACACAGGTACCCGTGTACAACACACGGTGTCTGTTCTCCTGGGTGCGCCCCTCGGGGTGGAACACTGGCCAGATGGGCACTGTCACCTGCGTTGCTCAACAGTTGTCCTATTGTCCTACTAAAGGCCCGACTCTGCGTGGGGCATCTCTCTCTATGCCTCTGCTTCTGATGTTCCCTCCCCCGTCCTTCCTCTCTGGCTGCCTCTGCGTTGTCTCTGTCTTTGAGGTTCTGCACGTCCAGGTGTGGCTTTGTCTGTGTTTCTGCTCAGGACCTGCTCTGCTTCCCGAATCCCCTCACCTGTTACCACCTTCTGTTCTTTCCTCTGGGATCAGACACATGTTACCTGCCATCAGCTCCTTCCTCCCACTTCCCCCCTCAGGGCTGGCTTCTGAGTGCCCGTCCCTGAAGGGCAGATGGGGACAGAGAACAGAGGGATGCTGGCATCCGCCCCGGACTGCCCGCAGCCCATGGCGAGCCTCGTCATCACCCAGCCCAGGACCCCGCGGGGTCGGGCAGAGAAGGCAGGTCTCAGGGGACACCCGGGAAGGCTCGCTGGCAGCAGTGCTGTGGCCACGTTCTGAGTCAGTGAGCACAGCTGCTGTGGGGACTTCGCTAGCTAACAGACGGCAGGGGCAGAGCAGGCCAGACCCGTGGGCCATGGTCAACGTGAACCCCCTCAGGGGCGTCTGTGTGGAATTCCTTTCCTTTCCCGCCCTTCTCTTTCCTATTTATACACAACACGGCTCCTTTGGACATGACTTCCTCCAAGGACCTCCCGGAGCTGGAACGTTCTGGGGCTGGAGGAAGCCATGTCAGGCCTGGGGTGATGCTGAGCGCCCAGAGGAGGGAGAAGCAAGGCTGGCTTTGGCGAGGGAGGGGGGCAGCTCCCAGGAGGAAACAATGCGATAGCTGCCATGGTCATAAATACATTTTATTTCATTTATTTCATTAGAAATGCACAATTACAGCGCTGAGCGCATCCATCCCCCTAAAAAAGTAGGTAAGCAACGTCTCCATCAAAATCATTAGTCATCTCCTGTGAACATCTATCCTTGTTACACTGAACAGAGCGCACAGCAAAAGGTTTCTGCTACTCCATTTTTTTTTTCGATTTTCTTTTTTGTTATAAACACCATAGCAAATTAAAAAAAGCTGTTTGAACAGAGAAAAATATCGCAGTTCTTGATTTCCAGCGTGCACTTGACGCAACCGCACTGTGCTTCCCGCTCCTTCCCTGGACGTGCGAGGAGATCAAAAGAAACAGGGTCTCCGGGCGGGGGCGGCAGGGGCTACCGTTGTCTTTGTTTCCCAGGGCACTCTCCCCGCGGACGGGCGTGTGGATGCACTTCAGCAGCACGCGGGCAGGCCCCTCCCGTGCGAAGCCGAGGGGCGGGCGCGTGTGAACGGTATGGGTGGCAGGGGCCAGCGTGCAGGGGTCAGCACGCAGCGGCGGCGTGGCTTGGGTCTGGGTGGGTCAGCAGCCTCACTGGATCTGGATGGCCCCGTGCTCCAGCTGCATCTCGGGCTGCAGGGTGGGCTGCAGGGCGTCAGCCGCCTGCAAGAGGGGAGAGGGCTTTCCATCAAGGGGCCCAGGCCATGCCCAGTCACAGACATGTGTGGTTTTCAGGCAGAGTAGAACACACACCTGGGCTGGTGGCCCAGGACTGACAGATCCCGGGACGCCAAGGTCCCTCTGCGGGGCCTCCACTTTGCCGCCAGCCGCCCACCCACTTAACCCTCCCGCAAGTGCCCCAGCCGCCCACCACCACCAGCACGAAGTTCCATTCCCACCCTGCTTCTCACTGGGGGCACGCTCCACGTGGTCAGCATATTCACGTTTAGGATAAGTTAAAGGAAAAAATACAATCTTAGAATAAGTCACTGACCACGCATATCGGCCACCAAGAATGGGGGCCCCCAGAGAGACTGGCGATTTACTGGACTCCCTAAGCCACTGGTAATGCAGGTGGGCTCCCTGCATAACTGGCAGGAATTTTAGCTGGATGGGTCCCAGGGCCACGCAGGTGAGGCAGAGTCCCCGGTGGGGCTGGCGCTGCTCCTCCGACTGTGGCTCAAGGCTGTGCTTTCTCAGTGCAAACGTCCCATGGACACAACAGTGTTTCCCAACGGTGGGGGTGGCGGGAGTGGGGGTGTCTGCCCGCCCATCCGAGGGCTCAGCACAGGCCTCCTCCAGAGGGGCTGGGTTTGAGGGCGCTGAGAGAGCACACCCATGTCACCCCCGCCCCAGCGGCCTGAGCCTGGCCACGCCCTGACAGACCCCGATGATTCTGCCTGTCCTACGGGCTTGGGCACCACATGGGGGTCCAGGTCTGGCTCCCCCAGACCCAGGGGAGGCCATGATGGTCTCCTGACTAAGTACCATCACTGGGGGTTACAAACCCACATGCGGGCCCTGCAGGACCTCGGACCCTGGGCTGGCCCTGCCCCAACCCGAGGAACAGCAAGGCCTCAGGTATACTTGATTTGGCCTCTAAACTCATAGGTAAACATGTGCCTGAGAACTGGCTTCAAGCTGGTCCCTGGGCCAGGAACCGACTTCTCACCTTCACACTTCCAGGCACTTACGAGAAAGAGAATCCCAAGTGAGAGCCTAGGTCCACACGGGCGCCTCTCACGGTCACTTACCTTCCTCACGGAAGAAGGTCCGAGGTAGAAAGGCCCAAGCGTGTCCACACCTGCAGGAGCCCCGGGCCCTGTGCACTTCCCGAAGGGAGGACCCACCTGGGCCGCAGCGGTGTGGTCGGTCACCGGCGCCAGCTGGACGTACTGGACCTGGATGTCGCTGCCCTGGAGCGGCGAGCCGTCCACCCCTGTGGCAGCCGGGTCCGAAGAAGCTACGGCTATCAGCTGGGCCCCCTGGAGCACCTTGAGACATGGAGGAGACGCGTGTCAGCACAGAGGACAGGACTCAAGGATTGAACAACAGTGATTTGAACGTGCAGCCATATCCTGGCAACCTGGAGACTTCTAGACCCCCAGCCTGGAGTCACCCTGGCAGGAGCTGGAGCAGAAACAGGCATGCGATCGGCAGGCCCCGAGTCCCACAGAGGCCGCCTGAGGTGTGGGGGACTGATGAGCTGCCGAGTGGGAGTGAGCCAGGCAGTGCAGACACTCAGCTGGCACTTGCCCTGCGCAGGGATGCTCTGTGAGCCGCTCCCCCTTGCTGTCGCCCCTGTAATTCTCCTGCCCTCACCTCACCCCCCGCGGGTCCTAGACTCGATCACTCGCGTTAGGTATTACGTCGTCGTCCTGATTTTGTTGTTGTTGTCCTGGTGAAAGATCCCTTAATATATGAATTTAAAGTCAAGTCAAAAACTATCTTTTAATGAAACTTATGAAATCATGACACTCTGGTCCTGGTGACGAGCTGCCACCCCTACAAACGGAAGGCATCTCTGGTACTCTAACAGCTTTTCCTCTCGGCACTGCCTATAAAGTGACTTTTCACACGATCTGCACAGCTGATTAAATCTTAAGAATTACAAAGTCAGAAACCCCAGAATCTAAACATGCAACATTTATAATAAGGAAGGCAGGCCCATTACCAGCCTAGAGGGTAAATAAAAATAAAAATAGTAAAATGTTCTCAACTGGGAGTTCATTCCAAACACCAAGCCCTTGACATTCCCATGCTGGTTTGGTCTTGATAAGCGACTCAGGAATGAGTCGAATCCTTACCTTGTGGGCCCTCCAGACTCTTCCAAGAAAGCCGCTCTCGGCACCAAAAAGTGCAGGGAGGGGTCTGTTCCCCAGCTTGGGGGACAAGGGTGGCAATGGAGACAAGCGTCTCCTTGGGAATAGTGGCTCTGACTCCCTTGAGGAGGAGGGCCTGCTTCTCACGGGATGCAAGCGAGCCTGGAGCAAAGGCACCACCAGGCCAGCCTCTGGGCTCTACCAGGAAACACCCGGTGTCCCGGCCTTCAGGGCTGCTCCGCCCACCAAGCCGCCTTCTCCTCCCAGGTTTCAGTTACCCGCAATCAACTGCGGCCCAGAAATAGTAAAAGGGAAATTACAGAAATAAACGTGTCCTAAGGTTTGCTGCTTTGAGCCCCGAGAGGACACCCTGCACCATCCTGACCTTTGACCTTGTACCCCCCCCCCCCCGCCCCTGCCTCATGAGCACTCGGCGGTGTCTCAACTGTCTAGGGGTCACAGGCTTCCCTTACTTCACAAGGGCCCCAAAGCCCCAGAGCAGCAACGCTGGCCACATGCGGTTTTCTCACTGCACCTGATTTACAGATTAGACAGCACACAGGTGTGCACGCACAGAACGCAGCACAGATTAGGCACTCTCTGCTGTCACATGAAACACACCCCTGCAGGTAAAGAGGGGCGACGACAGTGCCTCCCGCAGGGAGGGTGGCCCCATGAGGAGCCCGGCTGTGCCACTCGCCCCTGACTTAAGAACATGTCTTCTCAAAGCTGGACAGGACTGGGACAGGAGCAGGCTGTGAGGAGTGGTCAGGAAGCTGGCTCTGCAATGCCCCCCACCTCCACTGGCTCTGAGGCTCTGGCAGGAGCCCCCCCACCGGGAGCTAGGACACCACAGCTCTGCCAGGAAGCACACCCGGCCGGGGCCGCATGACCCCACAAAGGACAACCCTAAGGGCCTCAGGGAGTTGTGCAGCCCAGGCCTCTCCTGAGGGAGGGGCAGGGGTGGACACCCCACCAACGGTCACAGCACCAGGAGCAGGGCGCTTCTCCCAGGAGGACAAACCGAACAAAGTGCTTCTCAGGCCAACTGCACAGACACCCCAGGCTGGGCCGTGCAGCCTCCCGAAACTCGGTCCAGCGGGGACGGGACGTGCTGACCTGGATCCTAACGGGTGACAAGGATGCCTACTGACGTCAAGTCTTTAGCTCAAAGCAGCAGGATCCCCGCAGCACCCAAGGCCGTGAGCCCGCTGGACACCAGCCGGGAGGGGGCCAGCCCGCAGTCGGAGGTCCTGCGGGATGGCAAGGGCCCAGGACACCTGGACCGGCTCCCACTTCTCCCAGCAGCGAGCTGTGGCTCCTTCCTGCTCACAGGCCACTGGGCGGGGTGGGGTGGGGGCCGGGCCCGGAGGAACATCTAACTGGGCAGCAGCGAACTCCTGGGATAGCAGCCAGGAGCAGCATGCCAGGCTCCCAGGGCTGGACCCGGAGTGGGAGCCCCGGGGCCACGCCACCTGACTGGCCTCGGTTGCGAGCTTCCTGCGTGTTTCTGGAGCACAGCCTGTTATTTTCAGACCAAAGAAAAATGGCAGCGGGCGTGGATGGGGAGCAGCCGACCGAGGGAACCCTGGATCTACCAGCGTTGTTTTTTTGGAGTGCACACATCTGGTTCTTCTCTACATTCTGCCAATTCTGAAACTCTGTTTAATACCCAACTGAGATAATGCGAAACTGGTGCAAAATCTAAAATAAATCAAGGAACCCAAGGATTTTTCAGTAATATTTAGAATCAAAATTCTGAACCCAACCAAGAACCCACCCAGACACAGACACAGAACCTGAAAACACAAACCAACCAGAAAACCCTCAAGCACTCAGAAGACAAGCTTTCAGCTTCGACATGTGACCAGAAACAGGCCCAGACCCCACACCTGAGGCCACCTGAAGGAGCCAAGGTCGCCGACCAGTGTGTGCGTTTCTGCTTGAACCCAGCTGGTTAAGGTAATGCAATCAACTCAACCAGTGGACTTCTCCAAATCTGGATGTTAATTCAAAGAGCAGCTTTTCCCATGACAGAGAGACAAGGAGGCGAGAGGAAGATGCTCCAAACCAACAACTGGCCAGGAGACCCAGCAGCACAAAATCTATTTCATACGTTTGTATAGCAAATGCCAAAAATAAATAATGATTCCTAAACCTCTAAACCCGAGGATGAGAACACGAAGCTCCTACCTCAGATCCCACTTTGAGTTCCTGCCCAGGATGGTCAGACACCAGCACAACCTCCAAGGAACCCAAGTGGACATGGACAGAACCAAAGAGAACTGAGCAAACAGTACTTCCTGCATGTTCCTGGGGCCCAGAGGGCAAGGCCCAGCCTGGAGATTCCTCACAGGAGGAGTTGGGACTCCAGACCAGGGACCCAACGCTTTAGGAAACATCCTATGGCCAGGCTGGCAAGCTGGCGCTTCCAGAGCTGACAGGCCAGCAGCAGAAACCAGATTTATAGCCCAGGCAAAGGGAGATACCCCGGGGACCTGGTCTCAGCACTGCAGGGCAGGCGGCAGGACAAGCAGCCTGTGCCCTCTGCTCTGTGCCTCCTTGCAACATCGGAGCCTGAGCCTCAAACACAGTCCGGGGGGCAGGAAAACAAAGCCTAAAAAAACACAAGAAAGCAAAAATCCAAGTCTGCAGACACGTGCTATCCAGCCCACCATTTCAGAGGCGGCGTCCCTGGGAACACATCTTAACCATGAGTCTGAAGACCGTCCGGTCAAGTGGGGGGTGAGGGGGGAAGAGAGGATGGAACAACTCAACCAGAGTCAAGTCCACAGCTGCCACCTCCCTGTGGGCGCCAGGCCTCAGGCTTCTAGAAGAGGCAGGTGGAGTGGGTAGGGAGTGGGTGAGATGGAGCAGGAAAACAAGACAAGTTTTAATTACACAGAGTACAAGCACTACCCTGTCCCTGGAGAAGGGAGACAGTGCCCACCGTCACCCTCAAGGCTAAAACGCCCACCGAGGATGCGGACGACCAGGAAGCAGAGCTCAGGCTTCCCTCGCTCCCCTGCCCCCCAACCGTGTACTCGGCTCCTACTGTTTCCTTCTTTCGTTTGGAAAACTCACTGAGCAGAACAACAAAAATTACTGTTGGGTTTACTGCGATGGGACAAGAAAGAACTTCTGACCAAGTTCAAGTCAGCAGGGAGCACTCAGCAAACGACCCACTGAGCAACAGCCACTGGGACCAGCTCCACCCAGGCTGCAGCCCCCCAGCTGCCTGACCCCGCCTCCCCCCGCCCCGAGTCTGCTCGACACCCCCCAGCACCACCTGCCCCTACCCCTTGGAGTCTGCTCAGCACTCCCCCAGAGTCTGCTCGACACCCCCCAGCCGCCTGCCCCCACCCTGCCAGAAGACTGCCCCTTTCCCGGAGTGTGCTCAACACCCCCCAGCTGTCTGTCCCCGCCCCCCAGAGGCCACGTCTGATGTGACACACAAGGTCGAGTAGGTCTCTGGGCCAAAGCACCATGAACCCTGTTCTTCCCCCGAGCAGCACTGTCCCACGTCCCACATCCCTCCTGAGACAGACGGGTGCTCTGGAGTCCTTCTATCCTAGAAGCCCAACGGTCCACCATGCTGGCCAGTGGAGACGGGTTAGATGAGGCCATGGGGTGAGGCCCATGAGCCTCAATGCTCCCCAGGAAGAGTGAGACACGGGGCCCCGCCCCACGTGCACACCGAGGAAACCATGTGGGGACATAACCGGCAAGATGGTCCCTGCCGGCATCGTGGTGTCGGGCTCCCAGCCTTCAGCCCCGTGGTGCACACATCTGCACCCCCCAAAGGTACCCGACTACAGCCACCTAACCCAGATGGGGTGACAGGAGACAAACGTCCCGGCCCTCCCTGCACCCTGCACAGGGAACTGGGGGCTGTGTTCTGAGGCAGAGGTGCCATCAGAAACACCAGGCTCACACGAGACAGTGTAGCTGACCACCAGTGACGTGTCTGTCTGCAGTGCACACGGGGCATAGACGCCGCCCTGCTGCTAGCGTCAGGATGACTCGTACACGACCGTGGTCATCGTCCAGCCTGCCTGTGAGCAGGTAGGCCCTGCATGCTGCTGGGACCACCAGGCCAGTGGGCTTGCAGGGGAGCAGGGCCCGTAGGGGTCCTGGGGCCGCAGCTCAAGAGCTGCAGCCTGGACACAGGGCACAGGTGTCCTCGTTTGTTACCCTGAGCGCCCCTCGGCTGGGGAGGAAGTGGGGACTCAGGCTAACTCACATGCCCAGGACCACGAGCCAGAGAAAACAAGCAAACACAAGAGGCTTTGAAGGCACTGGGCAACCTCTCGAGGCCGCCGGGCACACCACTAGGCCAGAACCACTCAGGAGGGCAGGCGCGTTAGGCAAGAGCTGAGTGGGAGGACACAGACCGGACAGTGGGAACCTCACCACGCCATGTGACTCTAGAGAACTCTCCCTCTAAAGGGTAATCTCTCTCTACCAGCCTCTGTGAAGAAAGGGGTTTGAGCCTTTCTCTCCACCTCTTCAGCTTGTCTCCTGGCCGAACATCTGCCCGTCTGTCCTCATCCACCTGGGGTTACCCTCCAGCTCTGGGGAGCTCAACTCAGACACCAGTGAAGCATCACCCCAAATGTAAGACACATCCAGCAGATACGTCCTTAACACTGACTTGTAAGGAGCCCCCGCTTTCCTTTCTATTTCGGCCAAACTCTGACTGCTGTGCCAGTGTCCCTGGGCATCTCCCCAGCCTCTTGGAGCCACGTCTAGACTGCCTGTGCAGCTAGGAGGCTCCTGCCATCCTCCACAGGTCAAGCATCTGTCAGAGGTGTCTGCTGCAGAGTCAGCGTCCACTCCGAGCCGTATCACTCTACACAAGGTGGCCACCCTGAGTCTGGGTGGACCTTCATTGTCAGCATGTGTGTGTGTGTGTGTGCTTCCCTTGCTGCTCAGCACAGGTGTGTGTGTGTGTCCATGCAAGCACAGGTCACGTGGGAGCGTTATGGGGACATGGCTGACAGCGCCTGGGCCAGCTCAGGGGCCGACGGGAGGCAGCACTGACGCTCACTGTGGGGCCGCTTGGCGAACCGTCTGCTCGGTTCACTTTGGGGGTTGACGTGGAATGTCAGCCTGCACTCCTGACATCAGTGACTGTGTCTGCTTACACATGAAAATAATTCTAGATCAGTTTTCTACCCTGAATGCCTACCATGCTCAGGTACCTGTCAGTTCAAGGGTCCTTCCACCCGCTCCCTCCCTCCTCTCACACACAATACCTGCCAGGTGTGCCTGACACTCTCCAATCCAGTGGCACGTCACACCAATTTCACTTTACTCAGGGGCAGTAGGTTCACCTCAGTACCTGACTAGAGGAAATGCAGAAGAGGAAGCCATCCTAATTCCTCGGGACCTTCTGGACCAGAAGTTGACCTCTGCTGCAGAAGCTCTGCCACATTCTGAACACGACTCCCCCAGGGCCCAGACTGGGGTCCCACCCGCCGACCTCAGACTCCAGCTCCAACAGAGCAGTGGCTTTAGTCTCGTACACTGTGCCCTGATTTCTAGAGGAATGATTCCTCACACACACAGTGAAGTTAACCACAAGAGAACTCTGAGGGTCACTCACAAAGTGAGGGAAAAAGTGGGAAGTGACACTGTGTTTGGAAGGTCGCTCTACTGCAGTGACTCTGCGGCCACATGGCCGAGGGTGCCCTCATGTCCCGGCCCCGTGTGAGCTCGGCTCTCACTCTGCCGGCCCTCAGGTGGTCCCGTTCCCCCTGGCACGGGGCAGCCCAGTGCCAACTCCAGGCCCCACATGCCCGAGTCCACTGTCTAACCTCAGACGCTGTGCACAGGGCAGCCACCCCTCCTTGAGACTGCAGCCCCCAAGTCCAGACACGCCCGCGCTGAGAGGATGGAGAACCGTCCTCCAGTGTCTACCTCATGGACGGTCAGGGCACCTGGAGTCTGCTGGGGGACAAGCTGGGGCCTGGCAGACAGGAGGGACACGTCCCCACGGCACCTCCCATCTCCCGTCCCCTCGACTGTAAAGAAGGGAACCATTTGGAGAGACAGCCAGCACTTCATGGGGCTGCCCCATCAAAGGGCTCGGCTTCCACCCACCCTCCGCCAAACCAGAAACTGAGAGAGTCAGCTTGTGGAGCAGGACGGGTATCTCACTTCGTTCTGGAGGACAGCAGCTCCCTGACGGCATCTGGAGCAGAATTCTCGGGGAAGGACCCTTAGCTGCTCTGTGCCATCACCCAGACGCCAAGACGCTGGCCCAGCACCAGCGTGGGCTCTGCTGCCCGCAGTCCCCTCTCAGGAAACAGGCAGGGGCAGAAGCACTTCAGAAGCCTCCAGAGAAATCACCAAGCCTTCCTGTGCAGAGAAAGCTTTACAACTTAGGCCGTACTGAAAACAAATGTGGAATTACTCAGAAGTCACCATTTTTCAGTCTACTGAGTGGTGACTTTCAGGTAAGCTCTCCTCTGTACATTTCCAGGTAATAACTCATGTCTAAAATCATCAATGGACATATGGTACATTTTAAAATGCCTTAAAATCAAAAGTGCAGCAAAATACCTTCAACCAACAGGTATCTTACAGTTAACTAATGCTACTGCACTCACTCACCAACAAGGAATCACTGAGTGCGGAAAAGTCACACTATACAGTGGGTGGGTAAAGAACAGAAATGAATAAAGTTTCGATCTAATGGAATCAAAGCTATTTAATTGAACATTTCCAACAAATATTTGAAAATGATAAAATGGATCAGAAATGATTCTCCAATTTGAAGGCCTGTCTCTCCTCCCTTGACTGTCTGGAGTCAAAGCCTTTGAGGTGAGACTTGACCAAAGGAGTTCAGGGCTGTGGGCGATCATCCAACAAGAGGAACAGCCTTGGGGGTTTTACTGTAAAGCTACTTGGCCTCAACCAACATGAGCCTCCAAAGACAATGTGATTCCAACAATCTACAATACTGGAAACATGTATGTAAGGAACTACAACATGCAACTTCTTCTTAAAAGCATTACCATAGGTTTCCAGCCCAAATCTCAGTCAACTTCCTCCTGGCCTTGTCCAACCTGAAACCATCTTGTTTGGCACAACTCTGGGGACAGGTAACAGGCGTAGACTGACATGCTGGCGGCACTAACTAGTTACCCTCAGCCTGAAGCTGCCCTCCCTGCTGCCCACAGGCCGAGGAGACACCGAACGGTGAATCCTGGGTGCTGGGTGCCCTCCCACAGTCCCAAGCCTCCTCGAGGGACCAGGATTCCTGAGGAATGGAACTGGGAGCAGGAGACCAGGGCCAACGGGGCCAGCTGCCTCAGGCAGGGTGATGGCCCACAGCGCCACGCTTAGTGAGACAGAAGACGCAGGGCTGCTTCTGTGACTTCTCTAGGATATTTCTGGGAACCAGTCAACATCAAACTTTCTCTGCATCTGACCTTTTATAGATTAAACTACATTTTCCACCGTTTCTGGTAGAGAAGGCTTTTCCAAGAGGGATTAATCCCAAGCTACCTAGGTTCTCCAAGATGTGTGTCTGCGTTTTGGCAGGAACACATTTTCTTAAAGGAAACATTTTTCTTAGAAGTGAAGCGACAGTGTGTGCTGGTGGCAAGGTGTCGCAGACCATCAACAGTGGACTGGAACCCCAGGGATGGCAGAGACTGCTCCAAAGCCACAGAAAAAGGACCCTGCACACACACCATACCACACCCCACTCCCTCCACACACAGCCCTTCTTCTCATCCACTCCAAAAAAGATCTACACATAAAATGTTGGATGCTTCCCATCTCTTCTAATCTTTTTCCCAGCTGGGTTTATAAGGCATCATTTTACGGAAAAAATTCTGAAAGCTACTGAAATTCACTTTTAAGCAAAGTATAAGGACGCACACAAAAGCCAAAGATGTCGAGAGAGGCTTTAGAGTCTCAAGAATGCTAGAGCTGTTTATCTAGATCCTGAGAAAACATCTCATAGATGCAAGACAAGAGGAACGTGGACACATCACCATGCGGCCTGATTTTCTGTAAGACACGTGAACCGTGTGTGTGTGTGTGTGTGTGTGTGTGTGTATATGTTTGTGTGTGTCTGGCATATTCATCACTACAGAGACGGGCTTACCAGAACACACCCATCTACCAGGTTTCCAAGTGTCCTGATGTCATTCAGCCTGCAAACACACATAAACCTTTTTCATACACATTTTAGATTACGTTAACCACAACTGTAAAAAAATAAAAATCTTCTACCAAAATACACATCTAGTTGAAACAGTATTAAACCATTTCATGGTTCCCAATATAAAGAGCATGACTAACACTGCAGTCTTTAAAAGATTCCTCATGTGGCAAAAATCTTCAAACTACAGACAAAAAATCGGACCCAATTCAAATGTTTCAACAGGTACGATGCTGCCTGATGACAGAGTAGAGACATCCCACTAGGTCGTAATCGCCTGACCCACAAATCCCCTGGCTCCACACCCAGGCGCCTGCTGAACGCACAGTGCCACAAGCAGCAAACAGCCCACGGGTCTGCTCTTACCTTCCTCACACACTTCACAGTCAACAGTGGTACTGACGGAAACGAAAGAGGCGCCAGTGCCCTCTGAGGAACACACTGTCCTTGGGCGCTGACAAGCCCTGGAAACAGAGGTGCCTCTTCCAAACAGCCTGCTCGGGAGCACAACTTTTAATCACACGAATAAATGCTGGGGTCTTTGCTTTGTTTTCTTAAGCTCCCCCCAAACCAAGATGAAAAGAATATAAAACGTACGTCAGAAATTGTATAACTCTAGATTTTTTTAAATCTCAATTTTTTTAATGCAGAGAAAGACATCTTAAGACTAAAGCAAAGAGGAACTAAAGAGCCTCTTGATGAAGGTGAGAGGAGAGTGAAAAAGTTGGCTTAAAACTCAACGTTCAAAAAACTAAGATCATGGCATCCGGTCCCATCACTTCATGGCAAATAGAGGGGGAAACAATGGAAACAGTGAGTTTATTTTCTTGGGCTCCAAAATCACTGCAGATGGTTACTGCAGCCATGAAATTAAAAGACGCTTGCTCCTTGGAAGAAAAGCTGTAAGAAACCTAGATAATGTATTGAAAAGCAGAGACATTACTTTGCCAACAAAGATCTGTCTAGTCAAAGCTATGGTTTTTCCAGTAGTCATGTATGGATGTGAGAGGTGGACCATAAAGAAGGCTGACCACTGAAGAACTGATGCTTTTGAACTGTGGTGCTGGAGAAGACACTTGTGAGTCCCGTGGACAGCAAGGAGATTAAATAGTCAACCCTAAAGGAAATCAATCCTGAATATTCACTGGAAGGATTGATGCTAAAGCTGAAGTTCCAACACTTTGGCCACCTGATGCAAACAGCCAACTCATCAGAAAAGACCCTGATGCTGGCAAAGACTGAAGACAGGAGAAGAATGGGACGACAGAAGATGAGATGGTTGGATAGCATCACCAACTCAACGGACTTGAGTTTGAGCAAGCTCCTGGAGACGGTGCAGGACAGGGAAACCTGGTGTGCTGCAGTCCATGGGGTCGCAAAGAGTTGGACACAACTGAGCAACTGAACAACAACAGTTCAACAAAATCTTAACGATACACTCTAAGCATAAAAAATGCACCCAACTTTTATCATCGGCCAAGTTGCCCCAACAACAAAGCACACAGTTAATAGTTGTGTCAAGTTTCTCAATGCAGATTTTATGCCACTTGGGTGGGTGGGCTGAGGTCGACGCTAGGGCTGACAGGCTAACCGCCAATCCACTAGCCTGAGCGGGAGGCTCGCTTTCAGGACTTAAGGTGCATGAATCTCCCAGCAACCGTCTCCATGGGAATCTGCCAGGCCTTTCCTGGCGCTTGGGCAGGACCCTGCCTCTACAGGAAGGGCACAGTCCTGCCCTTTAGCAGCTCACGGTCAAGCCACACGGGGCCCAGCGTGGGTGCCGAGAGATGCCGCATACCTCCCTGCCGACCACCTCACAGCTCGTCCTCCCGATTCAGAGCAGGACACAGACAGCCCAGACCGCCCTCAGAAGCGTGGTCACTTCAGGGCCTGCATGTCTGTGTCCCAGCTCTCAAAAGCTGGCCACATCCCCTGGGGGCCTGGCCACCATGCTATGAGGCCCCAGGCCACGTGGGGAGCCTACATGAGGACCAAGGGGTTGGGGGGACAGCCCAGCTCCAGCCCCAGGAGGAGCCCCAGACAAAGCAGGCCCCTGGGTCTTTAGACGGCCTGGGGACTCCACAGCTCTGGACAGTTCACATCAGGTGAGCTCAGTGAGGGCTTCAGTGTCTTTCTCTCAGGACCAGAAGAAAACAGCAGTGGTTGGAGTTTGACAGAAATAAATGGGAACAAAACCTGCCTTATACTGGCAGACAGAGACTGCACAACAAGCTGGGACCCACCACAAGTGAGCACTTACCTGCCCATCCTGTCCCACGTGGTGTATCTGCAGATTGCCCTGTAAAACGGATGAAAACAAAGGCAATCAACGACAATGGTTCAAGACTCAAGAGACAGAGGCAGGAATGTCCCCAGCCGTTTGTGAGAATCAGCAGAACTGTTAACATCCATTCTACAAAAACACAATCCTCCATAGCCATAAAAACCTCAAAATACTTAAGCTACATTTACAAATACTATTTTTTCTTAGAAAAACAAAGCAAACCAATTAAAAAACATTGTACCTAACCCCCAACCCTGACTCCAAATGAAAATGTTATTTTCTCCTAACTTTTTACTTGGAACCAATCTTAGACTCACAAGAAGAATTTAAAGTAGCCCAGAGAGGTCCCATACTCCCCCACGAGACACCTGACACATCACGTGGCATTACTGCAACCAGGAAACATATGGGACACAATGCAATTAACCAGACCACAAGGATACCAGGAGCTCATCAGCTGGAAATCCATTTTCATTGGTTTAAAAAAATATTTGCTTTAAGTCTGGTAGGCTCTGTTAAACATCTCTCTACAGATATCCTCACTTTGACAAAATAATTACCTAATTTTTAAATGAACAAGGTAAGGTTTTAATGTGATAAGAACACTAACTGCCTGCTGTAACTTATTACAAAGCAATCATTATACTATCAGCAATTGCTTCTAATTTAGTGCACCCAATTCCTAATGGAAGCAAAAAACACTAGGTTCTATGGACGAAGGATTCAGTTAAGAAAACTGGAGGAAATGTGAGTAAAATTGATAATAAAAATTGAAATTTAGAAGTACTTCAGTGAGTTTTTAGCAGAAACAATATAAAAGCAATGCACATTGCCTCCTCCTTTTCCCATCCTTGCAGTTTTCCTTCAAGAGCCCCCGTCGAGGGAGGTGGCAAGGCAGGTGAGCCGGGGGATGCCTGGCCCTCTGTGGGTGTGGCCCCTCACCCGTGCCCAGTAAAGGAAGGCCCCCACGCTCCTGGGGGTGCCCCTGCTTAGCTTGCAGCCTGTTCCCCCACCCTGGCCCCCACAACCTGCTGCTCTGTGTGAGATCACAGACGCACCCTTAAGAATGTCTCTCCTGGGACCTGGGACCCAGAGGTTAGGGGGCAATAGCCCTGAAGCAGGAAGCAAGCCCATCCCTCAGCTCCACCCACACTGGGCACAAAGGTCAAGAGTCAAAGGTCAGGGTGGGGGTTCAGGGTCCTGGACAGGTGCAGGGAACCACGATGGCCAGAATGGATGGCCCCCAGCCCCAGCCCTTCAGCCTCTCCTTTGAGAAGAAGGTGGGCATCAGGCTGACCTTCCCAAGCCAGGCGCCCCGTGGCAGCCGCCACGAACACAGAGGGCAGGCGTGCAGCCAGAAGCCCCTGCCTCCATCCTTACTATGGGCAGCGAAGGAGGATGCCCATGGGGAGAGGCCAGGATGGGTGGCCAGGGCAGGGCCAGAGAAAGCTGCAGCGGCTCACAGGCCTACATGTACTCTCTCTCGGGACTCCCACCCTCTCAAGGCGGGCACCAGCCCCCCGAGCAGAGGGAGCCGAGATCGGTGGGGAGAACAGGGAGGCCGCAGTCTGGGGCAACCCTCTTATGCTCCTCCCACCCCTGGGCTGGAGTGCAGAAAGGTCTGCATCTCAGACGAGACAGCAGTCCAGAGGGCAGCCCGCCAGAAGCAAAAGCCTCCGTACAGCAAGTGTCCAGAAACAAACACTGATGGCCACAGGCGCAGCCAGGGCAGGAAGGCCCAGAGGGCAGCGGGCCTCAAGTCTGTGCCCCAGAAGCAGGCATCAGGGGGTCCCTGATGGATGCCCGTGTCACCCAGGGCAGCCCAGTGGTCGTGCACACTGCAGAGGTCGGAGTGGAGGGGGCCTGTGGGCCCCAGGCCGGCTGGCGGACTCACCTCACTGTCCTGCGTGATCTGCACCTGCTCCCCCTGAGGCACCTGGGCGATGTGTAGGTGGCCCTGTGGGATCCGCAGAAGAGAAGACACAGGAAGCATCAGGGCAGACAAGAGACACTCGCTCCTGACTCACCCTCACAGCTCAGGACAGGAGAGTGGAGGCCGGAGCGGCCAGGGCCACAAAGCACTGTGTGAGCTACTGACCCGCCTCCCAAAGGACCAGTTTAAGACCAGAACACGTAACACTTTGCAGTCATTCTTAAGGGCGCAGCGAGGCCTAGGAAAACTCTGCTGAATCTTTAAATGTCACTAAACGAGCAAATTTAAGAATGTGAAGGACACACAGAAAAGAGGAGGAACCAAAATTTTCCAGAAAACTGAAAAGTTTTTGGCTTTTTTTTTTTAAACCGTACTATCAACCGGGAGGGACCAGAAACCGTGGACTTTCAGGAAGGGCCCCTAGTAACCTGGGGGTGCACGAGGCCACACAGCAGCATGACCAGAAAGGTGGGTGGCTATTGTACCCATGTCCACAGAGAGAACAGATCAGTCAACTCTTTAAATCAATGACTATGTAAACAGCTGAAGTAAACATTAATAAATATTGTTCCAAAGAATAAAGACTCCAAGGAAAATGTCTGCAGGTACAGGCAGACAAATTATAACTGTAAATTTTAACTTTGCTCAATGAAATGAATATCCATTATCTTATTTAAAATTCACCTTAACCAAAATGGGCCTGAAAGTAAACCAGTGAAGATTTCTCTGTGGCTTTCATGTTACCACGTCTATGTAAACCCTGCATCACAGTTTTCTCCTCTGGAATTCTTTCAGAGAGCTTCCTCACTAATGAGATAAGAGTCACTGCCTCTGGGACTGTCAGCCAAACAAAGAACCACTGTTTGTAGTTGCTCTGCCTCCCCCAGAAGACATGCCCCTCACAAGTGCCCCCTGTGCTCTCAGGATGCACTCCTTCTCCGGACGGTGTGTGGAGTGCGGCATCTAACCAGGTGTCCAGGAGGCTGCCCTGCCACAAGCCTGCCGGCAAGAAGGCTGGGTGACAAAGCACCCCCAGGATCCCCAGGGAGTTCCTGCCTGCTCTCCTTGGCCACGGGACCCACGAAGGGTTGGGAGGGGTGTCCACCTGGGCAAGCAGCGCACGAGGCAGAGCCAGGCAGGCAGGGTGGGCTGGGCGCCACGCGGAGGGGCACTTGTCACCCAATCCAAAGAGGCTACACGCTAAGGCCTCCAGCTTCCTCCGCTGGCCCTCAGTACAGGGTGCCTGTGCTTCTGAGCTGAGAAAATGCCTAGGACACATCATGGTGCCCCCAGGAAGACTGGCAGAAGCGCAGAGTTGCAGGGACCATAAGGGGTGGGTATCTGTGAGCTGTAGGAGGACTACCTTGACTGCTTCTGCTTTGATTTGTCACTAGAACCTTCCCCCAAGCTGTCAGTGGGGTCCAGAACTGCAGGAAAAGCTGGTCGTACCCCTCACCCTCCCCTCCCCTCCCGCTCACGAGGGCAGACTGGCGAGAAGTACGTACTACTTGGACCTGCCCGTCCTCCCCGATCTGGTGGATCTGGACCTGCTGGGCATTGGCCAGGGCGTAGTGCAGGGCCTGTGGGGGCGGCTGCTGCAGCTCACTGGTCGGCGGCGGCGTGCTCATCATGGTCTCTGCAGAGAGGTACACATGTGCCTGAGAGATCAGCCCAGGCTGAGCCCACCTCTGCCTTCCCCTGTCCCCACAGGGAGGAAAGGGAAGCCCTCCATCCTGGACTTGGCAGCTCCTGGATGTGCAGCATCACGAGCAGCAGCTGTTCACACAGCAGAGATTTCTGACCTGTGGACAGAGATGAAGAACGGACCACCCCCAAACAGGGAGGTTCCCAGCCACCCACTGGGTATAAGTGAAGCTCCTCAGATGAAGCAACAAAAATGAAAATCAGGAAGAAAGTAGACATTAAACTCTGTTTCAGACCAGCCCAAAGTAGGATTGGTCCATGGATTATTTGGGGGAAAAGCCCCACTAACTCAATTAAAGGTAAACTTTTCCATACAAGTTTTGTTGTTGCTTAGTTGCTCAGTTGTGTCCAACTTTTTGCAATGCCATGGACTACAGCCTGCCAGGCTCCTCTATCCGTGAGATTCTCCAGGCAAGAAGACTAGAGTGGGTTGCCATTTCCTTCTCCAGGGGATCTTCCTAGCCCAAGGATCGAACCCGGGTCTCCTGTATTGCAGGCAGATGCTTTACTGCTGAGCCACCAGGGAAGCCAAGTAGTGTGCTTTACATGTTTAACCCAAAATGAGACACGTTTGTTTTCATGTGTACCACTTTTAATCACAATGCTATCTCAACCAGGAGAATTTTCGTATACACTTAGAACATTAGGACTCAGAAAAAATTTTCATTATCAATGTACATAAAATATTTTTGTTGTAAAGAATGGATTAGGGCTTCCCTGATAACTCAGTTGGTAAAGAATCTGCCTGCAATGTGAGAGACCTGGGTTTGATCCCTGGGTTGGGAAGATCCCCTGGAGAAGGGAAAGGCTACCCACTCCAGTATTCTGGCCTGGAGAATTCCATGGACTGGATAGTCTCCATGGGTTGCAAAGAGTTGGACACGACTGAGCTACTTTCACTTTCACTTCCTAAGAATGAATTACTCAAAAAACTTCTAAAGGTAAAGACATATTAGAGTGAAACTCCTTGAGAAGTAGAATACGGACGTGAATGGAAGGATGAAAAAGATACGAAACATCTGATTCTCGAAGAACAGACTTTTCATGCACTTTTGATAGCTTAACAGTGCATATCAGTCTGACATGGTATAGACTCCACTGACTACCTTTTAAAAACTTACAATATAACAGCATTAAAATGGTAACACGTGCAACACATCAGAAACCTCAAATTAAAGTTACTGAACTAACCACATAATCAATAGCTCCCTACAAGCATGCAACTTCGTGAAAACCAATTTAAATCCATGTTTTATAATCTATATTGATATCAAAATCCAGTGGAAAAATGGGCCTCGGTTACTTGCTTGCGATCCAAGAACAATCCAAGAGCTACAGCAAGTGATGGGAGACAAGGTTTCCTGCTGAGGGAAGATTCCCCCCCACCCCCACCCGCCAACCTGCTCCCAGCAGAAAGACATAGAAAGGGCAGCCCCTCAAAGGCCTTGCCCCACTGGCTGGTGCTCCTCCACGTCCAGAGAGACACAAGGTCGGAGGCTGGTTCCCTGCGACCCTCACGTTCTTGGCCCTACATGGATGCTCCCCAACAAGAGCTGAAGGGAAAGCACTGGGGGTGTTCACACAATAAAGGGCAGCCCCTTAAACTCAAGCACATATACAAACTCACACAGTGTAGCCAGACAGGAGTGTGAAATACAGAGGTTTTAATAAATTGATACCTTAAAAGTCCCTTGAAACTAGTGATGTGGTGGTTTGTGCTCAAACTGGCAGTACTAATCCAGCTTTAAAGAGAGCAGCCTTGGCTCAGATGCTCACAGACAGCATTTACTTGTCAGTTCCTCTTCTGTGTGCTGATAATTCAGAAGTAAACAAGACAACCCAGCTGGAATTACTACGGAGCCCAAATTTGCGGAATCCTGGCTGAATGACACGTTCCTGGATTATGTCTGTCACCAGAAGAGCCTCAGGTACCAGATTGGCTGTGTCGGGCCTCGAGGACGCAGGAAGATCAGTACAAAATCCCAGAGGCCCTTCAACCAACCACCCTGTGCATATCAAGTTTGAGCCAAGTAGGCAGTAAGTTAAGACAGAAAAACATCAAGTCAACAGGAAGTTACAGAAACTTTGACAAAAGAAGAATGTGCTGTTCTGTGTTTCTCTCAAAATTCTAAAGGCTCCAGAGTCTGAGGAAGGGGCCCCCTCTGGCTCCCAGGAGACCAACCTCCCGAGAGCAGCCGGAGCCCACCCCAGAAGCACAGCGTGGAGAGCTGGGTGGACGGAGGCAGCGTGCCCTGTAGCACCAAGGAGTCTGCCTCCAAGACCCAGAGGACAGCTGACCCAGCAGGATGACACGGGGTTCCCCTGCCCCTGAGAAAGCTTCGGTCACTCTCGCCAAGGAAGGTGCTACTGGACTCTGCAGACCTTCCCAGGGCCAGCCAGAGTCCATCCCAAAGGACACGTCCTGAGAACCGGAGCCTGCCCAGCCTTGGCACTGAAGAGCCTGTTCGCCACCCACGAGAGGACACAAGGCCAATGGCCGCACTGAGCTGCTCAAACCCAAAGCCTCTCAGGAGGAACACTGCCGTGTTTATAAACAGAGAACAAACGAACCGAAGACGCAAAAGTGCCATTAAACCAAATTACTGTCATTCAGCTGAAGGGAACACTAGTAACTGGAAGAAAAACATTTAAGTAAGTGAGCGAGAGTAAAGATGAAGCTCGTCATCACCAGCCCCTGCTGGAGACCAAGCCTGAGCAGCAAAGGGCGCTTTGGGACCAGCCCAGCCTCCCCGCCCGGCTTAGACCCGGTCCAGGCTAGCTGAGGGCCTCACAGGCGCCGGCCGGAAACATGGGGTTCCAAGACCGCTGCCCAGATGGCGTCTGAACACCATCCCGAGGGGGGCCAGACAGCTGGCCAAGGCTAAGCTGCCGGTGGTCCTGGCCAAACCCCTCCTGCAGCTGCCAAGCCCAAACCGCTCTGCTCCTTGGTACCCGCACGGGAGCGTCTCCCAGGGCATGAGCGGGCACGGCGCATGTGCCTCTGACGGCCCCGGACCACCCGCCCGGCTGCCCACAAACCTGAGGCTCCGTACGAGGACGAGGACGGCGTTCTCCTGGAGAAGCTCTTGACGGCCAGGCTCTGGCCTCGCTGTTTTCGCCGCCAGGCTGTCCGACACTTGGAGTCGATACTCTGTTTAATTCGATACCAGTCAGACTCCGTGATTCCAAACTTATAGAAGAGGTGACCTGCAGAACACATCCAACGGGAGGAAGGTGAGATGCGGCCTCCCACCCAGCTGTGGTCAGGGCGCGGCGGGAACGGAAAGCTGATGGGCAAGAGCCACCTCGGGCGTGCCTGTAGTGGGTGACGGCGGCTTTTCATTCATTTAGCTTGAACTTTTTTGCTCTGATCCACTCACATCAAAGGGAGACAAGCTACGAGCTGGAGGTGAGGGTTCCCACAGGCGTCCTGGATGCCCACGCTCCAACCATCCACCCTGATCTCATACACGGCCTCCTGGGTCCTGAGACTGAGACAGAAGTCAAGGGTCCTGAGAGCTTTACCGAAAATCCGACCTGTCACCCCTAGCGTGCTGCCCAGCTGCCTCCTTTCCCCCTCTCACGTTTCGGCTCCAACACGATCTAAATGATCCTCCCCTCAACCAGCCCACTTGACCCCAGAACCCTCCCAACTGTCACCCCCTAGATATTAATGATGTTTACTCCATTTCCTCCACAAACACAGGGGATCTTTGTTCTGCTCAAAGAACAGAGAACAGGCATCTCATGCCTGCCAAGAACACAGAACATCCAAGCGAGGACAGACGCATCAATGTTCGTTGACTAAACATTGATTACAATTCATCTGAAGACATTCTTCCACAGTTACTTGAGTCTGAGGCTTATGGAAGTTCCCCTGCCTCCCCGTCTACCTCCGCAGTCAGAACAGAACTCCCTAAAGGCAGAGACCAGCCCCCTCCCTGGAGCCCTTGCACACCCAGCCTAGTGGGCATCACATCCACAGACCGCTGGCCAGAGAGGCAGGGACACCAGGCTGCAGCCCACCAGCACCCTCGCCATGGCCCCTACATGATGGCAAGTTCTCCATGTGCAGCACGGGCATCTGAGACCCCCTCCCATGGGAGGAGACCCTGCCCTGCCAGTCTGCCAATCTCTCAGGGGACCACTTCATCTTTTCCTGTGCTCAACGGACAGAAAGTAGCTGTCAGGAACGTGGGAACCACAAGAAATGCTTTTCACCAGGGTGACCTCCTGTCTAGCTGGTCATGAAGCTCCACTGAATAAAGAGAAAATAAGTGGATGAAATTCAGAAATTTAATAAGAAGAAGATTAAGCTGAAAAACTTCCTGTTTTGACTACTAAGAGCACCAAGTCTGGAGTATCTGCTGAGAGATAAATTGATGCCCAAAATCTGAAATCTGCTCTATGGGGACCACACAACCTAGAAATAATCAAAACAAAGGAAGTGTCTGTTTTCTTAAGTAAACTATATTTTCTTTTGTCAAAACAGCTCCTGACTTTTTGTGAACACAAGCTAAGACATTTTTAACTCTAAACAGAATGACAACCAAAATGTCTGTAATCTTGATAAAGAGTAATGGGGTTAAGGAGGGCTGGGTTTAGGGGATCGGGGAGAAGTTGAACCACAGTGGTCTCAGCCCCACACTGTCACCCCGCAGGGAAGGAAACACATGAGGGCCGTGGCACCTCTGGTTTCCAGGTCATCTCTAACCAGAGTCATCCCTCTCTATTTACTGAGGGATGGCTCCATGCAAGGTATGGCTCTAAGTGCAGGGCAAACTCACAAAGTCCTGGCCAGTTATTCACTTGAACGACAAGAGAACCCAACTACCTGCTGCAGTTACAATAGAACTCAAACACTGACTGAGTCCAACCATTGGAACTACAATCATATAGTCACTGGGGATCGACCACTAAATACAGTTGTACAGTCACAGGAAGAGCCAGCTACCGACTACAGCTGCAGAGGAGCCCAAACACAGGCAAAGAACTGATGACCACACGCACGTCACCACCTCGTCAGGGGCCTGCTCCAACACAGACGGACCCCTGCAGACCACCCTCCGGCCCCTCATGCCTTCCGCGCAAGGAAAACACCTTCCAAATGCTTCAACGGATTAACAAGATTATGCAAACTTTCAGAACTTGTTACTAACAGAAAAGAATATATACAAGACACACGAAGGTATACAAATAAGAAACAAACAAAAATGTTTAATACTTAAAATTCGACTTTGTAAAAACCAACCTGCCAGTTCAAACCCTGGCTTACGTCCTTTAAAGAAAAAATACACATTCTTATAGTTCTGCATTAACAATTTTAAAATGCTTCTAAGACATCTTATTACATAGTCCCTTCCAACAGTGACTCAAGACTCCGGCTCTATGGCAGATGCCCCCATGATGGCTGCCAAGAAAAACTAATGAAGGAACCAGCAGCACTGACGCCCCCCCACCAAGAGGCTTGGCTCTGCCCCGGGAACCATTCAGGGCGGGGGTGGGGCAGGGGGCACCAAAGGCTGGCGCCACAGCTGGGCTTCCTCTCACTTTGCCAAAGGCGTCCCCCATCTTTTCTGACAGCTCTGAGCAACCTCAGCTGAGTGAAAGGAGGAGAGAAGCTCCCATAATGAGTGATAAAAAGATTACTTTGAATTAACTGCTTTTCACACTTGTTGAAGCATTTTATCTCAAGTCATTTGATGCTCTTAAGAAAACCTCATGAAATAAGAACGCCACTATCCTCACTTTAGCTCCAAAGCTGAGTTATCAGCGAGGAGTGAGAACCAGCCTAAAAATTCAGGCCTTTGGCGCCCACCCATGTAGAGAAGAAATGGCCACAGACAAGCCCAGCAGCCCCTCCCCGCCCCAGCACCTCAGGACTCCCCGTCTCAGCGCTTGGTCTCAGCGGCAGACAAGCCAGCCCCTCAGTGGCTGGGCGGAAGGGGGGGGACTGTGCAGCAGGCAAGCCCCACCCCGCCACGGGCGCCCTGCCCCTTGGAGTGTGAGGAGAGCCTGCTCCACGGTGACCTGAGATCTAGGGCCCCGCCTGCCTCTGCTTCTCACAGGCTCCCTCCCCCCACCAGCCCACACTGACCACCACTTCCTCCCAGCCCCCAGAGAGGCATGCTGGGCCGGGCTGGTAGGAGCCTGATCACCAGGTTCCAGAGAACCCAGGCCCTGAGCATTGTACTGAAACGTGCCCCAAAGTTCACGTCCACGCCCAGGACCCAGAACGTGGTGATGCACCCTGGACACAAGGTCGCTGCTGACATGACGAATTAACTGCAGATGCAGTCACACTGGAGTACAATGGGCTCTGAGTGCAGCAGGACAGGGTCGCCAGGAGGAGAGGAGACACACAGACACACAGGATCACACGGCCGTGTGACGACAGACACTGACTCGCGCTGCTACAAACCACGATGGCCACGGGTCATAGGCTGTGAGCCTCCACCACAGACAAGACAGACTCACCCCCAGCCCTCCCAGGGAGACTGGCTCTGCTAGAACCATGGTCTCAACCTCATGGCCCCAGACACAGCCAGCCTGTCACACACCAGAGAGGCCAGTGTCAGCGGGGCTCTGGGTCCCCGTGGACCATCAGCAACACCCTCTCTGTCCCAGGCTGACTCGGGAAAACCTGACGACAGTCCTCATGGACACGTGACTCCCATCTGTGCTGCTAAATCACATCTCCCCACGCTAAGGTCTCTCCATGTTGGCCCCCTCACAGTCGTCTTCAAAGACCTGTCAGCTCAGGGCCCCGGGGGCATACCAGCCTCATCTCTAGTCTCACGAGATCAGCCAGAGGCTCCCGAAGTCTGAGCAGATGCCTATGTGACTCACCAGTAAAGCCCTGAGAACTAGACTACAGCGCTATCAATTCAACAGGGAAAAGGCAACTGCTCTGTCTTTAGGTCCTAAGCCTCACGACAACGTGGCAAATTTCTTAATGTTTACAATGAAGAGCTACTTTTGCACAGAGCACATGAACTGAATAGCTGGTCATCCCAGCTTCTGGGGGCCCGTTAACCCTGGAGAAGCCTGAAGAAGCTGGCATCCCACACATTTTTCACTCAGTAACCTTACTCCTGTGCTCAAAGAAGTGCTTATGTTTCAAAATGCTAATTTTCTTTCCCCCTGAAAAAACCAAGCAAGGAAAATACTTCTGATAATCAGAAAAGAGAAAAAATGTAAAGCCCAGCCTTGTCCACAGTGAGGTGGGTGTGGCTGGCAGTGGTGAGAGTGGGTTCCTGACCCAGGAGGTGGCTGGCATGGCCGAAGTCAGAAGTCGGAAAAAGAAACTGCAGGGACTTCCCCGGTGGCCCAGTGGTTAAGAATCCACACTTCCACTGCAAGGGGCATGGGTTCGATTCCTGATCGAGGAACTAAAATCCCACATGCTAAGATGTGTGGCCAAAAAATTTAAAAGAAGAAAGAAACGATAAGTTTAGTGAATGTGTATGGGGCACTCGCTCCTGACCAGCTCTGACCCAGAGCTCTCCGCACAGCTCCCTGCCAGCCCTGCGGGCCCACCCTTCTCCCAGACACAGGGCACCCCTGCTGCTGACCAGCTCTGACCCAGAGCCACCCCAGCCCACCCCTGACAGCAGGGGTCCCCCAGTGCCCGCCCCCAGCGGAGCCCTCCCCGACGGGCCTGAGGCGGCACTTACACCGGATGCCGTAGATGGTCAGGGGGTCGAGCTGCTTTTTGCCATGCTTGCCCTGGCCCGAGAGGTTGGAGACGGCCTGCACCTCGCGGTGGAAGAGGTAGTCCAGCAGCGTGAGGGCCATCTTCTCGGCCGTGCGGCAGTTGGTGCTGATGTGCAGCATGTCGGAGGGGATGATGGCGCAGCGCACCCGCATCTCAGGGTTGTTCTCGTCCCCCAGCCACGTGCCATTGGGGTAGTCCTCTGGAAGACAGAGGGGTCTGGGTGAGCCCCGCAGGCCACAGTGCCCCCGCCTCCAGCTTTCTCAAGGGGAGCCTGGGAGGCAAGCGTCCGGAGCTCAGCTCACTCGGGAGGACCTGCCCGCTCGGCCTCAGTGAGGCAGCCCAGAACGATCCCGGGACAGGCAGGAAACCGCAGGCGGAAAGAGGGGTGGCGGGGCATCAGGGCAGATGGCGCCCCCTCCGCCGGGTGGGAGGCAGGAGCCCACCTGTCTGCAAGCCCAGCAGCACCCCACCAGCTCCGTCAGCAATGAGGGACGACGCTATACCCTGATCAAGGGCCGGTGTCCCCGACACGCCTCCCCCCGTCTGTCACAGTCTCCCGGGAGTTGCAGGCTTGACTAAGTGTGTGAAAGGGCTTAACGCTGTCAAACAAACACCAACTTTAAAAAGCCTCATCTTTTGGCCGAAGGAAACTCCACTTAGGAACGCAAATCAAGAGAACGCTCGACTCTGCTTGCACACTGGCCGCTTTCCAAGCACTCCTTCTGATCCTCATATGGAAGCAAGTTGAGGAGCAAGGCGGCCCCTGAAAGCGCCTGCACTTGGGGGCAGGGCGACAGGAGGGGGAGTTAAACCTCACAGGGGGACCCGGCTTCCTGCTAAGGGTCACCAGGCCAGGGGCCTTTAAGTCATGTTTCAGCCAGGGTTGTCACTGTTTCAAGATTTCTTATGAGATTTATTTTGAAATGTCCTGATTTACATTCTGGCCTCTATGCACGAAAAAAGGCCCTGCAAAGGGCAGCCAGCTCGCCCGGCTTTGCCACAGGCCTGGAACAGAGCACAGGCCAAGGGGCCAGCTGTCTGGGACTTGCACGCTCTGCTCTGTGAGGGTGACCTCTCCAGGCCAGGCTCCTGAATCACGCGATTTCCTCGAACACCAGGCAAGGCTCAGCAGCCCCATCATAACGACCACATCATCCCTGGGCCAGCCGGCCACTAGAGGGGTGAGGGAGACTGGCTCCTGACCTTGGCTAAGGACAGAAAACAAATCACAAGCCTGACTTTTGGAACTCAGAGTAAGAGATGAGTAAGAAGAACCACTTCTTAGGAACAGGCTGGTTTGGAGGCAAAGAGGGGGAGCCAGGAGCAGCTTTCTGCCGTCAGCCACCTGTAGCATTTACCTACCCACAGAAAAAGTGGACACATGATCCAAATGTAATGCGAAGGAACTCCTAGAGGCGCTGGCTCAGGCACTGCTGGAATGCAGAAAAGGCATCAGCTCCCAGCGAGTTTATTAACTTACCTACACAGAGTGGCAACTCTATGCCCGGCACAGGGTCTAACGCTCAAGATCTAAACCTTCAGTGAACCTAGAATGACAGGCTTAACAACACCAGAGCAGAAGGACCGCCCTCCACCTGCAGCAGGGAGAGAATTGGAGGGGTCACTGAAGGAGGGCGCCCTGCAGGCCAGTGCAAGGACATCGGGCTGTAGGCTTCAACTCCAACCTCTGCACCGCCAAAGACCCTGCAGTTTTTCTCAGGAACAAGTATTATGAACTCTGTGTAACCAGCTCCTATGTTTAGACAACATTTTTAAAGAAAAGTAAACACTGGACAAGAGTTCAGTGTCATTTTCCAAACCATGAGTCAACATCATGTCAAAGTGACGCCACGCCTGTGCGTAGGGGAGGTGGGACAGCAGGTGGGGCAAGAGGACGGTGCTGGCAGGGGCATCGTGACTCGGCTTCTCCGTCACTGACTCCAACTGACACCCGCTTCCCTGGGGGCTGCCTGCACACATACCCCTACTTGGCTCCTCAGAGCCTGTGTGCACGCCATGTACAACCCTGCTGGACCCGCAGACCAGAGGCTGGGGAAGGGAGGGGACCAGTCCCAAAAGTCCCCAGCAAGAGGTCCTCTGGTGCCCTGGGCCAGTGCTAGGAGCGCCCACCTGTCCAAGCCCCGGACCTGGCTCTGCTGCCCCAACGGGGATGTGGAAGAGGAAGGGCCATCCTCCTTCCAGACACCACCCATCAGGAGCCACCAGGCTCCAGTGACGATGGAGGAAACAGGCCGGGGCCACACCACGCTGTCCCCGCCACACACAGACACAGGACACAGAGGGCAAAAGGCAGACACTGTCCAGCTGATCTGAGAGGGAGAAACAAGGAAGTAACCTCATCTGTTACATTGAATTCTCAGGAAAGCCAAACACCACGTCCAATGAATGAACAAGTTTACAAACCAAAACTAAGCCTCTTTTCTGTATAAACAATAATCACCCATCATGCTGCCTGATGGAAATTACCCAGGCTTCACAGATGAGCTCTGGGAACCCTGCAGCAGACGAGAGCACGGGGGGACACGGCGAGGAAGTGACTGAACGGCCACCGTGAGCGGAGGCGCGAGGCCGCGAGGACAAGTCCTCGGACCCAGGAGGGCTGTTTCCTCACCCAGCTCCCTGCTGACACACAGCCCCAGCCCCGGAGGTGGCACACGGGCCACAGGGCAGTTACCAGAACGTTTTGGAGGATGAAAGACGTCACTTCAAGCTCCTGCAAGAGTAGACGACACAGCACCCTCCACGTTCTCTGGCCCAGATGCTCCGTCCTCACCCGGGGGCACCGGTCACAGCTGTCGACACAGCCCCCTCTCACCTCTGGTCTGACATGGGGGCCGGAGCCTAGTCTGACAGTGACGATGAACCGTGCCCTTTAAATGTAAAATAAGATGGAGCACCTGCCCACATAAATATTTGAGAAATCTGCCTTTTGACAATTCAAAAAGAATATATTTATTTTGCTAAAATAGCTTGGTCCAGTTTTGGCAGCTGAAACAATAGATTCTAGTAGCTCTGTTTAAAAACTACCAGTTGGATTTTAAGAAAAATAAACTTGCCTTCTACTCCAATCATTTAAATCTTTAATTAAATTAACTGACACTTCTGAAAAACTTACTTGAAGAAAACCCTAACTTGAACTTTCTAACCACTCAGATACTTCAGAATACAAATATGTGTTTTGAGGCTCTATTTTAGTTCCAGGAAAATGAAATGAAGAGGAAACAACGAAATAAAGAGGATGACTGCATTCTCAAGGGCGTCAAGTTGAAGCAGAGAAAGCAGTCACCTGTGTCCCCACCTCCCCACCTGCTGATGTGCACACATACATGTGTACATGCACGCATACACGTGTGCACATCATGTGAATACATAGGCCCACCTCCTGAGGTGGTGATGCACACCCCCACACGTCCACTAATACCAGGGAGACATGACCCCAAGCAGCCCGGCTGTCCCTGGACCAAGGCGTGTGCACCCCTGCATCCCTCTTCAAGTGCGAAGCTGTTCATGTGGGGTGGACAGAATGGTATCTAACCCGCGTCCCTGCAAGCCAGGACTTCACACACATTACTGCAACTCAGGGACTCCGAGAAAATGCCCCACAAGGCATCATCCCGCCTCCAAAGCAAAGGGCAACCCTCAAATCCATGGACAGTGACCTGCACGCACTGCCCACGTCTCATACAGGCTGGGAGGTCACCAGCCACTCCAGATGCCATCTCCCAACCAAACCCAGCCTGTTGCCCAAACTCTCTCCAAAGATACCAGAGGCCCACCCATGGGGTCCCAGAAGCCTCTAAGTCCTGTGCAGGCAGCTGTGGTTGACAGAAAGTTCCCCCAGGAACCCTGGGCTCCAGTCCCCCTCAACCCTCACTGATGACTGGCTCAAATCTTTGCAGCCACAAGAGGGGACTGGGGATGCACTTCAGTCTCCAGTTAAAGGACGGTAAACACGCTGAGAGGGGGCAACCTTCACCATTCACCACAGGCTTTGGGGTGCATGGGTGCCCATGCGTGACCTAGGGAAGGTCACGGGAGGTCAGGCCCTCAAGGCAGGCCTCTAGCCTCTCCAGGCCAGCCTCAGAGGACGCCGTGTGTCATGAATGGGTGCTGGGTTGCACTTCTGCCAGGCTTTCAGACAGGCTGCCCCAGCTGCTTGTGAATTTCTCTGCATGTGACATGTAGGGGTCTCTACATGTGACATGTAGGGCTGTGGGGGCACCAAGGGGCCTGGGAAGGGGCTCAGAGAGGTTTCCAGAACCTGCTTCGTGGGCTGCCTCCCAGCACAACCACACACTACCCTTCGTACCCTGTGCTAACCCGAGTCCTTCTGAGTGAAGTATTACACCTTTCTTCAAGGCTCCCAAACCACCTGCTCCTCCCAGGCTTCATTTCCCTGCCACACCCCTGCCCCAGCACACCCCAGGAAGGTGCATAAAATTATTTCACTGACTTGGGGCTTTGCAACATGCACAGGCTGATTTCTGACAATAATTCAATTTTCATCAAGGTATTTCCCTACTGAAAGCAAGTTCCAAATGTCTTATATTCAGGATTGGTCCAGCTCTGTAAGAATTATCACATGCATAAATAGTAAGAATTAAAACTTGCCATTAAGAATCTAATGAAATCCCTTCATTAATGAAGAGATCCCATTTTCAGTACGTGCTGGCTAGTCTGTTTCCCTAACTCAGCTCACCAGCTTAGTCTCTGAACTAAGAGACCTAAATCATTACACCCCACACACTGTCAGTACTTAACCAAAGACAGGGGTGAATAATGACCTCTCCCTGCCAGGGGCAGGGTAGAAGGCAGGAGCTAAGGAGTAAGCCTGCTGCTCACCACCCCTCTCCCATCTAGCACTTCCCTCTGATCCAAATGGAGCCAATGCTGCAGCAGCCAGAAGTGCCTAATTAAGACACGGTAAACCCCTGACACCTCCAGATCTATCAGGGAACAGCACAGCATGCCAACCCATGCAGACCACGTGGGATTTCCAGGAAAAATCCGTGGTTCTATGCAGTGAGGCACAGAAGTACTCTGGTAAGAAGATTAGAGCATATATCCAGTGCAGCCCGGGCTCTTATCAGAAAGAAGAGGATTCTGGCCCCTCAGCACCTACGGGCTAATGCCGATTCTCCGATAGGCGCTCCCCAGGCCTGGTGGGTCAGACCAGGGAGGATGTGGCAGGGAAACAGCTAATCCTCCGCTCAGAGCATCTGAATCGCTCGGGATGTTGACCAGGCAGCCCGCAGCAACTCCACGGGACTCGTCCTCGGCTTAGCTCCTCTCCCCGTGTCCTCGTGCACGGCAGCCACTTAGGCGCACGCACCGTCTCTGCTCCGTCTTCACAAACCCCAGGCCAAGCGAGGACACTCAATCCAACACTCAGGATGCTGGAACCGCGCGGGACCTTCCGGAGGACACTGGTAACCTCCTATGCAGACCCCCAGAAAACCTGTACTTTTTCCCTATAGATGTTAATACTAAGAAGCTCAAATTGTGATTCCTTTATGTACATTCACATCTGACTCAGTCTGCAGCTTCCCCCACTGAAATATATTTCACATTAATCATACCACATTAAGAAATAAAAGACAAAAAAAAAAAGAAATAAAAGACAACATCTTCTATTTTTATGATAATCCCAGACTCCCCCAAATGTCATGTTTGGAGCTGATGCCATTTAAACCAAACAAATCAGGTCTATAGTAAGTAACCAGATCTAGGGAGGTATTTACCCAAAACTCACATGGATGAAGAATAAGAACTTTCTCTGCAGCTGTTCCAAGTATAATTTTCATTCACCTTCCACCAGGATGAAGTCAGGAGCACCTCTCTTCCTCACATCTAATGAGTCAGAGACTAGCGCCCCCGACCCAGCAATTCCACTCCCAGGTATCAGCCCCAGAAAAATGAAAACACACACAAAACCCTGCACACAGATGTGCAGAGCAGCACTGCTCACGACATTCAGAAAGTGGGCACGGCCCCAGTGTCAATCGATGGGTGATGGACAAACAGCACGTGTCTCCATGATGGGCCGTCAGCCAGCCAGAAAGAAGAATGAAGCACTGGTGCACGTGACAGGAGGGCGCTACTGCTTCCCTCAAGTGAAACCTGCACGACCAGCAACCCGAGACAAGAAGCTGGGCAGAGGCGGCGGGACCGGAGGACGGGGCACGGGGCCCTGCTCTGGGGTCTCTCAAACACCTGGGTTCAGACAGTGGTACTGTGCACTCTGTGAACGGACGAAAACCTGCCGGCACTCCTGCTTTAAGATGCTCGCTGTGATGGAACGGAAACCTTTTTCCTGTGCCCACTCTGACATCTCAACCCTGCAACTTCTGTTAGAGGTGAATGTTTTAAAAAGAACTTTGTTTTCAGCATTTTAATGTGGTAACAAGTCTTTCAAACGGGACAATCTTTGTCCGTAGAAAAATCTACACTTTTAGGAAAAAAATCAACAACTTGGACAGAGAAGCAGAAATATCCCACCAGCACTCTCTGGTTAACAAACTACAAGTTCGAGAACTCAGTGACATGACGCTACGTCTGCCCGAGTAATCGCATCTCTCTTTCCAGGCGCTGTCCTAAGGCCCGTTTGGAAAACACTGACTCAACCTTTGAGAGCAAGGAAGAGCTGCCAGGGGGCAGGAACTCTCTGGAGCACAAGCCAGGCCACCTCCCAGACCCAGGGCCAGGTGAGAGTGGACCCCAGACCCCACAGGAGAGAGGACGGTCCCCCTACATCACATTGGGCAGGGGCGGCACAGCCCCCAGCATGGCCTCGACCTGGACACGCAGTCCCTCTGAATGGAACCCCAACCATCATCAGAGACACAGGACAAAGCTGTGGTCAGACAAGTGAGCCGACCGCCAGCTATCAAGTCACAACTGCCCATCACTAGAACCAGATTCAGCGAGTGAAACTAACTGAAAACGATTATGTAAATCAGTATTAACATGGAGAGATTTCTACCATGCAGTGGGGAGAAGCAAGTTATGGGATGGTAAGTACAGCATGTGATTTGTAGAGCTCTCTGGAATGTTGATTTGTAGAGTTCTCTGGACCAGAAATGTTTCCAGTTATTCTCACTTCCTTCGTCATTTTTATATTTTATCATCTTTCAAAAGCAATAAATATATATTACTTTTCTAAACAATGGGGGAAAAAAACCTGAGCCCTGTGGGGATTTCACTCTCCATGTGGCCAGAAACTCACACATCACTGCTAGTCATCCCCTTCCGTGGTCGCCAGTGAACAGTCCATGTGTCACGGGCCCTGCGGCTCCGGCCCGTGCTGTTCAAGGGCCACTGCACACCCGTTACCTCACGTGC
Source organism: Dama dama (assembly GCF_033118175.1). Lineage (NCBI taxonomy): Eukaryota > Metazoa > Chordata > Mammalia > Artiodactyla > Cervidae > Dama > Dama dama. The sequence goes on along the minus strand of NC_083684.1, from coordinate 19,477,687 downwards.
GGAGAGGACGCACCTTCTGAGTTCAGGGTGATGAGGGTGACGTTGTTGCCGATGTTCTGGCTTCCCGACTGCCCGCAGTTAGAGACGGAGTCGCTGGCCTCGGACCCGCTCTCCCCGTCCTCGTTGTGGCTGTCCTCCTGGCCTGGCACCTTCACCACGATGGTGTTCTGCCGACGCCCGGGCACCGCGCTGCGCGGAAACAGAGACACCAGCAGCATGGTGAGAGCAGCACGGCAGCACGCGGAGACAGTTCTGCACGCACGCTCCCCCTCACGTCTCAGAGAGACGTACCCCAGCACGCACACTGCGCCACCAGCCTTCCCGCAGCTCTTTCTGCTCACGTTAACAGCAGGAAGCAGTCTGCGGCTCCAAGAAACCAAAGGAAACTTGAAACGTTTAAAGGAAGTGAAATCACAACAGGCTGTGACTCGAGGCCGGACACACAGCCTCCTGTCACGGAGGTGACCCTGCACAGCACTGCCGTCGGAGTCACAGCGACTTCTGGGAAAGCGTCTGCAGACTCAGATGACAGCCCCGACCTGCTCCGTCCCGGGACATTCCAAACAAGACGGCCCAGGAGGACGCAGCTCTCACTCCCAACTGTCCCCCGCTAACAGAAGCCGCTTGAGCGGGCTAAAAAAGCCAGTCAAGAGCCTCCTGGGGGACCCTCTCACCACCACAAGGGACCCTGAGGCGGAGCAGTGAGACACCGCCAGGAAACCAGACCACCACAGCTCCAAAACGTGCTCAAAAAAAAAAAAAAAAAAATTTATCTGGAGACACGTGACCCTTCGACTTCCTTCAAGAGACTGCTGCACCCAAAGAGGGGAAGCAGTGAGATGTCCCTGCTTGAGGGGGCTCCATCCCAGGGGGCAGTTCCATCCCGGGGCTGGACCTCACTAAATGCTCCGGACCTGCCGTGACTGCCACCCTCGCCAGGCCCGATCTCACAGGCCATCTGCTCCGTGGCCTTGGCCCCGTGTCTTTACCCACCTCCCTCAGCCAGGCTCCTGGGGGCCTCGGCCACGACAAGGAAGAAGGAGGACCGCTGCAGGAGGGTCTGCGAGACTCACTGGAAAGCAGCGTGGCAGGGCCAATGCCACGGGGAGGGGGGGCCCCGCACATGAGGAGCAAAGATGCCCGCCGCGCACCCTCGCCTTGGCTTCAGGTTACAGCTGAAGCATCTCCAGAGAGAAAGGAGCAGAGAAGGCACCACCTCTAAATGCCTCCACCACTTGGCCAACGAGACGGGGCGTCCGCCAACCCGACATGCTCGGACAGACAGACAGACAGATGGGAGTGAGGTGAGAGGACAGGGCGCACGGACCACAGTGAGCACACAAGGCCCGACAACACAGGCGCCCCGGACGCCGCCCCGTCCCCGGGGCCCGGCAGTGGTGGTGAGAGGTGGGGGTCGTGCTACTGACTTGCTAATGACATTTTCCAGGGGCTCCGGTGCCCTGCCGCTCAGGGGGTCTTCCATCTTGGCTACAACGGCGTTCTGCCGATCACTGTTGAGAATTACTGTAGTCTGGGGGACGACGCTAGGGAACAAAAGAATCACAGAGAAAAGAAGACCTTAACACGACAGCGTTCATGGTCAGAGCAGAGTCATCAACAGTCAACGCCCCTGCCCTGCTCCGAGCGGGGGAGGCCCAGCAGGGCCCCTCGACGTGCACGGGCAGAGGGCCAACTGGGGCGGTGGGGGGCTTCTTAATGGAGTCTAACCCTGCTCCTTGCTGGTACCGTCAGGAGAAGTGGCTTAAGAATGTTCACATCTTTACGAAGAAGAGATGGGTGCCGCAGCGGTCACTGCACAGTCAGTACCCTGAAGCAGCAGGTCTGCATGGAAACCCACCCCAGGGAACTCCCTTCTGAAACCTAGGCTCTCAGCTCCATGCCAGGCGAGAGTGCCGTGTGCAAAGGGGCGAGCCTCTGCAGCAGGGCCCACGGGTGACCGCACAGCGCTGACCGCTGGGTTCTGCTAGGCCAGTGCAGGACCCACAGCCCAGGGCCGGAGACTGTACTGTGATGGAAATGACGCTCCAAGAACTGTGCCCTGACAGGGGCAGTTCCTCCGGGGAGACGTGTGTTTTAACACATGGCAGGCACAGTCGTCGACACTTCTTGCTCCTGAGACCTCCAATCCTCGGCGCTTCTGGCCACACCTTGTGCAGGAAGAACAGGTGGTTGGGATGCACAGCTATATCACCCAGGAAGAAATCATCCCTGGACCTCACTCCCCAAAAATCAGTGCTGGGAGGACCCTGTTTTTACAGGCGGAGCACTCACATACCCAAAAGCACCCGTGAGAACCCCACCCTCCATCTCAGCCACACACTGTCAACACCCTCAAAATCAGAGGCACAAATGGTACCATTTCCTGCCATTTGGCACAGTGACTCACAGGACCATGGGGAGTTCTCCTAACATAAAGACAGTCACTGCATTCCACTAACAGCCTTTATCGTCTTCTTAGTTATTCTACTCAGCTGTCAGTGACACCGGAGGTAACCCCCCAGGCCCTGACAACCCACCCACAGGGCAGTATGACAGGTGTCCAGGTACCAAGATGACATGTACAGGCGCCTATGTGACGGCCTCAGCGACTCATGTGTCAAAACAGGAGATGGTATTTTCCCAAGTGTGTTCCCGGAAGGCTGGCGTCTCCCAGGTCCCCACACAGAGACATCCATCCCCTCACCCCCGTGGTGTGAGCCCTTTCACGGGCTGACACGTGAGCCAGAAACAACAGGTTAAATCGGGTTCACACTGATGACTGGTAGAGCCGCTGACTAAATGGACCTCTGCTTCCTACAGGACCTCAAGATGGAGGAAACACTGGTCGGAGACAGCCACTTCAAGCTGGAGCAAAGGCAGCCCAGGGGGCACCTGGCTCCTTAGGTGTGCAGGGCCCTCAGCGACTAACTCCCCGAGGCCCTCCTTCCAGAAGGTACGACGTCCTAAAGATGACCCCTGGGGACAGCACCTCTGGCCATGGTTGTTCCCTTGCACAAAGCCTCCCCTCAACCACACCAAGGAGCCCTGTCCACCAGACGTGAGATCGTAAGCGCCCTGCGGGGTCACTCCTCACTGCCTTCCACGAAGCGCGCGTGAAACCACAACTGCCCGTTTCAGCGCCCAGTTGGACATAACCAATGGTGACGGACTGTTGAGGCTGCTGGCACGCATGGGAGGCGAGGAGGAGTCCTTCACCTCCCACACCCTGATCTACACAAACAAAGCTTCTCTGAACTTAGAAACGTAAAACCTGAAGACAGAAACAGAAGCGGTGCCGAGCCCTGCTTCATTTTAAGAGACAGATTACTCACACTGGCCAGAGATTCAGGAATTAACGCACACTAAAGCCCCATCCATCTAGGGGGGTGGGGGGTACATTCACAATACTGCATTGTTAAGAATTAGTTGTAAACTAGTAGTAATTTGCATGGTTTTCCTCAACTGCGTACTAATAGCTATAAAGAGTTCTCAATCTAGAAGAGATTAAAACAAACAAACAAAAAAAAACTCTTCAGCTCTTATGGTTACAAGAAATACATTTTTCAGCTTCAATTTCTATCTGTATTTCTGTTACTAAGGCGTGTAATAACCTGGCTCACAGGATAAAATTTTGTGAAGAAAATGAAATGGGAATCAAACTCCAAAAAAGCAAAAGGGGCAACATAAAATTTGACTGTCTAAAGTTTATTCACGGGATTTTTTTTTTAAGGATGACTGTACTTGGATTATAATGGAAACACTTAAGAAAGCAATGAATCAGTCTGTTTTTAAACATCAGTATTAACATGCCAGACAATATACCCTTTCCACTAGTGGAGTTATGTCAACCTCAAACTGTACAAAATAATACTTCGGTTTTCAGAAACTATGCAACATCCACAGGACACTAAGAAGGAGGCAGCAGTTATCCTGAGGAGCGAGTGTCACAGCATGTGAGCGTCCTGCCGAGGCGGAGTCAGCCCCAGGGACCAAGCCAGACACAACCTGGGGGGCTACTGAGAAGGGGGGCTGCAGAGGTGATTAAAAGGCCCGGCTTGTTGGCATTAGATTAATCAAGGAACAGATCATCCTGGGTGGGCCTGCCCTGATCAGGAGAGACCTCTAAAGGAAATTTAGACTTTCCCTAGTCTTGGAGACGCCAAACAGCTCCTGCCCACGGAGTCCCGGCTGGAGATGAACCTCCTCCCCATCCTCCTGCTCCACAGACTGAGTGCACATGTGCCTGGCCACCCCCAAGGCTGTCAGCCAATGCCGTGTAACGCATAAGCCTGGGCCCGAGTGTGTGCCTGGGGCACACACGCTTGTTTAACCTTTCACCCAGACAGGGGATCTCGGGGTGGCTGCAGGCTTTGGTTATTACACATAAAGTTGCCATGGACACTTGTGTGGAGGTTCTGTGTGAACATGAGTTTCCACTTCTCTGGGCTAAGTGCCCAAGGATGTGCTTGCTGGGCCACGTGGTGAGGACAGGTTAGCTTGGTGGAACAACGCAGCGCCGCCTCCCTGCAGCAGAGTGGTGGCCCCGTCCACACGCCCGCAGTGAGGGTGGGAGGCCGGAGGTGCTGCGCTCGCTGGCGTCGGGAGGGTCCCTGGGGGCTCTGCGGTCTCCTCGCCACGTTTCCCTGCTGGCTGACGCTGCTCAGAGGCTCTCCATGTGCTTACTCACCATCCGCACCTCCGCTCTGGTGAGATGCCGGTTTCTGCTTTTTGCCTGACTGTCAAACTGGATTGGCTGGTTTTTCACTGTTGAGTTTTGAGAGTGTGGTTTACAAGTAGCTTCTCCTAATTGGGGGTTTTTTCCTGTGTCTTTACCCAAAGTGTTGGAGCTTTACATTTCACCTTGAAAGCTGTAATCCACTCTGAATTAATTTTTGTTCAAGGTGAGGTTTCCACCAAGGTTCATTTCTGTCATCTTTCCTGTGGACGCCAACTGTGCCAATACCATTTATTCAAAAACCTGTCCTTCCTCCGTCAAACTGCTTGTGCAGCTTTGTAAAACTCTAGCTGGCATATTTGTGTTGGTCTAACTCTGGCCTCTCAAGCCAGTTTCATTGATCAATTTATCTATCCCTGGGTTATTCTGGTTTTAAATCTTTACGTGCTCAATTCATTCCCTCACAGTCTTAAACCATAACTACATCTTAACCTAGAACTGTATGTCTGCTTTTAAAGTTCCTATTAAATGAAAACTTAGCCAAAAGGGAAACGGCTAGACCCAGAGACCACCCTGATTGTTTTAATTCTAAGATTAGGCTAATCTGCAAGTTGGACATTCTCGTCCAGTTTTAGGATTACACTAGTTACTAGTTGAGTACTCTTGCCTAAGTATACTCTCATTCAGAAGTAAAGGTCATCCCACAGCATGTGACCAAGGGCCGCCACCCTGCCGGAGAGTGACTGTGGGCACCAGACCTCCACTGCCCTTCAGGACAAGGGCTGCTCCCCATGGGCAGGAGTGGCCTCACCCTCACCCTCGACGGGCAGCGGGCACTGCAATACCTTCCCTGCACTGAGAGGCCGGCATCCAGTCCAAGGTCACACGGTTACTCAGTGGTAAGGTCAGGTTTGATTCCAAGTCCTTGAGCAGCAGAGCCAACCTTCTTGACCAAAGTCTGTGGAGCCGGATCTGTACCCCACAACTCCCTAAACCTCAGATTCCTGTTTTTTAACAACTTCTCTGGGCGATTCTGATGGGTGCGCAGGTTTCAAACACCACCAAGCACAACAGCCCTGGCCCTGCTGCGGCTGTCCGGGCCTCCCCCACAGCCTCTGTGCTGCGCGTATGCTCTGTTCGGTGACGTTTCCAGCCACCCAGCGGGACGCCCAGGACACCAGCAGTCCTGTGTGGTCGAGGAGCAGCCTCAGATCCCAGTGGTGTTCCCGGGCTCACACGGTTGGTCTGCACAGTGAAAAGAACAGAGCAGGCTTCCAGAGACACAAAACCTGCGGCACAGGCCAGGACGCCGTCCTCACTCACGGCAACCTGCGTCCTGAGCTGGTGCCTCAGCAAGCGCGATGCTGGTTGACACTGGACACTTGCCAAATGATGAGCATTAATACTAGTGATTTCTCACCTCCTGGGTTAGCCCTCACAGCAACCCTCCCTTATGATTTTTATTCCCCTTTTACTGTTGAGGTAATTGATGTATAGAAAGGGGAGAACCTGCCTGAGGTTTCACCACTTACAGGCAATGGAGCCTGGATTCAAAACCGAAAATCTCTCATGTCCTTTGCCACTTGCTGGTGGAGAAGAGAAATAATCCTATTTCAATGACTGCTACCACTCACCTTTCAGTACCAGGGATTTTAATCGCTTTGTTTTGATGAATTTGAAACCAAATGTCTTCAGCTTTCAGAGGTGTACTGGCAAGCATTTTCCAATTACACTTACAAAGTGGCCCCCAACTTCTCCTCGGTGTCAGGAAACTGCTTTGGGAGCAGGTCAGAAGGTCCTGAGCTGCTGTCCTAAAACAACTCATCAGTCCCACCAAGTGACCACTTTGAATGGACACTGTGGCCACCATCAGTGGACAAGCGGCCATGGGCATGGCTGGGGTCAGGGGGCAGGAGTTAAACCCACCAGCGTTCCTTAGGCTCCGTTACAGAATGGGGTCCCTGGGAAGATCAGGTCTACATGAGCAGCACAGTCACCCCTTATTTCCAGTTTCCAGGGAGCAAGGAGAAAGTAGGCAGGCCCTGATCACACGTTCTCCAAGCAAATACCTGGAAGAGAAGCCCAGCCGCTACCTACAGCGATGTACCATGGGCACCGGATGCTCTAGGGCGGGGCTGAGTCCCAGGACAGGAGACTGTCCTCGAGTGTCCACAACTATGCCTCCACCCGGGCTGAGGGCACTACCGTCTTTGGGCAGAAGCTTCTAACCTCTCACAGACGAGCTAGGTAACTTCAGTGCCCAAAGGCCGAGTCCTCCAAAGAGTCCTCACCAGACAGGGCCGGGGGGACCAGGCTGCGGTGTCTGCCGCAAACCCCACCCCCTACCTTCAGGACCGAAACCGCACTCGGCTCCAAGGTTCACCGGGACCTGCCACCCTCAGCCTGGGATGAAAGCAACGCTCACGCACTCAGGTGTGGGAGTCGTTCTGGCTTATACCTGAGTCACCGTGACTAACAAAACAGCCTGTTTGTGGCCCACTGCCTGCTTTAATTGGAGAAGGAAATTCTCCAGTATTTTTGCCTGGAGAATCCCAGGGACAGAGGAGCCTAGTGGGCTGCCGTCTATGGGGTCGTACAGAGTCGGACATGACTGAAGCGACTTAGCAGCAGCAGCAGCAGCCTGCTCTAATTCTTTATAAAAGGGCACCCTGACCGCCAGTAGAGAACACCTGTGTTGAAGACGAGAGGTCTCCCTCCTCAGACACCAGTGCTGGGTCTCCTTCCACGATAAGCCTCCCTTCCCTCCTCCCCCAAGTGCCAGAGCGTGTGTGCGTGCTGGTCTGCTGCTCTGAAGCCTTGAAGGAGCAAACTCCTGATTTGTCTGATGCTCTCTACTCTGATAAGATTTAAAACTGTGCTTTTCTTCTTCACAGCAGTTCCTCAGAGTAATCTGAGAGGCTGTCTTCGGGGCTACAGTCCTCAGTTTCGTTCAGATAAGATTTCCTCTCTTCCTATTATAGATTGGTGATTGATTATCGTGGTCAGCACCCGGGTAAGGTGGTCAAGTCAGGCATTATTTCTGCTCACACGGTGATGCCCAACTTTGTCATCTGTGATGGGGGGAGTTACAGCAGAATATTGAAAAATATTTGGAACAGTGTTTGCCTCCCTCGCATCTACATTATACTTTGCTGACACTGATCCTTTTACAATTCAAAATAATCACTCATCCAGTTCAATCCCTGATTGGGAACTAAGATCCTGCAACCCATGCAGTGTGGCAAAAAAAAAAAAAAAAAACTTCTATTTTAGTTTTGAGTATGCAAAGAAACCTCTGATTCATTACAATTGTTTAAAAATCATAGGAACACATTAAAGCTTTATAAGAAATGCTTAAGTTTTTAAAAATAAAAACCTGGTATATGTCCATTACATCTCAAAAAACATAAATAAACCATTTATACATTAAAAAATAAAGGATAAAAGTTGGTTGCTTTTAAAGGAAACACAAGTATTTTTCTAGTTAATCAGTATGTTCAGTTCAAGAAAACAAACCAGGGCAAACCAGCTGGCTTTGAGCCACTCTTGAGGTCTGGCTCCACAGGAGCTCGCTGGGCACCAGGGATCGCTCCCTGGGCCCTGCACTGCACAGGGGCACTCACACTGGCCCCTCAGTGGGCACCCACCAGGACAGCACCCTCAGCAGCCCTGCACCCCAGGCTCAGCTCAGTTCTAACTACTGCACATCCTTCAAGTGGCTATACCTGGCCTCAAGTCAAAGTCACTCAGTTGTGCCCGACTCTTTGCAACTCTCATGGACTATACAGTTCATCAGGCTCCTCTGTCCATGGAATTCTCCAGGCAAGAATACTGGAGTGGGTAGCCATTCCCTTCTCCAGGGGACCTTCCCAACCCAGGGATCAAATATGGGTCTTCTGCATTGCTGGCAAATTCTTTACCATCTGAGCCACAGGGGAAGCCCAAAGTTTGGCTTCAAACAAGCGCAGAAAGGGTCTCTTACACTAGTCCACATAAACGTCCCTGAACACACACTTGACCCCTCCTGGTCTCGCAGCACACTGGAGGCCCATCTTGAAATGCTCACGGCAGTGCGTGAAGGACAGACAAGTTGTCGCGTACTGGGTCGGCAGCTCAGCACAGGAAGCCTCGGGTCCGCCACTTCCGATGCCAGCGCAACATGGCTTCAATGTTAAAGTCGCACACTGCTACGCCTGGAATCACGATGAGTAAAATCCCAATGTGTGGTACACCCGCAAGAAAGGAGAAAAAGCACCCACCTAAGAATTCAAGTCCACTTTCCTTCTCCCAAGCAGAACAGCACTGCTGGATGACACACCATCCAGGTAACTCCCAGGCGTGTTGCTTACAATTAAGCTTGAGCATCAAAGAAAAAGGTTTTCTTTCTTTGTCGTCTTTTTTCTTGAATTTATTTAAAGAATCTCATTTACTTAATCTCATTCAGGTATAGAACCTGAAAAATCTGAATCTAAAAATGCCAACTGAGTTGGCAGTAGTCCACTGGCTTCTATGCTCCGGAACCCAAGAGAATAAAAAAATACTTCTCAGAGCTGATACCAAAGTCGAGTCCGGGCCCATTTTCATTAGAAATGGTGAGTGGGCTTGGGGCTGCTCTGGGCCCTATGTGCCTCTCGAGGAGGATAGGCCGGTGCAACTGCAGTGGACGACTCCTCACCCACCACCCAGAGTCCTGCTCCCAACTCCTCAGGGTTGTCCTCACTTGTCCTGGAAGATGGTGAACTGCCCAACCACTCTCTCAACCACTCCAAGAGGCCTAAGGAAACTTCAGTTATTTTTTAAAATACACGATCTGGATATAAAATAATCCATGATTTACATACTTCTAACTTTTAAATATCTGAGGCCCAGAGTACTTGGAGAAGTACTTCATTACTCAGAACATTAAACAATTTTTAATTGTTTTTGGAGACTTCCTTCTTTGCGCTCCACTACCCACACTTAAGACATACGTTTCTCATTTGCTCTTGTGTTTATAAATTAGTCACTTTCTAATTTAAATATATCCTTTTTCATCAATGTACTAGGATTAAACTCTTGTCCTTTACTTTTCCCCAAATTTTCTTGTTAACAGCTTTCAACTACTGGCAGTTTTTTTTTTTTCCTTTCCTTTTTAGAACTTACATGGAGGGAAATGCCAGATTTAATATCTTCTTTAAAAAATCATTCATATGCAACCTATTTTAAACGATACCTAAGAAAACAGAGAAATGACCTTTCCTTCTGTCAACCTCACATTAATAGGTATAAGTAATGGTTTTATTAATATTAATAAACCTGCTGCCAATAAGTATACTCAATAATATGACAATATGATTCTTTAAAACTAGAAAAGCTGAGTTGTGTGAACTAAATTACACTTCTGAGTCCACATGAGGAAACGTTACTCTCATGTTATTTGTGAATGCACACAGAGAACAGCTCACAGGCCTCTGCACGATCAAAGCTCCTCCCCGCAGAGTGAAGCACGGGAGGTTCTGACCAGGGAGGCTGCTAGCGGGTCTCCTGGAATGCTGGGGAGACAAGGGGCTCCCTGCAGCCTGGAAATGCCTCCCCCGAGTCAGGCGGGCATGTGGGAGGAGCCAGGGCGGGCAGTCCTCCTTTCCAGGATGGGCGGTGTGGACACGCACAACTCGGCACAACTGTACGACACGCCCTGCCACCCCCGTGTCGCCCATGGCAAGTTGGGGGGGAAACCAGCAGCCTTGGGGTCCATGCACAGCTGCAGTGGCACCTGCAACCCTGCAGACTCATCCCCGTCCCCCTCCCATGGGCCCACACAGAGCACAGACGGGAAGCCTGAACATCATGTCCCTGCCTCCAGGGACAACCTTTCCCCACACGGTGACAAAGCGACAAGCCACCAGGCTGTCTTCACTCAGGGTGGGAAGCCTGCCTTCCTTCACTCTCGTCATAGCTCTCAGAGCAGCCGTCCGTGAGGGGGGCCCGGGACATGCCTGAGAGAACCCCCAGGTCTAGGGGCAGAGACCGAGGGGCTGACAGTCTGTGAGGCACGAGAAGCCTCCCTAACACCTCTCTCCCCACACCCACTGCAAACGTCCCATTCAGAGTGAGAATCCGGCTTCTAACTCTGAGCCCAGACTCTTACTGTGTTCTATACTCACGCACAAAATATTTCTGGATAATTTTAACATAATGTGAATTTTCCAGAAATTTTACCATTGTTTGAATCTAGGAAGAATTGTACATTGCCTTACTTGTCACTTTAACAGGAACCACTCCTTCTGTAATATTCCACCACCACTGGCATCCCAGAGTCAGGGCGACAGCCTCCTGGTCGTTAGCTCTGACGTGGGCCTATCCATGGCCTCCTGACATAGCTCCCAGCCTTTTACGTATTGTTACATGTGTTACATTATTATACGCTATACACTACCATCCTTCAGTTTTTTAAATTATGAGTTATATTTTCTAGACATTACATCTTAGGGTAAGGGGTCATTACAAAAAGTTTTTCTTTAAAAACGGCACTGTTGCTGGCAAGTCTGAGTCTTACTGCAGAGAAAACACGCTCCACCAAGTGTCACAGGGAGAAAAGACACGGCTGACCATCAGGACACGGTATAAACACTGGGTGAAACACCACAGATCACCTGACCTTCCTCTGGGGACGGAGACCCCTGGGGCACCCCCAACCCTGGCTGGAGAGCAGGTGTCGGGGCCATGCAGTGTCCCCAGCACACCGTGACACTTGAGAGTTACAATGGCCCACACTGCAGGTGTCGTCCACAGCCATCCCAGGGAAACCGACAGGCAGCCTCTGGATGCCGGCCCGTCCATGCACGCCCTCCCCAACCCCACATGCCCCCAAAAGCACTGCCCCTTCCCCGAGGGGCAGATGGGGGACCTGCAGACCAGGCAGTAGCCTGGCCGGGCCCCCACTCCTGAGCACCGCCCCCCACCCTGCCTCCGCACTCAGCGGGAGGCAACAGTTGGCCCAGAGACCAATGGTGAAGGCCCCAGCTCTCATCAAGCAGACAGGTGTCACCACCACCACCACGAGACTTCTCCGCAGCCCATCGTGGGAAAGGACAGAACTGCGTCAGTCCTCTTCCAGCAGGACTGACGGATGCAGCCACCCCGGCCTGGGCTTCCACTCGTCTCTGCGGAACCTGGGGGTGCCCGGGACCAAGCACAGGCACACCGGTCAAAGGCAAGGACACCCCCACATCGGCCCACACGCTCCAGAATCTTTGATACAAACAGAACCTGAACTACTGCACATCCCACTACAGTTAGGCTCTACATAGAGAAGAAAACTAAGAGGCACAAAAAAAACTACAGGCTTGAGTGGAAAAGTCTGATATTCTCAAGTGAAATTTATAAAAAGCTACCTCTGAAGAAAAAAAATCTCCCAAGACTAGCCAGATGGAACAGAAAAAAAGAAGAAACAAATGTACAGCTTCAAAGCTCTGGTGGGACGGTTCCAAAGCAGAGATGCACCAGCTTATGTCATGAAGAAGCTGTGAGGACGACCCAGCTGCCTGGAAAAGGCCCGCGTATCGCCCGGGTCTGACTTGCGTCCCACCCTGAGTGCCGAGGGCACGGCCTGGGGAGGGGGCTCTCACCATCGCACTTTGTTGCAGGTCTGGGTGGCGCCGAGGGGCGAGCCGGCCACCATGGGCACCTGGATGGGGCTGTGCTGCTTGTTGGTGACCAGGTCCAGCTTCTCTTCCAGGGATTTACACGTGGCCTCCAGAGCCTGCAGCTTGGCTTCAATGCTATCCAATCGCAAGCAGATTGTCTGGTTAATGGAATACAGGAATGACTGCAAGAGAAAAACAGAAGAGCTTCAGGAAGGGCCTCTGGAAGTCCAAGCAGACAGTTCCAAGAACACCAAGCAGCTCTCTCCCACACTCGGCTGAGTCTGTCCCCACAGGACAATCCCGGCACTCCAGCTCTAGTTGTGAGCAGCAGCGTCTCCAGAAACAAGCTGGACCCTGTCCACTCACAGCGTGACTGGCTCTGCTCTGAGTAGCTGTGACTCTCAGCTACACTGAAGCCCACAGAAAACAGAACCTAAGTGGGCTTTACGACGTGAGTCTATTCATCAGTAAATCTACACATAAAACTAGTCAAATGCTTCTATGAAAACAGATTACACCCAAAATCAAAAGAGCCCAGAAACCTGTCTGCTCCCAGGACACCCACCGCCCCAAGGTGAGGCATGGTGCCGAGGCTCCCGCGCGTGAGAGCGGCACACCTGCCACCTAGCGGCCATTGGAAGAGCTGCCGCACCTTCCACCGCCGTCACCCAAGTCCTGCCTGGGACAAAGGACCGGCTCAAACACCCGGTGGGAAGCTGCCCCCTCCCCCAGCGGCCACTCCTGCCGTAGGTCAACAGGGACACAGAGGGACGTGGGCTGTGCCCCTGCTGGCCTCACAGCTGACATGGGAAGGAGGCTGCCAGGCGGGAGCCAGCCCGTGATGGCTCAGCTCAGCAGAGAGGCAGCGTACCAGGCTCCTCTGACGTAAGCATCGTGACAAAAACTCACTGGTAGCCGAAGTCCCAAGGTCAAATCACTAATGACCCCATTATTTTTTATAATTTGAAGACATCAACCATGAGGTTCCCAAATTCTCTAAACAGTAAAACTGCATCATCTTAATTCTGAATTAGAAATTATTCTGCCTGGAGTTTGGATGAACATCAGTTATTATATACCAGTAACACAACTTCACAAATCAATAAAACAAAGAAAGGCAGAGAATAGCACTTTTAAATAAGTCTCCTAGATACAAGTGATATTCACCAAAAATCATCCAAATCTATTCCTTTTGCAGAGCTCTGGCAATCTGGTGAGCACACTTTTCCCAGGACATGTGTGGCAGGTTCCAGCTGCGGCCCGAGGCCCTGCCCGCAGGCCAGGGACGCGGCAGGACTGCTTTCACTTGACCTTATCCACGTCTGACTCCTACGCTATTCCCCACACAAGCCTCTTTCGTGATAAAATTACATTTTATTTTTAACTATACAATGTAGGGTTACTGAAGCAGTGGTCCTCTATACATTAATCTGAAATAGAAATTTAATTGGATGTGTCTTCATCCACAAGGTTAAGTTCATGCTGCTTCTCCATGTTAACAAGATGAGCCAGACGTTTCTCCACAAAAGGCCCAGGTAAAGAGAGAATACAGCTGTATAGCACGAGGAACTTTACTCAGGACTCCATAATAAGCGGTATGGAAAAAGAATCTAAAAAAGTGGAAACATGTATGTGTATAACACATTCACTTTGCTGCACTGCACAAACACACACACTATTCTATAAATTAACTAAAAGTTCCTTTGGTTTTCCTCTGCACTGCAGTCCTAACTTCTCACAGGAGCTGGTATTCATCTCTGTGGCTCTGCCAACAACAGATCCAACAAGTAAACCCAAGAACCAGCAATCGCCCACTGACTGAGCCAGTGGTTTCCAAGACCCCATCCAGCAAACCATAGAATTTAGGTACCCTAAACCATAGGCACACAAGTGCTTCATCACTGGGGAAATGGTGTTCGTTCCCTCCAAGCATGTGAGGTCCACGGGTCTGTGTAGGAAGAGGCCACAATCCTGGTTAAATACTGTGAGTCTTCAAGGGGAAACGTTATGGCTGTATGCGCCTTGTTGGGGGTTGAACAGTGACTCAAGAGAAACAATACGTCCACATCCTCAGCCCCAGGACCTGTAAATGAGGCCTTGCTTGGAAACAGGATCTTGGCAGATGTAATCAAGATAAGATGAGGTCATCCTAGGTGAGGGTGGCCCTTCCCTTGTAAGAAACAGAAAAGACATGCAGGCATGGAGGAGGCCACATGAAGATGGAGGCAGAGACTGGAGGGACGCAGCCACAAGCCCACAGATGCCTGAGGCTCCCTCAGGAGCTGGAAGAGGCAGCAGGGACACTCCCGCAGAGCATCTGAAGGGAGCTCAGCCCTGTGGAAATACTGATTTCAGACTTCTGGCTTCCAGAACCGTGAGAAAGTAAATTTGTATTGATTTAAGCCCCTCCTCACCCCAAATTGTGATAATGTTACGGCAGCACCACAGCAGATATAAAAAACCACATATATTAATATTTTCACCTTTATAGAAGGGTCCTGGCAATTGATCTCTAGTCGCTGGCGTTTCAAAGCTGGTTCATCTTCATCTGTCACTACATGATTCTCCAATACAACTGAAAATCAAGAGACAAAAACCACTTCAATACGAAAGGTTTAACAGAGCTGTTTCATGTTCAGACAGTAAACCATTCCAACACCTTAAACAGAAAGGTGTCACCTAAGGTTAAACAAGAATTAGCACAAACTGTTTCATATTTTACTATTTACAGATTTAACTTAAAATTATCAGTCAGGCAGAAAATAGGATCTCTCCTTAATCTCAAGAAAAACTGAGACATTGGATAAATTATCTCCCTAATGTGTCAATGAGTTGATACTAACACTGAGACTGCAGGCTTCTTACTCAAGGCTCTATCCAGCCACCCTTTGCGACAGAAACCAATTGCTAATAACGATTTATTCCCAACTTTAAAATAAGGTCTTGTCAGCCAGCCACCTCATTCTAAAAACAAAACCACTCTCAGAATACTACATCTTCTCAAGTGTTGGTCATCAAACTAGTCTCAAATGTAACACACTAAGTTTCAGGGAAAGTCACTCCCCTGTAGTGTGTCTGAAGTTGGGGTCTCCCACCAGCACCTTCCAAGGGGGCATCATGATTTCGCCAATGATAAGTCACGTGGCCCAAGTTCAGGGCTGACACAATATGGTCCCAATCCTGATGTCTTTACACCTGTACTTATCAGGTGATTTATCTTAAAACTCTAAAATGTAAAGACACTGAAGAGACCTGAGACTCTAGCAGGAACCCTTCAGGGGTCCCAGGCGAGAGCACTAAGCTGGTCTCCAGAGGTTAAGTTACACCTAAAGCTCTACCTGGCAGAAACCAGCCACAGGCCAACGAAGCCAGAAGCAACCTGCTCACCAGAGGGCTCTGCGTCATACACTATGTATTCACACCTCACACACCTCCGTAAGATGTGCAGGAACAAGCTCTCACTTAGTTAAGAGAAAGGAAAAATCCAAGCCTACACGTGTTGTGGTAGCAACACAGGTTCTCAGAACCTTCATTGAAGGTTCTCCCTCTCTCAATCACTCCCACTCGAAGCTGGTGATTAAAACAGGACTGGGAGGATGAAGAGGCTCTGGCAACCACTAATCTAATCCTTCTAATGTGCTGACATCAAGTCCAGAGAAGTTAAGTGACTTGACCAGGGACACAGCTGGTCTCCTCTCCCTTGGCAGCGTGAAGCACCTCAAGGTGACGAGCAAGGGGCAGCAAAGCAGGTGAGGAGAAGGAGACGAGCCTGCGGTGGCAACAGGGACATGCGCCTGGGCTCCACTGTCTACGAGCCGTGGGGCTCCTGGTTCATTTTCTTCTGTCCTTGGGCTTTATAATTCTGCATGCACTACTTTTAAAATTAAACAAAAAAACCCAATGTTCATTTTAAAGCATCACGGTCACCTGGAAGGGCAGACCTGACAAAGGTTACAATCGTGTGTGTGTATGCAGACGAGCAAATAGACTGTGGCTACGTAGTGGGTACACACAAAGTCACAGGAACCTAACTGAGCATGTTGATTTCAAAAGGAAATCAAAAAAAAAAAGAAAGGATGTACATGCCAAAAACTCAAAAGCAATTCTCTTGCAAGAATTATGGGAAACTTCTATTTCTTCTAGTTGCTTGACTATATTTTTAAATTTTACAAAGTTTACATTTTAGAGATAAAAAAATATCTCAATCTTAAACTCCCTCCTGACGTAAATGTGGGGGTACAGCATGGTGCCTGCTGGTGTCGGGTGCGGGGGCGGGTCCCTGGGGCCAGAGATGGCGGGTCCCCTGTCCTCAGAGAGCACTCCCTGCACACAGTAGGTACCCGTTACACAGCCATGAGCTGTAGTTTGCAGCCATTTAAGGAAGCTACATGGAACAAAACCAGGATCAAAAATGACTCCTCTAATCCTTCTCTGGACTGAAATCTACAGAGGGAGAAAAAAAATTCTTTTTTAAACAGAGGAAGAATTTACTTGGGAAGTAAACTGTTAAAATTTTAGTAGTTTCCAAAAACACTTAAAATTTATATAACTGGGCCATTTTTCTTTTATTATTGCATCGCAGTGTGAGTGTTTTCTAAAGAAATTGTCTACCCAACAAAATGTGAGCAACCGTTTTTAAAACTGTGATGCCTGTTGACAGTACTGCTTTGTTTTCAGTTCACTGGTATATGAGGAGCGGCACTAAACGAGGCCAATGCTTCATGTTCTCGCTCTAAACAAACCGGTTCGCTTTTTACAGAGAAATCTGGGGTTAACAGCTAACTTCAGACACCCTGACTTTGCTCAAGGATCTGCCAAGTTTTTGATCGTTTCAGTTACCAGGTGACAGTACTTCTTATAAACAATTCAAAAGCAAAATTAGGAAACAAACTGACTAAAGAATATAGCATTTCTGAAGGGGTATCCCCATCTCTTCATGACTGCTTGTTCAAGCCTAAAATTATACATGCTGCCCACCGTCCATACATAACTCATTTCCCAACTAAGACTCTTCAACTAAGAGATCATACAAGACAGACATCATCACACTTTGAGATTTCTGAAAATTCTCTTTTCTGTGGGGAAAACAGTCAGCATTTCAATACTACTATTTCATAAAGAGGGCTTCCAAGGTGGCCCAGTAGTAAAGAATGTGTCTACCAATGCTGGAGGCTCGGGTTCGAGCCCTGGGTCGGGAAGATCCCCTGGAGAAGGAAATGACAACCCACTCCAGAATTCTTGCCTGGAAAATCCGTAGACAGAGGAGCCTGGCAGGCTATAATCCACAGACTAACAAAAAAGTCGGACATGACTTAATGACTAAACAATTCCACGAAGAATAACCAAGCAACCAAAACAATTTCTGTGATTTAATTATGTATGCTTATTATTTTAAACTTAACAGATATATTAAACACATAAAACTTTATGGGGAAAAAAAGAACACTTACTAAGAAACCTTTTTACAAAATAAAAGTGCTGACAAAGTGTTTCATAAAGTTCTTGAAATCTAGAGTTCCCCTTATAAAGTGTCTAGTATCTAATTAAGATTCCAAAGTAGCTAAGTGCCTTGAACATCACTAAGGAAGATTACCAGCCCTGGCAAAAGTGCAGGAAAAAGTCATCTCTCAGAATAATCGGGTCGTGTTTCTGGGACGTCCATCAATATCTTATCAAAACTCTGAATAAACACAGCAGCTCTGCTTCTGGGAACTCATCCTGCAAAAATATTAATATCTGCCACGATACACAGCAAGACCTTTACTGCAGAGTGTACACAGAAGAAAAACAGTGCAAACCACGTGAACACCGTTCCCAGGGAAGAAGCAGATGAAGGCAGGAGCAGCATGCACAGAACACCTCAAAGCTGTCCACACACACGGCAGATGATCTGCTGTTGCAGAAGAGGCACGGGCAGGACCACAGGGGCTTGAGGGAGGCCAGGGCAGCCAGGGCTGGACGGCCACGGCGCAAGGGTAGGCTGGGGGTTGCTGAGGGACCACGGGGACAGGCGTGGGGCTGACAGGCTCACATGCTCTGAGCACGCCCTGATGTTTCTCTTGCTTTACTGAAGGGAAGGCAGGGAAGCTTGCAGAAGATCCTTTGGGTTTTCTCCCCAGACTGCCCCCAGCTCTGTACCTGGGTGTCCAGGACTCAGCTCCTCAACGGCGATCTGCACCACGTCAGCCAGGTCCTGTTCTGACATCATCCAGGACGCGAGCAGAGTGGCCGGTGGATGAGAGGGAATCAGACTCACGTAGAACGGTGTTCCTGCCACCTAGAAACAAGAACAAGACAGTCGAAAGGGAGATGAACAACCGTGATCTTGAAACGATGGAAATTGAGGCCACGTTCTGTGTCCACAGGTTCACCAGGAGCCTGTGGACATGTCCAGTATGAGGCTCTTCTTGACTCAAACCATCAAAATGTCCCTCATTACTAGACAAGCCCCCACCCTGCCAGTCCCTTCCCATACCCCCCGAAGTCACCTACCTAAGACAGCTGCAACGCGTCACCCCCAAGCCAGATGTCCACTGGCCCCCTTCCTGCCCACAGAACACGTTCTGTCCCTCACCTGCCCCTACCAGCTCTCAGCTCCACTACGCACCACACTCCAAAAATCATCGCGAACACACCTCCAGATCCTACCCAAGTGGACCCTTCCATCAAGGCTGTCCCCTTGCCCGTTTCCACTCCTCACACGCCCTCCCTCAGGCAGGCAAAGCAGAGTGCCGGCTCCCAGGAGGACCGACTGCGGCAGCAGCCCCCTGACCGGGCCGGGGCCTGGCCCCCACCACTGTCAGCCCTGAGACAGCATCACATTTGCAACACAGTCCGTTCCTTTCTTCCTGCCCTGAAATTCTCCGATTAGGCCCGGACACACCTTTCCCAAAAGAGAAACGAGGCCATGCCACTCCAGATATGACCCATCGACACGGGTCTAAATGAGGTACTTGCATACTGGATGCCTGGAGGTCAAGAGCCAATGCCACTGTAGTACTCGTATCATCCTACACTTTGTATTTTAAATCACCAGTGAGTAAATGCTTACAACATAAGCCATCTATCTTCCCCAGCTAGACTGCTCGTTCCTTAGGGCGGATACTGAGTGCCCAACTCTCCAGGACAGCACCGCCCCCCCAACACACACACACACGCTCACTGTCCTGAGGCAAGCCCAGCACACACACACACACACACACACACACACACACACACACACACACACACACACACGCTCAGTATCCTGAGGCAAGCCCAACACACACACACACACACACACACACGCTCAGTGTCCTGAGGCAAGCCCAGCACACACACACACACACACACACACACACACACACACACACACGCTCAGTGTCCTGAGGCAAGCCCAACACACACACACACACACACACACACGCTCACTGTCTTGAGGCAAGCCCAGCACACACACACACATATACACACACACACACACTCACTGTCCTGAGGCAAGCCCAACACACACACACACACACACACACTCACTGTCCTGAGGCAAGCCCAACACACACACACACACACACACACTCACTGTCCTGAGGCAAGCCCAACACACACACACACACACACACACTCACTGTCCTGAGGCAAGCCACACACACACACACACACACACACACGCTCACTGTCCTGAGGCAAGCCACACACACACACACACACACACACACACGCTCACTGTCCTGAGGCAAGCCACACACACACACACACACACACACACACGCTCACTGTCCTGAGGCAAGCCCAGCAGGAAGGAGCAGCCGAATCAAGAGTCTTAGGTCATCCACTTCCAACCAGTTTACTGACAGCTCCTTTAAGTGGCTAAGTTCCAACAGGCATAAAATTAAATTCATAAGTTCCACACATGTTCTTAAACCTATAAATTCTGATTTAAACTCTATAGCTTAAATGGCAGCAGCTCCAGAATTTGTTAGGGACAGACAACCATTTGTAGGAGGAGCATTCAATCTGCTTTTTTCTTTTTAAGAAATATGTTAGATGTGCACAGACTATCTCTGGGGCATAAAGATAAAAGGAAATTATATTTGCTTTTACCAGGTACATGTTATCACCTTCTCAAAAAGTGCTTTTTAAAATGATCAGACAACTAAATACTGAGGCATCTGTCACAGGGAAACCGTCACCTCCTACCCCCTCGTACACGCCGGTGCAGCCCCACCAGCAGTCGCGGGCCTCCACAGGAACAAGCTGGGGGAACTGGCAGGCCCACCAGGGGTCTGTCTCCCTAAACCTGTGTCCTCTGAAGGTGATCTCTGAGCAGATTAACTGTGATCAGTATGAACACCAAAGCCACTCATGTAGGGATACACTGAGCCCCTTCAAGCAGGCAGTGGTCCTCAATTAGATAACACCCTCTCACCTCAATCTTTGAACTGATGGGTTTAAAATGTTTTAGGGTCGCACACTGCTTTCAGAATCAATTTTTTTTTAATTACAGATCCTCTTTCAAGAAAAAAGCACAGACACTGCCAAGTTCCTGAAACTCACAGTCACCCCACAGAGACAGCTGGTAGCCGACCAGTACCTGCTCTCCACTACGCTCAGTGCTATAAGAATGAGAATTCAAAGGGCACATGGCCACCAGAGTCCAGCCCCTCCTGCAGCACGCCACGGCCACGTGACCCCCCCCCACCCCCGGCAAAGGAGCGTGAGCGAGCCGGTGCAGGGGCAGCTCCCAGACCCTTCCCGCGTGCCCTCTTGCTGCTGGCCTCCCTGCCCACTGCCTCCCGGACTTCCTTGATCTGAAGGAAAATTGCCAGTCACCTGCTCTAAAAACAATGCATTCTGGAATCTGTGGCATGCAGCCAGGCTTAACCTCTGTGATCCACCCTGAAGCCCATTCACGATGGCCCAGCACCTCAGGTCCCAGGTTAAATACCTGTCTCTCACAAAGGGCTAGTGGAAAGTGTTCAGGTGCCAGACCCAAGCCTTCCCTGGTTTCTGGGAACTCTGTGAGTGGCTTAACACTCCGAACTAACCATAAAATCCTGAACCCTACCCTCATCCAAATGAGGACACCACACATGATCCAGGGTGTTTACTCAAAATGATTCTGCTGCCAGGATAGAGTCATTTAAAATTCTGCTAACTGTGATGATTTGAATAGAAAAAAAAACTAGGGCAACAAGCCCAAGAAAATTGGAACAGAACAAAGCATGAAGTTGCCATTTTGGCAAATTAAACTTGCCATTTCTCAGAAGTCCTGGAGATAGTCCAGTCTTAATATCATAAAGCAGCTGGACTGCGATTAATGTTCAATAACGTCTCTAACGGCAACGAGAAGAGAGCATCCTCCAGGGAGCACATGGAAAAACGCCCACCAGCCAAGTCACCAGCCCAGCGCTCAATCACCAGGGACTGTACAGTAAGTGACGTGAGCATCACAGCCATCCATGTGGATGGAATGGTCTCCAGAACGTAACACTAACGTAACAGAAAAAAAGGAGAAAAGGAGAACTGCAGGTATGTTCAGTCATGGGTCTGTGTGTGTGAACGCACACAGAATGCTCTGGAATGACGCATACTGAACCAGAGCAACCCACAAGGGAAGAAGGGCAGGTAACACCAGCTGACCTTCATCCTTTATCCTCTGGACCGCTGAGCCTCCTACAAGCACATACTATTTATTGTGCTTATTACACTGGAAATAGTTTTTCTAAAACAAAGCAGTAACTACACAGATGAAGCCAACCACATCAAATCTGGATAAAAACAAGGGCGCTTTCTTCCACCCTGCCTCAAACCCCCCTCCCGGCCTGCATGCGTGTGCGTCCACAGCCATGACCTCTGGTGCCCCTGCCCCTGCCCTACGGGCGCTCCTTCTCCCAGGCCGGGCGGTCAGGCTTTCTCTCTCCCTCCGGCTCAGCCCTGGGCCTCTTCTCACTGGCAGTGAAACACCATCTCCCTGCCTACAGCACACAATCAACTCCACCTCCAACCTGTCCCGGAACTTCAGATCCTTGTGACAAACGGCCTCTGGGCCACGTCCCCTAGGTCTCCAGTCTCAATGTGAAGAGGCTGAACTGAACCCGTCCCTGTCCACACCTCCAGACCGCCCGCCCAGGTGTGGTTCTCCCCCTCGCATTGGACCTGTGGGCAGAACTTCCCGCCGCCCTCGCTCTGGCCTCATCAGTGCATATCTGGACCCACACGCTGGCCGTACCTGGGTCTCCCTGCTCTGCCTTCGCCTAGAATCGCCCCCAATACCTGTTTAAAGGCTATGGATCACGTGAAAGCCCATCTCAGCGTCCCTGTCTGCTCAAAGCCCAGCAAAGGTTTCCCGCTCATTCAAGGTGCGTGCCTGGCACCAGCCAGGCTCCCTCTGTGCCCCCAGGCTCCACTCGAGGCTCCTCACTCTGCCATCGGAGGAGGCTGCCCCAGCCAGGCGGGCACACACCACCCAGCCCTCACCCTCCGCCGTCCGCTTGCCCTTCCACCCAGTCTCGTCCCACCCGTCACGCCCACCAGCAGCACCCATCTCCCAGCTGCCCGTTCCTGTTTCATCACAAAGCCCTTCCATCTAACCTGCGGCACAGGCGAAACGTCCATCTGGTTTGGCATCTGTCTCCCCTGCTAGAAGACAAGCTGCCCTGGGCAGGAACCCGCACCATCCCACTCGCTGCCCTGCATGGGGCCTGGCACGCCATGGATGTCAGTGCAGTGGGGCTGGGGGGGGAGCCCTGGGGAGACACCCCACTGCCCACCCAGCACTAAACTCTGGAGGGCGGCATGTCTGCTGACAAACCATGCAGTAATGTCAGCAGAGTTCTCTCATTTCAATGACTGCAGTGTAACTAAGTCACAGACCTGTTTAGCTTATGACTGTGAATTTCACGCAAATGACATGTTAAGTTTCACAGTGGAAATACAAGCTGCTCGCGGATTGTCAACGACAGACAGGAGCAGTTGTTCATCAGCAGAAACACAGAACGGTACATTTAGTTTTGATTTTTCTAGTTTTTAAATATTTTGGACACCTGTAGAAAATAAAACCACAAGGCCCCTGAAACAGGGGAAAAAAGAAGAGCTACTATAATCGAACACGTGACTGCCCAACAGCAGTAAAGGTGGGAAAAGGAAACCCTGCAGCCCAGCAGCACTGTCCCGCGGCAAAAAGGCATCAAGAAAAAGCAGCCAGGCAGCAGAGCCCGCCGCGTCCACCCTGGGTTTCCTCAGTCACCACGAGAACTACATCACACAGTCATCCCAACAGGGACGTCACAGCACCTGAGGGTCTTAGGGCAGACACTGTGCAGAGCTGTTTCTCCCACTGGCCCCTGAACAAGCACCTGCGGACGCAGTCTGTAGGAGGCTACGTCCGGGAAGGAGCGCAAGGCGGCTGCTGTGACCCCAGGGTGGTGACCTGGCCCTGCTCCACCAGAACCGTCTCCCAGCCACCAGCTCCCTGCAGAGCGACCGTGTGAAGAGACGCGGCCCGCACGCCCTGAAGTCACAGGTGGAAGTGCGGCACCCTTGGAGGGGCCCTGGAGTCTTCATGCCAGTCCGACCTCCCTTTTCAGATGCCAAATACTCGGACAACAGTCCTCAGAGGGGAGGAGTGTCCCTGATGAGTATAAGAGACAGAAGACCCCAAAGACAAGTCTCGGAGAGGAGTCGTGGGATCCGCCAGCCCCAGGCTCGACAGCAAGCCCACCCCCAGGTCCCGGTCCCCCAGCCACTGCCCCACATTGGCACCAGCTCTGCTCTGCCCACCTGAGCAGCAAGGCCAAGTCCACACGCCATGAAGACCAGAGCAGCAACCTTCATCTCCTCCAGGAAGCGGCCCAATGGTGCCCAGTTAAAAACCTCAAGCTCAGAAAACAGGGCCCCTCCAAGAGAATAAAGACCATTCCGCTCAGTCAGACCTGTCTGAATACAGATATAGTAATAAAAATTAATTAAAAACCAGGATGAAGCAAGCAAAGAAATCAACTCTTATTAAACCGAAACATGTGAAGAAGACTCAGCTTTGGCAGGGGGAAGATGCAAAGGAGAAAGAGGGAAGAAAGAGAAAATGTGACTATAAACGACCAGTCGGGTACTAGATCATTGGGAAGCAGCACTGATTCATATGAACATCCAGGCCACACTAGTTCTTCTTCACAACAGGCCCTCTAGAGATGTTTAAGTTTGAAATTAGGAGAAGGTCAAACTAGCCTCAGACAGCGGGTCCTTCCCCTACAATTATCATGTTTGATCAGATTGACCACTTCTAGTCACACTTCCCAAAATGGATAAACCTCCTCAAATACAAACCACTAATGCGAGAAAGGGAAGTGGCCGGACTTAAGCTGCTCCCACAGCACCGCTGTCCTCAGTCAAGATGCACTGGTCTCAGCAGCCCCTCCCCCTCTGAAAGTTGGCGAGCTCATGCTCATGGACATGTGTCTAACAACATCCCCTTCTTGGAGATTAGAACAGAAAATGTGTGAACACTTTATTCATCTAAAAATTACAAAAATCAATACAATACATATTAACACAAAAAACTTTTTTTCTTTACCAAAAATTACTAGAGTTCCCAAAATAATAAAAGCAAAACCTCAGCAAGAAGAGAGACCCAGTTTTGCATTTCTACAAATTTCTTCAATGTCAGACTTATTGGAAAACAACTAGGTTCTCCTATCTGTTGCTGCAGAGAAAGGGCCAGCCTCACCAGAGGTGCAGCTGGGAGGGGGTGGTGCACCTGAGCAGCGTGTTCAGGTAGGTGCAGAAATGCTCTCAACACACTCACAGTCCCAACACACTCATAAAGGGCTTTATTTCTCCCTGAAGGCAAGCTGCAGTGAGGAATCTAAAACCTTACTGGTGAACTTTTATGTTATTACTTTAAAATCCACTGATCTGTCTTGCACTTGAAATGGACACTGGCCCAGGTATGATTTGGTCATCTGGAAAATACTGGCTCAGTGAGTTAGGCAGATCTTCCAAATGTTGTTTATTATAGATTATCTAAAGCATCACATTCCTCAGTATCAGCACTGATCTCATCAGAAAAGTCTTGACATATTAGGAAGCTGCAGGCTCATAGCGGCACACAAGCTTTCTGAAATTCCAGTTCCACTTGGAAGCGCAAATGTTACCACTGGCAGTAGGGTTAGCTGCTTTCCTTGCAGTTACAGGCTAAGTGGCTATTTAGTAAGAAATACTGGTAACATGTCAACTAGTCTGTTCCGGTGGTCCATGAAAAAGAGCGGCCAGTTCAGCTAACAGGGCCTGTCCTCCAAGCAACTTCCCAACTCCAAAACGCAGAAACATTCTCCACACACATCCTGTTTTGTTACAGAGTACTGAAAAGGGCTGTACTCAGGGCTGAGACTTAAAATGAATGATTTTTATTGCTTCATCAAGGACATTCTTAGGTGAGAATGGCTTTTCTGACTTGCATAGCAGTGATGAATCAGCAAAAAAAAGGCAAATGACCTCTTGACAATCATTATGAAAGCTACTCTCACAGCTGGGAAGGTCTCCAGGACATCCCCAGGGTTCTGGAGCCCACACTCTGTCAACTACTGCCTTCAGGAATTACACCTCTAAGAAGAAAGCCTAAGAATCACACACACATTAAAGTGAATTTCAGATAATGTCTGCCATAAAATAGAAACCATAAAAGCAATTAAAAGCAACTCTTACTTGATTCACTAACTGCCAACAATAAATGTAAATAAATACACTGCAGAGGTCTACACATATCTTGCAATAAAAGCTTTGGCTTCTACATACATAATGCCCTAAAATTTTAATTCTTTCCTGGTAGCTACTAAACAGCTTACACTGTGAAGTATTACTCTGATAACATAAAATATGACATCGGCCAAAGATGCAGGACTGTAACAATAAACCAGATCTACAGGGTTAAGCACCTTAACCTCATGACTTTTCTCAACAGTAAACACTACGGTACTGCAGAAGCTGCAGCTGGTTGAATCTGAGGATGCAGAGGCATGGATATGGACAGCCGACTGCAAGTTACACTCCGATTTTCCACTACATGGAGGCTGGCTCCCCAACCCCACATTGTTTAAGGGTCAGCTGCACTTTGATAAATAAAAGGGTCCACCACTGAACAGAAGAAGCCCCCCCAAAATAACCCTTACCCAAGCCAACAGGACTATATATACTACAGAGTGACCTCAGAGAACTTCTCATAAACCTAGCAAATGCCACCAAGTAAGGTAATGTTCTTTTCTGGGTCCACAACTCTAGCACTTCACAATCCCACTACATCTGCATGTGCAACCAGTGGTCTGCGGAGACCTTAGAAACAGATGGCATTCTGCCTCTTACCTCTACTCACAGTCTCCCCTCCCTCTCTCAAACAGAACGGCAGATGGAAATGATTCAAGGTGATTTCTGTCAACAATAAACATGCAAACTTTTGATGTTATTAAACTTGAAGTTTGTAAGGAGTATGGTGCCTAATTTGTGATATCGGCCAGGGCAAATATTCTTGGGGAAAATATATCCAAAGTTAGTAAAGGAGCCCCTTTCTCTCTTGCAAAAAAAAAAAAAAAAAAGAGGACATACTGGGACACCCCTGGGGGCCCAGTGTTAAGGCTGTGCACTCCCAGGGCAAGGGGCACAGGTTCTATCCCCAGTTGGGGAACTAAGATCCCACGTGCTGCACTGTGCATCCAGCAAAAAAAAGTGGACATTATTGTGATAATCAGTAAAAAGCAAAATGAACTAGATCCGTTGCTTAGATAACACAGCTGCATCGATGAGATTCCTAATTTTGAAAACTGTTACTATTGTTCAGTCACTAAGTCGTGCCCAACTCTTCAGCTTCAGCATCAGCTTTTCCAAAGAATACTCAGTTATTTCCTTCAGGGCTGACTGGCTTGATCTCCATGCACTCCAAGAAACTCTCAAGAGTCTTCTCCAGCACCATGACTCAAAGCATCAATTCTTCAGTGCTCAGCCTTCTTTACAGTCCAACTCTCACATCTGTACATGACTACTGGAAAAACCATAGCCTTGACTATACAGACCTCTGTCAGCCAAGTGATGTTTTTGTTTTTTAATACGCTGTCTAGGTTTATCATAGCTTTTCTTCTAAGGAGCATCTTTTAATTTCGTGGCTGCAGTCACCAACCGTAGTTACTTTGGAGCCCAAGAGAACAAAGTGTGTCACTGTTTCCACTCTTTCCCCTTCTATTTGCCATGAAGTGATAGGATCGGATGCCATGATCTTGGTATTTTGAATGCTGAGTTTTCAACCAGCTTTTTCACTCTCCTCTTTCACCCTCATCAAGACGCTCTTTAGTTCTTCACTTTCTGCCATTAGAGTGGTATCATCTGCGTATCTGATGTTGTTATTTCCCCCGGCAATCTTGATTCCAGCTTGTTGATCATCCAGCCCAGCATTTCATATGATGTACTCTGCATATTAGTTTCATAAGCAGGGTGACAATATACAGCCTTGATGTACTCCTCTCCCAATTTTGAACCCCTTGTTGTTTCATGTCTGGTTCTATTGCTTCTTGACCTGCATACAGGTTTCTCAGGAGATAGGTAAGGTGGTCCGATACTCCTGTCTCTTTAAGAATTCTCCACAGTTTGTTGTGATCTACACAGTCTAAAGCTTTAATGCAGTCAATGCAACAGAAGTAGATGTTATTCTGGAATTCCCTTGCTTTCTCTATGAGCCAGTGAATGTTGGCAATTTGATCTGTCTCCTCTACCTTTTATAAACCCAGCCTGTATATCTGGAATTTCTCAGTTCACGTAGTATTGAAGAATTTTGAGCATTACCTTGCTAGCATGTGAAATGAGTGCAAATGCAGGGTAGTTTGAACATTCTTTGGCATTGCTCTTCTTTGGGATTGGAATGAAAACTGACCTTTTCCAGTCCTGTGGCCACAGGTGTTTTCCAAATTTGCTGGCATATTGAGTGCAGCACTTTCACAGCATCACCTTTTAAGATTTTAAATAGCTCAGCTGGACTTTCATCACCTCCACTAGCTTTGTTCATAGTGATGCTTCCTAAGGCTCACCTGACTTGGCACTCCAGGATGTCTGGCCTCCACTGTGGTTATCCAGATCATTAAGACATTTTTTGTATAGTTTCTGTGTATTCTCACCTCTTCTTAATCTCTTCTGCTTCTGTTAGGTCCTTGCCATTTCTGTACTTTACTGTGCCCATCCTTGCATGAAATGTTCCTTTGGTATCTCTAATTTTCTTGAAGAGATCTCCAGTCTTTTCCATCCTACTGTTTTTCCTGTATTTCTTTGCATTGTTCATTTAAGGACTTCTTATCTCTCCTTGCTATTCTCTGGAACTCTGCATTCAGATGGCTCTCTTTCCCTTTCTCCTTTGTGTTTCGCTTCTCTTCTTTCCTCAGCTACTTGTAAGGCTTCCTCAGACAACCATTTTACCTTGTTACATTTCTTTTTCTTTGGGATGGTTTTCCTCTCTGCTTCCTGTACAATGTTACATACTTCTGTCCATAGTTCTTCAGGCACTCTATCAGACCTAATCCCTTGAATCAATTTGTCACCTCCACTGTATTTCAGTTAGGTCATACCTAACTCAAGGCATTTGAGTCAGGTCATACCCGAATGGCCTAGTGGTTTTCCCTACTTCAATTAAAGCCTGAATTTTGCAATAAGGAGCTCATGAAATGAGCCACAGTCAGCTCCTGGTCTTGTTTTTATTGACCATATAGAGCTTCTCCATCTTTGGCTCCAAAGAACATAATCAATCTGATTTCAGTACTGACCATCTGGTGATGTCTATGTGTAGTCGCTCTTGGGTTTTGGGAAAAGGGTGTTAGCTATGACCAGCATGTTCTCTTGATAAGACTCTGTTAGCCTTGAACACTGTATTGTGGTTATATAAGAGAATGTCCTTGTTTGCAGGAGACAGCCACTTAAATGTTTAAGGTTAATGGGACATTATAGCTTAAACTGTTTTGGGAAAAAAAGAGACTCAAACACAGGAGGTTGCAGAGAAGAGAAAGGATAGAGCAAATATAAAATATTAGCATCTAAGACCCTAAGAGAAGACTACACCACAATCATTTGTACTATTCCTAAAACTTTCAAGCCTGAAAAAAATCCAAACCCAGTTCCTATGAAGAGTTGCTAAGGCTTTTGTTCCAAACAACAGTGCTAAGGACAGAAAGATGCATTCTCATCTGACACCAATTACACTTCAGCAGGGCTGCCTCTGACTTTTCTCTCCACGTAGATTTTTCCAAAATAAAACCTCCAGAACCTCCAAGTCAGTGGTGACAGGCACAGCTGCTGGAGGAGTGGCCTGTGCAAAGAGGGACCCAGCGGGAGCACCCCTCACCATCAGCTTGGTGTTGCTGACTCCCCGCCTGGACATCTTCCACTTGCATTAGCATGGTGTCTGGAGTCACAGACCACAGTCTGAGAGGCAGGTCCCACCAGCAAGTTAGTTTTGTAGAAAAGTTTTATTGGAAAACAGCCACGTCTACTTTGGCTTCTGCAAAGGCAGAGTTGAGTGGCTGGGACAGACCCCAAAGCCAGAACTGTTTACTCATCCAGTCCCTTACAAGTCTGTCGACTTCTCTGAAGCGGAGCATTTAACATCAGCAGTGGCACCTCTAGTGTCTTGAAACTGCCTGGAGACTAAGACGGGGGCTAAAGAAACAGGAAATTTTACTGAGAAGCAGAAAAATGATGGTTGCCTCCTGAAGGTGCTCCAGCCTAAGCTGACTCTGCCTGCTTCACCTCCTACTGGCTGGAAGGAGCAATTTCTGCTTCAGGTTACAGCACATCTACAGAAATCCCAAAGAGGCAAAGCAGGCTTCCTGAGCTCTTGAATGATCCCAGGAGAAGCAGTGAGGACCAGTGAAGCCAAGGGAGTGGAGTGTTTTACAGACAATTGGCGTGGAGGGAGCCCAGGCAGCACACTTTGCTTTCAACCTCCTGCACCCCTTCAGCCTCCTCTCTAACATAGTAGGACTGCATTTTATACACATCTGAATTACGTAAACTTAAATCACACAAATTTAAAATAATGTAAAAAATATTAAAGCCCTCACTTCACAAAAAATGTGTTGTTAGTTGAATCCCACAAACCTTAAAAAATCCATCAAGTGTTTCATTTCAAAACCAGAAGGCCACATAACTACAAACTGTGTTTGCGCCTCTTCACTGGTGAACAGGACGCCTAACCTTACGGGACAGATTCAGTCAAAATCAGGTTGGGGGGAGGCAATGGCTGGAGAGGTCGTGAATTAAGTGGCGTGTTTGCAGAAGATCCCAGCAGAGAGGGCAGCTTGACGTAGCACCTGATCCTGAGGTCCACCCTGGCTCCAGCCACGAGCGCTTCCAGGACAGCGTAGCAGCAGGCAGTCCCGTCCTGCAGTCCACCTGCCAATGCGACTACAGGGTGCACTTGGTGGTGACAGCTGGCACCCAGCCTGAGTTGTCCCCGCTCCATCCAGGAAGATCAAGGTGCCCGGGGCTCTTGCCACACTCAAGGGACACACAGTTCACACCAACAAGGAAATGCCAGCACCAAGTTTTCCCTGCCAGTTTATCCAAACCCACTGCTACTTTAGAAAGGTGTAATTCTGCTTCAAGTTATTTGATGACTTTCCATCGTGAAGAGAAAGGAAAAATCACTAGAGACCAGAAGCGGCATTCTTTGCAGCACACGATGTCAATCTTTATTACAAAAGGTTTGTCGGTACAGGGCTCTGCCCCAATCCAGTCAGCGCAGTCCCCGGCTTCTTGACACCACTCCACCCCCACCCACCCCTCCTACCCGGGCTCTTCCTGCCCACTCACTCTTTCAGAGCATTCCCCGCACTCAACTACTCTAAACACTAACACGGAAGGACTCAGCGCAAGGAAAGGGTAGTCACCTTCCAGACACCCCCCTCACCTCTCTACCTGTCCTCTTCATCTTCTCTGGCCTTTGCTGATGGATTTCATTCTTCCACCATCTATGTATTGTCAGCAATCCAACCTTATGGGCCACCTGTCTGGGGCAGTGGTCAGCACCATTGCCATCCCCCCACCCCAGTATGAGGGTCACGATAAAGACAAGGCCATCTTACTGTTCACCCCACCATGAAGGCAGGTGGTCCAAAACATTAAATAAAATTGGACGGTCCTTGACAATTGGTAGATGTGAAAAACACAAAGAATTTAATTCAAAAAAGGAATCATTTCAGGTGACTTCCACAATGCTTTGGGTGTGCTATCTGCTTGGGAAGTTAAGGTTTCCATCACGGTTTAAATCAAAAGCATCCACGGGTTTCAAGCAGGGTTAGGCTCTGGGTGGTCATCCCAAGCTCAGCCTCCTCTTAGACATACCCGGGAAGATGTACTATTATGGTGAAGGGATGCTTGGCTGGGGCGGGAGGCTGGGGGATGAGATGGAGTCAAGAGCATGCCCTCTAGATCTGAAGACAGCCCCGTCTTCCCAGGAGGTAGGCTGGGCACAGACAGAGCCGACAGCAAGGCAGATGGCATAAGATGAGATGATTACCTAAAGCTCTCATTTTAAACTGGTTTCACAAACTACACAAAAGTGAGAAACCAAAGAGCTGAGAATTCTTAAAAGTACTCTGAAAGGAGGGTTGATGTTAGGAGTCTATTCTTCTGAGCAGTTAAGTGAGCTGCAGGTTCTATCCCTGAATAAGAAGCACTTGTCACTTTTTAAGAGCAACTTGCAACCACAGGACCCAAAAATTGCTGTCAAATTCCTTCGAACTCCAATGAACATTTCAGAATAGTTCAAGGTACCTCCAGTGAACAATTCACTATGTGCTTTTGTTTTTCTGACCATCAAGTATGTGAAGTCAGAGGACACAATAATGATCTTTATCCTCCTCTTGGAAACGGAGGGCTTTTTACACATTTTTCTAAGACATTCTCAATAAGAACCTTAATACACATTACCCGCAGAACTCCTTTCTTCAAAATGAGAAAATGCTTATTTTTTCCAGATTTAAATAGTTAAAAGTGGTAAAGTCTTTTTTTTGTGCTGGTATCGCTCTCGCAAACATGGTGAACGTTCCAAAAACCCGCCGGACTTTCTGTAAGAAGTGTGGGAAGCACCAGCCCCACAAAGTGACACAGTACAAGAAGGGCAAGGATTCTTTATATGCCCAGGGAAAGCGGCGTTATGACAGGAAGCAGAGTGGCTATGGTGGGCAGACTAAGCCAATTTTCCGGAAAAAGGCTAAAACTACAAAGAAGATTGTACTGAGGCTTGAATGTGTTGAGCCCAACTGTAGATCGAAGAGAATGCTGGCTATTAAGAGATGCAAGCATTTTGAGTTGGGAGGCGATAAGAAGAGAAAGGGCCAAGTGATCCAATTTTGAGCTTCATATTTTGTTTTATTATGAAGACAATAAAAGTTTGAGATCATTTAAAAAAAAAAAAAAAAAGTGGTAAAGTCACAAGGACATTTTAAAGTCAATCTGGCATTATGATATCATGTATTTAACTGTACAGCTAAAGTCTTCAGAATTTATAGTGTAGATGAGATCGTAAGGAAAAACTAAGGCTAGTAAGCTATAAGGGTGTTATCAATGATCTGCTTACACAGACTTACCTAGAGCCTGCGCTAGGCAGAACCATTTACCACCCACCAAACAAGGCTGGTGGGTCATTCTCTCTTAGCTCCTTGTGCACCATCTAGCACAGGAAGTATTTCTTCAGCAAGTGCATGTACTATACCTGACAATCTTTTAAACTGCAAACTCTGAATCTTTCGCTATCTGTCCACACCTGGAACATTTCTGAGGCACACCAGTCAAGATTCTGGCACCATGTGCCTCAATTTGGGTTTTCTCATGACTAGACTTCATGT
Source organism: Dama dama (assembly GCF_033118175.1). Taxonomy (NCBI): domain Eukaryota; kingdom Metazoa; phylum Chordata; class Mammalia; order Artiodactyla; family Cervidae; genus Dama; species Dama dama. Next base: position 19,444,541 of record NC_083684.1, on the reverse strand, counting down.
ATGCGTTTCTGTCTCAATGCATATCATTACGGAACGTGATATCATTGTCTTTTTACTGGAGATGCCAGGTTTTTCCACTGTGAGGTTATAATTCTTCCTTTGCAATTTATAAACACTTTGGGAGAGATGTGTAAACATCCCAAATTGGAAGAGACTAAAGGAGACATGACAACTAAATGCGGAGTGAGGTCCTGGATTAGATCCTGAAACAGAAAAAGGATATTAGTAGAAAACTGATTAAGTTCAGCAAGGTCCACATTTCAGCTAACAGTACTGTGACAAAGTTAAGTTTCTGATTTTCATGAGGATATCTGATAATGTAAGGTGTCAATGTTAAGGGAAGTGACTTTTCTGTAAATCTAAAGTTCCTTCAAAAGGAAAAGTTTATAAAGCTGAAGATTTTGATTCCATACATCTGGACAGGGCGTGAGAGTCCATGTTTCTCACAAATCCCCAGCAATGGCAATGCCTCTGCCTCCACTAGCAAGGCCCTGGCAAACACAACTGGTATATTTCACTATTCACAGCTTTTGAAGGACAATCAACTAAAATGCATCAAGGTTACACTTCCAGCACAGTAATCACCGCTTGCCTAGAGGCAATCCTTAAACTCTGGCCCAGTGATACAAGACAAGCCCCCTGCAGAGGCTAAAACCACAATCTTTGCTCTAACACCGTCTATGGTTGGCATTCCCCAGCTAAGCCTGGCACCCCTCCACAGCTCTGGAGCCAGGAGAAAATCCAGTGGGAATGCACACCAGCCGCCCACAAGTGCAATGCAGAGGAGGCCATGGGGACCGAGATGTGGCCAGTCATCCCACTGCCACTGGGCATTTGTTACCACAGTCAATGGGAGGCAGGAGAGCAGGGTGATGAGAAGGGATGCTGGAATACCTACTCACACAGAGCGACTGGCCTCAGAGGTGAACTTTGCTCACCCCATTAAAGTGACTTTTAGTATCATATAATAAATCCACAAGAAAGAATATAAGATGTGCAAGAGATTCTGCAAATTTCTGGCAGACCAGGAGGATTAATGGGGGAAGAGGAAACAGTAATCGGAGCACAGAGGAGTACATACAACAAAGGAGGCCTCCAAGCCTATAAAGGCTAAGACTTCAAACCAGGAGAGGGCGAGGGCTGTGCCTGCGCATGGAAGTCAGGTACGAAGAGCTGTACGAGGGCCCTCCACAGACCCAGTGGAGCAGCCCCCAGCCAAAGGCATCTTCCTGAAGCTTGAGAGGCCGAGAAAGTCTGCCTTCTGACATTTGAGGTCCCAGCCCAACAAAGTTCCCCAAAACCCAGTGGGTAACCTGCATATTTTCAAAAGTAGTCCCACAGGGGAATTCCCTGGTGGTCCAGAGGTCAGGACACCATGCTTTCACTGCTGTGGGCCCGGGGTTCAATCCCTGGTTGAGGAACAAAAATTCCATAAGCCGCCATGTGGGTGTGACCAAAAAAATCAGCGCCCAAAACTCACGAGTTCTCTGCCTGCTTCCTCTGGCCTTAGACAACAATAATTACCAGTATTTGAAGAGTATTTGCCACACAAAGCAAAAAGCCAGCCTTTTTAAAAAGAGAACAACAGTGACAGGACACAAAAAACTAGAGAACAAAAGAGAACTAAAAAAATTCTTACTAGTATCCTCAAAGTCAAGGAGATAATGCATTCATCAAACAATATATTATGAAAAGGAACAAAATAAATCCTTAGAAATTAAACTTTGATTGTGGAAATAAAAAATTTTAAAGTAGGATTGGAGGATAAATGTTTCTATCCCAGAAACAAGAATAAGATGACACAGGAAGAGGATAAAGACAGAAGATTCGGAAAGTTAATCCAAGATGTCCATCATCCAACTAACAGAAACTCCTAAACAGAAGAGTAAAAGCAGAGCTGGAGAAGGAAATAGCAACCTACTCCAGTATTCTTGCCTGGAGAGTCCATGGACAGAGGAGCCTGGCAGGCTACAGTCCATGGGGTCACAAGAGTCGGACACAACTTAGCGACTAAGCCACCACCAAAAGCATAGCAGAAGACATTCTCAAATGACACAAGAGACTTTCAAATTCCAGAGCTGAAGGACAAGTCCCCAGAGTCAGAAAGCAAATTCAGAGTAGGACTCTACATTTTTGGGGAATTCCAGAAATGTCTTAACACCAAAGAGGATCCTGAAGAGTTATCCAAAAGGAATAAGGCTACTTGGCAGTAGGTTCTCATTGAAATAAAGGAAGTCAAGATTAAAACATGAGACCTGAACAAACTCAGTTGTATAGTAAAAGAAAATGTCAGGATGATACCAGAGCTGGTCTAAGGAGTAAACAATCCAGATTAGAAAAAGGATACCACAAGGCTGAGGAGGGGGACGGTAAGACACTTAGTGCTATCCTTCAGAATCTAAAACAAAGTAAAGTGGGGCTTCCCTAGCAGTCCAGGGGTTGAGACTCCATGCTTCCATTGCAGGGGGCACAGGTTCAATCCCCAGAGAACTAAGATCCCACATGCCTCAGGGAGCAGTGAAAAAAAAAAAAAAAAAAAAGGTAAAGAGTCAACAGAAACAGCAAACAGAAAGACCATCACAAACAAAAGAAAAAAGCAAAAACCCTATAACAGGGGAAATAGACTACCTGGCTGTGAAGCAGTACCTGCTTAGTTATAAACAATCTGAACTAACTGAATATAGTGAATTCAGGGGATAGAAGAGGTGAGATGCAATATGAAAAATTAATCCATCCTATCTGTTAACAGCAAGTCAGGAATGTATAAAACCAGTAAAGTGCCAGCTTATTATTTATAGCTACGAAGAACTTCCTCAAGAAACAGCAAAAAGATAAAAGTCTTGGAGGAGTGGAACTGGGAGGTGGGGCAGGGGCTGTTTTATAGTTTTCCATTGACACTTTGTGGCATCATTTTATTAAAGTATCAAAAGTGTGCAATTTTTTTCAGAACACAGACTTGGGAAAGATCGCGTTCAAACCTGGCCGTGTGTCCCAGAGAAGCCCCTTCCCTCCGTGGGCCGCAGCCACCTCCCTGTCCACCTGACCGGACCGCCGCGATGAGAAGTGCTGGAAACGCTGGTGGGACCCGGCCGCAGCACTGGACCCACACACAGCATCCGCTTTCTCAAAATTGGAGCCTTCATGACAGGACCCGACGTCCCAGGAGCACACGCTTACTTTAATCGCCAGACAAAAAGGGGCAAAGGAGCTTAAACACACGGAGTTAACGTTACCGGCGGCTCGGAAATTCCGAGCACCGGGCAGGGGTCCCCAGGGCCGCCCCTCACCAGGGCCCGCCGCCCGCCCAACACGAACCGCCGCCTCCCGCACTTCCGCCCACAGCCGCTGTCCCCGAATCCGCGGCCTCGGCCTCCCGGGTCCGTCGCGGGGGGGCCGCCTAGCCGCCCGCCCGCCCGCGGCCTCACGACCCGGAGCAGCTACATCGCAGCAGTAGCACGACCCCACCCCGCCCGCCCGCTGCCGGACGCTGCTCTTGCGGGCCTGGTCCCGGAAGGGAGGCCCGCTCCGCGACGGACCCCGCGCACCGCGACGGCGGGGGCGGCGGGCCGGGGGATGGGCGGCCAGAGGCGGGTGCGGGTGCGCTGAGGCGCGGCGGGCAGGCGGCTTGACAGGGCTGAGGCGGGGGCGCACAAGACGGCGGGCCGTTGGGGCCGGTCGCCGTGTCGGGGGGGGCGGGGGCGGCGGCGCGGGCGCCGCGGCCGGAGGAGGGCGCAGGGAGGAGGGAGGAGGGGAGATCTCGCTCTCGCTCTCGCCCCGCGGGAAGGGGGAGGTGGAGACGCGACCGGCTGCGGGAGCTGCAATTACCGTGTGGGCTGCGGAATTCTCGTGGTGTTTGTCGGGGAGATGCGATAATGGCGTCCGTCCTCGCGAGAGAAGCCGCCGCTCTGCGCAGGCGCCGCGAGTCCCTCCCCGCGGCCCTCCGCCCTGCACCATCTGCGCAGGCTCACCGGGAGGGGGAGCAGGGGGCGGGGCGGGGCGCGGGGGCGGGGCCTGCCGCTCGGAGTCTCCTGCGCGCGCTGGGCTGGCGCCGACGACCGCCGGGCATGCGCACGGGTCCTGCATCCGCGCCACAGATTGGCCCCCAAACTTCTTACTTCTCTGTCACGCGTTCAAGCTTCTCACTAGCCCCTGAAAAGTCGCGTTGGTGGACCGTTCGAGGAATTTGCATTTTCTTTGAGGCCCAATGAATAGGAATTAGTGCCACAGACGACTACATGTCCCGGAGAGCCCTGCGCAAGCCTCGAGCGTGCATTCTGGGACTCGTGGTTCCTGCGTCTGCGCGAAGGCTGCTGGTACTTGTGGTCCCATTCCCCCCCCGACCCGTGCCAGCGCGTAGGATGCTGGGACTTGTAGTTAAGTTGTGTAAGTCCGCTGCGCCGGGCGCGTCTCTGGCCACTGCTGCAGTGGGGTTCCCCTGAGTAGCAGGCGAGTTCAGGGGTTCCCAGGGTTGTCACAGGCTCGAAGACACGCTCCTGGAAAAATATATATTAATTATATGTGATATATATTTTATGTGTAATTGATGTTTGTTATGTATTGTGATGTTTGTTATGTATCCTTAGAAAAGGCAGAGGAACCAGAGATCAAATTGCCAACATCCGTTGGATCATAGAAAAAGCAAGAGAATTCCAGAAGAACATCTACTTCTCCTTCATTCTCTATGCTAAAACTTTTGACGGTGTGGATCACAACAAACTGTGGAAAATTCTTACTAAAGAGATGGAAATACCAGACCACCTTACCTGCCTCCTGAGAGATCTATACGCAGATCAAGAAGCAACAGTTAGAACAGGACATGGAACAATGGGACTGGTTCCAAATTAGGAAAGGAGTGTGGTCAATCTTGTATATTGTTACCCTTCTTATTTAACTTACATGCAAATACGTCATGCAAAATGCTGGGTTGGGTGAAGCACAAGCTGGAATCAAAATTCCTGGGAGAACTATCAGTAACTTCAGGTATGTAGGTGACACCACCCTTATGGCAGAAAGCAAAGAGGAACTAAAGAGCCTCTTGATGAAAGTGAAAGAGGAGAGTGAAAAAGCTGGCTTAAAACTCAACACTAAAAAAACGATCATGTCCTCCAGTCCCATCACTTCATGGCAAATAGATGGGGAAACAATGGAAACAGTGACAGATTTTATTTTCTGGGGCTCCAAAATCACTGCAGATGGTGATTGTAGCCATGAAATTGAAAGACACTTGCTCCTTGAAAGAAAAGCTATGACAAACCTAGACAGCATATTGAACAGCAGAGACTACTTTGCCAACAAAGGTCCATATAGTCAAAGCTATGGTTTTTCCAGTAGTCATGTATGGATGTGAGAGTTAGACATAAAGAAGGCAGAGTGCTGAAGAATTGATGCTTTTGAACTGTGGTGTTGGAGAAGACTCTCGAGAGTCCCTAGGACTGCAAGGAGATCAAACCAGTCAGTCCTAAAGGAAATCAATCCTGAATATTCATTGGAAGGACTGATGTTGAAGCTGAAGCTCCAATACTTTGGCTACCTGATGCAAAGTCCTGACTCATTGGAAAAGACCCTGATCCTGGGAAAGATTGAAGGCAGGAAGAAAAGGGGACAACAAGAACGACATGGTTGAATGGCATCACTGACTCGATGGACATGAGTTTGAGGAAGCTCCAGGAGATGGTGATGGACAGGGAAGCCTGACGTGCTGCAGTCCCTAGGGTCACAAAGAGTTGGACAGGACTGAGCACCTGAACGACAATGTATTGTGTATAGAATGTCCATATGTAATAATGCAATGTTATTTACATATGAATATAAACATAAGTATGGTTGTATTGTATTTAAAGAGCATAAAAGTGTGTTTGTGAGTACTATAGGAAAAACAGTCCCAAACTATAGACAATTCTCAGGAATGTTATTCCTGCTTACCAGTATTGCTGGGAATACCACTGCTTTTCATTTTTCTTCTTTACACTCACCTCTGTCTCCTGAGTTCTTTACAACGAGCTAAAATTCCTTGGATCCTCCAAACATGAAATGGTGGAGCTATTTTCTTTCAGAAAAGAAACGATTTACTGTGAGTTTCCTGCCCACCTCTCTTTTGCCAATAATAAAACACCACTCAAGGCAGTAACCAGCCGTGGGGCCTTGGGCAACCTTGTTGGGGCTCTTCCAGAATTAGCCCTCAGGGTTCTTCTGAGACTGGTCACCAGATTCCTCTGCAGGAAAAGTGCCCTCGAGAAAATCCAAAGAAGGTTAGAGCAGGGAAGATCGTGGTATTGAAATGAGATCTGTCCTAATCAGAGGTAAAGAAGAGTCCAAAGAGATTGGAAAGTTGCTCTGCAAAAAAAGAAAAAAAAAGATGAAAGTGGGGTCCTGAATCCAAAGCAGTTGAATCTGGAGTGCAGGGTCTGCTCACAGTGGGGAAAGGGTTTCTGAAGCCAACCACAAAAATCCCGAGAGACCTGTGCTTTCTGTCCCCACCTCTTCCTCAGTCACAACCAGTCTGAACACTTAACTCTAAAATTCTTGCAAGGATACATGCATATCTGACTGGAAAGCAGATGAATGTAAGGTAATATTTTTCACACTATTTTAAAATATCACCAGGTCCTCGTCTGCAGCCCTCTTTCAGGTGTGGGCTTGCCTGCTCCTTCCTTTCCAGGCCACTGCTCAGTCATCCTGAGTCACTGTTAAGTGGAGCAAAACAGTAATTGTCCTTAGGCTGGAGTGCTAGACTTCTCTTTTCTGTTTTTGATGTTTCTGTTTTATTTACTTTTATTTGGGCTTTCCTGATAGCTCAGTTGGTAAAGAATCTGCCTGCAATGCAGGCAGACACTGGTTTGATTCCTGGGTCAGGAAGATTCCCTGGAGAGGGGATAGGCTATCCACTCCAGTATTCTTGGGCTTCCCTTGTGCCTCAACTGGTAAAGAATCCATTTGCAATGTGAGAGACCTGGGTTCGATCCCTGGGTTGGGAAGATCCCCTGGAGAAGGGAAAGGCTACCCACTCCAGTATTCTGGCCTGGAGAATTCCATGGACTGTATGGTCCTTGGGGTTGCAAAGAGTCAGACAGAGCTGAGCTACTTTCACTTTCATTTTCACTTGCTGCCCAGGAACTGAGACAAGTGAAGTTGTGCAGTATTGACACCTAACTGATTCACCATGGTCTTAAAAAAATCAAATACCTAGAAATCAGCGAAGACCACTGCCTCCCAATGAAATTCACTTCCCTACCACAGGGGACCCTTCTCCTTGCCATCAAGCCTTACTAGAATCTGATCCAGGGAACCCCTGGCTGCCCAGTGGTTAGGACTCTGAACTTTCACTCCCGGGGTCCAGGGTTCAATCCATGTTTGGGAAACTAAGATCCCACAAGTGTCTTAAACAAAAATAAATAAATAAAATAGAAAGAATCCAATCCAAGTTCCCAGAGTTAACTAGGCTGAAGACACATCCATGGGAGCTTTATAGAAACAGAAGGAGGTGCATGGTGGCCTGGATGGCCCCAGAGATGGGGGCCCATGTGGATGCACATGTGCCAGGCATTTGCAAATATCTCCCTTGTTTGAAACCATGCAGGGCCCACTTCAGGCACACCCTGGAATCCTTAGAAGCATCCTGTTCCTGAAGATGCACCCATCAGGGAGAAAAGTAAGTTATTTATGAAGCCCTCAGTCATCCAGGAAAAGCCTAGAAGAGAGTATAAACTCCACAGAGCAGGGCTGTTGGAGCAGGCTCAACTTGGGCTTGGAGTCCTCGCTCTCCTGCGGCAAGTCAGCCACCTCCTCTGGGAAATTGCGTTTCAAACCCACAGCTCACAGGCACATTGGGAGGATTCAAGGAAGTGGAGTTTGTTAAGGGTTTAGCGGAGAGTCTGTCTCAGGAAACGGGCATATTACTGAGTGTTGAGTTACCTCGCCTAGGCCAGGCACATGATTATAATCCCTTTTCATTGTGCAGGACGTGAATTTCAGAGAGGTTAAGCAACACTCGTAACCATAGCATGGCAGTGCTATTGCTTTGAGGAGGAAGCTTGCGAGCTGTGGCAGGAAAGGTACTCAGGATGTGGGATGTGGAGGTCCCTGTCAAAACTTGCCAAGGGACAAGTTTTGTCTTTGTCCTAAGATAACTCGAAGCCTTTACAAGGTTTTGGGACAAGGGTGGATATGAAGAGATTTGCATTTTCAAAACTCACTCTGGTTAGAATGTTGGAAAATGAGTTGGGGGTGGGGAGGAGGGGTCCGGAGTGGACTTGGGGAGGCTGTGGCAGGGGTCCAGGCAAGAAACAACGGAGACTTGGACGAGGGTGGTCACAGTGGTGGTAGAGAAGCAGGGGGGACAGAATCAGAAGATTCCAAGGGGTGATTCAACAGGACACAAGCACAGATCTGACCCTCGGGTGGGCGGGGGTAGGGGGGTCAAGCGCTCGATGCCACCTGGACCTGCAGATGTGAGGCTTGATGGACGGCCGTGCTGTTCCCAGAGCCTGCCCGAGGCAGTGCCACCCTGGGGCCCCTTCTGTAGTTCCTCCCCTTCCCCAGACACCTGGAAGAAACCTGGTTTGGGGTGAACTGGGGTCCTGGGAACAGAGCTCAGAGATGATCCAAGGGAGTGGGAAGGAGCAGGATCCAGCACGCCCTGTAGCTCCACCCCCACCTGGCAGGAAATTTCACCCAAGGCAGGACCGGCAACTGCCGCATGTTCTGAGCATGAAGAAATTTAAGGAAGTATCATCAGTAAAAATTCGCTTAACGTGAAATTAACCATTAACCATTCAAAGGTGTATAACCCAGTAGCACCAAGTGCATTCACAGTGGTGTGCAACCGTCACTAACTGGTTCCCGAATGTTTTCATCACCTTTCCCCGTTACCTGCCCTCCTTCCCCCCTCCTCCCCCAGTTCCTGGCAGCTGTCTATCTGGACGTTTCATATAAACGGCATCATACATATGTGACCTTTTGTGACTGGCTTCTTCCATTTAGCATAATGTTTTCAAGGTTCATCCTTGTAGCATGTGTCAATGCATCACTCCTTTTTTTTAAATTACTAAACTTTATTTTTTAGGGAAGCTTTCAGTTCACAGCAAAATTGAACAGAAAAGTACAGATATCTCATATACCCTCTGCCATGTCCCCAACCTCTCCCTGATCAGCTTTCCTTCCGGAGCCAGAGTGGTGCATTTGTTACAGTCGATGACCCTGCATAGACATGCCATCACCGCCCGGAGTCCCGAGTGTACATCAGGACTCACTGTTGGTGTCCTACAATCTATGGATCTGGACAAACATGCAATGACGTGTATCCCCGTTTATAGTCTCATACAGAGTAGTTTCACTGTCCTAAAAATCCCCTGTGCTCCACCTGTTCCTCCTTCCTCCCCACAACCCCTGACAACCACTGATCTTGTCACTTCCTCCATAGCTTTATCTTTTCCGTAACATCATATAGTTAGAATCAACCTATAGCCTTCTTGGATTGGCTTCTGTCACTTAGTAAAACACATTTAAATTTCCTCTATGTCTTTTCATGACTTGACAAACATTTCTTTTTAACACTACATAGTATTCCACTGCCTGGATGTTCCACAGTTTATTCATCCTCTCACCCACTGAAGGACATCTTGGTTGTGCCCAAGTTTTAGCAATTATGAATAAAACTGCTATAAACACCCATAAATTTTCAGCTCCTATGAGTAAATACCAAGGGGAGCAATTGGTAGCTCATATGAGAAGAGGATGGTTAGTTTTGTAAAAAATCACCAAACCATCTTCCAAAGTGGCTGCACCATTTTGCATTCTGTGGTGGTTGTTCAGTCGTTCATTCATGTCCGACTCTTTGCGATGCCATGGACCACAGCACCCAGGCTTCCCTGTCCTTCATCAACTTCCGGAGTTTGCTCAAACTCATGACCATTGAAGTCCAGCTTATTGATTATTTCTTTCATGGATATTGTACCTAAAAAGTCATCATCAAGTCCAAGGTCATCTAGATTTTCTCCCATGTTACTTTCCAGGAATTCCGTAGCTTTGAATTTGCATTTAGATCTGTGATCTATTTTTTAAATATATTTTTAATTGAATGATAATCACTTTACAATGTTGTGTTGGCTTCTGCCATACAACATGAATCAGCTATGAGTATACATATATCCCCTCCCTCTTGAACCTCCCTCCCAACCCTCCCACTCCACCCTTTGTGATCCATTTTAAGTTACTTTTTGTGAAGGATGTGAGGTCTGTGTGTAGACTGACTTTTTTGCATGTGGACATGTGTCCGGTTATGTTAGCACCAGCTGTTGAAAAGAGGATCTTTGCTTTGTTCCATGGTAGAAATCAATTGACCACAGTTATATGGGTCTATTTCTGGTCTCTCAATTCTGTCCCAATGATTGATGTGTCTGTTTTCTGGCCAATACCATGCTGTCTTGATCACCATAGCTTCATTCCTTTTAATGGCTAAATAATTGCATTTATATCACTTTTGGTTATTCATACATCCACTGATGCACCTTTGGGTTATTTCTATTTCTGGTTGTTATGAATACAGCCCCTATGAACTTGGATGTACATTTGTGTGGTTTTATGCTTTCATACCTCTTGGATGCATACCTAAGAGTATAATCACTGGGTCACACCAGGTACAACTCTCGATTTAACTTATTGGGGGAACTGCTTCACCTCCTAAATAACACTCCTCATTGTTTTGGGTGAGCAAACGCTGACTTACTGATTAAGAGAGGCCCACATGGAGGGGAACTGGCAGTAACTCCCAGGAGCCACAGGGGTGTGTCATCTTGAGAGTGGGTCCTCCAGCCCCAGGTGAACTCCTGGTCTGATGCCTCTTGGAGCAGAGAGAGCTCTTCCCACAGAGCCCGGCCCTGAGTACAGGTGTGTGAGCTCAATAAATGATTGTTGTTTTCAGCCACTGTTTTGGGGCGGTCTGCTGGGCAACAGCACATCATTGGGGTCTAGAGTCTATGCACACCTTTTATTCCAACCAAAGATCTCCTTGGACCTGGTAAGAACCTGGAACAGATGATTGACCGTCTACCTGTCATACCACATGCAATGATTGTGCACCTTACGTATACGCCTGTAGAAGTGGGGACTAGTCGTGTGGTAGGGCCCAAAGAGATAAAGAGCTCAAGGCCACACACGTGAGCACTGTCTCTGCCTCTTCCTAGCAAGGGCCCTTAGTCCTGTCACCATTCTCAGCTGTGGATACGTCATCTGTGAGATGGAGACTAAGGCAGGGCCCTTTGGAATACACAGAAAACAAATTAAACAAGCTTCATAAAAGGAAACTATTGATGCAACGCCTGAAACTTTGGAAATGGACTTTAGGATATAGCAACAGGAATTGCTCAGCTGAAGCAGTGTCATTTTCTCTGCGTGTATCTCTCTCTCTCTGTCTCTGTCTCTCCCTCCCCACCCTCCCCATCTCGGGGCTCAAGTTTCTCTCCATTCTTGGATCCATTCAGGATCTCACAGTGCGTCTGTGAGCTTTTCATAATGCCAGGGGACAGACAGGGCCTCTCTCCCACAGCTGCAGCAACTCCCAGGGCTGACAGGTACTGGCCAGCTCGGGTTACCTGTGAGCCACTTTTCCTCTGATTGGCCAAGCCTGATATACACCAGGGAGGGGGTAGGAGTCAGCTGGCAGGGGAGTGAGTGTCCTAGGGAGAACTCTTAGGTGCTGTTACCGAAGGAGACGCAGCCAGGCACAGGGGACACATCAAGGCATTTGCCCCAGCACGTGTCTCCCTGGGCTCTGGAGAGACCCAAGGAGCAGCCGAGCTCCAGCTGTGATGTGGACGCTGAGGTTTGTCCAGCAGAGGGGAGGCTCTTTTCTCCCAGAAGCTGTTGAGTCACACTTTCCAGAAAGAGAGGCTTGAGAGCATCTCAGGGCTGGAGGAGGAACTGGTTCCCTTGGGCTCCCAGGTAGCCCAGCTTCATTGTTTTCATTTGACTCAAGGCTCTGAGCAGCAAAGCCAGACAGGTGATGACCATCAGGGCAGCAGTGTGGTGTGACGTCCCTGCAAATGTGAAATTTCCACTACAAAGCATTCCCTCAGGCCCTGCAGATCTGGAAACAGTCGGATCCATAAAATCAGTAAAAGTGCAAGCTGAAAATTGTGGTATAGACAATCCAGTGCAGAAGCAAAAGTAATTACTATGAATAAAACATATTGAAACATCCATGTGTTCTCAAGATTCTGCCCAGTGTGAGTTTTTCTATTTATTTTTTCTTCCTTTTTTCTCTTTTTTTTTTTTTTGACTAAAATAGAATTCCTTTATGGACAGTGTTGTCTTCCCTGGTGGCTCAGTAGTAAAGACTCTGCCTGCAGTGCAGGAGAACTCGGTTCTATTCCTGGACTGGGAAGATCCCTTAAGGAAGGGAATGGCTACCCACTCCAGTATTCTTGCCTGGAGAATCCCATGGACAGAGGAGCCTGGTAGGTTACAGTCCTTGGGGTCGCAGAGTTGGACACGACTGAGTAACTAACACTTTCACTTTTCACTATGGACAGTGTAAATATCTGCTGGGATCTTAAAGCCCTTTGGAGAGCACTTGGTTGTATTTAGGAGCAAATTTGAATTTCTGTCATTTAAGCGCTATTTGTAAAGAGTAATGGCAAGAAATTTGAGGGGTCTCATAGAAAATTTTTCTCAAAGAAAAATTATTTTCTTTGATCACACACTCATTTCAGCAAAAAGGTTTGGAGTCTGCTCCTCCAATGCATGTGTAATTATGTATGAATTATATCTGTATATCAGATTCTAATGTACTGTGTCCTCTAAGAAACATATGGAAAAGAGAAATCATAAAAGGTGAGAGAGGAAATAAAAATAGAAACTTCAGTCTTTCTTTCTGCCCATTGAAAGATGTGATTGGGGAGGCCTAACAAGTCCAAAATCTGACGGGGTGGGCAGAGGAGTGTGGGGTGAGGTCCAAAGGCAGAATGTCTGCTTGCCCAGGGGAATATGTCTTTGTTCAGTTAAAGCTTCCGACTGATCAGACAAGACCCACTCATATTGTGGTAGATAACCTACTTTACTCAAAGTCTTAAGTGTTAATCACATCCAAGAAGACACCTATCATGAAATATCCGGAATAACGTTTGACCCAATATCTGGGCACCATGGCTCAGTCAAGCTGACATAGAATTCACCATCATAAATCCACATGAGGACTCGCCAATTCCTGCAGAGAATTATAGTCCATGAAGCCTACGGATTAGTGTTTTACGTGCAAAGCAAATAGCCAAAAATTAGCAGGTGTTGAGTTGGATAAATTGAGACTCTCAAAATATAGGTGAGTGGATGAAAGTGGGACTTGGCACAATCTCTCAGGTGAGCAGCGTGACACATGGATCAACAGCGTCAGTGCTTTTCTCCTTTGACGCATAAACGTCAGATCTAGGAATTCCATTCAGAGATGTTCAGTGCAGTGTTACATATAAGACAAAAAAAAAAGTGCATCTGGAGAGAGAGAGATTTGATAAATTATGATAAGTGTTTTAATGAAATGCTGTGTTGAAATAAGCTGTATACACTGATGGAGAAAATTATTCATGACAATTATTTTTAAAATTTTTTATTGAAGCATAGTTAATGTATAGTACAATGTTGTACATGTACAATGTTCTCCTGTACAACAAAGTGACTCAGTAATACAAATACACACTTTTAAAGTATATTTTTCCCATTATGATTTGTGCATGTGTGCGTGCATGCTAAGTTGCCTCAGTCGTGTCTGACTCTTTGTGACCCTACGAACTGTAGCCCACCAGATTCCATGGGATATTTCTTGACAATTATTGAGTGACCAGATATATACCTTCTACACAGGATACGGTTAGCTCCTGTATTTTATTTATTTATTACTTGGCCGAACTGTGCAGCTTGGGGCATCTTAGTTCCTGGACCAGGGAGTGAACCCGTGTCCCCTGCAGTAGGAGTTCAGAGTCCTAACCACTGGTTACTGCCAGGGAAGTCCCATCTCCCGTATTTTAAACAAAAGCAATATACACATATATAGGCTTAAATATATGGAAATTTCCAGAAAGAGGGACAAGAAACTGCTATCAGCAGTTCACTCTGTGAAAGACAGACTTTTCACTTTTGAAGCCCTTAAAATGTTTTCTGTAACATGCACGTATATGACTTTTACGTATTTTTATAATGGCAGAATTTAGCTCCTACTATAACAGCAGTTGAACTGATGTCTGAACCAGCCATGAGGATGTCCAGGCCAAGCTGGGAGTGAGGATGTCCACACGTACTTTCTAAGTGAAGCAGGGCCCTCCCATATGGCTTCAGGGAGCAGGGAGACCCCAGACCCACAGAGACAGCCAGGGAGGTGGTCTACCTACCGTAGGGAGGCTGAAGGTGGCAGGGCAGCTGCAGGTGCTGAGGACACACCCCAAGGAGCCAAGGAAGCCCTCGGGGTGTCAGCTGATGGATTTGTGATGCCAGGACCTGCTCCTTCAGGGCACAGTCAGGTCCTGCAAGTCGGTGCTCAGCACACAGAAACTCATGGAAGTGGTATCATCTAAGCACTTTCCTTGCATCAATTTATTAAACTCTCACAGCAACATAACAGAGTACCTACTAGTATTTCCCCACTCCAGTGAAGCAAAAGTCAATGAATGAATGAATGGGTGAATGAATGGATGAACGAAGCCACCCAAAGGTGGGTACGTTTCTAAAATGACTCCACAAGAAGAAAAGCATCTATGTTCCAGAGTTGGTTTTTGTTGCTTGCAACCCAGGCAATCAACTCATGGGCACATCAGGGAACTGCACGGAAGCTGCAGACCCAACTATGGATCCAATCAGCAGGTTTCTTGGGCCCTTGGGAGCCCCAAGTGGACTCAGAGTTCAGGACCCCCATCCTGTGGGGTTTCCAGGTTGAAGAATCCAGGATTCTAGGATCAGTTATGATAGACCCACTCTCTTGAAGCTTATATGTCTAACCCCGCCCCAAAATTTTTACATACCTTTCCATCTGAACCCTGCCATCTCCATTTCACAGTAGGAAGTATCTGGGGGAATAAATTGCTGCATAGTCCAAAGTAGGTTTTTTGTTGTCTGGCATCTACAGATATTACAGGTTGTGTAGTTAGGGTAATCGTCTGATTTATTATCCAAATGTGGACCTTTTGAGCATGAAACGGGGCATGTTAATGTTTATGCTGAGACAGGAGGCAAAAACTAGAAGTGTCCCAAGCCAAGCAGGACGTCGTACTTTGGGCAGAATGAATTCCTACCAGATCGCGCCTGTTTCATGGACACAGGACGGGCTGCTTCCTAGGGGCCCTGGGCGGAGGGGCCACCTGCTCCCCTGCCTTGTCCACCAGCAGCTTTGGCAGATTCCCCTCCTGCCCCTCTGACCCTGCTGCTCCCCGGAGACACACAGCGCGGCTCTGGGCCAGGTCTTGAATGGCCCGAGGCTGGAGGGACCCGCAGCCAGGGTCACACTCAAACAGGGACTTTGCTCTGGTCTGTTTGCTCTGGTCTGCTCCCTGGTCTGGCAGCAGGCTCTCCACAAGCTCCCCTCACTCCCTGGCACCCTCACCCCGCTGTTTATCCGGTCAAAGCACAGTGACCCGAGGGGCTGGCCACAGCAAACGTCCCTAGTCCCAGGGCACCGTTCCCTCAGCCAAACCCCACGTCATCTGAGAAGTTGGGGTGGGCATGGGTTGAAATTTAACCATCAGCGCTTTGGGTGAGGTTTTACAAAAGAGGTGGGCCACCCCCACCCCACCGCTCAGCTGTCCTGCCCAAAGTGAGGGCAGAGAGTGGGGAAATCCCGCTCTGGTTCTTGGGTCCCCTGGGAACAGAGGCAAGATGGTCAGGCCCCCAGTGCCGGGCTGGAGTCATCTGAAGTCCTCAGGTCTGTCTCTCCTGGCCAAGCAGGCATGGGGCACCCTCCGTAGCCACTTGCTAAGGCCGGCGCGATGGTGCTCACAGGTTCCCTGTGCATGGAGAAGGAGAAATGACGCTTGTAAGTAGAGCCTCGGGTCTCCCAGATACAGACTCCCACGCTGTGTGTCTCATGTCATGGCGTCTTTCAAAATAGGAGATGGTTGGAGCCAGATGGCTTGGGTTCAGGTTTCTACTCTGTCTTTCCTGTGGGAGACGTGGGCTG
The DNA here is from genome assembly GCF_033118175.1 of Dama dama. NCBI lineage: Eukaryota > Metazoa > Chordata > Mammalia > Artiodactyla > Cervidae > Dama > Dama dama. Next base: position 19,428,391 of record NC_083684.1, on the reverse strand, counting down.
TTCCTTAACCTCAGATCCATCAGGAGGGTGAGAGGCTCGGAACAAGGAGGGAGCAAGTGACCACCCTGACCCCCCCAAGACAAGCTGCTATTACTCAATATCCTGCCCTCCCAGAACGAGCCATACCAGCCAGTCATTAGGGCTCCAAGCCCCAGCAGAGAATGTCTCAGTAAATTTGATAAATAGGTCACCAGCCAGTTCCATCCAAAGACTGGCCCAGGTCAGCCTCATCCTGGCGGTGGTGTCCTTGGTTGTCCTGTGACCTCGGACTTGCCCCTCACTCTCTCTCGACCTCAGGTTCTTACTGTGTCAGATACAAGGCTTGCAGGTACCCCCAAGTTCACCTCTGACGTCAGTATTCCACACATTCCAGGCTAGGACAGTTGGAAGAGCTTGGACTTTGGAGCTTGCCTCCGTGTTGGGCATTGGTGACACTTGTCAGCAGGGAGAGCTGGCCGATTGCTTCATCTCCCCAAGCCTCAGTTTCCTCATCTGTAAAACAGGATGATGAAATCCCACAGGGGGCCACGTGAAGATAAAATGACTCGAGCAGAAAGCCTGGCACACAGTGGACCCTTAAAAATACTACATTAGTTGCTCAGTCCTGTCTGACTCTTTGTGACCCTCTGGACTCTAGCCCACCAGGCTCCTCTATCCATGGGAGTTTTCAGGCAATACTGGAATGGGTTACCATTTCCTTCTGCAGGGGATCTTCCCAACCCAGGGATCAAACTCATGTATCCTATGTCTCTTGTATTGCATGTGGATTCTTTACCCACTGAGCCATTAGGGAAGCTCAAACATTCTTACTTTTCCCAATTTTTCTGTGGGTCCACACCTGAGGACGATACCAAAATCCCCATTTCTCTGCTGTCCTTAGTCTATCCTGGCTTCATACTCCCACCAGCGCTGTGTGATAAGTACCATCAAGAGCCACCTTTTACAGGTGATGAAACTGAGACTCAAGGAGGTTAGGAAACTTGCCAAGGGACACACAGCCACAGAGTGGTGGGGCCAGGACTCAGGTTCAGGTGCCCTGACGCTCTTCATGGTCACCAAGTACAAAACAGGAGCCAGGTATGAAGACATCTACAGTTAAGTGAAGAAAACCAAGGCATAGGTCGACTTTGTCCTGAGCAGTGCTTTAGCTTTTTTGAGAAGTCTTTAGTGTGTTTCTCTGAGCTTGGAGGAAAGTGCCAGAGGCTGAGCTCTACATCAGCCAGAGCAGCTGCCTGTGGGAATCCAGGAGGGAGGGTCTTCCTCTGTGAGCAGACCCTTCTGTATGGTTTGAAACTTGCAGGGTGTCTGGGTGGGGCCTGGCATTCTGCATCTCTAGCAAGCTGCAGCTGAGCAGGGACCCACCTTGTGTGCGTGCTCAGTCATGTCAGATTCTGCGACCCTGTGGACTGCAGCCCATCAGGCTCCTCTGTCCATGGGATTCTCCAGGCAAGAATCTTGGAGTGGGCTGTCATGCCCTCCTCCAGGGCATCTTCCTGGCCCCCGGACTGGACCTTGTGTCTCTTATGTCTCCTACATTGGCAGGCGGGTTCTTCACCACTAGCGGCCACCTAGGCCAGGAACCCCACCTTGCATGCTGCGTAACTGAAAGCCTGGGGGTTGCGGGTGCCAAGGCCCTTCTGAGCAGGGTTTTCCATGGATCCTGGGACTTTGGTTTCCCGGAGGACACTTGGGTTTCCTGTTCTCTGACACTTGTAGCAACCCCCATGAGTCCACAGTCCTCCACTGCCTGCCTCCCTGGGCTGGGCTGGGCTGGACCCCCACCCCCCACCTCCCCGGCACAACTCCCTGTGACCGCGCTGTGACAGTGACCACAGGTCAGAACGACTCCAAGCAGCCACAAGGCCACGGTGAGCGGCACTCCCTTCAAAAAGGAATCGGTCCTGGGCGTGGCCCGGGAGAGGAGATGGAGCGAAGGCCCCGCCTATAGGGGCGGGGTTACGAGGCCCGGCTGTCCCTGGCTCCACGTGGGGCCAGGTTCTCCAGTGCTGGCTCCTCTGGGACCAAGTTTGCAAGTTTCTGCCTCCTCGCTCTGAGGCTGAAATGGCGCCCACGCACCACGAGGGTCTCCTCTTCCCTGTCTCTGCCCCCAGTGCACCCCGTCTGGAAGGGTCCAGCCTCCGTGCCAGGGGGCACCCGGCAGTCCCCCATCAACATCCGCTGGAGGGACAGCGTCTACGATCCCCAACTGAAGCCCCTGGGGGTCTCTTACAATGCAGAGGCCTGCCTCTATGTCTGGAACACCGGCTACCTCTTCCAGGTGGAATTCGACGACTCCACCGAGGGGTCAGGTGAGCCTGAGAGGGGGTCTGGGCCTCTTGCTCATGTGAGTCCTGAGAGTGGGTCACAGCAGAGGGGGAAGGCTGAGGCTGGCGGTGGGGAAGGACAGAGCGATGGTCACTCTAAAGCTGGTGATGCTGACCAGCTATGTTGGTGTCACATCCCTGGGGGATGAAATGGAACAATGAGGTCCTCCCCTGGGGGTTACATTCCAGGGGCTGGAAGGAAGAAACTGGGAGCTAATAAAACAAATACATTGCACTCTGAGGAGAAAAGCAGAGTGGGGTGGAGGAGAGAGGCACAGAGGTGGGGAGTCTTGGAAGGGGAGGAGGAAGAATTGTGGCCAGGCGTCCAGGGTCTGGGAACCTCATTGGTCCTCGTTCAGAGTGAGACGGGGCAGTGATGTGGCTGACATCCAGCCGCTTCAGGAAGAGGTGGGGAGCAGGGTCGAGCAGGAGGCTGTGCGGAGTGCTGGTGAAGGAGGCTTCGGGGCAGGGCTCAGCGTCCTGCCAAGAAATCTGGTGACCATCTCACTGAAGCCTCACCGGAACTCCTTACAAGTGTGGGGTGGGGACTCTGTAGGTTTGGGAAGTTTCCTTCCACTTCTGTTTTACTTGGCAAGATTGGCTGTGCTGGAATTTTTTCAGCACCTAGACACATCATCATAAGCCTTGTTTACACTAAACGTGTGTTCTCCCTCTGGAGAATTTATGACAGGCAGAGGATGCCCATGTGACAAGCCCCCAGTGAAAACATAGGACATCAATCTCCCATGGGCGCCCCTGGTGGGCAATGCTCCACATGTGTTGTCATAGCTTGTTGCTAGGATTCAGGGCATCCCTTGTCACTCCAGAAAGGACCCTGGAAGCTGGTCTCCTCCAGACACTGCCTCACCCTCTGCTGATTTTGCTTGCATCCTTTCTCTGTAATATGTCTTAGCCATGCTTATGATTAGTGTGCCAACTTTTCTCTGCCTTTGTTGGTCTGTTCCAAGTCTAGATTCCCAAGGAGCAACTAAAGTTGACTTTTCAGGTTTAATATGCTTTGTATTAAATTTTTCTCAGTTTTACGCAGCAACTTTACAAAACAGACTCTACCTGAGTCCTAGGAGTTGTCCTAGGGAGCCATCAAACCTGTAGACCCCTGACACAGCCCTGAGAACTCTCCAGGCCAGCCCTCAGTCCGCCTCCTCCCATACGGCCAGTAGTCCTGTTCACTAACCCATCACTCTGGTGAGGATGTGAACTCCACAAGGGCAGGACCACTCCTACTGGACACTGCAGGTGCTCAATAAATTGGAGGGTAAACCATGAATGAAAAGTTAAAGGTATGAATGAGCCAGGAGGAGGGACTGGTTGGTGAAGTAAGGCCCAGCCTGACCCTCCCAGACTCTGATGGACCGATGCTGCAACAGGGGACGACGGGAGCCCTTTTCCCCTGTGCCGGGCCCTGTGTGCTTCTCACACATCGTGACTCAGTTTCCAAGGTCTCTTTCCTCATCTTGCAGGTGAGAAGGAGTCCGTGTGTCCTGGGCACAGTGTCCATGCCTGGGGAAGCTCTCACAGGATCCCTCAGGGAGGCTTCTCATGTAGGGCTCACAAAAACAAGTGATAGGAACCCAACTCCAGCCAATGCAAACCGGAGGATCTTCTTAGGAGGAAAGGCTAGCTCACAGAAGAGAGGGGAAAGTTGGATGTTGGCCAGATCTTAAAAAACACAGAAACCAGACCGCTCAGTGATCTGAGTGTACAGCAGAGAAAGGTTTATTGCAGGGCCTAGCAAGGAGAACAGGGGGCTGATGCCCCTCAAAACCCTGAACACCCTGAAGGATTTCAGCAAAGCATTTTTGTTTATTTTTATTGGAGTATAGTTGCTTTACACCGCAACTATAGATCAGTTTCTGCTGTACAGTGGAGTGAATCAGCCATATGTACATATATACACCCTCTTTTTAACACTGAGCAGAGTTTCCTGTGCTATACAGTAGGTTCTCATCGGTCACTGATTTTATACGTGGTGTCCATAGTGTATATATGTCAATCCCCACCTCCCAATTCATCCCACCTCCCCTTCCCCACTTTGGGGTCCATATGTTTGTTCTCTCTGTCTGTGACTCTTTTTCTGCTTTGCAAATAAGATCATCTATATCATTTTTCTAGATTCCACATATATGCGTGAGTGTACGATATTTGTTTTTCTCTTTCTGACTTACTTCACTCCGTATGACAGTTTCTGGGTCCATCCACCTCTACAAATGGCACTATTTCATTACTTTCTATGACTGAGTAGTATCGCATTGTATACATGTACCAAATCTTCTTTTTCCACTCATTGATCAGTAGACATTTAGGTGGCTCAACACAGCATTTTTTTTTTTGAAATATATTTTGGAGTGGCTTTTTTTTTTTTAGTGCCTTCCATTTTATTTTTTTATAAACTCATTTATTTATTTTAACTGAAGGATAATTGCTGTACAATATTGTGATGATTTTTGCAGTACATCAGCATGAATTGGCACAGGTATACATGTGTTCCCCCATCCTGAACACGACATCCCACCTCCCTCCCCACCCGATCCCTCTGGATTGTCCCAGAGCACTGGCTTTGGGTGCCCAGCCTAATGCACCATCAGCACAGCATTTTTAAAGGCCAGGTAAAGGAGAAGTGTCTCAGGGTCTGTGATCAGCTTGTGCACAATTCTCTGATCGGCTGATGATGATAAACCCTTAGGCTCCAGTAGGTCTGGGAACTGTGTGTTCAATTCAGTTCAGTCAGTTCAGTTGCTCAGTTATGTCTGATTCTTTGCAACCCCATGCACTGGAGCACACCAGGTCTCCCTGTCCATTACCAACTCCCAGAGCTTGCTCAAACTCATGTTCATTGAATCAGTGATGCCATCCAACCATCTCATCCCCTGTTGTCCCCTTCTCCTCCTGCCTTCAGTCTTTCCCAGCATCAGGGTCTTTTCCAATGAGTCAGTTCTTTGTATCAGGTGGCCAAAGTATTGGAGCTTCAGCTTCAGCATCAGTCCCTCCAATGAATATTCAGGACTGATTTCCTTTAGGACTGACTGGTTGGATCTCCTTGCAGTCCAAGGGACTCTCAAGAGTCTTCTCCAACACCACAGTTCAAAAGCATCAATTCTTTGGCACTCAGCCTTCTTTATGGTACAGCTCTCACATCCATACATGACCACTGGAACAGCCACAGCCTTGACTAGACGGACTTTTGGTGGCAAAGTAACATCTCTGTTTTTTAATATGCAGTCTAGTCATTGATCCGTTGCTTTTCTTGGTCATCACTTTTCTTCTAAGGAGCAAGCGTCTTTTAATTTCATGGCTACAGTCACCAAAATCACCAGTGATTTTGGAGCCCAAGAAAATAAAGTCAGCCACTCTTTCCATTGTTCCCCCCATCTATTTGCCATGAAGTGAAGGGACTGGATGCCATGATCTTAGTTTTCTGAATGTTGAGCTTTAAGCCAACTTTTTCACTCTCCTCTTTCACTTTCATCAAGAGGCTCTTTAGTTCTTCTTCACTTTCTGCCATAAGGGTGGTGTCATCTGCATATCTGAGGTTATTGGTATTTCTCCTGGCAATCTTGATTCCAGCTTGTGGTTCATCAAGCCCAGCATTTTGCATGATGTACTCTGCATATAGGTTAAATAAAAAGGGTGACAATATACAGCCTTGACGTACTCCTTTCCCTATTTGGAACCAGTCTGTTGTTCCATGTCCAGTTCTAATTGTTGCTTCCTGACCTGCATACAGATTTCTCAAGAGGCATAAAATATGAAAAACTCCAAAGGTCACTTTGGACTTTTGTGTGTGTATTGTTAAGATACATTTGACAAAATGATTGTGATTCCCCAGGGGAAAGGGGCTGATGACTGAGCTTGGCACTCACTCTACCCCCTGGTCCGCAGAGCACCCAACACCATGACTGAGATCCTCACCAAGATCACATTCCAGGGACATGTGAGTCCAGGGGAAATCTTGGCACTGTTTCTCGAAGGGGGAAGTTATGCTGGACAGACAGACATGCAAACACTCCCTCTCACAATCACTCCCATTGGATGAACGACAGCACACCACAGACAGATGCCGTCGTGGCTGAGTGTCTTCATTCTATGTAAGGAGGAGGCTGGGGGCAGGGCCGGAGGCATCTGGTTCAAGTCCAATTTCCCCTGATCCTAAAGCCAGCATTACATCACTGTGTCAGCTGAGTACTGACATGTCCAGGCACGGCTGGTCAGAACCGTGCCTCCCCCAACTCTGCCTTCCTCTGGGCGAATTTGTTCCAGGAGAGGGATTCCCAAATGGGGGATGATGGCGCCTACAAGACGGGCTGCCCCCTGGCAGAGCAGCACAAGGGGCAGCGTCTTGATCCCCATGACCACAGCGTCGGCCCCCTGCTGGTGGTCATCACCCAGTTTCAGTCACTCTTGTGGGGTGAGCCTGCATGGAGCAGGAGAGGGCCGAGAGGGAAGGACCCCAGGGGTGCTGGGGAGGAGAGGGGCACACTCCCCAAGCGTCCTGGGAGCCGCCACCTTGCGGTTGAACCTGGGCTGACCCTTGGCCCCCCTGATTCTGATCGCTCTCAAATCGAAGGCTCTTGCGCCCTGTTGCAGCCAGGCCTCTGCCTTGACCGGGTCCTGACCCCCGAGTTCTGGCTCCTCTACTACTTCTCAGTCTGGCTTGAAGGGCCCCACCCTGTCCTGCCACAGACCGAAAGAAATATCTGGGTGTCTCTCCCCGGCCATATAAATTAGTTGGATAATTCCCCCTGTGGCCCGTGTCCACACCCGCCAATCTGCTTTCACTTTACTTGTCATATTCCCCAAAGCCCAGTTTCCTCTGCCTTTCTCTCCTGCTCAATTTTACACGCTGCCCCCGCCCTCCAGCCTTGAGCCCCCTCAGTTCAGACTTGCTGTCTTCTTTGTTCACCTCGAATGGAAATTAGGAGCTGCTTGGAGCAGAGGAAATGGAAAATGCAGCTGAAAGACAGGAAGAGCTCAAAAAAGTTCTGCAGTAAGAAAATGAAAATTGTGAGACACTCCCATGATTTTTTTTTTTAATGCATAGACAGAAAGGGAAAGCCTCGGGGCAGGAAGGAAAGTGAGTGGAAAAGGACATGGTGCAGAAGTGACCACGCACAAAATGTTCACATTGGTCAGGTCACGCCAGCAGGTCAACGTATGAGCCCCAGAGACCCAGAGCCGAGGCCAAGGGCTCTGGGGTTCCACGGGGTGAGGGACAGGCATGCTCGAGATCAAGGCCTGCCAGCAACGATGAGCAGCAGAGCTGGAGCCAGTGGTTCTTTCCAAGGAATGTGCGACTGAAGGCCAGGGAGGGAAGGCTGCTGGCAGGGAGGAACACAGCGCCGGCTCCAACCAGACTTGGGTCACGCCCCACAAGCCCCTCACGGGCCAGGCCCCCTCATCTCAGCTCCTGAGAGATCCTCTTCTTAAGGAGTGACAGTGCCGCTTCTACCCGACGGGCAGCGTAGGTGCAGAAAATGGGGTTGAAGGTCAAGGGCCAAAGGCCACAGGTAGATCCCACTGCTCCTGGCAGAGATGCCTGTGTTCTCTGAACCAGGTCCTAGCTTACCACCAGCGGTGACTTCTCTACTACTACCAGGTGCATTTGAATGCCTGTTACGTGAGTGTGTGAGTCAGGGTACACCTTTCAAGGCATTTAGTTCCACCTGCCCCTGTGCCATCCACATTCCAGGAGGCCAGGGCGGCCCTGCCTCATCCTCTCCATCCCCAGCACTTAGCAGAGGCTGTGGCACATTGGAGGAACTCAGTGAATATTTGTTGAATGAATGAATGATTTTCCCTTTTAATGCTTTGTGGCTGGCCGAGCCCCCTCTAAAGGACACTTTCTTAAAATACATTTATCCCTCAAAGTCTTTAAACGCAGGTCCTATCTTAGGGGTATTAGTGGCTGTTTCCGATGACAGCAAATCTCCACCTTGATGATGAAGATGGTGACCATGATATTAGTAATAACAACGAGACAATAACAATAGCAGAAGGTGCTCCCACTGCTGGAGCTCCTCCCGGGCCTAGGGGCCAGGCCAAGAAACATTTTGTAAGGACCAGCCATGTTCTGATGGGGAAGGCGTCATCATCATTGTACAGATGTCAGGTCTGAGGTGCAGAGAGATAAGACCACCATGCAGAGACACGCTGCTTGAAAGCAGGGGCTGTGCTCACGCTTGCCTGGCTTCAGAGCCAGAGTCGACATGCAGTGATCCCAGAGGTTAGGACCCCGAGAGCAACCTGATCCGCCATACTTCTGGATTTTGAAATTCTGGGGTGGGGTTGTGCCCCTCGGTGCTGGCCCCAAGCTGTGGCTCCTGCTTACCTAGAGAGAATGACAAAGACCTCCCTGATCCAGAGAACACTTAGAGCATCAGATCGTCAGACGTGCTAAGATGTTAAATCCCAGGGGGTCACCAAGAATAGGCTGATTCTCAGTGCCACTGAGTTTATTTGCAGTTCTAAGTATTAGTCGCTCAGTCACATCCAACTCTTTGCAGTCCCATAGACTATAGCCCACCAGGCTCCTCTGTCCATGGGATTTTTCCGGGCAAGAATACTGGAGTGGGCAGCCATTCCCTTCTCCAGGCAATCTTCCTGACCCAGGGATTGAACCTGGGTCTCCCGCATTACAGGCAGATTCTTTACCATCTGAGCCACTAGGGAAGCCTGGCCATTCTAAGTAGAACATCTCAAACTGATACCATTGAGTTATTTGCTGTTCTGATTAAATAGGACATCTCAAACTGCTCTCAGGCTTATTTTAAGCCTTAAAACAACTGTGCCTGCCAAACGGCCTGTTTATCCTGGTCAAAGCACCAAAGTACTAATAGATGGCTATTATCAGTGGCTGTTATGAGAACAGAGACGGTAGATCTGGGCTCGGAGTCAGACTCCAACATTGCTGTCCTTGGGGATGCAATTCCCCACTGTGTGTTGAGCACCTGCACCTGGAGCCTGCAGGGGCAGGGAAGGAGGGAAGAGAAGGTGAGGCGGGACAGCGGATGCATGGCCTCCAGTCTGTGAACAGAGGTGCTGCCGGTGGAGTCTGGGGCTGGCAAACTAAAAGCTTCCTTGTCACAGATTGGGCTTGACTTTTCAACTGTTTTCTGGAAGGGGGTTACTCTGACACTGTCTGTCATTATGAAAAGGCACTAAGATTATTTTATCCAGGGCTGCCGCCAGTAGTTTTAAAACAACCCAGTTGTTTTAAACTGGGTTCCTAATTTTGCTGCAAGAAAGGACAAGTGTTCAGCTTGAACTACGCCATGAAAGCCAAGGGCTGGACCTTCAAGCAGGCCTGGGCTGGGGCCACTGGTGGACCTAGAGAAGGTGACATGGCCCCTGTGAGTTTCAATTTTCTCATCTCAAAACTGGGCCAGTAGTAGCTATTTGCAGGGTCATTATGAGGAACGGTCACTGGGGAAGGTGGGAGCTGTGCACGATGCTTAATGTATAGCAGGCACTTGCAAAGGTTGGCTCACCCATGAATGGCACTTGGAGCGCGTGCTGGCTGTCCACCAGGCGTTGACAGGTGGGGGTGCACAGCGCCAGGACACAGGAGACACTGACCATTGAGAACCGATGGGACCCTATCCTCAGTCAGCAGCGTCATCCCATTGCAGAGATGAGTGCTGTGGTTGCCGGCATTGTGTCCTTTGGTGCTTCCAGAAGACTGGGTGTTCTGCTAAGAAGTTTGTATTTAATCCTTGCAGCATCCCTAAGGAGTAGTTGCTAGGATCCTCCCCATTTTACAGGCGTGGAGACTCAGGCTAGGAGCAGTTTGGCAACCGGACCGAGATCACTGCGTTTGGAGGTGATGGTGCCAGCACTGACCCAGAGCAAACCCCCGACCACTGCAGCAACAGGACACTGTTCTCTGGTTTTGAAGTAGAGACACCGGTGCCCAGCTCGCGGCTGTCTGTGCCCATCCATCTACCTTTATGGACATGGTTCCAGAGAAGGAGGGGGAAGAGGCACGAGGTGTAGAAATGGGACACCCGAGCTTGTACCGGAGCGGCTCCTGTACCAGCCGGTGCTGCTTCTCTGCTGAAATGTGCGTGAAGGAGGGAGGCCCGCAGGCATCGCAGTTACAGGCTCCCACTGCACCTCCTCCGGCCGGCCGCGGGGCGCCGCTGCAGCCCAGCCCAGCACCAGCGCTCCTCGCACGGTGCTGTGCTCCCGATCCACACCTGCAGGTCGCAGAGCAGGCGATGGGCAGCAGCCCGCGGTGTGCCTGGTCCTAGCCGGGGGTGGCCGCCGCCCACAGACAGATGACCAGGTGTCGGGGAGGAGAGGCCCCGCCGCTGACAGGAGCTCATCTTCCTTGTGGCCCGGATTCCAAAGCCGACCTCCGTCCACATCCTCTTCTTTAGACGGCTGCCTCTTTGGGAAGCAGGCAGGAGGCAGGCCCCTTGCGAGTGGCTAGCCTTGGAGGGTTCTGGGGGCAGCTGGATGTGGAGGGCGGGGGAGCAAGCGGGGTGGGGCCGGGGAGCGGCCGTGGACCCTGGGCCCTGGTCCAGGCCTGGCTGGAGGACGACCTTGGGCAAGTCCTCACCTGCCGGAGGAGGGGGCGATGCCCTTGCCCAGCCCCCTTCCCACTCCCCACTCTCTGCTGGTGACCACAGCGGGCAGGGGGTTTTCTACAGGGTTAGTGTCGGCCGGTCTAGCCAAGGCCAGCTCACGGGGCGTTTGTGCCTCATGCAGTTGGTGTCACTCTTTCTGGACACCTTGTGTGGTGTCTCCAGAGTCCTCAGTTGTCCAAGCTGGAAGGGACCACTAGGACCACCTAGCTAGGAGTCTTTCCTTCTTTAATCAGTGAAGAGGCCAAGTCCCTGGAAGGTGGCGTGGTGTGTGGTTGCCAGCATCACTGTCACCATCTGGTGACTGTGCATAAAGAGGCCGTCCGGCCAACACGGCTCTTCTCACAGGTGGGACCGCCGAGGCTCCAAGAAGCTGAGCAACTTGCTCGAGGTAACACAGCATCTGCACGCATTAGTGCATATTGGTGAGCCCACGTGTCAGCTGGCCAGGGCTGCCACCTCCCCTGCCATCAGAAATGGCACAGAGATCCCACCACCGGTACTGGTGTAATTTCCTTAGGTGATATTTTGTACCCAAGGTACACCCTGGGTTCGAGTGTCAGACCTGAGGTTGAATCCTACCTCCTGTGGCCAGGATAGCCAGAAACCTCTTTGATCTCTCCTAATAAATTGAAAAACTACACAAGGAACTTTCCTGGTGGTCCAGTGGTTAAGACTCCGAGCTTCCACTGCAGGGGGCATGGGTTCGATCCCTGGTCAGGGAACTAGGATCCTGCAAGCTGAGAGGTGCAGCCAAAAAAACAAAAACTGTACAAAACTACGGAAGCCAGTCAGCTCAGGTATCCTCAGTCCTTGAAAGAAAACACCACCCCTTTGTATTTCCAGCCACAGAAACCCCAGTAAAATCTTGTAATCTGAACCCAACAAATAGGTTCCCTCCGTACAGAAAGGCTTCTCCTGACCAGTGGACTCCGGCTTCATGATTTACTGTGTTTTTACTTACTAGCTTGTGGGGCAAAGAGGTCCTGTGTACATTTAAAGTGAGATAGAATGTGTGTGTTCAGGAGAATTAAGTCATAGACTCTCATGACGAGGTGCCCATAACGACGTCCTGGAGCTGCATGCTCACTTTCGAGTGAGGACAGATCAAGCGCAGAATCGTGGGCTGAGTCCGTTTTCTGGTTCACAGTTCAGTGCCTTCTGCTACCAACACCTTCATAGGCAAAAGCATTCAGAAAACACCCTGAGCCCAGTAGCATCTGATGCTTGCAAGAGCATCTGTTGCATCACTAAATGTTTCCCCTGCTTTTGCTGCATGGAGGAGCTGATACAAGCAACCTCCCCCAACCCCACCCCACGCTCTGCCAGTGTCTTTTCCAGACTCATCCCAGGATCCCAGTGTCCCAGGACGCTCACCTCAAGCACAGGTGGGATATCCAGCAGTTACCATTACTTTCTTGCACTTGGTGGTGGAGCTCTGTTAGCAAAGTGCAGCTGGAGACGGCTAAACCCTGTGCATCCGAGCCCTGCCCCACCCCCGTGAGCTCATTCAAATGCAGGCTCCCAGCCCCGACCCTGGACCTCTGGGGCCCACATTTCAGGGAAGTTGCCTCCGTGCGGATGCTCAGGGATGAGCCCGCGTGCATTACGGTCACAGCTCTTGGGGAGGCTCTCTGGGGATCTGGAGTGACTTAGACAGTGGTCATCTGGTGAGACTGGACAGAGCAGGGGCTGCCTGGAGATCAGCCCTGGTGGGAAAGTAGCACCTTGTAGCTCAGAATTTGTGTATTTAAACATCTTGCTTATTGCATATTAGCTTATGAAATTATTTGGTGACAGAATTCTGTCTGCTATTATTTCATTCAAAAGACATCTCTCTCTCTCTCTTTTTTTTAACTAAAGGAAAGTTGAAAAGTCTTGCAGGACTGGCATGCATCTCAGAGACGGTTTTTCTTGCCTTCCTGCTGCCTACCCGACTGCCACCTGGTGGCAGCACTGGACTCTGCATCTCTCCCGGGTTCCCCGTGAGTCACTGGGGGCCCGCCGGGGCCAGGTGACATGGGATAGACAAGGGCCACCTTTCAGCAGCACGGATCTCTCAAGAGTGACAGCGTGTGAGCTCAGAGTCATCAGGGTCACAGCAGCTCCCTAGTCTGACAGGCAGACTAACACCATGTCCACGGCTTCACTTTCCAGGAATCAGCGGTGGCCCCTTGGAAAACCACTACAGACTAAAGCAGTTCCACTTCCACTGGGGAGCAGTGAACGAGTGGGGCTCAGAGCACACGGTGGATGACCGCGTATACCCGGCAGAGGTTCGTAGCAGCTAACGCGTGGGGGCTTCCCGAGTGACTTGGTCACCTGAGGTCAGGTGACCAAGCATCCTGGTTGCACAGAAAGGATTTCCTGGGACATGGGACTCGATGCTCAAGCCATTGGCCACCCCATCCATTCACTCTCAGGACTATCCTTAAGGGGGAGAGTAACATTAGCACTTTCACTGACTAGAAGAAGAGACTGAGGTTCTGAGTGGCGCTGTAACTTGCCAGAGTCAGACAGCTGGGTTTCAGGAGACAGTCTGTGCCCTTAGCTCAGCCTCACTTGAGGCTGGTCCACTGGGAACAAGCTTCCTGTCCTTAGAGGCATACGAGGCCTTTTACTGAGAATAGAAAATCTTTATGATAGAAATTACCTCCTTAAAACAAAGTGATATTTGGGACATTCCAAAATGGGAGTCAGTAAAGAAAAGGAGCAGAGACAAAGGTCAGGAATTGAGTTTGAGGTGGTAAGTGGGGCCTTATAGATGTCCCCCAATATTTTATTATGAAATTTTTCCAATTTACCCCCTCCAAAAAAAAATGAAAGAACTGCGTAGTGAGAAACCGTAAAATTGCTCGTCATACAGATCCTGTGTTGATATTTGCCATATTCACTGTATTGCACCCCCATCCACCCACCAACCCCACCCACCAACCACCTGGCTTTCTGATGCATTTCAAGTTCTGGACTGTTTCTGTCGCCATCATTATGGAAGTAATACTATAGAACCAGAGTCCAATCAGACCAAAACCTGAACATTGCTGTGATCATACAGCCAGAGGTGGCCTCTGGGGACAGTTGATAATTAGGGAGTGACATTATCACTCAAACAATAAGTGATTGTTATAACTGCACACATTTTTACAAATATAACAAAAATGAAGGAATAGCAGCTTGTAACAGACCTGCTTTCAGCAAGCCACATTCCTCTTAATAACTGTGTTCCTGCCCCCTTAGTCTTTAATGAGCAGCTATTTCAACAGAGGAATTCCCTGCAATGTGCTCATCTAGGAGCCAGATCAGAGCTTGGGACTCACCAGAGCCTGACTGTCCCTGAGTCAGGTGGGGGGGGGGGGGGGGCGGCTGCAAGGCTGTGCTGGCCATGCCACTGGCCCCTGTTGGAGCAGGCCGTTTCCTGTTGGGTTTGGAAGGCAAGGCCAGCCCCCTATGGCAGGGTCTCAGAAGGAGGTAGGCTGTGGGCGGGGCCCTGAGATTTCTTCTATTTCTGGAAAACCCCACAGGACAGCGGGTAGGGAGTTCCAGGTGAGGCACGGGAGGACAGAGGGAACCCACGCCACCCTAACAGTCCCCAGTTTGTGTGGTCAGGAACAGTGGGACTTGTTGGCAGTGAGGTGCCACTGGATCCCAGCACCCCGGCAAGGCTCCCCATGCCCTCAAGTCTATCAGCTGACTGGGGGAGGGTCTTGCTGACCATGAGAGGCTGGAGGCTTCTCTGGGTCGAGTCCTCATGGACTCAAGACCTGGGTCCAGGGTTCAGAAAGGCCTCCACCACCACATACGCTGCAGCAGGAGATGCCAACACCCAGGCCCCAGCCCGGGTCTCATCACGCAGAACCCAGGGGTCCTGGCTCTGCCTCCTGCTCACCAGCGCCCCAGGAATGCCCATTCCCCCAGCCATTCCCTGCTAATTTAAATCTGATTTAAATCATCTGGTCAGCTGTGATGCCGAGTTCAGACTTAGGAAAGCCAGAGGAAGGTTTGAAGAATAAGAAATTCAGGAGAGGATGACAGAAAAAGTGCCATTTGGGTGGTGTACTAGCATTAAAAATTATCCACTGTTTATCTGAAACTCAGATTCAACTGAGAGTCCTATGTGTGATCTGGCAACGCTGGTTCAAGGCTGTCCGTGTGTGTTTGTGTGTGTGTGTATACTTAGTCGCTCAGTCATGTCAGACTCTTTGCCACCCCATGGACTGTAGCCCAGCAGGCTCCTCTGTCCATGGAATTCTCCAGGCAAAAATACTGGAGTGGGTTGCCATGCCTTCCTCCAGGTGGTCTCCCCAACCCAGGGATCGAACCCAGGTCTCCTGTGTTGTAGGCGGATTCTTTACCATCTGAGCCACCAGGGAAGCCTGAGCTGTCTGAGCAGTAGCAAATAATCCAACCACCCGTGTGTTTGACAGAGTTAAAGCAAGCCTCCTTTCTCTCCCCCTGAGAACTAAGGCTCTGCTTTCTGGGGTTTGAGTGAGCTTGGTCTGGGCGAGGTGGCACTAGTGGTTAAGAACCCTCTTACAGGAGATGTAAGAGACACGGGTTTGATCCCTGGGTGGGGAAGATCTGCTGGTGGAGGGCACGGCAACCCACTCCAGTATTCTTGCCTGGAGAACCCCATGGACAGAGGAGTCTGGCAGGCTACAGTCCACAGAGTTGTAAAGAGTCAGACACGACTGAAGCGGCTTAGCACGCATGCACACACACGCACAGGCTGGGCGACCCGGCCTGCAGCCGTGAACTCCTGACAACCACACAGAGGAGGGCGAGGGTTCACCTCTGGCCTCTGCTGCCTGGTGATGGGGGACTCTCTCCTCCTGGGTTCCAGCTGCACTTGGTTCACTGGAACGCTGTGAAATACCAGAACTACACGGACGCCGTGGTGGGAGCGGACGGCTTGGCGGTGGTGGGCGTATTTTTAAAGGTAAGTGGGCCGGGTGCAGCTATCCTAGTGAGACCTGCTTTCTAGGCATGGTCTCCTTAGGATGACGTGTGCTTGTCACCCTGTCCCCGGCCCTGTCATGTGACCACTCCCGGTGCCACGCTGTGCAGCTGGGGGCCCGCCACGAGGCGCTGCAGGAGCTGGTGGCAGTCTTGCCGGACATAAAGCACAAGGTAAGCTGCGTACTTTGAAATCAGCATAACTGAAAAAGAAAGACTGCTTAGAGTAATGGCTCCTCTGCAAAGAAAAACAAGCAAACAAACCAGTTGGGAGGGAGGAGCAGTGCTGAGGGGGTCTGAGTCCGGTCCTGGACCTGGGGCTCCCCGGGGCTGATGCCAGCCATTTCCAGCTGGCTCACCCACTTGAACATGTTCCTGCTATTCCCAGGTCCTCCCCGCTCGGTGTAACGGGGTATCCCAATACTCAGCCACTCGGGCAGCATCTTGAAGAGTTTTGCCTTGTCTGCCTGCCAGTAGTACTGTTAGTTATGTAGTATTTTTCATGAGATTAATACACTTCAAAATTTTTAGCTTTGTCCCAGTCAACAACCTCCATTAGTGATAATGTTAGTTTTAAAACCAATTGAAATGAATTCCCAACTATGGCCATTTAAGAATGTCCACCAGCAAGCCACCTGGCCTCCTTAGGGTCAGCCTCATCCTGGGAGAAGAGGGAGGTGGGGTGAGAGGATCCCATCCGGCCCAGCCCCCCACGCACCTGGCTGCACCCAGCACAGCCCAACCGCATGGCCCCTGCAAGTTACGAGCTGAGAGAGGGCTTTGATGGAGAAATGGAAATTCCTATACAACCTGCAGTTTATTTGTTCAGTGCCGAACAAAAGAATTCCGAGAAGGAAGGAGTCACCGCGTGGTCCTTGGCCGTGGGGACGGATGGGGCTCTGACGTGTCTTGACAATGGCCAGAGAGACTCCAGAGGGGAGCTGGGGACCGGCCCTTCCTCGGCCGCTTCTCAGGGGCTGTTTGATCTGTGCGGCACACTCCCCTTGATGTTGGCCTCCTGGGACCAGACCAGCTCGCCCCCCTGCTGCCCATGTGCCAGCTCAGGAACTCGGCAAGGTCGAGGTGCTGGAAGGACCCTCCTCCTCGCTGGTCCGCAGCCAGAGTAAACCTGGACTGTTCCCTGCAGCATCCACCCCCCAGGTGAAAGAAAGAGCTGCTGTGAGGGCTGTATACTAAGGGGGCCGTGCTTCTCCGAAGGCTCTGGGCAAACACACAGGCGAAACGGTGCCAGAGGGGGGAGGGAGGAAACCGCCAGTCCAGTTCTGGTCCTGATGCTTGTCCCAGAGCCTCAGCTTCCTCAACTGAAAAATAAGATTTAGAAGCTTAGGAGAGAAAGGCCGCGCCTTGGAGGGCAGGGGCCTGTGCCTCGTGGGTCAGGAGAGTGACAGCTTAAGTCATCTGTCAGTCTGCACTCCCTCCTGGGTTCCCCAACGTCTGGGTGGACTTTGAACATTGGCGGCAGTAGGGGTCACCTCCGTGAGGTCCAGCTCTGAGGGATGGGGCAGGCCTCCTGTAGCACCTGAGTCCCACTGCTGTCTAGTCACGTGGCTTTGGAAGGTCTTATCTCTCTGTCTTAATCAGTGAAACAGACATAAAGGCTGGTTTGGAAATCCAAGGTGAGAGCCTCAGAGGGCATCTGGTAGGTCAGCACCTTGGGACCAGGGTCTTGGGGGAGGAGGTCCGAGGGGGTTTGTCTGTCCCCCCACACCTGCTGGTAGGACTTTCTGCATTTTTTCCTGTGTGCATATGTGGTCTGTGCCCTTTAAGAACTGAGTAGACAATATGGGAGAATATCACTCAGCCAGGTAAAGGAATGAAGCACTGACACCCCCAACAGGGATGGACTTTGAACACATCATTCTGAGTGAAAGAAGCCAGATGCAGAACTCCCCAGGTTATGTGATGCCACTTCTAGGAAACGTCCAGAATGGGCAGATCAGGGAGCCTCTGGTGGGGTCGGGGTTAGCAGAAGTGACAGCTTAAGAGTCTTTACCAGGGCTCTTTTTCCCTGGAGTTCTGTTTTGACAAACATGTTCTAGAATTCACTGTGCTGAGGGTTCACATGTCTGTGAACACACAGCCATAGGACTGTGCACTTTAGGTGGGTAGGCGCCACACTACGGGAATTGCATTTCCGTGACGCCCTTTAAAAAAGTCGTGACTAGACACTGGTTACAAGCCATCTGCTGTGGCTTTCCTCAGTTAGAAGTGAGCTCCACGACAGCAAGTAGTGGGTCCACCTTGTGTGATCCTATAGCCCCAGCACCTAAGACGGTATCAGGTTTACCGTGGTGCTCATCGAATTGCTGAGTGCGCAAGTGACGTGGGATCCCACCAGTCACTAGGAACCTGGAGATAAGTTTCTGTCCATTGTAGAGTGTGGTAAGCAAGCCAATGTGAATTCTGAACACCGGGCTCCCAAGCATGGCATGAGCTGACAGAGCAGACTGGAGCATTAGGCTGTCCTGGTCCATCAACGCCTCCCCCACCAACCATGATGAGAAGGAAAATTCTCATATGAGTCAGGGAATCTGGCCAGAGCAGCGTGTCCTCCTGCACATGTGTAATTGCATGGCTCTCATGTCAGGGAGGGCTGCTTTAAAGAGAGGATCGGCTGTCTCAAAAGTGTAATATTTTCTGATGCAGCCACTATGGAAAACAGTCTAGTGGTCCCTGAAAAATCTAAACATGGAGTTACCATGGGGTCCTACGTTTCTGCTTCTGGTATATCCTCGAATCACTAAAAGCAGGGACTTGAAGAGATGTTTGTACACTCGTGTTTATAGCAGCTTTATTAACAGCACAGATGTGGAAGCAACCAGAGTGTCAGTTAGTGATGATGGATACACAGAACATGGTCCATTGGCACAGTGGAATATTACTTGGCAGTAAAAAGTGGGAAATTCTGGAACTTCCCTGGTGGTCCGGTAGTTAAGACTTCAAGCTCCCAATGCAGGCGGCCCAAGTTTGATCCCTGATCAGGGAACTAGATCCCACATGCCACAACAAAGAATTTGCATGCCACAACTAAAGATCCAGCATCTGGTGCAGCTAAATTAAAAAAATAAACAAATATTTTTAAAGGGGGGGATTCTGACACAGGCCCCAACACAGATGGACCTAGAGGACATTGTGCTGAATGAGATAAGCCAGTCACAAAAGGACAAACCCCTTATTATTCCATCTATACAAGATCCCTAGAGGAGTCACATTCATAGAGACAGAAAGTAAATGATGAATGCAAGGGGCTGGGGGAGGGGAGGAGTGCTGGCGGGCAGGGAGGAGAACTGGAGAGGGGAGGAGAGCTACTATGTGATGGGGACAGTTTCAGTCTGAAATGTAGAAAACCTTCCACGGGTGATCGTGGGATGGTTGCACAATGAGGTGAAGGTACTCAACCCCACTGAACTGTGTGTTTTAAATGGTTAAAATGGCACATTTTGTGTTGTGCATGTTATTTGACATCAACCTTGAAGAGTGTGATATTTTCACAGCCAAGGTGTAGAAACATGAGTAGCTTTAAAAGAAAATATGCAAACCTGTGGTGGATACCCCTGCTCAATGCAGAAGGCCACGTTCTCTTGTTACAGTTTCCAGAAGTGGCAGCCGCGGCCATGGCCTTTATCCCAGGAATGTGCTCCACTCCATGCCAGTCACTGAGATGAAGCCAAGCGCAGTGCCCTCTTTCTGGCCTCCTCCACCTGCTTGACAGCCCACGGTCTCCTCCCCCAGGACGCGCGAGCAGCCCTGGGCCCCTTCCAGCCCTCCTGCCTGCTGCCTGCCTGCCGGGACTATTGGACGTACCCAGGCTCCCTGACCACGCCGCCACTGTCCGAGTCGGTCACCTGGATCATCCACAAGAAGCCCATCGAGGTGGCTCAGGACCAGGTCAGGGGCACCTGTATCCGGCGCACGGGACTTCACGGGGATCCCTCTGGTTTGGCAGTTTCACTGAGACAGTGTGAGCGAGCATTGTGCGGTTTCATGCTTTGGTGAATTTTTGATGTCCCTTCACAAGAACAATTTCCAGTTGAAATAGGAGCTCGTGGGGGTTGTACGAAGTTCCCAGTATTGCAGCTCTTCTCCTGACCTAGAAATATTGGTGTGTGAGAGGGAGACAGAGACAGAGAGGGGCAAGAGACAGAAGAGAGAGAAAGAGAGACAGACAGAGACAGAAACAGAGGCAGAGAGACAGAGACAAAGACAAATAGACAGAGATAGAGAAAGGGGCAGAAGGCGTGGATAAAGGGGAACAGAGGTGGGGACAGACAGTTGTGTTCAGCACCTTCTAATCTTAGTGGTCAGCCTCAGGAGTGGCGAGTTTCCCAGATGATAGTCTCTGGGGCAAGGCCAGCACCTGCTCTTTGGTCTCCATTGGGGTAAAGCAGCTTTACAGGACAGAAGTGATATTATCATTGGGACATGGATCCTTGCTCATTCAGGGACCTCTGTGGGTATTTGCAGATGAGTAAATTAGGCAATAAGGGATGTCATAGATGAGTGCTGGAGAGCTGTGAAAGAAGTAGGGTCGCTGTAGGAGAAAAGGAGGATTAGGGTCTGTCCCACTTCTTTGGCCGACAGAACAGTAAGAAATCAAACTGTGATAAGAAGTTATAGAATATAAATGCCCAGAGAAAATTCCAGAGGGGTTGTATCAGTCAGTTACTGCTGCAAAATGCCACCTAACAAACCACCCCAAAACTCAACAGCTTAAACAAGCATTTATTTTTCCCTACTCATAGATATCTGGGAGCTAGGACACTGTTTTGGCCAAAGTTGGGTGTTGGGTCAGGCCATGTCTTTCATAATTCTTGGACCAGTGGCCACCCAGGGCTGCTTCTCATGGCACAAGATAGCAATGCAAAAGAAAGGCCAAGTCACACAGGCATATTTATGGCCTCTGCTTGCATCACAACTGCTCACATCCTGTTGACCAAAGCAAGTTATGATGGCCAGGCTAAGGCCAGAGGGGCAGGGAGGAGGCGAATGTCTATTTGCTGAGCGATGCCCTAAAGCTGTCATTCAGAGGTGCACCAAAAAGTCAACCCTGGTTGTCCCAGGGTCACAGGTCTGCAGTGGTTCTTATTTTCTTTCTCTTGCTTTATTAAATATTGTGTGTCTGTGTATATGTGTGTGTGTGTTAGTTGCTCAGTCATGTCTGACTCTTTGTGACCCCGTGGACTGTAGCCCACCAGGCTCCTCTCTCCATAGAATTTTCCAGGGAAAAATACTGGAGTGGGTAGCCATTCCCTCCTTCAGGGGATCTTCCCGACCCTGGGATCAAACTCTGGTCTCCTGCACTGGCAGGCGAGTTCTTTACAGTCTGAAGCAGTAGATATTACTTATATACTCTTTTCAAGTTGAAGTATCTTTTTCTCCGGGAATTTCCAGAATCTGGAGGATGTCTGTCTAGGGCAGAGTTCCGAGATGACAACTGTGCAGCAGGCATGCTCCTCTCGCCCAGCCCCTACCCAGGACAGACATTTCTAATCGAACACAGCAGCATTCACCACCTCGGTTTCAGTTATGCACTTCCTGAGGGCTCTCGATGAGCACTTGGATGTCCTTCCAGCCTTTCGCTTCTGTAAAACATCCTCTTATTTAAAAGTCATGAGATGGGCCTTCCCTGGTAGTCCAGTGACCAAGACTCCACACTCCCGATGCAGGGCGCCAGGGTCCAATCCCTGTTCAGGGAACTAGATCCCGCACGCCACAACTAAAGATCCTGCATGCCACAACAAATATCAAAGATGCAGCATGCCGAAACTAAGACCCAGTGAAGCCAAATTAAAAAAAAAAGAACAACCCTTGAAAGGATGCTGTTGTGTGTGTGTTCAGTGACTTAGTCGTGTCCAACTCTTTGTGACCCCATGGACTGCAGCACACCAGTCTTCCCTGAGGTGATGCTATTTGCTTTGAAAGGCTAAAGGTGAGATCTCCAACCTTCCCACAGAATAGAACTGTTCCAGACATGGTTGAAACTGGCCATCCTCACCAACACCCCTCTATTACTCAGCAGATGTGTAGTAAACACTAGTTAGGAGTCAGATGTTACAGCAGGAGAGGGTGGGCAAGTGGCAGGGAGGCGGGGAGGCAACAGCGCAGTGACCATAGTCCCACAGTCTCTGTATGCCGCTGCCTGGCAGGAAAATAGAAACTTAAGTCAATAGTTTTAAGGCAGAGTGGCAAGTATCACACAAAAATGCACGGTGGGGTCAGGCGGCTGGAGAGGCAATATGAGCACCCGTTGGAGGGCAGAGAAGAGCCTGAAAAGACATTGCTGTTCCGCCTCATTGGTTTGGTCATACAGGGCCCCAACTCAGGCTGGGAGGGCCCCGCACAGACAGGACAGGCGCAGGGGCTGGTTCACTCCGTGCTTGCACCCAGCTTACATCGACACCCTCCCTTCCAGCTGGCCGCCTTTCGCTCGCTCCTGTTTTCTGTACCTGGTGAAGAAGAGAAGACGATGGTGAACAACTACCGCCCACTCCAACCCCTGATGAACCGGAAGGTCCGTTCATCCTTCCAGGCCACTCACAAGGGAGCAAGGCTCTAAATTCACTCTGTCCACACTAACAGGTAGAACTGACTTTAACAAGAGAAAGTGTTATCTCTTGTTTCCTGGGCTTCACGGTCTGATCATGTGTAACCTCTGAAATTAAAAAGAGAGGAAAAGGTCATGATTTCCGTCAATGTACTTTGCAGTTGCAAGGAAAAGAATTGCTTCAAAGAAGATTGAGCATCCCAGGGAACGGAAGTCTAGGACGTGGGATCTCTCAGAGGGCTCTCAGCAGTGCCCCGGCCTCAGGGGCGCGCCAGCCCCGCTGACCGAGGTCATCCACCCTGCCCTCTCTCGGGCCCACAGTGTCCTCTCTCCAGACCCCCAGCGCTTGGCAACACACAGCCCGGGACCAGCGTCCCTCCTTCCCAATTCCAAGTTCCTGGTGTGTCAGTGTCCTGGGGCTGCTGACCGATGATGCAACCGGTGATCAACATGCTGTGGGTGCAGGGTACCCAGCAGGGCCTACCTTTCTTTCCACAGCACTGAGACTGGAAGTCCAAGATCAGGTGCCAGCTTGGCTGGGTTCTCAAAGGGTCTCTCTTGGCTTCTTGTTGTGTCCTGTGTGGGGTGTTTTGTTTTTTTTTTGGTGTATGCACACAGAGAGAATTCTCTCTCTTCCCTTTATTTTTTTAAAAATTATTTATTTTCTTTGTTTATTTGGCTGTGCCGGGTCTTAGTTGCGGCACTCAGGATCTTTGGTTGGGGCATGTGAACCCTTAGTTATGGCACGTGGGATCCAATTCCCTGACTGGGGATTGAATCTGGGCCCCCTGAATTGGGAGTGTGGAGTCTTAACCGCTGGAATCCCTCTTCCCCTTCAAATAAGGCCACCAACCCTACTGGGTTAGGACCCCACTTGTAGGACCTCACTTAAGCTTACATACCTCCTAGAAACCCCTTAAGTACCCTGCACCCACAGCGTGTTTGTCCCTAGCCACATCATCGGTCACAGCAGCCCCAGGATACTGACACACCAGGAACTTGGAATTGGGAAGGAGGGATGTTGGTCCCGGGCTCTGTGTTGCCAAGGGCTGGGGGTCTGGAGGGGTGAGGACTTAGGGCCTCAACATGTGAATGCAGGGGACACAATTCAGCCCATGACAGTCACACACTGGGCTGGCGGACAGGGGGGTGGCCTTAAAACATAAAACGACAGAAACTTACTGATTCGGAGCCTGGAGGCCAGGAGCCCAGTTGAAGGAGACAGCAGGGCTGTCTTCAGAGGCTCTAGTGTGCCTCCTGACCTTTTCCAGCTTCCAGGGGCCTCTGCTTCCTCGGCTGGCGGCCCCTCCCCCGTCTTCAAAGCCAAAAGGAGTTTTACAAAGTGTTTGCCTGGGACATGTCGCCATTTAATTGTGGTCGTGCTGCGGGGTGTGTCATGATTTTTCACTGTGGGTTTTTTTTTAACTGTGATAAAACACACATAGCATAACGTTACCATCCCAACCACCCTTGAGTGCACAGTCTGAGGTGCGTTCCCAGTGTGGTGCAGCCATCACCACCGTCGGCCTCCAGAACTTTCTTACCTTCTTCAACTGAAATTCTGTCCCCACTAAACAGTAACTCCCCATTGCCCCCCACCCTAATCCCTGGTACCTATCGTCCTACTTTCTGTCTCTAAGGTTTTTAAAAAAATACTAATTTATCTGCCTGCGCCAGGTCCTAGTTGTGGCACACGAGGTCTTTGGTTGCAGCCTGTGAACTCTTAGCTATGGCACATGGGGTCTAGTTCCCTGCCCAGGGTTCGAACCCAGGCCCTCTGCATTGGGAGCAGAGCCACTGGAGCACGGGGGAAGTCCCCTGTTGGTAAGATTTTGACCGCTATATGAACCAAACATAAATGGACTCATGCAACATTTGTCTTTTTGTGTCTGGCTTATTTCACTGAGCATCATGTCCTCAAGATTCATCATATGGTGGCAGGTGTGGGAATTTCCTCCCTTTTTAAGGCTGAATGACTTAAAAGTCGCTAGCATGACTGAGCGACTGAACTGAACTGAATATCCTAGCTGATAATGGTATTTTTATTTTTTGTAGCATCACACACATTCCCCTCTGGTAGAGATGAAGCTCCACAAAAAACTTCATCGTGTCATCTTCCAGCTTTACCTGACTCTCAGGTAAACACTGAAAAACAGCCCAGTCCAGAAGGCAAACATTCATCCACCTAGCAAGGTGCAGTGATACCCTCCATTTCATCTGGGCAGATAAAGAATAAATAGACTCATCACAGTCCATGAATAGCATCTAAGATCAAGGAGAACCTATATTATGGATGTGGCGTGTTTTGGCAGAGGTTCAGAGTTTTTCCCCAATCACAGAACTTCCTACGGTGTCAACAATTTATAGTCTGGCCCTGGGCTATTCCGTGTTCTGGCACCCACTAGAGAGAAAACAATCCTGAACTTCCTTATACACATTTTCCCTGAAAAAGTGCAGCCGCTCGTCAGCACCCATCGAATGACAGTGCTGAGCAAAGGCAGCACAGCAAGCTTACCATCAGTTTATGTGGGACGCGGTCACTTTTCAGCACAAAGCAGGACAGTTTGGGTGCATTGGTCACAGGCTTGAGTGCAGCTGCCTTGGCTGGTGCAGAGTATTGGGTGTGGGTGACTCCAAGGCTGCAGACCCGAGGGATCTAGGAGGGAAGGGGATATTTTAAAGTTTGGTTTGGACTCCAAATTGTTTCTTGTCTTTTGGGAAATTGTAGCCATCCTTGAGTCTTTAGCCCATCAGATTTTCCTGTGGTCACCAGAACAAGTGGCCACAGATCAGGGCCCTCCTGCCTGCCTCTTGAAAGGGCCCTGTGGGGACACTGGACCCACCCAGATGCCAGGATCATTCCCGCCTGGAGATGCTTAACTCAATCATACCCACAGAGTGCCTCTGCTGGTTAAGGCCACACGTCCATAGGTCACGGGATCAGAATGTGGACACGCTCTCTGATTGTGGAGTGTTCCAGAACTCTACCGTCCTCCAGGGAAACCCTTGGATACACGTAGCCACTGAGCACTTAGAATGTGTTCTGTGTGACTGAGGACTGATTTTTTTTGGCTGTGCTGGGTCTTCATTGCTGTGTTTGGGCTTTTCTCTAGTTGCTACAAGCGGGGCTGCTCTCCAGTTGCAGTATTCGGCCTTCTCCTTGTGGTGGTTTCTCTTGTTGTGGCTCTCGGACTCTAAAGCACAGGCTCAGTAGTTGTGGCTCGCGGGCTTAGTTGCCCCATAGCATGTGGGATCTTCCCAGGCCAGGGATTGAACCCGTGTTTCCCTGCATTGGCAGGCAGATTCTTAACCACTGGACCACCAGGGAAGTCCCAAGGGACTGAGTTTTAATTGTACATAAGTTTAATCAATGAGAATTGAAACATCACATGTGAGAGGCCTGCGGCCAGCGTGCTGGACTTGTGAACAGGTTGTGCATTTATAAACACACCCTCAGGGTGTATGTTGCACCCCATTTACAGGAAACACTGTGCTGTCCCCTCGGCAGCTGAGGTTTCTGAGGCTCTTTCAGGAGCAGGTGGCAGAGGGAAGGGTCAGAAGTGCTGGGATGCGGGCCAGGGTGCAAGGACTGCAGAAGGATGGATCAGGGACATTGGTCACCCAATGGCAGCTGAGCAGTCAGCCCTCTGCTCACATCCTTCCTCAGCTATGCAGGCATCACAGAGTCACCGCCACCAGGTACCCAGCGCCACCAGGAAAGGTGGCCTCTGTTTACTGAAGCAGGACGCAGGTGACTGTTCTCAGACAAGATGGTTTAAAACAAACGTGGCCTTACAAGGATCAAGTTGAGTGGTGATGCTGGTGAAAGCAGATTGGCTTGAAGAGTCAAAACAGATGCTGAGAGAGAAATAAGATCAAAAAGGACACGTTTCTGTCCAGCCTCTGAGCTGACGTCCGCGCTCAGTTATAATCGATAACTCAGAGGCATTTGCCCAACAACAGGGCTGTCACCACCCATGACAGTGACACAGCCGGGGGCCGCCTTCCTGGCCGGGCCTGGGCTGAGCGTTCTTATGACGTTGAGCCATCCTCGACCCCGCTGCGTGTCAGAACCATGTGGGAGCGCGGGCCTGACCCCCGGTGCTGTGGTTCCCAGGGTCTAAGGAATGATGTTTTTGAAAAACTGCCCAGGCAACTGGGTTGGGTGGGCTGGGATGAGGTCAGCCCACTTACATTTGTTACAAGAAGCCCTGTGAAAGTTCTGTGGGGTCACCCCTGGGTTTTAAAGGGGAAGCCGGGCTCACTAGAGAGGTTGGAGGCAGGAGGCGACGGAACCGGCAGGAAGCCCATCTGGATTGCAGGCTGCCGTCGGGCCGGGCACTGCCTTTCGCTCCTGTCTCTCTGATGTGTGTGACCGAAAGTGAGATACAGCCTCGCGGAAGAAACCCGAAGCCCCGAACTTGACGATCTCACTGTATAATGACCTGCGGTTCTGCCTTGATGGAAACGCCGACCCAAAGGCATGTGTTCAGGCAGCCTGCAGCTTATGAGGGTGGGGTTCTCAGGTACGGAAGGAAGCACAGTAATTGGAGGGGGTCTTCGGGTTGGGAGCTGGGGTTGATAGAGAGCAGCTGTGCGTCAACAGTCCACAGGCCATCCGTTCCCACGGAGACTTCAGGACAGAGAAAGGCCGGTGTCCAGAGGGGCCTTGCCGGAGGAAAAAGGACTACGGGGCCCTGAGCCGGACAATGCCCACCCCTTGGTGACATCCTGTCCCAACAAGAGCCCCGAGAGCAGGTGGTGCTTTCGTCTCCTCTTTCATGTCCACGCTGGGCCTTTCTCTGCGCACAGAAGTCTTAGTCTCCCGGTAGGTGTTCTGCTTTGTAGGTTATTTTTAAAATCTGGCATTAGCCCTGGGACTCTGAGATTCATGGAGCCCGGACGCATTGAGCAAAACCACAAACAGGGGGAGGAAGGACGTCGGTCTCAGCCCTCAAAGCCATGGTACAGAAAACAAACACCAGTCCCACCACTCCCCATTCTGAGAGGCAGCCAGACGTGGGGCCGAGGTCGTCGGGTCTGTGAGACCCGCTCGCTGTGAGGTGACTGTGACTGAGCTTTGTGGCCTGGGATTCCGGGCCAGCCTTTAACTTCAAAGCTTCCCCACTTTGCTTTCATGTTATTTTCTCATTTTGTCAAAGTACAAATGTGGACCCTGCCCACACCCCCTCCGTTGTCCATTCTGTGCCGACCGGGCGTCCAGCCCCTTCCCATGCAGCAGCCCCCATGCCATCCCTGGAGGCCCCACTCCCACCTGCCTGATGTCGGCTCCTCCTCCTCTCCCGGGACACCCGCTCCCCGGAGCTCCCGACCACTCCTTGTGTGGCCCCCTGTACCCCAGCAAGAGTGGGGTTCCTCCTCTGTGGGGGTCATCCCTCCATCCACCCAGCACTAGGGCCAGCCTTGAGGGTCCCCCAGGACCCCTGCCCCTTCCTCCCACGTGCCAGGCATCCAAGGGTCCCGTTGGTACAACCCTCCCTGCCGAGCCTCCCATCCTCCATTCTCCACGTTTGCACTGCCCCCACCCTGGCCGCCCCGTCTCCAGACAGCATTATGTCACCAGCCCTCTGGTTTTGCCACGTCCAGCATCTCCCCCAACCACCCGCTCTTCTCTTAGAAGAGACTTGGGTGGGAAACAGCAACTTGACCATTCCTCCTGCTTTCATATTCAAGACCACGGCTTCTGCTAAACTTAGGAGGAAGCACGAACTCCCTTCCCGTGGGTCTGGGGTGCAGCCCCCACCCAGCTGGGGTTGCTGTGCCCCGTTCATGGGCCTGGGCATCAGTCAGTCCCTTCTTCACAGCCTTGCCCAGAGCATGGCACCTCTGCCTCCTCACCTCAGCCACGCCCGGGCACCCTCGCTGTTCTGATGCTGGCACCTCGTTCCCTGCTGTTTTCCCAAAGGCGGTGTTCTTGCTTGCCTGCTCTCAGCGCTGGGTGAATACCCGCTGGGCGGACACTGCCCGAGGTGCTCTGGCTCCAGGGGCTGCCGGCCACCCCCATCAGCTGTGCCCGCTGCCCCGACCCTGGACGGCTGCCCCTCCCAGGAGCGTCCTAGCCCTCCAGTTCTGCGCCTGACCTTTCCTCCACCCCCAGACTCCCCTCCTGTGATGTTCTCCTCCATCACCCAGCCCTCAGTGATGGGGGCCTCCCACCCGTGCATGCTTCACCTGTATCACACATTCTCAGGTGCTTACAAGTCGCCCACAGGCCATGGGTCCTCGGACAAAAGTTTTGTCCTTCCGAAGTTAGCCGTCATGGCATGTTAGCTGAGTAGATGGAAGAAAGCAAAGGTATTAGATGTTTCAGATCACCAGAAATTCACCTCCAATCAGGGAATCTGGTGCTTATAACTTGAGAAGTCCAGAGAAAGTAAGCAAAGTGCAACAGGCATGAAGGAGGCATAGAATATGCATGAAGCAGGCGTGGGGCAGGTGTGGGGCAGGTGTGGAACAGGTGTGGGGCAGACGTGGGGCCAGTGTGGAGCAGGTGTGGGGCAGACATGGGATAGGTGTGGGCAGATATGGCACAGGTTTGGGGCAGGTGTAGGGCAAATGTGGGGCAGGCATGGAGCAGGTGTGGGGCAGATGTGGGGCGGGTGTGGGCAGATATGGCACAGGTTTGGGGCAGGGATGAGGCAGGTGTGGGGCAGACGTGGGGCAGGTGTGGAGCAGGTGTGGGGCAGACATGGGATAGGTGTGGGCAGATATGGCACAGGTTTGGAGCTGGCATGGGGCAGGTGTGGGGCAGACATGGGACAGGTAAGGGGCAGGTGTGGGGCAGGTGTGGAGCAGGTGTGGGGCAGACATGGGACAGGTGTGGGGCAGACATGTGACAGGTGAGAGGCAGACATGGGACAGGTGTGGGGCAGATGTGGGGCAGGTGTTGGCAGAAATGGCACAAGTTTGGGGCAGGTGTGGGGCAGAGGTGGGAGAGGTGTGGGGCTGACATGGGACAGGTATAGGGCAGGTGTTGAGCGTGCATGGTTCACCGTGGAGAGGCAGAGAGCAGCCACACTGCTCGGCCCTCACAACAGGAGGCATCGTGTAGAGGAGTTAACATCCTCCCAGACATTTCTGAAATGCAGAATTGAACTTCAAGCTCCCAAAATCTGCCTTCGCTGCTCCGACCTGCCATCCCTGCCCTGGCGTGTGTGACATTGTCCCCTCAGCCTCTGTGCTGGAGCTGGGAGGAAGGGCCAGGTAGCCCAGGTGAGCAGCTCTGAAAACCGTGGGGGCAAAGAACACAGGTCCCTCCAGAAGTGATAGGATCACAAGAGCCTCCTGGCCCCCGGCCCTGCTCAGCACAGCGTGGTGGGTGCGGACTCGGTCCGGGGAAGTTTCATTGTGAGAAACAGCCCAGCTCAGGTTCCCTGACCTGACCCACAGGTTGGGTCACACCTTGGGGGCTCTGCAGTAGAAACGCCCAGCTCCCGTGTCTGTGGAAAAGTTCAAATGTGCGTCAACAGGAAAGAAAGATCTTCTGTTTCCGCCATCCTTAAGATACATTCACCAACCACTGCATTGAAGATAAAAGCTGGATATTTTTTCAGTGTTGAGATTATTCTGTCAGAATTTCCTCAGTCAATGAGTTTGTTTTCTTTTACTGGAATTGAAATAGGGAAATTATTTTTAAGCAAAGAAAAACCGTCTGATCCTTTTTACTGAACTCTGGAAATCCAGAGGGGGGCCACCCTCCAGGTGCGCTAGCTCCCTGGACACATAAACACAAATCAAAAGTGTGAACATCAAAAACAGGCCTGACACTCAGGCTCCACTCGCCATGGTCTCTGCCTTGTTTCATAGTTTCGAAATGACACATACACCTCCACTCCAGTCTGACAACGCTGTTTATCGAACACCCCCTGGCCGCGTGTCCCCGTTAGTGGGCAAGACAGTCGGGGAATGTGGGTGACGAGACAACAGACAAGCTGAGACCCCAGCCCCTGTGGTGTCTGCATCAGCAGGGGAGACGGTCCAGAGACAACGGGTGGGGGCGAAGTGACAGGTGGCCAGGGCTCTGAAAAAAGCACAGTGGGGCAGGAAGCCGGGTGTCCGGCCAGGGTGGGTTTCACTGAGAAGCTGACAACATTGCAAAGACTTGCATGAGGGGAGGGGGTGGGCCGTGCAGATACCAGGATGGTTCTGGAAAGTTCAGGAGCGGCAGAGAGGCCAGCGTGGCCGAGATGCGGTGCGTGAGGGTCACAGTGGAAGGAGAGGAGGTCAGAGACTGACCAGACGAGCCACATCCAGAGTAGACTTGGGGGTCACCTGCAGGGATGGGGGGCTTTGCTATGAGAAGCCTGAGGACAGCTACGGGGAACATGCACGTCTCACCCAGGTTCTCAAAGAGGGGAGACGCGGGGTGACAGACAGACCCCAGCTGGAAAGCCCCCTGAAGGAGGAGTGAGAAGTGTCAGGTGTGGGACACACTTGTGTCGTGATCTCCAGCCCTACCAGCTGGGAGTGCGAGAGAAAGCGGAGCATCAAAGATAAGGGGACTTCCCTGGTGGTTCAGTGGATGAGAAGCTGTCTGCCGATGAGAGGGACATGGGTTCTATCCCTGGTCTGGGGAGATCCCACGTGCCACAGGGCAACTAGGCCTGTGCACAACTACGGACCCCGCGCGCTATGATCCGTGCCCCCAACAAGAGAGGCCACCACAATGAGAAGCCTGCGAGCAATTAAGATCCAGCACAATCAAAAATAAAAATAAAATAAATAAATAATATCTTGGGGAGAAAAAAAAAAAGGACAAGGCCAAGGGCCTTGGTGCAAACAGCTCGGAGGATGGAGTTGCCCCCAGCTAAACTGGGGAGGCCGGGCTGGAGAAGTTCTTGGGAGGTGACGGAGAAAGCTGATCAAGGCTGGAAATTTCCCACTCCCTGAAGCTCTTGAATTCTTGCTCATTTTCTCTTTCTTTCTTTTTGCCACAACCACGTGGCATGGGGTATCTTACTTCTCTAACCAATGATCTGCAGTGGAAACATGGAGTCTTAACCACTGGACCACCAGGGAAGGCCCTTTGGGGTCATTTTAAGTTTCGAGAGCTGTGCTTTTAGACTTAGCCATCTTGTTTTTCCATTACCCACGCATTTCTAGAACCTAAAAAGGGCAAAACCTAAAGCAGGGGTGTACGCTGACTGGAGGAAGAGTCTCAGACCCTCAGCCAGCAGGGCAGCCCCACGGGCCACACAGGAGCCCAAGCTGCTTTGGGGCAACATGGGTGATGCCCCCAAAATGGACTGCTTGGCAATCGGAAGCAGGGAGCAGGGTCACATCCTGGGGCATCTGGGATCTCCCAAGGGAGCTGTCCAGCCACACGGATGTGAGCGACAGAGCAGAGGCCTTCCCGTCGCCGTGTCCACTCGGGATGGAATCATGGATAGGCCAGGACAGATCATGCTGGAGTCCTTCCTGCCTGCCTGAGCTGGCCACAGGGAGCTGGCTTAGCACTCTAAGCTACCTCATTCTCCCCACTTCAGTCCAGATGTCCCCGAGGTGGCCAGCCCGAGGAAGGAGGGGACGCTGGGTCCCGATGACCTGCAGGCTCACATAGTCATCTACAGGACCCTAGTAAGGGTCCCGGCAGGACAGCGACTCACCTGTTCTCCTTCCTTCCAGGCAGAAGCTGGTTCTCCAGGGCACTTTCCCCAGCTGCTGCGGCTCTGGGCCCTGTCCCCTCCCTCTCTTAGGAAAGGCTGGGCTGCCCACGGAGCTAGTGTTGGTGTTGAGGGAGAGGCTGGTGGGGGACACGGTGCAGCAGCCAGGTGGACCTTCCCTGTGCCTGCAGAGACTAATGAAACAGCGAGACCCAAGGGGGCCCCATGCGGAGGAGCTCCACCTTTTATAACATCTCACAGTGGTTTGGGGCCACTGAGACCGTGAGCCACAACCCAGAAGCTTTAAACACCTGAAGTTTGTCCTCTTGGGGTCTGGAGGCTGTCAGGGAATGTTTGACGGGAGGATTCCTACGTGCTGTCTCTCATGAGTCCTTTGTCCCTCTTCAAGCGGAACAGCACGCTGCTCCCAGGGACTGAGGTCATTGTGTGAGGCAGGCTTGGGTCTCCTTTAGTAAACATTCTCTTTATGACAAAACTGCTTACTCTTGTTCCCCTTTCTTGAGATATGGATTGCCTCCTGACCTTGTGACTAACATTACCCCTTGTTCCCTTGTTAATGGTTGCTGTACGTTTGTTTTTCTGATCTCTATCATTCCCGAAAGAAGTTTCATGTACCACAGCCTATATATACTCATAGGAAAATCATTAAGGCACCTTTGCTCCATCAGAGCTTAGGTCCCCAAGTCTTTTTTGTCTCTCTCTCTCTCTCTTTTTCTGGCTGACTCTCTGGAGCGTGGAGACCCGTCGTGCTCACTTTTCTGCCCGGGCTTCTAAGACCCCCTCGAGAGGGCGCCTGGTGCCTTTGTGAGCAATGCAAGTCCTGTGTCAAGGATTTTATTGGTCCTCTGCGTAAACCAAGGGATATCAGCCTCTTTCTCTCTTTCACTTTCTTGTTGTCGACTCCGTACCACAAGGTTCTGGTCCATTAAAGGACCCCAACAGGAGGCCTGCAGTCCGATGTCAGGGCCAAGCCCCCTGCAGCCTGAAGGGGAGGGTCCTGCCTGCCTCTTCCGACTCCCGTGTCACCGATGGCCTTGGCTTGTGGCCGCGTCCACCCAGCCTCTGCCTCCACCAGCACCCGGTGTCCGTTGTCACGTGGCCGTTTCTTATGAGGATACCAGTCCTATGGGGTTAGGGGTCACCCTGCTCTGAGATGACCTCCTCCTAACTAGTTCTACCTGCAGTGGCCCTATGTCCCGAGGAGGTCAGGGGTTAGGGGTTAGGACTGCAGCGCCCTGTTTGGCGGGGACACTCTTCAACTGTAACAGTGCGCAGGGCAGCAGCACATCCCAGAGGAGCCCCCCACCCCAGGGCAGGGCAGGAGGGGAGCAGAAGTGTAGACTGCACTTTATCCATGTGAAGAAATCAGACTAGAGTCCAGCGGCCAGTCCTTTGCTGGTCAAGCCAGGCACCTGGAGCAAAGCCCAGGAGGAGGACTCTGCATCACAAACCTAGACGTGCGGGGGTAGGACCCAGACAGGTGGCCAGGCTTGACCAGGGGCCCGCGCTTGTCACGGGGTGGCTGTGGGTGGGCCACATGTCTCCTCTGACACTGGGTTCAGCTGAGCCCTACCTGGAAGGTCAAGGGCAGAATCGGGGCACCCAACTGGCCGGTCCCCAGGCCCCGAAAGGTCACTGTCTGTCTCACCCTCACACCGGCCACCAGCCACAGCTCTGTCAGGAATGGGAGCTTCACCTTGCTGCCTCACCCACCACCCCCCCACCCAGAGGCCAGAGGTGATGCCGTACCCTGCGTGGATGGGGACCCTGAATCCAAACCCAAGTTGTGTTTCCCATCCCCCCATCCCGAAGCTCCATTAGCCTCTCCAATAGACGCAGAGGCAGGGTTTGAACCCAGGGCTTCTGACTGTAGGCCTGCATGCTTTTTTGCTTTTTTAAGGTACAAATCCACGTAATAATAATAATCCTGGCTTCCCAGGTGGCATAGTGTTAAAGAATCTGCCTGCAATGCAGGAGATGCAAGAGACATGGTTTCGATCCCTGGGTTGGGAAGATCCCCTGGAGAAGGAAATGGCTACCCAGTCCAGTATTGTTGCCCAGAGGATCCCATGGACAGAGGAGCCTGGTGGGCCACAGTCCCTGGGGTCTCAAAGAGTTGGACACGACTAAGCACATACACACACATAATATGAAGTTAACCATTTTAAAGTGAACAATTTGGTGGCATTTAGGGTGTTCACACTGTTGTGCAACCTTCACTATCATTTGGTTCCAATAAGTTTCATCACCACAAACCTGCTGCCACTCACTCCCACGCCCCTCTCCCGCCCCAGGTACCACCAACGCACTTGGTATCTCTCCAGCCTCAACGTCCTTTGTCATGTAAATGATACCAGACACTCCCAAGGCATCCAGCCACTGCACTGAGCAGAGGGTTTTCCCAGTTCGTCCTCATCATGGTAGGTCAGTGACTCACTCCTTTTTATGGCTGAACTGGACAGTCTCTTGTGTGCATGGACTGCCTGCATTTATCCATTCATCCATCCATTCCCTGATGGCCAGTCCTGAACTCTCAAGCCCTGTTTGCCACCACAGTATTGCTTCCCTAGACCCCTCAACGAGCAGGGCCGGCCTTCTGAGCACATCAGTCAGCCCCCACAGCGGCTGCCACAAGCCTGGAGCCTGGGTGCCAGGCAAACTCTGATTTTTCTTTTTTTAACTTAGTGGAGACCACCATGGAAAACCTAGCCTTGGTGTCTCCAGCTTTGTTTCCACTGTTACTCAAAATCCCCAGGCCTTGGTTCCACTCAGAATTATAGACAATCACCATGTCCACCCTGCAAACTTCAGAAAATTGGGTGACCTTGCTGAGCAACTGGAGGGCGCTGGAAAGCCTGTGTGGGGGAAGTCACGGAGCCTGCCCTCCACAAGAATGGGGGGGTTTCCAATGAGAGAAATGAAACTTTCAGGAGCCCCCAGGAGAGCTAAAATAAAGCTACCTGTGGCCAGAAGAAGTCACACTCATCAATCTGGTCCGGAGGGCAAGTGGCCTGGTTGGCTGAATGGGAGGTCACAGCATCACAGCTACGATCGAAGGCCCACGGTGGGTCTGAACCTGGCTGACCACTCAGTGAACTCCCTACCTGTCTTATTCCTCCAGCCACAATCGGGGTCAAGCTATGGCTGATGCAATAATTAAATGACATAAAACATCTTCAAGTCCTGGTTTGGGCTCAACAGTCAATGTGACGGTGATGCCACACATGTGCTGGGGAAACAGAACTGAAGTTCTGAGACTGCTGAGGGCCGTCCCCTGTTCACACATGCAGACAGGAAAAAACTAACAGCGGAGCACCACCAAAGCATGGCTGTTAAGAACGAGTTTCCTGAAGAGGAAAAGACACTTGCTACATGAAAAGGACACAAACTTGAGTCCCATACGATTGCGGACAGACACAGCAGGGCAGCCACATGAGGCAGGGTGGCTTCCACATCAGTGAAGGGCTTATCGGGTACATTTTTTTCCAGGAAAAAGAGTGAGTTGAGAGAACGATTCAGGCCCTGATAGGAGTCTGCATACTCAGGCCATCACCCTTGGATTCTGCGGAGGAATTACAACCACAAATCTTGAGTGGCAAGAAGGCTGAGACTGTTACAGCAAGCAAAGAGACATCCATTTACCAGTGTCCCAGGCTTCTGCCTCTTCGCCACCATCTGCGGTTGCTTCCAGCGAGACAGAGCGATGATATAGGTCAAGCTAGCCAGAGAGGGAGGCTGCTAACTCTTGCACTCTCTGAGAGGCTGACACAGTGTCTCACTGAAACTTGAAACAACGTGAGAAAGAAGCACCATTACTCCCCCCACTCTGGTGCAAATGTGGAAGGCGAGGCTCAGGCTGACCCCTCACCCCCACCCCCAGAGCACCCCCTGGAGCCTGGGCCACCAGCCCATCCGCACATACAAAGAAGTGCAATTCTGGACCAGCTGTCGAAGCAGGAGCACCCTGAGTGCCACCCAGGGGCACGGGCACCATCTTGGGGATGCCCTGCCTGTCAGAGCCCAGGGTCTGTAGGTGACGCAGAAAGTCACTCGCTCTCAGTCTGTTTCATGGGCTGTATGTATGCATAGACACAGCAGGCTTTGCTTCCAGTGAAATGCACCTCCCGACGACTTTTGCTTGGAATGCCTGTAAAGAACATTGACTCCACTTCTGCTGATTAAAGATTTTTTCAGACCATTCAGTTCTCCCCAACTGTTTCTTTCCCAAGGTGAAAAATTTCAGAGTTTGTCCCTCTCCACAAATAGGCAGAGACCAAGCCAGACAGGCAGAAAGGCGTCTTCATAGAGACTCGTATGTTCCCTGAGGAAGATCATAAACCAGGGCAGGAGAGAAGGGTGCAGCTGGGTTTGGAAAGGGAGGCTGAACTACAGGCTGTTTCTGTGTTTGTGACTAAATTTTCTTTCAACGTTGGGAGTTTGTGAAACTGAGCTTTTAAACAAGATTCACCATGTAAAGAGAGTATGTTTCACTGTAGATAGTTTAGGAACAATAGAGAAATAGAAAGAAGAAAAGGTCATATAGCATGTGCATGTCCCCCACCCACAAACACACACACATCTGAAGGTGGCTGCTGTTACCATCTTGGTGTAAATTTCTTTGATTTTCCAGCCACTTTATAGGCACTACTACTACTACTGGGGGTTGAGTTGTTCTTTTGGGATAGACTCTGATCTGAGCACTCCCCACATATCAGTTCATTTGCAATAGGTACTATTATTCTCATTTTACAGAAAGTGAAAATGAGGCCCGGAGTGGGGTAGGTCTGCCCAAGTTCCTTCAGCAGGTATGCAGCAGGCCCAGGTGGGGACTCGGGCAGTCTGACCTTCAAGCCCATGGTCTCTGCCGCTGCTGTGAAATCGTCTTCACATATTCTTTGCCCCCAGTTTTATTGACATATAGCCTGGTGCGCATTTCAGACATACAACACAGTGATTTGATGTGTGCTTATTTTGCAATGTGATGACCCACATAAGTTCAGTTCTCGTCCACCACCTCGCATATCTCCACCCTTTTTCTTGTCATGATAGGTCTTCAGATCTACTCTCTGAGGAGTTTCCAAGTATGCTGCACGGCATCATTAACTATGGTCATCAGGCTGTACATTAGACCGCCCCTGCCGGGACTTATCCATCTCATAACTGGAGCTTGTGCCTTTGTCCACCTTCACCCGCTTCACCACCACCTCCCCGTTTTCTGCAGCCCACATTTTGCCATGAGGAATCTAAAAATTCACTGAAGGTTTGGAAATAACAGGAGAGAGTTCAGAGAGCCAGCAGAAAATCTTCAAGGCAGCTCCTACACTGGCCCAACGTCCAGCCTACCCTTCCTGGGACGGGGTTTTCTCTCCCAAGGCTGGACCCAGAGCTGCCAAGTCCCCAGACAGGAGAGACTTGCCCAAAGGCGTCATAGTGTGCAACCCCTGACCCAGAGACCCAGCTCCTCCCACTGAAGTGTGTTGACACTGGGCTCAGCTTCTCCAAGGCCAACACTCCCTGTTCCAAGAGGCCCTGGGAAAAGCTCCTCCGCAGAAGAGGCAGTGACCTTGGGCCCAGATTGCATCCTGCAGCTGAGAATCAAACTGCTTGTTCCTCCAAATGTGGCAGCTCTCCCAGAGCTCAGCACGTACCTGGGCTCCACCAGAGCACCCCCAGGGCCCACCAGATAGGACTCTGGAACACTGCACTCCATTGTTTCACTCATCTGTATGTCAAGAACACATTGTGCTTAGAGGTGTACCTCCAGGTTTTTAACGGCTGTGCTGGATCCCACCACACGGATGTAGCAACCAAAGCAAGTCCCCAGGAAGTTTGGATTATTTCCAGAGTTGGCGACTCCGTTCTTAAAACTACAATAAACAATCATGTAGCCAAAACTCAGCACACTCCTTACCACCTTAGATCTATTTCTGCAAGTGGAATTACAGGTCAGGTGAGACACATGGTTTTAAAGTTTCTGACTGAAACTCCCAAGCTCTCCCTGTAGAAATGCCCGAGTTATTCTCCACCAATCCTTGTGAGAATCAATGACATACCTCTTAAGAAACTACTGGCTAGCACTGAAAAGAGTGGGCTTCCCTGGTTGACTCCGTGGTAAGGAACCCTCTTGCTAATACAGGAGACCCGGGTTTGATCCCTGGGTCCGGGAGATCCCTTGGAGAAGGAAATCGCAACCCACTGCAGTATTCTTGCCTGGGAAATCCCATGGACGGAGGAGCCTGGAGGGCTTCAGTCCATGGGATTGCAAAGAGTTGGACACTGAGGGACTAAAACAACAACTGAAGGGTTCCGCAGAGTGAGCAGAACTGAACCTGCCTGGGATAAAAAGTTGCCTTGTTGTCCACCAGATGGTGCTATTAGCTAAGGTTTTTGCATCCTGCATGCCAAGTCTGCTGTCTCCTGCGTCTCCTGCATTGGCAGGTGAGTTCTTTACCACCAGCTAAGGTTCTAGATTTCCAGTAAGGGAAGTCTGAGGTACACACACACATACATATAGAAAAATCAAGTTTACCCTTGGAAATACAGTACAGTCTTATATGAAAACCAGGTAGAAACTGACAATGGTGGCACAGCTGCCATGAGATGGTGGAAACACCACTGGAGGTTGTCACCATCCAGCTATTAAGTCTTCTGCAGTTTCCCAGGAGCCCCCACGGGAGACACCAACAGTCCACGTGCATATCCCGTCCCTCCCGTCTCCCTTGTTAATTCTCACTCTAGGAAGGCTGTAGTGGAGTGGCCTGGTTCCTTCCACCTGGCTCTCTGGCCCCTTAGAGCCCTGGGCTTATCATGGTTGTTAATTTTACACTCTGATGTGCAATTATTGATTGCCTGTCTATGTCTGGAGGAGGTGCTCCAGGAGGTGTCTGCTCTGGGAG
Source organism: Dama dama (assembly GCF_033118175.1). Lineage (NCBI taxonomy): Eukaryota > Metazoa > Chordata > Mammalia > Artiodactyla > Cervidae > Dama > Dama dama. Next base: position 19,389,406 of record NC_083684.1, on the reverse strand, counting down.
GACAGGTTGGAGGAGCTCGGGACCTCTCTTTAGAGCATTGCCAAATAACTGCCATCCCTGTGAAACAAATTTAGTGATAAATAAACCACAAGAAGAGAGGTGACAGAATGAGCACCACGTAGGTTCAGGGCACTGGTCAGACAAGTCCCGTTGTTCTGCTGAGACTGTTTCTCCTCATCTACAGTAACATCGGTAGCTCCTCTATTAAACGAGACTTTGTACACCGAGGACTCATGCCTGATAAAGGCTTGGAAAGTTTGCTTAGCTTTGGTTGGTCTGGTCTTTGCCAAGCAGCACCCTCTAAAAGGACAGTGGGAAGAACAAGAGCTGAGAGGTTATTCCTGATTCCACCAAGTCACTGACTTAGACATCTTGCAAGCTAATATTTGTGCTGTGTGATCTTCCAGCTGCCAAGGCTTGTGGAAGTGTTTGGTTGGAATACTGCAGATGAAGGGCTGGCCTGTTGGGGAAGCGGGTGAGAGGGGACGTTAATTTGGTGGGGGGGATGTGGAAGGTCCAAATAATATGCCATGGTTAACCACTCCCTGAGATGGGATTCTAAATTCTCTGTGCACATGTCAATTTCATCAGCAAGCATCTCTGACTCTTTCCTGCTTGCAGGCCTGCGGTGACTGGTCATCTTGCATTTTCTTCTGACTCTGAGCACTAGTTACCTGCTGCCCCTCTGACCCAGGTGCCTCTGGAGTCCTTCAAGGCTAAGGCCCTTTCACCCTGCGGACTGGTCTCCTTCAGGAAACCCTCATTTTGTCAATGTAACCAAGCTTTCTGCAGAGTCCGCTTTTCCCAGATTCTATGTCGCTGCTCCTCCAAGCCATGAGCCCTTGAACGCTGCTTACTGGCAAAGCGGTTCCCCCTGCGACAGAATGAGAATTTCCGAGCCCAGGAATGAATGAGCTCAGATACGACCTCAGCGCTCCCCTCTTCTCCGAGATCGCGCTCCCTCAGCCCTGGGATTTAGGGTCCCAGACCCAGCCTGGATCTCGAGAGCTCGCCACCCTCCCCCCCCACCCCCACTCCCCAGAGGCGGCTCTGACTTCTTAATATACTCCCCAAGTCCCCGGGATGAGCGGACCAAGCGGGGTCCTACCACCTCGGGCCTTGGCCGCCCTCCAGGGCGGCAGGTATTGCCTCCTCTGACTGAGCCCTCAAGGCGCCCCAAATCCCACCCATCCTCTGCAGTGGCCCTACCGAGGTCGTCGGCCCCGTTGTAACCCACCCGCTTCCGCTCGAGCAGCGGGGGTCCCCAGTGCACGCGGGAGGGGGGCGGGGATGACCAGGGGGCGAGTGAGCGGAGCGAGGAGTCCAGCGTTCCGCGCGCGCGCGGCGGATCCGGGATTCCTGGGACCACTTGGGGCCAGGGCCGCCAGCCATGCAGGTCACCGCGTGCTTCGCGTGAGCTGGGTGGGGGCGTCCAATGCTTCTCAACCGCTGCCTGGTGAAACCCCCCGGGGCAAGGCGCGTTAACGACGGCGGGCGGGCCGGGGGCGGGGCCTGCCCGATGGGCGGGGCCACCCCGGATATAAATGGCAGAGGTTTCTTGGCTGACTCAGCGACCACGCTGGGAGAGCTGGTCCTCTCCGGTGGGCGGCGCGCGCCCGGTGTCCGGACTTTGCCGGCCCTGCCCGGCCCGGCCCTGCGCGGCAGCATGGCGGGCTCAGGCCCCAAGCGGCGCGCAGCGGCGGCCACCCTCCCGGCGAACGAGGAGGAGGAACGGCAGGCGCGGGAGCGGATGCTGGCGGCGCGGGGCGCGGACGGCGCGGAGGGCGAGGTGACCCTGCAGCGCAACATCACGCTGCTGAACGGCGTGGCCATCATCGTGGGCACCATCATCGGCTCGGGCATCTTCGTGACGCCCACCGGAGTGCTCAAAGAGGCGGGCTCGCCCGGGCTGGCGCTGGTGGTTTGGGCCGTGTGTGGCGTGTTCTCCATCGTGGGCGCGCTCTGCTACGCCGAACTGGGAACCACCATAACCAAGTCGGGCGGCGACTACGCCTACATGCTGGAGGTGTACGGCTCGCTGCCCGCCTTCCTCAAGCTGTGGATCGAGCTGCTCATCATCCGGCCCTCCTCGCAGTACATCGTGGCGCTCGTCTTCGCCACCTACCTGCTCAAGCCGGTCTTCCCCACCTGCCCTGTCCCCGAAGAGGCCGCCAAGCTCGTGGCCTGCCTCTGCGTGCGTGAGTACTGAGTATCGGGCCCCGGGACACCGGCGGGCGCGGGGCGGGGTGGGGGTGGGGGGTTGGAGCTGGGGATGTGTTGCCGAGCCGTGGTCGCCGCATTCTGGGCCTTCCCCGCACTCCCGGACCATCCCGACACCCCGCGCCTCCCGCTCCCCGCCCCGGTCCGACCCCGCAGTTCTAGACTGAGGGCAATAGCCCCAATACCACGTGCGTTTCATTCATTCATTTACACACCACCTTGGAAACTCCGCAGTGAGTCACACACAGGGTCCCCGCCCTGAGCCTGTGGCCGGTAGCGCCTTCCCACTTGGTCCATCTGGAGCCTGTTTAGCTGACCCTTACTTACTTCCTCAGAGGCACCCACGTGGAGTGCCTGAGAAGCCTGTTTTTTGTGTCCTTTAACTTCCCCAAGCCTTACTGTTTGTGGAGAGAGATCCTAGGAAAAAAAAATCAACAAACGTCATTCAGACGTGTTCAGTCAGGAAAGGCTGACTCATACAAAACCAATAATAGTAAAATCGTGCAGCATTGGTGAATGAGTTGCTCTTTTAGACAATGGAAGGTTGCATCCTCTAACCAGTCTTAAAAGAGGGGTGCTTACCTGCAGCTTAAGTATGGCTTTGGGATCCCCAGCTGTGCTGAAATACAGCCCCTGAGCACAGTCCACATGTTGGTGGAGGAGGTCCCAGGATGTTGGTGGAGGAGGTCCTGGTATGTTGGTGGGCTGCTTTCTGGTGATATTTCAGGAAAAAAATTTTTGTACTGAAAGCCACACGATTTTCGTTATCTCTGTCTATGGCTGCAAACGTCTCGGCAGACGTGCAGGGTGGAAGTGTCCGGCCACCTGATTGGAGGCTCTGCCTAAACCTTGAGGTGCACAGAGGTGTGGGGCCAGCAGGGCTGGTTTCCCTCCAAGCCCCGAGACTCAGGGAGCCGTGCCATCGTTTGGAGCGGCTTTTAACCAGCAGTACACACTGGCGCTGTTGGAATTCTGGAACCTGGGCACCAGCTCAGTGTGTGTGTGTTGGGAGGGGGGCTTTCAGAGGCATACTCTGGGAAGTGGTGTCCCTGGGAAACCTGAGACACCCCCCCCCCCCCCCCACAGAGCTGCCGTGCCGGGGGAAGGGGACCTCTTGCCTTTGAGGGGAATCTCAGCAATGAACATCTCAGCTTATAAAAACCTTTGGCCCAAATCTAGGAACAGTGACAGCGATAGTTGATCTGCCTGAGGGAGGGGGAACCTGTGGCTTCCAGTGGGCTTCTCAGATGATGCTTTGGGCCGAGTGAGGAAAAGCCCCTCTTTGTTGACTTTCTGTCAGTAGAATTTTCATTGTCCGATTTTCATTGTTGCTAGGTCTTGTTTAATGTTTGGGCCCAGGATGTGATGGCATAACACTGCCTTAAAGGGCCCTTCTGTGATCTTGGAAAGTGGATCCCTCACTTTCTCAACCTTTTGGGTTTAAGCAGGTGAAGCCACGGAATGGATTTTGGAGCGGCTGTGGCGGGTACGCCCTCACCAGGACTCCTGTGGGTGGCAAGGAGGGTCACATAAGTTCCACCCCTTTCCCGTGCGAGCTGGGATGACGTTCTTCACGTGTCCATCAGCCGTTCTCTGCTTTTTTCCTCTGAACCACCCTTGCGAGTGTGTGTGTGTTGTATTTTCTGGTAGAAAAGGAGATTTTCAGTAACACAGGGATATGCTGTCTGAAGGAGGGAGCGCTGGTCTAGAGCCTGCCACATCTGGAGGGGGATGGGGGCTTGTCCGAGGCTGGCAGGAAGGTCACAACCACCCAAGAAAAGGTCTGCTCTTGGGTGCATCTGAGATGGCAGTGAAAAGCCACAGTTTCTAATTGTTTAATTATTGCACACAGGCCGGGTTCTAGAACTTCCCTGAGGAGAAAGGGCCCTCCACCACGCGCTCCCTAAGCCCCCCTTGTGGCAGCAAGCCCGTGCACCCCAGCCCAGCAGCCCACGGCCTGAGCCGATGCCTGGCGAACGGCCCAGGGGCCCACCCTTTCAACAGCATGTTGTGGAGCCGCAGTTTTGCCGGTTGTCTTTCCTGCCCCTGGGCATGCCCCAGGACAGCTGCTCTCTGTGTCTGGTGGCTCGCATTGGCTCTGGTGCTTAGAATGATCCCGCGGACAAAATAAATGGGGGAAGGTCCCTTTTCTTGTAGGTCTGACATGGAAATGACAGCGTGGGGCCGTTTCATGGTGCGACCCTGGGGTTTCCGTCTTTCTGAGTCATGAAGGTAAATGACACAAGCTCTGTGACTCTGCCGACAGCCCGGGAGTCTGCTGTGTGTCTAGGTTTGCAGGGGTCATCTATCACTTACTGATAGCACCTGAGATTCAGGTTACCCTGGGTTTTATCAGGGCGGCAGAGGTCACTCAGGTGAGTAACTGAGGATCTCTCCGGGCCAGACTCAGAACCTGTCTGAGTTGTGGACACAGAAGGTGACCTCGAGTCGCCCAACCTCCCCCTCTCCCTCTCCCACAGTCCCCTAGTTATCACCCATCTGGTGGAACCTGGCAGGTCTGCTGGTGGCTGAGAGCAGGACTCTGCATCCCCTTCCAGCTTGGTGGCCCTTAGTAGGCTTGGAGAGCACAGCCTCCCTCCTTTGCCCAGGGGTCGGATGGGGTTGCCAAGGCTCCCCTAGGGTGAGCTGGCCTGCCCACATCACCCTCACTGGGGCAACCCGCGTGGAGTGGGGGTGGGGTCCTCAGCTGTTGTCCTCAGGGACCCATGACCTGGGATATTTTCTACTAATGTCCGGTGAAGAACCTGCATTCTGCATGTGGACAGACTTGGGTTCTGTTTTAGAGGAATTCACGTGATCTCCCAGCCTATTTCTGCATCTGTGACTCCTAGTGTTTGTGGGAACTCTGCCATGACGTGTCTAATGCGCATGGCACCCCACACAATGGGTCACACCATGGCCGTGATTGTTCTTGCCCTCCATGTCTTGAGCTAGAAGCCATTCCCCGCACCCCCTTTTAGCGTGGGGGGTGGCGGCGTTTTAGCCCACCCCACTGGTGGCCCCTTCCAGCACTGGGGCAGCCATCACTAGCTAGCTCCAAGGCAGGATGGTCAGTTGAGGTCATGATCCGAAGAGGGTGCGTGTGGCAGCACACCCCTCCCCCAGGATTCCCGTTGTGGTCTCCCCTTCCTGGCAATGGGAGACCCTCCTGGCATGTCCACCACTGTGTCCTTGGGCCTCAAACCAGGCCTATCCCAGCAAGGCCGGCACACCATCCGCGCCCACTGCGAGCTGTCTGGATGTCTGCCAGCTGCCCGGCCTAAGCCCCTCACCTCGCGAAGCAGAGGCTTCTGGGTGTTTCCAAGGAGCTGGCGACACTGGGATTGCAGGCTGTGAGCTGAGTGCAGACGACAGCCGGGTAATTAGCCCTGAAATCCGACTTTCCCGGCCAGACATGAAAGCACTCTGGCCCAGTCACGGGGAGCGGGGGGTACTCGACAGAGCGCGTGACCTGAGGGAGGCGGGAGACACTGCATGGGCGTTTCTGACCCTTTTCCCCTGGGTCATGGGCCCCTTGATGATCCCGCAGAGTATGCAGACTCTGCCCAGAGATGTCCACCCCAAACCCTCAATCGCAGGTTCCCAGACCCCCAGGACTGCTGCCCCCATCTTGGCAGAAACACCCAGCCTTTGAGGTCTGCCATCCCCCCACTTAACTGCCAGGGACACAGGGTGTCCTCCTGAGCCATCTCTGTCACCTAGCGTGTGGGAACACGGCCGTGTCTGTGGTGAGGGTGGAGGGTGCCGGGGTCTGGGACAGTGTCCATCACCACGTCCAAGTGCCTGGTCACCAGGGGCAAACACTAGTGGATCTGAGGTTCGTTTCCTGGACTCCCTGGGAAACACTTCCCCCATATTCCACCCCCTGCCCCGTACCTTCCCCCACTGGGGAGTCAGACTCCTTACAGGGAGCTGTCTAGGAAAACATCATATTCCTCTCAAAACCTTCCCTTTGCAAATGACCTTCCAGAGCAGGGTGGCCAACAGCTGCCCTGTGCCACGGGCCCTGTCCTGTGCCCACGCTGGCCTCCAGTTCCTGTCCTCTCCTTCTGTGAGAGGTGCCAGGGACTGGGTGTACGTGATTCCATCCCCCCAGTTGGTGTGACCTTCCTGGGTCTGCTGGGTCTGGGTCTGGGGGAGCTCCCAGAGCACACCTGACCCCCCCGCCCCCCAGTTTTGCCCCTTCCCTTCCCCACAGTGGGACCACTGCCCCATCCAGCAGTGGTTTCTTGGCTCGTGGTTGGGGTCCTGTCTGCATCCTGGCAGGAGGCCCCCACCCAACTCTTTCCTTAGTCCTGGAGGAGTCCTGAATTCTTGCTTGGGAGAGCGGGCTGGGCGGGTGGCCTTGACACCCTCCTGTGCCGGAGGGAGTGGTGTCCATCCAGACCAGCCTCCAGGCAGGGGCAGTTCTCTGAGCCCCACCCACCCCACCCCCGGGGGATTTGCCTGCTCAGAAGCCTCCAGCATGCTGTAGGCAACCCAATCCGCCCTCTGAGTCACCCTAACCTTGGCTACTCGCTGACAACCCAGAGGAGAGTCACCCCAAGTGCAGCCAGTACAGAACTGAGGCCTCTGCCCAAGGCGGGTACGCGATTCAGCCCTCAGCAGGGACACAGGCTACAGGGCTGGGTCTTCTTCACCTGGTCCTCGTCAAGGACACCCTATCAGCTGAAAGGCTCATGAGGGCTCTGGCTGTGTGACCCAGGGCTGGGTGTTGGGCCTCTCTGGTCCTGGGTTTCAGAACCTGGAGCAGAGCAGCGCGGAGGGTGTGTGAGTTCCTGACCCATCGCAGCAGGGGTCCAGTTTCAGAAGGACTGTCCAGGCAAGAAATGACAGCAGGTGTGCCTGGCAAGGGGAGGGGGCAGGGAGGGGCTGTCCGATCAGGGGGTCTGGGCAGGTCACCAGAGTCTTTACGATCATGCATTTGTTCCCTGGGTTGTGGGGATTGGGGGGCGGGGGGGCGTCCCTCGAGAGTTGATGTGGCCCATCACAGGGGACCAGGGAGTGTCCTCGGGTCGTGTGGGCAGGGGGCTGTCTGCCTGCACTTTTGTGCGGGGTCCTCGGGCTCTGAAGTCAGCCTTGTGTAGTCCACATGAGGACTCGTGCTGGGTGTCAAGGCTGGGGCAGCCTCGCTGGGAGGTAGACACGCATGAATGGGGGTGCTCACAGCAGGGGACAGGCTAATCCACCGTCACTGCTCCCGAACATCCTGCTCGGGACCCCTGCCCCAGGGCCCCACCAACATGACAGGCTGCTTCAGAGTCAAGTCAGAACCTGCTCAGGCCGTGTCCTCTCCCCTCCAGGGATGTCAGTAGTGTGTGTGTGGTGGGGCCCTAAGAACTTGGCCCGGTTGATGGGTCCCCACCCTGACTGCAGTTGGGACCACCTGGTTGGGAGGTGTGACGCCCAGGCCCCCCAGGCTGACCAGGTCTGCAGTAGCACAGTGCGGGAGCCTGTCACAGGCACCAGGGCTGAAGACCCCAGGCCAGGGGCCACTGCACAGAAGTGGGACTCTGGAGGCCTGGATGTCCTCACTGCTCTCCCCTAACTAGCAAACTAGGTTGCGGAGTGGGGGCCGCGGGGTCCCGTCACCCTCAGGTGCAGCAGGTTTGCGGTGAGGTGGGGGTTTCCAGACCATAGCCATGCAAGCCGGGGATAGATACTAACTGGAGACACCCGCACACACAGCCTCGGCTCCTTAGCACATCTTCACTCGGCTGTGACCGCTCGGTTAACTTGCAGGCGCGCCAGTCAGGGCCTGCAGCAATATTTCCAGTTAGCTGATGAGGAAATACAGAGGCTCAGACCCGCTAAGTCACTAGCCCAAGATCACACAGCATGTGAGAAATCGACCAAGTTAGAAGGGACTCCTTCCTGTGGCTCCTGGGTGTTCTTGGGGTTTGGGGGCCCCCTTTGGGAACCTCTGTTTATTCTGCAGGGCTCTGCTTTGGAAGAAAGCAATAAAATGAGATGTGGCTATTTGTGGAGTTTCCTGCCAATTTCAGGGCTTGTGTGTCAGCAGATCTCAGACTGGACTGAACCTGCCTCTTTCTGGTGTGTTTGAAATGAAGTGTCAGTCCCAGTTTCAGACGCTGGCTGAGACTTCTGCCTCTGAGCAAGGGTGGGGGAGCTCTGACCGGGTGTCACCCAGCCCAGGTTAAAAATGGAAAACACGAAACACATGTTCCAGGGCTGGTCACATTTGAAAATGTGACTTGGCCTATTAGTAATGGTTTTCATAGGAAATCAGTGATCGACAAGGGCCCTGTCCTGACTGGACTGAGGTTTTGCATTTGCCTGCTCCTGCATCCACGGCCTGTCTCTGCAGAGACTGGACATGGGAATTAGATGGAGCCCTGGGTCCCATCCGAGCAGCCCCTGCGCCTGAAATTCCCTCATTTTCTTTCAGTTCTCCAGACTCTGGACGCTCCGATCTTGAGTGGCCAGTGGTGGGGTCGTGGGTGGTCCTGGAGCCGAGCTGTCGCCCTGCGTAGGCTCTGCACTCCAGCGCCTCTGGAAGTGAGGCTGGCCTCCTCAGATGTTTGGGGTATGGGTGGGTCCTGGGCATTCACTCTCTTGGAGCCAGTAAAGGGGAATTACACGTCATGAAGTCAGCTGCTAGTTCTCCATATGGGTGCCCTGGACAGCACTATCAGAAATGTGGGTTCTTGGGGATTTCCCTGGTGGTTCAGTGGTTAAGAATTCACCTTCCAATGCAGGGGACTCAGGTTCGATCCCTGGTCAGGGCACTAAGACCCCACATAAATCGGGGCAACTAAGCCTGTGCACAACTAAAGAGAAGACCACAGGCCACAACTAGAGATGCCCGTGCACTGCAGTGAGGGATCCCACATGCTGCAACTAAGACCCAACGCAGCCAAATAAATAAATATTAAAAAAAAAAAAAGAAAAGAAATGTGGGTTCTTGGGCCTGCCCAGTCAGGTGCTCTGGGAGGTGATACACTCAGTGGGACAGCAGTCTGTTATTGGGTCGGGCCAGTTAGGGCAGGAAGGGAAGAAATGCTGGGTGCGGGGCACAAGCCACCATGGGGGCTGGGCCTGGGCATGGGGGGCTCGCCCCAAGCCTAGAGGACGTTAGGGAGCCCAGGACCAGAGCCGAGGGCCTGGTTCACGGAATACCCTCTGAGCCCTGGGTCCCTGCATGCTGAGCGGATTTGGACAATAGGGTCAAGGCAGGACACACACCCCAGAGCGACTTGCTGCTTTTTCAGCAGTCAGCCCCACTGCCAGCCACTTGGGCCACTCAAGCCCGGGGTCACTGGCCACAGTCCAGGAGCCTTGGCCCACCTGCAGCCAGGGCTCCAGGTCCCGATGCCCAGTGAGTGACCCTGTTTGACGGATGGATGGAGGCTTCGACAACAGGCGGGCTGGCTGCCTGGGCCCGGGGCTCGTCCGGCCGTGGTTGCAGTGGTCAGCAACTGCTGCTCTCTGGCCTGGTACCAGCTGCTGCCCCAGGAGACCAGCTGACCTGGCTTCCTGCAACCCATGCGGCCTGCCAGCCACTTCCTGTCCCATCCCAGGGCCCACCGAGGGCTATCTTGGGGTGCCGCTGGGGGCCTGCCAGCAAAGCTCTGATAAAACGGTGCTCATCTCCCTGGCATCTCAGCCCCTTCCACCTATGTGGGGCCAGCAGTTACTCCTGGGCCTCAGACTGTCTTTTCCTCAAGCGTTGGCCCTTTTTTTATCAAGGACCCTAAAAAGAAAGCACCTCTTTCAAAGAGACTCACTGGTAGCTTCTTGATAGTGAGGTTCCAGGCTCTGGGGCTCTGGCCCATGGGCCCTTCATCCTTTCATTCTGGGGAGAGGGGGATGGTCCCTGCAAACCTGGGGACAAGGGAGCGTCCATGGCTGCAGCCTCCTCACAGACATGGGGACAGTGGCTGAATTTTCTGATGAGTGGGGGCAGCCAGTCACCACATGCTGTGGTTCTGGATGGTTCTGTCACCTGCCCACAACCTTGCTCTGGTGTGTTTGACCTCGATGCTCTGGTCTGTTTGACCTCGAGTCAGCAGAGGGGTTGAGGGTGAGGGACCCTGAGGACACTGAGTGGGGTGTAGACAGTGGATGCTCATACTTCACCCCAGCTGTTGAGGTTGTTATTTTGTTATTGGCATGCACAGAATCCAGGAGCAGCCCTGATAAGGCTCATCAGGGTTTTACCCTCAGTCAGAGAGGGAAATGGGTTTTGGTGTGTTTTGTTTCGGTGTTTTTAAGTGAAAACAGCCCCCGCTGTGTTTCAAGCCCAGCATCTGCTAGGGGCTGGGAGGCTTGCCCCCAGTGGCTGACAGCTGACAGCCTGTGTGTGAAGAGTTATCGGAGGTGGACCCCAGGTCTGGAGAGTGAGATAACCAGTCAGGCCGGGGTGAGAGGTCAGGCTGGGCAAGGCTGGGCAGAGCCTTTGGGTGCTGCTCAGATAGATAAGTGCCCTGGTGCACGCCTCCATCTGTATGCTCGCCCCGCTCAGAGCCCTTTCTTCTACCTGCAAGTCGGCATTGCGGGGTGGGAGTGGCTTGCGTTCTGCAGACAGGACTCTGAACTCAAGCCACCTGGTCAGCCAGGTTGCAGCTGGAGTTGGCGCTCCTGGTCAGGCTCTAAGCGTGGCCAGCGGCCCAGGGGGCCATGGATTGCGAGCCTCCCACCAGGCCTGCTGGGGGTTGTTCCTCACTGGGCATCATGTCCTGCCCTCCCAGACATGAGAATGGGTACAAGTGAGGGAACAAGAGTACAAGTGCAAGTCTATGAGTTTGTTGGGGGGGATGGTGACTTTGCAGGAGGTGGCTGGCCCTCTAGCAAAAACCTGAGGCCCCGACCCCCTTGCAAGGTAGAACTGGGGCGCTCCTGCAGGGCAGCAAGGTGCCATGTCACAGCCAGAAAAGGCCAGGACGGGCCCAGCCCTGAAAGCCTGTGGGACCAGCCACCAGGCCCCGCCTGCCCTGCCATCTGCCCACAGCCGCTCCTCTCCTGAGCCCACCAGGCTCTATCTTCCGGTCCCAGCTGTTGCCTGGTGTTTATCTGGGGGGTGTCAGCACTGGGAACCCCAAGGGGGCCGGCTTCCAGCCAGTGCCTGCCTGCTGGTGCCCTGGGGCGGACTGTGCCCCCTGCCCTGAAGCACAGGTGGGGGCTGCCCCTAACCAGGGTGGTGGCAGCAGAGGTCCTGGTTCCACCCGGATGACCCCTCCATCCGGCGGTGTGGAAGCTGAGGCGCCTTGTTGGGGTGATGGACTTAAAGCCAGGGCAGCCAGAGGCCGACCCAGCTTCCCAGACGGCCTCCCGGCCCTGCTGTCTAAGGCTGGGATGGGGCCCCATATAGAACGGACATTATGGGGAATATTAAAGCGTTTACTCTTGGGCCAAAGTCAATGAACATTAACGTCTCATTCTATGTTTTCATTCTTCTTTCTGTAAAAGAAAGGAATATTACAGAGTCCCCTTTGTCCTGAGATCCGGCCCATTTCCCTCCCTGTCTGAGACAGCTGAGCTCAGGGTCCACGGGTCCACGGAGCCCCGGGGGCTCCGGGGCTGGGCTTGGCGGCCACACCCCCTTCCTGGATCCACAGGGTCTAGGACACCTGCCGGGCAGGGCCCTGGTTCCCTGAAGGCGAGGCCCTGGGGGCCCTGGGGCTGGGCTTGGCCAGCCACACCCCCTTCCTGGATCCTCAGAGACCTCATCTGTGGGGTGGGGAGGGGAGCCCCCGCTCTCCTTGGGTCGGAGACCCCAAACCCCCTGAGGCGTGCAGAGACGACTGCCGCGAGGGCTGCTGGGCGGGGGCTGACTGCAGGCAGGAAGCGCCGGCTCCCCCTCCCCGCGCTCTGGCCACGCCCCTTCCCCCGCCCCACCCCGCTTCCGGCCTGGAGCGTGAATGGCGAAGTGATGCAATCCGCCAGCCTCTTGCTGCATGTGGAAACTGATGCCTCAGGGTTGTCACTTTCCACCTACGGAAATTGTAGGACTGCCCTCTGCCTGGAAAGGTTCCTCCTCCCCCCACCCTTCTCCGCCCTCTACTGTGTCCAGGCTCCTCCGCCCACTGGTGGGAGCGCACCTGGGCTTGCTCTCCCAGGGCCCCTCACCCAGGGTCCCAGCCACGTGGTGGGTTGCACCATCCTGGATGCTCAGGAGAAGGAATTCCCTGCTGCTCCACCTCTCCCCACCCACAGTGGGGGTGTGTGTATCAGAGGGGCCCCAGAGTCCCGGGTCTGCCCCTGTTATGGAGGACAGGGGTCCTCTCGGCCTCCGGCTCTCCTCTTCTGTGCTGGGAGTGGCGGCACTGATGTGCATGATGCAGGACAGCTGTCTTGGGGCTGATCTGGAGGGCCTGGACTGAGTGTGTGTCCACCCCCGAGCCACACGCTGAGGGTCACTGGTGCTGTTTGCCCCTTGCACATGTCGGCCCCTTCATCTGAGCCTCTCCCCGCCAGGGCTCAGCTCCTGCCGCTGGAGACAGCTTTGGTGCCCTGACAGGGGCTCTGCCCCCACGTTCTCAAGGCCTTGCATGGGCCCCACTGCCCTGAGGTGGCTGTCCACCACCAGCCTCTGACAAGTGCAGGACCACCACCTGGGAGCCCAGGGGGCCCGGCCAGGGTCCCCACGAGTGAGGGCCACTCGGGGTCCATTTATCACAGCCCTCCACTGTCGTACCTGGCGTGGGGAACATCTGAGGGTTTCAGTTTAGGAGCAGGGGCCAAAGGCAACTGGTTTTAAGACAGATTTCGACCTCTACTTTCTGGGGCGTGGCAGACAGTCCTGATCAGCCATTGCATCAGCCAGGCTTAGAGCAGCAAAGAGAAAAGGACAGGGAGGGTGGTATTCCGGTATCAGTTAATTTCCGAGAGAGAAGCTGTGGGCTGGGGCTGGTCCTAACCAGAGCTCATGGGGCCATTTCCTGTTTTTCGCCCACCTGGACTGTCGTAGCTCATCTAGTTAATTAGCGTGGATTTATTTCTTTGGGGGCCTTTCCCTCACTTTGTAAAAGTACATGTAATTAATTTAGCTGGGGAGGGAGCCACGTGGCACCTGCCAGCCCGAGTTGGTTCTGTCTGGAGAAGCGCTGTGTGCAGGGCATGGTGGACAGATGTCCTTCCCATGGGTCCAGGCTGTCCGGTTAATGTTTGACTGCCAACCCTCCCATGATAAAAGGCCCCATCTGCGCCCTGGCCATTCCCCTGGGCAGCTGGTGTCAGCAGCGGCATGAGGCAGAGCCACCCTAAGAGCCGTCAGGCCAGGCGTGTTTCCACGGGGGACACGGTGGAGGAGGAAGGCATGGGTGTTGGGGGCTGGTTTGTTCCTTTGTTTTCATCTCATCCACAAGGGACGCGGTGAAGGAGGGCATGGGTTGGGGCTGATTCCTTCCTTCCTTTTCATCTCATTCTGTTTGGTTGTGAGTTTACAGATTTGACTGCCTTCCCCCCAGCTCGCCAGGCCCCTGAGCACTCAGCCCCTGCCCCCACTCAGGTCTGGGGGTCTCCCCGGGTTCCAGGTGGGGCCTGCCTGTGTTGTTGAGTTTGTGGAGCCCGGCTTGCCTGCCCTGTGCCCCCGCCCCGCGTCCCCGCCCCGCTGTGGGGACTGCCTTGGGGTGGGGTCTTCAGTACCTGCTGCGACACCAGCAGCAGAGTTGGCACTGGTTCTCTGGTCTAACCACTGGGACCCCCGGCTGTGCATCTCCTTCAGCGCCCCCTGCACCCAACACCCCACCCCACTCCACCCCCGGCTTGTCAGGCTTAGGCTTCATCCGCTGTGTCCCTGGGGGAATCCTACGAGGACCCTCTGAAGAGAGGGTTCCCCCCTTAAGAGGTTAGGGTGTCGGGTAAATTGTGCCGAAGCGTCAGGTGGGAGCAGAAAGGTGACTGCGTGCACACACACCCCCACCGTAGCAGCTTGTGCTCCTCAAGGGCGCCCCCTGGAGGGACTCAGGTGCAGGTGGAGGTGTTTTGATTCCCTGTGGGAGGTTGAAATCTGTCCATCAGGAAACATTCCCTTCTGGCAGCCTGGGGGCACCTGGGCTCGCAGCCTGTGTCCTCGGGTCCCCTCCCTTCCAGAGTCCAGATGGTCAGACCCAGGGAAGGGGCTGGGGAGTGCCTGCCCCTCTGCCCGCGTTTCCACAGCACTCACTTGCTGCCCTGTCTCCACAGTGCTACTCACGGCCGTGAACTGTTACAGTGTGAAGGCCGCCACCCGCGTCCAGGACGCCTTTGCTGCTGCCAAGCTGCTGGCACTGGCCTTGATCATCCTGCTCGGCTTCATCCAGATCGGGAAGGGTGAGTGTGCCTGGGGTGGGGGTGCTGTCTCTGGACACCAGGCCCCAGATCCACCACCTTGGCTAAGGGGATTCACTGGAGTCAGTGGGTCGGGTGGTCCCAGGGGATCGCTGATGCTGAGGTAGGCCGAGTGAACGTGGTCACCGGCAAGTTGTCAGTCCCGAAGCATTGGGAGAAATGGGTCTACCACGCAGACCATAGTCCCCTGTCCACACAGGGCGGGCATGGTGGTGACGGGGGATCGAGGGGCGAGCTTGGCAACGCACCTGCCGTGTCAGGAGTGTGGCCAAGAGGTGTTGTTGCCAGAACTGGTGGATCCTCCACTTGGGAACGTGCCCCCAGCCCTCTGCAGGGCCCAGGTGCCGTGTGGATGCCTGCCCGCCATCCCCACCCCTCCCACGATGGCCACCCACGTGGCGTGATGGGTGACCCGCAGAGTTTATCCGGGGGGGGGCACGGGCAGGTGGAGTCGACCCCGTTTCTGAACGGGGGTGTCTCGGTGAACAGAGGCACGGCTGGACGGCAGGCCAGGGTGGCCATCTGCTCAGCTGCCTCAGTTCAGTGGTCCTGCAGGGCTGAGATCCCCATCCCAGCCCTGTGTGTAAGGAGGGACCCTGGAGCCTCACTCTGCATCTGGGTGCTGATAGAATCGGGGCCAGGAGGTGGGAGACCAGCCTGTGTCCCCTGGCTTCCTGGGATCTCACGCCCCAGCATTTTCCTGAAGACAGGACTGTGTCTAGAGCACACTGGTCAGGCCAGGCTCCAGGTGTCAGGGGGGTGACAGCTCTGAGGGAGGTGGTCAGGGCGGAGGGGGACTCCCTGCCGTCTGGAGCTTACGGTGGGAACCAACAGGTGGGAGAAGAAACCCCTCCTGTGCCACCAGCCTGTCGTGCTGGGAACTGTGTCGAGTCTCCTGAGGAGGAGGACTTGCTGAGGGAGGTTCGCTTGGCTGGTGTGATAAGATGCAGGGGGACTAGACTTCTGTGAAAACAGATTTCAGCAGGGATAGCAAAGAGCTTTTGTTCAGCTTGAATACATAATGTGTTTATAATTCTGTTGCCGTCGAAAACATCCTCCCCCGAAGCCATTCCTTTCTGAACCTGGGAGGCAGTGCAGCGTCTGCAGAATTCCTGTCTACCGGGTTTTCCTCCAGATGGTCCCCTCCCTTCTAGAGGACTTTGTGGAAACCACCCTTTCCCCATGACTGCCGCCTGATCTCCACTCCAGTGGCTGCCCCAGGGTCCCATGCTGAACCTCGGCAGGAGGGTCAAGACCCTTCAGGCAGGGCTTAGCACCACGGTGCCTGAATGGCTGCGGGCCACATTGCATCTGGAGGGCATGACCTGTGTCTCACAGACTGGCCCACTCGTTGTCTCTGCTGTCCTTCACCCAGTGCCTGGCCCCACCGGCCTGCCTGGAGCCCAGGGGCCCTGGGGCTGCAGAAGGGCCTGGGCTGTGGGATCAGCAGGTCCAGTTCCAGGCCTCTGTGGCCTCGTCCTCGATGCCGTGAGACTCACAGGCAGTGCTGCCCTCCTTCCCGTCCTTCCCCAGGACCAGACCCATGAATAGGAAACTCGGATTGGGGAGGGTCAGCCCCGACCCGGATGGCTTTTCTGAGGGCCGGAGGCGGGGTTGGTGTGACCAGGGACCACTCTGCAGTCCTGGACTTCTCGAGATCGCAGGTGTGGGAGGGGCTCACTGGGACTGGGAGTGGGGGAGCCTGTGGGCCCTCGAGACCACTGCCAGCCTTTTCAGGAAGGGGGAGACTGAGATTATCTCAGATCCCAGTGGGCACGGCTCAGCCAGGGGAGGCCACAGAGAGCAGCAGGCCCAGCAGCAGGGTCAGGAGGTGGAGCCCTGAGGACCAGGGCTGAGCGAGAAGCCTGGGCAGCTTTTTGTGTTTTTTGCTTTTGTCTGTTGGCCGTTTACCTATAGCACCTGCAAGGCCCTCGGCCCAAGGTCAGGCTGTTCCTGGATTGGAGGGTGGGAGAGGTCTAGAGAAGGCGGGTCCCTGGAGCCCAGGCCCTGCCCAGAGGACACATGGTGGGACCTTGTGGGTGCGTGGATGCAGTGGCTGGGGTCACCCAGCTGCAGATAAAGGGTGCTCCCTGCTGGAGGTCATGGGAGGGGACCAGGCAGCCCCCCCGCCCCCCCAGCAGCTCCTGTGAGCTCACCTGGCCCTGGGCCCAGCAGGAGTCCTGGGTGTGGAGGCCACTGTGGATGGTCACCGTGTGCGGGGACATGAGCTCCCTCAGGGGTTGGCCCACCCTGCATCCTGCCCCAAGGCTGTGTCGGCCTGTGGTGGGGAAGGCCCTGAGCAGCTCTGCTGGTGGTCAGGGCAGGGGGAGCTGTGGGGCTGGGAGGAGACCCTCATCCCGGGGGCATCTGGGGCTCAGACCGGTCTCTCCAGGCAGAGCCCTGCGCCTCCTGGAGCCTCACGTCCTCATCTGATAAGTGCCCGCAGCAGCCCCAGGCCTGTCTTTGGGTCATGGGCAGGTGCCTTGGGCAGCCTCTGAGCAGAGCTGCTCTCTTCAAAGTCGGGGGAAGACGTTTCGGGTGCTCCTCCTGGACCCGGCCACCCCAGTGCAGGACTCAGGGTGCCTGTGACGGAGGCCATCTCAGAGGGGTCAGGATCACACCAGGACTGCAGGATGCTGACTGGGGCCACAAGGCTGGGTTTCCGTCCTCCCCCAGTCACCTGTGCCCCAGGAGACAGGGCTGGTGCTTGGTGGGCCATCTACTCCTGGCCAGATGCCTGGAGCACTGGGTCACGCGCAGATGGGGCGCCTCAGCCGCGGTGGGAGGACTGATGCAGACGGCTCACCCCCTCCGGTGCTCTTTGATGGTTTTTAATTGAGACCTTTCTGTCGGCCTGCGCAGTTCACATGCTTTGCTTGTGCGGCCCGCCTAGAAGAAATCAAAGGCCTGGCAGCTGGCTCTGTCTCCCTGCCGCCTCCACTCAGCCCCGCCCTGGGTGGGCAGCACGCAGATAGGGCAGCAGCAGGGCAAAGCCCTGTGCTGGGCGCCATCGGTGCTCGGGAGTCTCCCAGCCTGTACAGTGGGCACAGTTGGTGCTCACAGGTCTGCCTGCCTGTGCAGTGGGAAGAGGGTTCTTTGAATCTTCACGCTGATCTTGACGTCCAGCGACAGCTCCTCCAGGAGTTTAAAAGACAGACAATACAGTAGACAGGCTGTGGGGAACCAGCATGTTCTCCACATAGGGAACCATCCTGTCCTTGCCCCGCACCCCCTTAGGCAGAGCCAAAGAATAGGCACCGGACCCCAGGTGCCCAGCCCAGGGTGGGGAAACAGAAGAGAGGACCCTCAACAAGCCCATTGTAGATGTAACCCCCGCCGGGGTGCCTGGTCTGTGGATGGAGCAGAGGGCAGAGCTGACTCTCAGCAGAGCTCAGCCCTGTGGCCAAGCTCCTGCTTACTCAGCCAGTGGTGGAGAGGTGGGGTCCGCGGCCAGGCTCTTTCACGTCCCAGCCGTGCCCGTGCATTGCAGAGTGGAGACTGGGGCATCTGAGCCCTCAGTCTGCAGAGCGTCCTGGGGCGGCCGCAGCACAGGACATAGACGGGGCTTCAGACACTGCAGTTTTGGTCTCAGAGTCTGAGGCCGCCGGTCCACAGTCCAGGTTGAGCTCCCTCCGAAGCCCGCAGGAGGAGCCTTCCTGCCTAGTGGTCCCCAGGCTCGTGGCCACATCACATGGCCTTATCCTCACGTGGCCCCCACGTCTCTGTCCTACAAGGACGCTCGAGGAATGGGGCCCACCCTAGTCCACGGTGTCTCACCTTGCAATCCTTGCCTTGATTACATCTGTAGAGACCTCTATCAGCGCATGTCCCGTTCTGAGGTTCCAGGGGGATGTGAACTGTCGGGTACTCGGTTCAGCATCCGGCACCACACACACGACCACCATGTGGAGCCCCAGGAGTTACGGAGGGACCGAGCGAAAGGTTCCAGCGCAGTGGACACCCCCCGCCCTGGTTGAGGGGGGTGACTTTCTCACAGTCGGCCTCCCATCCGGGGAGGGGTTCTGGGGGCTGTGGCAGGAGGGGCGGGTCCTGGTCACCCTGAGGCTCTGGGATTTTTCTGGCTTTCCGCCAGCCGCCATCTCCAGACTGGCTGCGGGTTCCCATGCCTGGGCCCAGGCCCAGCCGTGGTGAGGGTGACAGGCCAGGCCATTCCCAGGGGGACCCAGAGACCTCGGTGAGCCTTTGTCCTCTGATTCAGAGGGGCTGGCGTGTCGCAGTGTGCACACGGCCCCTCTGAGGGTGGGGTGCCTGCACCCCCGGTTGTCTTGGCTGGTTCCCACGGCCCTGTCTGCATGACGCAGGGATTTGGGCTGCTTTCCCTGAAATGGGCTCTCTGGGGCCTTGTGAACACTCCCCTCCCAATCCCCCTTGTTCTCAGAGGGATCCTGGTGGGCAGGCGGGCCTGCCTGGTGCCCAGAGCTGCCCGAGGGCCGGTGTGTGGCTGTCCACTAGCTTTCACCTTCCTGCGGCCCTGTGAGGCCTGCAGAGAAGCCCCAGAGAAGGGGGGCCCAGGGGACCCCACTGAACTGCTGGAGTTCGCACACCCCAGGCCCCGCAGGAGGGCCTGCATGCTCCCTGTCTGTCCGCCCCCGTCTCCCCGTCTCCCCGTCTTTTCTGTCTGCCTCCTGTGAGCCCGGGGGCCCTGTAAGGACGGCTGGCATGGAGAGCTCCGTGGTCATGGGCGGGGGTGGGGGGTCGGCACAGTCATCTCTCTCGTGTCTGTCTGCTGTCTGGAGCTCTGTTTAAACAAGGCTCGCATTCCAACTTGGGGTCCGTGGGAGCCCTTGCACATGGCTCGGACACCTGTCATCGCTCAAGGGCAGAATTCCACCCAGCAGTATCTGCTGGGGGAGCCTCCTCGTGCAGTGTCCAGCAGCACCCGCCTCCACCAACCAGATGAACCCCCTACCAACCCACCCCACATGACAATCCCAGGTGTGTCCCTGGTCAGCACCATGTCCCCTGCTTGCTGGGGCTGGTGGGTGGCTGAAATCAGTGTGGAGTCTGGGGTCTGCCCTCCCAGAAGGCCTCCCCCGTGTGTCCCCTGAGCTGGCTGCTGGCACCAGGCAGCTGCCCACACGCATCACCCTGTGGGGCTCTGGCGGCCTCGTTCGGATTTTTGCTGCTCTGGAGACAGGCAGGCGGTCCCCCTCAGCTCTCCAGACCTGCGTCGAGGGCTCCATTCCCGACAGGATGCATGGACGGCATGGATGGAGCCACTGTCCCTTCGCAGTCACTCCTGAGCCGTGCCTGTCTTGGGGGGCCCGGCCAAGTGCTGTGTGGAGCCAGCAGAGCCGGCGCCTGCTCCGAGGCGCCCGTGGAGAGGAGGGCAGCACTTGGACAGCATTTGGTTGGGTGCCCAGTGCAGCTGCAGCCCTGATCTGGGAGGCCCTCCAGCAGACAGAGGCTGGACAGACCCAGAAGCTCTGCTGGGGGGGGCGTGTGTGTCTTCACTTGGGACAGTTCGGCGGGAGGGAGATGAGAGGGTGGGGGCAGTCCAGAGGGGCTTGCTTGCAGTAGTGGGTCGGAGCCCAAAGCTGCCAGATTCCTGGCGGAGCTCCCCCCAACCCCCACGCTGTGCCAGGAGTGACGTGGGGGAATATGGGGTCTGGGATGCAGGGAGGTCCACTTGCCTCCGGGGGAGTCGGACACTTTGTAGACAGGGAATGAGGCCCCAGACAACTCGGGAGCTCCCGGCAGGACGGCCCAGCCATTCCTGTCCTTCAGAGGCCCCTGGGCAGCCCAGTGAGATTGTTCAGTCTGAGTTTGGGCAGAGCCTCTGTGTTTTCTTGGGGTTTCAAGGCTACAAGTCACCCGGTACATCTAGTAAATTCTGGGGACGGGAATTCCATCCACTGTCTCGGGGTGATGATGCTTTCATGTCAGGACACCAGGCTGGTTGGTGTCCACAGAGCTGAGTAAACTCTTGATGAAAACAGAAGCTTCCAGATGTCAGGGCTAAAACCCATGGTTCTTACTTGAAAATCCAGCTTGTATTTCAAGCCTCAAATTTCATACTCAGCAAAAACAGCAGCTGTTCTGTGTAGCGGTGTCTCCAGCCCACAAGTGCACATGTGTGTATACATGGGTGCGCACCCACGTGCACATACATGCAGGCAGTGTCACTACTTCAGGGTTGTGCTTGAGGTGGGAGCCAGTTCTAGCCGATGCACCGAGGTCGATCTCGCAGCCTGTGTGCAAAGAAGCTGCCCGTGAATCCGCAGGAAACAAGGAGGCGTGTCCTGGTAGGGAAGTGGGGCAGGTTGAGGAGAAAAGAAAGGCAGGTTCGCTCCTTGGAAGGAGCCCTTGTTGGCAGAGACCTTTGATGCCCTAGAAGCAGTGACGAGAGCGTAAGCAGTGGCAGCAGCAGCAAAGCACGTGAGGGTGCGGGGTCTGTGCAAACCTGGGGTGGTGGAGCCGCGAGGGGCTCCCCTGGGCTCGGGAGCAGCTGCAGAATTCTGGGAGTGGTGGGCACGTCATGGTCCCAGACCCAGGCCACTGGCAGGTGGCCTGAGCCTCCATGTCCCTGACGGTGGGACAGCTGTAAAGGAATGGAAGTTCCAGAACATCGTGTGGGGACTGGCCGGGCTCTGGATGCTGTGCTGATGCGCACTGTCCAGCTCTCTGTGCCCCCCCCCCCAGCCCTGCTGACCACCCTGTGACCGGGCAGTCTCAGGACCCGGGCGTCCTCCTCAGATCACATGTGGGCGGTGGGCTGGGTGAGGTGCCAGCCGCCTCGGAGCCCGTGCTCATCATGAGACCATGGCCTCATCTGGTGGGCAGAAGCGGCCTCACACGTCCCCCGTCCATCTCATAGCTTCGGCTAGAGGTGAAGGGCAGACAGCACAGGCATGCCGACCCAGAAACAGGCACTCAGGGTCCGTCTCTCCCCCAAGGAGCTTACCAGAGGACATGGGTACTGCCTGGAAGGAAATGCAGGCTTCAGTTGGGTGGAAGGAGGGGTTCACGGGAGCTGCCTGTCATGCCCCAGGGGTGGCGTGGCAGCCTCTGTCTCCCCATCCCCCGAGAGACCTGCAGACCCACTGGCCGTGGGCCACAGGGACCCATGTGGCAGCCCTGGGGTCCCGTCTCAGCCTGGCCCCTGGGGACCTGGGCCAGCTGTTCTCAGACCCTCACCTGTGGGTGAGAGACTGTCCCTGTCCCGACTGGACGCTCAGCTCCTCCAGCCCCATGTGCCCGACACACTGGCTCTGCTTCTGTTGCAAGCCCCTCCCACGAAGGTGATGGTTGCTGAGGTGTGTATCAGTGCCGCCGCCACCCCCAGAGCTGGGGAGCCAGGAACTGACCCCCACTGTGTCAGTTCCCACTGTCAGGCTGGCCCCTCATTATGGGAAGTCTTTCCGGCCCTGGGTGTTAAGGGGCTATTTCACCGATGGTGTAACAGCCCAGAACAGGCAGGCCAGACACCGTGCTGGTAGCCAAGGACCCTTCTGAGGCCCCCATGTTTCATGTTTATTGTACCAGGTTGAGGGGGGCCCCTGTGACACGTCTAATGGAATCTGGATTTGGCCTTATTTAGAAAAAGAGAGGGTTGGAGCTGAGGCCACCCTGGTTTGCTGGGGCCCTGAATCCAGTGACACGTGTCCTTTCGGGACACAGGACTCACAGCCAGAGGTGGCAGGTGATGGTGGGGCAAAGGTCGAGCCAGGCGGCCACGAGCCCTGGACACCTGGGGCCTTTTGGGGTAGAAATGGTCAGCTGAGAAGCCAGCCCCCTTGTGTCCAAGAGCCAGTATGTCCATCTGGGTTAAAGAGCAGCCCACCATCCTTCCCCAGCTCCAGCCCCTCGGGTCTCCCATGTCCAGGGGCAGGGGTGAGAAGCCTGGGTTTACAGCTCTGGGCTCCTGGCACTGAGGGGGAGAGCAGGTCTCTGGCCTAGAGCCACGTCACGGGGTGTCCTATCCCCCAGACACAGACAGACAGGGGTGCTCAGCATGGCTGGGGGTCTACAGAGCCACCAGTCCTGTCTGGGGGGCCAGAGGAGGGCCCTGGGGCTGCGTTCCTAGAGCTCAGGGCAGAGCCGAGCTCCCTCGGCCCCCGCACCCTCAGCCCCGGGTGGCCCACAGGTGCATTTAATCTGTTGCATTTTTGTCTGTTACCATGTTTTGCTCCAGGAACATTCCGGAACTTGTGGCTTGACCTCGATTCTGCACTGTCTAACCCAGAATTCCTTTCTGTCTGTTTGGCCTCTGCCAGGTGACGTAGCGAATCTGGATCCCAAGTCCTCCTTTGAAGGCACCAAGCTGGATGTGGGGAACATCGTGCTGGCGCTATACAGCGGCCTCTTTGCCTACGGGGGATGGTAGGTTCTAGAATGCCTGGGCTCCAGAGCACCCAGAAAGCCACATGTCTCGGTCATCCATGGTGATTCTGGGGGCAGGAAACCCCTCATGTCCCAAGGAAGCACAGAGGGGCCCCCACAGCAGCCCTGGTGCTCTTCTTGGCCCCCAAGAAGGGTGCCCCCAGATAAACCTCTGCGGACACTGCTGACCCTTTGGAGACTGTGCTGCTGCCTGGGGGTGTGGGGAGGGGCAGGACCATTGCCATCTCAGTAGGGGCCTGGGGGTTGTGGGGGTCCCCTCTCCCCGCCCAGGGCAGCCAGGAAGGGTCCCATGGAATCTACATTCTTTTGTTCCAATGACAAAAGGAATGTTTAGTAAAAGTCTGCTCTCTGAATTCTAGGAATTACTTGAATTTTGTCACAGAGGAGATGATTAATCCCTACAGGTACGTGTGTGAACAGAGGTGTGTGTTTTCATCATTTTCACCTGAGAGGAAGAAGAAGCCTGGCTGTATCCAAGAGCCCATCCTTGGGCCCAGCCCAGTGCAGTGCAGAGAGGGTCCCTGGGGTTGGGCTCACGGTGGCTGTGTGACCTTGAATAGCATACTTCCACAGAAAGGGTAGGAAGTCCACAGATACGGGCCTGGAGCCCCGCCTCATGCACCGCCTTCCAGCCACGTGCCGCTCCCCGTGCAGTGAGGTGTGGGCTCAGCTGTTGAGGGGTCCGCTGGCCCCATGCTGGGCCTTGTTTTGTTGACATGCTCGCCCGGTTCTCTCAGAAACCTGCCCCTGGCCATCATCATCTCGCTCCCGATCGTCACCCTGGTGTACGTGCTGACGAACCTGGCCTACTTCACCACACTGACCCCCGAGCAGATGCTTACCTCGGAGGCCGTGGCCGTGGTAAGATGCCAGCCCTGCCCTCTGAGCTCAGACAGGAGCAGAGCGGGCCCCTCCTTTGCAAACCACCCTCCTCCTAGGAGGGGTTGAGCCAGTGCTTGGCCAGGCCCGCCAGGCGTGCAGGGTACTGGCTGCACGTGGGGACCACAGGAGGCTTTAACGGCGCTGGTGCTCAGTCCACCCAGACGGTTTTAGATTGGCTCAGCGGCTGTGGTCCCGGCACCAGTTGTTTTTAGAGCTGAGGGGCTGAGTCCATTACAGACCTCCAGCCCCACCTCAGAGGCCGGTCCACCATCTGAATAAATACTGAGCTCCTCAGGGAAGGTCGTGTGGATGAGGAAGGGCACTCCGGGGCTGGAGGTGTCTTGGGAAGGGACTGCAGGGCCGGGGGTGTCCTAGGGGCAGGGCTCACGGTCCGTGTCCATCCAGGACTTCGGGAACTACCACTTGGGCGTCATGTCCTGGATCATCCCCGTCTTCGTAGGCCTGTCCTGCTTCGGCTCCGTCAACGGGTCCCTCTTCACGTCCTCCAGGTGAGCCCGGCCGGAGCTCTGTCCCATAGGCCCCGTGGGGCCAGAGCAGGACGGTGTGTGGGTGGGGCCGCCCCGTGGGTCGCTATTGCACACAGCTTCCTCACGTGAGCTCTGAGGGTTCTCTTTCTTGTTACTTTGAGTAATAACATAGCCGTCAGGCCATCACATGACTTGGAAATAACCCACATCCCTGCCTAGAGGTGACACAGCTACCCTGTCCATCCAGACCCTCGTGGGTTCATCTGGACCTTGTGGGGCCAGGGCTGACAGGACCCCCCAGCAGCTGTCCACGAGGAACACCAAGGCTTACAGCAGGGAGTGCAGCCCTCGGCACAGGCCCCTCCACCCCCACCTGCCTGGGTCCCTCGGCCGAGGCTGACAGCCCGCCGCCCCTCTGTCCGCAGGCTGTTCTTCGTGGGGGCCCGGGAGGGTCACCTGCCCTCCATCCTCTCCATGATCCACCCGCGGCTGCTGACGCCTGTGCCCTCGCTGGTGTTCACGGTGAGTCCCACGGTGAGACCCCCCAGTGGGGGGTCACTGGCAGGTGGAGGACAGGTGTGTCCCTTAGGGATCACTGGGGGCTTTGAGATGGGGTGGCAGTGGTGGGGGGCACACCCTGTCTGGGAACCCCTGTCCTGGCTCCACCTGGTGCTGGCCAGGCTGGGGATCAGAGGCTGAGATGCGATGTAGACAGGTCAGCACAAGTGTTGTGCCCATCACCAGGTGCGCCCCTGGATGCCAGGGAGCACGAGATCGTTTTTTGTTTCTCCAAAATTAATACATGGTAGTTGTTAAAAAAACAAATCTGAAATCAGCGTAGAGGCACTTGAAGCCAAACCTCCCAACCAGGGTAGACCTCCGTGAAGCCCAGGACCTCAGCCACGCTGCCATCAACACGTCCCTTTGCTCTGAGGGCCCGCATGTGGTGCTGACCACTTCTTCCGCTAAGACGGGACGGGGCGCGTGAGGTCAGCCCACCCCCCGGGCACATCCTGAGGCTCATGGCCTGCCCTCTGGTTGCAGTGCGTCATGACCCTGCTCTACGCCTTTTCCAAAGACATCTTCTCCGTCATCAACTTCTTCAGCTTCTTCAACTGGCTCTGCGTGGCCCTGGCCATCGCCGGCATGCTCTGGCTTCGCTACCAGAAGCCGGAGCTGGAGCGGCCCATCAAGGTGAGGGCTGGGCGTCCACGCTGTCCCTTCCACAGATGAGGGCTCAGGGCGCCTTCCCTAAGGGCATCCTGATCAGTGCATGAACTGTTCTGATCTAGACGAGGAGGGACTGAGCTCGGTCGATGACTGTTGATGGCCAGGCGTATGATTCCAGGTGCTGGGGTTCGTCCAAGGTCACAAATGACCCCCTAACGCCCTGCTCTTCTAAAGCTTGTCTTCTGGCAGAAGAGAGGCAGAAGAAGGCTGCCACGCCAGGCGGGTGTGCGGGGCAAGGGGACTGAGCTGCCTGGCCGGGGGTCGGGAGAGTGAGGATTGCCACGCTGTCTGGGGAGGGGTGGGTGCTGGCGTGACCAGGGATGGGGGTGCTGCGACAGGCTGCAGCGCGGAGCGTGTCCCCTGACTTTGCCCCCACTTGGCCCATTCAGACTGTCTGCCCCCTGTCTGCCTGGTCTGAGAGGGCGTCTCCCTTTCCTCCACTTGGTACTGGGGGCCGCTCCCCAAGGGCAACCGTTTTTTTGCACAAAGGGGGCCACACACCTGCCGGGGCCCTGGCGAGCACATTGGCTCTGCCCCCCAACAGTGGTGTCGGGTTGAGGGCAGAGCCCCTCTGCAGCTGACACAGGCCTCTCGCCTGCTTCCCCACCTAGCAGTCCTGCAGAGGCCAGGCCCGGCCTTCCTGCCTTGGACAGGTTCCCCGGGCGCCAGGGCGACCTCAGTGCCCTGGTCCACCTGGCTCCCTGCTTGTGGGGGGTGCTGTCCCCTGAGCCAGGCATGGGGCAGGCAGTCTGGGCTGACCTTAGGGGACCCTCACTCTCCCCAGGTCTCTTGCCAGTGTGTAGACAGAGGGTGGAGTCCGTGCGTGGACAGGCCGCCTGGCGGGAGGCACAGTGTTTGCAGAGGGGGACTAGTGTCCCTGGGCCCCTGGCTGTGTGTGGGTGGGGCTGTCTGCCCAGCAGCTGTGTACCTGTGGTCCAGCCTGCCCACAAGGGCCCTCTGAGAAGGCAGGCACACCTTGCTTGTTAGTGGTGGCTGCGGTCTTCCCAGAGGCGTCACCCCCCATCAGGCGACCGTGGTGGGGGGCAGGGTTCCCTCCTTGTGATGTGGGACTGGGAGTCCACCCTCCCCTGACCTTGAGAAGCCTGCTTGTTCCCACTCACCCGCCGGCTCCCGCTGGTCTTTTGGTAATTACTGCCTGCTGCCCTTGTTGAGCTGGGTAAACGGAGAACGCGGCAGGGTCCCGCTTCTCAAGAGGCCGGCGCAGCTGAGGGAGGCCAGCCCGGGGGAACCTCAGGCCCTGGCAGACAGCAGAGACACTGCTCAGGCAGCATGGTGACCCTGATCAGGAAGGCTCAGCCAGGCACAGGGCTGTCTGGGGGTCTGTGGGAGAGGCTGGGTGGGCCCCAGGGAAGGCCAGCTCCAGCAGGGGCGGAGGGAGGGCTCCAGGGGGTGGCTGGGTCGTGGCAGGTGTGTGCGGGAAGAGACACACGGAGACTCCAGGCTCCCTGGCATCAGCTGCAGCCCCCCTGGCAGGTTCACCTGGCCCTCCCAGTGTTCTTCATCCTGGCCTGCCTCTTCCTGATCGCCGTCTCCTTCTGGAAGACCCCTGTGGAGTGTGGCATCGGCTTCACCATCATCCTCAGCGGCCTGCCCGTCTACTTCCTTGGGGTCTGGTGGAGAGACAAGCCCAAGTGGCTGCTTCAGAGCATCTGTGAGTCCCTCCCTGCCTGCCAGGCCTCCTCCGTCCCCCGGGGATCTGTCCTGCCCACCTGGCTGTGCTCCCCTGACCTCAGTCCAGTGGCCAGGAGCAGCACAGCAGGCAGTGTCCCCCCCGGGTCACTGGCAGTGGGCGGGGGAGGGGGGTCAGCATCTGGATGTGCGAGGTCCTGGCTGAGGGGCCCGCAGTGGCCAAGCCGGGCCTGTCTGGCGGTGACCTGGCCCACGTATTTCAGGATAAGACGCTGAGCCTGGCACCAGCTAATCTCAAAACAAGGGATTCCAGAAAACCAGGCTGCTCTTGCCAAGTAACAAAATCCCCCCCGTCTGCCACCAGCTTAAAGCCAGCCGGCTGACCTAGAAAAGCAGGAGAGGAGAAAACGGGATCCCTCACAGCGGTCACGGGGCTTGTTGACAGGCCTGTTCAGGACTGCGCTGAGACCGCCGTTATCGTGACAGGCTCCTGGGTGGGCTTAAACACCCCGCAGGGAGCCGTCCCAGAATTCTGCTGGCCACCTGCCTGGGGCCCAGGGCGCTGTCCATTAGTGAAATGATGTGAGCGGTCACACACACGCAGGGCCCCTCCGTCCTGAAACGCTGCCCCCAGTGATGATCGTGGAGCGTCCGTGGGTTCACCCGGGCCATAGCACACACACCCGCCTGCTCCAGCCCCTCTGAGGCCCATGGTGGGCGTGTGGGCAGCCGGGCCCATCATCCTGTTATGGGTTCTGGGGTCTGAACTGGGGTGAGGGGTGGAGGCAGCTCACTTGCTGCCTCCATTGCTAGGATCCTCCCTTACTAGGATCCTTGACCATCCCCGCCACCCTCCAGTAATAGTCCCAACAGATAGCCAGGGGCACAGGCCATGCCCCCCCAGCAGGAGGCCTGGGGCCTGATGCCCACATGTGAATTCCTGACTTCTCTTAAGACCTCGGGACTCAGGACAACCGGGGCTGGGTGAGCCTACGTCCCAGGCACCAGGTCCCTGACCCCCAGGCGCCAGGGTGCCAGGGCGCCAGGGCACCCAAGTAATGCTCTCTTCTCCCGGCAGTTTCCACGACCGTCCTGTGCCAGAAGCTCATGCACGTGGTTCCCCAGGAGACGTAAGCGACCAGAGCCAGGAGGCCGCCCTGAGAGAGCGACTCGGTCCCACCATCCAGGCAGCTCCTCCGGGGCCTCTGCTGTCCCTGCCCCGGGAGGCGGCCGGGCCACAGTGAACCCTGGTACGAATTTAGTCCCCGAAGGCGGACGTCCGCGGATACCTCTCGAGCATGGAGGCAGGAACCTCGGACCAAGGAGGCCGCAGGCTTCCTCCCAAACTGGGCCTCCTCCCTTCTCACCTTCGTTTATTTGTATTATTTTTTTTTTAACTTAAGTCTTGGGTCGGGTTGACATTACCAAGACAATTATTTTTTAAAGAAACGGGGTGGAAAACTTTTCTCCCCGAACGCTGTCTGCAGCACAGTGTTCCTCCGAGGGGCCAGGTCCTGTCACCGGATTCTGGACGGTGGACTGGACACATGTGCTTGGCTTCCCTGTTTCTCCGTTGTAGATGCAGTGACTTCGTAAAACTAACCTCCGGGCTTACGTCTCGTTGCCTTAAAGCCCTGCGCTAACTCCCTCCCCTCCCCCGGAGAAGAGAAAGAATGCCTAGAGGCTTGTAGAAGCAGGGGCTTTGGGCTGGTGGACAGCGGTGCCCTGGCACCTGCTGTGGGCAGGGGGCTCCAAGCAGAGGTCGGGGCAGCTGGGCGACCCCGGACCTCCCATCAGCACATGCAGTTGTGGGGGGGGTGCGGGGGGCTGCACCCTGTGACACACAACATCTCCAAGGTCCTGTCTGTACATCCCACCCTGGACGCCAGCCTGAGCAGCGGCCCGAGGAGTCCGGTGGCTCCTGTGGTGGGTGGTGGGTAGTGCAGCCTCGGGCCTGTTCTGCATCAGCTTTGGAATCAAGCTCTAGTTCTTTCAAAGCCTCACACTTGAAATCTGTAAGCAGACGCCTCGACCCCTTAGGGGCTTCTCATCTGTGTCCCATGAGGCTGCACCGCCCCCAACCCGAGGCCTCAGAGGCTGGGTTGCAGCCCTGGCAGCTCTCTGGGGTGCTCCCAGCTCCCTGGCTAAGGCCTCGCCGGCCCCGCCCCCATCACCTGTCCCCGGCGCCCGGCCTCAGCTGCACCTGCTCCGGAGGCCGCCTGAGTCCTGCTAGGGCCAGCACACACGCCCGGCCTCCCCCTGCCCCCAACAAGAGGCTGTGCTTTTGTTGTTGTGGTTCCCATAGAGTTCTTCCCGGGAGACAGCCAAGGGCCAGAAGCTCGCCTAGCGTTTCTGGGCGGGCTTTCTGTCTTCCACGGAGCCCACTTGGGCAGCAGTGTCATCCGCGGTCAGTCTCCCTCTAGGCCCTGCCTTGGCCTCTGACCCCTGACCTTCCCGTCAGGGTGGGGTTGAGCCGAGCCTTTGGGCCTCATTGCTCAGCTGCAGCCGAAGAAGCTGCTGCTGGTTCCCAGGGGCCACGTGAGTTCCGCGTGGCCATTCCAGCCGTCACCCGCCTGGACTCCAGGGCCCCACGTGGTCCGATGGGCCCAGAGAGACCCAACAAGCAGCTTGGGGGGCCCGGGATGGACATTGAGGCTGAAGTGGAGGCAGCCAGATGTCCAGCCCTCCCAGCCCATGCTGGTCAGGAGACCCTGCCAGCCTGCGGCTCCTGACACAGCATCCACTGGCGTCTCCTCACCAACCGAATCCTCCCAGGCCACGGTCCACACGTCTGGGGCCCAGCTCAGCATCTGGAGGCAGAATGTCACCGAGGAAGCCAGAGGCCTGACGTGAGACTCTGCTGGGGCCTCAGTTTTCTCGGGCGTACACGGGGCACTGCCCTCTGCCTCTCCACGGGGCTCTAGCAGCCTCATGGCAGATTTCGGCCTCCTCCCACGGGGCTCTGGGGGCGGCACTTGGGTTTCCTCATGGTCCACACCACCGGCCCTCGATGTGACCTGGCAGAGCGCAGGGGCCAGGTGACTGTGTCCAGAGCGTGGTGGCCTCCTGGGGGTGGGGTACTGTCACCCCTGCAGGGGCAGGGGGCCCTGAGCTCTGTTTATACTGAAAGACCAGGGGTGTGGCTCCCCAGCATCTGTGAAGGCAGGTTGGGGGCCCAGGCTGCAACCTTGGGGCTCTGGAGCCCAGGCACCCTGGTTCTGCCACGTCGGCCTTCTGGGCCAACTCCACTCCTGATCACACTACTGACAGGTGTCCTGAGCGTTCCTGCTTGTGGGTTAATTTTATTTTTAAGCCAGATTTTGGCATAACAGGCGAGTGTGTGTCCAGCCGTGTGCTTTACTTCACCCTCACGTCTCCCTGATGGGAGGGCACCGTGTTTATTTATTGTGGGGCGATGTGCAGCCGTGCTGCCCCTTGGGTTCCGGCCGCGTCAGCTGCCCACCACAATGTCGCGTGTGTGTGACTTTGCGCCTTTCTCTTCTGTTAACGCTGTTAATGCTAACGTGTTACGCTTAGCTGGTTTGGGATGGGGAGTTGTGTGTTTTGTTGGGGGAATTTGTTTTTTAAGAATTGGAATTATAAGCACTGCTGATGGTCTTTTTGTTTTTTCTTCTGCGCCAAGTTCTGGGTGAGGGAGGTTCCAGGAGGAGGGTGGTGATCACGCACAGCTCCTTGCCTGGCTCATTTAGTCACTCCACTCACTCATTCACTCATGAACAGATAGGTGAGCAAGGCCAGGGAGGAGCCGGAACTTGGAGCCACTTCTTGGGAGAGACATTGAAGCCAAAAAGAGAGCAGAACAGGCTTGGCCTAGTGGTACCTGCAATAATGCAGGCCTTGGGGTCACCAGGCCGGGGTCGTTGGGTGAGGTGGGGCAGCACATGCCAGCTTGGGCTCAGAGGAAAGGGCAAGCTTCCACAACACAGCCTCAGGATGGAGCAGGGCCGAGAGCCACGCCAGCCCTCACCACTTGTTGATGGCAAACTCCATTCCTCCCAGGGCCTTGCACAGCCAGGCATAGGCGTGCCAGAATGCGCGGCCACAGCCTGTCCACGGCAGCTGCTGAGCCAGCCCCACTGCTGGGACGTGGGGCCTTGGGGGCCTCTGTGGAGGTGTTCGCACCAGCCCCTGGGCTTGGGTTCCGGTGCTGCCCTCAGCAGGTCTGCTTCCCAGGCCCTTGTGCATCCTGCAGCCCCTCGATTGCTCCAGGGGCCCAGCTGGACAAAGTCCCAGGTCAGCTCCGTGAGACGTGGACACGCGCATTAACATCCCTTGTCCGTCCCAACAGCAGCAATGAGAGGAGGGCATGTACCTGCCCAGCCGCTGATGGAAGTGGGTCTGGACACAAAAAGGACGGGTCTCAAACCAGCCCAAGCAAATTGCCCAACACATGTGGTCCGAGCAGAGCCGGTGGGTCTGGGTCCTCTGTGGGGGGAAAGAGAAATGTCCCTTGGGGGCTGGGAGAAGGACTGGGCATGTTCACCCAACAGCCTGTGTTGCTCAAACCCCAGGCACCCGGGCACGGAGAGGATGTTTGGAGGAGAAGAAGGTGGAAGGGTACTGGCTCCTGCAGGAGGCCTCTCTCTTCGTGGTCCCCAGATTCTTGGGAAGGGGCTGGTAGGGTTGGGGTATGAGCAGTGAGGCAGGGGCCTCTAATATCAGGGGCTAGCCAAAACTACCACGAGGGCATGGGATCTTGCCTGGCTACAGGGATGGGGGCCAAGCACACAGAACTGGATCCCAAGCAGACTGGGAGGGACGCAGGGGGAGAGCTGGGAAACAGCCGTCACGAGCTCCCGGGGAGGAAGCAGTGTCCACCTCGTGCTCCTGCTTCGGGACGAGACTGGTTCTGTGCGTCTTAAACACATGACCCTTCCCCGGCCTCCGAGATGGTGAAGGGAGGGCCAAAGACCTGGAGAGAATACCCCCACCCCTAAAGGGGCTCTCTGTACTCAGGAGTCTGCCCCAGGCGAGCAGCTCCTTGTGGCCCCAAGACCTTCGCCCTCCTGCCAGGAACGGCTCCTAAATTCCTCTTTATGCACGGTCACGTCACACAGGTCCAAGCCACAGGCCCTACTTCTAGGGGTCCAGCTCTGGCAAAACCCAGATCTTTGTCCTCCAGCCAAAGGGTGACTTAATCCTGCAAGTAGAAACTCAACTGTAATTAACTAAAACACTTAAGTTTAAATCACACCAGCGCCCCAGGTGATCAGATCACAGAACTCGTCTCTACCCGTTTTCCCGGAGAACATATCCTCTCTGGATCTAAGACGGGCATGGAAGGTTCCCTCGTAGCCCTTTGTGCAGGCTGGCTGGAGGATGGCATGTGTTCCCCAGAAGGGCTCTTACCCACCTCCTCCCCCAGAAGGAGGGCTTGGGGCCCAGAGTGGCGTGTGCCTGCCCCTGCCCACCTCTGGTCCCAACCCTTCCAAGCCTGGGCAGGTAGTGGCCACCCAGGCACTCTGGGCCCTAACCAGGCCCCTGAACTTGGGAAAGGAATGTGTCCAGGGCAAGGTCCTCAGGGCCTACTGGGCCTCCTAGCTGAGACTGCAGGCTGGGCCGCCCCTCACCTCAGGGAAGGTTCCACCTCATCTGCCTATACGGCCCCCGAGGCTGGTTCCTCCTTGCCAGGGCCACTCTGTCCTGGTAGGTGGGGGAGCAGGAGGCTGCCTGGACCTGATTGCTACCCCCGCCCATTCCTCTAGCTGCCATGATATGTTCCAGCCTCTGACAGTGGTTCCATGGGACAGACTGCCTGGGTCTCAAGGAGCCCCGGGGGTGGGGGGCTGAGCCCCTACTGTTCCAGAAGAGCTGTTCCTGTTCTATTTCTGAGCTGTGGACCCCACAGGGAGAGAGCTGACGCAGGGGCCAGATTTGGCCTGAGGGAGGAGGGATGTTGGATGGCCACTGCAGAGAGTGCCTGACTGAAGGATGGGCCTGCCTCTGGGGCAGGGTGGGGGAGAGAGGGGAGGAGGCCAAGGTTCTCCACAGGGAGGGAAGGGGTCAGAGAGGGCCGGGGTGCGTGTGGGGTGAGGGCAGCCAGGAGGGCCGCGGGAATCTTCCCCCCTCAAGGCGGCCTGTTCCAGGAGCGGCTGTCAGCTCGGGGGTCTGGGCAGGGAGGGGAGTCACCCGAATCTGGTTATGAGCACTCCATCCCCTGAGTCAGAGGGCGAAGGACAAGTGGGTCTCTCCGGGGGCCACATGTGGCCTCATCACAGGGGAACAGGAAGTGTCCTCTGGCCTTGGGGGGCAGTTCCGGAGCATGGGGAAGGGGCTGTCAGCCGGGGTTCTTCTCCAGGAAGTTCAGCCCCATCTTAATGAAGTCGGGCTGTTTTCTCCTGCGGTACCTGGTACACTGCCCCCCACCCCTGCCGGCCCCCCTGCTTCCTGCTGCCCGACACCCTTCTGAGGGCCATGGACGTGAGCCTGGCCTTGCCCACCTCTGTTCACCCACGAGCCCCCAGGTTACCAGGGCCACCTGTGCAGCGGCAGACAGCCCCTCGGCCAGTGACCCGGGTGCTGTATAGATTCCCAGGATGATGAGTATGCATGTAGGGTTGAAATTTGACTCGAACGCCCACCACAACGAAGCAGGAAACGGGTGCTGAGGCCGCCTGATGTCTTAAAACCACAGGCAGAGCAATAGGAAGCTGGCTAAAGAAACTGGCTCAAGGGAAGGGGGTTCAGGATGGAGGGGACACACGTGTACCCATGGCCGATTCCTACTGATGTGTGGCAAAAAACCATCGCAATATCGTAATTATCCTGCAATTAAAATAAATAGATTATAAATAAATAAATTTTTAAAATAAAAAACTTTTTTAAAAAAGAAACTGAGTCAAGCCCACGGTGGATGGGGACCGTGGAGGCCAGTGTGGTGAGGAGACAGTTCTGTGGTGGCAGTTGCACAACCCTGGCAGACGCTCTGGAAACTGTCTGGGGACTTTTCAGTGTGTGAACTATGTCTCAATAAACCCATCACCAAAGAAAAAATAGGAAGAAAGAGATGGAAAACTTGCCTGATAAACAGCGTGTACCACTAAGCAGTGTGTGGAATGGTGGATGTGGTTGCTGTTCGGCTGCTCAGTCGTGTCTGACTCTTTTACAACCACATGGACTGCAGCACACCGGGCTTCCCTGTCCTTCACTATCTCCTGGAGTTTGCTCTAATTCATGTCCATTGATTCGATATTGTTATCTAATCATCTCATCCTCTGCCACTCCCTTCTCCTCTTGTCCTCAATCTTTCCCAGCATCAGGGTCTTTTCCAATGAGTCAGCTCTTTGCATCAGGTGGCCAAAGTATTGGAGCTTCAGCTTCAGCATCAGTCCTTCAAATGAATATTCAGGGTTGATTTCCTTCAGGGTTGACTGGTTTGATCTCCTTGCTGTCCAAGGGACTCTCAAGAGTCTTCTCCAGCACCTACCATTTTTACAGAAAAAAAAAAAGGAGAAAAAAATATCAAGTGTATTTCCCTGAATATGGAGGGTCCTTGCAGGTGGGCTGTGGTGGGGGCGGGGAGGGGTTCCGTCCTGCAGAAGTCGTTGCCCCAGTGCCTGCAGGAAGGAACTTGAGTACCTGGGGAAGGACACCCATTTTGCACCCTTTGCACCTCTGGAGTTTTCAATCACTTGGGTGATTTACACATTCACAAAAGCAGTACTTTCAAATTAGCTTTTAAAAACTCAGCAGGCTCCCTGGGATGCTGGCACTGTTCTGTGTTTAGATCTAGTCGGGTGGAAATTTATCCTGCTGGGCACAAAATATTCACACGCTTCCCTGTACATGTGTTTAAATATTTTTAAATGTGCAGTGGAGGCTCAGCTGTCTGGCCATCACCTGGATCTCGAGGCAGGTGTTTGATGTGCCCTGCAGACCCCAGGACCACACCCCTCAGCAGGATGTGACTCAGGGTCTATTGCATTTGAGACAAAGACCCACCTCCATTAATACCCCCAGAGCCTTGCACATCCACCCCTGCACCTGCCCTTCTGACTTTACTGACCCACCGCCCCTCCCTCTGTACCTCACCCAGCATAGTCTCACAGCAGCTGGGAGACCCCCAGGGCTTTGCACCTGTTCCTCCTCCTCACCTGCAAACTCCTCTTGGCCCCCACCCCGGCCCCCCCACACACAGAGCCCTCCTTCTCTGGGCCCTGGGATCCTGGGGCCTCTCAGCACCTCAAGGTCCACAGAATATCATGAGCTGCCTGTTAGCATTTCTTTCCCTCACTTGTCACTAAGAAAACATGGGCAGCTGGGGGCTCCCGGAGGCGCATGGGTGGAAGCCAAAGAAAGGGGATGAGCTACCCTGTGAGCTTCCCCAGGGCGTGAGTGCTGGCCGTGTCCGTGTGGCGTCGTGGCCCTCCACTCTCCAGCTACGACAGCCTGAGCAACGCCACCCCGCTCCACCTGAGCCTCTGTTTTCCCACCTGGGAGGTGGGTTTGGGGTGGGGGAGGGCTAAGCGAAGAGGCCAGGTCAGTGCAGCATCCGCCTTCCCTCCAAGACCCTGATCCCACCACCCACTCCAGGAACAGACGGGCCCGTCCAGCACCTGCTCCAGGAGCAGCCAGTGGCTGGGGAAGCCCCTGGGAAATGTGTGGGGGGCCTCTGGGCACAGTGCCAGGAAGAGGCCGTTTTCTTTCCTGGGACGCGGCGTTCTGAAACTGCTACTGCTCTGGATGCAGCCTGAGAAAGAGGCCCACACTCACAGTGCACAGTGCCGGAGGAGGAGGGGAGAGGCTGCCGCGTGCACCCCCAATGGTGCTCCTGTAGCTGGGTGCCCAGGACCGCAGGTGTCCCACCTCACGGGGTAGTCGCTGATCACTCTCAGCTGGGCCTCCCCACTCGCCCTTAGCCTAGGGGACCACTCACCCAGAGCTAACCCCGGCATCCCGTGACAACTGGACATGTCCCCCGTTGTCCTCAGCTGTTACTGAAATTGCGGTCCCTCTGTACAGCGCCGAATCAAACCTCAGAGACCGAATTTGGGGTGAAGTAGAAAACGATAGCTTTATTGCTTCATCAGGCAAAGGGGGCCACAGCGGGGTCCTGCCCCAAAAAACTATGTGTGCTGGCCCAAAAGGATTTGATGAGGGTTTTATAACAATGGATCAAAGATGGGCTCCCTGACAAGCTTAGCGTGTGAGCTGGGCCTGCACGCCCTCGATCTCATCTCAGGTGGTGGTCTCCTCATCTTGACGGTTTCCTGGCTGCTTCTCCCTTGATTAGCCACTGTTGGAACCTGCCCTTTGGAACTCAGGAAAGGTCATGGAGGCTGGAGTCTTGCCTATCAGAAACAGGGGACGAAAGGCCCTCTGTGCCTGGGAGCCCCAGGGGGCCTGCTCAGATTCAGGACAAGTCCGGAGCCTCCCCGGCCCTAGAGCTCCTGTGGGGTCAGCTGGAGCCTTGGCTATGACCAAATGCAGCTCAGTGGGATGTGGAGCTGATAGCGGAAACACACTGACTGAGACCGCCCACCCTGGCCAGGCACCATAGTAACCATTTGCATGAGTTATTTAACCAGTTATTTTACGAAGGAACAAGGAACTAACAAGCCACCACCAACCGGAAGAGTTAAGAAAAGTTCAAAAGGTGACACCGCAGTCCAACCACCTCCCAGAATCCTCGCTGGCGTCCACCTTGGCCGAGCAATGCTTGCGCCACCAGGAAAGGACCCTGAATTAGAACGACTGGCCAAAGACAACCCGGAAACTGTTCGGTCACATCTCAGGCTTTAATCTGAGACTGTGAGCCACGTGGCAGCGCAGTTCTCCTGGGTTCCCAGCCCTACTGCTCTCTGCCCAGGCGCCCCTTCCCAATAAGGTCTCTTGCTTTGTCAGCTCACGGGTCTCCTAGGACAATTCATTTCCCAGTGTTAGACAAGAACCTGTTCTCTGGCCCTGGAAGGGGTCCCCCTTCCTGCAACAGGGTCACGTCCATAAGCCTTACATCCCTGGGTCAGAGGTGCTCCTGGGATCCCACCCAAGAGGGGCCACACCAGGAGGGGAGGGTCTTTTCCACCTTTATGTTCCTCCCTTTGCAGTGGTCCACGTGGAACGTGGGGCTAGGGACTGTGGGGGGCCGGTGTGATGGGGCAGCCTGGACCAAACCCTGGGTACCCGCCTACCGGAAGGGGGCAGGGCACAACCTCTGAAAGAGGCAGATGTAAACAGAACCCGAGGCCATGATGTAAACAGAGTAGAACCAAATGGGTCCAAGGTGGCAGACAAGTCAAGCTGACTGGACCTGGCTGCTCAGTGCACACTCGTGATACATCAGTGAGTTAAATGACACACCCAGAGGGGCCATGACAGGTCAGATACCTGGAAATCTCCACCCCTTCCCCGAAATAATTGGAATAATCCTCCCACTCTTTAGTCTGTAAACTTACCCAGCCCTTAAAAGCCGAAAGGTTTAAAAAAACAAAAAACGCTGTCCACGCCACATTTTGAGGCCACACTCGCCCTCTTTGACAGCCCACACTCTGTCTGTGAAGTGTTTCTCTTTGAATAAATCCACGTCTTAGTTATCAGTTTGTCTCTCGCTGAATCCTTTCTGAGGGGAGACACCAAGAACCGGAGTTTCAGCAGGTCCTGAAACCAGGTCTGTGATCTCAGTTGGAAGACCGTGGGTTTTGGCTGGATCAAGTCCCAGCCACGTGAGTTAGAGCCCCAAGCAGGGTGTTGGCCAGGTTCGAGTCCCAACCTGAGGTGAACAGTTTCACTAGCATTCCCACCCATTTCTGGAGATGGAAAATCTGTCCTCCTGGTCTGGCCTCCTTCCAAAGGGAAATCTCCGTCTCTCATCAACCACGAGGCGCTGGAGACCTGGCCCGCGGCAGTGTGTTCCCACCTGTGTCCTGACGCTCGTCTCCCAGAGTGCGGGGCCCCATAGGCCAGGGCCAGGAGGGGGATCATTAACTCTGCCAAGACGAACTAAACACCTCGGTCCCAGGGATCGGGACCGGTTCAGTCAAGCTCCCTACCTGGTTCTCAGGATCCTGCAGGCGGCACAAATTCCATTTGGCCAACTCTCCCCCGGATCACTCAACCCTCTTTCCTCTCCCTGGAAGGGGATATAAGTGAGTTCAATCCTTTGGAAACGGTGAGGCAGCACTTGCTGAGCCCATGACTCACAAATCCGCTTCTGGGTGTGTATTCAAGATGTGTACAGGGCATGTTTGAGAACGTTCCAGTCACTGCCGCTCACACTGGGGACTACCCGGGGCTCTGTGAACCATCAAGAGAGAGACTATGGTGAGGTGACGTGTGCGTAGTAAACCGTGGTGAGGATGAGGGGCCAGCCACAGCCACGTGCAGCAGTTCCACAAATCCCATGTTGCACAAGAGATGCCTGGACTGCACGCTGCCCTGTGTGACGGCGACCCAGAAAGTCCGTGCTGGGGACACACCTTTGAACCAGTCTCCTGGGGCTGTGTTCCGCTTAGTGCAACCCAGAGGCTTTGGCAACAGGAATCTATCCCATCGAGGTCCAGGGGTCTGAGGTCCACAGTCAAGGTGTGGGTAGGGCAGTGATCCCCTGAGATGCCAGGGAGGGTCCTTCCTGCCTCTTCATCCATCCAACCTCCGCCTCCATCCTCACGTGGCCTCTCCCTGTGTCTCTGAGGCTGTGTGCCTTTCCGCTTCTCTTACAAGGACTCTTTCATGGGATTTAGGGCCCATTCTAGTCCAGGATAAGTCATCTTGAGATCCCCACCATAATTCCATCTGCAATGTCCCTATTTCCAAGCAGCATCCCAGCCTGAGGCTCTGGGTGGACATGAATGGGTAGAGCACCATCTTAACCCATGGGAGGTTCCATGGGACTCGGCCAGTGTCAGGCTCTCCCTGCATCCTGATGTGAAGATCTCCAAGCTTGGTCTGTGCCAAAATCCACCTGGAAACTCGACCCAGATGGTTGTGGGGGTGCTGGTGAAGCTAGGGTCTCAGAAAACTTGACAACACCCCCATCCAGACTGGCGTCTTTACACTTTGGAGCAAACAACCCTCCCTGCAAACAACGGCAAATGGTGAAGCAGACAGACCAGCAGGGCCTCCTGCCTCTGCTCCCTGCCCTCACCCTATTGGGTAACTGCCCCGGACAGTGAGGGCGAGGAGGGGGCCAGGGGTGGGAGGGAGGGGATGCAGAGCTGGGCTACCATGTGCTCCTGGCTAGGATGCCAGCCTCTCAGCCTCCATGTGCCCCCAACATGAGGGCTGCCTCCCAGGGCTGACCCTGCACACTGTGATAGCCCGCACTTCCATTTCTGGATTAGCATTGATTAGGTTAATTAATTAGCATTAAGTCAGAACCACAGACCCAGACAGAAATGGCCAGAGGGTGTGGGACTCCACAGCTAGGATGCCCATTCCACACTCTGCTCTTAGGACCAGAGCAACCATCCTAGGTGCCGCTTCCTGTCACATTTAACAGACCCTCAAATCCATAAGATCCTGGTGGTCCACCCCACCCCCTGCCTTCCCCTCCCTCACCAGGTCACCCCAACCCGCATCCTGGGTGCCCCCAGCCAGTGCAGGCAGAACAGACTCAGTTGGGAGCTCATTCGGCCCCAAATCTCCCTTGCCTGTCACCTCCCAGAGCTGGTCATGTGTCATTTGCTCAGCGAGGCCTTTTCAGACTGACTTCTAACTCCACTAGGTCACCTGCCATCCCAGAGCCCAGCGCCCTTCTCCAGGCATTTTCCTAGTTTTGTTTCTGGAATAAGCACTCGAATGCGGCAGACTTCCAAGAAAGAAGAATTTCTCTGTTTCCTAATTTACACCCAGCACTGGAGCTGGGCCCCCAGGCATGCCAACCCCAGGGGCCCAGCCTTCTCCAGCAGCACCAGAGCTCTGCGGTGACCAGAAGCCAAGCCCTGGGTCTGAGGCTGGGGATTGTCCCCGGAGGACGAGGACCCCATCAGGTCACATCCATCACTCTGTCCTGTTTAGTCTGGGTCTGCCCCGGGCCCAGGTGCCCCTCATTGAGGAGAATCTCTTCCTTCTTCAGGCAGTTTCGTCTCAAAGGACTTAGACCATCACAGAATGCGGGCCCTTTGCTGTGGCCAGGCTGGGCAGAACTCCCGGCTCTGGCTCAGAGAAGACCCTCCAGGGACCCTTCAGGCAGCCAAGCCGCAGTGGGGTCGCAGGTGTTCTGGCTGTTTCGAGGACCCAGAGTCAGAAGAGAGCATTGACCACTTCTGGCTCCAGCAAGAGGTGAGCGCGAGTGGGTGCAACCGTCCCTCCCTCCGCGGCCGCTGGGCTCCAGCCTGTGGCTCTGTTTGCGCGTCCAGGCCCCCTGGGCTGCGCTTCACCTGGGTTGGAAGGCGCCTCCCCAGACCCTGGTCCACACAGGGACGGGCACCCTAGCTGTCCTGTGGGACTGCTTTCGGGGCGAGGTGGGGTGGGTGGGGGCGGCCTGCCCTCAGCCCTGCCCAAGCTCTGGGCGGTCGTCACGGTGTGTGGATACGGGTGAACTCCGTTGGCCTCCGCAGTGCCCTAACGGTGAGCCGTGCTTCTCAGAACCAGCTCGTGAGTCACCGTGTGGCAGAGCCACGTGGGTGCCAGGCTGGGGCCACGCAGTTCAGCAGCTGCCGCTCCCATGGGGATGTGAGAGGCCGCCTGGGGGAAGCTGTGGGTGAGGCCAGAGCCAGTCTCAGCATCAGCCCAGAGGCCTGTGAAGGATCTGGGCCGTGAGACCACATATTTCTCCCGGCCAGGTGTCCTGGGCTCAGATGACCTGGAGCTGGGGGGCTTTAAAACAACAGAAATCTCTTTCTTCTAGCCTGGAGAACAGGAGTCTGAAATCAAGGGGTCACAGGGCTGGGCTCCCTCCACAGGCCTTTTGGAGAAGGTCCCTCCTGCCTCTTCCAACTCCTAGGGGCTCCAGGCATCCCTGGGGTGGTGGCCACCTCCCCCCAGGTTCTGCCTCCATCATCACATGGCATCTCCTCTGTATGCGCCTCAGATATAAGGACACTGCTCATCCGGCCACCCTAACCTCAGTTTGGACCTCATCTAAATTCAGCTGACTCTATCTGCAGAGACCCTGTTTCCAAATCAGATCACATCTGTGTTTCCGGGTGGAGGTGAATTAGGGGGTCACTGTCTCACTGACAAACAAGGAGTTTGTCACCAGCTCCTGGCATGTCTGGCATAGGTGGTCCCGGCCGCTCCCCCAGGGTGCCCCAGGTCAGGGTAGCCCTGCAGGCCTGACTGGACTCCAGCCCCCCCATACCCCAACCTCATCAATTTCCACATGAGTAGATTTTTCCAAAGGGGAAGAATCTCCCGTCCAGCAGGAGGATTATGTGGGCGCCACCATTCAGATGAGCTGGCAGACGGCTGTCATCTCCCCGCTTCGGGTGTGTGTGTGGGTGTCCAAGAGTCTCTGGAGAGAGGCGGTGACCTCAGGATGTCTCTGTCAGCCTGGACACTGGCCGCACTTCGTTTCTTCACTGTGGGCCACGTGGCCAGGCGAGGAGCCGCTGGTCAGAGGATGGCGGCGGTTGGGGGAGAAGCAGCAAAAATGTCCCCGGGGGGCCTGGGGGATGGAGGAGGGGTCACCACCAAACGCAGGCCTGGGCCTCAGGGTCCCCTATTCTCCCTGTTGTGTTCATTCCTTATGTCTTCTGGGGGCCAGAGCAATTGGCTGAGCAAAATGGCCCTTGCCCTGGGGGGCTTGGGGGAGCCCACTGCACTGAGCTTCTCATCAGTCTCAGGCCATAAGCCATCTCTGTCTCTTCTCTCCCTGAGCCTCTTTCTTTTTAAAAATTTGTTTTTAAAAAACTTTTAAATCGAGGTGTAGAGAGTTCCCTGGTGGCCTAGTGGTTAGGGCTGAGTGCTTTCTCTGCAGTGGCCTGGGTTCCATCCCTGGTTGAGAAACGGACGTTCTGCAAGCTGTGTAGTGCAGCAAAAAAAAAAAAAAAAAGGAATAACTCATGTAAAGTAAAATCAGTCATTTTAAAATCGCAATTCAGTGGCATTCAGTACCTTCACAGTGTTGTACAACCAGCACCTCCATCTAGTCGCAGAACGATTCCGTCATCCCAGAAGGAACCGCTGTAGCCACTGGTGGTCACCCCCCTATCCTCTGTCCCAGTCCCTGCACTGTCGCTCTGGACTTGCCACTTCTGGACATTTCACACATGCAGAACTGGGAGTCAATTCCTAGGCAGGTTGATAAGAAGTCCGGGGTCCCCGAGGAGGAAATAGGGGTCTGGAATTCTCAAGGAGGAGGAAAGGACAAACATCTTTTTTTTTCCTTTATATTCCTTAGTCCTAGTCACATAAAACCTTTTTTCTTTAAGCCGTGAACTGATGATTACACAACAAACAGCTCAGTTTAAACTGTGTACTAAGGATTTTATAAAAACAATGTATCCTACTTGAGGACAATCTCTCCTTCCTGAAAACATTCTGGCTAATCCTGTTACCTTAAAAAATGTAAATTATGGGAGTAGGCCTGGTAAAATTTTTACAACCTTGAGACATTCTTTTGATTTATTGTAATAAATATAACTCCCTTGCAAACACTAGCAAGGGGGGCACAGTCCATCCCCCTTCTGATGTCTATGTCAGAAGCTTTCTCTGTCCCTGCTTATACTTTAATAAAACTCTGCTATGCAAAAGCTCTTGAGTGATCAAGCCTGGTCCCTGGCCCCGAAGTTAAATCTTCGGAGATCATAAATCTGACACCGTTCACCATGAGCTATCAGAACCATGCGACATGTGGGCTTTCGTGAGGGTTTCCTTCACTCAGTATGATGTCAAGGGTCTGCCACTTCGTAGCTGTATCAGTGTTTATTCCTTCTGATGGGTGAGTGGTATTCTGCTGTTCGGCTGGAGTATTATCATTTCAGTGGACAGACTTCTGGGTTGTTTCTGCTTTGCTGTGGTGATCAGTGATGATTCCGACGCCCATTCTGATTTTTTTGGTGCACATGCCTGGGGGTGCAGGTGCTCGTCACCTGCCCCTCCTCTGCTCTGACTGGATGCTCTGGCCCAGCTCTCACCCCACCTTCCCCGGCCTCAGGCTCCCAGTTAGGAGGGAGAGGGGGCC
This sequence comes from Dama dama, assembly GCF_033118175.1. Taxonomy (NCBI): domain Eukaryota; kingdom Metazoa; phylum Chordata; class Mammalia; order Artiodactyla; family Cervidae; genus Dama; species Dama dama. The sequence continues at coordinate 19,346,176 of NC_083684.1, read as the reverse complement.
TGGTTCCCAGGCACTGCCAGCCAGCTAAGCCAGGTAGCCAGAGGCATGGCAGCCCCACCGAAGGTGCCCTGCCCTCACCCGCCCCTTCACAGCCCCTCCAGTGGTATCGAGAGAGCTCCAGTTAGGACGCCTCTCAACATTTGTGAATCTCCTTTTTGGCAGACCTGGAGTTCCGATTCTTTGGCAAAACAGCCAGACCTGCTAGTGTCTGTGGTTGGAGGAAGATTTCCTCTATGTTTCTAGGTTCTTGTGAATGGTCTAGGAATTAAAACCGACAAGAAACTGACTAATAGGAGAAAATTCAAATAAAAGTATAAGGGCCAAAACCCTCACCTTAAATAATGTTTTCAGCTAAAGACAAAAGAGGATGTTGAGTGTGGGGGAGAGCCAGGTGCGGGGCTTAGAAGGGAAAAGCCCAGAGACCCAGAGTGAGACTGATGCAGATTTAGGTCATGACTTCCTCCTCAGTGACATTCTGAAGACACAGTTCTTTCCTTCTTGGTACAGAGGGGAAGGCCACCTTGCAGCTGGAGATTTCTCTTACAAATATCAGTGTTTCTAGCACAAAGGTAACTTTTACTTGCTTTTCAGAGTCCCCCCCTCCCCCCCCATGTCTGCTGTTTCCTGGAAAATAACCAACTTACAGTAATATTCCAAAGAGACACATTTGGGGGACAAATTCTGTTCCCCTGCAAATCTAAGGTGGTGCTTGGTTCATGTTGATTTTACAGTTAGCTTCTGTTTATATCTGGTTTTCCCTTTAAGTAAATAAAGTGAGTCAATTTATAGAAAAATATTGAGAGGACAAGCAGCTAAAGAGAAAGTGAGGGGGTTGATTGAGTCATAGGATGGCCAGGATTTGGGAAACCCCAGGAAATCAGACAGCCGAGAAAGAAATATGAGCAGTTCATGCTCAGAAGACCTGGACTCCCTCTGGCTCTCAGGGAAGGGAAACTTCAGGGTGCCGGTGGGTGTGTCACCTAGCCCTTGCTGAGGTGTTACAATGAGTGTAGGATGAGGCTCAAAGTGAAAGTGAAGTCGCTCAGCCCTGTCCGACTCTCCGCGACCCCATGGACTATAGCCTACCAGGCGCCTCCATCCATGGGATTTCCCAGGCAAGAATACTGGAGTGGGTTGCCATTTCCTTCTCCAGGAGATCTTCCCGACCCAGGGTTTGAACCCAGGTCTCCTGCATAGTAGGCAGCCGCTTTGCCTTCTGAGCCACCAGCGAAGTCTGGATGACTCAAGGTCCAATGAAAGTCAAGTGTTGTACCATCTTGGTCCTGGTGGATTTTAATCAGTTTATGTCCTGTCCTACAGCTATGTCATTCTTTTAAAGGTTGTGCCCTATCCTCTTCCCTCCTGTTTCACAACCGTAGACTAGATCCTGGGTCACCGCCTCCTGCCTCACACCCGCTTCTCACATGTTCTCAGCCTCGAGCCCTGGAGTGAGTGTCAGTGTCCTTCAGCGGATGAGTGATACAGTCCATCACAGCTTGTTGCCTGGACTATGTGGGTACAGCTCTCAGTTGAGCAGGTGGAGTCACGGTCACTTTGGGTGCTGGGACCTGCCTGACCAGCACAGGGTCAGCTGATAGGGGACCAGGGGCTACTTCCCCCTGCATATAGTATTTTCAAATAATACTCATTAATATTTAAAAATTGGTGAAAAAGGAAATGACAACCCACTCCAGTATTCTTGCCTGGGAAATCTCAAGGACAAACAAACCTGACAGACTACAGTCCAGTTCAGTTCAGTCACTCAGTCATGTCCAACTCTTTGCAACCCCGTGGACTGCAGCATGCCAGGCTTCCCTGTCCATCACCAGCTCCCAGAGCTTGCTCAAACTCATGTCCTTCACCAATTGGTGATGCTATCCAACCATCTCATCCTCTGTTGCCCCCTTCTACTCCTGCCTTCAATCTTTCCCAGCATCAGGGTTTTTCCAATGGGTTAGTTCTTCCTATCAGGTGGCCAAAGTATTGGAGTTTCAGCTTCAGCATCAGTCCTTCCAATGAATATTCAGGACTGATTTCCTTTACGATGGACTGGTTGGATCTCCTTGCAGTCCAAGGGACTCTCGAGAATCTTCTCCAACACCACAGTCCAAAAGTATCAGTTCTTCAGTACTCAGCTTCCTTTATAGTCCAACTGTCACATCCATACATGACTACTGGAAAAACCATAGCTTTGACTAGATGGACCTTTGTTGGCAAAGTAATGTCTCTGCTTTTTAATACGCTGTGTAGGTTGGTCATTGCTTTTCTTCCAAGGAGCAAGCATCTTTTCATATCATGCTTGCAGTCACCATCTGCAGTGATTTTGGAGTCCAAGAAAATAGTCTCTCACTGTTTCCATTCTTTTCCCATCTATTTGCCATGAAGTGATGGGACCAGATGCCATGATTTTAGTTTTCTGAGTGTTGAGTTTTAAGCCAACTTTTTCACTCTCCTCTTTCACTTTCATCAAAAGGCTCTTAAGTTCTTCTTTGCTTTCTGCCATAAGGGTGGCGTCATCTGCGTATTATTGATATTCCTCCCGGCAATTTTGATTCCAGCTTGTGCTTCATCTAGCCCGGCATTTCTCATGATATTAAATAAGTTATTTAAACTGAATATAATTAAATAAGCAAGATAACAATATACAGCCTTGATGTACTCCTTTGGAACTAGTCTGTTGTTCCATGTCCAGTTCTAACTGTTGCTTCTTGACCCATATACAGATTTCTCAGGAGGCAGGTAAGGTGGTCTGGTATTCCCATCTCTTTAAGAATTTTCCACAGTTTTTGTGATCCACACTGTCAAAGGCTTTGGCGTAGTCAATAAAGCAGAAGTAGACATTTTTCTGGAACTCTCTTGCTTTTTTGGTGATCCAATAGATATTGGCAATTTGATCTGTGGTTCCTCTGCCTTTTCTAAATCCAGCTTGAACATCTGGAAGTTCATGGTTCACATTGTTGAAGCCTGGCTTGGAGAATTTTGAGCGTTACTTTGCTAGCGTGTGAGATGAGTGCAATTGTGCAGTAGTTTGGACATTCTTTGGCATTGCCTTTCTTTGGGATTGGAATGAAAACTGATCTTTTCCAGTCCTATGGCCACTGCTGAGTTTTCCAAATTTGCTGGCATATTGAGTGCAGCACTTTCACAGCATCATCTTTTAGGATTTTAAATAACTCACCTGAAATTCCCTCATCTCCACTACCTTTGTTTGTAGTGATGCTTCCTAAGGCCCACTTGACTTCAGAGTCTAAGATGGCTGGCTCTAGTGAGTGATCACACCATTGTGGTTATCTGGGTCATGAAGATCTTTTTTGTAATGTTCTTCTGTATATTTTTATTCTTGCCATCTCTTCTTAATATTTTCTACTTCTGTTAGATCCATACCATTTCTGTCTTTTATTGTGCCCATCTTTGCATGAAATATTCCCTTCGTATCTCTAATTTTCTTGAAGAGATCTCTAGTCATTCCCATTCTGTTGTTTTCCTCAATTTCTTTGCATTGATCACTGAGGAAGGCTTTCTTATCTCTTCTTGTTATTCTTTCAGTTCAGTTCAGTTGCTCATTCAAGTCTGACTCTTTGTGAGCACGCCAGTCTTCCCTGTCCATCACCAACTCCCAGAGCTTGCTCAGACTCATGTCCATTGAGTTGGTGATGCCATCCAACTATCTCATCTTCTATCATCCCCTTCTCCTTCTGCCTTCAACCTTTCCCAGCATCAGGGTCTTTTCCAATGATCAGCTCTTCACATCAGGTAGCCAAAGTATTGGAGTTTCAGCTTCAGCATCAGTCATTCCAATGAATATTCAAGACTGATTTCCTTTAGGATGGGCTGGTTTGATCTCCTTGTGGTCCAAGGGACTCTCAAGAGTCTTCTCCAACACCACAGTCCAAAGCATCAATTCTTTGGCACTTGGCTTTCTTTATAGTCATACTCTCAACTCTGCTATTCTTTGGAACTCTGCATTCAAATGGGTATATCTTTCCTTTTCTCTTTTGCCTTTAGCTTCTCTTCTTTTCTCAGCTATTTGTAAGGCCTCCTCAGACAATCATTTTGCCTTTCTGCATTTATTTTTTGGGGGGATGGTCTTCATCCCTGCCTCCTATACAATGTCACGAACCTCTGTCCATAGTTGGCACTCTGTCTATCAGATCTAATCCCTTGAATCTATTTGTCATTTCCACTGTATAATTGTAAGGGATTTGATTTAGGTCATACCTGAATGGTCTAGTGGTTTTCCCTACTTTCTTCAATTTAAGTGTGAATTTGACAACAAGGAGTTCATGATCTGAGCCCCAGTTAGCTCCTGGTCTTGTTTTTGCTGACTGTATAGAACTTCTCCATCTTTAGCTGCAAAAAATATAATCAATCTGATTTCTGTATTTACCATCTAGTGATGTTCATGTGTAGAGTCTTGTCTTGTGCTGTTGGAAGAGGGTGTTTGCTATGACCAGTGCATTCTCTTGGCAAAACTCTGTTAGTCTTTGCTTTGCTTCATTTTGTACTCCAAGGCCAAATTTGCCTGTTACTCCAGGTATTTTTTGACTTCCTACTTTAGCATTCCAGTCCCCTATAATGAAAAGGACATCCACCCATCCAACACCCAAAAACACCATTTTTGGGTGTTAGTTCTAGAAGATCTTGTAGGTCTTCATAGAACCATTCAACTTCAGCTTCTTCAACATTACTGGTTGGGGCGTAGACTTGGATTACTGTGATACTGAATGGTTTGGAAGTGAACAGAGATCATTCTGTCATTTTTGAGATTGCACCCAAGTACTGCAATTTGGACTTTTTGTTGTCTATGAGGGCTACTCCATTTCTTCTGAGGGATTCTTGCCCACAGTAGTAGATACAATGGTCATCTGAGTTAAAGTCACCCATTCCAGTCCATTTCAGTTCACTGATTCCTAAAATGTCAGTGTTCACTCTTGCCATCTCCTGTTTGACCACTTCCAATTTACCTTGATTCATGGACCTACCAGGTTCCTATGCAATATTGTTCTTTACAGCATTGGACTTTACTTCTGTCACCAGTCACATCCACAAATGTGTGTTGTTTTTGCTTTGATTCTGTCTCTTCATTCTTTCTGGAGTTATTTCTCCACTCTCCTCCAGTAGCATATTGGGCACCTACTGACCTGGGGAGTTCATCTTTCAGTGTCATATCCTTTTGTCTTTCCATACTGTTCATGGGGTTCTCAAGGCAAGAATACTGAAGTGGTTTGCCATCCCCTTCTTCAGTGGACCACATTTTGTCAGAACTCTCCACCATGACACCTCTGTCTTGGGTGGCCCTACATGGCACGGCTCACAGTTTCATTGAGCTAGACAAGGCTGTGGTCCATGTGATCAGTTTGATTAGTTTTCTGTGATTGTGGTTTTCATTCTGTATGCCCTCTGATGGATAAGGATAAGAAGCTTATGGAAGTTTCCTGATGAGAGAGACTGATTGCGGGAGAAACTGGGTCTTGTTCTGATGGGCGGGGACATTCTCAGTAAATCTTTAATCCAATTTTCTGTTGATGGGTGGGGCTGTGTTCCCTCCCCATTGTTTGACCTGAGACCAAACTATGGCAGAGGTAATGAAGATAATGGCGACCTCCTTCAAAAGGTCCCGTGCATGCACTCCCACACTAGGTACCCCTGACTCTGCAGCAGGCCCCCACCGACCCACACCTCCGCCAGAGACTCCTGGACACTCATAGGCAAGTCCAGGTCAGTCTCTTGTGGGGTCACTGCTCCTTTCTCCTGGGCCCGGTGACTACAGTCCCTGGGGTCGCAAAGAATCGGATATGACATAGCAACTAAACAACAATATGGATTTGTCAGTTTCTGTTATGTGAGTACTGTAATAAGCTAAATAATTAAAAGCCTTATTTGTGATTTTTTTAAAAATCAGTAAACTTTACATTAAAAAATAATAAACATTCTAATTGTTTTTCTTAAAATTAAAAAAAAAAAAAAAAACAAAACCCATCCAAGGATCTAGCAATGTCAGTCTCCGTCCCCAGGGACTGAATTGGCTGGTGAGCACAGCAGCTACCCGGGCATGTAGATGTCAGGTGAGTGTATTCTCCTCGGTTTTTGTCTCGTCACAACAAAGATTTGGAGTGACGGACATCAAAGCCCCCTTGGTGTGTTACAGCTCTTAGGTTTTGGACAGACCGTGTTATAGCTCTTAGACAAATCAGTGTTGCAGCCCAGTGTTACAGATCTATTTTATTTAGAAGATAGCAGGAAAATCCATCTTCGAGGCGCGAGGGCACGTCGATCCAAAGATGTGAAGGGAAGAGCGCCCCATCACGCAGGAGAGGGAGAAAGAGCGCATGAGCGCATGCACGCGTGGGGGAGAGAGAAAGAGAAAGAGAGAGAGAGAGAGAGAGAGCCCTTTGGCTCCTCTTTTTATGTTTTTTCTTCCCCCGGGGCCTGCCCTATGCAAATTGGGCTTAGTCAGGAGCACTGTTCTACCTGAAGCCCTCACTCTGGTCCTCAGACCTTCCTTTGACCGTCCTCTGCTCTATTTTCATGGGCTTTTCCCTTCCTTGTCTTTTAGCCACCGCCATTTTGGACTCCTTTTCCCTATTCTAACTACCTAACATAACCATCACCTCCACCTACCCAGTCAACTCCTTTCTCTTCCGGCTCCAGCTCCTGGAGACATGAGATTTCAACTCCTGGCCGGTATCCCTGAGAACAAAGTAACCCACATAAAGCCACCGCATCAGAGAACCCCTAGAATAGGGTGACATGTGCCCTGGTCCAAACACCTGTGCTCCCTAGGGTCTGCCTGCAGCTGGCATCACAAAGGGGCCCTATAGGTGTAAAGGCCCCAGAGAGAGACAGGGGGAAGGGGGAATGAATGGATCACTGTCATCCAGGTAGGCCTGAGATGGAGACTAAGCTGCGTGGGCACCACCACTTTGCTGTTCTGTGCCAGGGACAGACGTAAACAATGGCTGTAATATAGCTGTCTTCCTCTGAGCCAGCATTTCCGTCTTGGCTATGGACATCTGGGGCCGAATCAGTCTGTGGCTGGTGGAGCGTGGGGGGGGGGGGGGGGGTGGTGGTGGTGCCATATGCACTGTAGGCTACTGAGCAGCATCTCTGAGCTGCACTCACTAGATGCCAGTAACAACTCCCCCCCCGCCCCCAAGCTGTGACAACCAGAAGTATCTCCAGGCACTGCCAAAGCATCGCCCCCCCCGCCCCGTGCCTTTCAGGGGTTGATCACAACTGCTCCCCAGGAGAGGCCTCTTCTTCATCCCTGCGGTGCCTGCGTCCTGATTTGCACATCCGCGCTCTCGCACAGTTGCGCGCTCCAAGACCTCATTGCATCAGACCGAGTTGCAGACACCAGGCTTGGCTCCCCGGTCCTGTCCGCCCTGCCCTGCCCTCCCCTGCCCTTCTGTGCAGGGAGGTGACTCAGAGCCAGGTGGAGGTGGGCACCTGTTGGAGCCGCTCCAAGCTGCAGCGCTGGCCCATCGCAGCCTGGTCTCCGGTTACACAAGGGCTGGACCGGGCAGAAAAGATGGAGCACGTTCTGTGGAGAAAGAAGCCCTCAGGGACGCGCTGGTCTCCTGGCATCAGTGAATCCGGGGGCAGGCTCCCCGCCCCTCCCCGTCTTCCAGACGCTGGCGGCTGATGCAAGATGCTCTCGGATTGCGCCGCCTCCCAGAACAGCAGTTCAAGTGGGAAGTGCCAGTGAACAGGCGGCCGCAACGGTCGCGGAAAGAGCCGGCGGGAAGTGGCGCCGCCCAGCGCTCGGCTCGGTGGGGAGCCGGCGGGCGGGCTGGAATTCTGCGGGAGGGGGAGGGGGACCCTCCTGGAGCCCCGAGCAACGCTGCGGGCGGGCCCAGGGGGCGAGGGGAGAGCCCAGTGACCACGGGAGCATCTCCCCAGATGCCTCCTGTCAGGGAGGGGGCAGGTTCCCAGGGGGGACAGAAGCCCTGCTTCAGCATCGCCGGGGACTCTGGGAGGGGCTCCAAGGCCCTGGGATTGGCCAGGCTTCCGAGATGTGGGAGCAGAATGACTGCAGAGCCAGGGCGACTTTGCCTAGCTGTGCCCGGGGTGGGGGCGCTGACCACACGAATGTCTGGTGTCACAGTTGCCTGCGTGAAGAGTCCGCGGCAATGGCAGGGGTTCCTGACCCCCACATGAACCTGGGGGTCTGACGGGGGCATCCTGTGCACTGTAGGCTGTCTAATAGCATGCCTGGTCTCCACCTCCAAGATGCCACGGCACTGCCCTCCACAGGTGTTGATAGTCAAAACTGCCACCTGCCTTCACCCTGCATCCTGAGGGTGCTGGCCTGGAGACCCCTAGCTCTCCTCCCCCACTCTGCCCAGCGGACCTCCCGTCTCATCCCGTCTGGCCTGGTCCTGCCACTCTGGGGTCCAGTGCCACATCCACATCAACCCGGCCCTCGGGCTTCTCTGCTGTGGCCTCTTTGGAGGCTGACCGCCCTCGGCCTGGGCTTTGCTGCCCTCCTCGAGGTCCAGCTGCAGGGAGGGGGCTCCCCAGGAGTGGAAGCTGCTCCTCACCGCCTGACGTGAATACATATTCCCTGGCCAGGTGGGCTCATATGGGTCCTCTTGGAGGTCTCCCAAGGGGCCCCCAGCAGCTGCTCTGGCGTCCCGAGCACAGAAGTCTCCTTCTCAGAAGTCAGAGTTTCCCGGGAAGGTGGGGAGAGAGGCTGCTGCCTCCAGCTCGAGGCACCCGGGACTCTGACTCCCTTCCTTCCCTCCAAAGTGAACCACAGTCGGTCAGTCGGTCGTCAAGGAAAGCATGACTTATCACACATGCTAAAGTTGTGGGGGGTACGCTTCCAGACAGCGGGTGTAGGGAGGGATTTGCAGGAGGGAGAGACACTAGGCTCAGCCCAAAATACAGTGTTGGGAGGGGAGGGTCACGGCTGAGGGGCAGGTGGGGTCACTGGGTGGAAAAATCGTGGGAGGGGACAAGAGGGAGGGGAGGGGACTCTGGCCAACAGGCCTCCTACTGGAGGCAGCCCAGGGGGTCAGAGACCTCCAGGAAGGGTAGGGAGGAGGAGTTAGTTGGGTTGTATATTGAGGGGGTCAGATCCCAAGGTGGGGGTTGCTGGCTGAGCTGACTAAGCAGACTTCTTGCTGGAATCAGGCCCCTAAGCATGTGCCCAAGGATGAGGCCTCGTTGAAAACGTGCTCAGAGGAGCCTGCCTGGGGTCTGGTCAGGGGACAGCCTCTGTCGCCGAGTGGTGGGCATTAGTCACACTCTGCTCTTGTCACTACACAGAAGGATGTGAGACTCTGGGGAGGCCGGGTCACCTGCCCCAGGTCCCCACCGCCACAGCCGGGCAGGCAGATGAGGCCGGCAGGGCCACGCTGGGCCCCGATGTGAACTGTGAAGCGTCAGCGTCCGGTGAGGAGGGACAAGGGGGCAGGTTTCCTCTTTCTGCCCCGCACCCCCCATCAGGCCGAGGATGTGGAATACAGAGGCTAACCCTCTCCTGGTGGAGGCCCCTTACTCCACATCTCTTGCGGGTTTTCTGGAGTCAGAGTGAAGTCGAGGCTTTTCTCACCTGTGCTCAAAGCTGTTGTTCTCCCTTCAGTTCCCCACCAGCAGGGGCTTGGTGGAGCAGGCGGTGCCCACAGAGGAGCCACCCTCCAAGATGAGGGCCAGTAAGGGCAGAAGCCAGGACCGCCCAAGGCAAGGGCACCCTGGGATGTCTGCAGAGGGTGGGGGAGCGGGGTTGGGGTCTGGAGGGGCAGAGAGAGGCGCCAGCACCCAGCTTCGCAGGCCCAGACAACAGCCTGGATTGTGACACCAGGGGCCAAGGAGGCCAGGAAGAGGGCAGCGGGAGGCACACCCCCCTGCAGCAGAGGGGTGCAGGGTGGGGGAGTGCTACTGGGTCCTGGATCGGGGCTCCTGTTAATCGTCCCCAGCAACAGACTTCAAAAGGGCTCACCTTGGGCTAGACGAGGCTGGGACAAGCAGAGACTACAGACCTGTGCCCGAGAGGAGGGGTCAAGTCCTGGCCCACGGGCCCCAGGGCTTTGCTGGCACCTTCCCTACACCTCCTCCGCCCTCTCCTGGCACTCAGGCCTGCCTCTGCTGGCACCTTCCCCTGGCTCCATGTTTGGCTACGCTCCCTGGCAGCCAAAACAGGTCAGGATGAGGGAGGGGCCCCGTGATGAGTGAGTGATGGACACAGTGGAGGGGTGGCGGGGACACTGGTGGAGACATTTCCCACCTCCTTCTGTGTGTGGTGAGGCCTCCACGCGGGGATGCCATGTACAGTGCTACAGTTCGTGCACTGCACAAAGGCCCCCTGGCCTGGACTTCCTCCAGCAGAGAATGGGGTATCCATCAGAGAGGCCGTCCACGAGCCAAGCCTCCCTGTGGGGTTGTCCCTGCCCAGAGCATCTCCCCAGTGGGGAAGACTTCAAGTTCTCACCAAGCCACTTACTTGCTCTAGCTGTTGCCGTGGAAGAAATTGTTAGCACAAGTTCCTGTGCCCTATGTACAGTGAGGCCACACACGCCAAGGCCAAGCCTACTGAAACGTGGGAGTTTAAAGCAGAGGAAGTTTTATGCCAGGGCCAAGCAAGGAGACAGGTGGCTTGGGCCTTAAAGAAAGAAAGTGAAAGTGAAGTTGCTCAGTCGTGTCCAACTCTGTGATACCGTGGACTGTATGTAGTCCACCAGGCTCCTCCGTTCATGGGATTCTCCAGGCAAGAATACTGGAGTGAACTCCCATTTCCTTCTCCAGGGGATCTTCCCGACCCAGGGATCGAACCCAGGTCTCCCACGTTGCAGGTAAGACGCTTTAACCTCTAAGCCACCAGGGAAGCACCTAATTCTCTGAAGGGTTTTTGGCAAAGCATTTTTCAAAGCCAGGAGGCAGGTCACAGGGTCTGTGATCAGCTTGTGCACAATTCTCTGCTTGGCTGGTGGTGAGGTAATTAGGGTAGTGTCACAGAAGTTAACATTATCAGTCCTTAGGCTCCAGGAGGCCTAGGGCTGTGTGCTCATGGTCATCAAGTAGTTACATCTTCCATTTGGTGGGGGGTTTTCATGTCTGCAAAACAACTCAGGAAATATGCATCAGATATTGTTATCTATTCAACAGGTACATCAGAGAGGAGCTAAAGCAGAGGATAAAGGGGAAGGCCTGTGCCCGGAGGGCCCCCGGAGGGTCCTCCTGCTTGGTTACAAAATCAGCCCCAAGGTTAACAGTTTAAAACAATTTATTATGAGGGCTCCTGGCTCCAGGCAGTTGGGCTCAGCAGGCACTTCTTGCCTAGGGTCTCACATAGCTGCAATCACCGGGCAGGTAGACCTAGAGTCTAGAATCATCTCCTGCTTCTTGGTCCTAGGCTAGTGTGGCTAGAGTTTTGGGGGCTGGACGGACAGCTTTCTCTCCATGCAGGCTTTCCATGGGGCTTCCCAGACCCTGAGGGTCTCCCTGTGGTCAGAAGACTTACAGAGAAATTCTGGGGTCCAGGAGTGACTATCCCAGGACAGGAAACGGAAGCTACTAACCTCCTATGGTCGCCACAGGCACCAAGTCGCTTCCTCCAGGTTCCCTGGAAAACTGTTGTCCCAGTTCCGAGGCCACTGAGCAGGAAGAACTCTCTCTTACTCAGAAGAGGTTGGCCTTTTTGTTCTATTCAGGCCGTTGACAGATTAGATGAGGCACACTCACACTACAGAAGGCAATCTGCATACTCAGTCCACAAATTTACATGTTACTTTCATCCAAAGACATCCTCAGAGAAATACTTAGAATTGTGTTGGAACACAGAGCTCTGGCCCAGTCAAGCTGACATAAGTAAGATTAATCCTCGAACTTTTCCTGCTTCTTCCAGCTTCACCCTGGTGGCTCAGATGCTAAAGAATCTGTCTGCAACGCAGGACACCCAGGTTTGATCCCTCGGTTGGGAAGATCCCGTCGAGAAGGACATGGCAACCCACTCCAGTGTTCTTGCTTGGAGAATTCCAGGGACAGAGGAGCCTGGCAGGCTACAGTCCATGGGGCCGCGAAGAGTCGGACACGACTAAGCGACCAACGCTTGCAGTTTCTTCAAGCTCCTGCGGCCCCTGGTGTTTCCTGGCTTATGGTGATGGTGTATCTCTCCAATATCTGCTTCTGTGCTCACATGGTCACTGGAAGAGTCAGCATCTGTGCGTCTCAAATATGCCTCTTTTGCCTCTTTAAGGATACCCATCATTGGAGTGTGTAACTTAATTAGATCTGCAAAGACCCTGTTTTCAAATAAGGTCACATTCCCAGGTCTCCAGGGTCAGGACTTGGACATGTTTTTTTGGCGGGGGAACACTATTCTGCCTCATGCTGGGTGAGGGTGGGCCCTAAATCCAGTGACTGGTGACTTTATGTGAGGATATGGAGACACAGAGAGGAAAAGACCATGTGAAGTTGGACAGAGGTTGGAAAGGTGCAGTTACAAGCCCAGATGCCAAGGCCTGCTGGCCACCAGAAGCTGGAGGGTTAAGAATGGACCCTCCCCTTGAGATTTTAGAGGCCTCATGTCTGACCTCTGCTTCTGCTGTCGCCTCTCCTCCTCTGACCCTGACCTCCCATCTCCCTGATGACCTCGGGACCCTCAGATGATCCAGGACCATTTCTCACCTCAGGGACCTCACTTTAATCCCCCTGGAGAGCCTCTTTTGCCACGTGAGGCTGCACATCCACAGGTCCCCCCCGGGTCAGGTCATGGTCACTCTACCCACCTCCCCAGACTCCTGTCACTCTACAGTGGCCAGAGTGCCCTTTCTCTAGGTGGCAGGTCCCTCTGTGTCATAGCCCGGCGTACTGCCCTGGTGTTTAGAACAAAGTCCAAACCCTCCCTCATACTCACTGCCCTGTGGAAAGCTGTCCTGCCAAGCCCCCAGCGCCCTTTCAGGGCACAGCAGTGTCTGACGCCAGGTCACCCCAGCAGGTTCCCTCTGGCCTCTGCCCCACAGGAGACCCCATCCTGCCTACCGGGCTGACCTGTTTACTTCATTCACACACTTCTCATTGCCCCAGGTTACCTGTGAATCCGTGCACCTGCTCCTGTCCATCCCCCTCTGAGGACCAGCTGTGAGTTCTGTGAACGCCTCAGCCTCTGAGTGCCCAAAGCCCGCTGACCATGCTCACCAAATGTTTGTGAAGTGCCGAGGGATTCCAGCAGAGGCCGCCGAGCTCAGGCCGGCCCGTCGCTGGTCTTGGCACAGCGTGCCGTCCAGTCCTCAGCCAGTTATTCAGACACACAAAGGGCTCTTGGCCTCGGCTGGGGACAACAGAAGGGGCAGTGTTGGCGCCGGGGCCCAAGTCTTGGCCCCTGGATCTTCATTCTGCCACTTCAGCAGAAGCCGTTCCCGCCAACTCTCACCAGTGACCAGGGAGGGAGACGCCTGCTTCTCCCTTGTCCCCTCATCCCCAACCCTGTGCCATCTGGGAACCTTGCTCCTCTGACCTCCACTCCCAGATCCCAACTTGGCCTTGGCTACCAGCAGCGGACGATAACATTTATTGGTGGGGAGCCATGGCCTGGCTGAGCTCTGTGACCACGAGACAAATGACACCCACATCTTGGCAGCAGAGTGAGGCCCGTTCCTCCTGGGTGGGAGAGCCTTGGGGAGCCAGAGAGTGTGATGCTCAGAGACCAGTGGCAGCCAAGCCCAGGTCCCAGCACATTCGCTGTGCCTGCCCCGAGGCCCAGGGACCTTCACACAGTCTGGCATGCTTGTTAATTATAGCGAGTTAGAAGATTATCTCCGGAGAATGCAATGTTGCAGGATTTTTGCCTACAGCTGAAGAGATGTGCTCACCAGCCAAGCAGATGGAAGGCCAGTGAGGCGAGTCTTCTCTGTGTTCTGCAGAGAAATGGAAAACAATGTGAAGACCTGGAGACCCCAGTGTGCCCGGCAAAGAGGCCAAAAGCAAACTTCCATGGGAGAGGATCCAAGGCGCCTGGAATGATCACATGTAGCATCTGAGAGGCTGGGGGCTGCTGTGGGTGTCTGCCATCAGAAGCCCCTCACCCACACCCCTCACTCCCAGCGAGCACATGACAGGTTTCACACAGTGAATTTCTGCCTCCTCGTTAAGCCTCCTTTATAGCACGGGGTGCACATTTGAATCTGACCCGTGACTGCCTCGTGGACGCAGGGACCTCATGTTCCATCAGGGACCACGGCCTCAGATGCTCGGGGCATGACCCGCTCCCCTCTTCTGGCCTCATTTGTTGAAACTTGCAGGATCCTATGTGCTAATTCCCAAAGAATGAAACAGCCGGAGGGACCCAAGAATGCTGGGCTCTCATTCCAGTGGATTAACAGCCCACTCAACCCGACCTGACAAGTCTGGGAGGCTGTTTCTTTCCAGCTTCACGCCCCTGCTGGTCTTGGTTCCTCTTGCCTCCCAGGCCTGAGTCCCGGGTTGGAATCAAGGAAAGCGCTGAATGCAGACTTGTGGGCCATGCAGGACAGAAGAAGAGAGCGTGAGCAGCTCCTGACACTGCACTCTGGTCCACAGATCCATCTGGCTTTTAGAATGAAGTTGAGGAACCATAGCCAGTTAGGGGTGATGGAGACAAATGAGGGAGAGGGGAGGGTGTGGATGAGAGGGGGTTGTTACCCTTACCGTGTGTGCGTGTGTGTGTGTGTGCGTGCGTTTTGTGTGTTACAAGCACATGAGGCCAACAGCAGGAGGGCATCTGTGAAACAGGAAAAGTCTTTGAACCAGGCCTCCTGCTAAAAGCTCATGAACATTAAATTCACATAAGAAGCAACAGAAAAGTATCAAGGTCAAATTCCATACACAAGTTACTACAAGAAAAATGAGAACAAGCAGCAGAGTGACACTCCTTAGAAAGGAGGAACGAGAAGATTCAGAAGGAGGCATGTGAAAAGAGTAAACCTGAAACTCGCTGTCTCAAAGTGAGCTAAAAAGTTTCAGACAATGATACAAAGCCTGAGAAAAACACCATTGTAAGTCAATTTTTAAAACTCAGAAATGATAGACTCAAGAAAAGAATTTAAAACAGGAAAGAAACTTCCCTAACAGGCAGTACAGTGGATAGGACTCCTTGCTTCCAAGGCAGGGGCCGAGGTTCTACCCCTGGTTGGAAAATGAAAATGCTGCATGGCCAAAAGAAGATAAAAAATCATTTCCTACGTGAAGAATAAATTACAAGGAATGCAAGAGTAAATAAACACAATAAATAATGCTCTAAAAGAAGTAGAAGGTAAAGAGAAGTTTTTTTAAGTTGAAAAGGAAACAAAGATTGTGGGACAAATTAATTAAGGGACATTCTAATTTTGTCATCCCAGGGGTCCTTGAGACCCCTAGTGAGCTCCCAGAGGAAATGATGTCACCCAAGCCACAGAGGCTGGCTTTTTAGAATATATATATTCTTTTTCAGATTCTTTTCCCCTGGAGGGAATTACAGAATACTGAGTACAAAACTCCCTGCGCTATAGAGTAGGTCCCTGTTAGTTATCTATTTTATCTACGGTAGTGTGTTGACTTTTACTCTGCATTCCCAGTGCAGGGGGCCTGGATTTGATCCCTGAGCAGAGAACTAAGATCCCACATGCTGCAAATGCAGCCAAAGAAAAGAAAACTAGCTTTTATTTTTTAAGCAGTTAGAGATTCCCAGAGGCCCCATCCAGCCTGCCCCACGGGGGCCTTTGGGTCCCACAGCCCTCCACCTGTCACCATCAGGAGTCCACACGGACGTGAGACTGTCACCCAGTCCTCTTACCACCAGGATTGGGGGTAACTTCTGCTTCACTGCCAGGTGGTAGGAAAGGGTTTGTGGGGTCTCATTGTCCTGAGTAAATGGAGGTGGGAGTGGATGTGGGGTGGCCACAGGAAACCAGGAGCAGGGACAGTCCCTGAGCCAGGGGACAGCTGAGCAGGAGCTGGCAGCTGCTGCAGGTGTCACCGTGCTCCCGACCTCTGCAGGGTTAGGAAACCGCCCGGGTTAGGGCCCTGCAGACCAGGACTTGAAACCCCAGGTCCCGGCTGCAGACTCAGCAGTTCTTTGTGCTGTTTCCGGATGTTCCCAGATTTACAAAGTAAAGCCAGGGGTATTCTGCGGGGCCAGCGCAGGGGAAGGGAAATGGAAAGATGACTTCGGGGGCAGCTGTGTGGAAGGAGCTGTCTGGGGCCTGGGGAGGAGCAGGGAGGAGAGGGACAGCCGTGGGCACGGAGCTCACAGGTGGAGCCTCCGCCCCTGGGTGGGCACGGGACACAGCCCCTCAGCCTCGATGCCTCCCCAAGCCCCGCCCTCCCAGGTGTGCAGGGGTCTCAGCTTTCCCACCCCAATACTGTTCAGAGGCCACCGCAGAAAGACTGGAAAGGAGACGGTCCAGTCTGTCCAAGTCTGAGCCACCCAAGAGGCCCCGAGCCAGGGACTCGGTTAGTGACACAGCCCTGCGAGGTCATCGAGGTTTCCACCACGGTCACTGATTCAGAAGAGCAGTGCTCCTCTCATCCCTGGCTTTGGCCTCATTTCACAATCACAATGAAGTCGGGATTGAATGGATGCAATCGCTAACTAACGTTCCTGGCTCCCTGTGGCTGGTGGCCCCCCAGCAAGCAGGAGAGACAAGTCACTTTGGTGCCCGGTGGGGATGTTTTGGTTTCTGCATCCCTTACCCCGGGGGTTGTTCTGACCTTTGAGTGGAAGCCCCCTGGCCAAGGCATCGAGGGTACCCGGAGATTCAGCCTCAGCAAGACTTACAGATTCCCTCTCGTTTTCTAGAGTAAAGACCTGTCTTGCCACATGGAAGTGAGTCTCAAATGATGCCGTGTGGGTGCTCCAGTTGTGGGGTTCAGGGGAGACTCTGGAGGGGTGGCAGGGTAGAAAGGGCCAGAGTCACAGGAGTGACCTCTAAGCATCAGGACTCTCAGAAAAGCTTTAATCCCTAATGCCACCCAAGACTCGAGACTATTCCCGTTCTGGAAAACTCTGCATCTTTGCATCTCTGGGAGCTGAGAGGAGGCCAAGGGGACCCCAGAGAGATGGATGAAGGAAGGCCAGTGTGGGGACTGCTGGGAGCAGGCAAAGCAAGGCCCGGCTGACTCCATCTGGAGCCCTGAGGCATTTCAGAGACAATCTGGACTTCCACTCAAGGGCGTGTTTTCTCCCCAGAGCAGCAGTGGGGGGATCTGGTGGTGGTGGTGGTGGGGGTGCGGTGCACACCTGGCGCGCACAGAGTGCTTTAGAGACCACATCCTGAGAAGTGAATGGCCTCTAAATGCAACATCGTGACCTGCGTGGGATCCTGATCAGGACCAGGCATTCATGGGGAAGCCAGCTGAATCCAAACAGCGTCTGTAGTTGAGTTGATGGTCACATCCCCGTGTCCCCATGTTGGTTTCTCCATTTCTACCGATTTACCGATGTCCTGGAAGATGAACATGCAAAAACTCAGAACTACTTTGCAACTTTTTTGTAAATCTAAAAGTATTCCAAAAGGAAAAAAAAAAAAGGGGGGGACCAAAGGCGAAAGCAATAGGTGTGGGGAGGGGATAGCACAGGTGCAGGGCGGAGGGCAGGAGGGCAAGAGGCAGGGCTAGGAGCCCATTTTAGACCCCGTGGGTAGAGCTGCGTGGGTAGAGCACCAGAAGCAGAGAGGCGTGTCGGCTCTCGTTCTCCAGACTTTGATGGCAGAGATGAAGGTTAAGATTTTAAGAACAAGCAGTTGGCCTCCATCCAGCCCCGGTTGGGCTCTCCTTACCTGGCAGGCAGGAAGGAGGACTATTCCGGTGCCCATCTGTTTTCAGAACAGTTGAGCAAACAGTCATTTACAGGTTTCCATGGATGCCTGAGGCCACTGGGTGGCTGATGCTAGGGATCGCAAACAATCTTTTCCCACCGTCTTTCCATTCACTACCCTGGGGCCCCAGGGCTCGGGCCGGGCCTTCCCCTGTGTCCTATATGTGTGAAGGCCGGTAGGCCCGTCTGACCTCGGTTCACCTGGTAAAATGACCCCAAAGCCGGCATGGAAGTCCCTCTTAAAAACACAACTTCTGGGAATTCCAGGCAGTCCAATGGTTAAGACCCTGAGCTGCCAAAGCTGATGCTGGGAGTCCAGGTTTGACCCCTGGTCCAGGAACTAAGATCCCACAAGCCACACAATGCAGTAAAAAAACAAAACAAAACAAAAAAAACCTACGCTGCTCCTAACACATTGGGGAGGTGAAAGTGAGTTCTGACGAGCCGCTTTTCCCAGCCACCTCCAGTCCAGCCCTTCCTGTCCTGGTCCCTCTTGGCCACCTGCCTGGGGACTGGCCATCTTCAGTGTGACAGCCACGGGGGCCACAGTTCCAGCCACGGAAAGCTGCGGGTGCTTCTGTTTCCGGTGCCGGGAGCTTTCGAGCAGGCTCTTTCCTGATGCCACGCGGGGACCATGCAAGGCCATTGTCAAATGGCCGGAGGGGAAGGGCTGACCTCTGGTGGCAGGTTCCTGTATTGCATCACTTCATGGCAAATAGATGGGGAAACAACAGAAACAGTGTCAGACTTTATTTTTTGGGCTCCAAAATCACTGCAGATGGTGACTGCAGCCATGAAATTAAAAGACGCTTACTCCTGGAAAAAAAAGTTATGACCAACATAGACAGAATATTAAAAAACAGAGACATTACTTTGCCAACAAAGGTCCATCTAGTCAAAGCTATGGTTTTTCCAGTAGTCATGTATGGATGTGAGAATTGGACTATAAAGAAAGCTGAGCACTGAAGAATTGATGCTTTTGGACTGTGGTGTTGGAGAAGACTCTTGAGAGTCCCTTGGACTGCAAGAAGATCAAACCAGTCAATCCTAAAGGAAATCAGTCCTGAATATTCATTGGAAGGACTGATGCTGAAGCTCCAATACTTTGGCCACCTGATGAGAAGAACTGACTCATTGGAAAAGACCCTGATGCTGGGAAAGATTGAAGGCAGGAGGAGAAGGGGACGACAGAGGATGAGATGGTTGGATGGCATCACTGACTCGATGGACCTGAGTTTGAGCAAGCTCCGGGAGTTGGTGATGGAGAGGGAAGTCTGGCATGGTGAAGTCCACGGGGTCGCAAAGAGTCAGACATGACTGAGCAGCTGAACTGAACTGAACTGAATGCTCCTCCCAGCTTCTATGCCGTCTGTGTGCCCCATAGACTCAGGCCCTCCCCATCCCTGGGTGCCTTTGCAGGCTGGCGGTTGTGAGGGTTTGTGCCGTGGTGTGAGTTCACTCCTCAGGCCCCTTTCACTTTGTGGGGACTATGTCCACAGCCCGTGTCCAGGGCCTGGCTCCGGGCCATGGGAGCTGGTGGCCCACTGGGACCACAGGACTGCTCCTCAACCCTAAGGGGCCCTGTCTGCTCTCACTGAGCCCAGATCTCTCAGTCTTTGTCCACCTCCTGTCCTCCAGTCCCTGGCCCAGGAGAAGGTCTGGTCGTCTCTGTCTCTGTGATGGCCAGGATGTGCCCAGCCTTGGATCAAAGTGGTCTGGTGCTCAGACAAAACGAGACACCCCCTTCTGCTTTTAAGAATATCATCACCAAGCCATCATTATTATGCCCAAGAAATGTTGACAGCAGACACTTCAATGCCTCCTCTTGTCAAGGGTCAGAAGTAAGGAGGAGTTGGGGCATGGAGTGGACGCCTGGTTCACATCGTACCTGGTCATTTTTTTTCCTGCGCTATGGGGCATGCGAGATCTTAGTTCCCTGACCAGGGATTGAGCCCATGTCCCATGCAGTGCAGAGTCTTAAATACTGGACTGTCAGTGCCTGGTAATTTTTAATGTGGTAAGTCTGGTGACCAGGTTCTCTCTCTTTTTTGCTTGTTCTCTTGTTATTATTACTAAACATATACCAATGTGAACACTGCCCTGTGTGCTGTGGGTGGAGCTGACTTCCTTGTGGTGTACCTGTAGTCCCTGCTCACCGGTCCAGGCTGGGAGAGAAGTTTCCATGTCTTTATCAGGGAACCTCAGAGATATCCCAGGAAGATGAGGTCTCCTGCCAGCCAGGAAGCAACTGTTAGTGTCAAATGCACAGCAGTTGGTCGGAGTGGATTATAGTGACGCTGTGAGCCTTAGTGCCACACACTCAAGCCTATAGGTTCAAGTCTGTGTCCCAGAGACAGCACCCTAAACCTACCTTCTGGGAGGCGGGATTGGCTCGTGAGACCCCACCCACTGTGCCCTGATTTCTTCACAGCATTGCTCCTACAGGTTTGCTTCTCTTTTTGGATGAATGGAGGGTAACATTAAATACACTGGGCCCCCTGGTGGCTCAGATGGTAAAGAATCTGCCTGAAAAGCAGGAGATGCAGGTTTGATCCCTGGGTTGGGAGGACCCCCTGGAGAAGGAAATGGCAACCCACTCCAGTATTCCTGCCTGGAGAATCCCATGGACAGAGGAGTCTGGCGGGATACAGTCCACAGGGTCCCAAAGAGTCAGGTAAAACTGAGCGACTTTTGCTTTCTTTTTATGTAGTTTCTTTTAAATACATTACTGTAGGGGAACAAAATTTGCCACCCAAAATGTCTCTGGCCTGCAAATCACTTCAAATCAAGGCCCTAAAAGCCTCAGGAAAAAATGTTGACCTTTCTCCAACTGCCCAAAGGATTTAGATAGAGGGCTTGTTCCCAGAATAGGACTGTCCATAAAGATGTCTACAATACTATGGTTGGGTGGGGTGGGAGACTCAGTGGGGCCTGCGATCAGAGTCCACTCCATGTCCCATTGTCTCTGCTGGCCCAGCAAACAGTCCAGGTGAATTATCTTCCTCCCCTTTGCTGTCCCAAACCACTCCACTCATCATCCTATTTCATCTGTAGCTGAAGATGATATTTAAGGTGAGGGTTTTGGCCATTTTGGTGAGTTGTGCAGTTTTTCTGGATCTCTCCTATGTACACATGTTATTAAACTTTGATTTTTCTCCTGTTAATCTGATTCATATACCAGCCAGAAGAACCTAGAAGTTGTAGAGGAAAATGTCTTCCCCAACATTACTCATGAAAATATGCAACACCTCCTCACCAGCCTTGGGTGTTAGTGTCCTGGGTCTGGGGTATTTTGATCAGTGTGTGGGGGTGTTTCCCAGCTGCTGTAACCTGCATTTCCCTGATGACATGTGATGCAGAGCATCTGCATTATTTATAAAACCATTAGTTGGTGGTGTCATCCTGGAGAGAGGCTATTTGAGAGGCTAGGATGGCAGACATTTCAGTGTGATTCAAGGGCTTGCAGTGGAGTCCCGCTTCAGAGGGAGGGTCCGGGTAGCAGGGGAACACAGGGGCCTTGCACAACTTCACAGCAATGTCACTGGCATTTGCTTTGATCAGCCTCCACCTGAAACCATGTTCCTCAGGTTGGGACTTGAACCCATGGGGCTGGGACTCGAACTGTTGCAGGAAGGGGGACCCCTTCTGGAGCTGGAGAGCAGGTCCTTGTCTAACACTGGGAAATGAATTGTCCAAGGAGACACATGTGCTGACAAAGCAAGAGACTACTGGGAAGAACGCCCCGGCAGGAGGTAGCGGGGTAAGGGAACCCAGGAGAACTGCTCTGCCACATGGCTCAGTCTCAGGTTTTATGGTGATAGGAGTAGTTTCCGTGTTTTCTTTGGCCAATCACCCTGACTCAGGGTCCTTCCTGGTGGTGCACGCATTGCTCAGCCAAGATGGATGCCAGCAAGAAGGATTCTGGGAGATGGTTGGACACATGGTGTCTCATTTTGACTTTTCCTGAACTCTTTTGGTTGGTGGTGGTTAATTAGTTCCATGTTCCTTACCAGGACCTCCTGTCATAAAATAACTCATGCAAATTGTTATTATGGTGCCTATCAGGGTGGGAGGTTTCAGTCAGTGTGTCCCCCTAACGGAACCTGGCCAAATCCCACTGTCTTCCGAGATCATTCATCTGGCTTTAAGACTTAATGATGCTCAGGTTCTTGATGTCTCTTTGGAGAAAGAATTCAGTGAGAGATGAAGTCTTAGGTAAGGAGTGGATTTATTTAGACAGAACCACATTCCACAGACAAGTGTGAGCCATTGTAGACCGGCCTCCAAAAATGGTGTTGTTAAATTTTATAAATAATTTCATAGGCCAATGAGTGGGAGGATTATTCAAACTATTTTGGAGAAGAGGCAGAGATTCCCAAGAACTGGGCCACCACCCACTTTTTGGCCTTTGACAGTCAGCTTTGGAACTGTCACAGGGCCTGTGGGTGTGTTACAATGAGCATATAATGAGGCTCAAGATCTAGTGGAAGTCAGCTTGTCCACCATCTTGGAGCCATTTGGTTCCGTCAGGCGAGTGTATGCTCCTCGGTTTTTGCCTCGTCACAACAAAGATTTGGAGTGACGGACATTAAAGCCCCCTCGGCGTGTCACAGCCCTCGGGTCTTGGACAGACCGTGTTATAGCTCTCAGGTCTCGAATGGACCGTGTTATAGCTCTTAGACAAGTCAGTGTTACACCTCAGTGTTACAGCTCTATTTTATTTAGATAATAGCAGGAAAATCCATCTCGAGGCGTGAGGGCATGTCAACCCAAAGACACGAAGAGATCAGCGCCCCAGCGCGCAGGGCTGGGGGGAGTGGGGGCGAGAGAGAGAAAGAGAAAAAGCCCATGCGCGGGGTGGAGAGAGAGAGAGATAGCCCTTTGGCTCCTCTTTTTATGTTTTTTCTTCCCCCGGGGCCTGCCCTATGCAAATTGGGCTTAGGCAGGAGCGCTGTTCTACCTGAAGCCCTCACTCTGGTCCTCAGACCTTCCTTTGACCGTCCTCTGCTCTATTTGCGCGGCTTTTCCCTTCCTTGTCTTTTAGCCACCGCCATTTTGGACTCCTTTTCCCTATTCTAACTACCTAACAGTTTATGTTGCGTCCTCAGACTCTCATTCTTTCAAAGGTTGCACCCTGCGCCTGCCCTCCTGCTTCACACCCATTTCTCTGAATAATCTACTTTTTTGTTTTTACTCAGCCACGGGGGCTTCCCAGATGGCTCAGTGGTAGAGAATCCACATGCCAATGCAGGAGATGCAGGTTCAGTCCCGGGTCAGGAAGATTCCCTGGAGGAGGTCATGGCAACCCACTCCAGTATTCCTGCTTGGAGAATCCTATGGACAGAAGAGCCTGGTGGGCTACGGTCCACAGGGTCTCAAAGAGTCGGATGTGGCTGAAGCAACTTAGCACACACACACATTTTCACTCTCAGCACTGCCAGTGCTTGCAGGGCCCATCAAGGTGGAATTTCCCTCTGCCCACCCCAAGCCTTCCTTCTCAGGCCAGAGCGAAAAATACTAAGGAAGGAAGAGGGGTGGAGAGAGAAAGGGGAAAGAGAGAAGAAAGGGAGGAAAGGAGAGTAAAGAAAAAAAAGTCTCCCGCCACTCCAGCTCTATGGGGATCAAGCCTTTGGCAGTCGCCCACCAACAGAGAAGGGTGGGGGCGGCGGGAATCCGGTGGAGAGAAACAGGAAGTGCTCTATGTTGTGGACGCAGGCCTCCCAGACAGTTCAGTTAAATATCTAAGGAAAACCTTCAATGACCGTAGATTCTCACATATTTTCCTACACAGAAAATCACAGTAAAACCATTAACTTGAGGCAGCTGTCCTTTGTGATTAGCCGCCGTCTCTGTGTGCTTGATTACATGTTTTTTCCAGTAAAAAAGTTCTTATATATATCCTGGCTCCTCCCTCACCTCTTTGGAGCAGTCCCTCAGAGTCCTGTGAGAGAGAGACGGGTGTAGTCCTCAGGAAGATCCCCGAAAAAAACTTTTTGTTTTTTAAATTATGAAAGTATGATAACACATTTACAGGAGACTTGGGAACTACAGAACAAAGTTACGCGTAGTTCCACTATATATTACAGTTATTTTTTTAAGTCGGTGAATTAAGATTTTTAGTTGGAGTTTCAAACTCTCAAAATTGATAGAATGAACACACAGAAAATTAGGATATAGTAGACTTTAAAAGCACTGTGAACCAATTCCACATAACTAAGATTTATACAATTTTCACACAATAGCAAGATACAAATTCTATTCAAGTTCCTATAGACTATAGACCAGGAGACACTGGAACATACCCACGGACATAAAGCAAGGTACAAAAATTTCATGGTCTAAAGGTGTTGAAATCATACAGAGTCTTTCTATTATCACTGTGGAATTATGTTAGAAATCAATATCAAAAGATAAGTGAAAATAACCCACATATTTTCAAATGCAATGTGACATTTACCAAGAAATTTTTTGTTTAGTTGTTGAAAACCTCAATAAAGTTAAAAGACTGTAAAAACACAGAGGGTGATTGCAAAGAAGAAAGCATTTATATGAGAAATGAATGTCGAGGGTACTTTAAAAACTCCATGTTTTCGGAAATAAAACTTAACTGACAACGTATAACTTGTGTCTTTTACTTTCAGTCAACAGAAGGGAGGAAGGAAAAACAGCAAGTATGCAGATGGCACCACCGTTATGGCAGAAAGTGAAGAAGAACTAAAGAGTTTCTTGACGAGAGAGAGCCAACTCCTTAGAAAAGAATGATTGGGAAAGATTGAAGGCAGGAGCAGAAGGGGACGACAGAGGATGAGATGGTTGGATGGCATCACCAACTCGAAGGACATGAGTTTGAGCAAGCTCTGGGAGCTGGTGATGAACAGGGAACCCTGGTGTGCTGCAGTGCATGGGGTTGGAAAGAGTTGGGCACGACTGAAAGACTGAACTGAACTGATGAGATAGGAATTGGGGTGAGAGCTGACCCCAGATCCCTTAGTAGCAGAGTTAAAAGTTTGCAATGAGAGGATCAAGCTTGCCATCAAAGCTGCTTCACAGGGTGGGTAGGATAGGCATCTTATTCAAAGGGCCCTAGGTCCCATTTACTCACTGGCCCTACATTCCTCTCTAATAGGTCTTTCTTGATCTTCATTTTTATCTCCCTTGAGTTTTCGTTACAAATGTGTGTGGTTCTCCATCTTTGGGAATGAATGGTCTATATGCAGGTCGTTACTCTGAAATATTTAACCAACTGAAACATACCCTCACTCTGACCGTGCTGGACAAAGGTTCCCTGCATTAAGTTGTACTGTCATTTGGGGAGTTTTGTTCATTCACTGTTTATTCATAATTTATTAACTTTTAACACAGGAGAGAGCAAAATTTTTGTCCTGGGGATACAAAGAGGAATAAGATACAGCCTGAGGAGACTGACATCTAGTGGACAAAAGAGACAGTACACAGATGACTGATGCAATAAGCTCTTACATATGCTCATACGGGTTTGAGAAAATGCGTTAACGGAAAATCTTGATTTTCTCGGAAATCAGATAGCATGAACATTACTCATGGCATGTCTTTGAAAGACCAGGCAATACTTAATCAATTTTCCTATCCAGTTTCTAAATGCCTCTAACAACAGTAGGTTAGAGGTAGGTAGGTTTTGACGTAGAAGCAGTCTTTGTTGCATTTTACATATTTTCTGTTAATTGCATCATTCACGAATGTGGCCCAGGACAGGAGGATGCACCCACAACTTGGGTTTCTGAGCTTCGTTTCTGTGAAGGGTTTTAGAAAGTGGCCTCCTCCCAGGTGGAGAAGGTACTCAGAACAGTCCTTCTGGAGAATTAGGAGGGTTAGTGAATGCCATCTGTTTTCAAAACCTGGCAGCTGAAACTTAAGGGGCTACAGCTATGAATCCTGAGCACAAGTTGTTGACTGTGAGATGGTCAAGCCTGAAAGCTGAGCTGGTTCCTGGGTCAGGGAGGATTAAAGGGCCAGAGACTCAGAATTGTTGTTAGGGTGATATTGTTGTTGCTGACACTAAGTCGTGTCCGACTTTTTGTGACCCCATGGGCTGTAGTCTGCCAGGCTCCTTCTGTCCATGGGATTTCCCAGGCAAGAATACTGTAGTGGGTTGTCATTTCCTTCTCCAGGGACTCAGGGATCGAACCCACATCTCCTGCATTGGCAGTGGGATTCTTCACCATCGCACCACCTAGGAAGCCCATGTGATGTTATAGGGATTTAAAAACTCAAAGAACCACCAATATTGCCAACTATTTGGTCAAGGAGTTTTACCTTTTTAAAAACAAATTTAACCTTAGGAACAGTTTCACAGACTGCATGTCCTCTAGGCTGGTGCCTCCGAACCCCATGTGCACGGGAGCTGGCTTCGGGCTGCATCTGGGTCGGTTTAGGGGATACAGTGACTAGTAAACAGATGCATGGCTGCAGGCTCACAGGGCAGCATGCAAGGTCCTCAGCTTCCTCACACCCTGCTTGCTCCCAGACTCACTGTGATGCTGCAGTTAGCATAGCTGCATGGCTCTGTCTTCTGTTCCATTTCCTGCACTATTGCCTGGCAACAGCAAGAATGAAGGAGGCCCTGCACTTGAGAGCCAGGCAGCTGAGTGAAACTACAGCATGGAACTTTGCTTTTCACCCTCCGCCTGCTTTTCTAAATTAATTCATTATTTGTTTATTTTTGGCTGTGCTGGATGCTGGGTTTTCACTGCTGTGTGCGGGCTTTCTCTAGTTGCAGTGATCAGGGGCTGCCCTCTAGTTGCATCTGTGCAGGCTTCTCATTGTGGTGGTTTTTTTTCTTGCAGAGGATGGGTCTAGAGTGAGGGCTCAGTAGCTGTGACCCACGGGCTTAGTTGCCCCACAGCATGTAATCTTATCAGACCAGGGATCGAACCTGTGTTGATCCTGCATTGGCAGGTGGATTCTTAACTGCTGGACCACCAGGGGAGTCCCAGATCTTTGCTTAGTATCAGTCAGCAGGAAATTTCCTCCATGCTAAGGATGCTTGTGAGTGGAAGGAAGACTGTGGGTGACTTTGGGGTTTCCTTCGTCGTACGTGCCTGTATTTTCCAAATTTTAAACTTAGTATACATTAGTGACACTCTGAAAAATCCATTTAAAGACTGAGCAGTGCTGTAGTATGGTAGACTAGGTTATTTGGACCAATCCTCCTATTCAAACTAGAAAATGATGGATAAATATTGAAATGAGTCTTCTTAATGGCATCAGAAAGCTAACAAGGAGTCAAGAACCAAATGGGGACCTAGCGGGACGTACATGTGAAAAAATTGGATAGAGGCTGGGCTGAGGGATGAGTCTCCTCTGGGCATGAGCAGGCACTGCCACACTTTACTTCAGTTCAACAAGCCTGAAGTATAAGGAGTGCTGTTAGTCGCTCAGTGGTTCCGACTCCTTGCAATCCCAGGGACGGTAGCCTGCCAGGCTCCTTTGTCCATGGGGGTTCTCCAGGCAAGAATACTGGAGTGGGTTGCCCTCCTCCAGGGGATCTTCCCAACCCAGGGATGGAACCCAGGTCTCCCACATTGCAGGCAGATTCTTTACCATCTGAGCCACCAGGGAAGCCCTGAAGTGCAAGGAGAGCTCAGTAAATCCTCAGGGGCAAGGGGGTGGACCTGAGAGGAGATACCCTGCAGATGAACAGAGATTCTCTGAGGATCCTGACACAGCAGAAGTAAGCTGGCTCCCCAGAACCCCAGCAACTGGGGAAGTCACCCCAGTGCCAAGCAGTGTGGGAAGGCAATATCCCTGAGACACTGTGACCACATCCCAGCCCTTCCTTGGATTTTCAGCCTCCATTTG
This sequence comes from Dama dama, assembly GCF_033118175.1. NCBI lineage: Eukaryota > Metazoa > Chordata > Mammalia > Artiodactyla > Cervidae > Dama > Dama dama. The sequence goes on along the minus strand of NC_083684.1, from coordinate 19,318,566 downwards.
CATCACCTGGATTGTCCAAAAGAAAATCAGGACTGGATGTCACGAGCTGGCAGTGCCCATGGCTGTCTGGCAGCAGCAAAAGCAATTCCCCTTGCGAGAAAGATGCTCTGGCTGAAGTCTTTCAAAGGTTATTCACAAACAGTTCTTCAAGACAGAAGCAGTGTCACTGCAGCAAAAACGGATTGATATACTTACTCTAAGGACAAGACACACTCGGAAATGTCTGCAGGGAACTGAAAGCTATAAAAGTTATCCAGCAGATTTGAGAAAAACAGAACCTTTGAAAATTACTAATCATGATCAAAAGTTATATGGACAAATTAGACAGATTTGATGGGGTTCAGCAAACAATTCATGAACCAGTAGGAGGAATTTTCCAGAAGGAGAGATTATCCAGAAGTGCAGCACAGAGGGACAAACAGAGGGAAAATGGGGGAAATGAAGAGAGGTTAAGAAAGCCAAAGGAAAGGAGAAGGGAGCCCCAGAAGAGGAAGGAGCAGCAGCATCTTCTGAAGGTAGGGTGACAGAGAAATCCTGGACCCGGTAAGGCTGCCACGCATGGCTTCATGGGGACCAGCCATTTTCAAGCAAGGTGAATAAAAAGAAATAAACAAACATATCTTAGTGAAATGGCAGGATAATAGAGAGGAAGGTAAAATAAAAAGCGGTTACAGAAAAAGAAAATTAGTTTCCAGAAGGATCTTTAGAACATCTCCAAATATCTGGAAACAAACTAACACACTTCTAAGCAACTGAAGGGCCAAAGAAGAAATCCAAAAGGGAATTAGGAAGAAGCTCGAGTGGAATGAAAATCAAAGCACAAATATCAAATTTTGTGGGATGCAGCTGAAACAGAATTAAAGGGAAATGAATAGCTCTCAAATCAATGAATTGAATACAAATAAATAACAAAAAGATCTCCAAATATTTGGAAATTAAACACTTGAATCCCAGAAAGGAGAAAATTTTGCTATCAGCCATGATGAAGCAAAGAGTCTGGATTTACCCTTTTCCCTCAAATGTCTAGAAAACTGGACAAAACACATGAAACAAAGGTTTTGAAGCCACTCCTTCCCTTCTCTCCCCTCTTCCCGTTCTCCTCCATCCCCTCCTTTTGTCCTTATTCCCAGCTTCATTTCACAAAGCATTTGAGGAATGCCATCAAGCTTGTCTCATTAGAACAAAATCGCCTGGAAGCTGGTGGCTGGGTTTTCTGTTTTGTATCTCGTGTATCCTGGTACAACATTGCCAAGCTGTAGTAACCACTGAATGTTGTTAAATGAAATGATCATCTGTCAGGCCACAACCATTGTGACCCCACTTTGCAGCACACAGAATCTCTTAAATTTATATTTTGCTTTTTATTTCTCAAAGCTTTTGAAAAATTTTATTTCATTTGATTCTCTCAGGAGTTCTGTGCAGTAGGTGGGCAGGTTTAATATGATCACTTTCCAGGTGGTTAAGTACAGAGATCAACTTCATCTGTAGCACACTTGGAACATCTCTCCTGTTATATTGATTGTTTCGGGTAAGGATGATTAGACGCATTGTTAATCTTTTTTTCTCTTCTGGATTTCATCTTGAAGACAGCAGAGGGCGCCTGACTACACAAAAGGTACGCTCTAAATGTTAATGATAGGTTAGATTGAAGATTATTCATTAAAGTTTCAAAAATGTGAATTTCACTAAAATAGGACTCTGTTCTTCATCTTTCTACTATTTTTGGATTCTGATCTCATTTTAAATGTTCTCTTCTTCTTTTTTGGTAATGAGAGTTTCAACCTCACGTAAATCACCATGACACTATTAATTCCAAGAACCTTCCAATTTAGCTTCAAGATTCTTTCAGACAATTTAAGTTTTAAATCCTGCATCTACCAGATCCTTCCAAATCTTCAGTAGGGAATAGGATCCCCCTTTTGTAACTCTTAAGCGGCGACTACTATAATGTGTTGCAAACAGACATGCTGTGACTGAAGGGCCATCTTGCTTCAAGTGCATTGCCTCCAGATTACCCAATTCTCAGAAAAGAATACCAGGATTAGGTATGTTCTTAGCCATATTGCACTAAAGGGAATGTAACAATTTCTGAGAGGCAGTATTGAGGCTTTGACCCCTTGTTGCTCACCGTTGAGGGTAATTATGTCTGCAGGCTCAGGGGCCAGCTTCCTGTGAAATTCTGTATTCCCTTCTGACTGACTTCTAGCTGGTTCTTTTCTCTGTCACCTGGAATGTCCTCCCATTCTCCTACCATCAGTTCTGGGGACAGCAGCAGCCTGAATGCTAGTCTACCCCTGCCCTCATAGTCCCCCAGTTATATTTTTCTTCCTGAAGACTAGGTTTATGGACAAGGCTTGGAGTTGGCTGAAAAAGCACTCCTCCCTGGCTGCTCACTGATTAATAAATTGATTGGATCTAAGTTGATTTTGCTACCTAATCAGGATTCTTGGACTTCTTTAGCAACCCACTCCAGTATTCTTGCCTGGAGAATCTCATGAACATCAGAGGTTGGTGGGCTACAGTCCATGGGATTGCAGAGTTGGACACGACTGAAATGACTTAGCACAGCACTCATAATCAACAGAAATTGATAAGAGGCCAGAGAAGAAATTCAGGCAAGGTTTTATTGGGACTTCTGCTGCAGCAGGAGGGAGCGAAACCAAGTAGCGGGTTCCCTTGCTTGCTCCCAGACAGGGGATGGGGCAAGTGAGCTGGTCCCTTATACAGGTGAGGGTAGGGTTGGTCCAGGGGTGGCTTGCTTACTCCCTTGGTGGTGGTGTGTGCATGGACCATGTACAGTAACCATGCTTTTGTTTCTGACTTCTCAGAAGTGGCAGTTGGGGTTTGTGTCTTTTTCTATCTTGTTCATAATTTGCCCCAACGGTGCAGGCATGCGTGCAGTTAATTTTTAATCCCTTATAGTTTCTTTGCATTTTGTTTATGGAGGAGGCATTTGTCCAGGTGCAAGCACTGAGGGAAGGATCCCAGGTCCCAGCCTGTATCAATTTCTTTAAGGCTGAGTCTTGTGGTGTTTCACTCACAAAGCAGATTATTTCCTCGTTTATGCTTTTCCCTTTGCTGCGAGTTTGCCTGTCCTTGTCCTTTATTTGTTCTATTTCCTGATTCTGAGCATGAAATGATACCTTCTAAGCAGAGAGGCATTTTCACTCTGCTCTGCCCAAACCTCAGCAGTCCACGTACTACGTGTGTTTTTTCACATTTATTACGTTTAGTCAAAAGCTAGCGGGCAGTTTTGGTTTTCCAGACTTGGAAACTGACTGCTCTTGGAGAGGGGTGATTAGCCCTGCGCCCTGATGGGGAAAACAAGTCCCCTCACACAGTACACTTGAGGACAGTCACCTAGAAGGCGGATGAGCAGGTCTGTTTTTCTTGCTGAGCACAGTATCCTCAGCCCCTAACAGTATCTAGCACGTTTTACACCTTCGCTCGGAGTCTGCGAACCTTTTAAGTGCATGACCGTCTCTCCAGGGCAGGAAGCCACAGCAATCATTTAGCTTGCACAAGGGTTCGTGCTACCGAGTAAGCCAACTAGATCACTGAGCACCGGGCTCAGCATTGCTGAACAAACGCGTCGGAGCGACAGGCGCCGCGTACCCGGTACAGCTGAAGGGGGTAGGGGAAGGGGCGCGGCCTCGCTGCTTCTAGGCGGGCACCACCCAGAGCCCAAGGCCCCCAGGCCCCTTTCTATAGGCGGACCATAAAGAACTATGCAAGCAGTCATCCCCAAACCCAGGCCCCACCACCCGCCCGGAAGCGCGAGCGAGGGAACCGGAGGTGACGCCCTCTCTGCGCGCCCCGCCGCCCCAGCACGTATTTCCTGCGCGCCGCGCGCCGCTAGAGACTCACAGGCAGTTCAGAAACCTCCTTGGACACGGCACGATGGGCAAAAAGGGCAAGAAAGAGAAGAAGGGCCGTGGGGCGGAGAAGACGGCCGCTAAGATGGAGAAGAAAGTGTCCAAGCGTTCGCGGAAGGAGGAGGTGAGCGGGCCCGGGGTCGCGGGCGTGTCCGGGACCCCCTGTGAGGGGCGCTGGCGGCGGCCGGGCTGAGCCGGAGCATCTCTGCAAGCCTCAGTCCTTGGCTTTAAGCGGGGCACGTGAGCCTCAGGGCAGCCCGGAGCAGTGAGCGTCGGTGGAGTGAGTGGGACTGTGGGAAGTTCCATAACGGTTGATGGTGACCAGGGGTCTTTCTCTGTGTCTGTCCCTGTCTCCCTCTGTCTCTCCCTTCCTCTCGCTCCCTCCATCCTCTCCTACCCTCTTTGTCTTTTCACATCTTTAGCAGGGTGTGCAGATGGGTCAGTGCTAAACTTAGAGGCGAGCGCTCTGTTCCTAGTTGACTGTTGCTTAGGGACTCCCTAACCCGGGATGGTTTATAATGGTTAATGAGTGTTTGCTGCCTCCGGGCTTTGTGCTCTCTGGGCTTTCTCACAGCCAGTTGAGTTAGGCAGCTTTGGCGTCTCCATCTGACAGTCAGGAAATCAGAAGCTAACAGGTTACGCAGGTCAGCTGTGAGGTGGCTGGGAGCTGAAATTTGACCAGACATCTCACATACAGAGCTCTTGAATACATACCCTTGTCCCTTTTCTTCCTAAGGCATTCATGTGTCCATTTAGTCATCTGTCAGATAATGAGGTTGGGCTCTTTCTCTCTCCATCTCCCGTCATTTTTCAGCTGGGTGGCTGTGGGGGAGGGACTAAGCCGGCAGTTTTTAGGGACAACTTAGGAGTTCTGCCCAGCACAGAACTCATGTCTCAGATACCTGGTGACATCTGCATGCAGCTGGCGGTCACACAGATTGATTCCTCCTCTTCTGCATGGTCCTGCTGAAGCCCCATTTCTTCACCCTGTCTGGGCGACCTGCATCTCCTGGGCTTTGCCTCCTCAGCAGCTCACTCCCCAAAGACTTTCAGGGAAGGTTTTTAAAGACAGGGTGAGGAAGGGAGCTGTCACAAAATCAGCTCGTGGACATTCTTCTGGTTGGTTGATAGTGAAGTAATTGGGAGTCAACATTATCAACCTTCTGATTCCAGTTGGTCTGGGGTCTCCATCCTTGTGGGCAGCATGCAGTTAACTTCTTCCACCTGGTAGGGGTTTCAGTATCTGCAGAACAGCTCAATGGACATGGCTCAGGGTATCATCTGTAGTTCTTGGAGAAGAACTAAAAGCCCTGACTTTAAGGCTAAGTTACTTTTATTTTGTCTTGCTTGATTGTTTTCTGCAATTTCCCACTCTTCTGATTAAATTTACTCTTTGGAACTCGAGAAGGCCTGGGAGGCTAAAGTTTTTCTGCAGACAAGAGGCAGGTGGAGGACATGGCAGGGATGTGCGGTGGGGTGGGACAGGGTGGTTCTGTCCCAGGAAGACCCCAACAACCCCAAAGTCTTGGTTAGAAGACGACAGGGCCTGTGCTTCTAACGAAGGGGGCGACCAGGCCTGCTCCCAACCAGAGACACCATGGTCGCTCCTGCTCTCGAGTGACGGGGGGTTCAGTGCTTCCTGCCGACCTAGGCCGGTGTGCGTCAGTGCCACTCGCCCCATGACTGATATAGCAGCTCTCCCTCCAGGCCTGCTTGTCAAAACCACGCCTTCCTCCCACCTTGTTTCCATCTTCCCTTCTGCCTTAAGGAAGGTAATGACACTGGACTGGGACCCCTGAGCTCATCAAGGTTCCAGTAGTCCCTTGTTCACCTGTTCCTTCCTGTAAAGAGCCAGTGGTTCAGTAACTTGTCTTTAGTACCTAAAGGGGCATGTTTTGCACTCGGGACTTGGAGACAGCTATTACACAGAAGTAACAGGATGACAGGTGATTCTGTGGACTCTTGTGAGGGTGCAAATTGGTAGAGTCAGTTGGGTCTTAAATTACATACAAGAGTGGCAGATACAACGTAGCAGTTGCACACATAAAGGTTTAGCTTGGAAAAATTACCCCCAGCTCCGCAAAGACATGTCCTCCAACAGCCATGGTAGTATTGCCTGTAATGTTTTGGAGTTGAGTCAGACGTTCAGCAGCAGCAGGATGAGTGGAGAAGCCATGTGGCGCTGCCGCCATGACAGCGAACAGACTCGGGGCATCAGTCCACTCTTTCAGCAGGGTAAAGCAAAGAAGCAAGTTGCAAGGAATATTCAGTGTGATGACATTTACATGGAATTGGAAAATCTGAGACAGTAATGCCCAGAGCTTAGGGATACATTAACGGGTAGTGAAAGTATAGAGAGAGATGCCTGAGAATCAGGAGCCCTCAGTTTAAGACAGCGGCTCCTTCTGGGAGGTGAAGGGGGTACAGTGGGGAAGGGGGTTGCAGGTGGCTGTTCAAGCCCAGGGCAAGTGATGTTCTGCTGAAAGGAGCCGAGAGGGAGCCTGGGCAGCTAGAGAGTGAGGAGGTGGGGTGAGACATGAGGTGGGCGAGGGAGGAAGAATGGCCTGGAAGTGTTTGTAGGTGCAGGAAGGACGCCTCACCGACTTTCAGGCCCTGCAGAGTGTGGAAGCTGGGGGAGAGCTGGTGTGAGGTGAAGTGGGGAGGAACGATGGAGGGCAGATGCCAGGTGTCAGCATGAGCCAGGTGCTGGGATGAGTGTTGACGGGCAGGTGGAAGACTTTCCCTTGACAGATGGGTCAGCATCCCTGTGGGCTGGGGGACACTAGTGTAATTGCAGAGACTGGGAGTGGGAAGTCTGAGCTCCAGCACTGCCCAGCCGTGTACAGAAATAGGCACCTTAACCTCTAAATCTGTGGTTGTAACAGTGGAGATGTTCTTACATAGGTTGGTTGCAGCTGGTAGATGACGAGCCCCCCGCAGTGTGCAGGCACATGTCAGTAAGCAGACAGATATGTCTGGGTCACTTGGAACTTACATTTTGTTATGTTGGTAGAAGGTGGAAACTAAATAAATAAATGAACATAGAAATTTCAGACCCTGCCCTGCGGACAACAAAGCAGGCTGGTGTGGTGGCCCGGGCCTCAGTTTCCATCGGTGATTGAAGGTGTTGGCGTGAAATTGGGTGCGCTTGTGGCGTGAAATTGTCTGAGAAGACAATTTTTGGTGGGTGTGGGGAGTGAGGGTTTGGAATGAGATGATGCACGTGCTGTGTGCCGGAAGCTCAGGTTCTAAGTGTTTGCGTCTGTGTCAGGTTTTGTATCTTTTAAATGGAAGGAACAAGTTCTAATTCTGGTCAGGTCAGGGGGTCTGAGGAGAGCTGACCCAGGCATTTGGCCACGTGTAATTGCTTATCTGTCTGCAGGAGGACCTGGAAGCCCTCATAGCCCACTTCCAGACTCTCGATGCCAGAAAGACTCAGGTCGTGGAGACACCCTGCTCGCCACCTTCCCCACGGTAAGCAAGCTACAGGGTAGCTTCTGACAGTTTTCTGGTAGAAATTGGGAAGCTGCTTGAAACAGGCACCATGTTTTCATAAGTAACTGGGCACTTGGGGCATTTTCATCATTAGAACCTACTAGATCAGCTCCTACAAGACAAGGCTTTTTTTTTTTCCTTTCTACCTCTGACAAGTGGAAGGGAGGCAGCTCAGCTCTGTTGTCACACGGAAACACGGAGAAGAGGTCCCCCGGCACTGCTGCTCATCAGGGAGGTTATGTGGGTTTGAAACCCCATCTGGTGACAATCTGTGTTTGAGGGTTTTCTTTCTTTTTTTTTAAACAATGTTGTATTAGTTTCTGCCATACAGCAAAGTGCCTCAGTTATACACGCATACATATTGTTGTTGTTTAGTTGCTAAGTCATGTCCAACCTTTTGCAATCCCATGGACTGTAGCCCGCTAGGCTCCTCTGTCCATGGGATTTCCCAGGCAAGAGTACTGGAGTGGGTTGCCATTTCCTTCTCCATGTGTCTGAGGTTTTTAAAGGCTCCTCAGAGATCCAAAAGTTAAAAAATCATGATGCTTTTCACTGTGCTCATTCATAGTGCTTTTATGTTCTCATGTGGAAAGTGTGACCATTAAACATAAAACTATAAGCCATTTTAGATGGGTTCATAGATTATGTGAGGGGCTCCAGTGTCTTTTGTAGGATTTCAGACCAGGTGGAAGGAGGAGGAGGAAGCAGGCTGTGGTTTTTCCCTGGCTCCTTATCCCTTCGTTCTTGCCTCCTCAGCTCTTGAATGCTAGCAGTTCTCTGGTTTGATGCAGGACCCAGGGCTCCGTCATTCTTATCCCTGCTCTGGGCAGAGCAGGGCCAGGACACAGAGCGCCTCGAGCTAGGAGCCCAGGGAGGCCAAGTGACCCTGATGGGGAGATGCGTGCCCTTCAGAGAAGGGGAAGTGCCTAACTTCCTGCGCATCCAGGGCTGTCTTGTTAAGCTGAGAAATGATTTGCTTCATTTCCTTCAGGCCTGAGTGGAGGCCTTGGTCCAGCACATCAGGAAGGGAGGTGGTGGAGTGTCCCCTCTGCCTCAGTGGGGTGCAGGGCATGGCCTGAATCCCACAACCTCACGCCCGGCATGTAGTTGTTACCTTTCAGGGTCAGGAGCAGTGTGCTCACCCCTGAGTGGACACCAGGGTCTTTTCCTCGGCTCCCAAAGGTCCCTCCTGTCCTTCAGTTCATAAATTCCCCTGGGAGTCTGGCCTTATTTTCATTTTATTTGTCATGTTATCTTTGGGTCAAGCCTAAGGGTCACATGTGGTAGGCGGACATGTTCATCTGAATTGTTGAAGCAGATAAATCCATGAGATCGTGAAGTCTTTATTTGTGCGGCACCCTTGAGGGAACTCACTTTGAATATGGGTTGATTTTTTTTTTTTTTTGGATGACATTTGCCTTAAAGTATGTTGCCCTAAAAGCCAGTGTAATGTCCCAGTATAATTTGAAACCTTGGCAGTGCCTACATCACCAGGTCACTGGGCAGCCTCCTGAAGGAAAAGGGCAGGTATTCGAGCTGAGATCTACTGGGACACAGACCTTTCAGGGGTCACCTCAGTACCCTCTCATTTCCTACCTCTCCATCGAATTACAGGAAAAATCCATGAAAATCACCAAGTTTAAGTGTGTATATCCCCACGTCTTTGCTCAGAGGTAGCTTAATGGTAGTGTGAGGGCGAGGTGCTTGGTTGTATTGGAGACTGGGGTGCACTATTTTGACTTGAGGGTTTGACTACAGAGTTTCTCAGCCTATAGAATGTCTCTGTGTATAATAAATCCCAAGTTAAAAAAAAAACAAAAACAAAAACAGTTTTCCCTTTCCCTTCGAGAAGCATCGTTTGGCATTGATGTGGTAGAGGACACCTCAGGAACACTGCCCCAGGGGCTTCTGCACAGAGAATTTTTCCCTTCCAGTGGCCTTACCCTTCAGTGCTTCCTGCTGAGATGTCAGGGCACACTTAAAATTCCCGTAGAGCTGTTGCCTTGTTCTCATGTGTGAAAGTAAGCAGAAAGGTGTTTGTGTTTTCCAGATGGAAGCAGTCTGGGATGTATATTTAAATGCTTGAATAATGGACCTCTAAGGACAGTTAGATTATGACGTAGAGGACAGAGCTGGGAAGCAGGACAGCTCTGGGAAGAGTGGCGCAGAAGTTGGAGCCCTCAGACCCCACCCCACCTGATGGTTTTTAGCCAGATGCTGTGTGAGAGGCCCTGGGCCCTCCTGGGAGGCTAGCCTGGGTGTCAGTGTCCCGAGGGTGAGGCTGCCATTAAGGGCAGTGCCTCAGCTTCCGTCCGTCCTCAGCCCTGGTTCCTCTTTCCCAGAAGTTCAGGACAGGCTGGTCCCCGGTAACGCAGCCTATGGAGGGAGGGAGACAGGCTCTCGGTCTGGGTGTCACATGGTTTGATTTTTGTGTTGAGCTGCTGCTTGTGTCTCTTGCAGGTTAAATGCCTCCCTCTCCACTCATCCTGAGAAAGATGAATTAATCCTTTTCGGAGGTGAATATTTCAATGGCCAAAAAGTAAAGTATATATTTTATTCTTTCCCTTCAAATTTTCATGAGTCTCATTTAGAGGAAAACTCCTTTTATGCACTGATGTCAAATACCCATTGGTCGTTTAACTCCGCCCCTCATGTGTCCTGCCTCCACGCGGCAGGACTGGCCTGGGGTGTGGTCCTTGATAAGCCACCAGGATCCTTCCGGGCCCTCGAGTGTCACAGCTCTTCCCGCAATTGGTAACATCATAAAAACTAATTTTGATTTTTGCACAGACCAGATAGCCCTCTGTTTCAGAGCTACAGATGAAATAGTTCCAAAGTCCTGAGTTCAGCTTCCCTGCATGGCGATCCAGAGGCGGTCTTTGTGTCACCATCCTGGAGGTCTGGGAACTGGCCTTAGGAAGCACACTGCCCAGGGAGAGCTAGTGATTGAGCTCCACCTTCTGCTTGCCGTCGCTTATGTGGAAGCATCGTTTGTAACACTGAAGTTCCTCTTCCTTCCTGTAGACTTTTCTATATAACGAACTCTATGTCTACAACATCCGGAAGGACAGCTGGACCAAAGTGGAGATCCCCAACCCGCCTCCAAGGCGCTGTGCTCACCAGGTACGTGTCTGTGTGACGGTCGGCCTCCCTTCTTCTCATGCTGGGGTCCGGACGCAGGATTCCGTGACAAACTTTCGAGCTGGCAGCCTCCTCACTCTGCTGTCTCCGCCTGGAATGTGTTTTTTCTATCTTTTGGCTGTGCTGGGTCTTCGTTACTGCGTGGGCTTTTCTTTAGTTGAGAAGAGGCGAGGGCTGCTCTCTAGTTGCAGTGCATTCTCATTGCGGTGGCCTTTCCCATCGCAGAGCATAGTCCCTAGGGCATGTGGGCTTAGTAGTTGGTGGCACACGGCCTCAGTTGCTCCGCGTCATGTGAAATCTTCTGGACCAGGAATAGAACCCATGTTCCTTGCATTAGCAGGCAGACTCCCACCCACTGGACTTTTTGAGACCACCAGAGAAGTCCTCTTGTTCATTCTCATAACCAAGTATTTGAAACAGTGTTGGGGTTCAAAAGGTAGTTTGAAAGAGTGAACCCTCTCCAGTGTCAGCCTCCCAGGGCGTGACTGAGACATCCCTCCACACTGTGGTTCTCCTTCTGATTCAGTGCTCAGAAGTGGCCTCCTGATTTGAAATTGGGCCTGCAGGGGGGACTGCCTGCCTGAACTACATGACGTCTCGTGCACAGCAGGGCTTGTAGCCTTTTGGACTGGTTCATATTTTGGAAGAGAGGCGTGCACTGCTTTTTAATTTAGAAACGAGATCTTAGTAAGCCTGGGTTTTAATTAGTAAATGGCTCTTGATAAGTTCGAGTCCATTCACCTGAGCCTACTCCAGCTCTGAGAATGTGTTCACCCAGGCCTCTGGGCTAAGCACCAAGTCCTGTCCTGGTCCAGGGAGGAGTACTGTACGTGACCCCACCCCCGATGCCTGGCCAGTTCCTGCGCCCCAGGCATGCAGACGGAGGGGCTTCTTTGGTGATTGTTTTCTTATCTGTTTCAATTAGTCCTTGAAGAACTAGTATCTTAAGAGTCTTTGAGATTTTAATTCAGTCATTTGGGCAGGTTATGATTCATATGCATATCTTGTGAGTACTTTTTGAGTCTGGGACTTAATATTATCCCTGTAGGTGAGGTTGGCTTGCTATTTACTCTGTGAATTTTTCAACAAATCAGAGCTATGGGAAACAGAAAATTGGGGGTGAAGTCTTTCGCCTAGAGGTCATTATAGTTCAAATTCCACTACATTATATTTTGAGCTGTAAAAATTTCCTCATTTTGGACTAGTTTAATGAATGTGATAACAGAAACCACGTTCTTTCTTCTCTTTAAATCAATCAGGGGCAGAAGGAGTAGAAAGAGAAAGCTTATATGTGCATCATTTGTCATTTCTCTGAGATCCTGGATTTTTGGGGGGTGAAGTTTATTTTAGCATGTAATTTGAAAATTTAATGCCATTTTCTAAAATTAATATAGCTGGTGAGAGGAAGGAAAGGGTCACAAGGCCCACTGAAGGTGTGCCCAGCAACCTCTCGGGCCTCACTTGTCGGGTCCTGCCTGGTGCTCCCCTCCCGGGACCCTCCCTGGGTAGAATGTTCAGATGCTCCTGTTCAGATGGACTGATCAGGAAGGACTGTTGAGAATTGAAGGGTGGGGGAGGAGGAGTTCCGGCGCAGCTGAAGTTCACCTCTTCTTACTCACCTGATGGTTTGTTTTTCCCAAAGCAATAACTCACTTGAAACAAAATGCTTTCTTGCAAACAGTAGAACAGACGGTTCCCTATGGTTTAAGAGAGTCACCTCTGTTCTCATCAGCCTTTGTGTGTGCATGAGCAGGAAGTAGTCAGTGTTTACGGAATGCCTACTCCTGGGTGATCGGAATCGTGCCCACAGTGCCCAGGGGAGCTGCAGAAGGCAATTCCTTGCAGCTCAGTCACAGCTCTGTCGCATTCCACCTGAGCAGCAGGGGTGGCTTGTTCATTGGGAACTGAACATCTTATACACACAAGGTGCACGTCCAGGGCTGAGATGCAGCGACAAAAAGGACACATTTGCCATTTTTTTATTATGTCCCCCGGGTTCTATTTCCTTTGGTCCTGGTGGCCTGGCAAGTTGTTAGGACTCGACTTTCACAAAGCTGATGCATGTGGCTGACATCAGAATCTAGTCATAGAGTCTGTATGTTGTTTTGGACTCCATTGTGCCCTTTTTTTTTTTTTTTTTGGCCTTTGGAGGGAGAGTTGTGACCTTACGGTTTTCTGGACATGATTTTATTCCATTGAAGACAACAACATAGAAACCCAAATGCCTGGGAAGCGTACAGCCTTGTGTGACACGTAGGAAAGTAGACGCTGGTGGGGGAAGCCTCGCCTCAGCCTGGGAGCAGAGCCGTCCTGCTTTGGTCACTGGGCAGTGTTCGACCTTGGTTAGGTCCAGAGAACGTTGACTGTCAGTCCATCCAAACCATTACTTCAAAACCACTGTGTGTATGTATATGTGTGCGTGAATGTATGTATGTAAAGGAGTTTATTGATTTATTTCCAAATACATAAATTAATCCCTCCAAAGATGGCCAGGGGCTCAGTGGTAAAAAAAATCTGCCTGCAGTGCAGGAGACACAAGAGATGTGGGTTTGATCCCTCATCGGGAAGATCCCATGGAGGAGGAGATGGCAATCCACTCCTGTATTCTTGCCTGGAGAATCCCATGGACAGAGGAGCCTGTCAGGCTACAGTCGATGCAAAGAGGGGTTGCAAAGAGTTGGACACAACTGAGCGCACATACACGTGTGTGTGCATCTACATATGTGTGTGTGTATATTTTCTTTGTACTGTTCTTTCCAGTTGATGCATTATTTGTAATGCTATCTCAGGCATTAAATAGCTTCTATAATAAGATATTTCAAAACCATATTGTATTGCATAGCATGAATAGACCACCCAAACTTCATTAAACTCAGAAAAATGTGTTAAGTTTGGGCCTAAGCTAATTTTCATGTCTTGTTTAAAGATTTGAAATAGTTCCTTACAATCACTGGGGTTTTAGAGTCACAGGAAACTGATTTGTCTTCTGATAGGTCAGTGCTGAGAGGATGCACAGAACTGAGTGGAAATGGGGTGGGGGGGCCACATCACCCTGCGTGTGTCATCAGGACCCTCCAGTTAGTCCAGGGCAGGGGCAGCAAGGTGATGGAGCTGCAGTTCTGCAGCCTTAAGCTTAGTTAAGTGACAGGCTGTGCTGCAGTGGAAGCCTGGGGTGCTCCGAGGGTGCCTAGGGGTGGGCATCCTGGGAACCACTGTCTGACCGCCCAGCGTGTGCTTGTCCATGGAGGTTTGCGGGGGCAGGAGGCATTCACCCAGAATGCTTGGGAGCGCCTGGCATCCAGCTGCCCCAACCCACTTCTCCTGCCCCAGCCACACTGTGCTTCCTGCCGTGGGCACTGCTTCTGAGCCCCCGGCCAGGAGCTACTCGGCCACTTGGTGTGAAGATGTGCCCTGTGGCCTGCTTTGCTGCCAGAGCCCTGGGACTTGTGACACCGGGGCAGGCTGGCCCCCAGTCTGCCCCCTGCAGGCATTCATTGACTAGGCAGCACCCCCACATTTTTGGGGTACTGGCAGAAGAAGTGATTTCTGTGAAGTCTCTTCCCTCACGCGATTCACATAAAAGCAGCCAAGTTGAGACTGTCTCCGCAGCTGTGCCCTCCCTGGGTGGGGGGCACTCCAGGGAGGAGTTCTCCAGGGAGGGGCTCCATTGGCCACTGGCCTCCAATGACTTTGTGGCTCTGTCGGCCCAGGCAGTCCTGCATGGTCCCGTGTAACGTGTGAGTCCTGGGCCTTAGGCAGAACCAGAGGGGCAGGCCTTTGAGGCTGGGGGGTGGGCTTGGAACAGAGTGACTGAGGGCAGGTCTCCAGTTGGACCGAACGCTGTCTGGCTGTGCCCTGACCCATCATCGTTCTCTCAACAGGCCGTGGTGGTGCCCCAGGGTGGTGGGCAGCTGTGGATCTTCGGTGGGGAGTTTGCCTCTCCTGATGGAGAGCAGTTTTACCACTACAAGGACCTCTGGGTGCTGCATTTGGCCACCAAGACCTGGGAGCAAGTCAGGTGAGGTGCTGGGTGACGAGTCCAACCCCTGGGCCCGCTCCTGTCCCCTGCCAGCATTTGGAGTTCACGACAAGTGGCTCCGGGAAAGCACATTCGTGCAGGCCTGATGGTGGTGGTGGTGGCACGTGGTGGGGTGTCCCTCAGTGACCTGCCAGGCTGTGTGTGACGCGTGCTGTCTCGTGGCCTTCAGACTTTCCAGGTCTGTGACAGGTGTTGGTTCCAAGGAAGCAGGGAGGCACTGGGGATATACAGTCACTGCCCTTTGCCACAGACTCCAGCCCCCACTGAGTGCCCCACTCAAGCTGAGTACTGCTGCTGTTAGCTCGGTAACGCTTGCAAAGCATTCGAAGCCTCTGTCCTGAGTCAGAAGTTGTTCCTGCTGAGCAGGTCATTATTTCATTGTTGCTTGTAACTGAAGGTGAAGAATTCTTTAAGTAACATTGTAGAGCCTGCTCCACGCTAATACAGAGGTGCAGAGACAACTCGGCCTCTCTGTTCCAGCCTGGGTAAAGTGGTGTGGCAGGGGAAGTGTTGGGTGCTTTATTTCTTATCTTTTTTTTGTCTGATGGACTTTTATTCCAAGCCTGCCTTCTGGGCTGTGGTCTCTGGTTCTCAGTGAGGAGATGAGCAGAGGAGCGGAGCTGTGCTGAGCCCTAGGAAGAGCTCGGTGGCAGGGCGCAGCTGTGCGACTGACCAGAGCCCTGGTCCCTGCGGGGTGTAAGTCAGGGGATGGAGGCTGTGTCCCCGGCCTGGCCTCTTCCTCTGTTTGCCTCCGCTCCCCTTGTTATGGCGCTGGGCAGCAGCCCCTGTGCCGCCCAGCCCAGCATGGTCTGTAAGATGGCACACAGCGGGCCTTGTGTGGCCCCTTCTCCTGCTGTTACAGGGTCTGCGGACACCACGGGTTGGGGGCAGGTGTCTCAGGGAGGGGTCCTCAGTGAGCCACACCCCAGAAGCCTCAGGAGAGGGACTCCTGAGCATGGCAAGTAGGAAGCCTTCTCTAGCGGGGATGACGCCACCAGGATAGTGGGGAGTTGTGGCAGCTGTACAGTGGAGAGTGAGCTCGTGTCCAGAATAGACTTTCTGTTGAGCGGTCAGCAGCAAGCTCCTGGATGTGAGACAGCAGCCTCGAGGGCTCCCAGAGCAGGTTGGGGCTGTCCAGTGGGGAGGCGGGGCGAGCAAGGTCATGCTGGCCAGAGCGTTGGCAGCTTCCTGTTGAATGCCTGCCATCGACCCCATTCACCTTTAGGAACAGACCCTAAAGAAATACTGCCTTTCATTTCATACAGAAAAGCATGTATGGAAATATGTTATATGCACGAAAAACTAAGATGCAGAGCAACACATGCCTGAGTGTGTGTGCACACACAAGTGCCTGCAGAGTGGGCCAGAGAGAGGTGCAGGCCCATGTGTGCACACATACACGCACACACGATGCATTTGTATACACACGGTCCAGAAGGGTCTGGATGTTTCCAGGTGTTCTTTTGACTCCTAGATCTTCTATTTGTACCTGTTCTAGTATCGCTCCATTTTAATTGCTATATGGTTTTATAGCCAGAAGGTTTTTCTTATTTACTTAAAATATTTCTTTGTCGTGCACTCATTGTTTTCATAAGAGCTTTAGGATCAATTTTTCAGGTTCTGTCCTTAACCATTCTAATGGGATTTCGATTGGATTGCAGTTTTTAGATTGCACCTAGGGAGAATTAATACCTTTCTAATCCTCAGTGTCTCCCTCCCATGCCGCACCCCAGGAACGTTTCACATACCTGCTCTTAGGAGTCTTAGTTAGGTTTATTTTTTATCATTCAGTAACCTTTAAACTGGCCCAGAAGTAGACTTTCCAGTCAGAGGGCCTGTGTTCCTAGAGCCTTCTCCTGTGGCACTGTGGGCACAGCTCTGAGCAGCGCCCAGGGGTCTTGTCTGGGGTGTTTCTACTTGTTCTCAGGCTCCATCCTTGCTTCACAGTGCAGCAGGCACTACCGCGGGGTGGCTGCCTCGTCTGCACTAAGAAGGGGTGTCTTGTAGGACTCAGGAGGCTCGACAGCACGAGTTGGTGGTGGAGTGGCTGGGGGACTTGTCAGCCTGTGAGGAGGGCTCAGAGCCGAGCGGACACCTGTGTTGGTGATTCTTGGACTGCGATGCCTGGGGAGCTCTGAAGATGCATGTTCTTGCCCTCCTCCCTCCAGATGTCGTCTGATCCAGACCTGCCTTAAAATGGGGCTCAGGAATCTGCATTTGACAGCAACCCCTCTGCACTCCTCAGTGACCCTGATCCAGACAGCCCTGGATCTCAGCTGAAGGCCTTGCCTACCAGTGGGTCTCATGCTTATCTTAGGCACTGTTCGCTGATGTGAAAAACGTCACAGGGTCTGCGGACACCACGGGTTGGGGGCTACCCTATAAGAAAACTCACATAAAATACCTCTTAGATCCTTCACGTTGAAAAAGAGTGTGGATATGCCTTCTGTAACTTACTGCTTACTGCAAAATGAAAGCATCTCCCCACTTGTTTGGCAGGGACGTGAGGGCCTAATTGACGAAGCCCAGCAGTTTGAGGGAAAGAGAGAGTGAGAAAAGGTTACCCAACAGTGAAGGCCACAGAGGCGGGCTTATATCAGCGCTGGGGTCTGTGGAACCTTTCTCAGCTTGTGAATTAGGGTTTATGAAGCCGTGCCTTAGTACTGGCGTGGGGGCTGATCCACGGTGCTCTTAATGTATGAAACCTGGACATTTCTGCCAGTTTTTCTTGAGCAGTGACACCAGGAAGTTGATAGCTAAGTGGATATTGTGCCCGAGCTCCTCCTCTGTCATCTCCACGGGGCCAGCAGCCACTGCCAGACCCAGCACCATCTTCATATGGAACTTGATCCTGGACTTCACTTCATCCACTTTGGCCTCTGTGTTCTCATTGTGTCCACAAGGAAGGGAACCTGCCAGCCTTCTTCAGGCCTGGGCCCCACATTTGTGGGGTCTACTTAATCAGACTCTGAAGCCAAAACCACATCGTTCTTCTTGGCTGGCTTCTTATTCTTGTTGAATTCCTTCAGTGTCTTGATGTCCGCGTGGGGGATAACCACAGCCTTGGCCTTACCACAGTGCTGCTGGTCCCCCAGAGCATGTATGGAGAATAGGGACGGGGAGTGGGCTTAAGCCTGATGGTCCTGAGAAGCATTTGAGGGTCATAGTTCTTTTCATTGTTGTTTTGGCCAGGCCATGCAGTGTGGGATCTTGGTTCCCTGACCAATGTCCGAGCCCATGTCCCTGCATTGGGAGTGTGTAGTCTTAATCACTGGACCACCAGGGAAGTCCCTTCTTGGCTTTTTTTTTTTTTCCCTTCTTGGCTTTTAAGCGGGCTTTTCTCCTGGGAAGCAGGGTGATTCCCAGATGTCCGCTTTGTCCTTGATGTTTGCCCTACTCATGTTTCTGTAGCACGTTTACGAGTAGCCCCTTTGGAGACTTTGCTGTCTTCCTTTATGCATGCTCTCCATTCTAGTAACGTTTAATAGACATCATGACAGTTTGAAAACAAGAGGAAAAGTCCTGGTGTTACTAACGTCAAGGAGACCAGAGCTTAAATGTCAGCACGGCCTCCTGATTTATGTTAGACAAGCGTGACCAGCTTTACCAGATGTTTTGAGAGTCCCTTCAGTCTCTGCCTTTGGTGGTAGGTGCCTGCACAACTGACCTGATTTTAAGATTCTGTCTACTAATCCTGTTTTAACTTTCATAACATATACAGCCTCCCTCACTATCCTCAGCTGCATTTCCTCCAGAAAGTAGGGGAGGAGAGTGGGCTGTGTTCCGTGGACGTGCAAAGGCAGGAGTCAGCATTTACCCACCTGTCCCGTCTCATGTCTTTCCTGAGGAAAAAAATGGCAACCTGATCCAGTATTCTTACCTGAAACATTCCATGGACAGACTGCCTGGCAGGCTATAGCCGATGGGGTTGCAAAGAGTAGGACACTGCTGAGCTACTGAGCACCTGTCTCTCACAGCACAGACTTCTCTGTATTAGTTTATTATTATATGAACACCCGATAAATGGCGGTTTCATTGCTGATCATTAGTAGTTAAAAGAAGGGCACAGCTCTGATAGGCTGCCTGGATTCTAGAGACTGCTGCTAATTATTCTGTGCAACATGATTAAATACTTACTAACCCCCCAAATCTGTTTTTTGAGTGGTGCTTAGAAAAGTGGGGCCAGATTCTGAAGGTACCTGTTTGGTTATGGGGGAGATGCTGTTGCCTGTGGTTTGAGTCCGGCTTCCGGCCACGTCAGAACCAGTCTTGCAGGAAGGTCCCTTCTTTTCTGAGGATGGGCCGATAGATCAAGTTAGCCGTCATCTCAGCCTGTGTGGCCTTGAAACTCTGGGGTTACGAGAGAAATTTTTCCTCTACTCAGTAAATGTCTCAGGAACAGCGTGGTACTATGGCATATCTTTTGTAAGGTGTAAACTTTAAAATAACTCGGGGACGCATTTGCATACTGAGTGCCTAACGCTCTGTTTGTATCTGAAGCCCATGGAGTTACTTGATGTGTGTGCATTTTCTGTAAATGTCACTGCAGCGGCGGGTTGGAAAGGGCCTGGGTGATGCTGAGTGGCAGTGTGCCCTGCCAGAGCGCCGCACCACACGTAACTCGGATGTGCTGAGAGCTCTCCCTCCCACGGCAGGACACATGTATTTTTGTGCTGCTTATAGATCTGGCTGAGTAGGACATGTGAATTTTTTAAGACTCCATATTTAGGAGTGACGGCAGTTGAAAAGTGCCTGTTGAAGATTCAAATATAAACAGGTTTTTTTGGGTGAGTTTATTTTTCTGATGGGGTATATAGAGCCTTTTTATAGAAAAAAAATTCCCATTTTGGTTACAAAACACAGCGATACTTGGCTACTGCCAGGAAAGTTAATTGAGTCCTCCGTGCCTGGCCCACGGAAGGACGACACTCCCTTCAGATTCCTGGGCAGGTGGCCCTGACCTGGCCACCCTGGGGGTCATCTAGAGGTGGCTTGGCTTGCTGGCACTGTTTCCGTAGGTCACTGGGCCTCTGCAGTCACGGTTACTAGAGTAACACTGGGAGCATTTGGGCTCTCCTGCGTACCTTTTCTTGAAGTAGAATTGGAAGCGAACCTACTAGCTTTTGAATGAAAACCTGTTCCCCAGGTTGTGTATTTGTAAAGTGTTATACCAGAAAGTTCCTCAGAAGGGGAGTCTGCTGCGCACCCAGCAAGGTGGTGGTTTTCTCATTCACCTTCTCTGTTGTGTAGGTAGCTGTGTGGTGTGGCTCGTCACCGCAGCACCCAGCATGGGGGCATGGGGAGGTGGTGCGGCCGCTTCTGCCTGCGGCCTGCTCCAAAGACAGTGCTGCTTCCTCTTTGCAGAGAGCAAGGCGTGGACCTGTGGTGTCACGGCCTGGCACAGCCCCTCCTTCTGAACCTTGTCCTTCTGGTGTTTTTTATCACGAGTTTACATGAGAAAACATGCTTACTCAATTTGTGGGTGATAAAAAGCTAAGAGGGAAAGCAAATAAGTTGGTTGGCAAATTCAGCTTTCAAAATCATCTTTGTGGACCAAATCAAGCAAGATGAAATTGAAGTGGGGTTGAGTTTTCCTTGTAGGTTGCATTTGAAAGAACTGCCCTTGCTAGAAGGGAAGAAGGATTTAGTAAGTTGAAATCCTATTTGTCTGCATCTGGTGACACTACCCCAAGGCTGATGCTTAAAGATTGGATTAGCAGGATATAGTCTTCAGGGACAGGGACAGGTAGTTTTTGGTTGACTTTCCATGGCTGAGTACATTGGTCAGTTTGAATGACACGTTAAAAGGGAAGTTAGTAAACTGGGCGTTAGGAGAGAGAGACTGGGATGCTGAGGCATTTGAGGAAAGGTGAGAGAAAGGGATTTGTTCTAGATTGGAATAAGGGAGGACCCTGGGGGTCCTCATGGCCTTGTGTGATGAGTCATTCATCTGAGATTTGCCGGTGGGGAGATGCTAGGTTGGGCAGCTCAAGCTTCTCGTTCATTTTGAGAGTTTCTGTTGTATCTTTTAGGGCCCATGGTTTGGGGGAAAGCTTTGCAGAAAAAAGTGGAAATAAATGGAGAATAATGACTTCTATAGAGAAGAGCTGGGTTGGGGGGCTCAGGTTGTAACCATCCTTTGTAGCCTGGACTTGGTGGTTGGCTTGTGTAGGTGGGAGAATCAGATGGAGACAGCACCAGCGCAGAACAGGGTGAGCAGAGGTGGCCTGGCAGACGGGTCTGGCCTGACCATGTCAGCTCTTTTTAAACCGGCTCATTTGTTTCCTTACTCTTGAGTTTTAAGGGCTGTTTGTGTATTTTGGATAACAGTCCTTTATCAGGTGTGTTTTTTGCAAGTATTTTCTTCCAGACTGTGACTTCTAATTCTCTTGATACATCTTTTGCAGAGCAGAAGTTTTACATTTTAGTACAGTCTAGTTTGCATGCATGCTCAGTCACTGTTGTGTCTGACTCTTTGTGACTCCATGGACTGTAGTGCACCAGGCTCCTCTGTCCATGGGGTTCTCCAGGCAGCAATACGGAGTGGGTTGCCTTTTCTTCCTCCAGGAGATCTTCACTACCCAGGGATTGAAACCAAGTCTCCTGCATCTCCTGCATTGGCAGGCGAATTCTTTACCACTGAGCAATCTGGGAAGCCAGCTTGTCTGTCATTTATTTTACATGTAGGCCTGTGACCCATTTTGAGTATTTTTTGCAAAAGGTCTGCAAAAGGACATGGAAGGTTTGTGTTCAGGTTCATTCTTGTGCATGTGGATATCAAGTTGATCCAGCACCATTTGTTGAAGACACTGTCTGCTCCATTGTATTGCCTTTGCTCTTTTGTCAAAGATCAGTTGACTGTACTTTTAAAAAGTTGATTAATTAGTTTTTGGCTGTGCTGAGTCCTTTGCTGCACAAAGGCTTTCTCCTTGCGTTGAGCAGGGACCATCTTTCATTGCGGTGCGCAGGCTCGCAGGCTTCTCATTGCAGTGGCTGGCCTAGTTGCAGAGCATGGCCTCTAGGGCAAGTGGGCTTTAGTAGTTGCTGCGCATGGGCTCAGTAGGTGTGGCGCATGGGTTTAGTTGTTGCCTCATGGCATGCACGGCCTCCCCTGAAACCGCGGCAGGCTGACTCAGCCACTGAAGCACAAGGGAAGTCCTGGTTGACAGTACTTAGGAAATCTGTTTCTGGGCTGTCTTTTCTGTTCCACTCACTTACTTGTTTATTCTTTCACTAGTACCCCACTGCTCTGGTTACTGTAGCTTTGTAGTATAATCTGATGTCAGGAAGTCTGGTTCTTCCAGCTCCATTTCTCTTTCTCGGGATTGTTTTGGCTATTTGAGGTCTTTTGTGTTTTCATACAAATATGAAAATCTTAGTTCTATGAAAAGTGCCCTTGGTAATTCAATAGGGATTGCACTGAATCTGTAGATTGCCTTGGGTAGTATCCTTTTTTTGACAACGTTGATTCTTCCAATCAAAGAACATGGTATATCTTTCCATCTGTTTGTATTGGTTTAAATTCCTGCCCCCCCCCCCCCATCTTCAGTTTCCTTCATCACCGTCTTATATTCTGAGTACAGGTCTCTTGTCTCCTTAGGTAGATTTATTCCTAGGTATTTTATTTATTTATTTTTTGATGTGGTGTTAAATGGGATTGCTTTGTTAATTTCTCTGTGATCTTTCGTTGTAGTAAATGGAAATGCAACAGGTTTCTGTGTGTTAATTTTGTATCCTACAGCCTTAACGAATTTACTGATGAGCTCTAGTAGTCTTCTTTTCTTTTTTTTTTGTAGTTTTCTGTTAGCATGTTTAGGATTTTCTGTATGTAGTAGCTTGTCATCTGCAAATACTGACAGATAATTACTTCTTTTCCAATTTGGATTCCTTTTAATTTCTTCTCTGATTGCCATGGCCAGGACTTCCAAAACTGTGTTGAATAAAAGTGGCAAGAGTGGACATCCTTGTTCTGTACCTGATTTTAGAGGAAATGCTTTTTAGCTTTTCACCATTGAGAATGATGTTAGTGGTGAGCTTGTCATATATGGCCTTTTTTATGTTGAGTTAGGTTCACTCTGTGCCCACTTTCTGGAGATGTTTTGTCAAAAGCTTTTTCTGCATCTATTGAGATGATTATATGGTTTTTATTCATTAGTTTGTTAATGTGGTGTATCACACTGGTTGATTTGCAAATGTTGAAAAATCCTTGCATTCTTGGGATAAATCCCACTTGATCATGGTGTGTGATACTTTTAATATGTTGTATTTAGTTTGCTAGTATTTTGTTGAGAATTTTTGTGTCTATGTTCATCAGTGATGTTGGCCTGTAATTTTCCTAATGGTATCTTTGTCTGATGTTGGTATTAGAGTGATGGTGGCCCCATAGAATGAGTTTGGAGTGTTTCTTCCTCTGCAGTTTTTTGGAATAGTTTCAGAAGGGTAGGTGTTAACTCTTCTCTAAATGTTTGGTAAAATTGATTTGTGAAGCCATCTGGTCCTAGACTATTGTTTGTTGGATGTTTTTAAGTCGCAGTTTCAGTTTCAGTGCTTGTGATTGGTCTGTTCATATTTTCTGCTTCTTCCTGGTTCAGCCTTGAAAAGTTAGAACCTTTCTAAGAATCTGTCCATTTCTTCTAGGTGGTCTTATTTTATCGGCATATAGTTGCTTGAAGTAGTTTCTTGTGATTCTTTGTATTTCATGATGTCAGTTGTAACTACTCCTTTTTCATTTCTTACTTTATTGATTTGACCCCTCTCTCTTTTTTTCTTGGTGAGTCTGGCTAAAGGCTTATCAGTTTTGTTTTATCTTTTCAGAGAATCAGCTTTTAGTTTCATCAATCTTTCCTGTTGTTTTCCTTTTATTACGTTTATTTCTGCTCTGTTCTTTATGCTTTTTCCGTCTGCCAACTTCAGTTTTGTTTCTACTTCTTTCTCCAGTTGCTTTCAGTGTAAGGTTAGGTTTTTTTGTTCGAGATTTTTCTTGTTTCCTGAGATAAGACTGTATTGCTCTAAACTTCCCTCTTAGAACTGCTTTTGCCACATCCCATAAGTTTTGGATTGCCATGTTTTTGTTGTCATTTGTTTCTAGTTTTTTTTTTTTTTTTAATTTACCCTTTGACGTCTTCAGTGATACATTGGTTGTTTAATAACGTTTAGCCTCCACATGTTTGTGTTTAAAGTTCTTAGGATTGATTTTTGTCTCATAGCATTGTGGTCTGAGAAGCTTGATATGATTTCAGGTTTTCTTAAAATTACCACAGCTTGCTTTGTGACCCAGCTTGTGATCTGTCCTGGAGAATTTTCTGTGTGCACTTGAGAGGAATGTGTATTCTTATGCTGCTTTCAGGTGGGATGTTGTATAAATATCACATAATCCCATCCACTCTAATGTGTCATTTAATGCATTAGAGGATTTTTGCAGAAGCTAACGCCTGTGGCTGGCAATTTGTTACATAAGTGAGTTTTTTAAACAACTGTTTATTTGGCTGGTTTGGGTCTTAGATGTGGCATGTGGACTCTCCAGCTGTGGTGCATGGTGTCAGTAGTTGCAGCACACGGGCTCTAGAGTGCATGGGCTTTGGTAGTTGCAGTACCTGGGCTTAGTTGCTCTGCGGCATGTGGGATCTTCCCAGACCAGGGATCGAACCTGTGTCCCTTGCATTGGCAGGCGGATTCCTGTCCACTGTGCCACCAAGGAGTCTCCCTTGTGAGGCTTTGATAAAGTAGTCTGTGTCTATACATACACAGGATTGTTTCAAGTTGCTGGTGTAGTAATTTCAAATGCACTTCCAATATCCTACATTTATATTCTCCTCACGATTGCTGAGTTTGGTGTCATATTTGTGTGTGGGTCATTTCCTGCCTTCACTGTGTGTTTGCCTTTATTGATGAGCTTTTCTGTTCATAATTTTCTTGTTTCTAGTTAATGGCCTTTTCTGCTTAGAGAAGTTCTTTTAACATTTGTCATAAAGCTGGTTTGGTGGTGCTAAATTACCTTAGCTTTTGGATGGCATCACTGACTCGATGGACGTGAGTGCATAAGCTCTGGGAGTTGGTGATGGACAGGGAGGCCTGGTGTGCTGCAGTCCATGGGGTCACAAAGAGTTGGACACGACTGAGTGACTGAACTGAACTTGCTTGTCTGTAAAACTCTTTAAAAAATGTTTGTTTATTGGGCTGCACTGGGTCTTTGTTGCAACTTGCGGGCTCTTTCTTCAGTTTGGATGCTTGCTGCCCCTTTCCTAGTGTGTGCTGGCCATCATCCCCTTGATACGGGGTGTGCAGGTGTTGTGGCCCATGCACACTCCTGACATGGCGGGGCAGTGGCCAGTGCCTGCTTGCGGGTCCCCAGTGGTGGCGGCCTGTGGGACAGCAGGGACAGTGATTGGTGCTTGCTTCCGAGTCTCTTAAGAGGTGGCGGCCTGTGAGCTCCTGCGATGGCAGGGACAGTCACTGGCGCCTGGCGCACCCCGTGCGCACTCCCCACGTGGAGGGGGGCAGTACTTGTCACGTGCTTGCGGGTCTCTGGACGGTAGTGGTGGACTGTGTCCTCGTACAGTGGGAACAGGGCTTGGTGCCTGCTCATGGATCCTGTGGTGGCAAGGGCAGCGCTTGGGCCTGCTCGTGGGTGTCTTAGCTGTTGTGACGCCCACGCGTGTCTTTGGAGCTCATGTAGGTGTGTCCTGTTCCCTGAGAGTATGTGTGCGAGGAAGGAAGCTCTGTGGTGGTCCTGCCCCTCCTTTGTGTGCCCCCAGCAATGGCGCCTTGCCTTTGGCAGGCCCAGGCTTCTTCCCAGTGCACCTCAGTGGCCGTAGTCCAGCCTCTTCAGGCTGTCTCTGTGCAGCTAAGCCCGATCCTGCCCCTGAGTCTGACCTCCGATACCCAGGCATCAAGCATGAGGCCCCTGCACACACCTGTGGACAAGCGTCTGAGGCTGGGCAGTGCAGGATGGCGGTCCCCACTGCCTTGCAGGTCACTCCGTTGTGCCTTCTGCTTGCTGGCTCCTGTGCTCTTCTCTGGGGCTCCAAAGCCCCTCCTGTGTCCAGCCTGGTCTCCCCGCCGGTGAGGGGCCTGCCTCGGTGCAGAGCCTCTCCCCCTCCTCAGCCCCTCCATGGTTGTGAGTCCCCTTTCACATCCGTTCAGTTTGTTTGCTTTTTTCTTTTCTCCTGCCTGGTTACGTGGAGGTTTTCTTGCGCTTTTGGAAGTCTGAGGTCTTCTGCCTGGCATTTAGTAGATGCTCTGTTTGAGTCGTTCCATGTGTAGATGTGCTTTGATGTGTTTGTGGGAGCTCACAAGCTCCAGGTCTTCCTCCTCCGCCTGCCAAGCACCTGTTTTTTGTGTTTTTTCAATTTAGGTCACCAGGTGGTCCTTCAGGCCGGAGTGGACATCGGATGGTGGCCTGGAAGAGACAGTTGATCCTTTTTGGTGGCTTCCACGAGAGTACAAGGTCAGTACCAACAGGAGGGTCCTCTTTCCTGGTGCAGTAAGGAGGCGGCCTCTCTGTGGGAAGAGCCGCTTGGAACACACGTGGAGGACGCTGCCCATACCTTAAAACCAGGGCTGACAGCATGGGCACATTGCTGAGGTTGGTTTACTGCTCTGCTGTCCTGTTGTGGAATTCTTCATAATTGTTAAAATGACTGTTTAGGAAGTATTTCAAGAGTACAGAAAAAATTTAAAGTTTCTCGAAGAGATAATCTGTGTGGTCACCATCTGTATCAAACAAATTAGTTCAACCTTGAGAACCCAAATACAGTTTTTATTTATCCTACATGCAGAATTTTTCTGCTAGATATCTGTCATGTGAAATCTGAGGAAACAGTGGAATGTGATGAAGTCTTTTAAAAACTGAACCCCAGCTTCCTTAGTTCACCTACTGAAAGCCTTGCTCCCACAGAAGGGTGCATTTGGTGGTGGGTGCCGGTCAGAGAGTTCACATGTGCCCCCGTCCCATTCCCAGTGCCCAGCTGTGGATGGGTCTCCCAGGGCCACAGTGGCCTGCATGTGGGCACAGGGCCCCAGGCCTGGGTGACCCAAGTGCAGCAGGAGTGACAGGAATCGTGTCTGACGGGTGAAGCTGCTTGCTCCTTCCATGTGTCCGTGCGTCCTTCCTGTGGAAGCAGGCCCAGCTCTCTCATCATGTGACTCTGACCCGAGCCCCTTGCCTGTGGCTGCCTCTGACCTTCCCTCAGGACACCATTCTCCCTGTGTGTGACTTGGGCAGACCCACCCTTTCCCATACTCTCCCTTCTCAAGGCCCCATCTGTGTTTTGAGCACTTTGCCTCTGAAGTCCAGGAGTGTGGAGTGAGCAGGGCCACCGTGCCTTTTGGAATGCCTCAGAAGGCACAATGTGTAGGAAAGGTACCTTTATTTTAAACGAAGTTCATGTTTTCATGTTGCTGCCTCTTTGTTTTTGTTCTTGTGTTACAACAGAGATTACATCTATTACAATGATGTGTATGCCTTCAACCTGGACACTTTCACATGGAGCAAGCTGTCCCCATCCGGGACTGGGCCCACACCCCGGTCGGGCTGCCAGATGACCGTCACCCCTCAGGGCAGCATCATCATCTATGGTGGCTACTCAAAACAGGTAAGACGTGCAGGATGCAGGGGACTTCTGTCTGCTGTGCTTTCAGTCTTGCCGATGATGAGAACCTCAAATAAGATTGCATGTTAGTTTAATGTGAACGGTCTTTTCTGTTGTTTAGATGAGACATGGACAGTGGTGTGTTGTCCGCCCCTGTGAACGCACTGAGGTTCTGTAGCCTTGCTGCGTTCTCACCCACATGCCACGAGGTGGCCCTTTCTCCTCCTTCTGCCCTGCGCCACCCCCACTCAGCCAGTGCTCAGCCCTTGCTCTGGAAAGGAAAACAGACAGTTGTGACCTGCCCGGGCCTTGTCCACACGTGAGAGACATGGGCTGTGGCCAGAGTTGCCTCTTAATCACAGCAGATGCTCTGCAGAGCCAAACAGGATGACGAACAGCAAGCTGCGTTAGGCTGACCCTGTTTTAATCAAGGCCCTCATTCCCCACTGCCGCTCTTCGACAGCTGAACAGACAGCCAGGGGGCAGTCCTAGCACCACGATTCAGAGGCCACTGACACCAGGCCTTGGCATTGGATGGAGTGAGAAGCTGGTCTGTTTGCCCTCATGGTGGTTTACCAGAATTGATGGAAGACGTGGGTGTGATGGTGTGGTTGGTCTGGGTGGGGACACCAGTCACAGGAGCAGCCCGTGGCTCCTCCTGCCCAGGTCACCACCCAGCCAGGGGCGTCTGGCTGAGCTGGGCTGCATCCAGTGAGGCAGCCTGTACCACCAAGCCCTTAGCTCATGAGGATTGATCTCATGGTGGCTTCCATGATCCACAAACAGTCCATCTGGGGACCTCAGCCATCATCACCCCCAGTTCAGAAAAATTCCTGCCGTTGTCAGTCTAGCAGAACCAGTGTGAAGTGGTGATAAAGACTGACCTCTTGTTGCCGAGGTGCTGAGGGCGGCTTCTGGCCGGCGGTCATGCTGGCAGGCGGAGAAGGAAGGCCCCACGTGCCTCACTCTTCCGGACACAGAGCCAAGAAGCAGTCCTGGCAGGTTTATTGCAGTGCGTCCTGGCCTGTCCAGAGGGCGCCTCCAGCACACACAGTAGGGCTGTCCGTCCACCTTCTGCGAGGCGGCCCAGCGTGCCCTTGACCTCCCTTGGTGTCCCCCCGTGCTGACCGGGCCTCCTGCTCTGCTGTCAGGCTGCTGCTGTGTCTCAGTGCTCAGGCCGGGAGTGACGTGGGGGCCCTTGGCCCCTCCCTGGCAGCTCTGTCTCCCTCAGCCCGGTACTCCCACGCCCCCGCTCCAGTCCTCCCACGCCCCCGCTCCAGTCCTCCCCCAGTGCTGTTGGAGTCCTTTCTTAAGAGTGGCCGGGAGTCCAGTCCACTGCAGTGCTGCCCTAGGAGCGCCAGAGCGTGTCCCCTGCTGGGACCAGGCGCACCAAAGTCGGGAGCCTGGCCAGGGCTCTCTCCGGCTGGCAGTTGAAGGGCTCGGCTCTGAGTGTGAGCCTGGGGCAGTAGGAGACTCAGGACACGTGTCCAGAGCTCGTGGTCCAGGCAGGAGGGCGTGGGGCGTGTGCCCAGGCTGTCCTGGGCTCTGGGGCCACTGATGGTTGTGCTGTGACAGCTTAGCGCTGTCACGCTTGGCACACGTCTCTCAGATGTCCGTGTGAGCAGAGGAAGGAATCCTGTGTGAAGTGCACGCCCGAGTCACCACTCTGGAGTTAACGTCTGCTCACCCAGGAGGAGAGCTGAGACCCCGGGTGGACACGCCACAGCCCCCAGGAGTCAGGCCCACCCCATGTCCTCTTCCAACACAGCTGAGTCGTGCCAGCATGCTGCATGTCACCGGGAAGGACCGCACAGGGCACCACGGGAGAAACCAGCGCACGGTGGCCTCCAGTCACCCCTGTGTGGATCGGGGGTGGAATGGGGGCGTTGCACACTTCGGGAGGAGCCCTGATGGCTGCAGCATCCTTGCACCCCAGCCGCTCTGTGGAAGCCATAGACCCAGCCGGCAGAGCGCCTGCTTGGGAGGGGCTCTGGTTCACAGGCCACAGCGGGTGTATTTACACATGACGGGTGTATTTACACATGACGGCGAGGAAGACCCGCTCCGCTTATTGGTCTAGGAAAGATAGAGCAACACCATGGATACCACAGGTGCGGGAGGACGAGGGGAAGAGAGGGAAGGGCTGCGCTGGCTGTGATTGGTTTCTAGTGACCCGCCTGCGGCGCTGACTTCCCTTGCGTGTCCCCACGGGTGAGGCCTCGGTGTGAGCTTAGCTCCTGTGAGTGCGGGGCGTTGGCCTGGAGGGTGGGCCTGCCTGGGAGTGGCAGCCACTTCCTGGTCAGCCTGCAGGACGGGAGGACTGTCTCGGGGACGTGGTGTGCATAGGCTGACCGCCTGACTGTGAGTGTCCCCATGGATGAAAGAGGAGGCAGAGTCCCGGCCTCATCCTTGGTTCTAGGATGCTCAGGCCACAGTCCAGTCACAGACAGGTGGATTGTTTTGTTATCCAAAAGGAAGATAGTTTTCCCCCTTACGGTAAACAACACGTACTAATTAGTAAACAAGACAAGATGAATTATGCGCACGTCAGCTGAGAGAACAAAACCATACTGCCCAGTGATAAGGCCTCGCACCCAGACCTGGGATTCTAGGACTATCCAGTGAAGTCACAGGGTTCCGTGGGGAAGTGGCTGATTCCAGAACTAGGGCAGGAAGTGTATGAACAGTGCCGGGGCCCAGGAAACCCAAGAAACCTGGCACCAGTGGGGTGCATCAGGGGCTCATGACCTGCCCTCGAGAGTCCCCAGGGGCCAGAGCTGGAGGCATGTGAGCAGTGGAATGAGTTAGGTGGTATCAGACTGTAGTCCAGAGGAGACCCAACGGTGCACGGTGCATGTGATCACAAGCCAGTGACTGAATAAATTCAGTACACGGGGAGGAGAGGCAGATGCCCCGTGCACTGTTCCAGCCCAGGGCAGACGCTCCACCCTCCAGGAGGTGGAGCACGACGAGGGGCTGCACACAGGGATGCTCTTCCCACAAGGACAGGCTGGGAAGTTGGGGTGGGGCAGTAACTGGGCCACGGAGAAACCCGATGAACACCTCAGCCAGGTGACCCAGGTCCACGTCTGCGATGGCAGTCATGGTGACAGCATGCACCCTTGGGAGGGTGGGATGGAAGGGCACTTGACCTCTGAGACCCCACCCGGAATCCATAGCCTGTCCAGTCATGAGAACAGTGTCGGACAGGTCCCAGTGGAGGGCGCTCTACAGGACACTTGACCAGCACTCCTTAACATCAGGGTCACCGGAAACAAGCCAGTCTGAGCAGTCTTCGTGGCCCAGAGGCCAAAGGATCCACGACAACCTAGTGGGCCCTGGGACAGGAGAAGGATTTGGGGAGAACAGGAGTGTGAGTGAGCCATTGGCTCAGGTGTGGCTTGCTGATGGTGCACAAACACCCGTGAAGGCAGGGGGCCAACAGGAAGGGGACAGTGCAGGGCATGTGGGAACCCCGTGCCAGCTGCTCAGGCGTTCTCTAAGTGTAGAGATACTCTGGAGTTAGGAGTTGATTAAAAATCGGGAGTTTGAAGGACAAAGACCTGGAAGTAAAAGCTGCTGCCCCCAGCAGCTGGAGCCCCCCAGGAGAGCTGCACTGCCAGGTCGCCGTCCAGACGCCTGTGCCCTGACGGGGAGGTGCAGTGTGCACACTGGGTGTGCTCCAGAGAGCCACTGTGTCTGCCTGCCCGGGCTGTGAGCCTGGTGTGAGGCAGGCGGCGCTGCTGAGAAGCTCAGCAAAGCTTTCGAGCGGGTATGCTGGCATCTGCACAGAGTTTCATGTGGTCCTTGGACCAAAGCTTGAGTCCCGATATTCGGAGGTGATGGGGATGGAGGGCACACGGGGTGAAGGTGGAGGATGGCCATGTGATGACTGGAGACGTCCCTGCGCCAGCCCATCAACCCTGAGCAGGGCTCGCTTCTCGGCTGGAGGTATAGCCCTGAGCAGAGGGCTCTGGGGGGCTTGGAGGGAACCTGTCCTGTTTCAGATTTTGAAGCTGATCTGAGTGAAGGCTCCCTTGTCGCCTCCACAGGAACCGGGACCACAAGCTTGAGGGGCCGTGCATGGCATAGTGTGGCACGTGTTCTTCTCACGGCTCCCTGTTCCTTTTGCAGAGAGTCAGGAAGGATGTGGACAGAGGCACTCAGCACTCTGACATGTTCCTGCTGAAGGCTGAGGAGGGGAGAGAAGGTATGTGTGCTGTGCCAGGGACAAGCCACGTGGGCGGCTGTGTGTTGGCGGAAAGGCAGGCAGAGGGTTTGGGGCTGGCGGGGAGCCCCTGCACGTGCCCCCTCGCCCGCGGGCAGGCCAGTGAACACCTTGCAAACAGCTCCCACATCCCCTCCGGGGCACCGAGGATGCGCTGAGTTAAAAACCCCAGTGGTGTCGGTCCACCCACGGTGCCTGTGTCGTCTCATTTCTTCATGCTCAGTGTTAGGATGTAGACTCCTGGAAGGCTTATGATGGGGTTGAAGTCACCACTGTTCTTTTTTGTTAATTGCAGTATAGTTAATGTTCAATGCTGTGTTAGTGTCAAGTACTCAGCAGAGTGATTCAGTTATATCTAAGTATATCTGTTGCTTTTGAGACGGTTTTTCCTTATAGGTTGTAAAATACTGAGGTCTTGTGCTCCACAGTAGGTCTCTGTTGATTTTACACATAGTGGCGTGTGTCTGTTAATCTCATACTCCTAATTTATCCCTCCGCACCTTCCCCTTTGGTAATCCTAAATTTGTTTTCTATGTCTGTGAGTCTGTTTCTGTTTTCTGAGTAAGTTCATTTGTATTCATTTTTAGATTCCACACATAAACGATACCGTGTGATATTTATCTCCCTCAGGATGATCATCTCTAGGCCCATCCATGTTGCTGCAGATGGCATTATTTCATTTTTTAACGACTAATATTCCATTGTGTGTATGTGTCGCATCGTCATCCATTTCTTCTGTCAGTAGTCATTTAGGTGTCTTCCCATTGTCCATTTTTTAAAGCTCACAAACTAGTGATTTGGTGAGAGAAATCACTACCTCCTCCATGACCCTACTGCCATCCCCTGCCCTACATATGAGTTTAAGTTTTATTATTGCTGTAACAGTGCTTTATACTGGCTTTTCTCAAAAAACAAGGGAGTTTTGGGAGAGGTGGTTAGCTGGCATGGTGCCAGTGGTGGGAGAGAGGCTTAAAGGGACTGGGCCTGTCTCATCCTGGGCTGCCCCCTGGCCCTGGGACGCACGTCTCTGCGGGACCAGAGGCCTGCTGGGCAGGGACCTGTCCTCTTTCCTGCTGTGATGTTCTTTCTGTACAAGGCGTTTCTCAGGTGCAGAGGTGATGGGGACGTGGAGCCAAAGTCTAGAGCCCCTTTCACCCGTCAGCGAACCTGCACTTGAAAGTGGACTGTGTTCTAGGCAGTGGGACCCTCGCCCTTTCATAGTTGGGGGAGTACCTCCCCCCCCGCCACCCCCGACCTCATGCGAGGCACGCTGACACTCTCTTATTTAAATACTGAGACGCTGGTTGTCATGAGTGATCTTATGGCCTGCTAATGGATGCAACTGGGGTCATGCCTCCATGGGATGCTTGCTGTGGGTCGCTTCATTACAGAAAAACATCCCTGTCCTTTTCTAAATCTGCTGGGGAGACTCCCTCACGGTCCACACCCAACCCCCTCTTGAGGGTTATTGTGCAAACCCAGTGCCCGCCCAGAGGGCAGGACTGCAGTGCTCGCCCGCCCCAGGGCGTGGTGTGCGGGGAGGCCCCAGAGCCAGTGGGCCGGCCTCCTCTTCACGCCTGCCTTCACAGCACCACTGCTCAGTACCCCAGGCGAATGTCGGGAAGCTGTGTGGACGGATGACCTCTTTTTAGACTGGCCCTCAAGGAGGACACTTGACCTCCGGGGTGGCTGGCCCAGGAGGCACAGACCACGGCTGCGCCCTCCTGTGGGTCCATGGGTCCCCACCTCCTCTTCTTGGCAGACAAGTGGTCGTGGACACGGATTAACCCTTCTGGAGCCAAGCCCACTCCGAGATCCGGATTCTCGGTGGCTGTGGCCCCAAACCATCAGACGCTGCTCTTCGGAGGGGTGTGTGATGAGGAGGAGGAGGAGAGCCTGGAGGGGGACTTCCTCAACGACCTGCACTTCTACGACCCCGCCAGGAACCGCTGGTTTGCAGGGCAGCTGAAGGTAGCGTGGGCCCTGGGCCTGCGACACCTCCCTCACCTCAGGGCCGCCCCTGTCCCCGTGTCTGTGGGGCTCTGTGGAGCCATCATCACCGTCTTCACCATCACTGAAGGCGGGGACTGGGTCGCCCCTGCCCTTGCTGCTGGCACAGGCTGGGAGTGCGGCTCAGGGGCTGCTGTCCTGGGGCTCAGCTCCCTGGGGCTGCGTCAGATCGGGGGCCTCAGAAACAGGGCCCTAGGGCCCAAAGCGGGGGTGATCCAGCCTGTGGGGAAGACTGGCTCTGGACGAAGTGCCCTGGCACCTCTGACAGGGGTCGGATGGCGTGAGCGCTGTCTGTGGCTCATTCCTCCGAGAGGTCACACCGGCGGGGGTGTGGCCCAGGGTGAGCCCAGCGGGTGGACAGGGGTCCTCTGACACTTGGGCGCTCGCCGCATCATGCTGCCTGCTCTCTGTCCGCAGGGGCCCAAGGCGGAGAAGAGGAGGCGCAGGCGGGGTAGAAAGGCGGAGCCCGGGGGCGCCGACAAGCAGGAAGTGAAGGGGCCCAGTGCCCAGGAGCCCCTGGAGGTAGTCAGGGAGGTGGTCTCAGAGGACGGGACCGTGGTCACCATCAAACAGGTGCTCGCTGCCCCGGGAGCGGCGGGACAGCTGGAGTCGGAGGACGATGACAGCCCCGAGGAGGCAGGTGTTGCCCCAGTGGAGCCCAGCCCCCGCTCCAACGCCATGCTGGCCGTGAAGCACGGGCGCCTCTACCTCTATGGCGGCATGTTTGAGGCCGGCGACCGCCAGGTGACCCTCAGTGACCTCTACTGCCTGGACCTCCATAAGATGGAGGAGTGGATGGTCTTGGTAGAGATGGACCCAGGTGAGGGGGAGCGCCGTCCACCCCACGCCCACAGAGAGTGCCTGCAGGCCAGGGGAGGGTGCGGGCTCACCCCAACACCACTCGTGACCCTGGACCCACCCCAGGCAGTGTGGACTGGATGCCTGCTCTCTCCAGGCATCGCTGTGTGCCCGGAGTGGACCCTGCTCCCCACCGCCCCATCACACCACAGGCAGGCTGCGTGGACGTGGTCACTGCTCAGTCCTGGGCTGAGGCTGAGATACCTTCAGATCCACACGTGTGGGGAGAGGCTCTGAGTGGCT
The DNA here is from genome assembly GCF_033118175.1 of Dama dama. Taxonomy (NCBI): domain Eukaryota; kingdom Metazoa; phylum Chordata; class Mammalia; order Artiodactyla; family Cervidae; genus Dama; species Dama dama. Next base: position 19,284,087 of record NC_083684.1, on the reverse strand, counting down.
GTGTGAGACCCTCCTGTCTCAGAGCACAGCCTCTCGGCCCAGCCCCGCCATGAGACGCAGGGATGAGGTGTTGGCCTTGAGCCCCAGACATGCTGGGCGTGCCCCGCACTCATGTCCCAGTGTTTAGGCAGACGGTGGCGTCCTTGGGACAGCCATGCTGACACTGGTTCTCCCCTTTGCTTAAAGAATCTCAGGAGTGGCTGGAGGAGACCGACTCGGACGAGGACAGCGAGGAGGCTGAGGGTGCCGAGGGCGGCGGGGAGGAGGGCGAGGAGGAGGAGGAGGAGGAGGAGGACAGCGGCAAGGAGTGCGGGGGTGAGTGCTGGGGGGTGGGGGGCACACTGGGGGGGGGGGTGGGAGAGGGGCCAGCTCCCCCGAGCTCACAGCTCCCCTCCTTTTTTTGGTAACAAGATTTTAAAGTTTACTAAGTTTTTGTTAAAGCTTACTTTGCTGTGTGGCTTAGATGGTAAAGAGTCTGCCTGCAATGCAGGACACCCGGGTCTGATTGCTGGGTTTGGAAGATGCCCTGGAGAAGGAGATGGCTACCCAGCCCAGTATTCTTGCCTGGAGACTCGCATGGAGAGGAGCCTGGTGGACTACAGTCCACGGGGTCGCACAGAGTCACACACGACTGAGTGACTGACACTTTCTTTCACTTCTTTCACTTTGCTGTGTAGACGTGCCCCCAAGGCAGGCAGCTGGCGTGTGTATCTCACTGTGTGGAAGGTGTGTGAGCACCGGCTGTGAGCGGGGCCTCTGCTCTTTCCTCTTGCAGTCCTCCATGGAAGTGGGGTGCTCACACGCCCGCTCCACAGAACGTGGGCCCCTTCCTCACTGAACACGTTTCTCTCTCCTTCCCCACCAAAGAGGAGCACCCCTCGGTGGCACCGGGCGAGCTGTTCGCAGACTACCTGCCCAGGACGGAGCAGCACTGGCTGAGGTGTGCGCGGGACGACATCGGGCCTGGCGCCCCAGAGAGGAGGGTGCTGCGGGCCGCCCAGGCCCTGGCCCAGGCCTTCTACGACGGCTCGGCCTGAGCGCACTCCGGCCGGAAGGTGGACCGAGGGAGGCGCGGTCCCCTGCAGCTTAAAATAAACTGATCTGGCCCGAGGCCGCTGCCCCTCTCCTGTGCTGCACGTCCGGCTGGGCCGCTGGCAGGTCGGGACTGGGCTAGGGCGAGGGTGAGCCACGCCCACGGTGCAGTGCCTGGTGGGATGCGGGGCTCACGGGGCTTCCCCTCGGCACGAGCAGGTGTCCAGCTCTGCCTGACTGCGCGGTCAGCCGTCTCATTCCTGTCTAAAAAGTGCCAGAAGCCTCCCACCGCTTGCTGTACAGTTTTCTTGGTTCTTTGGAAAATAAAGTGCCTGTCGGTGGGTGGTCTGCTCGCTGTGCCGTCTGGCCTGGCCTGGGGTCTCCTGGAGTGTCTTCCATGTCAGGGTTTGCCCGGGCCTTCCGTGGGCCTCCTGCCTGCTCTGTGCTGTGCTGACTGGCTGGTGAGCCCACCTCCCCTCCCCACCTTTGGATGGGCTCACCGCTTTGTCTCACTGGCTCCTGAGGATGGAGTGGGGGGCTCCCCAGGACGGAGTGGGGGCTCTCTGGATGGAGAGGGGGCTCAGCAGGATGGAGTGGGGGCTCTCCAGGATGGAGAGGGGGCTCCCCAGGATGGAGTGGGGGCTCTCTGGATGGAGAGGGGGCTCCCCAGGATGGAGTGGGAGCTCTCTGGATGGAGAGGGGGCTCAGCAGTATGGAGTGGGGGCTCTCCAGGATGGAGAGGGGACTCCCCAGGATGGAGTGGGGGCTCTCTGGATGGATGGGGGCTCTCTGGATGGAGTGGGGGCTCCCCAGGATAGAAAGGGGGCTTCCTTGGGTGGAGAGGGGGCTCCCCAGGATGGAGAGGGGGCTCCCCTGGGTGGAGAGGGTTCCCCTGGATGGAGTGGGGGCTCCCCTGGACAGAAGGGGGGCTCCCCTTCAGGGGACGGTCAGTGCGGCGCCTGCTTCCGTCGCCCTCGTGGGGCCCTCCTGCTGGCCCCCCTGCCTGGCCTGGCCGTCTCTGTCCCGCCGCTCCCTGGGGTGGCCAGCGCCCCAGTGTGTGTGTGCCCACGCCCTCACACCCCCACTGCCGGGGCACAGTCTGTCCCAGAGGTCGTGTTCCCAGCCTCATGGACACGTGGTGCAAGTACATCTTTGTCTCTGGTTTTACAAAGGCGGCTGCGCTCTCTTCCTTTCCGACTGAGTCAGAGACATGGTTGGTAACTGGGGCCTGTGGTTTCTCGGTCTTGCTTCCTGCGGGGTTCCTGACGGCAGCTCTGGGCAGAGCAAGACCGACCAGCCTGAGCCTGGCTGCCCGTCACTCCGCCCTTGTCTGGGCTCCTCCTCTTACCAAACTGCCTGGTAGAAAACCCGCATCCCCCACAAGACTCCCGACAGCAGGACAGTACCAGCTGGGTGTCGTGAGTTGACCATGTGTGGCTGTGGGCAGAGGGGTTGTGATGTGTGGAAGGCACCATTACGTCAAGTTTCTGAGAGAAAAGCAGGAAGAGTTGGAGGCGAGCCCTGTAGGGTGAGCTGAGCTTCACCCAGAGGAGATGGCCTTCGCCCAGGGGACCAGAGGGGACCTGCAGGGCGAGTCCTGCTGCTGGGTCAGGAAAACCCAAACTAAAAACGGGTGAAAGACAGAAACAGCTTGTTTCACTCTCCCCAACATTCGTCTGCTTCAACAAGTCCGCCACGTCCTGGGCTTGTTACCTGGACCTCTCCCTGGGGCTCTCGGGAACGTCCTCTTAGGTTTTTAAGTGGGACGGCCATATGACTTACTGTCCAAAGTGGGGCTCTAGAAACAAAAGGGAGCCATTTGACGAGCAGGCCAGCACGCTGGGGGACGTTCACCGGGCCGTGCAGGAGTCTGGGCGCCCACCCTATGCTCTGCACACTTCCCGTGGGAGTCGGGCTTTGTGAAGGTGGGAAAGTGGAGAGTGCCCTTAGGCTCCCACAGAGCCCCCACGGAGGGCGTCCAGCAGGGAAGCAGGCCCACTTGTGTTCCTGCAACCACGCTGAGCTCTTCTGCCCGGACCCCATCTTCCCCGTCAGTTGTCTGGGTGCAGGTGCAGCTCCCAGCCTGGGGACGGCCCGGCCCCGCTCTCTACAGCCCAGCCGAGCAGCCCAGTTCTCTCGGTTTCTCTGCCCTGGTTTTCACGTCTCGAGCTCGGAAGCAGCTGTCAGGGGACAAGACGCCTCTCGCGAGGCTGCTTTGGGGTTAATTAAAGCCTGCCAGCGCTCTGCACTACTGGGGCCGCCGCCACACTCGTTCTTCCCCATCCCGCGTGTCCACCAGGGATGTGCCCGGCAGTGGTGGGTCAGCCAGCCTGGCCCTGAGGGAGCCCGTGGACGCACTTGTTGGGAAACCCGGGGTGCCGATAGGCCAGCCGGCCTGCGGGGCAGTCCAGTCTTTGACCACCGTCTGGAAACCAGTTAAAAACTAGCTTGTGGAGCCCGTCAGCCCCAGGGTGTGATGGTTGGCAGAACCCACTTGGGATTCCCCAGGTGCAGGGAAATGGCAGCAGTCCAGGCGGGTGCTGCTCCGCTTTTCAGGGGTGCTGCCAGCAGCCGGACGCGGGATGGGACACCAGCCTGCCCCCAGTGAGACCCCTGCCTCGAATGATGGGCGTTTGTGCTGCCGCTGTTTTGCAGGCAGTTCAGGGTGTTTGCGTGTGAATGAATATGTGCCCTGCCTGTGCGGGTACCATCTGTGTCCTGCAGTGCCCAGAAGGTACCAGAGGTCTCTGACCTTTACCAAGTGTTGCAGACGGAATCACAGGACACACACCCAGCATGGACGGACGCGTGGAGCTGCGAGGAGCAGGCATGTTTATTTGGTTCTCTCCAGGGCTGCGGCAACCACGCGGTAGTTAAAAAAAAAAAAGAACCAAAGATGTACAAAAACATGGAACATCCCTTTAGAAAGTAACAGCATCAGAAATGTATCTTCTGCAGATCCTCCCTCCCTCTCTTGTGTCCCCCACTCCCCCAAAGAAGACCCCCAAACTCAACCCAACTGGGAAAAGGAACAGGGGGTGAGTCTGTAACAAAAAAAAAAAAAAAAATAGAACTGAATTTAACTGGAACATGCTCTAATCTTTAGTTTATTTCTGGTTAAAAATATAGCAATCCAGTGCAGTGTAGTAAAGAAATCTGCTCGAAACGTAGCAGAGAGACAGCTGAACAAAAGCAGAGCAAGCAGAGCCCACGGGCGCCGAGCCCCGGGCCCCCCCAGGCTGAGCGCGGGCCCCACACACGCGTCCACGCACGCGCCCGCCGGGCGGGCACCCAGACGGTCTGGGACCTTGGTGTTTAGTTTGGACGGTGGACAGCACTGGCGGCAGACACACCAGAACCTGGTCTTGTGGGGCTGAAACAAGTACGTTGCATATTCTGGAGTTGGATATGTCATGACTGCTCAGGAGCTGTCAAGTCCCCCCTGGGTTGTGACCACATTCCTGTCTTGGGACCCGACCAGCCCCCGAGTGCGCGTGAGGCATCTAGGAGGAAAACGCGGGTCTGCCGGGGCAGTGGAGGCAGGCACAGGACGAGAAGGTGGAGACCACGGGCTCAGAGACAGCCAGAGAGGACCACGTGGCGTGGGGCCGACCGGGCTGTGGACCTGGGCAGGAGCCTGGACAGGCATCTTGCGCCTGCAGTGCACCAACGCCACGTGCTGGGGCCCGGGCCCGACGACAGGCTGTCCCCGTGAGGTCTCCCCCCGCCCCCAACCACAGTGCGCCCCCTCCCCTGTCCCCACTGCCAGTCCCCTGGAAGCCCACTGTGCAGCAGCCCTGGGGGCCTGGGTTGGTGGGGGAGGGAAAGACAGAAAAATAAGGACTTTGCTGTAAGACTCGGTGTGGAGAGGCGGCCTCTCGAGGGCCGTGGGCAGCGCCAGGGGCCGGGGTGTGATGGCTTCACGGGCGCCCCCCGGGGCATGCAGCAGAGGTCTGAGACAGAACAAGGCCCAGGGGGGTGCCCACGCCTGTCACCCGCTCGTCCAGAACAGGAACGCAGGGTTACCGGACTTCCCGTGGGCGGCCGTCCCCAGCCGCTGGCCCCCGCCCCGCCCGCCACAGCCGGACCACCGATCCTCCGCCCAGGCTGCCCCCTCCACGTCCCAGATGCAGTGTGATGACGGCGACGGTTTGATTTTTTTTTTTTTTTTTTTTTGCCGCGGACTTGCCGGGATCCCTTTTCTTTCCACGTCAAGCTGGAGGGTCGGCGTGCTGGCCTCCTTCTGCCATGCCACACAGCATAGTGTTATACAAGCAAGGAACTGTGGCTAAAATCCAAAAAACATTACCCAGAAAAAAAGGCAAACTGTGAGTAATACCCAATCGTGTGGTTCTGTGAAAAGACTCGGAAGTTGTCGTTGGGTGTCCGAGCAACGAGCCTTCCCTTTTGTTGTTTCGCTTTGAAACGTCCCCCATTTGTACCCCAACTGTTTTTTGCGAACGTGACAATCTCCTCAGATGAAAAAGTTAATAAACAAAATGGCGACTCCGATGTTTAGCAAGATCACCATGGCAACCAGGATCGGCGCGGAGCCCTGAAACAGAAGGCGAAAAGGTGAGGTAAGCCTGCGGCACTCCCCTCCTCCTGAGCCAAACTAGGGGTTCCCAGGGGGCTGGGTGGGGGGAAATGGACATGGATCGCTTAGGAACCGGTCAGAGGCTCCCATGAGCATCCAAGTCTGGACTCTGAAGCCCTTCAGGCCTGCACGTCTCCCGCCCCGGGTCTCTGAACACAGCCGCCCCCTGGCCTGCGGTGTCGTTGCCTCCAGCTCTGCACAGCCAGGCTTCAGAAGCGGCCCCTCCACTCAAGCGTGGCCCCAACCCAGGGAGGGCTGAGCTCTCCCAGTCCTCTCCATGAGCTGGCGGTGTGCAGACACGGGGGCCCCCTGTGCAGTCCTGGGGCAGGAAGCCCACCGGGGCACGCAGACCTCGGCCCTTCCCTCCCGGGACCCTTCATCCTCAAGCCTCTGCAGGCCCCAGGGCTGTACAGGGAGAACAGAGAGGCTGCCCCGGCCACCCCAGGTCTCCGCGGGAAGCCCTTCCATGGAAGGGTTCAGCAGTGGTGGCGCTCCTGTAAGTAGCTTTGTCTTAAAGCACCCAAGACGTGCTTTAAGAGGTTTTAAAGTAGGAGCATGGTTCAGGGGGCTAAATATAGAGCCCTTCCTGCATCTCCCACCCTGCCAGTTGCTCGGCTTCCTAAACTAACCGCGTGCACGTGCACACACAAGCGTTTCTGGAAGAGAGCTGGGCGTTCGGTCGGCGAGGACCGCCTGAGTTCAGAGAGGGCGGGCGCGTCTCAAGACCAGCCCTCCAGGCTCACAGTGGCTGCTGGGGGCTGAGCACGCTGACAGGGGCCCCGAGGGCTGGCCACATGGGGTGTCCGTCAGCCGCTGGGCCGTGGTCGGAGAAGTTTCATGGGTCTTGCCTGCCGTCATGCGGTCGAGGAAGCAGGGAGCGTCTGCTTCCAGGTGGGAGGGAGCCAGCGGTGGGGGGAGCAAGGGACCTGGGGGGTCCCTCCGGGGTGCAAGAGCCCCAGCACTCAGTCTGGCCCGGGCTTCTGTCCTCTCCTCCAAACCGCCTGCCCTCCGTGGGGGGCGTGCACGAGACAACGTGGACCTCACAGCTGAGCAGGAGGCACCCCACCCCCCACGGGGCCCCAGGAACCTAGGTCACAGCCCCGCCTCGCGTATCTGATCCCACCGGCCAAGGCACTGTGTCCATCTCACCCAGGTGGGAGCGGACATGCGTGTGTCCCGCCTGCTCTGTCTGGCCTCTGGGTTTCCCTCCAGGACACAGAACTTTCCTTAAAGGTGAGGACAGTAGGGGGAGAGATCCAAGAAAGCTGAAGGAAGGTTTGGGGGCTGGGTGGGGGGGGGGGGGCGTCCCAGGGTGCCCGTTTCCCTTGCGGGAGCTTTCAGAACCACCCAAGCGCTTTTGCTGGAAAGATGGCCCGGGGGAGTAACCCTTGTGTGGACCTATCAGAGGCAGTTCGGGAATCCCCGTAGGTGGGCTTCCTCCGGGCGAGGGTCCCGAGAGCTGGATGCGCCGGGTCAGGCTCTCGCCGCCCAGCCCCCACCCCCAACCCCGCCCCGGACGGCTGGTGCCCACTCACCGTGCTGGCCTTGAGCTCGTCCCCGTTCTCGTCATCAGACTCCAGCGCCACGGGCGAGGACCTCTGGGGCGGGGAGAAGGTCAAGTCCCAGCGCAGCAGCCGCGGCTCTGCCCGGTCCCCCAGCCTCAGGCTCTCCAGCCTCTGCACTGCGGGCTCTGTGCAGGGGGCCGGCCTGGCGTGCTCTTTGTTCTGGGACTTGGACCGCAGTCTCTGGGCCCCGAAGGCCCGGTCGTCGGCGCGGTGGTCCTCCCCGGGGCCCCGGCCGGCCCCCCCCTTGCTGTAGCGTCTTTTCGGGGGGTGCACGTCCTGTGCATACGAGTCCATCCTCAGCAGGGGCTTCATCTCCATCTCGTAGTTGCTCAGCTTCTCCTCGTCCAGCTCCAGCAGCTTGGGGCCCCCGGGGCCGGGGTTGCCGGCCCGGTGGTGGGAAGTCCAGGAGAACGTGGTGGGGGACTCCGTCCGCCGCTCCCGGGGCTTGGGGTTGCCGGACTGCTTGTGGCCCGCGCCCCGGGTGCGGAAGTCATCCGCGGGCTGGCTGCTGCGGAAGGCGCCACTGCGGATGCCGCGGGAGCCTCCGGCCTTCTCCTCGGCCCAGCTGTTGCGGGCGTAGTCCCCTCCCCGGCCCTCAAGCAGCATCTGGATGTCCCCGCCCCGCTCCTCGTCCACCGAGACCTGCCGGGAGAAGTGGGCCACCTTGTTCCTCGCGGCGGGGGCCGGGGGTGGGGTGGCCGTGGGGCTGGCGGGGAAGCTCTGCAGGGGGCTGTCGTCGGGGGTCAGGTCCGAGGGGGTGGTGCCCTTGCGGTACAGCTCGGGGCTCTCCTGCTGCGGGGGTGTCCCCGTGGAGGTCACCTCGATGTCGTCGCTGGAAAGCTGATGCTTCGGCCGCTGGTACTCTAGCCCTGCGGCAGGGAGGAGACAGGTTGGGGCGGGCTGGTTACTCGGGTGTTCTGTGCTCAGGCCCAGTCTCGCCTGAGAATGGAGGGGACCAGGATTGGGCCAGGTGGCACTCGCTGCCTGCCAGCCAGGAGTGGGGGGGGGGGGGGCGCAGAGAAAGTGGAAGGACAGTGTTCTCAAAGCCCGCGCGAAGACACCCATTCTCATCTGTGGGCACTTTTGAGGGTGACTGGATCAGGATGATGGGGTGGCCCCCAGCTGCAGGGGTGACCTGAGAGTGTATCCCCAGGTTGCACCCCCATGCGTTCCTGCTGAGGACAGAACATCTCATGCTGGGTGACCTTCCGCAAGGCAGGACGTGGAGCTTAAGTGACAGTCCCACTGCCCGTGTCCCCATCCTGGGTCCTGGGGTTCTCCAGGCTGCCCCAAAGGCAGGGCTGAGAGCAAAGCTCTGGAGGGTGGTCCCAGGACGGGACCTCAAGAGCCCACACCAGCACCTCAAGAGCCTTCCAGTTGTTCTCGGAAACATGTGTCTAGAGGAGGGTAAGGAGTGGGCTGCTAGGAAAGACCTTGGCCTCAGCAGACCCTCGGACCAGTCACCCTCCCCTGCTCCCAAGGAGGGAGGAGGATCTTGGGTCTGGCTGACTCGAGGGGCTTCTAACTCCTTTCATCCATTCCCCACTCCGAGAGGACAGGTGGGTGCCCCTTGAGTGTCTCCGAGCTTCATTGACCAGCTCGGCCACCAGCTTGGTCATGTGTGGCCGCTGATGTTTAAATGTGGACTGAAGAGCAGGCCAGGGGCCGCAGTGGCCACAGTTTCTGTGTGGCGGGCAGCCACCTGGTCGGGCAGAGTAGGGACAGAGTTTTAGAACAGCCTTGGGGGGCGCAGAGCACACCAGAGTCTTGGGGGAGAAGCAGGCAGGAGGGATGCAATAGGCTGGCAGGGGGCTCCGGGGCACAGCCCGTGGGAGGTGTCCGGGGACCCCGGCTGCGTGGACTCACCGTTTTCCCGGTGCTGGAAGGAAGGGGAGAACTCTTTGGCAGTGATCCGGGCGATTCGCGCCTCCTCCTGGGCCTTCTGGGCCGCGGTGAGGGCCGCCTCCGCCTTGGCCCGGGAGTGGGAAGTCCTGGGCAGGGGAGACGGGAGGGCGGTGAGGGCACCGGACGGGCCAGGACAGGGCGCCCGACACCTCGCTCACCCACACAGCCCCACCAGGGCCTCGGTGCCCTCCAGCCGCAGTGGGCACGGGGCAGGCCACACTCGAGAGCGGGACCTGACCTGGGACGAGCCCAGTCCTGCTTGAGGACCCCTCCTCCCCAGGTCCTGGCCACTCGTCTCAGCCTCCAGGGGTGGGCCGGTGCTCAGTGTGACCTTGAGCAGAGACGAGGGTTCTGGGGTGGCTATTCCCTGATGGACGGGGAAGCCTGGCATGCTGTCGTCCACGGGGTTGCAAAGAGCCGGACATGACAGCAACTGAGCTGAACTGAACTGATGCCGCCTCCACCAGCGCACAAAGTGGGCCGTGCTCCAGGTGGCCGGCCTGGAGCAGGAAGGGGTGGGACCCGTCGGCCTGGCACAGAGGGTGCCAGGGCCCAAGGAGTGCAGCCTGCCTGCACATTAGCTCTGACCTGCCCCAGGCGACCGCTTAGCCTCTGTCCCAGCCCGTGTGAAGGGGCCTCGCTCAACCCGGCTGAGCCAAGAGCTGCACAGCTCCTGTTCCCAGGACACAGGCCAGGATGGGTTTGCTGGCCCCTGGCCCCCAGCCCAGCATTTCTTCCCTCCAGACCCTGTCCTGGCCACCACAGTGCCTCTGCAGGCTGGTGCTGCCAACCCTGTGGACGTGGAGGAGACACACCCAGGGAGTCTGAGAAAACCTCCCCAGGTGGGTGGGAGCCGTGGTCTCTAGGCGCTGAGAGAAGGCGGGGCCCAGCACCCATCAGCACTCAGGGTGATGGTTCCCCGCAGTCACTCAGAGTCGGTGATGGCACTGCCCTTGTGTGGGGGCACAGGCCCAGCGTGGGGACCCCGCACCTCAGGCTGGACACGGGGGCCATGACTCCAGACGAGCTTGATGTACGGCCCAGAAACTTGCAGCGGGACAGCCTCCAGCCCAGCACTCGGGCCTGTCCCTCCCCAGCTGAGTCCGCATGAGACACGCTGGGGGCAGGCCTGGGTCACCCAGATGGAGGTTCTCACCTGCCTCTGGGTTCCACTTCTTCCTGCCTCCTGTCCTGGCTCCAGGGGCCTGCTTCCCAACCGCCAGTCCCCCGAGATGATTGCAGTCTGGTCCTCCAGGGGCCTCCTCCCTTCCCCGGAGCGCTCTGAGCAGCCTGGCCACACACCCCTTGACACCCATGGGACCCATTCCATGGGCTCCACCTGGAGACCCCTCGCTACCTTGTAAGCCACGGGGTTCTGTTTATTTCAGACTGCCCCTGTGCTAACCAGGATGAGTTTATAAGAAGAAAACAGGGTGTGCCGTACACAGAGAGCGTGCACGTCATCACGTGAGCAGGAGTGCAGGGCCCGGAGCAGCCGCCTCCAGGATCCCCCCGCCTGCCAGCCCGCCGCCTCACCTGGGAGCAGGCCGCCAAGACAGAATTAACCTAGGAGTAAAAACGCAGTGTTGGGGAAGTTCTTCCCTTCACATGGTTTCTAAGCAATAGGGAAAGACAGCGTCCCTCAGTGTGGCTGCTGCCCGGGCCCCTCGGAGTGGAAGTGGAGAAGCGGCGTCCTGTGGACGATCCCTCAGGAACCGTGCTTGTCATCACGACAGACGAGGGGCAGGAAGCTCGTGGGGGCAAAGCCAGTAACGCGGCACCAGTTATGAACACGGAGCTCATCGGCGGTCATCAGTTGATAAGCCATGGCTGCAGCCCACAGGCTCCCGAGTGGCGTCCCCCACCTGCACCCCTGAAGGCACAGGGCAAGTCTGCGGCTCTCAGAGGCTGTCCCGTCTGCCCTGACGCGGGGAGGCTGGCCAAGGCCCATGTGCACTTTGAGAACCAGCAGGGTCGCATCAGACCCGGCGAGGGCCACTGTGAGGCCCCGGTCGTCCAGGCCCATCTTGGTGCCAGAGCCCTGGGGGCACGGGGGGGAGGACTGAGGCAGGGTTTCTGGATGCGGGGGTCCCGTCGGGTGAGCCAGCTCCCCACTACGTCTCCCCATCCTTCTCTGTCCATCTGCCGCATGGGATCCGGTGAGCGACCCCTACACGGACACCCCGACCTGGAGACCAGGGCACCCTGAAATCATACTCAGAGTGCCCCACGTGCTTCCTGCTTCCCCCCAGGAGGGGCCCACGGTTTCATCTGACCCCGTGAGGCCCTACAGCCCCACACACGCTGGACTGGACATGGCCCGTCCCGGACCGGCGGTGTGACCTGGTTCCTGCAAGCCGGCCCCCGTAGCTGAGAGGGCTGTGGTTGGGGCAGGACGCCATCTCCCTCGGAACCTGCCCATGGGCTGGGGCTCACCTCAGCTCACGCTGCAGCTTCTCCAGACTGTCCGAGGGGCTGGCTTTGGTAGTAACACTTCATTGAGATATAACTCAGAGTGTGTATATACATATTATATACATAATAATATATATATACACACATATATATAATAGTGTGTATATACATAAAACAGTGTGTGAATATATATCAGTGCGTGTATATGTAATAGTCTGTGTATATATAATTGTATTCATATATAATAGCATGTGTGTGTGTATAATAGTGTGTGTGTATATATGTAATAAGCAGTGCGGTGGTAAAGAATCTCCCTGCCAATGCAGGAGACACAAGAGATGAGATTCAATCTCTGGGCTGAGAAGATCCCCTGGAGGAGGAAATGCAACCCACTGCAGTATTCTTGTCTGGAGAATCCCATGGACAGAGGAGCCTGGTGGACTACAGTCTATGGGGTCACAAAGAGTTGGACCCAACTGAGCACACATCCACACACACATGTATATAATAATGTGTCTATATAATAGTGTGTGTCTCTATATAATAGTGTCTGTGTATATACACTAGTGTGTGTATGTTATTGTATTATTTAATAGTGTGTGTATATATATATCTGTGTATATAATAGTGTGCATGTATATATTGTATTGTGTATATATGAAATAGCATGTGTATCTGTAATAGTGTGTGAATATGTATAATTGGGTGTATATCTATAAGAGTGTGTGTGTATGTATAAATATAATACTGTGTATATGTACCTGGTGGCTCAGTGGTAAAGGATCCGCCTTCCAATGCAGGAGACGTGGGTTCAATCTCTCGGTTGGGAAGAGCCCCTGGAGAAGGGGCTCCCACTGGAGTGGAATGCGACCCACTCCAGTATTCTTGCCTGGAAAATCCCATGCTTAGAGGAGCCTGGCTGGCTACAGTCCTTGGGGTCACAAAAGAGTCGGACATGACTTAGTGACTAAACAACAACAATGTGTACATAACAGTGTGTGTCTATATAATAGTGTCTGTATACATATATATAGTTAAGTGAAAGTGAAGAAAGTGAAGGTGCTCAGTCGTGTCCGACTCTTTACGACCCCATGGACTGTAGCCCACCTGGCTCCTCCGGCCATGGATTTTTCAGGCAAGAATACTGGAGTGGGTTGCCATTTCCCCCTCCAGGGGATCTTCCCCACCCAGGGATTGAACCTGGGTCTCCTGAACTGCAGGCAGACTCTTTACCATCTGAGCCACCAGGGAATCCCATATATATATATGTGTACACACACACACACACACACACACACACACACACAATGGTGCATATATAAAAATGTGTGTATATATAAAATAGGGTGCGTATATAATTGTATATAATAGTGTGTAATAGTTTGTGTATATATAAATGTGTCTATAATAGTGTGCATGTCTATAATACTGTGTATATATAATAGTGTGTGTCTATAAAATTGTATCTTTATGAAAAAAAAATTGTATCTTTATAATAAAATAGTATATATAATCGTGTATCTATATAATAGTGTTTGTATCTATATAATATAGATATATTATGTGTGTATATATACATATATATGTGTGTATATATAATAGTGTGTATACCATATCTAAAATAGACAACCAAAGGGAATTTGCTGTTGGGCTCAGGAAACTCAAACAGGGGCTCTGTATCAACCCAGCGGGGTGGGATGGGGAGGAAGATGGGAGGGAGATTCAAGAGGGTGGGGATATATGTATACCTAGGGCTGATTGATGCTGAGGTTTGACAGAAAGCAACAAAATTCTGTAAAGCAATTATCCTCCAATTAAAAAATAAATTAAAAAAAATAATAGTGTGTATATACATTAGTGTGTGTATCTATATTAGTGTGTGTATATATATAATAGTGTGTATGTATATATAAGAGTTGTGTGTATGTAATAGCGTGTGTGTGTATATATGTGGATATATAGTATATATATTATATACACACAACTATTATATATACACACACATTATATATAAAATATTGTGTATATAATACTGTTGTATATAATATATATATAATAGTGTGTGTGTATATATATATATAATAGTGACTATATATATATATATATTACATACATATATAACTCGCCCATCTGAGGAGTACAATTCGGTAGTTTTAGTCCATTCGTGAACTTCCAGATGTTCAAGCTGGTTTTAGAAAAGGCAGAGGAACCAGAGATCAAATTGCCAACATTCGCTGGATCATCGAAAAAGCAAGAGAGTTCCAGAAAAACATCTATTTCTGTTTTATTGACTATGCCAAAGCCTTTGACTGTGTGGATCACAATAAACTGTGGAAAATTCTCAGAGATGGGAATACCAGACCACCTGACCTGCCTCTTGAGAAACCTATATGCAGGTCAGGAAGCAACAGTTAGAACTGGACATGGAACAACAGACTGGTTCCAAATAGGAAAAGGAGTACATCAAGGCTGTATATTGTCACCCAGTTGCTCAGTTGTGTCCGACTCTTTGTGACCCCATGAATCGCGGCACGCCAGGCCTCCCTGTCCATCACCAACTCCCAGAGCTTACTCAAACTCATGTCCATCGAGTCGGTGATGCCATCCAGCCATCTCATCCTCTGTCCCACCCCCAAAGACCCCCCTCCCTCTATCAGTCACCCCCATCTCCCCCAGAGCCTTCCCACCAGCCCTTGGTGGTCAGCAGGGTTGCCCGCTGCGGACGTTTCATGCATGTTTGAGCTGACCGAGGGGAAATGCAGGTCACAATGGGTGCCACCTGGGAGGTCACGCGGCAGGGGCATCCGGCACGTCCACAGGCCACGCAGCCGCCACCCCTGTCCAGTGCCAGGACCTCCCCACCACCCCGAAACAGCCCTCTCCCCAGGGCAGTCACTCCCACCTGCACCCCAGCCCAGCACCAGGGGTCTGAGCCCCAGTTCAGCCCCTCGAATCGCTGCATGCTGATGGTGACCCCCTCCCGAGTGGAGCGGCGGGGCGAGTCCCGGGGCTGTTCCTGGGGTCTGAGCAGAGCACCCCACCACACTGTGCCGCCCCTACTCCCGGGGACCTAAGGTCGTCACCTGGCTAACGAGTGTCCCCCAAGCCAGTGACGTCCACCCTGAGCCTCCTGAAGGCCCTCAGACATGACGTCGGGACGGGCCTGGCCCCCAGGGTGAGTGTGCTCCTGTCGCAGACAATGGAACCCTGAGAAGTAAATGTGTCCGGGTCGTGAGCCTAGCCGTGGAAGCGCCTCAAGCGAGGAGGCTGCAAGGACAGGACGTCCAGGAGGCTGAGGGTGGGGACAGGGCTCATGTGTCTCCAGGTGCACCTGTCATCGGAGTGGGTGTCTCGAAGCCCTAAGAGTGACAGAGACAAGGTAGGTGATCAAATCATGAATCCCACCAGGGGTTGTAAGTAAAAAAGTGTGGGAGACCCTGTATGTTCATGTCACTCCAGAAAGCAGGTTTGCTTAACCACAAAACCAAGCAATGGGAGTGCGAGACATACCCCAGACAGCAGGATGGTGGTGGCCACGAGACCCGCACCCGGTCCAGGGAGCTCAGGTAGTTACTGATTACTAGACGTGTTCATTAAAAACAGAAATACAGGGAAAAGGTGACAGGATACTGAAACCTGGGATGATTTCCCATTTTTAGCATATGTTACCGCCTTTTTCCAAATGTTTTCGCTCATTTCCAATGCCCCACAGCAGTCCTGGATTGACCCTGGAGGGACAAGAAGACTCCCTGCCCAACCTGGAGGAGGAGCTGATGAGGGAAGCCTGATGTCTACTCAAGAATGAGGAAGAAGGTAGTCTTTTCTCCTCCCCACTTTTCGTTTGATTATAGAACTGTAGCCCACCTTCTCACCCACCCACCCGTAAGCCTCACACGCGTCCTGTTCTAACAAGTCGCTTCTTATCGATGACGTTGCGTGCTTGTGCAGTGTGCTAAGTTGTTTCGGTCGTGTCTGACCCTTTGCAACCCCATGGACTCATCAGGCTCCTCTGTCCATGGGGATTCTCCAGGCTAGAATACTAGAGTGGGTTGCCACGCCCTCCTCCAGGGGATCTTCCTGACCCAGGGATGGAACCCGAGTCTCTTACGTCTCCTACATTGTCAGGTGGGTTCTTTACCACTAGTGCCACCTGGGAAGCCCTATCTATGACTTTGCCTCTTGCTAAATTCTTTCCGTGCTGAGCAGGCTGATGCATGAACTGACAGTGGGGTATTTTAGGGTCAGGAAGAAGGAAGGACGCTGACTGAGCACAGAGACGGTGCTGGAGGGCCCGGGCCGTGGAAGGACTCTGAGCTCCCCGGGGCCCAAGGCAGGCTTGAAACAGCACTGATCCTGTTCAGGGGGCTTGCCAGACAGAATCAAAGCCTTGGCTCAGGAGAGAGATGGCCAGCCTGGGCTCTGGGCCTGGAGGAAGCTTCTTGGCTTCCAGGCTTCCTCGATGCAGGATGGGGGGCCACACAGGCTGAGTTCAGCACGAAATGCGGAAGGCTGGAATGACCAGCACTGTGGGCCTGGAGGGGACAGTGCGCGTCTGTGTAGGTTTGGTGACTCCGAGTTGACACGCCCCCCCCCCCCCCCCGCTCCAGGGAGCGTCCCCTGATACCTGCTAGTGGCAGGTCCCCACACTCACTGTGACAAATGCCGATGCTGGAGCCCAGAACCCCCTGCCCCTCCCCAAGGATGGGGTGGCAGGAACAGGACCGTGGGGGTGGGCGGGCAGGGCAGGCCCCTGGGGCAGAGACAGGGCCAGGCTGCGGGCCGTGGGGGGATGTGAAAGCAAGGGGGGTTTGTGCACTGTGAACTAATGGGATTGCTGGTTCATCATTAGAGGAATGACGTGAACCCTACTATATCAGCGCCCACTTCGAAGAACTCAGTGCAAATCCCCCCAAAAGTCAGGCCAACAGGCGTCACCTAAGTGCTTTTCTGCACACGCGTCCTGTGTAAACATGCGTGTGCCATCCCCTCTGTCCTGAGGGACACGTGGCTCAGACACAACAGCAGCTCCAGGGACGGGCTCATCCAAGAGGCCAATGGAGGCCCAGCTTTCACAGCACGCACTTCCCTGTTTATCCTGAGACCGTGGAACCAAGAACAAGCACCTCCTGCCCAGCCTCCTGGGAGGCCCAGCTGGACAGCGGGAGCTGGGTCCCCACCCTCAGACAGCCACCTTGGCCTGGCCTCAAAGCCAGCATGGTGCGTGTGGCTGAGCCCCGACCCCCATATCCAGTCCCCTTCCTGGTGAATGTGGTGAACACCCCCTTGACCGGAGGCTCCCAGAGAGGAGGTCCCGCTGTTCCTGCCTGCTTGGGAACACACACACAACACCCCCAAGAAGGAGGGATGGGAGACATCCCAGAGGGGCCGCCACGGTCTGGTTCCTGCAGCTTTGCTTAGTAAAAACACACGGACGTTAACCCCCAACATCATACGTATATTTACACATACACGTTCACACGTATATAAAAAGAACACACTGTGGCAACCCGAAAGTAAAATTAAATCAAGCAACTTCATTTAATAGAGAAGAAACCTCCCAAGGCATCACGAAGGTTCCCCGGAAGTGAGACGGGCAGGGCTCTCAGCTGGCAGCCAGGTGACGGCCCCCATGGGGACCTGCCCTCTGGGGATGCCGAGCAGGGGTCGGGCCGGCGCCGTGAGCCGGCTGGGGAGTCCTGGGTCCCCACCCCCTGGCAGCTCCACCTGGTGCCCTTCATCTCCACCCCCTGCACCCCAGCTCCCAGAGAGGAGGGCCCGGTGTTCCCACCGACCAGGTGGATACCGCTTCCCAGACACAGGGCTGCACAAGACAAGGCCATAGGTGCGTCAGACGGATGGACAGCTGGGTGGGCCGTGCAGGGACCTGCCTGTGTCCCCCCAAGCTCTGTCCATCTGGGAACTGGGAATGTCACCTTACTTGAGGGGGGTGTGATAAAACCCCAAGTGGCCAAGCCCCTCCAAGTGTCTGACTCGACAGGTCTGGGAACCTGAACTTGTCTGCAGCCAGCCCTCTGCCCCCAGCTGACAGCACAGTGGACCGGTTCAATGTGTCCCCGCACCCCAGATTGAGGCGCGCCCACCCCCCAGGGCCGCCCCAGGCCCCCCAGCTCACCGTCTGCTCAGGAGGGGGTGTGTGGTCCCATCATGGCCGCCAGCCTCCCTCCCCAAGTCCAGGCTTGACTTTCTCACGCCCGGATTCAATTCAGCACTTGTTGAGCACCCGCTGGGTACGTGCGGAGACACCCAGGGTCAGGGGTCCTCTACACACTGTCGTGGGCCCTGGTGACCCTGGCAGCCGGCTGGTTTCCACGCCCGTGATGACCCTGAGGTCGGCGTGTGGGTCACTCCTCACTGACCAGTCAGGAGACTGAGGCACGGGGATCTGGGCGCGCTCTGGGGCCAGGGTTGGGACAGGTACACACGCTTCTCCAGCCAGTGAAGGACCGTCTTTCAGAGGTGGAAATGTGCCTTGAGCACACTCAGGGGGAAGGTGCCAAATGGAAGCCAGGTGTTAGGGCTCCCACCCACCCCACTCATCCTCCCAATGGCCTTCTTGAGGGCCCCCCAGGAGCCTCAGGAGCCCACCCACACATGATTCCAGCCAGGATAGCCGGGCTGGGCATGAGGGCCTCGGTGCCAAGGGCTTCTCCACGGGCCCAGAGGTGTTCTTGGGCCCAAGGAAGGAGGATCAAGGCCCTGCCTGCCCGACAACCCCAGGCTCTGCCCTCACTGCCCAAGGCCGTGACCGAGCTCCATGTCCATCTCTCATCCCCACGGCCCCTGCCCTCCAGCCTTACGCTGTCCTCCTGGCAGGTCTCCCTGTGGACAGCATCTGACCTCATCACCACCGCCTCCTCCCTCTGGTTTTGTAACAGTTTAACTGAGGTTGATCCATGTCCCTCCATGACTGCCTTCACGGGCTGTCTTCTCCGTGTACAGCATCCCCTCCCCCGACCTCTGTAAGGGCACTGTCCTTGGACTCAGACCACCCCTATCTAGGACAACTGCGTCTCCAGACCCTCACTCTGGTCGATCTGTTTCCCCAAAGGGCTGCGCTGGGTCTCCAGGGTGTCTGCAGATGGACGTGACTTCTCAGGGGTACCACTCAGCCCACCCTGGTGGGGGGGATGCCAGGCTGGGGGCAGGGGGCAGAGGAAGGGCAGGTGCTCCACTGACCCTCCAGCCCTGGCCCCGCCTGCCGGCCACAGGATCTCTTCTTTCTAACTGTTGTGAGCAAGGCCGCCCCCTGCCTGCAGGAGGGCAGAGCCAGCCCTCTTATCTGTCCCCACCTGCACGCGGCCTGAGGAGTGTGGCCGTCTCTAAGGGCAGAATCCAGGGCTTAGTTCCCTTGAAGAGAGACTGGTAGGCAGGCAAGAGTCAAGCGGAGAAAGAAGGGGAGACAGAGGCGCACAAGCCTTCTTTTCGCAGGCAGGACCAGTGCAGTAACCCTTTGCCTTCGCACCGTTAGGTCCTTGCTAAGGGCTTCCAGCCGCGGAGCTGTGTGTCCCTGTAGACAGAAACGTGCAAGGCCGTGTGCACGCCAGTGAGAGCACAGTCCTAGGTATGGCCGCTCCCCCAGGATGACCGGGCTAAAGGCAAGCGGGTGAGCCCTGAGCCCCGAGTGGGCAGACACAGCAGAGGGGCCCCCCGCACTGCGTTACCAGCAGACAGGGTGGGCAGTCAGGCCCCTGAGCAGCTGGGCTTCGTCTCCTTCTGACACTTCAAGGTAACGGTAAGGCAGAAGGGAGGAGCTGGACCCTGTTTGAGTAAAGGTAAGGAAGCCACATATTTTTCATTCTCAGGGTCAAGGAGATCTCCCAGACTACACGTGTGTGGAGATCAGAGGAGGGGTGCCAGACCATAATATGTCCTGCCAATCTCCCAGAGACCCTCGCGCTGGAATCCATCTTGGGTAAAAGATGCACGCATCTGGGAGGGCCCTGGGTCAGATCAAATATGGACACGAAGCCAGACAAGGCGAGATGACTGTCCAGAGAACACCTGGAAACTGTCGGCTGTGTGAGCATTTGAACCGTCCCCAAAAGTGCAAGGCTCCCTGAGCTTGCCCACACATCCTTCTGCATGTTTTACTTCTAATAAACATTCTGCCTGTTTCACAAATTTTCCTTCTCTTTGCTGAACATTTTCTTCAGAAAGAGAAGACCTGGAGACCCACTTCTAGCCGCCACTCTCTGGTGGTCTAAGTGGCTAGGATTTGGTGCGCTCACCTCCAGTGCCCGGGTTCAATTCCCCGTCAGGGAACTAAGATCCCACTTCAAGCCACCGCAAGCTGTGGTCACCCTCCCTTCAGCCCCACGACCCCCCTGAGGTCGGCAAAGCCCCCATCTCACAGACAAGACGACTTGGGGCCCCAGGGTGGAGAGGCTTGCCCGGGGTCTGGAGAGGTGGTGCAGAGCCCAGGGTGCACGGGATAGGTCAGGGGAGGACTCCTGACATCTCTGAACAGAAGCCGCATCCAGGGCCTCGTGTGGCCCCGTCAGCTGCTCGCTGGCTCCCTACTCAGGATTGCCCTCGTGTTGTCTCTCCCTGTCCACACCTTCGGGCCACAGAGGAGAGGAGAGACAGGGCAGAAAATGGAGAATGGAGGCTTTTCACTAGGATAGGCGCCGACCAGAGCCTGCTGCCCGATGGGGACTCCGACAATGCCAGCCAGGAGCCAGGCTGTGGCGAGCACCGTGGTAGGGGGGCATCAAACCCCCACATGACCCAGTTCACAGGGGAGAGAAGTGAGGCGGAGGACACACCCAGCATCACCCTCAAGGTAAGCATGGCTCTCAGCCCCTACAGCCAGGTGCGTTACAGAGAATACGTGTATGTTGCAGACACCAAGAACGCGTGTGTGCGGACTTGTGTTCTCCCAAATACACACGCTGAAACTCTAACCCGGGCACCCTCGAGTCTTTACTGAGGTCATCGAGTGAAAATGAGGTCACTTGGGCCGGCCCTGATCCAGTTTAAACCCTTAAACCCTGATGACCGGTTTAAGAAGCGAGACCAGCATACACACAGAGGGGTGACCACGTGAGGACACGGACGAGGCAGCGGTCTACACGCCAGGGACAGAGACCCCCAAAACCAGCACGCCTAAACCTCAATGTCAGACGTCCGGCCTCCAGGACTGGGCAGGAATAAACCTGTCATTTGAGCCCCTGTCCACTGCCTTAGTCCATCCACACAAGTAAGGCGGGGGACCGGCAGGATCTTCAAAGATGATTCAAGTCAAAAAAGGACAGTAGCTGGGAACTCCCTTGGTGGTGCAGTGGCTGAGACTTCACGCTCCCAATACGGGGGGCCTGGGTTCAATTCCTGGTTGGGGAACTAGGTCCCACGTGCCACAACTAAAGATGCTGCACATTTATGACACAGTGCAGCTAAAAACAAAAGCAAACAAAAAACAAACCAGAATAAAACAAGTCCCTTATTGCAGCTATTTTAATGGCGTTTTCTACTGGAGTCAGGAAATTGGTAAGGGTCTGTACTGCCTGAATCCCACCTGGGTCCCCGCAAAGGCTATTTCCTCTGGTCAGACCCAGTTAGAACGTCTAAGACGAGCAGCCCAGAAAACCAGGGAACATTCTGGATCAAACCGCGACAGCTGGCCTCTCTTCCTCCTGCCATATTTCCCCACTTCCCCCTCCACCTCTTTTTTTTTTTTTTCTATTAAAAAAACCTTCAAAGGAAGAGAAAGGAGAGCTCAAAGTAATGAAGGAACTGCTGTCCAGTGCACCGGCAGGTCCAGCGAGGCTGACTCACAAAGCACAGAGCAGACGGGGGTCAAGATGCCGCACAGAGGGACGTCCGGCCCCAGTGCTGAGACGAGAGGGGGCGGGGGAGGACCTGAGGTCACGGGTCTGACACTGAGACCCCACCCGGCGAGCCGCCTTGGGGTCTGTAGGAGATCCTGGGGCTGCAGTAACAAGTGACCACCATCTGGGGGCTTCAAAGAGAAACCTATTCTCTCCCAGCTCCAGAGGCCAGAAGTCCACACCCCTGAAGCCCCGGGAGAAGCTGTTCCAGGCCTCTCTCCCGGTTCCTGCAGGGCCGCTGGTCCCCGGCAGTTCTTGTCGTGGGGCTGTGCCGGTCTCTGCCTCCATCCTCTTGTGGCCTCTTCCCATGTCTGCGTCTCTCCTTGTCTGCCTCTCATAAAGACACTCATCATTGATTTGGGCCGCCCTAAGCCAGAATGATCCCATGTCAAGATCTTTAATTACATCTGCAAAAACCTTTCTTCCAAATAAGGGCATGGTCTAAGGTTCCAGCTGGACAAGTCTTCTGGGGTCCACCATCTAACCTACTGCAGGGTACTGTCATCGTTCAGTCATGTCCGACTCTCTATGACACCATGGGCTGCAGTACACCAGGTTTCCCTGTCCGTCACTATCTCCCAGAGTTTGTTCAAACTCATGTCGATCCACTCAGTGATGCCATCCAATCATCTCATCCTCTGTCTCCTCCTTCTCCTCCTGTCTTCAGTCTTTCCCAGAACCAGGGTCTTTTCCAATAAGTTGGCTCTACACATCATATAGCCGAAGTATTGCAACTTCAGCTTCAGCATCAGTCCTTCCAAAGAATATTCAGGATTGACTTCCTTTAGGATTGACTAGTTGGATCGCCTTGCTGTTCAAGGGATTCTCAAGAGTCTTCCCTGACACCACAGTTTGAAAGCATCAATTATTTGACACTCAGCCTTCTTTATAGTCCAACTCTCATATCCACACGTGACTACTGGAGAAACCATAGCTCTGACTATACAGACCTTTGTCAGCAAACTGATGTCTCTGCTTTTTAATATCTATCTAGGTTTCTCAAAGCTTTTCTTCCAAGGA
Organism: Dama dama; assembly: GCF_033118175.1. NCBI lineage: Eukaryota > Metazoa > Chordata > Mammalia > Artiodactyla > Cervidae > Dama > Dama dama. The sequence continues at coordinate 19,261,705 of NC_083684.1, read as the reverse complement.
GCGTCTTTTAATTTTGTGGCTGCAGTCACCGTCCTACTGGTGAGTATAGTCCTACAGTCACTACAGGGTATTAATTCTCCACTCCTCTGGTACCTCTGATCTCAGGCCAAAATAACTCCCAGGAAGTGACCCCCCCCCACTCGCCCCTCTGAGAGCAACCCAGGTTTCCCAGGACCCCCATTAGCTCCCAAGAAGGTGTGATGGGGGCAAGTGTTGGCATCCAGCCTCCATCCACCTCCTTCTCCATCTGGGGCACGTTATGCCTCTCTGGGTCTCAAATGAAAAAGGTACAGTAACAAGGATCCTGTGGGATCTCAGTAAAGGTTCCTGAGACAGGGCATAGACGGCATAAGCCCAGTTTTCCTCATTAGTGGGTATTTCATAGACGAGGTTTTCACTGTGGTGTAATTTACATATCATAATTATGACATAATAATTTCTCCTATTTAACAGTGCGGTTCAATGATATTCAGTGTACTTAGAGTACCGTAAGCATCACCATAACCGGATTTTACATTTTCAGCACCACTAAGAAATCTCATGCCCATTAGCCCTCACGCCCGTCCCCGGGCTCACGGCAGCAGCCAGTCTGCTGTTCTGTTGTTGTTTTGATGGAAGTATTTCTCTGGGGAGGAATTAAGGGCCGGCGCTGGCAGGGGAAGGGCGGCTGTGTTTGAACTGGGTGCAGCTGAAGGTGTGGGAGACCAGGGGGCAGGGCCACGCTGCAGCCCCCTTCCTGCTCTCCACAGTGCCTGGCCACTTCTGAACTTCCTTTATTTTGCACAGTTCCTTTCTGAGTTAGAAAATACAACAAACTCCGTGGATGGCAGAAACCAACACAATACTGTAGAGCAATTATTCTCTAATTAAAAATAAATAAATTAAAAAAAAATACACCAAATTCTAGAAAACCACCCTCCTGGAACGAAAGAGAAAATGGCAGAGAGGAGGGTCTAAAACTCAACCCAGACACAGACATGCCCTCCCACGGCAGGGCTCCATCACCCTCAGACACTCCCTGGGAGAGCAGGGCTTGCTCGTCCCCTCGCTCCAGGAGGGCTGACCACCATGCACTGGACACGTCGGGGCACCAGGGACTCCGAGCACAGGGGGAGGACCTGCCCTGAGGGGGAGGACCCTCCTCCTGATGGGGAGGCTGGTTTGGACACGACCACGGCGCGGTGTGCACTGGCCATACTCTGGAGTGGACACGGGCCTCCTCGAAGCCTAAGAGGAAGGAGCTGGCCAGGCAAACAGTCCTGGGATGAAGTGGCAGCAAGGGCCAAGGCCCGGGGCAGGGGATCTAGCCACGTGCTGGAGAAGCTGGGGAGGCCGAGGCAGGTGTCTGCCTCAAAGTGGGGCAGTGGGACCAACCCAGAAGATGCAGGTTTAAAACCTTTCAGTGCTGGGCTATTGCGGCTGGATGCTACCTCTTTTTAAAAAAACAACATATATATATATATATATACACATATATACACACACACACACACATACACACACATACATATGTGTATATGTAGAAATGTGAGTTCTTTTTCTAAAAAAAGGTTTAAATAAAAACTGTGGAGAATGAGTGTAAATTCCCCTTTCACCCTTCCCATCTACTCAGCTCCACAGTGCTGAGTAGATAGTGGCTCTGTCCTGTCTGACTCTTTGCGACCCCATGGACTATAGCCCGCCAGGCTCCTCTTTTCCAGGCAAGAATACCGGAGTGGGTAGCCATTCCCTTCTCCAGGGGATCTTCCCGACCCAGGGATGGAACTCGAGTCTCCTGTGTTACAGGTGGATACTTTAGCGCATGAGTCACCAGGGAAGCCCGCAGACCCACAGTAATTACTGTTAACTCTGGTCAGTGCCCTTCCAGCTCTTTTTCTACATAAAGGGTTTCCTTGCTTCTCCAAAGTTCACTTTATGCCACTTTGTTTTTAGGAAAAACCTACGTTCATCCCTGTTTTCCACAACTGAAAGAGGGTTTTCGTTCTTCTGCTGCTGCTGAGTCACGTCAGTCGTGTCCGACTCTGTGCGACCCCGTAGACGGCAGCCCACCAGGCTCCGCTGACCCTGGGATTCTCCAGGCAAGAACACTGGAGTGGGTATGAGAAGAGAGGAAAATCAAAAACAGAGTTCAGAGCCGGCTGTGTGGCGAGAGGGGCCAAGCCCCTTCCCAGGGAGCCACAATCAGAGTCTCAGCGTCAGTCGCCGGCACTATGACCTCCGTCGGAATCTGTGGAGTTTTCTTTAAAAATATCATGTTATTTCTGCATTTACTTTGGCTGTGCTGGTTCTCTGTCTGCTGCACGGGCTTTTCTCCAGTTGCAGCGAGCAGGGGCCACTCTCGAGTTGTGGTGGGAGGGCTTCTCACTGCCACGGCTTCCCCTGCTCTGGAGCACAGGCTCTAGGGCACGCGGGCTTCAGGAGTTGTGGCTCACGGGCTTAAGGCTCCGTGGCACGTGGGATCTTCCTAGAGCAGGGGTCGATCCTGTGTCTCCTGCACCGGCAGGCGGATTCTCTACCACCGAGCCACCCGGGAAGCCCCTGTGCTCTGCCTGGACTTTCTGGTGCATCCGAGAGCCGGGTGTGCCCCGAGGTCCTTGATGTTTAGGCCCTCAGTCGTGTCCACCTCTTTGTGACCCCATGGACTGAAGTCCTACCTCTTTGCTTCACACCATCCCAGCTCAGCAGAGAGTTCGTACATGCGCTCTGCTTTTGGATAGCGGGGGAGACCGCACTTACAGGCACGCTTGTTTGAATACCACTGGGGTCACACTCCACGTGCTATTTCCTGAGGCTTGCTTTTCCCTGTCACATGTCACACACATTTCGACGAATGAGTTCCCCATGGTTTTCCACACTGTTTCTGAAGCCTGTACAGCGTGGAGAACACAGGCTCCCACGCTAGGCAGTCTGCACACATCAGCCCCACCCCCAACTTGGTTCTGCCTCTTGCCTCTTCCATTGTTTTCACCTTCCACTGTGTCCTGGAGATTGTTCCACACCAGCAAGCGCAGGCCTTTCTTGTTCTCTTTCGTGGTTTTTGCACCAAACACCTTGGGCCTGCCCCGCTGACAGACGGGTAGGCTGCTCTCTACTCTCAGTTGTTTTTCTTTTTTTTTTACAAATCAAGGGCCAGTGACATCCTTGTGCATTTGGTATTGACACACAAATCCACCTTCAGGACACGTTTCCAGAAGTGTGGCTGCTCGTTTCCCAGATCTCCAATTCAGTGGGACCCTTTTTCCTTTTCCTTCCCTGACAGGTGAAACAGCACTATACTCTTGTAGTTTGAATCTGTACTTTGGTTATTAACAGTGAGGGTGGGTTTGCTTCTTGTTCATTTCAGAACCGTTTGTAAAGAAATGTCAAGGCTGCCACCACCACCCCCTCTCCCCATTTCACAGGTGAGAACACCAAGGCCTCTGCAGGTAGAGCCCTGCTGGGTACAGCTGGTGCGTTGACAAGCCCACCTGAGGTCTGAGCTGGGCAAGCCCAGAGAGAAGGGCCAGCCCCGGCCTTGATCATGGGGGTGGGGGGGGAGGTGGGGGGGGAGGCACACCCTAGTTGCCATGGCAACCCATAGGCTCTCCCGCTCATTAGAAACGCAAGTCTCTTGAAGAGTTGATTTTCCACCATCATCTCTCCCTCCTTCCCGCCACCTCCCTCGAGGCTGTAGTCTATGTTTAGAGCGAGCACCCCCCTTCTCCTCCCTCACCCCGCACCCCAAGCCCCCGCACACCAGGAATAGCAGGCGAGCTGCCGCCCCGTGAGTAGCCTATATACCCACCCAGCGAGGGGGAAGACGGCTGATGCCAGCACCATGTTTCCAGCGGGCAGGCCGCATCTGCCAGGGGTTGTCTGTGTGCCCAGACAGGGTGGGGTCTGGGGAGGGGGCTGGGGTAAGGCCCCAAGGAATCCACAGTCACTTAAAAAACAGTTTAAAAAGAAATTTTTTTTTTTTTAAAACCAGTTCAAAAGGAAGCAGGTCCCTGTCCTCTTTGGTTTGCCTACTTAATGCTTGAAACTTGAAATAACTCAGTTGTATTCAGTTTCAAAAGGCACCAGACTGTCCACGACATCTGGACTGGGCCCAGGACTCTGGCCTCCATGGCTCTCCAGGAACCCTGAGGTGGCCTGTGCCATCATCCGCTAAATTTCTGTGACCCGGCTCAGCTCAGCGTGGCCTGTGTGCCCAGCCCAACATCCCAGGTCCCACAGAGCAGCAAGCAGTGGTGGGATGTGGGCCCCTCACCAACCACACTGACCACACCGGGATTGGAAGGGGAGGTGGGGCCAGGAGAGGTCAGGGGGCAAGCGGCCGCAAGCTTGCCTCTGGGATAAAGGCCAAGACCCTACGCGCTGTCCCATTGAATTGCACTGACTCAACACAGGTGCCAAGGATCAGGCATATGAAGATGGTGACGCTGAGCATCAGGGCCCTTTGGGTCAGGGGACCCAGATGACCACTGTACCTACAGCTCACCCAGTGCCCTGCCTACCCCCACGGCACCCTCTGTGATGGCAACACTGCATCCCGACTCCAGGAGGGCCAGGACCCAATCCCACTGGTCCCGGGATCTCTGACTAAGGTCACTTCTGCAGGGAAGTCCTTCCTGCACCCCCCACCCACTCAGGGCCCAGATCCTGTTCCTGCCTCAGTGTGGATGCTCTGTGAGCAGCATCTTCCTTCTTCCTCGCAAGTACCAAGGACAGTGGCAGGGGGCAGACTGGCCCCACCGGGCATCCGGGGGGACTGGACAGATGGTGGACGGATGGTGCAGGTGGGTGATTCTCCAGGAACACCGGCTCCCCGACCCCGCCCCATCCCGGTCCCTTGAGAACGGCTGTGCCCATCTCCAGCATCCGTCTGGGGCACAGAGGTATCTCAGGAGACACTCTCCTGATGAATGAGCGGATGGAAAGGAGGATGGAACGGCGTGGCCAGCCGGGGGATGGCGCCGTGGGTGAGGGATGGATCACTGTCCAGGGTCCACCCACGGATCCAGCACCTGGCCGTTCACACAGCAGAACCCACGGGCGCTGCTGGCTGGTTGGTAAACAAAACCAGGCCAGGTGGGCCACGTGTGCCCAGGCCTGCGGGCTGGCCCTGTACTGAGATCCTGCAGGTGTTACCTCCTCCTGGAGGAGGGTGGGCTCCCTCCTCCAGGCCTCAGCTCCAGGAGGAGGGGAGACAAAGGCGGCTCAGAGGTGGCGCCAACTTTCTGCCAGGTCCCTGTACCTGGGCCCCCGTGGGTGCAGCAATCACCCGCCCGTGCCCACTCGGAACCCCGATTCATGACCCCATCACTACTCTTGCTCCTGCAGAGTGACAGCGAGCTCGATCAGGGCCTCAGGCTTGTAGGAACTGGCTGCCAGTGGTGGGATGGGCCTCACTCAGTCCCTGACTTGCTGTAGGAAGTCCCCACAGTCTGGGAAGGGCTGAGCTGTGCTGGTGAAAAAGTCAGTTGCTCACTCATGTCTGAATCTTCATGACCCCATGGACTATAGCCTGCCAAGCTCCACTGTCCATGGAATTCTCCAGGTAAGAATACTGGAGTGGGTAGCCATTCCCTTCTCCAGGGGATCTTCCTCACCCAGGGATCGAACCCAGGTCTCCTGCATTGCAGGAGGATTCTTAACCGTCTGAGCCACCAGGGAGCTGTGCTGGAGACAGAGCTAAAGGAACAACTCCCACAGCCTCCTGGACACAGGGCTGGGCTCCACACGTAGCTGGATTCTTGCTGTGTGATGCTAGCCCCCATTTCCTCAGATGTTTGTTCCTTGTCCTCCCTCCGACTGCTCCAGGTCCTCTGCTTACAGTGGCACCTCCTCCAGGAAGTCCTCCGGGTCTCCACCAGCCTCTCTGAGCCCTGGAGCCCCTAAACGTAAGCTCCTCGGCCAGAGTGAGCACATGAAGGCCCCTGCAGGGATGGGCACGGAGTCGTGCCCTGGATCAGCTGCTGGTCTTGCCATGAACATCATTAATACTCCTCCCTCTGTGCCATCCAGCCTATCCCCCCGCCCCCTCACCTGGGCTGGCGGCTCTCAGGCATCCGGCCTACCGGTCCCAGCAACCCGACGCCCTGCACTTTCCACACGGCATCCATCCCAGTGGCTGGTGTGAGGATCACCCCGCTTTACAGAGGAGGACGCTGTGGCCCAGGGGAGGTTCATAAGCTGCCTCGGGTGACAGACAGGGCAGAGGGTAAGATCCTGCCCGCCGAGCTCAGGTGCCCACTCCTCCCACTCTGATGAAGCCCTAGTCTGGGCACCAGCTGCTGTCTAACAGTAACCAGTCTCTCCTTTTTTTCCTTTTTTTTTTTCAGCATCTCCCGAGTCATGTGTGGGTGGAACGAGACACCTGGTCTGGGCTCGGAGCCCCACCCTGCAGGTGAGCGTCCTGGATCGGGAATCTACTCACTGACCTGACGTTTCCTGCAGGTATGCAGGGGGACCAGGGGCTTTGAGCCAACTCTACCAGGGAGGACCCAGGGTGGACCCCAACCCTGGACTGCAGACGTCCCTCGTCCCATGGGACACAAGATGGTAGATGCCAGCAGCACCTCCAGGCTCCGCGCCCAGCTGGAGAAGCTCGGGGAGATTTCGTAACTCTGCCTTCTCTGAAGGCAGAGCTGCGCGGGCTTAAGCTCACGGGACCTCACAGAGGATTAATGAGATGTTTGTAAAAAGTCTGGAGCTCCCCGGAGGCAGATCCGGGCGACTGCTAGGAGCAGGCAGGAGGAACCCCGCCCAGCAAGGTGGCCCGAGGGGGTGGGGGCTCGGAGGCCTGGTCCCAGGGGAAGAAGGGGAGGTGGTGGCACTGGCGTTTAGCTCTTTCGACAGTAATTTGAGGGCACAAGGGGCTCAGCACCGGCCACGAAAGATCTCTTTAGAGATTGAGCCCCAATCACTGCCAGGGAGGGAAGGAAGGACAAGACCTTGCCCCCTCCATCAGCTCTTCCGACTCTCCCTGGACCCTGGGCAGGGCCAGTCTGACGGGCCACTCTTTGTGAAATGAAGCCCCCTGGCCCTCACATAACAGACAGGGAGACATCACCTCCTCTATGAAATTAAGCGGGATGAAGGCTCAGCTGTGCTCACTGACTCCCCACCCAAGTCCCACCAGTGGGGCTTGGATTTGAGATGGACCAGAAAGGGTGTGAGTAGGCACCTCACCTCCAAACAGTTGTAGGAGGGGTAGGGCTCTATGGGACCCCAAATCCTGGTGTCCACATCAGAGAATGCAGCGAGGTGCTGGAGCAAGGCTGCCCCCAAGTGCCAGGTCAGCCCCGGCCAAGGCCCAGCTCTCATGCATTCAGGCAACACATGTGGGGAGTCTGGGTGGAGACCAGGAGGACTTCCTGGAGGAAGTGCCACTGCAGGCAGAGGACCTGGAGCAGTCAGAGGGAGGACAAGGAACAAACACTGGAGGAAATGGGGGGCCAGCATGCTCCGCTTGCCGATGCACAGCCAAAGAAAAGAAACACCCAAAGCAGGATGGACAGGCCCTGACACTCCACTCGTGGGCCAGTGCCCATGGAGCTGGAGGGTAGTGTGACACTTGTAGACAAGAGTCAGAGGCCCCTCTTAGGGCAGGGCACTGCCACTCACAGCCCACCAGCCAAATCCAGCTAATGCCTGGAGCTGAGAGTGGGTTTTGCGTTTTCAATGATTTTAGAAAAAATGACTTCCTTGCTTGCTCCTTGGAAGAAAAGCTATGACAAACCTAGACAGCGGATTAAAAAGCAGAGATGTTACTTTGCCGACAAAGATCCACACAGTCAAAGCTATGGTTTTTTCAGTAGTCATGTATGAATGTGAGAGTTGGACCATAAAGAAGGCTGAACACCAAAAAATTGATGCTTTTGAACTGTGGTGTTGGAGAAGACTCTTGAGAGTCCCTTGGACTGCACGGAGATCCAACCAGTCCATCCTAAAGGAAATCAGTCCTGAATATTCATTCGAAGGACTGACGCTGAAGCTGGATCTCCAATACTTCGGCCACCTGATGCGAAGAGCTGACTCGTTAGAAAAGACCCTGATGCTGGGAAAGATTGAAGGCAGGAGGAGAAGGGGACGATAGAGCATGAGATGGTTGGATGGCATCACTGCCTCAATAGACATGAATTTGAACAAACTCCAGGAGATGGTGAAAGACAGGGAAGCCTGGCATGCCGCAGTCCATGGGGTCGAAAAGAGTCAGACAGGACTGAGTAACCAAATAACAACAACAAATGGTGGTCCAGTGCTAACACTCCAAGCTCCCAATGGAGGAGGCCAGGGTTCGATCCCTGGTCAGGGAACTAGATTCCACATGCCGAAACCCAGTGCAGCCAAATAAATAAGATAAAAATAATAAATATTTTTTAAAAGAAATAAAGAGATGATTCTATGACAGGGAGCTCAGGGCTGCCAAAGCCTAAAATATTTACTGTTTCATCCTTTACAGCAAAGTGTGTTGACTCTGATGGAGGGGAACTTTGCAGGCCAAGGACTCACCACTCTAGCTCCGAGGCCCGGAGATGGAGGTGCCTTGCTCAGGAGCCCAGCTGTCACCACCCAGGACTAGGACCGGGAGATCCATGCAGGTGTGGGGGTAGTGGTTCACAGGCTGCCTGGGGTCAGGGCCGACCATTAGATCTAACCTCAAAGCCGAGGACGGAGCCACGATGACCCACCTGCCAACTGGGGATGGAACACTCTGGACAAGAGACAAAGTGCTTTGTCGGAAAAGCCTCAGGAAATGGAGGAGTGTGGACGTGGTCACCGGCATGAGCTGGGCCAGGCAGGACATGGTGGAAACCGGACGTGGGCAGGCCGGTGCAGGTAGGGGACAGTGTTAGGGGCTGGTGAGTGGACAGCACCTTGTGTCCCGTCCCCTCTGCCCCCAGCTTGGAGCCACAGGGGAAAGCGTGGTGAGGGTTTAGTGTCACGGGCTCACAGGAGACCATTCCCACAGTGGTCAGGGATCAGCCTATGGTCATTATCATGGGCACAACCTCACACCTGAGCTCAAGGCCCAGGGAGGAAGGGATCTCTACCCTGACCAGCAGGTAGGAGAGACCACAGCCCTTGCCAGCCCTGACCTGGCTTCTTGGACCAGCCCCCGAGGTGAGGCAGGAGGTTCCAGGCAGGCCCAGGGTCCAGGGCGGGGTTCCCTGCGCACTCCCTGGGGAAGAAGGGTCTAGTCTGACCACTCGCAGTGAGCCCCTTACCTCCCACTGAAGACAATGCCTGTTGGCACCTGCCCCTTGTGGGTACAGACCCAAAAGAACTGAAAACGGGGTCTCAAAAGGATATCTGCACACCCATATTCACTCCAGGATTATTCACAACAGCCAAAATGTGGACGTGCCCCATGTGTCCAGCAATAGACTCGTGGATAAACAAAACGTGGTCCATCCACACAGTGGAGTATCATCCAGCCTCAGAAAAGAGGATTCTGACACACATCACCACAGGGATGTACCGTGACCTTAGGCTCAGTAAAATAAGCTGGATGCAAGACACTGTACAACTCCACTTACGTGAGGTTCCGAGAACCACCAGGCTCACACAGAGAGTAGAAGGGCTGTGGCTGGGAGTTGGGGAGGGGGCTGGGGCTGGAGAGGGGACTGGGAAGGGGCTAGGGAAGGACTGGGGATCGAACTCTTGTCTCTTTCATCTCCTGCATTGGCGGGTGGATTCTTTACCACTATCACCACCGGGGAAGCCCATACATAATGGTGGCGCTACTGGTCAAGAATCTGTCTCCCAATGCAGGAGATGCAAGAGATGCAGGTTCGATCCCTGGGTCAGGAAGATCCCCTGGAGTAGGAAATGACAACCCACTTCCTTGTTCTTGCCTGGGAAATCCCATGGACAGAGGAGCCTGGTGGACTACAGTTCATGGGGTCACAGAGACTCGGACACGACTGAATGACCTAAGCACAGCATGCTATGTATGTTTTACAAAAATATTTTACATTAAAAAAAAAAAAATGCTGCAGGCACCAAGGGTCAGATAGGGTGAGCAGCTCACTCTGGAGAGGTTCACGTCCACACGTGGGAGCCCCAGTCTGCTCCCATAGCCCCTCCTGGTGTTCCTTCCACCCCCTGCCCAAACCCAGGACAGACGGTCTGGATCACTGACAAGGCCCCTCCATTGAGCCCAGACTTGGCCTCAGAATCCTTCTCAACCCAGAGCCCAAGGCGGCTTCTGCCCATCAGACAAGGTGGGCGGGGGGGGGGGGGGGTGCTCACCCAGGGCCGCACAACTCGTGTAGCCCAGCACCAGGCCCAGACGCAGGGCAGGCCATCTCAGGCCTTGGCTGGGCCCCCTGGCTGGCCAGATGCCTCCTTCGGAGCCAGTGTTGACCGAGGTCACGGCCACAGTGGCACCCTGCCTGTGATTGTGCCCTTGTTCAGCTATTTCATGCAATTACTGGGTCTGTCAAGTCTCCTGCCGGGGAGACAGCTAACAAGGGCACGTTCAGTCAGAAAGGGCAGGAGCCGGGCTGCGGTGGGGGAGCAGACGCCGCGCTCCAGGCCAGCAGCCAGCCCTGCTCCCAGCCGCCCGCCCACCAGGCTGGGATTCAGACTCCCATAGACTCTGCCAGCAGCCACCCAGCAGCTTGTCCAGCTTCCCCACAGCGGGAAACGGGGAGCACAGCCCTGCAGCACCCCACCTCCCGGCCACCAGTGCCCACATTTGGGGTCAAGGGCAAGTCCCCTGTCTCACTGTCTTCCCTGTGCCCAGGGTCTGTGTCCGAACCCACGGTGGAGAGACGGGGGCAGAGGGAGACACAGAGATGGAACCCCTGCCCCAGTGCTTTTCCCAAAAGGCAAACACAGAACTCTCCACCCAGATGTCACACTTGGGGCTCAAATCATGGCCCCACTGTTGAGAGCTGTGACCCCCAGGAGGGGACTTTCACCCACTCTTGCTCATTCCTTAAGTTTTTGCTGAGCATCTCCTCGGTGCCAGATTCTCAACCTGGCCCTGGAGATGCTGGTCAACAAACAGGCAGCGCCCTGCACCCAAAGAGTGAGAGTCTGGGGCAGGTGGGGTGGAGGAAGCCAGGTCCCACCGCCCTAAGACGAGCAACACGGGCACACTGCAGGGCCCGAGTCCTGGGGCTCAGGGAAGGCTGCACAGAAGAGTGGACACTACGTCCTCAAGAATGACTGCCCTGTGACCAGGTGTGGCCGGAACGGCTGCTGCCCATCCAGGAACCACTGGCCCCACTCCTGCATAGTAGCCCATGGCTGCCCAGAATAAGGACTACATTTCCCAGCCTCCCTTGAAGCTGGGTGGCTATGCGACTCTGTTCTGGCCAATGGGGTGTGAGCTCAGTGCCATGTGCACCTTGGAGGGGACAGTATGGATGTTCCATGCAAGATATAAGCACATGTCTTTGCACAGCTATGAGCTTCTTATTGTGGCAAACTATATGGAGTTAACCCTTCTGGAGCGTGCAATTCTGCAGCAGGGGTGACATCCACAGTGTCGTGTGACCATCAGCATGATCTATTTCAAACCCATTTCCAGTGCCCCTAACAGAATCCCAGTGCCAGTACCAGGGACTCTCTGCCCTCCCCTGCACAGCCCTGGGAACCTCTGCTCTCCTTTCTCCTCTTCCACGTATTTCACTTGAATGGAGTCAGACAGGACTTGTCCTTTTGTGTCTGGCTTCTGTCACTCAGTACCATGTCCCCAGGGTTCATCCACGTTACAGCCTGTATTAGACCTTAAAACCGATGTTATTTTAGGTCTTGTCAATCTGCCTCCTTCCTAACACACCAGGTGCTGTGGACTGAGTTTGGTACCCCATGAAATTTTTATGTGAAGCCCTACCACCAAAATGTGACTGTATATGGTGATGGCACTTATAGGAGGTCCTTAAGGATAAATGAGGTCATAAAGGTGGGGCCCCCATCCAGCAGGACCGGCGTCCTTATAAGAAGGGGAAGAGAGTTCTCCACACACATGGAGGACACGCCACGTGAGGGCACAGGGATGGTGCTGTCTGCCCCCAGGGAGAGAGCCCAGAGCCGACTCCACGGGCACCCTGACCTCAAACTCTGCAGACTCCAGACCTGGGAGAGACCATGTCTCGTCTAAGGCCTGTGTCTGTGAGATTTTGTCACATGTCTAAGGCACCAGGGAAAGAGGAGGACGAGGATGCCAGGAGCGGGTTAGGGTGAGGAAGGTGCTGTGTTTCCTCAGCTGCGAAGCAGGCACACGGGCTCCTGTGCTGCCGAGGGCCAATGAAGATGGGACACAGAAGTTCCAGCTGCATCTCGCTCATCTGACCAGCTCAGGGAGGCCAGTTCACGGTCGGGGCACCAACGAATGAACTCTGGGGATTCCTGGCAACCCTGGAAAGACCCACCCATCAGGCCCCACTGTCATGGCCCCACCTTTGGCAGCCCCACTCAGTCAGCTTGCAGAGGGTGGCCAGGAAGAGGCAAAAGGTAACCTGTGGGGGGGGGGGGGGGACCGTGATGGCGGTGGAGCAGCTGAGATTCCGTGTGCTCAGGCCCCGTGCTGTGTACACTTGCCTCCCGCCTCATTTAACCCCGACTCCCCAGGAAGCGGGCCGGGCAGGGGCATGGATGGAGACAGGTGCTCGGTTCTCCATGTACTGGTAGGGATGCCGGCTGATGCTGTGCTGATTGGTAGTAAGTATTCTGACTGCCACTCCTGGGAATAGTCATGATTGTTAAAGGGAAAGAGGAAATGAAAATCAAAACCAAAACAGAAAATGATCCTGTCCTACAGAGAAACCAGTTCAGCAAGGAGAGGCAACACTGCCAAGGCGGACACTGGCCTGAGGCCAGCTCTGCACCTCGTGTGCAGGATTCTGTGCTCATGGGGGTTGGCGGGCGGGGCTGTTGTTGATGGAGGTCCCTACCTCCTGCCAAACACACATCAGCAGGACCCTGAAGGAGGAAGACCAAGGCCATGACGAGGCTGGAGACACAAGCCACAGCCCTTTCTAGCCCCAGAGCGCCACCCACTGACCCCCAAGGGAAATGGTGGCACACAGCCCTCGTCCACCGTGGACCACGAGAACCCGCAGAGCCACGCCCTTCGGGTTCTTGGCAACAAACAGCAGCTTGTCTGCAGTGACAATGTTTTCCTGGAGCCAAACCAGGGCAGGGATTTATTTTGAGTCCTTGTCCGGAGATGCCAGGTGACCAGTGCATGTGTGTGGTCACCCTTCCACAAGAAGACGGTGGATTGATGACCAGAACCTGAAGAACAGTGTCTGTGGGCTGTGAGAGGACCAGAGTCTGACAGGAGAATCCTTCTGATTCCTGAGTTAGTGTTTAGGCAATCTGTTGTGAGTTCCCACCGCCCTGAAGATCCCAAGGTGGAAATACAATTCCTGAGGGCTTCCTGGAGGCAGGGACACGCTGAGCATTCTACAAGTGTCCTCCCGGTCCATCCCAACTGCCCCTAAGAGTGGGTCTATCATCACGCCTGACATACTGACAGGGAAACCAAGCCTCAGTGAAGGCTCACGCGAGGTCAGCCCAGTCCACACGGCTGGCCTGACCCTACAGCCCCCAATCCTTACTACTCAGACATGTTTCTCTTTATTAGAGAGGCCCCCTCCTTCCCTTTCTCACTGCTGTACCTACTGGGTGCTGAGAAGGAAACAGTCACAGCTTCAGGGAACTCACAACCCAACAAACAGACAAAAACTCCTGCACCGCCAGACGGACGCCAACCCAGAGGGGAAGAGAAAGTGCTTTGGGATCACAGAACAGGAGCAGCTGATCCCTGCCTCAGTCAGGGATGAGTTCAGAAAGGTGTATCTGAACTGGGTCTTGAGGGGTGCACAGGAGTTGGCTGGTGCAGCTGAGGCATTCCGAGCACAGGGAACAGCGTGTGCAAAGATGCTGCCCAGAGGGCGGTGGGGCAGGTGTGTGGGACAGAGGGCCAGAATGCAAGGGCAGCCGTCCAGCCGGGGATCTGGACTTTCTCCTGAGGCCTGGAAGCACTGGGACAGAGAAGAGCAGACTACTGACCCTACGGCTGCAGATGCACCTGTCCGTCCACTGCAGAGATGACACCTTCCATGTACGTGGTCTCTCGCCAGCCCCCCCACCGCTGGGTGGCAGCACTGGGACCTGAGACTCAGCTGGGACTCTACCGCCTACACCCCCCTCCCCCACCCCCAAGCCCAGAAGCCCAGGGCGGGGCCGGGGGCTCGCGAGAGAGAAGCCAGAGAAGCCAAGGTGGGATGGGAGAGCGACTAACAGCCGCCAGCATCCCTGACACTGCAAGGTCCTGGCAGCCCAGTGGCACCTGTGGTTCGGAGAGGGGTCAGGGGTCAGGGTCCTGGGCAGCTTCAGTCTCTTCCCCGAGGGACCCCAGCCGGGGAGGGCTCTGCAGTAACCCCTCTGGAAGATGAGCTCACCGGGGCCTCAGGGCTGGAGGGACCGGGTCTCCCTGGTGACAGGTAGAGATGAGTCGGTTCTGTCCCCGGCAGGGCCCTGCTGCTCCCCCAGGACAGCACTGTAGTCGCGGGCTCCGAGTCAGGCAGGTCGGTGCAGAGCGGCTGCACAGCCCTGCTGGGGAAGAGGGCCCTTCCTCGGTGCCCACCAAACCCAGCCCAGAGCTCTCCCGGGCACCACCCCGGGGAGGCCCGCCCTAGAGCACAGGGCAGCTCTGCCTCCCGGGGCAGGTGCCTCCAACTAACACACAGACCCCACAGGGGAGAGACACGAACATTCACTAAAACCCAAGCTGCTGACAGGTCTCCCAGGAAGATGCCCAGATGGCCAACAAGTACAGGGAAAGATGCTTGAGATGTCAGTTGAAACCACAAGGAGGGACTTCCCTGGTGGTCCTGTGGCTAAGACTCCACGCTCCCAAGTGCAAGGGGCTAGGGTTCGAGCCCCGGTCAGGGAACTAGATCCCACATGCTGCAACTGAAGATCCTGCATGCCACATCTAAGGTCTGGCAGAGTCAAATAAAATAAATAAGTATTTTAAAAAAACATGCAAGGAGATCCACTCCACACCCACGGGGGCGGCTAGAATCAGAGACGCACGGGAACAAGTCCGGGAGGATGCCGAGACGCGGGATCCAGTGCTGACGGGGAAGTCAAAGGAGCAGACCATGGGAAACTGTGGGGGCAGCACCTCTGAATGTTAAACCCAGAATTGCCACTTGGCCCAGCAATTCCTCTCCCAGGTACCCACCCAAGAGAACTGAAAATGGACACGCACCCAAAGATTCGCACACTAACACGTTCACAGCGGCACTATTCATGACAGACAGAAGTAGAAACAGCCCACCGTTTATCAACTGCGGAGTGCATCAACAACATGAGGCCCCTGCACATGGTGGGCTATCACTAGGGTGGAGAGGGATGACGCTCAGACACAGGCTACAACGGGGCCAAACCCTGACGACATGACAGCACTGCACAGAATGAAGAAGCCAGACATAAGCCATGCCACGTATGGTGCGACTCCACTTACACCAAGTGTCCGGAATAGGCAAAGAGAAAATTTACATCTGTGGCTGCCAGGGGCTGGGGGAGGCTGCTAAGGGGTACAGGTTTCTTTTGGGGTGTGCTGGAAATGTTCTGGAAGCAGCAAGAACAGCTGCACCACTCTGAACACTCTAGAGACCAATGAGTCGTGCTCTTTAAAGAGTGACTTGATGGTATGTAAATGTGTCTTCATGGGAAGAAGCACGGCTGAGGCACCTCTAACCTTCCACATGGACGGGAGAACATGACCTGAGAGTGCTCCCTTCTGGAGCTGGACAGAGGTTTGCTTGCCCAGTGCCCCCCACCAGGGACCTTCCCTCCTCAGCACTCCTGATGGGGTGTCAGGATGTCCATCCTCTGACCACACCCCTCACATCTCAGATGGGCACATGACCCAGCCTGGCCAATCAGCAAATTCCATCGTCAAGGGCAATTAGCAGGCAGGTGACTCCTGCAGAGCCAAGCTGAGCCTTTCCAGACCATCACTATATGGGCCCCAGGAGAAAAGCATCTTGCCTTCCCGCCAGGACCGAGAACTCTAAGGAGCACGTGAACACAGACCTGGTGGCCTTTCCCCCCACATGCAGAGAACCTGCTGGAGAGTGAAATTAACACACAGAGGAAAGCAGAAGCAAGAAAGGGAGAGAATGACACAGCCCTGACAGTATCTGAATCCCTGGATCCAGTTGTGCCTGAAGCCAACCCAGCGACTGGGAGCCAACACAGGGCCTCTCTGCTTGAGCTAATTTGAATGATGATGCTACTGCTTGCAACAGAGTCCTGATTAAAGGAGCTAAGTCACGTTCCACATAGACTTTAGGTTTGGAGAAAACTTCAAGGGGTCAAAATGACTCTTCAAGATCCCCCAAAGTATATACACTGAGCGGCTCTACTATGCAGAATATATAGGTCTCTACAGTGGAAACGAGTAAGCTCAGAGGTGCTTACACACCAAATGTTCTGTTCTTCCCAGCTTCTGTTTCTCCCTCCTGCCTTGTCGCTGGTAGGGCTGAATCCATAACTTTTTTGGCCTGTGTCATGCGGCATGTGGGATCTTAGCTCCCCAACCAGGGATCAAACCTGGGTCTCCTTGCAGTGGAAGCATGAGGTCTTAACCCCTGGACCACCAGGGAATTCCCAAAGCCGTAACTTCAGTGCTCACGTGGTACGACTCCTCCAGGTACCAGACAGGCTGGGAGAAGACGACCCTTCCCACCTGGCAGAGCCCACAAGTGGATCTTTCGAGAGGCAGAGGGGAGCCCGGGGCAGAGTCTGGGGGGGGGCAGCGGGGGTAGGTGTGGGTGCTGATGGCAGACAAAGCCTGAAGCTCGTACTGGAGCAGAGGCTGGGCATTGTGAGAACAGGGTGGTCAGCAAGCAGTGACCAAGGAAACCCCTTCTATCCCCCCAAGCCATCTGCCAGCCCCCCCACAACACACACCCCTTAGATGAGGATAAGGCAGCTTCTCATGGAAGACACTCAAAGTTATAAAAAGTCCGGGAAAGCTAAAGTGACCCCTCAGAGCTTGGGACACCATGACCTGGAGCACATAAGACCTGAGACCCAGACACTTTGTAGGAAAGCAGGGAGCTCCCCGGGAGAGTAGTAAGTTCTGTTCCAAGCCCTCTGGAGACCGGCCTGACTCCAAAGGCAGGAGCCGTGATCACAGGAGTTGAAGTGAGGTGGTGGAAGAAGGCATTCACATCCACAGGAGCCGTGGCCGTGGGGCAGCCGTGCAGAGTACAGACCCCAAGTTCACATCCACTGGGAACCTCAGAGTGGGGCCTTCTTTGGAACAGGGTCTTTGCAGATGTAATAAGGTGACACTGGATGCTGGCAGCCCTTATGGCATATCATAAGGACAGACACCGGCAGAGGTTGGAGGGATGTGGCCACCCTGCAAGGATGCCTGGACACCCAGGAGCTGGAAGAGACAGGAAGGACTGCCCCCTTACCCCCCGAGAGCATCCAGAGAGATGGTGACGCTGCCCACACCCTGACGTTGGACTTTTGGCTCCAGGACTGTGAGAAAACATTCCCGTTGTTTAAACCCACCCCATTTGTGGCACTTTGAAGTGGCAGCCCCAGGACACCCACACAAAGGATCAGGAATGTCCCCCCAGAGGACTAATGGTCTAGCGTGGCCGGACCCACAGTGTGTGCAGACAAGCACAGTGATCCTTTTATCCAGGACCACCCACGAGGGCCACAGCAGTCAGCGATGCCAAACAAATCCCCCATCCCCAAAAGGAAGTGATTTAAAATACTCCTTTATTCTTGCTTATGCATCCAGGTGTCCCCAAGCGTCCCTCTCCCCCACCCCCAGGGATGGGGGCTCCCAGGGCGTGTTGTCACAGCAACGGCAGAAGTACAAGGAGAGTGAGCAGAAACACAGCAAGCCTCCCAGGGCCTCAGACAGGGACGGGGCCTCCATCACTCCAGGCCGGTCCCATGGACCAGACAAAGCCCGTGGCCAAGCCTCCAGGGGACAGACCACAGTCACATGGCCAAGGGCATGGGGGTGAGGAACAAACATGTAACCTACACACGTGCCTGCCCATTCCAGGCTGCACTGAAGTGAACTTCGATTTGATGAAACTCCTCAGTTTAAACTCAAATTAAACTCCTCGGATCTGATGAGCATGGATGTGGTCATTTCCACATCTAGGGAGGCAGGCACCCGGGTGGGGAGACTGAGACTCCATGGCTGCCCAGGGGGAGAGGGGTCAAGGGCAGGGGAGCCCCCCGACACCCCCTCACCCCTCCCGCCTGCTCTAACACGTCATGGGGAAGACAGCTGGTGTCCTGTCTTTCCCGGGACGTGTCAGTCTTCACAACAACCCCACTGGGCACACCACCTCTTCAACCCATTTCACAGGGTTGAAATTGGAGACCCAGGGAGTTTATGTCCCTTGCCTGAGGCCACAGACCTATTAACAGCAGATCATTTTACTATTTCCCTCAATGACAGGAAAGAAACAGGCTCGAGCAGTAACAGAAAGGCTTGGGTTTAGATTAGGATGAAAAATCCCTGTGCCACCAAGTCTGGGGACAGGTCGCCAAAGCCACATGGGAGGCCCGTCCCCCAGGGCCGTGTAAAAGGCCACAGCTTCTCTGTGAAGGGGCGAGTTCAGCAGCCCCCCAGCCCAGAACCCCGGGCCAGGGCTCTCCTGGACATGGCCAACACAGGGCCCAGGTCACCCCAGGAGCCTTCCGATGCCAGGTGGGAAAGCTGCCCACGGGTGAGTCAGAGCTCAGCGCGTCTGTCTGACAAGTGGCCCAGAGCAAAGCGGGCAGCGATCCTAATCCCATCTGACAGCCTGAATCCCCGACCCCACGCGCGAGGACCGGAGGTGACAGAGGTGTGGGCACAGGCTGGCACCCCAAGCCGACACCCTCCAGGCCCCAGGAAGAGGCTCACAGACGCGACTCGCAGGCCCAAGGCCAAGTGCTCCTGGGTCTCTGGGGTGGAGCCGGGTCTGGGGGCTCCGTGGCCTCTCACCCCCGGGGGCCCTCGGGCTGGCCCCTGACCCAGGCATTTCCAGGACCTGGCACCCTACTCCCCAGCCTCTTCTGCTCCTTCTTCTTTTTTTTTTTAATGTCAGGAGGCCAGAGCCAGAACAGATGGCTGTCGCCCACCAGAAGGTCTCTCCTGGCGTGTGGCCGGCCCTCCCCCGGAGGCAGGAAGCTGCACGTACTCCTCACCAAGAGTCCATCTCCGCAGGGCCTGGAACCACGGCTGCAGAGCAGGTCTCCTGCTGGGGGCGGGAAGGAGATGGACCTGCTCCTTCTAGAAGGGGGACACCAGGTGACACAGCCCACCCCATGCCAGAGCTGGGGGTGCACGGGCTTCCACGGAGCCGCAGCAACCCAGAACAGCACACATTAGTTATCCTACGGTTCTGGAGGTCAGAAGTCCAGAACAGGTCCGTCTTACAGGCTGAACTGGGGCTGGTTCCCGATGGAGGCTCCAGGGAGATCCATCTCCTCCCCTCTTCCAGCGTCTGGAGGCACCAGCACCCCCTGGCTTGTAGCCACATCATCCCGACCTCCACTTCCAACATCACTTATTCTGCCCTCCCGCCTCCCTGCAACAAGGACCCCTGTGACGACACTGGACCCCACCCCGGCAATCCTGAGTAGAGCCGAATGTAATCACATCCGCCAAGTCCCTTTTCCCTAGGAAGGTCACACATCCGCAGGTTCCAGGGATTATTAGGATGTGGACTTCTTGGGTGCGTGGCGGGGGCACTGTTACTGGCTGACTGCAGGGAGAAACCCCTCAAGACAGAGCAGTCACTCAAGGCCGCCCCACCGCCTCCTCTTGCAGCCCTCCCTCCCAGCCAAGGTAAGGTGATGGAGCCTTTCGCCAGGCGATGAGGCAGCACCTTACACACGTCTCAGCCACGCACACTTGCTCTGGGGGGTCGTGGTGGGAAAGACCTGTGCCAGAAGCAGAGCCGGGCAGACAAGGCAGTCTTAGCTGCCTTGTAAGACTGCAGGACGGGACGCAGCTGAAACATTTGTTTAAAGAGTAAGAGTTGGACCAGGCTTCCCAGGTGGCGCTAATGGTAAAGAACCGCCTGCCAATTCAGGGGACATAAGAGATGAGGGGTCGATCCCTGGGTTGGGAAGATCGCCTGGGGGAGGGCATGGCAACTCACTCCAGTATTCTTGCCTGGAGATTCCCATAGACACAGGAGCCTGGTGGGCTACAGTCCCTGGGGTTGCAAGGAATCAGACACGACTGAAGCGACTTAGCATGCACCTAAGAGTTGCACAATGCTGGTGCACCCATAACACAGAATATGACGCAGACACCAGGGGAAAATCCTGACATGGAAAGAGGTCTTTGGCATAAGTGAGGGAAAAAGGAAAACAAGCCACAGAACAAGTCGGCAGTACAATCCCTTCACCGTGACCCGGAATCCTGTAGGTGTGATACAGTTATCTGCACATATGCTGAAAAAACTGTGATTCCCTCTAAGGGAGATGGATAGCCCACGGTGGGATGTGGCTACTCGATGCTGGTGTGCCTTATCATGTGAGGGCTCCATCACTCAGCCGTGTCCAACTCTTTACAGCCCCAGGGGCTGGAGCCTGCCAGGCTCCTCTGTCCATGGGATTCTCCCAGCAAGAACACTCCCAATGGCAACACTGGGTTGCCATTTCCTTCTCCAGGGGATCTTCCCGACCCTGGCATCAAACCCTCATCCCTTGCATTGGCAGGCAGATTCTTCACCACTAGAGCCGCCTGGGAAGCCATCGCCCTTATTGCTTTAGTATTTTTACAAGGATGCATTACTCTTACATTTTAACAAGGAGTGATATGAATGTATCCTAAACCCATAATAAACCATGACCCCCCACCCTGATTTCAGATCCTTAAATATTGTTTTCTTTAAGATGGAAAGATGCCCCAGTTAGAGAGCCCCAGGCAGTCTCCCCTGCAGATAACACGCCCTCCCTGTCTTGACCTACTTGGGGCTCATGCACTGTCCCCCTGCCGCCAGGGCTGTGGGGATGACCTGCTTAAGACCCGTAACTCACAGGACCAGAGAAGCCACAGCAGGCTTCCCTGGTGGCTCAGTGGTAAAGAATCCACCTGTTGAAGCAGGAGACATGGGTTCGATCCTTGGTCCAGAAGGATCACACATATTGTGGAGCAACTAAGCCTGTGAGCCACAACTATTAAGCCTGCAATCTAGAGCCCAGGAGCCACAACTACTGAAGCCTGTATGCCTTAGGACCTGTGCTCTGCAACAAGAGAAGCCACCGCAATGAGAAGCCTGCACACTGCAACCAGAGAGCAGCCCCTGCTCGCGGCAACTAGAGAAAAGCCCACACTGCAATAAAAGAGAGAGAGAGAGAGAGAGAGAAGCCGCAGCAGAAAGCTTTAAGCAAACAGGTCTCCCCGAGGCCCAAACAGACACCAGCCCAGGATCGACATAAAAAAGACGACTGGGGACGTAGAAGCCTGTCCCTGAGCAGACCTCATCGAGGTTTCATGCATGAAGCCCTCCTGTCCAGGGGCAGGGCTGGATTTCAAGAGCACTTCACGGAAGGCAGCCAGCACCCCTCTATTCACAGAGCCCCCAGTCTGGGTCCAGGTCTGAAGGGGCTAAGAGCAGGTGCAGGGCAGCAGACAGCACCAAGATGTGAGTTCTAGTCCTGCCTGGGCCACCGCCCAGCTCTGAGACCGGCTCCGCCCTGCCCGCACGGGGGCCTGACTCTCAGCCAGGCTGCCCTCGGAGCCCGCTCTCCCACCTCGCCGGCGGGGACCACCACCGTCCTTCAGAAGGGCCGGCCGGCCTGGTGAGAGGATGTGGTTGCAGCCCCCCATGGGTACAGGAGGCAGGAATGGTTGCCCCCCTGCCAGGAACTTGTCACCTTCCACCTAAACATCAGGTCAAGGTCCCTCCTAGCTCCACCTGCCCACAACTCTGCTCACTCAGCAAAGCATCACGAGACAGAGTTATCAGCTGATGGGCAGCACGCGGGCCTGCGGCCATAGCCCTGCCGACCACCATGACCACTGGCAGCCTCAGCGCACCTCCTGCCCCCACACCCCTGCCCCTCGGGGACCCCGCAGCCTGGAACCGCGAGGCCGCCCCGCCCACACCTCCTCCCCTCTCACCCCCGAGCACAGCGGTCACTCCCAGGAAGCAGAGCTGGCTCAAGCTCCAGGCTGCAGTTTTAGCGCCAGAGGGCAGCCTGGCCAAGAAGAGGCGGCGGGGACAGAAGCGTCTGTTCCACCACCCAGCCCCTCCCTCTCCAGTTCCCGCAGGGTCTCGGGGTGAGGACAGTGAGCTGTCACATTCACCAGACTCAGGCTCTGGTGTAACCCCCACAACCCAGGACCTTGGGGGGAATTTACCTCTCCTCCCCTCGTGGAGCCAGCTAACCCACCAGGCCCCACAGCGCACCTGGACCGGGACTGACCATGTCTACAGGAGGTCAGGCCCGAGACAGACTAAACCCGCGGGAACTTGCCGTTCTGTCCTGTGGGCTCTGCCGAGGACGCTGCCCTGCTGGACCACGGTGGGTCCACCTCGCCCTGGAGAGTCTGCAGGCACCCAGGAGCAAGAGGGGACCTGCAGTCCACCTGGGATGGACTGGGAACCTGGCCCAGCCCCATGGTGGCCACGGCCTTGCCTCCAGGTCTCAGACAGAAGGAGGTGGCCGGGCCCCTGACGATGAGAAGGGGCAGGGCTGAGCATCTTCATTCGTTCATTCATTCATTCAGAACTAGCTTCACTCATTCATTCAGAACTAGCTTCTGTGCAGACAAGACATTGCTGAGAAGTCCCCGGGGTAGGCCAGTGGGGTCTCTGAGCCCGCCTGTCTCTGCAGACTGACCGGCCTGGCACACCTTCCCCTTAGCCCTGGCTCCACGTTACCTGACCGAGCAGGAAGTTCCTCCACCTCCCACCTCGGCCGCAGGCATGTCTGCTCCCCTGCTGGGGGCCCAGCCAGCACCAGCATCCCAGGGGCTCCCCAGGAGTGCAGGTGCTCAGACCCCACCCGGATCTGCTGAGGCAGAAGCTCTGGGGGTGAGGGGCATCTGCATTTTCCACACAACCTGAGGGGGCTGGGGCAGGGCTCTGGAGCCCAGGTGGCACCCCCATTGAGGAGTTCTGTATCTCTGGGTGGGCTGCCTGGGTGTCCCCAGTGATGCCAGCCTGCATAACAGGCAGCGATGATGGGGGCCAGCCTGCAGACCCAGCGCTCAGGAGGAACCCCAGCTCTGCATCTCAGCCATGTGGCCTGGCCCCGGCCCCAGAAGCCAGGGTGGGTGCAGTGCACCCTGAAACAGAGGGAACAGGACCCCATCTGGGACCCCGAGCTCCGTGCCACCCCCTTTCCCAGGAAGGCCCGTGCCCCTCCTCACAGCAGCCGCCCCCCCAGGAGGTCCCCACACTGGGAGAGAGGACACACGCCCCGAACCGTTTCTGGCTGGCTCGGCTCAGCGACTGCGCCTGCTGGGCCCGAGGACGCGGCTCGCTGACGCCAGGCCGGCTCCTGGCTGTGACAGTGACCACAGCCCGCCTGGGGCCAGCCACTCCGCGCCCCACGCGGCTGCCGCGGCTGCTTTCACGCTCCGGTGGAGGGCGGGCCTCGGGGCTCCTGGGCGTCCACTGGCTTTGCTCTCCAGGACGGCAGCCTCTGGCTTCTCTCTTTTTTTTTTTTGAATCTCAGCCCATTGAGAAAACGCAGGCAAGTGCAGCTCCTGCCGCAGCCTGGAATGGAGGCTCGTCCTCAACGTGTCTAGGGACCGAGGACACTGTCCCCTCCCACCTCTGACGGTGGCCCAGGGCACCACGAGGCCGCCAGGCTGAGACCACATCAGGGTGTGCATTCACACCCACCTCCCCGCAAGGCCAGGGTGCGAGGGGAGGGGCCGACCCGGTTCAGGGGTCACCTGGGAGGGTGGCCAGACCCCACACTTGCTGAGGGCACTGCATGCTGCTCCAGGCCATCTGTCCACAAGGACCCAGCCCAGAGACGGTGAGCGCCCTCCCCAGGCTGCTCAGCAGCGGTGGGCCAGGCTGGATGTTCAGCAAGCCAGCACGCGATACACGGAGCCACCCTCAGGCCTTTGTGCCAGGCAGGCAGCTGCATGGGGGTCCAGGTGGGGGTCCTCGGGGAGCTGGCTCTGAGCTCCGCCCACACCACCACCTCCATGTACTCCTTCTTAGAGACCAGCACCCCCCAGGTTCTGGGGGTGTGTCAGAAAACGGCCCTGCATCTCATGCCCCCAGTCCCAAGAGGCTCACCTGAGCGTCAGACTTTCAAATAAAGTCAGAACTTCCCTGGTGGTCCAGAGGCTAAGACTCCACATTTCCAATGCAAGGGGCCCGGGTTCAATCTCTGGTCAGGGAATTAGATCCCACATGCCACAAATAAGAGGTGTGTGTGTCGCACACCACAACTAAGGATCCCGCATGCCGCAACAAAGATCGAAGATCCCGTGTACTACAACCAAGACCCGGCGCAGCCGAATAAATAAATATTAGCAAAAATAAAATAGCCAATTCTGGGGAATACTGTCCATGAAATCTTTGTGCTTTTGCCTCCCAAGCCCCTAAATTTCTGACGACACTGTCCCCCTGCCCTGTAAAGTGCCTTGTGTCCACTGAGGTCAATAAGATGAAGAAACACAAAAGGTAAAAAATAGATGAACTATTTGAAGAAAAGAAAAATGCCCAACACCAGCAGGGTCTCTGGGTGATGCATGAGACCCACCCTCAGGTTGCTCCCTGCCTTTCATGTTCCATCATCCAGTTTTTCTATGTGGAGCAAGAGTTATATATTCATAAAGGAAAAAATAACTAGGGAACCAAATTTGATTGTAAAATACCAGAGGAGCAGTGATAAACGCTGCTCCTATTTATTGTGTGCCTGAACACTTCTGGGGGAACAGGCAGGGGTGAACAGAGCTGGACCCCGATATTCAGGCAGTAACTCCTTTTTCCCCTTGGCTTCTTGGAATGGGTTTTGTTCCCCTCTAAGACCTTGGCTGTGAGCGGCAGATATCCTGCCAACAAACCACAGCCACCTTTTTTTGTTCTTCCAGTATGGATGGAAGGTCGCTGAGAACCAGAACCAAATGGGCTAAAGTTTTATTAGCGATGAGGCTGGGAAGGCCTGAGCCATAACTGAGCTGGGTGTCTCCCTGGAATAATCCCAGGCCTGCCCTGGCCAGGAGTTCAGAATTATCCAGAAAGACTCAGCGTCTGTCCTCCTGGACACATCCTATATGGGCAGCCTGAGGCATCTAAAGTGCCCCAGACTCCTATCCCAGGCCCCATGACCCTCGGGGCTGACCCTAGGGCCCTGCCCTGACCCAGGAAGTAGACAGATGGCCAGAGGCTCTCGATACACTCAAGTCAGGAATGGTTCCCTGAGAACCCAGCAGCGTGACCACCCGGGGGCTCTGGTTTTCAACCGAGTGGCTTCCTTCAACCTGTGGCTGGCAGTTCCTGCTGTCCATGGCCTCCCGCAGCAGCACAGGGCAGACCCAGGCTCACACACTTTCCTCTGAGCTTCCTGGGGGGACCCAGGGGCCCCTTCTACCAGCTCTGAAGTTCCCACCCCTGCATCAATACAAAGACACCTCAGTAGCCAACACAGCGCCCGCCTATAGTCAATTCTGGGCCCCGCTTAGGGTCTGGAGGCTGCTGAATCCACACAGTGAGTCCCGTGTCCCGCTGAGAACAGCTGATGGCCGACAGCACCAAGTTGCAAGTGACTCCTGGGCCGGGGCCCACAGCCCGGCCCTGCTCACTTGGTGCCATCTCCAGGGCCTGGGGACAACCTGGGCCTCGGGCTGGGGTGGCCAGGACAGCTGCCCCCTGCCTCCCACATCCCTGCAGCACAGGGCACTCCATGCCTGGCTGGGAATGTGGCCGTGGGGGCACACACCTTCCTCTCAGCCAGCAGCTGTGCTGTGCACCCTACCAAGAGAATGGCCAATATCGTTCTCCATCAAACACCAGCACATAAAACAAGGAAGAGACAGGAAGGGAGGTTTGCTCCATTTGAGGGGAGGTTGTAAGACCCGGAGCCTCCTCAGACCAACCATCTCCTTGCTCCACCTCTGAGAACCTCCAAGGAACCCCAGGGTTCCACGGGGCATAGTTTGAGAAACACCCGCGTAGGCCTCAAAGCAGACAGCACCACCAACCAGACCGGATCCGGAGACCCAGAACCGCCCCGCGGCACCCCCACCCCCCACGCCGGCCCTCACCCTCCTACCTGGAGGCCGCGATCTCCGCCTTCTGCTTGGCGATGGTGGCCGCCCGCTCGGCCGCCTCCACGGCCCGGTCCACCTTCTCGCGGATCTTGCTGGCGCGCAGCGGGATGAGGTTCTTGCGCTTGCCGCTCACGAGGATGTTCTGCTTGTACTTGCCCTCCTCCTTGGTGCCGTCGGGGAAGGTCATGCAGCCGTAGCCGTGCCGCCGGTTGCCCGCCCACTCGCCCTCGTACTTGAGCCCGTCCGAGCGCTGGCTGACGCCGAAGCCCGAGCGCTTGTCGCTCTTCCACTCGCCCACGTAGGTCTCGGTGGTGGTGGCGTCGATGTCGTCCTCGATGGCCGACAGCTCGGCCTCGCCCTCGCCCAGGCTGATGGTGGAGTGGATGTCGCTGGCCGTGGAGCTGACCGAGCTCATGCCGGCCTCGCTGCGGAAGGAGCTCTGCTTGCTGCGCTGGCTGGCCAGGCTGCTCTTGGACTCCGACTTGCGCAGCTTCAGCCCGCTCAGCAGCGAGCGCCGGAATAGCCCCTTCTTCTTGCTCTTGAGGATCTCGGAGTCGCTGTGCGCCACCAGCACGAAGCCCCCGCGGGACACGGCGGGGCTGCCGGCCACGGCGGGGGAGGCGTCGGGGTGAAGCGCCGCGCCGTTGCTGTGCTCGCTGCGCAGGGAGTTGATGGAGGTCCTCAGGGGCGAGCGGATGACCGCCGCCATGCCGTAGGGGACGCTCTGCCGCACGCCGTAGCCCTGGCGCATGCCGCCGACCCACTGGCCCTGGTAGGTCCCTGCGGAGACAAGCGAGAGGGTGAGGCTCGGGGGTGGGAGGGGTGAGCGGCCGCCAAGGTGCGCGCCGTCCTGGGGCAACACGGCCAGGTTAGCATCGAGGCAGACAGATCGTAAGCCCTCAGGTGGTTTGACGGTTTCTATCATGGGTGGTCTTTTTATTTATTATTTTTTTCTGGTGCTGTCTAAAGTATACCATTCTTTTCTTTTTAAAATTAATTTATTTTTATTAAAGGATAATTGCTTCACAGAATTTTGCTGTTTTCTGTCAAAACTCAACATGAATCAGCCATAGGTATACATATATCCCCTCTCTTTTGAACCTCCCTCTCATCTCCCTCCCCATCCTACCCCTCTAGGTGGATACACAGCCCCGTTTGAATTTCCTGAGCCACACAGCAATTTCCCCCGATGGCTATCTATTTTACATATGGTAATGTAAGTGTCCATGTTACTCACGAGTGGTCATTTTTAAAGACCCTTCCCTCCTGTTTCTCGCAGCTGAATTCTGCTCCCTTAGGGCTCGGGGAGGGGGAGAGAGGAGTAAGAGTCTGATGCAGCCGGGAGTGAACCGCAGAGCTCCTCAGGCACGTGGGCACAAGGAAGGGTGTGGGACACCCTAGGTGAGCGGCTCCACGCTGGCCTCGTGGGGCTCACGAGTGACAGATGTGAGGACGCAGAGCCAGGCTACAGACTGGGTACTGACTAGACAGTCTTGGAAGGTAGTGAGTTCTCCATTGCTGGAGGCATCCAAGAAGAGTTGGGAAGACCACCACACCTGAAGCCATGAGAACTGGCAGACCTGATGTCTCCCAAAGAATACAAAGTGGAGACTCAGGCAGTCATACCTGCAGAAGCCCAGCAGCATTACTCACAAAAGCCTGAGAAAATGTGGTCCATCCAACAATGAAACATTGTTCATGCAGCCTTCAAGAGGAAGGCCATCCTGCCATTTGCTACAACATGGATGAACCCTGAGACCACCGGTGAAATACACATGTCACAAAGGACACTCGCTACTTGATTCCTCTCACAGGAGATATCCAGGAGTCAAACCAGACAGCCTGCAAGTAGATGGCGGGGCTGGGGCTGGGGGCAGGGAACAGGCAATTATTGCTTAATGGGTACAGAGTTACTGTCTGGGGGGACAGAAGTCCTGAAAGCAGACAGAGGTGATGGCTGTGTGACACTGTAAGAGTGATTGATGCCACTAAACTGTGCACTTAGAAATGGTTCACGTGGCGAGTTTTATGTTATCTATATATCTTACCACAATCAAGCTAAAACATCACAGCACTGGGCTCATATTCTTGCTCTGCTTATTGGCTGTGTGACTCTAACAGGACGGGTCTCCATTTCTCATGCAGTAGGTAGTTATGCAAATTAAATGACACTCAGCACACAGCAGGGCGGGGCTCCCCACCTTCTCCCGTCCTGCCACCCCGCCCCCAATATCAACAGCTTTTCCTGCCTGGGGCCACAGCTGCCCAGGCTGGGACTGGGAGCCGGGACTTGCACCCTGGGTTGTGAGAGGGACGCTGGACTAGCCTCTGGTCCTGGATGGCTCCTCCCTTCCTGGGTGGGTGGCTGTGGGAAGCTGGTCCTTTAAGGCCAGACCCTTCTGCCAGACAGCGGCCTTCCTCTGGCCAGTTCAAGCTGGGAGCCAGCTTCTGTTGCAGAGATCTCTCAGTCCCAGCTTCCTGCCACTTCCTCTTGTGGGTTGGGTCAGATAAAACACAGGACCCCCAGTTAAATCTGAATTCCACATGGACAAGTAATTTTCAGAGAATGTTACATGGGACATACTTAGGCTAGAAATGATCAGGCTGATGATCTGAAATTCATTTATTTGCTGAATCCAGCCACCCCCGCTGGGGTCTCCCATGATGTCACCCCGGGTTTCTCTGGCAGTCCCCCCACAAACCTGAGGATGCCCTTGCATGAACAGACTCAGCCCACCTTCCCACCAGCACCCCTGCACCCCCTCAAGGCAGGCTGAGCACAGAGCTGAGGACACATGGGGGCTCCACACCCAGCCTTATGGAGGTCGTGGGTGTGGGGGTAGAGGGAGGAGTTAGGAGGGGGGCAGACAGGGGATCGAGTCCCAGCTCCACTCTTTCTGCATCTGTGACCTTGGGAATATCTGCTTTAAGTCCCCATGCCTCAGTTTCCTCACCTGTAAAACAGGGAAGGTGGTTGTGTGGATTAAATGCGGCAATCCGCATAAAGTGCAGAAAAGTTTGTTAACGCTTGACAAACAGCAATTGTTCATCATCATCATCAAAACCTTAGGGATACGTGTAACTGAATCCCTTTGCTGTGCACTTGAGACTATCACAATATTGTAAATCAACTCTACTCCAATATAAAACAAAAAGTTTGCAAAATGAAAGAAAATTTGGTTAAGGAAGAAAACCTTAGGGATAAACAGCTCTTTACCTGGCAGGTGAGGAAACTGAGGCTCAGAGGGCGACAGGATTCAACCCCAGGGTTTGTGTCCTCCCCCTGCCAGGGCTCTGCACACAGATGAGGTCCTGCCCACCCTTGTCCAGAGGGCACCAGGCTGGAAGCCACACCCGGCATCCTTCGAGGTGCAGGCCACCTCCATCCCTGAGAAAATGAGCGCCCACACTCCTTCCCCCAGATAAAAGGGTGATAACAGCAGGAAGTCAGGAAGCGGGCCTCCCTGTGCCGATCTCGGAGTCTGCACAACGTCCCCGCAGGCTGGAGGGCATCGTTCCACCTTCCAGAAGTGGACGTGGAATCTATTGCATACGCGGAGACAAAGGCAAGCAGCAGCTTGCTCTGAGCGTCAGTGCAGGCGAAGCAAGGGTCTCAGGTGGGGATTCGAGTCTCCCTGCCACTCTGAGCTCCTGGGTCCTGCTGCCCTGGCCTTCCACAAGCCACGCAGCCCTGCAGAGCTTAGTCTGTTTTCACATCAGGGAAAAAGCTGCTCGGCATACTATTCCTGAGTTCCGTGACTCCAGAGGTCCCTGGACAGGTGAGCCGAGGCTGGAGAGGGTCAGAGATGTGTGCAGAGGGTGGGCCCAGACAGGAGCGAACGCTAAGAAAAGGGCCCGCACAGCCAGCCTCCGCTTTAAAATACATGGTCTCAAAGGACAGTCCAAGGAGACAGCAGGTTGGTGGTCGCCAGGGGCTGGCGGCGGGGCGAGAATGACAGCCATCGGGGTTAGGGTTTCCTTTTGGGGTGACGAAGATGGTCTGTAATTAGATAGGCAGTAATAACCAGTAACAGAAAAATGAACGGAAGCACAGTGAGAAATGGGCTTCCCAGGTTGTGCTGGGGTAAAGAACCCTCCTGCCAATGCAAGAAACGTAAGCGACACTGGTTCAATCCCTGGGTCGGGAAGATCCCCGGGAGGAGGACATGGCAACCCACTCCAGTATTCTTGCCTGGAGAATCTCATGGACAGAGGAGCCTGGCCGGCTACAGTCCACGGGGTCACCAAGAGTCAGACACAACTGAAGCAACTTCGCACGCACAGTGAGAAACTAAGACAGAAGATGAGCTGGTCATATTCTAGGTGATTTGAGCAGAGTGAGGGCGTCGGGGCTTTGAAACAAATGCCTGTGGTTGCTGGGGCCCTGATGGGCCAGCCTGCCCAGCAGTGCTGGAGCCTGGGGCGTGGGCACCGGGAGTCAGGAGCCCCGAGTTCAGAGCCGGGGTTTTCTACTTACCCAAGACCTGGGGTCCTCACTCCACCTCTCAGATCTCCTAATTCACCTGTGACATGGGGGTGACGACCATAACCATCCGCTAGACACATGGAGCCATGGGTGTGGCCTCCTGCACACGGTGTGATGCGGGCAGCTGAGCTTTCCTTGCTCAGGGCTTGCAGTTTTATTGTATTTGCACTTTTGTTCCCAGTCGGAACACATTTCTGAATTTACAGCTGACGTCAGTAAGAAAAATGGATTTCGATATTACAGAAATACACTCCTGATCAGCTCTGCTGTGACCTGCTGGGGTAGCTGGGCCCAGCTTCAGGGCTGGTCCAGATCAGGAGAAAGAAGACAGGCCTTCAGCCAGGAGCCAGTTTCTCCCAAAGTGGGGCTCTGGGCTGGCCCCCGCTGGGCCAGGTCCTTTCTTCTCTTCCCATCTCCTTTTCTTGTTTGGGGCCAGCAGAGGACGGCTTGAAATCAAACCCCTGCTTCCCCAAGGCTGTTTCATTGAATCTGGTTGGTTATTTAAAAAGACTAAGTCCATCGTTTTGTTTTATATCCCAAGCAGCTTGCATGTGGAAAGACAGAAGCCAGCCCAGTGCAGAGAGAAGACCACGTGTGACCCCGGCAGGGGCGCCCTGACCCCTGCGGTGCTGCGGGGTCAGTCTGGGTGGTGCAGACCCCAGGGCAGGGCAACTTCCTGTCTACACTCTGTACCCCAACCCGGGGCCCTCACAAGCCCTGTGTCTGCCCCTCACGGGGAGACACCCAGATGAAGATGAACCATCCAGGGGGCACCTGGGGATGGGGGGCAGGTAACCTTAGGGGGGGTAGGGTGGCACGCAGGTGACTCACTCAGGGACTCTGCACATCGCAATGAAGATGAGGGATGACCCCGTCACCCAGAACTCAGAACCAGATCTCAGTGGACCTCAGGTGAGGAACAAACCTCCCAAACGTGGCCTGTGAGATGCCAACTGGAGCGACCCGGGCCTGCAGAGAAGAGCCAAAGAGGTGTGAACACCAGCAGGTCTCAGGCTTGCGGGGCTGTGTCCAACATCCCCCGAGCTCCTGGCCACAGCCCCTGCGTTCCTGACGAGCCTTCCGGGAAGGCCAACACTGTGTTCAGGGACCCACTCGGGGGCCACTGTGACCGTCGCTCTGGGCACACCGTGGACACTGGCGCCCTCTGCTTCTGGACACCACCGGGCCCAAATTCAAAAGCTGGCTCCGCCCCACGGCCCTCAGCCAGCGGAGATCCGGGCCTCACCCCTCTGCCGGCCCCCTGGGTGGTCTGCTCTTGCTGACTTATTCAGGTCTCCCCAGGGCCCTCGCGTCTCTCACACACTTTTACTTTCTTACCCTGAAACCTCTCCCCAGCCTCCTCCACTGAAGTTCATCACAGACACAACGCGTTCAACTGTCAACGTTGTGATAGTTTCAGGGACCAGTCTGGGGACAAGACAGGTCAGTCCAGCCAGATGCTGTGTCCTCCAAGAGCAAGCCCTGGGCAGGATGGGGACTGTTCTTCCTGGGAGGGGCATGGCGCCCACAGCAGACGGGGGTGGTGCTCAGGCCAGGGCCCCATCCTGGAAGGATGCTCACCCATGGCGCCTGACGGTGAGGTGGCAGGAAAGAGCCCCACCTAGGGGAAAGCTGGAGGGAATCATGGGAAATGCAGGGTGTGGACACCAAACAGTAAATCCTCACAGAGATAAGACAGATGATGAACCTTCAAAATGAGAATCAAATGCAGTTTTTAAAAAAAGGGGAAAAAATCAGGGAAAAAGAGTTCTTGGAAATTAAAAGAGTAATGGCCAAAATAAAAATTTTGATGTG
This sequence comes from Dama dama, assembly GCF_033118175.1. Classification (NCBI taxonomy): domain Eukaryota; kingdom Metazoa; phylum Chordata; class Mammalia; order Artiodactyla; family Cervidae; genus Dama; species Dama dama. The sequence continues at coordinate 19,229,156 of NC_083684.1, read as the reverse complement.
AGTTGGATGATAAAGTCAAGGAAATCTTTCAGAAACTAGAACAAAAAGAGGTAAGCAAAGTAGTGAGAGATAGTGAGAAGAAATTTAGAGCCATCCATGAGTCATGTAGAAGGCTTCAAATCTATATACTAGGAGTTCCAGAAAGCAGTGAAGGAAAATTACCAAAGATGTAAAATGGGAAAGTGTCCCAGAATTGAAGGATGTGAGCGTCCAGGCTGAAAGGGCTCAAGACACCCTGCATGACCAAGGAGAGAGACATAGGCCAAGTACAGTGAAACTTCAGAACCTCATCGAGCAAAGGAAGATCCCAAGTGCTTCCAGAGAAGAAAAAGAGACTTCACACGAAGGACTGAGAGCATGGCATGAGACTTTTCTGTAGCAACACTGAGACCGAGACCTCGGTGGGGAATTTCTCCCACTCAAATTCAGAACAAAAATGATTTTCAATATAAAACTACATATACAACCAATAGATCAAGTAATTAAGCCACAACAACTATCTTCCATGCATCCTTTCTCAGGGAGCTACTGCAGGATGTACTCCACCAAAACGAGGACACAAACCACAGAAGAGGGAGGACACAGGGGGATCCAGCAAACATGAGGGGAAACGATTTTACATATGCACACAAAAATACCATGGGTTGGAGGGTCCACTTATACATGATTTTTTTCCAGTGGTTAAAAACTACAGTGGTTGAATCCACAGATGCAGAACTGCAGATACTGTGGAACTGCACACACTGAGGATGACTATCAATTATACATAGATTTTCAAATTCGTGGAGGGTCGGAGCCCCTCATCCTGACACTGCCCAAGGGTCAACTGTATATAACTTAGAGCAAGCAATGAAAGAAAATATGAAATAGGTGAATATGAAATGTGTGTATACTGTATATATGTAGAGAATTTAGTGGATTTGTTCAGGCAAAAAGCTGTACGGAGTAGTATTTTACTGAGCATTTGGAAGGTGGGGAAAGAAATGACCAGCATAGTGGTAAGTATTCCTGCCTGTCACGTGGGAGACAGGGGTTCAATTCCCTGACAGGGGAACCAGGGCTTCCCTGGTAGCTCAGCTGGTAAAGAATCCGTCTGCGACGCAGCAGACCCCGGTTCAATTCCTGGGTCGGGAAGATCCCTTGGAAAAGGGATAGGCTACCCATTCCAGTATTCTTGAGTTTCTCTGGTGGCTTAGGTGGTAAAGAATCTACCTGCAATGCGGGAGACCTGGGTTTGATCCCTGGGTTGCGAAGATCCCCTGGAGGAGGGAATAGCTACCCACTCCAGTATTCTTGCCTGGAGAATTCCAAGGACAGAGGAGCCTGGCGGGCTACAGTCAATGGGGTCGCAAAGAGTTGGACACAACTGAGCGACTTTCACTTCATATATTTGAAAAACTGAGGCAGTTACTAACTTATGCTGCACAGGAGAAGTACTTGAGTGTATATAGAATTAGTGCATTGCTTGCCCCGGTAATAAGCAATGCTTAATAGTCTTGTAATAATGACAACTCCTGACGAATTTAACAGAAGAATTGTAACCATGCTGAAACAGTAAAAGGGAAGAGGAAGGTGGTTCTAAAAGACTGAGAATCTTTTATTAAGTCTGTCTCAATTATACATATAAATATATATAGGCTATGCTGGCTCTTTGTTGCTGCACAGAGACTTTCTCTAGTTGTGGTGTGTGGCTTCTCATTGCAGGGGCTTCTTGTTGCAGAGCATGGGCTTTAGGGCAAGCAGGCTTCAGTAGTTGCAGCACACGGGCTCAGTAGTTGTGGCTTGTGGGCTTAGTAGCCCCTATGCACATGGAATCTTAGTTCCCAGATCAGGGATAGAACCTATGTCCCCAGCATTAGCAGGTGGATTCTTAACCACTGGACCACCAGGCAAGTCCCAAGACTGAGACTCTTCATTTAAAAGTCCCATGCTGCCTCTTAGGAAGTCAGTGTGTGCGTGTTAAATCGCTCAGTTGTGTCTGACTCTTTGCGACCCCATGGACTGTAGCCCCTTAGAAAGTCAGTACCTAACAGCTCAAAGAGATGATGAACCAAGGAAGCAGTCAGCACACAGATGGAGAAACTCAGAGGTGAGTCTCTGAAGACACGGCTGCAGGAGTTTAAAGTCATAGCTCTGGGCAGCAGTAGGGATCGGGATCCTGCCGATTTTGTTCTAAGTGCTATTGTTTGTAGCACCCACTGACATCTTAAACTATGAGCACATCATCATGATAAAGATTAAATTTTTCAAGGGGGATGAGACTTTCATGAGAAAATTCGCACAACAGTGGTCTTCCCAGCTGTTTCCCCAGCTGTAGAAACTCAGCCTCTGGATTTGTGTCTCGTGGGGGCCCGAAGGTGAACCTGGGTGTCGAGGTAAAGCCCTGCTCCTCACAGAGAACGCTGACCTGGAGGATGCCCAGCCCTAGTATTTAGCAGGTGGGTAGAGGAAGTAGAGAAAGCCCAGGTGGCAGGCTGGTGGCCGTCTTGGAGGGATGGAGGGGACAAAACTCTCTGAGAAGGCAATCAGACATGTCAGAGAGGCAGGAAAGGTCAGTGATCTCAGAGGCCATGAGCATCGGGTGCAGGTGACGGTCACTCCCACTCTGAGAACAGGATACCAGCCAGGAAGCCACCCCAAGGCTGGGAGGGGCTGAGAGCAAAAGCAGAGCCCGTGGAGACCAGCAATTATGGACCCCCGTGCTGCCCAGAGGGGAGGGGATTCAGGCGGGGTTGGCCTTGGACCAAGGAGCCACCCAGGTAGGCCCACCTCCACGGTGGGGGGCAGGGTCCCCAAAGGCTGGGGGAGGACCAGGCTCAGAGCCAGCCTCAGCCAGCATCCTAGGTGGTGCCCACACGACCCACTTCACACCAGCATTGCTCCTTCTGCACCACTCATCTTTTACTGTCTCCTTATCCACTCATCCTGGGAAGGTTTTTTTTTTTTTTAAGATGAATAAATGCTCTATTTATCTGTTACCAGATATTTCTTACAGATTAAAATAGAAAAAGCTTAAAAAAAGATTGAACCTCAAGAGGGGATGACAGAGGATGAGATGGTTGGATGGCATCACCGACTTGATGGACATGAGTTTGAGCAAGCTCTGGAGGTTGGTGTCCGTGTCCATCATGGACAGGGAAGCCTGGCGTGCTGCAGTGCACAGGGTCGCAAAAAGTCAGACACACAACTGAGCAACTGAACTGAACTATAAAGTCAACAGAAAACCAAGTGCAAGTACAGACACATACGAGTGTGGTGCACGTATTACAGTCAGTGAGCCAATACTGACATATCTCATCACCCCTGGTGTGGCCCATCGCGATTCTGGATAAATGTAACAACATGTATCCGCCGTTACTGAGTCATGCAGAGTCTCCTCCTTGCCCTAAAACCCTCTGCACTCTGCCTGCTCACCCTCCCTCCCCCAGCGCCTGGCCTCCACTCAGTTTTTAGTGTCTCCACAGTTCTGCCTTTCCAGAAAGTCACGGGGTTGGACTCACTATGAAGCCTTTTCAGATTGGCTTCTTTCACGTTGCAACACACACTTCAGACCTCAGCGCCTTTTGTGGGTCTGAACCATACTGTGTCCTCCGCTCCAACTCAAGAGTACCTTTGTTGCTTAAGTTTTGGTGATTATGAATAAATGGAAGGTCTTTTCCACATCAGAAAAACAAGAGATGGGTCTAACCTCAGATGAACGAACACTGTTAAGTGAAGTGAAAGTTGGCTCAGTCGTGTCCGACTCTTTGCGAACCCATGGACCATACAGTCCATGGAATTCTCCAGGCCAGAATACTGGAGTGAGTAGCCTTTCCCTTCTCCAAGGGATCTTCCCACCGCACGGATGGAACCCAGGTCTCCCACACTGCAGGGGGATTCTTTACAGCTAAGCGCTGTTAAGTCAGGGTTCTACTGAGCTTCCCTGCACTGCCTGCTTTCTCAGTTGGAGGCGCCGAGAAAACTCTCTGGGGCACTCGGGTCGGGAACCACGGCCACGGCGTCCAGGGACACTGTCCGCTGACACCTGCTGAGCTCTCACCGTCTACGGAGGGCCAGGACCTGTCGTTGCATCAGGGAGCTCAGAGCAGTGGGGTGACTTGTCCGAGGCCACACAGCAGGAAGGGGTGAAGATCTGAACCTCCCTCCTCCGCTGTCCCCAGAGCTGGAAGGGGCTGTGGGGATGTGGGGTTGGCCCACCCCCCGGCACCGACAGCTGACAAGTGCACCTCCGGGGCGAGTCTGAGGAGCGGCCGGTCTGTAGACCCCAGTCAGCGGTCCCTTTCCTGAGCTTGGTTCCTTCTGGGCTGCACTCCTTGGGGACAGCCCCCCCCTGCTTGCCTGTCAGTCACCCTGACCTCCTGGGGAGGGTGGAGGTCCCAACCTCCCTACAGAGTGCTCACAGAGGGCCCCAGGGAGCCACGAGGGAGACGCTGCCCATTTTACAGACAGAAAAACTGAGGCGTGAAGAGGTTAAGGCTCTTGCCCAAAGTCCTGATGGAAGAGGCTCAGCTAGGACCCCTGCCACATGTGCCGGGTTCCCAGGCCCGCGACCTTTCTCTACTGCCCACCAGAAAACTCTGAGAGGGGTCTGCATCGAAGTACACAGCCTCCAGCTCCCACCACACCAGGTCCCCCGGCCCAGTGGTCCTCAATCAGGGTGGCAGGATGACTCACCCCACAGGAGGTCCCTTCGGGACGTAGCTCTGTGCCCAGCACTGAGGGGTTGGCCCTGGGTGGTGGGAGGACCCCGGGCTTTGCTCAGAGGCGGCAGCTGCTGCTTCTGACCCAGTCATGTCAAGTGCAGCCTCCTCTCTGGGGTCAGTGGTTTTGAGGCACAGGCTGGAGAGATCTGGGCATCCCTCCCGCAGCTTCCAAGTTTCAGCCCCACATCCTCTCGGGCCTTGGTGAGCCCCCCTGCCCACCTCTCCTGTCCCTCCCCCTGGGCCTGAACAGGGCAGACAGGAATAGAAGACAGGGTTCCCAACCCGCCACCCAGGAAGTCTCCTTGTGGGCCCATGCCTTCCTCTCTGGTCACCCAGGGGATACCGTGATTCAACTGCTGAGGCTGGCAGGGCTGGCCTCTTAGAAGGTTCATGGAAGCAATTATGAGTTGTGGCAGCGGGGGGCATTGGGCAGGAGTGGGAGGAGAAAGCAAGGGAGCCCCCTCCCCGGGCAGGGCCCTTCAGAGTGGCCAGAAGCCAGGCAGGTCTGAGCACAGATCCTGGAAGGATGACCAGACCTGAGCCTCTACTTCCCCATCTGCAAATGGGGGTAAAATTATTTCCTCTCGGGCTAAAGAAAGGGGGGAGGAGCCAGGAGTTGGAGCCAGGTCAACACTCGATGCCTCCAGAGCTGCCCTGAGACGCCTGACATGGCTGTGCCTCTGTGTCCCCGTCTCCACCCCGTGGGACACTCAAGGGGAGAAAGTGGATTTGTACTTGCAAAGCGCCTCACGATGGTGCGTGGCAGGTTCTGCATTAAGTACATCATATCAGAAGCCACGATTGTCCAGCACGTGACCAGGCAGAGGACCTGGGGGCTGTGAAGGACAGTGGTCGCTGTGGCTGCTCTGGGCTGGGGTCTCCGACAGCATCCACAACCCAGGACCTCAATGAAATGCAGATTCTCGGGCTCCCCTGGGCCCCTCAAAGCAGAAACTCTGGGGGGTGGGCAGACCACCAGGGCTATAACACCCTCTGGGTTTCTCAGCACTTGAGGTCAAGAACCCAGGTTGTCCTGTTAGAACCCCTGCAGGACCTTAAACTAATGACTGAGGCCCCATTCACCCAGAGAGTCTGATTCAGTGGTCAGAGGCAAGGCCTGAGCAGAGGTGGGTTTTAAAAACTCGAGGGGGACTTCCCTGGTGGTCCAGTGGCTAAAACTCCACACTCCCAATGCAGGGGGCCTGGGTTCGATCTCTGGTCAGGGAACTAGACCGCACATGCTGCAATGAAGACTGAAGATCCTAAGTGCTAAGACTGAGACTAAGAGCTGCCAAATAAATAAATAACCATTAAAAAAAAAAAAAAAGCTTCTGTGTGATTCTTATTTCAGGACCAATAACCATTTTCTTTGTTACATTACATTTTCTGAGGACCAAGATTTTGCTGAAGAGCTGCCAGAGGTCAAGCTCCCAGCTTCCCCCGCCCCCCCCCCCCCAGGCTGCAGCCTGTTTCACACTCTCTGGGGAGCCCTGCCGGCTCTTCTCAGGGACAGGGGCTGCACACACACACCATTCACCCCAGAACCAGGGCCTGGGCCCAGGCTACAGGCCGAGCATCAGGGGCAGGACGGCGGATTGGGGCTCAGGCGGGTCAGATCCCTTCGAGATGTGACTTGAGCCCAGAGCCATTGTCACAGGAAAACACCCAAGCCTACCACCAAAAGCAGGGGCTCCACACCCCCGCCAGCCTGGGCCCTAGTGTGCAGGCCTAGAGGACCCCAGGGAGGGGAGGGCTGTGGCCTGGGTGGGGCTCCTGCTCCAGGGAGACAGGGAGAGGGCACGGGAGGCAGGGGCAGGATGCCAACCGGACCCCAGGCTCACGTCCAGCTCTACCACTAAGCTGCGAAGCCGGGCGCGTCCCCCACAGCTTCCGAGTCTATAAAATGGGAATAATCATAGCTCCCAGCGCGCCGGACTGCAGTGAGGACCCTGGCCAGGCACTAGCCTGGAAAGACTGCCAAGCGCCTGGGGGTTTTCTCCCCATGGAGCCCCACCCCCCAGGGCCCTGCTACAGCTCCAGATCTCTGTCATTTCCTTGTGAATGCCCCCACCCCTGGCCCAGTGCACCCTCTCTGAGAAGTATGAGAGTGGGCTGGTTGCCAGTTGGTCCTGCAGTCTCCTTTTCCAAAGCCCTCAAACGTGGAGAACAGGCTCGCTGGTCACGCTCAGTGGGAGAGCCTCCCCAGGGTCTCTTCCTGTCCCCTCCCTGGCTTCCTGTGGCTTGGGGACAGCCCCTCCTCTAAACGACCAGTTATCCCAACCCATAACCATCAGACACCTTCTGAGTGCCAGGGCCTGAGGGTATAGTGAACAAAGAACTTCAAGGACCTGAGAGTTAGGGGGACAGATTTAGAGACACTAGGTGAACCGCACCCCCGAAGAAAGCTAGAGCAGGGCAGCGGGGGTGGGGGGGAGGAACATGGGTGCGGCCGCCTGCAGGGGGTGACACTGAGCGGTCCCCATGCTCAGCACAGACCATGTGCTCAAGAAATGATTTTCTCCAAACACAGACTTCACCACGTCCAGGAACAGATTTCCAGGTTTGGGTGAGGGGTGGGGGGCTTCGTAAAGATGTCTCAGCTTCCAACTCTTTTAAAAAGAAGCTGAAATGTAAAAGGGTTCAGACGCTCTGGAAAACAGTCTGGCAGTTTCTCTTAAGTGGAGAGGTCCAGCCTGACCCAGCAATTTCATTCCTGGCTTGATACCCAAGAATGAAATGAATAAAACACACGTCGACACATAAACCTGAGCAAGAATGCTCACACAGCAGTACTGTTTACAACAGCCCAAAGCGGGAAGCAACGCAGAGGTCCATCACTGGACGACTGGATGAACTGAATGTGGTCCGTTCACATGCTGGAACATTACCCAGTCTTAATACCGACATGGCCTGTAATCAAGCTATGACATGGATGGACCTCGAAAATGTCACTGTGAGAGAAAGAAGCCAGACAGCGCAGGGTTCCAGCTCCATGAAGTGTCCACGGTGGACAGATCTGCAGAGACAGAGAGCAGATTCCTGGTTGCCGGGGGCTAGGGGGTGAGCAGGGGCTGATGACAGCTGTGCATAGGGCTTCTTTCTGAGGTGATGAAAACACTCACAACTCCGAATATACTAGAGGTCATGCGATTGCACGCCTTAAATGGGGGAACTGTGTGTTGTATGAACTGTAGCTCAAACAATAAAAAACAGAGCCTCAGTCTGCAGAGCCCCTGCAGTCAGGGCAGGGTGGGCCCCGGGGAGGAGCGGGCCCCGCCCTTCCTCTGCCTTGGGGAGGGGCCTGAGGGTCTCCGCATGTGCCCCTCCAACTGACAGGCATCACAGCTCCCCTGACCACCCCAGTGGGGACATGACCACTTCCTGTCAAGGCCAGAAAAAACCTGCTGACCACTGGGTTCCATAGGGGCCCTCACAGACGAAGACTCCCAGAAAGCCTGCTCTGCAGCCCAGGGGGCTCCACAGCTGAGGTGTATTTCCAAGCTGTGCCCTGAACCCCCACAGAACACCCCCAAACCCAGAGGCCCTGGCAGCAGGTGGGGTGGAGAATGCTCCGGGGACTCCCCTCAGGACACGGAGGTGGGCTCTGATTTCAGGCGATACATCTGCTCCCTAGGTGGGGGGGCTGGGGCAGGGACCCCCAGCCCAGGATCAGTGGGCTCCCAGGGGGAGGGAGGAATTGGGGATTATGGGGGAAGAAGCTGTATCCTTATTTCACCGGCAGCAAACCGTGGTGGCCGTTGCCAAACCCGGGACTCTCTCACCCCCGGAAACGGCACGTCCAGTGAGGGTGGCTGCAAACACCCTGGAAGAGCGTTACACCCAGGCCTGCCGGCCGGAGGGCTAAAGACGAGGCTCACGCCCACCTTGCCGGATGCTGGAGCGGCCAGCCAAGGGGGGGCCTGTGCCCGGGACACGTGGCACCACCACCCTGAACCCGCCCCGTGGGCCCCAAGGGCAGAGGGAGGAGCAGAAGAGGTCCGCACGGTGTCCACTGGCCAGCAGACCCCTCCACCACCACCGCCCCAGGCAACTCAACGCCCAGGGGGCCTGGGGACCTCCAGAGAGGCAAGGGTGCAGAGAGGACTCAGGAGCCCCCAGCACTGACCCCTGCAGCCTGGCTGGACCAGGCTCAGAATCACCCCTGATGACCCTCAGGCAGCTTGCTGGGCAGGGGTCCAGGCCTGGGGTCCTCCTACAGGATGGCCCAGGGGGCGGCTCCGGGCAGAAGGAGGGGGTGTCCCCTCGTCAGGGGTTTCTGCTCCACAGGAGGTGAGGCGGCCCTACATTTTCATACCAGGACTTTGGATCAAACTGACAGCAGCTCAAGTGGGATCAGGCGGTGGGCTGCTTGGGGGATGGGGCCCCTCACTGACTGGAGAAGGGGGTGCAGGGCTGGACACTGAGGCAGGGTGCCTGCCCAGGGCACAGGAGCAGCCTGGCCGCCGGCAGTGGGACAGACCACCCCCAGTCACCCCCGGCCCTGCTCAGGCTGCTCTGGGCTACAGGACAGCCGGCCTCAGGGGACAGCTGCTGGGGCTTTACGGGAAGGTGCGTGGGAGGGGCTGGGCTCTGGGCTTCTGAACAAGGGGGTGCTGAGAAATAACACGTGTGCCCTTGGCGGGGCGGAAGGGCTCATTCTCCCTCGCTGCCCCCACGGCCGGCCCCCAACTCCTTGGCTCTTCCCCGGCCAGCCCTGCCACTCTGCCCTCCCTGTTTCTCCTTCTATCTCTCTCCCCTGCTCTCCTTCCTTCATCTCTCCTGTCTCTCCACTAACACGGCAGCCTCCAGGCTGGGGAAAACCCTGACTTCTGCTGTATTTCTGCTGCATTCTCTCGGGGACTCATAAATTAACTTCCTCCACATTTGGGCCTGGCCCCGTGGACACAGCCGCTCAGCCCCCCATGCAGGGTGCGCGGGTCCCCAGTCTGTCTGGGCAGCGCAGGATGCTGGGAGAACCCAGCCCAGCTGCAGACTGGGACCTTGGGCCCCAGCGGGTTACCTCCTGGCTCATTTCTCCTGACCATTGGGTTGGTTCTGTGCAGACAGAAGGGTCAGGCCATGGTCCCCACACACCGGGCGGGGGTCTGGCCCCCAGGCACGGCCCCTTATGCCCGGCCAGAAGCCACACTAGTCTCCCACCCCTCAGCCGTACTTCCTGGGGCTGCCTTGTTCTTCCTGCCTCTGGGGGTGATTAAACATCCCCTCCTTGTGCACCTCTGACACCTGCCTCTCTCCTGCCACTCTTGGGTCTCTGTGGAAAAGCGCTGCCCTGGAAGGTGTTCCCAGATGCCCAGACACCTGCCGGTCCCATCCAGGATTCGCTGACACGGGTCCCCAGCCTGTGCAAACACACACCCCGCCCTAGGGCTCTTGGACCCCTCTCTCCCCCAGGTCTAGCTCACTGCCTGGCACAATCAGTGCTCAGTAAATACCTGCGTGGGTCCCCACTTCCCCACAGACACCCCTGCTGTTCTCTCTTGGCTGGTAACACGAAGCCTAAATGCAACCCATCACAGCCACCTCACTGAGAAATAGACAGGACCGCCTGGCCCCTTAGCTGGCATGCTGAGTCCCAGTGTTTGCTGAGCCCCTGCTGTGTGCCTGGCACCATGCTAGGTATTCCGGCCAAGAGAAGGGAACCCACAGTGTATGAAGGAGTCTGTCATCCAAGGGGGCGGCAGCAGGCCAGTGGGCACCCTGGGGGTGGCTAAGAGTCAGGTGCTTCAGTTTAAGTCACTGTGGTATCTACAATACATGAAAAAAAAGCTTTAGAACTGAACAATAGAAAGACAAATAACCCCATCTTAAAGTGGGCAAGGATCTGGACAGACATTTCTCCGAAGTCTCACAAATGGCCAAGAAGCACGTGAAGAGATGCTCAACATCACTGGTTATTAGGGAAACACAAATCAAAACCACACTGAGATACCACTTCACACCCACCAGGATGGCCATAATCAAAAAGACAGAAATAACAGGTGTTCGAGAGGATGTGGAGGGATTGGAACCCTCAGACCCCTGCTGACGGGAATGCAAAACCATGCAGCTGTTCTGGAAGAGTCCTGCAGCTCCTCAAAAGGTGAAACACAGTTACCATCAGATCTCACAGTCCCACTCTTGGGTATTTACCCAAGAGAATGGAAAACGTTTCCACACGAAACTGTGTCCACAAATGTTCACAGCAGTACCATTCACAACAGTCCAAGAGTGGAACCAATACAAATGCCCATCGACGGATGGATGGATAAACAACTGAGGTCTATCCATATAGTCCACTGTTGCTCAGTCTTAAAAAGGAAAGAAGGGGCTTCCCTGGTGGCGTGGCAGTAAAGAATCCACTTGCCAATGGAGGAGATGTGAGTTTAATCTCTGATCCCACATGCTGTGCACTGAGCCCGTGCTTTAGAGCCCAGGAGCTGCAACTACTTTAGCCCATGGGCTGCAACTACTGAAGCCCGCATGCCTAGAGCCCGGGCTCTGCAACAAGAGAAGCCGTCCCAATGAGAAACCCGTGGAGCGCAGCTAGAGAGGAGCCCCTGCTCTCCACAACGAGAGAAAAGCCCGCGTGGCAATGAAGATCCAGCACGGCCAAAAACAAACTTTTTTAAAAATTTAAACAAAAAAGAAGGAATGAACTTCTGATACATGGGATGTGGATGGACCTGGGTGCTGAGTGAAATAAGCCAAACCCAGAAGACCACATGCAGAGTGTAGGATTCCATCCACATGAAATATCCGGAATAGGCAGGTCCACAGACAGCAGAATAGGGCTTGTCAAGGGCTGGGGGGCGGGGGGCAATGGGGAGTCACTGCTTAATGCAGAACAGGGTTTCTTTTGTGGGTGATACACATGTTCTAAAACTAGGTGGTGGTGACAGCTGCACAACCTTGTAAACATTCTAAAAAGCACTGAATTATGCACTTTAAAAAAGTGGATTTTATGTAAGTTATATCTCAATAAACACAACACGATTTGTCTTCTCTCAGGGCACAGGTGTGACCTGGGACCACCTATGGGATTAATAGGATAAGTGGGGAGGATGTGAAGCACAGAATGGGGGCTACCATCCACCCCTGGGGTTTGTGAAGGGTCTACAACAACAGCAATAGCAACTTGTTCATGGAGCATCCGTGGGTACCGGGTGCCAGCTCAGGAATCTTCGCCTGGGCTCATGTACCTTCAGGAAGGCCCTCGCAGGCTTGTAACCGATGGCCTGCGTGCTGTCTGAACTCAGCCCTGTACTCTGTGATTCCGTGGCTTCCGGAATGCAGCTCTCCCTCGTGACTGGGGCAGGTCCCTGCTTTCCTGGCCTGTAAATGGGCACGCTACGTGGGGGTGATCAGAGGACCTGATGAGGGAACATGGTGGCCAGGTGGACAGGACAAGCGAGGGCTGAGTCCCTGCCCGGCCTCTGCTCCTGCTGTCCTCCTGCCCCCTCGGTCTGTCTTCCCACCCTCCCCACCCTCCTCCAAATCTGAGTCCTGGGGCTCCTCCAGGAACACGCCTTCCCTGGCTTTCAGCATCACCTCCCACAGGACGATGTCCCCTGAGACCCAGACTCACAACCCCCACCACACCCTGTCCTCACCCGACCCCACATCCACCCCTCCCCGGGGTCCCCTCAGCCCCCGGTTCCCGGGCACTGTCTGCCTGCACTCCACCCCCCTGCTCTGCCCATCTCCAAATTCTCAGGCCTCTGGTTCTCCCCTGAGCACTATCCCCACCCAGACCCAGGCCATCATCCCCTCCCTCCTGGACAACTGCACCCCTCCCGGGGGCCCCCAGCTTCCTCTAGCACTGCCCCCCCACTTTCCTTCCCTACCCAGCAGCCAGAGTGATCATCCAAACACAGCCATACAACTGCCGCACGGCCCAGCAAGTGCACATCTGGGCATTTATCCCAGAGAAATGAAGGCTTAGGTTCGCACAGAGCCTCTGTGTGGAAGAGTGCAGCGGTGGTATTCACAGAAGCCCCCCGCGGGAACACCCCAGACGCCCCTCAACCGGGAAAGGGCGCCTCTCCATTCATGGAGGAGCACAGTGGGCAGTGAAAGGAACCAACTGTTGGTGCGAACAATGGCCTGGATGGTCTCCAGGGAACCACAGCGCGCTACAAAGCCAGCTCCCAAAGGCTACATTTGTAGAACATTCTTGAAATGAGAAATGACAGAAATGGAGAGCAGATCCGTGGTCGCAGAGGTTGAGCTCAGAGACCGGTGCGGGGGGAGGAGGGATGGATGTGGCCCTAAAGCAGGATGGAGGGTCCGGGTGGTGACAGGCTTTCTGTCTGGGACAGTACCCACGCTGCCATTCGGACTGTAACACCATACTAGAGTTGTGCAAAATGTTACCACTGGGGGCATGTGGTGGAGGGTTCAAGGGATACCCTTGTATCATTCTCACAAGTGCACGTGAATCTACAATTATCTGGAAACAAAACATTTAATTACAAAAGCACAAACACCAGATCGCATGCTGCCCTGCTTAAATCGTTCAGAGCCCTTCCCTGGCCTCTGGACAAAATCCAGCATCCTGCCTGCAGCCCGGAAGCTGAGCTCGGATGCTGTTACTCTCTGCCTCCCTCTGCTGCAGACCAAGCCCTGCCTCCTGGCCTTCTCCCCCTCTCCACGAAAGGCTGCCCTCTCACATCTCCAGCTCCCTGCTAAGGGGTCATTCATTCACCATCCAACCATGGTCCCCTGAGGTCCCCCTGCTGCAGGTGCTGTGGCCGGACTGGGGGTCACAATCAGGAACTCGACAGATGGGCCTCTGCCTTCCTGGAGCTTCCAGTCCAAGGAGAAATGATGCCACCGAAGCCAGTGCACAAGCAAGGGTGCACGCGGAGGTCCAGGGGCACCAGGGGGCCAGAGGCAGGTGGAGGGGGCGCCACACTTGCAAAGCCACAGACCACCCTCACTGTCCTCACCAAAGTGCATCTCAGAGCGACCCATGAGCAGCCGGGTCTCCAAACTCACCAGTGACAACCCAATGGTTGGGGGTAGGGCCCCGAAACACACATGCGTTGACTGCACGTCCCCAGGTGGGCAATGGGGCCCCAGCTCATGCCCTCTGGCTTTGCTCCTACAACCAGTCTCCGAGAAAGCCTGTGCAATTTGTGAGTGGCCAGCCAGGTAGGATCTCATCTGGCACTCACCTACGGGCCCCCCAAACTCCTTAGTCCCTGAAACCCTCCCACTGAAAACCCCTCCAGGACTCCCCACAGTGCAGGTGCTGCCCAGCCCCCACGGAAACACCCCGTCCCCATTCGCCGTCCTTAGCCCTGATGCAGAGACCCGCTGGGGTAGGGGGACAGGTCTTCTCAGCATGGTGCTCATGACTACCCACATCAGGCGGCCCCACTGCAGGCCCCTGGCTCTCCTCTGGGAGCCTGTCCAGGCGGCCCCGGTCAGACCACAAAGTAGTTCAGTCCCTGTTTCAGCATTTCCCATCTCCCCTACTCCCTGAGCCTCAGGCCCACCCCCCTTCTGTAAAATGGAGGGGTCACGCTTATCTCACAAGGGGACCACAGGGAAGAAGCTTGGGCAGGGACTTCCCTAGTGGTTTGGTGGTTAAGAAACTGCGCTTCCAATGCAGGGTTCAATCCCTGGTCGGGGAACTAAGATCCTACATGCTAAGGGGCAACTAAGCTTGCACGCCCCAACTACTGGGTCCGCACTGCAATGAAGAAGCCGCACATGGCAGGGAAGTCTCAATGCAGCCAAAATTTAAAAAAAAAAAGAAAGAAGAAGGCCAGGTCACTCCCAGCTCAAAAGGCCAAACACTCACCAGGCATGGGAGAGACGGTAGCTGACAGAGGGTAGCTGTGGGGAGCAGGATGGGAGGAAGGTCAGGGTGTCAGATGCTGGCTGCAAGCGTGGACCCTGGAGTCCTCTGGGAGAAGCCTCGGGCTGTGGGCCCCTGGAAAGGAGCATCCTGAGAGGAGAGGAGGGACGGAGGGGTGGGGGAGGCCCATTACCCACTCCTGCCCTTTGCCTCAGACTCAGGCCTGTAGGAGTCCACAGGTCCTCTGTCCACTTCCCACTGGCTGTGAAATCTCGGTGTGTATGGACACCTGTGGAGAATGGCAGGGTTCTCATCTGGGGTCTATGGAGAGGCCTCAGGGAGTCTGCAACCCCTAGAGATGCCCACAAAATGTCACAGGACTTGCCTGCCCCTGGGAGAGGGCCACAGCTCTCAGAGGGCCTGGGAGAACCCACGCATTTATGAATGTGGATGAAGGCCCACTGGAGGTCCAGACTCAAAAGATAGTGTCACCCTCTCTGGCCTCTGCCTCACGGTGAGATGTGGGCTCCTCTGGCCCTAGCTTCCTCAGCTGTAAGGATGGGGATGAAATGATGGCTCCACTGGGGAACACCATCGCTTGGGACTGCGGACAGCTCTGGGCCAGCTGAGCCCACAACCCAACAGTCATGCAACCTCCTAAAGCCACAGGACGTGCACACTTCACTTTCTCATCCCCTAAATGAGACCCCATGCCTTACCCCAAGGGCTTCCCTGGTGGCTCAGTGGTAAAGAATCCACCTGCAATGCAGGAGATGCGGGTTTGGTCCCTGGGTTGGGAAGATCCCCTGGAGAAGGAAATGGCAACCCACACCAGTATTCCTGCCTGAAGAATCCCATGGACAGAGGAGCCTGGCGGGCTACAGTCCATGGGGTTGCAAAAAGTCGGACACAACTGAAGCGACTGAGCATGTCCACCTTACCTCAAACCACTGATTTAAGGGCTACAACTGATGCTTGCGAACTGTGGTGCTAGAGAAGACTGTTGAGAGTCCCTTGGACTGCAAGGAGATCAAGTAAGTCAATCCTAAAGGACATCAACCCCAAATGTTCATCATTCAAGGAATGATGCTGAAGCTGAAGCTCCAATACTTTGGCTACCTGATGGAAAGAGCTGACTCACTGGAAAAGACCCTGATGCTGGGAAAGACTGAGGATAGAAGGACAAGGGGATGAGAGAGGATGAGATGGTTGGATGGCATCACTGACTCAATCAACATGAGTTTGAGCAAACTCCAAGAGATAGTGAAGGGATAGGGAAGCCTGGCGTGCTGCCGTACATGGTGTTGCAAAGAGTCGGACATGAGTTAGTGACTGAACAACAACAAAGGACTAAAAGAAATAACACCTGTGGTAAGCGTACAGCTCAGTCCTTGGAAGTAAAGGATGCTAAGTGGATGTTTAGACAGTGAGTATCCTTGCTCCAAAGGAATCTCCTGGCTTCAGGATTCCAGTTAACACATATTCACCTTGGAGCTCTTTCAAACCAAAACTGGTATGACATTGCAGTGGGTTGATGTCCCCCAAAAGAGAGGTCCAAGTCCTAAACCCTGATACCTGGGAATGTGCCCTTATTTAACCATCTTTATTTATTTTTGGCTGGGCCAGGTAGCATGTGGGATATCAGTTCCCCAACCAGGGAGCCCCACATGCCCTCTGCAGTAGAAGTGCAGAGTCTTAACCAATGCACCATCAGGGAAGTCCCCTGTGTGCTCTTATTTAGAAAAAGGGTCTCTGCAGATGCAGTGAACTTAAAGTCCTTGAGATGAGATCACCCTGGATTTTGGCTGAGCCTTAAATCTAATGAGAGGCATCCTTCCAAGAAACACAGGGGAGACACAGACACAGAGAAGGAGGCCACTGGCGACGGGGCAGAAGTGAAACATCGCTTACCCGCATGGATGTGACACTAGGGAACGCTAGTCTATTTCATTTTCATGAGCCATGTGACCCAGAGTTTAAAAAAACTCTGTCCAGAGCGGTGACTCTCAGCCCTGCCTCCTTCGTCACACACCCAAGCTAGATACCACTGTCCGAGATCCTGGCTGCAGAGGTGCCGCACGGAGCCCAAACACATCCCTCCCTCAAACCATCCCAGTGATCCCAACGTGTGGCTGAGGCTGCTCTGGATGCAAGGACATCGACCAAGCCACATGTGAGAATCACCTGGGCAGCTTGCAAAAGGACTCAAACACCCAGGCCACACCCAGACCACCCCGTCAGCATCTCTGGGTGGGGCCAATCACCAAGAATTTTTCATAGTGCTCAGATGACTCTGCATGCAGCCAAGGTAGGAACTCCAATGGAGCTGCCCACATGTGAACCTCCCGGGCATCTTGCAAGCACGAGGATTCCAACCCTGCAGGTCTACGGGGCGGGGGGGAGGACCTCAGACTCTGCATTTCTAACCGTCCCCCTGGACACCATCCATGGTGGAGATACTGTGCGGCTGGGGATGAGAAGGGCTGCCCAGCACCGTGGTTCTACAGGTGGGGTCCTCGGATCAGTAGCATCAGCACCAACTGAAACATATAAGAAATGTAAATTCCTGGGGCTACCTCTCAGACCCAGGAGGTCAGCAGCCTATTTTAACAGGGGGCCAGCAATCTAGTTTAACACACCTCCAAGGTGACACAATCAGGTGGCGGATGCACTGACCTGGGGTAACAGACAATGGCAGGCCAGCACCATCAGCAAGACTGACCCTTGATTTGGTCGGAGGTCTCCAAAAGCACCAGGGAGCCCTCCCTGTGTCCAAATCAATACCTTTGACATTCCTGGGAATTTGTGAGGTGACACATATGGAAAAAATTGTTATGGTAGCTCAAATGGTAAAGAAACTGCCTTCAATGCAGGAGATCTGAGTTTGATCCCTGGGTTGGAAAGATCCCCTGGAGAAGGTAATGGCAACACACTCCAGTGTTCTTGCCTGGAGAATCCCATGGACAGAGGAGCCTGGTGGGCTACAGTCCATGGGATTGCAAAGAGCCGGACACGACTGAAGTGACTAACACTTTCATCATGGAGATGAGAAAACCAAGGCTGAGGACAAGCCTCCTTCAAGGCCAGCAACTTCAGTCCTGGGGTAATGACCACACTGCCCACTGTCATTCAGACTCGGCTCAGGTGCCCCTCCGAGGATGCCTCTGGGGCTCACGTAAGGACAGACATGCCTCTTCCTTCCCTTCACAGAACCCTCACCTGTGCCATTTCCTTTTGAGATGCTCAAAGTCTGGCCTGAGAAACTCCTAATTATTTTACACATTATAGTTTTGCACCCAGACTACACATTCTTCTGTAAAAGTCATGTCATGCTGTTTCTTGCGTTTTAGATTTTATTTGCTTATTTCTTTTCCAACAGCCTATGTTACTGCAAACTATGTACTGTGTACATAGTGCTATGGACTATGGTCGTGTCCCTCCAGAACCCTATGGGCTTTGGGAGGTGATGAGGTCATGAGGATGGGGCCCATCATGATGGGATTGGTGCCCTTATGAAGGAGACCCTACAGAACTCCTCTGTCCTTCCCCCCAAGGGAGGACACAGAGAAGCTGGTGGTCTGCAACCCAGAAGGTCCTCACCAAACACTGAATCTGCCAGCACCGTGATCTGGAACATCTCGGCCTCTGGAAGCATGAGAAATGAATGCTGTTGTTTATAACCTCCCCATCCCCAACCCAGTCTACGGTTTTCTGCTGCAGCAGCCCAAAGGGACAAAGACACAGAGTCGGGTGCAGCAGATATTGCCAGGTGGACCCACTGAAAGTGAGGTTTCAGTCTTTACACTGTGAGCATAGTAGGAACTTGGTAAATGTTGCTCAATTACTGAACGAATCAAGCTGAGGAAAAGGGACCATTAGAAAGTGGACAGATGAAAGAGTACTTATTTTTCTGCTTGTGTTTCCTAGCACTTAAAAAAAAAATTTATTTATTTGGCTGCACTGGGTCTCAGTTGCAGCACATAGGCTCTCTGTTGTGGCATGCAGGCTTCTCTGGTGTGGCACGTGGGATCCAGAGTGCGTGAGCTCAGTAGGTGCAGCACACGGGCTTCATTGCCCCATGGTACATGGGATCTTATTTCTCCAACCAGGGTCCAGGCTTTCCTGGACCACCAGGAAAGTCCCTTGCCTAGCACTTTACAATGAATGCTGCTCATTAGACAGTGTTCCAACAGTGTCTCCTGGCCATGACTGCCTCACAGCATTAGAACATCTTCTCTATTATTCACTGTATTCAACACCATCCACCTTAGTCATGTAAAATGCTGGCAGGTCTATGAGCAACAACAGAGCTGATAACAAAACCAAACCAATCAGGGAATTTTAACAGCAATGCTTTGGAGGGTTTTTAAACTTCCCTTTAACTGTCTACATCCAACTCTAAGTTCTTGCAACAGGATGGATGTGTGAAATGATGACAGTGAATGAAATTACCAAATACTGCTTCATTTGCCCAATGAAGCACACATATATATCTACTGGGTGACCACTGTATGTGGGCACTACTTTAGTGACGGGACACACATCCCTTCCTGCATGACTCTTATGCTCCACACTGGTGCTGTACAAGAAGACTTTCTGTGATGACAGAAATGTTCTGTCTCTGCACTGTCCAAGGTGGTGGCCTCAAGTCACAAGCAGCATTTGAGCATGTGGAATGCAGCTAGCATGGCAGAGGTACTGAGTTTCTAAATGTCATTTAATTGCAATTAATTCAAATTTAAATTTAAATGACCACATGCAGATTGGGCAGAGTTGGTTCAGATGACTAATCCATTGATGCTGATTTAAACAGAACGGAGGCAAGACCATCTTCATTGTCTGCAACAGACAAAATCCTTCCTTTGCTCCCATGTGTGCACTTCCTGCGGTACACTTTTTCTCTTTATTTGGCCGTGCCACGTGGCACGTGGGGTCTTAGTTCCCTGACCAGGGATTGAACCCACACTCCCTGCAGTGGAAGTCTTAACCACTGGACGACCAGGGAAGTCCCTGGTGCGCACTTGTAATCCTTTTACACCACATGGGAACTGAGCACACACAACCCAAGGCAGAAGTAGACCTCGGGTTTTAATTGCATGAGTTCTACTAAAGGACCCCATCCCAACCCTGCCCACCCTAGCTGGGAAATGCCCCCTTGGCTCACCAGGAGACACCGAGAAGGCATTCAACTGGCCAGTAGACAAGGTCTTAGTGGACGAAGTGCCCAGAGGGAATCGGAGCAAGGCAGTCTCCCAGCAGCCCAGGCAGAACAGGGGAGCGCTCTCCAAGGTGCTGAACGGGCCGCTCCCGTCTCTGGAACAACGGGCGAGCCGGCCCCTCGCTCTAGTCCACAGGGCCTGTTTGGCAAAGCCAGGACTCCACACAGCACCACTTTCATCAACCACATGCCCTTTTCCAAGCCAGGAAACTACAAATTGGGGAGCAGTTGATCCAAGAGGGGACGAATCGCTGCGGAAAATTCAAACATCACCCGTCCTTCCAGGGCTCACAAATCTAATATCGTGCTGACATTTAAGGACCTGAGGAATGTTTTATACAGGCTTATCAGCTCAGGTTGATAGCTAGCTATCTTTAGAGCTGTGGAGGCCTGGCAGAAAATGAGGAAGAGAAAGTGCTGAGGAAAAATGGCAGACGCTCCTGGCCCTGCCCTCTTGCCACCATCACCGCCTTTTCCGGGGGGGCTTCCTCTCTCCATAGGCATCCTCAGAAGATGGACCCACAGTGCCCTGTCCTCGGGTTCACTGCATGAACTGTTAGCGTCAGTGAGGGCTGCTCACTAGCTACCCGGTGGATGGCTATTTTCAGAGGGTGCTGATCCTCACCAGCTCAGTTAGGCTTCCTAATATAAAGCCCGTCAAATTGCTCCAGGGCTGTGCTGGGTGAGGGGACTTTTCAGTAACACTCGTCTCTCAGCTATAATTGGCAACAAAGAACTAGTTATCTGCTTTCCCTTCTCCTTTCACCTCACGGAGCCTTCTCCCTCCCCAAAGGGGCTGAAAGACTCTCTGAAGATGCACTTTCATCTCCAGTTGCCTTTCGTTTCTGAAATGAGTTCCTACTGGCGCAATATTACTGTCCATGGACCTGCTTCCTCCTAAATTAAGCATTTGGATTTTTAAAAAAAAGTTCACTTTTCACATATTCCAAGCACCAATGGTCATTTATTTTGAAGAGGGTTTCCCCCACTTAAAGAGGGGGTGCTGACTGCCTAAATGTGTATTTAAAGTGGAAACAAAGCTGCAGAACCGTATGGACCTGAGCCCTGCTCTGTGGCTGTCACCCTCTCTTTATGGGAAGAGCCGCTTCTCGGGAGGAGTGGAGGTGGGGGGCCCTGGGGTACCTGGCAAGCGAACAGAGCTGGAGGGCACACGTGGCTGTGTTTTGGGGGACAGGGTAGAAACCATCTCCGGGTGACAGGTGTACTGCGTGCGCGCACGCAGGCGCAGGGGGATCTGAATTTTGACTGTGGGCGTGTGTGATTCGTGTGGGCCGAGGGATCTGGGCCAGTGAACGGAATCTGTATGTGAGGGGGAGCGGCCGGGTGTGTGCAATGACTCACATCTTTCGGGCTGTGGGAGGGTTTTATTTGCGGGGGTAACTTTCGGTCCGAGGGATCCTATGCACATGGCACCCGACAGGAAATATTTACCTGTGCAGCAAAGCAGGGGTCCGTCAAGTGGAGAAGAGGGCCCCGGTGGGGCGTCTGGCCATGTGCACATGCCTGCAACCCATCTGCCGCACCCAGAGGAGAAGGAGGGTGTGGAGGGAGAGGAAGAACAAGGATGGGGTTTTGCACAAGGGAGTTCAGAGAGAGGTGTCCCGCACAGAAGCAAGAGCTTGGGATCCGCCGCCCTGAGTGTGATTCCAGGTGCTGCCCAGCGCGCAGCAGCCAAGTCACCTGGCTCCTCTGAGCCTCTGCTTCCCAAAGTGGGAAATGTGAAGAAGGAGAAAACCAAGCCCGGAAACAAACAGGGACTGAGTGCTGTAGTCATGTAGACACTCGCCACACGCCCGGCACACAGTAAGTGTTGAGCACGGCCATTTATTAACATTTTCATGATCATTATCATCATGTCTGGCTGTTGGTTCTAATAACGATCATTGTAAGTGACAGTCATTACATGTGAACTCTAATAATAAAACGGTGCTAAATAATAATGAGTGCTTACTCTATTCCTGGTGCTGCCATGTACACCACCTCAATTAAGCCCCGCCCACTCCACAGTTGTTGCTATCGGCCCTTTGTATGGCTTCAGAAACAGAAGCTCAGAGAGGTTAGGCAGCCCGCCCCAAGGTCACAGAGGAGAGCAAAGGCACAACCGGGATTCAAGCCCAACGGGTGTCGACCCCACCGCGTGCGCTCCTGCCACCCCTGTGCCCCAGGCCTCACTGTCTCTTCAGGGTCAGCCGCCAGACAGTGGAAGCCACTCAGCTCGGTTGAGTGAGCAATGCCGGCCTTGTGCCTGGGGGAGGATGAACCTGGAGGAGGAGGAGTTGGCAGAAGTGTCCCCAGTTGAAATGGATTCCATACCAATTCCAGCTAAATGTAGAATACATTTGCCGTTGGTGCATTATTCATGAAAATCACCGTTTTCCCCAAGTCAGCACTGGGAGCTGGGCGGCTGCCCGCCCCACATCCCCATCCCGTGTGCAGAGGAAAGCAGGGTTGGAAGCAGGACCGTGAGCTCGTTAAGGCTCTGCTGGGCCTCTCCAGGCATGATCCACGCTGCCCACCAGTTGACTTGGGAGCAGGCGTGGAGACCACCGCTCAGTTCTGGTGGATTACGAAACATCACGTCAACCCTGCTCGCCCCGCGCGCTGCTTGAGGGCGAACATTGTCAACAGCCACCCCCTTCCTGGTGAGTGGTGGGGACTGGGTTCCAGTGGCCCCTGATTATTCCAGGCCACAAAGGTCAGCTCGACTTTCTGTCCTGCCTTGTCGCCAACCAAAAGGTAGCAAGTCGGCCTGGCACCCCGCATCCATGTGGCCGCCTCAGTTGGCACACAGGTGATGGGATGTGAGTGAGGAAAGGGGGGTCCCACCCTGAACAGACTAGGGGTTCAAACCCTCGCCTCTACCACCAAAGGCTGGGGGCTCGGTCCTGTCCCATGCGCTCTGGGGCCTCCTTGGCTCGGGAGGTGGTGGACATGACTCCCTCCACTGCAACCTGTGAGACTCAAGCAAAACGATGTGGAGGAAGGTGTTTTAGGGGGTGGACACGGTGGAGCTGGTTGGTAGCGGATGGAGACCCAAGGATATCCACCCAATGAAAGCGGCGCTTCTCCCAACAACGCAGCCCATCCTACATTCGTGGCCCCACAGAATCGGACCCTCTCCTCCCAGTGAAACCACCACCCTTCCCTCTAAAATGGAAGCTCCGTGAGGGCACAGATTTCCATCTGCCGTCTTCCCAGGGCCCCGAGCACCTGCCCATAGTAGGCACTCGGGAGGTGTCTGATGAACAGAGGCTAGAATTTCATGGGCCACTGAAGATCTCTGGGGAAGGGGGGCGCTGGCCAGGGTGCTGGACCTCCCTCGCAGACACCCTGCCGAGTCCCACGGGGACCGGCCCAGCCCCTCTCCTCCCAGACTCCAGTCTCCAGGCACAGACACAGCTGGCAGAACCTCCGGAGGGACGGATCTGCAGAGCAGCCAGACCGGAGCCACGGGTGACGGCTGCCCTGGGCTCCCAAAGTGCCCAGCTGGGAGCGCCAGGCTGCTCGGCCGCCCACCTCAGCCACCCACATCTGCTGCCTGGGCCTCACAGTGCCTGCACACACACACACACACACACACACACACACACACACACACACACACGCCCACGGCCTAGAACCCAGGGAGGGCTGTCTGTTCGGCCTGGCCCCAGCACCCCAGGGTCAAGGAAGCTCTCCAACCCACTCCAGGAAAACAACAACAGCACAGAAGAGGCCGCCTGGGACGGGGCGCCATGGCTTTGACAGGCAGGAGCGTTATATAATTAACTGCCCCCCACGCCTCCTCCCCTTGGAGGAATAACGAACCCTGCCTCTCAGTTGCATAAGCCAAAATAATAATTACTCTCCAGCCCTCTGACACTCCTGGATGTGGCCGGGGAGCAGGTGTTCAGCACAAGCTTCAGGAGCCTCAGACAGCGAGCAGGGACCGCATGGACGTCTGTGACTCTTGTGCCCAGCAGAAGCACACAAGTCCCCTCCAGTCCCCACTCCTTTCCCAGGCATCCAAGCCTGAAAAATCAGCCAGCCGCCAAGAGGGAGCCACTCATCAGGATAAGCTCCCAGAGGGGGGAGGGGGCCTCTGGGGAGCAGGCTTGCTTGGGGTCTGGCTTCCAGGAACAGAAGTGCCCCACACCTCTCAGATGCCCCAAGGAGTGGACATTGGAGTGTCTGGGACAGCGATGGGGGACAGCCAGGGCTCCCTGCACAGAAACCATCTTAGAGCCGCGGAGGGCGGGCAGCACGCTGGCTTCCGGCGCCGGCTCAGCCGGGAATGTGGCGGCATCTTAGAATGAAGGCACAGAGCATCCCTAAACTAATGGTGAAAATGATTCAGCCACTGAAAGGCGAGATTCCTGGGCTCGCGCTAAACAGATGGGCCTCCCTCCCTCCCTCCCGCCAGCAGCCTGCTCCAACAGCGCTAGCCCTGCGTCCAACCACCTAGAAGTTTATTGCCTTGTTGTGATGGTTTGGGTTCGCGTCCCCCGCCTCTAGCTCTCCCAGCCGCTCTCTTTCCATTGGCTTGGGTTGATCAGGACTAAGGGAGGCCCGGAGGCACCGCAGGAAAAACAAGCAGCAGAGCAGGGGCCTGACTCCCAGAGGCCGACACCCAGGGAGCAGGGCCAGCAAGGGGAGGGGGCCCTCTCCCAGCCCCCCTGCGCCCTTGCTGGGTCCCAGAGGAGGCCGCGGGCCCAGCCTGGCCTTTCCGGCCTGCTCTTGGACGATGCACTAACACCCGGCTCAGCTCTGAGGCTCCCGGGCCTGGCACTGCTCCCAGAAAGCCCCCAACACCCTTCCGCTGGCACAGGGGCGCTGTCCCCCACCAGGCAGTGAGGCAACCTGTAGCCAAGGCCGCTGTGGCCTCCAGGGAGCCCTAGGAAATGCCCCAGGTGCCCACGGCCCTCTGGAGGGAGAAGCTCGACTCCCCAGAGATAAAACAGAAGAAGCGAGAGAAGAAGGTCCCTCCTCCGCCAGCCCCCGCGCGCCGGGCGCACCTACCTCCATCGGAGTAGGTCTCCGTGCCGTAGCCGTCCTGCAGCCCGTTACTCCAGGTCCCTTCGTACTTGGCCCCGTTGCCCGTGCACTCCCGCACCCCGTAGCGCCCCTTAAATCCGTGCGTCCACTCGCCCTTGTACACCCACTTCCCCTTGCTCTCCAGGCCGATGCCGTGGCGCTTGCCCTGCGCCCAAGTGCCCTGGTACGTGTTGCCGCTGGGCCAGGTGTAGACGCCCAGTACCTCGAAGCCGTGGCTCCACGAGCCGGTGTATTCGCCTTGGCCCTTGGGGCCGGTGCAGACGCCATGGCCGTGCGCCTTGCCGTCCTCCCAGCCTCCACAGTAGGACCCTCCATCGTCAAAATTAAACCTGCCCCCACTGGACATGCATGTAACTCGGTTTGCAAATCCCGCAAACGGTGAAAAAAAAAAAAAAAAAGGCGATCAACAAACCGGAGTCTTGGTTGGCTGGCTGGCTGGTTTTGTTTTGCTTTTTTTTTTTTTTTATAAGGAAGAATGAAGAAAGCAAAAAACACAGCGAGCAGATCCCGGGCGGCGGACGGCCGCGGCGTCGGCTTCGGAGGAATTCAAGTCAATTGGGGGCGATTATTCATTTTCGAGCTGCGCCGCGGAGCCTGACCAGCGTCTCGCGCTCCCGCTGGAGACAGGACCGGAGGGGAGGAGGGCGGGGGAGGGGAGGGGAGGGGAGGGGGAGGGAGGGGGCAGGAGCAGGAGCGGCTGGTGCGAACGGCTCCACCTCAGCGGCAAGTGCCCCTCGGAGGCGAGCCCGCCGGGTTGGCCGCGCAGGCCAGGCGGGGACGGCGGCGCTCAGGCCCGGGGCGCAGTCCCCCACCTGCGGCTGCCGCGCTGCGGGCGCCCGAGGGCGGCGGCGGGGCCCGCGGGCGGCGGCGGCACGGGCGGCGGCGCGGGCGGCTGCACCATATTGGGGGCCGCGGGCCGGGCCGGGCCGGGCCGGGCGGCGGCAGCAGCAGCAATGCGGCGGGTCGGGCGGCGGCGGCGGCGGCGGCGGCGGCGGCAGCAGCGGCGGCGTGCGCTCTGGGCCCTGCTCGCGCGCTCGGGCAGGCGCGGCGCGCGCCCGCACCCCGCGCCCCGCCCGCCCGCGCGCCCCCGCACCCCGCCGCCCGCGCGCCCCCGCCCGGCCCCCCGCCCCCGGCGCACCCGCGGCCTGGAGAGGGGAGCTGGCCCGCCTGGCTGAGGGCGCGTGGCGCAGGCGGGGACCCGGGGCGCCCCGCCCGCCTGGCGTCACCTCTTGCTTCGATCGGCCTGGAAATAGGGGTCCAGCCGCGGCGCCCCAGACGCCCCCCTTCCCCCCATCTTTCCCGGGACTTGGGTTTAAAGGGACAGGAACTGCGTAACGGGAAGGCGCCCAGCACCCAGGGCGCTCTCTGCCCCTTCCCGGGAGCCGCGAGGTGAAGCCGAGCGCCGTAGGCCTTGGGCAGGCCAGGGGCGCCCCGCGCATTTCGGCTTGCCCACCGCGCGCCTAGCCCCTCGCGCCCGACTCCTGTCTGGGACGCCTGGCCCTGACTTGACTGGAGAGGCTCTCGGCGGACCACAGGTGGTTTTCTCTATGACAAATGATCCTTCCTTTTTCCTTACAGGCGATTTGGGTCCACATGTGGGGGAAGGGGGATGCTCGCCTTAGAAAACTGGTATTTGTCCATTGGCCCCTCCCCATAAATTAAGAGAAAGTCCAGCTACGCACAAACCTTGAAGTAAAGACACCCAAATTCCGTTCCTCCCCTGCGCCCCGGCCAACAGGTAGCCCCCCTCTATCCAGTGAGCCGTTGCGCTTTGGGGGAACAAAGTGGAATCGCTTTTCAGGCGTAATTAGGTCTCTCTCCACACATACTCCCACCCCCCACCCCCAAGAGTGGTGTCTGATTCCTGGATCCGGGTATCCTGGGACCAATTTGAAGTGCATTTCCTGGACCATAAATCCGCAAGCAGGAGCCCGAGTTCCCAGCTCTCCGGAACGTGTTGGCAAATGGCAGCAGCCAAGTGCTGCGCGGCGAGATTACACAGGGTCTCGGCTGGTTGCAGTGGGGGATGGGGGGTGGGGGGTACTCAGCGGAGCAGGCCTTGCAGCGGAGGTTTAGGTGGGCCAGGAGAGCTGCGCTTCCAGCGGGAGCGTGGGGGTACGGGGTTACACCTCCTGCCAGCAGTGTTCCCACCTTTGGCTCTTAAGAGAAAACCGGCCCCTCTTCCTCCTCCTTCTCCTAGAATTCAAGTCCAGTTTCTTTTCTCCCCGAGATAACCAAAGTCCCCTCTCTGAAGGGCCATCGGCCTGCAGGGCTGTACCCTCTTCACCACCCCCCAGCAGAGGGACAATTAGAGAGTTTTCAGTTTTGCTTTGTGACTTGCAGTTACTGGGATTCGGTGCACCTTCTAGGTGGTGCCTCCCTGTACCCTCTGGGAGGTGGTCCTACATGCCCAGGGGTGGAGTTCTTGGGCCCAGCTTATCTTAGACTTAATGAAAGTAGCCAAACAGCCCTCCGGAACACCTGGAGCAATTTCCTTTTCAGCCGGCATTGCCCTGGGTTTCTGGTTCTCTGCTTCCTGGCTGAAACAGTGTTATCAGGCTTAGGTCTGCTTATATTGTATTTTGTCTCTCTAAATGGATATGAAATAGCATCTCAGGGCTGTTCCGTGTAAATGAAAGATTAAATGTTGTGAAGGGCTACAGACTTTCCTCACAATTCAGATTGAAATCCTGCCTCCAGGGACTGGCAGCTGTGTGGCTCTGGGCAGTCCCTTAAAGCCTCTGAGCTCATTCTTCTCAACTGTAAAATGGGCACAATAACAGTTCTCATCAGAGCACTGTGAGAATTTATCTGAACTGAGTGCGCAGCACCTGGTAGGTGCTCAAGATGTGGGACGTGATGTTACTAGAAGGCCAGCCCCCAGCGAAGATCATGGCTTTCTACATGGGACACCCAGCCTTCAGCCTGCTCTCCTTAACATAGCTGACATAAAATTGCCATTTCTCTTGGACACTCTGCACTTTCTTCCATTTTATTTCCAAGCTGTCTTTTGCTGATTCAGTGGCCCTTCCTCACACAAGCAGTGGATTGCAACTGAGATCTCATTGGGAAATGATGATTGGTTTCAAGTAATTACTGGCCAGCACCTTCTGCTTCTGGCTAATGCATACCCTTCCCCCAGGCAATTCCAGTACACACACCCCCAGGACCCCTCCCTCCTCTCCAGGTTTGGTCAGATTAGCTCTAGCTTTCAGACTTTCTTTGCTGAAATGCAGATATTAGAGGCATTCATTTTGTGTAATTTGGAAATCATTCTCCCATAAAGTAGGGCTGACAGTATTGATTTCATTTTGGAGGAAACTCTCTAAGGTTATAAACATAGTACCACCCAGCAATTTCAAAACACAGACCAGGGAGAAGAAACAAAAAGCCAGACCCCCATGTGGAATTTCACATCTCTGTGCCCCAGGCTCTGGGGTGAACAGCTAACAGTAGTGACCTCAGGGCACTCCTTAGGTGACCTGGGCTTACCCACTCAGTTTCCACAAAGGCCAGCTTGGAGGGGACTTCTCTGGTGATCCAGTGGCTAGGACTCAATACTCCCAATGCAGGGGGCCCGGGTTCCATCCCTGGTCAGAGAACTAGATCCCACGTGCTGCAGCTAAAGATCTCCCATACTGCAACTAGGACCCAATGCAGCCAAATAAATAAATAAATACTAAATTTAAAAAAACCACACAAAAAAATACCAGCTAGGAGCTCTCTCTGTGAAGTGCCTGGCCAAAGGAAAAATAATGACTGAGCAGGATTCCAGCCCAAGCTGCCCAGTTTTCCAGCCTCCAGGATTGAGAGCTACCATTTCCCTGCCCACTCCTTCTTTCTGCGACCAAGAAATTTTCTGGTTTTGGCTTCAGAAAGGCTTCTTGGTTTCCCTATCTAAAGAACGGCCCCATTTCACCTCCACAGAAGCCTGTGTGTTTCCTTCAGAGAATTGAGCTTCAGTCTACACTTTATGATTCATCTTCATGAATCACGGCTGATGGTGACTGCAGCCATGAAATTAAGATATTTGCTCCTTGGAAGAAAAGCTATGACCAACCTAGGCAACATACCAAAAAGCAGAGACATCACTTTGCCAACAAAGGTCTGTGTAGTCAAAGCTATGGTTTTTCCAGTAGTCATGTGCAGATGTGAGAGTTGGACCATAAAAAAGTCTGAGCCCTGAAGAACTGATGTTTTCAAATTGTGGTGCTGGAGAAGACTCTTGAGAGTCCCTTGACAGCAAGAAGATCAAACCAGTCAATCCTTGAGGAAATCAACCCTGAATATTCATTAGAAGGACTGATGCTGAAGCTGAAACTCCAATACATGGGTCACCTAATGTGAAGAGTCGACTCATTGGAAAAGATCCTGATGCTGGGAAAGACTGAAGGCAGGAGGAGAAGCAGGTGACAGAGGATGAGCTGGTTGGATGGCATCATCTACTCAATGGACATAAGTCTGAGCAAACTCGGGAGATAATGAAGGACAGGGAAGCCTGGCGTGCTGCAGTCCCTGGGGTTGCAAAGAGTTGGACATGACTGAGTGACTGAACAGCAACTTCATGAATGTGCCTGTGTTTACCTGACACTGTGAGATGCCTGCCTCCCTTCCTTCCTGTTCTCTTAGAACATAATGCTGATACTTCTGCTGCCTGGAGGTGGGCTGGCTGGTGAGTGTAGCAGAGGGGGCGCAATGTGATTTGGAAGGTTACAGCGTAAACACAGCTTCTGCTTCATGCTCTTGAGATCCTGGAGAGCTTGGACCCCTCTCTCCATGATGTCAGGAAGCCCAAGCAGCACTGGGAGAGAAAGAGGTCCTCCAGCCCTCAGCCCAACTGGACTCCTGGCCCACAGCCAGTCCCAGGTGACAGCTCCGTAAGCGTACCATTTTGAAAGTAGGTCCGCTAGCTCCTGACTAGCTACTCCAGCAAATGCGACGTGGATCAGAGATCCCACCCACAGGGCTTTCTTCACCATGCCTTGTTATTCATGCCACATGAATATTATTTTATCATATCTATATGATGATCTATATTTCATCTATCTCACATGGATAAAGAATATGGTGTATATATGTATACATACAATGAAATATTAATTAGCCATAAAAATGAATGAGATAATGCCATTTGTAGCAACCATGGATGGACCTAGAGATTTTCATACTTTTTTTCTTTTTGAGGTATAACTGACATACATTATACTAGTTTCAAGTGTACAACATAATGATTTGATATTTGTACATACTGCAAAATGACCACCACGATAAGTCTAATTAACATCCATCACCACACAGAGTTATAGAATTATTTTTTTTCATGATGATAACATTTAAGGTTTACACTCTTAGCAGCTTTCAAATATGCAGTCAGTGTTGTTAACTAGAGGCCATGCTGTGCATGACACCCCCTGACTTACTTGTTTTATACATGGAAGTCTGTACCTTTTGACCTGCTTCACCCATTCCGCCCACCCACCTTCCCTGCAACCTTCAATCCAATCTGTTCCCTGTATCTGTGAGTTTCTTTCCCCCTTTTATAAAGAAGATTCCACACGTAGTTGCAATGAAATATTTGTCTTTCTCTGTCTGACTTAATTCACTTAGCATAATGCCCTCAAGGTCCATCCATGTTGTTGCAAATGGCAAGATTTCATTCATTTTTATGGCTGAATAATATTTCATATCTATATCTATCTATCTCACATGGATAAAGAAGATGTGATATATACACAATGAACTATTACTCAGCCATAAAAAATGAGGTATTGCCATTTGCAGCAACATGAAATTATCATCCTGAGTGAAATTATCATTCTGAAATGAATTAGAAATTATCATCCTGAGTGAAGTAAGTCATACAGAGAAACACAAATATCATATAATATCACTTATATGTGGAATCTTTTATAAAAAGATACAAATGAACTTATTTACAAGACAGAACTAGATCCACAGACATAGAAAACAGACTTATGGGTACCAAAGGGGAAAGGGTGGGGGGATAAATCAGGAGGGTGGGCTTAATTTATACACATGACTATATGTAAAATAGATAGCCAGCAAGGACCTGCCGTATAGCGCAGGGCACTGTACTCAATATTTTATAGTAACCTAAAAGAGAAAATAATCTGAAAATAATATATATATTACATATATATATATATACTTTTTCAGATTATTTGTATAATGTATATACATACACATACATATGATACAAATAATATATATTCTATATATATATAACATATATACACATCATCGTATCATCACATCATATATATATGTATATGCGTGTGTATACATATAACTGAATCACCATGCTCACATTTGAAACTCATACAGCATTGTAAGTCAACTATAGTTCAATAAAATAAACTAGGATATGTTTTCCGTCAATAGGACAGATGATTTGAAATTGAGAATAAAAGAGCTTTGAAAAATGGCAGGCATCATTTTACTTCCTTATTTACAAAGATCTAGAACTATCTATGACCCCAGGGATCACTGTCACTGGGTAATTTCCATTTCTAGATAAAGACAATTATGAAGAAGAGAGAGGAGGAAGAATAAAGAAGGAAGAGAAGGATAAGGAAGAAGTGATTTGGATGGATTAATGAGAAGGAGAAAGAGAGGATGTGGTGATGATGGCAGTGATGATGTTGATGACAGTGGTGGTGATGATGATGGTAATGGTGATGGTGGTGATGGTGATGATGGTGATGATTGTGGCAATGGAGATGGTGGTGATGGTGATGATACTGGTGATGGTGATGTGGTGACGGTGATGATGGTGGTAATGGTGATGATGGTGATGGTGATGGCGGTGATGATTGTGGTAATGGTGATGGTGATGACTGTGGCAATGGTGATGGTGGTGATAGTGATGGTGATGGTGATGGTGATGATTATGGTGACCAGGATTAATTACTACATTTGTGTGCCTGGCTCTGTGTCAAGCACTTGACATTTGCTATCACATTTAATCCTATGACAACTTTATGAGGCTGGGATTATTATTGTCCCCATTTTACACATGAGGAAACCTGAGACCTGGACAGGTCAAATCAGTTGCCCAAAATGGAAATGAACCCAATCAGCAAACAGTAAAGCACAGGCTTGCAAGGACCACACTTTTCTGTCTCGAGTGTGTAAACATCCCCTCACTGGGGAAGACCAGTTGTCGTCTATGGTCAAGCTACATGTTCATACATTTTAATGAATGGTTATATAGCATTGTCCATGAACAACCACCCAGGTGAAGGAATTGAACATTATCAGCATCTCAAACCCCCTAGTGTTCTCCCCTTAATCATAACTTCTCTCCCAAACAGAACCATTAGTCCGAGTTTATCATTATCTTTTTTTCTTTATAGTTTTACCACCTCTGTCTGTGTATTCCTAAGTCCTGTAGTTTAGTTTAGTTTTGGAACTTTATGTGACTGAACTTTTAATACATGCACTCTCTTTTACCCAACATAGTTCTATGGGTCATTCATGTGGTTGTGTATCTCTAGGGTTCATTCATTTGCTTAACAGTGTAATATTCCATTGTATAAATACATCAGATGTTACTCGCTCCATTCTGCCGTAACTAGACATTCAGGTCAGTTGTTTCCGGTTTGGGGCTATTAAAAGAGCTACTTTTGCTTTCCAGTTTATGTGTTCTGTAACGTGTGCACACACCTCTGCACCAGAAATACTTCCTCATTCACAAGACTCAGCATCCCTCCCCAGGAACCAGGCCAGGCAGGTGCATCTCCTCTGAGTTTTGTTGACACTTGTGCTCATCTGGTTTCAGCACATGTCGCTCTGCCCTGTAGTTATTTGTAAAGTCACATCTCTTAATTCATGGTCTCATCCACTCACAGGCAGGGGAACACTGCAAGGTGGGACCCCATCTGATTCCTCTCCTCCGCTCTCTGTGCCTGGCACGGTGTCTGGCACATACCAGGAGAGTGATCGTTGCATTTTGAGTCAATGATGAATGAACAAACCGATGAATGAATGAACAGTGGGCGTTCCCTAAACATTTGTTAAACCAGAGCTTGTCACGTAAGTGAACGGTGGAGCCCGGAGGTGCTGTCAGCTGGGGCTGCTTTCGATCTGTGTTTGACCTTGTTTGACACTCTGATGTCACAGCAGTGGCACTGGGGACACAGACTATGTATGGGCAGAGGAGTGGGAGGATTACGGAGGCCTCACGCACACTCCCTGCTCAGCAGGCGGGGTGTCAGGGTGGAGGGGCAGAGAGGCGTCCAGGAAAACGCTTCCCCACCCCAGGCCAGATCGCTTGTCTCTGTTCCCTCCTCCTTCTCTGCCTCCCAGGGCTAATGAAGGTGATTAGACCTCATTAGACCGAGGCAGCTAGTGGTTTCCAACTGCCATTCCCTTATCTACTCTGTATCCGATTTGTCCGTCCCCGTGATGATTAGCGAGATGGCAGCAGGGTTGGGGCGGGGGGGGGGGGGGTTGTGTGTGTGTTCTGCAGGATTGGCCTGAAGAGGCTTGTAAATCTGCTGGTTCATCAAAGGGGAGGATGAAAGTCCTGGAGTCTGGGCGAGGGCCATGGGCAGGGGCTGAGCTGCCGTAGGAGGGGGATGTACCAGGATCAAAGACAGTGTTGAAGGGCTCAGAGGCTGGGGAGGTGAAGTCCCAGTCGTGGATGGGAGCCCCAAGCAGTGTGGACCAGGTATGCGAGCCAGGCCAGGTGGGTTCATGTCTGTTCTGTCAGGGAGTGCCTCATCAGAGCCCACTGGCCTTGGGATCACACCCAGCGTCCCTAACCTGGTTTGCAAGGCCTCCCTGACCAGTGTCTGCCTCTCCGTCCACCTCCTCCCCTCCTGGCTCCTACGTCCCCTTGGCCTGGGCTGCTGGCTCTGCCCTCACTTGTTCTGCTCCTCCTCCTGCTGCATCCTGTCAGGTCTCTGCTCTGCAACTCCTTCTCCCAGGAAGTCTGCCTGGCCCCCTGACCACTTCCAAGGCCAGGGTGGGTGGCCCCGCCTGTGGTGCCCAGCCCCTGGGGCCTCTGCGCACCCACACCACGCGGTCCAGGCTTGCTCCTCCCCAGCGTTCTCTGCCACGTGACTGACGGCAGGGACCGGGGTTGCTGGGCTAACATTCTACCCTGACTCAGTGTCGGTCTAGAGCAGGTGCTCGAAGAGTCGCTCAGGGGATGACGCATGAAGAAAGTGGGCCAGTGTTTGCCCAGAACCATAGAGTGACTCAGAGGTTCTGGGGTCTGGGGACCCCCTCCTCCCCTCTTGCAGACCTTCCCTACCCCCACCTTGCTTTCCCGTGGATGTAGCCTCCCGCAGCCCCTCTGTGCCATTTGGAGCCTGCAGTGCACACAGGGCTGCTCAGAATCCAGCACTCTGCTCACACAGACGCACTCAAGAGTCTTCCCGAGTCTCAGCCCCCATGCTGGGAGCTTTCACCCAAGGGCCGAGGACCTGAGTTAGTCCCCGAATCAGGTGGTACCTGAAGGCCAGTGTTGTCTGAACTTACCCACTTACTCAAGTACAGAAGCGAATGAATCCCTTTTTGCGCCTACCTCTCTGAGCTGGGTTCTCCGGCTTTTGCAAAAGGGTGTTTTTAAAACATCTTTATTGAGGGACTTCCCTGGAGGTCCAGTGGTTAAGAATCCACCTTTCCATGCATGTGGAAAGGTGATGTGGGGATGTGGGTTCAATTCCTGTTCAGAGAACTAAGACCCCACGTCTTGTGGCAACTAAGCCTGCACACTGCAAGTAATGGGCTCCCACGACACCGCTAGAGAGAAACCTGCACGCTGCAACAAAGATCTCTGGTGCTGTAAATAAGACCTGACGCAGCCAAAAATAGATGAAAAGAAAAAGACTACGTAGTACATAATTCATATAAGATATGAAATACTCGGAAAAGGCAGATTCATTGAGACAAAACTAAAGAGTGGTTATCTAGGGCCAGGAAGGTTGGTGAGAAGTGGAAAGTGACTGCTGACAGGTACAGGAGCTCATTCTGATGTAATGAGAAGGTTCTAAAGTTGATTGTGGTGATGACTCTGTGAATATACTAAAAAGAGAAAAAATTTTCAAAAACTTTATTGAGATATAATTCACAAACTGTATAATACAAACACTTAAAGTGTATAATTCAGGGTTCTTGGTATAAAGTGTCAACTATCATTGCAATGTAATCTTGCCTTTTCCTCACTCCCAAAGAAGCCCTGTACATATTAGCAGTCACTCCTTACCGTCCCCTCCTCCAACCCCCATCAAGCTCTAATCTGCTTTCTGTCTGTACAGATTTGCCTGTTCTGGAAGCCCCATATAGAAGGACTCATACAATGCAGGCTCTTTATGACTGGCTTCTTTCACTGGGCATAATGTCCTGAAGGTTCATTCATGTTTTAGCATCAGTACCTCGGGCCTGTTTGTGGCTGAGTAACATTCCATCATGTGGATGGACCACATTTGGTTCACCCATTCATCAGCTGATGGACATTTGGGTTGCTTCTATTTTTGCCCACTGTGAACAATGCTGCCATGAACATTTGTTTTCAAACGTTTGTGTGCATGTATGTTTTCATTCCTCTTGGGTATAAACCTAGCAGAGGAATTGCTGGGTCACATGGTTACTCTCTTTCACCTTTGGTGGAGCTGCCAGACCGTTTTCCAGACCAGCTGCACTATTTTCCTCGTGACTTGTGACATTGAGAATATTTCTATGTGCTTACTGGTCATTTGTATGTCTTCTTGGGAGAACTGTGTATTCAAGTCCTTTGCCCTTTTCTAAATCTGTACTTTTCTTATTAAGCTGTAGGAGTGCTTTGCATATTTTGGATACAAATCCTTTAGCAGATAGACTGTTTGCAAATATTTTCTTCCATTCTGTAGGTTGTCTTTTTACTGTTTTCATGGTTTTATCATTTGCAGCGTGAAAGCTTTTAGTTTTGATGAAGCCCTTTGTATCTGCTTTTTCTTTTATCCCTCGTGCTTTTGCTGTTGCTCCTAAAGGATATTTGCTAACACAACCAACTTCTTTGAGACAACTGACCACTCCTCTTCCATCTGACCCAGCTTGTATCCTCAGAGTGCTGTAGTCTTGCCTCCCAGAGAGCCTCATGCTCTGGGGATGGAGGGGTAGTTGAACCAATGATGTCAGAGTCATCAGCCCCCCAGCAATGTGGAAAGCATCTCAGGTACCTGAACAGATGGGTTCTGAGACACACACACTCCCATTCCCACTATAACCACAGCTGATAGACACTGGAGGGCTTCCTGGAAGAAGGGTCAGTGAGAGATGAAGTGGCAATCACAGAGCGTGAGCACCAGTCAAGCTCAGACCTTTGGGGGCCTACACCCTGGAGCGTGCTTACATCTGGTGAGTCCAGCCCATCGAAGCCTCCCTGAACCCCGACCAGTCAGAGAACACGCCAGGCCTTGAGCTCGCAGGAGCTGGTCTGTGCTCTGCTCAGCCAAGTGAATTGCTGAGCAGACAGGCTTCTTTCCCAGCCCCTCCTCCCAATCTCTCCTGCCTCCCAAACACAGGCTCTTTACCTCGAACCCTCAACAGCTCACTCAACATTCATTCAAGAACCCCTGGGCCAGGGCTGGGGATATGGCAGAGGACAGGTGTGGCCTTTGCCCCGGGGGCAGAAAGCCGCCTGCAGAAGCCCAGCGTGCTCTGCTGACAGCCACATTCACAGTTACTGGTGACGTGGAGACCGGGCTCGGCTGGCACACAGCAGTCAGCGCAGGAATCCCTGCCTGATGAAGAACTTGTGGAGCCTGGGGCCGACTCGGGGGATGTGTGTTTGGTCCTAAGCCTGCCCCTTGCTCCTCTGTGGCCTTGGGCAAGTCACTCGGCCTCTCTGAGCCTCAGAGTCATCACCTGTCACGTGGGAAGAAGAATCAGTGCCACCTTCCTGTGGAGAATAGGTGACGTGTGACTGTCAGTGTTGACCTGGCTGCAGGCAGTGACAATCCCTTCATTTAATGAAGAGTTGGCCTCAGTGTCACCCACTGAATCCACACAACAACCCCACCCCCTCCCTGTGGGAGACACCACCAGGAAAAGAGACAGAAGCTCAGGAATAGGGAAGGGCTGAGCCTACTGGCTCAGGGGTCTCTTGCTCCCTGGAGAGCTGGGGATAGAGAGATCAGGGTTCTTGTAACTTCCCACCGGTCCACCCCCCACACCTTCACCCTGCAGTGGGGCCACGGCTTTGGGAAAAGGAAAGACAGCCCCCCATCGGGGGAGATCCCCAAAATATAGCTTTCTTCTTTGTGGGCAGGTTTTTAAAATGTATTTGGTTCATCTTATAACCATCACATTTACTGTACACACTTTGGAAAATATAGGAATAGACACACAAAAGGTGAAAGTCATCATCACCCCCAAGTCCAGCAGTTACACAGTCAACAATTGATTTCTTTATTCCCAGGCTTTTTCTTCTGGGTGCAGTTAACACAGATAGATTTTACAAAAGTAGGAAGAGGTTTTTTGTACTTCCTTTTTTTTCACTTAGCACATGTCCAGCACATTTTCTCATTTCATTAAATTGTCTTCTACGGCCCAGGTTGCTAGTGTCTGTCAGAGCCATCAATAATAACAAATGTTAGATATGAATATAGTTTACATCCCTTTAGAGCTTTATAATGTTTACATTGTGCTTATATGTTCTCAGTGCTTTCCGTATATTAATTCATTTAATCCTCACAACAACTGCATGAGCTCAGTGGACTTTTATGACCCCTTCAACAGAGAAGGAAGCTGGAGAAGAGAGAGGCGAAGCCACTTGTCTAAGATCACACAGCTCCTAAGGGGCAGGGCCAGGATTCGAACCTGGGCAGTCTGGCTCCAGGGTCCACGTTGCCTCTAAAGTGCCCTGGTTATGAGCAGAAATGGGACAGGAAGGGCCCTGGGGGGACAGGGTGGGGTAAAGTGGCAGGCTCCCCCTTCTCTGGGGCTCTGGAAGACACATGGAGTGGTGTCTGGGTCCAGCTTGTGACTGACGCTGGGCTGTCTGTGCCTCTGATGGTAGGAAGCCATCGTGCTCGTCTGTGTGGACCTGTGCGCCTGCCAGCCCCTTCGAGAGCCTGGGAACCCATTTACAGTGACGCCCCGGGGCTGGGGGTCCTCTTCTGCCCCTAAGTCCCAGTCCCTTGGTCTCAAGCATCAGGTTCTAGGATGCGGGTTGCCTCAAGCTGCCCGAGGAGACGCCAGCCTGAGTCACAACAGACATGTGCTTTCCTGGCCAACAGCAGCCGTGGCAGCAAGAGCAGACTCACAGGCCTCAGCTGGGAGAACCAGAGTCCCCCCCACCGCTGGGAAGCCACAGCAGCCCCGGGGTTCCGGGGCGTCTTATAGGGGCTGGAGAAAACTGTGGACCTCGGCCCAGTTTGGAGGGGTGCTGTTCGAGTGCATAGGTGTGTCTATCAGGGACTGGTATCCACGCCCCCAAACCAGAGGCAGGATGCTTGGTTGTAAAGACAGACCACGTCCCCCCACGCCCACCCCCAGTGTGGGAGATGCCCCCATTCTGCCCACTTCTTGTAAACAGCACCACCATGGCCACGCTCACCCAAGAGGCAGGGGACTGCTGGTGGGCAGCCGGAGCTCAACTCCTCCCCCTACTGTGCCCTGGCAGGCGGCCTGGGGGTCCTTAACTTTTGTGAGCCTCAGCCCCCTCTTGGCCAGACAGCCCCATCCCAGGGTTACACCCAAGGACATGAAATGAATGAGGCGTCTGCCGTGTCTGGAGTAAGCGCTGCGTTGCTGGGTCAGACTTTTCCCTGTGTGTCTCTCTGATCGCTTCCTTGGGATAAATTCCAAAATGCAGTCTGGCCACGTCAAAGGGCACACACGTTCTGCAAACCAGCTGCTGCTGGATGGTCCTCCCTGCTACAGCTCAGCCTCCCATCACAGAGCCTCCTGGCTCTAGTTCTGGGTTGGCAGGACTGGGCGGGCCCTGAGACGCTGCATTTCTAAAGCGGGCAGTGCTGACACCCGGGTCCAGGGCCACCCGCCATGGCAGGGGTCGTCAGGTGCACACAGGTTGTCCGCCAGCCCCCCTTGTAGGAAGCCGGGTTCTCGGTGGGGCCGGGCGGACCACAGCCCCGGGCAGTGTCAGTGGCGGGGCTAGGAGGCCGTCCTGGCGTGCTGCCTGCATCTCACCATGGAGCCTGAATCTGCTGTTAGCTGCCAGTCCAGTGGAGCTGTTTATGCGGCCAATTCCAGCAAATTCACTTTATCCAGAGAGGCCAAGAGAGACCAGCTGTCTGTACCAAGGCCAGGCGACTGGGGTCCAGCCCTGCACCGCCCAGAGGGCCTTTCCTGCAGCCTCAGGCCTGAGGCTTTGGTCCCTGCGGCAGCGCTGCGAGCAGGCCCGGAGCAGACGGCGGGCCGAGGGAGACCCCGTCTGGACGGGAGCGTCCGTGCAGCTGCCTCGTTCTCTCCCCGCCTGTCAGATGCAGTGTGCACGCTGGGCTTCCACTCCAGCCCAAGGGGCTGCAAAGCCTGGGCATTTCTTGAAATCAGGGATCAAACAAACAAGCAACTCCACCCTGGGTAAAAGTAGGGGGGAAGGCACAAAATACATACGGTGTTTCTGTTTTCTGTATGAACCACATGAAATTGCTGAGTTGGGGCATTTTGCCCTGCAAAAGGGCAATTTCGTGTGGTTCAGTGCTAAGTTCGTGGCAAACCTTCGAGGCTGTTTTATAATCGGCCTGTTCTCAGGATGCACCATCACTCTTCATACACATTGCCACCAACACTGACCATATTTCAGGGAATCAGACGTCAAGGGTGCTCGGGACCCCTCTGTCCCCTGACAGCTGAGCTCCACTTTCAGTCCCCTGGGGGGCATTAGAGGGCCAGGGCCCTCCATCTTCTCTTTCCAGCATTTTAGGGTCACTTTCTGGAGGAAGTTCCCAGGAGCACCGTTGGCCAACAAGGCAGACAGAGCCCCCACAGGCTGCTGTCCGTCTCACGCCAGTGGTAGCTGCCCTCCTCTTGTCTCCCACCGAGACTCTGAGGGTCGTCCCAGGGAAGAGCCGTGAGGCGGGAGGGGAGACGGAAGCCAGATAGCAGGAGATGCCGACCTCTGTCTGATCCCAGGAGACAAGATGCCCATGTGTGATGGACTAGGGACTCACCTGGCCCGGCCTTCCTGAGTCAGGAGGTGAGAGCTCCCAGGTGTCAGAGTGCTGTGGCCGGGCTGGAGGGACAGGGTGGACCCCCCCAAGCGGGGGTCTCAGGTTGGGAGAGATGAGCAGCACGTACACCTACGATGAGGCTCATTGTGGGGAGCAGGGTGGCCTCCCACGTGGGTCTGAAATGGCAGGGAAGGGAGACTGGCCTGGGACTTGCTGTGATTGGGGGTGAGGTGTCTGCTCTCAGAATGGAGCTGCCAGCAGCCACGAAGGAGGGAGCACCCACTTTCTATCAGCCTGCCCGGATGTGGGGCGTCGGTGTGGAGGCTTCATAGCTGCCAGCAGTCCAACATCCAAGTCGGAGTCAGACTCTGCTATGCGCTGACATGTCTGCCTCCCGTATCGTGACTCAGTGACACGAGTGATGCAATCCAGGCCCACGGAGCGAGATGACTCCATGAGTCTCCAGCACCTTAGAGTCTGGGGCAGGGGGTGCATTCAACCCACCTCTCCCCACAGCATCCTCACAGCAGCGTCGCTGTCAAAACACACTCAAGACTAAATTGTGCCTGGTTCAGCCTGTACCAGACACCCATGTACCACCACCCAGACTGAACAAATGTTCATCTTTCCCATATTTCTCTGCAGTGTTTTTTAAGGAGATCGGTTTAGAGTGGAAGCTCCACCCAGTCCTTCCCCTCTCACCTGGCTCAGAGGCAACTTCTTGCCAAGTTACTGTGTGTTCCTCCCACTATATGCCATCGTCATGTGTGTCCCACAGAATTTCCATAAAGATGGTCATACCATTCAAATCCTTTAGCGGTTCTTTCCCCCTCCACCTGATATAACATTTTAGGTTCATCTCTATTGATTCAAGCAGCTCTCATTCATTTTAAAGGTGAGGATAGAGGTTGGCTGCCCCACTGGTTCAGTGGTAAAAATCCGCCGGCAATGCAGAGACTCAGGTTCAATCGCTAGGTTGGGAAGATCCCCTGGAGTAGGAAATGGCAACCCACTCCAATATTCTTGCCTGGAGAATCCCATGGTCAGAGGAGTCTGGTGGGCTACAGTCCATGGGGTCATAAAGTGTAGGACACAACCGCGCAACTAACACACACAGAGGTTATTCTACTGTGAAACTGAACCCCAGCTGAGTTAACCATCCCACATCCTGCTAAGATTGGGGACGGTTCCTGGGTTTTGCTTTTAGTCATTGTTTTTTTTGACAAAGAAGACAGGATGCTCAGCAGGTAAGCGGTAGAGGCAGGAGACTGGCCATCCTCTGCTTTCGCAGCAGAGCATCACCACAGTCTTGGAGCCACACATCCCAGCAGGGCAGGGTCATTTGTCGTGGTTGCTTTAAGGTTTGTGCACAGGGGACTTCCCCAGTGGTCCAGTGGATAAGACTCCATGCTCCCAATGCAGGGAGCCCGGGTTCCATCCCCGATCAGGGAACTAGATCCACAAGCCACAACTAAGAATTTGCACACTGCAACTAAGACCTGATGCAGCCAAATAAATTAATTAAAAAAAAAAGTATGCCCACAAATTCCTGAACTCTCTGCCCCTCAAGAGGGGGAGCTTTATCCTCCTGCCCTGAGTGTGGGCTCTAGTCACCCACTCCCTCATCCCTAACAAATAGAACAGGCAAGTGTGGTGTGGCATCACTAGGTTACAAGAGGACTGGGGCTTATGTCTTCGTCTGTCTCTCTCTGCTCCTCTCTGATCACCCACTCTGTAGGAAGCCAGCTGCCCTCCCCAGAGATGTGATGAGGAGCTGAGGCCTTCTGAGAACAGCCAGTGAGGCCCTGCGGGCTTCTGGCAACCACAGAATTACCTCAAAAGTGGATCCTTGATGCCCTGTGTGACACCTTGACTGCAGCTGCTCAGGCACTTCCTGGACTCCTGCCCCATGGAACCATGGGCTAACTAATGCACATGTGCTATTTAAGCCCCTGATTTCAGGGGGTGGGTATTTGTTATGCAGCAGCAGATAACTGACACACCCATTCTGCATCACTCAGAGTCCAGGAGGCAGGCAAACTTGGGAGTCTGGCTGGCTTGACCACCCATAGTCTCGAAGCATCTCCTCCTCACAGCATCCTAGCCTCAGAGTGAGTGTGCTGGCCCAGGAGCCACCAGCATGGACCTGTCACAGCACCTGGGGCTGACCACGATGGCAAACGCCTCCTCTTCCCTCTTTCTCCTCTGACTCCACCATCCTTTGCCGGTTCCCTCACAGACCTGACTGGCTGCACCTCCAGGGACTGAAATACTACAAAATAAACTCAGACCCAGCTCCCAGCTACAGACAACTAGCCCCCCATTATGCTTTTTTCCTGGGCTTCCCTGGTGGCTCAGATGGTAAAGAATCTGCCTGCAATGCAGGAGACCCCAGTTTGATCCCTGGGTCAGGAGATCCCCTGGAGTAGGGAATGGCTATCCACTCTAGTATTCTTTCCTGGTGAATCTCATGGACAGAGGAACCTGGTGGGCTACAGTTCATGGGGTCGCAAGGAATTGGACATGACTGAGCGATTTACACACACACACACACACACACACACACACTCACTTTCTTCCTGAGGGTAAATTTCTGATACAGAATCCAACAACTTCTGCCACATAAAGTGTTCTGGAATTTTTAATTAGGTGGGTGCAAATGTAATTATGGTTTCAGACTGTGAATTTTAAATCATAACTGGGCTCAAATACACCTCTATTAATCAAGACAGGAACCATTACAATCAACACATTTTTGCCAATAAAATATAAGTTTGTTTATCCCTGTGGTGTAAAAATCCATGCTCCAGGATTTGACAAACCCTTGGAAAGCATTTTCTGCTTCCTTCTGGTTATGGAAGTGTTTTCCCTGCAAAAAGTTGTTGAGATGCTTAAAGAAGTGGTAGTCATTGGCAAGAGGTCAGCTGAATATGATGGATGAGGCAAAACTTCATAGCCCGATTTGTTCAACTTCTGAAGCACTAGTTGTGCGATATGCATTTGGGCGTTGTCATGGAGAATAACTGGGTCCTTTCTGTTGACCAGTGCCAACTGCAGGTGATGCAGTTTTCAGTGCATCTCATTGATTTGCTGAGCATACTTCTCAGCTTTAATGGTTTCCTAGGATTCAGAAAGCTGTAGTGGATCAGATGGACAGCAGACCACCAAACAGTGACCATGACTTTTCTTTTTTTTTTGGTGCAAGTCTGGCTTTGGGAAGTGCTTTGGAGCTTCTTCTCGGTCCAACCACTGAGTTGGTCATCACTGGTTGTCACATGTTGCTGCTGCTAAGTTGCTTCAGTTCTGTCCGACTCTTTGCGACCCTATGGACCATGGCCCACCAGGCTCTTCACTCCATGGGATTTCCCAGACAAGAGAAATTTCCCACTTCCCACACAAATGGGAAATTTGCCTGGGAGTGGATTGCCATGTCCTCCTCCAAGGGATCTTCCTGATCCAGGGATAGAACCTGCATCTCTTATGTCTCCTGCATTCCCAGGCATGTTCTTTACCATTAGTGCCCTTGGGAAGCCTGGGTTGTTTTATAAAATCCACTTTTTGTTGCTGGTCACAATCTGAACAAGAAATGGCTCACTGTTGCATAGAATAAGAGAAGATGATTTTTCAAAACAATGATTTTTTTTTATTTGCAGTCAGTTCATGAAGCACCCACTTATAGAGCTTTATCATCTTTCCACTTTGCTTCAAATGCCATACTGTAGAGTGGTCGATATTGAATTCTTTGGCAACTTCTCAATTAGTTGTGAGAGGATCAGCTTCGATGATGGCTTTCAATTGGTCGGTGTCACCTTTCAATCACTACACTCCTCATCTTCCAGGCTCTCATCTCCTTTGCAAAACTTGAACCACCACTGAACTGCAGGCTCTTGTCTCCCTTGCAAAACCTGAACTGTGCCGTATATTCATTAGCAGTTCCTGGGCCAAATGCATCATTGATATTTCAAATTGTCTCCACTTCTTTACAACTCAGTTTTTAAAATTAATTTATTTTAATTGGAGGCTAATTACTTTACAATATTGTGGTGTTTTTTTGCCATACATTGACTTGAATCAGCCATGGGTGTACATGTGTCCCCCCGTCCTGAAACCCCCGCCCACTTCCCTCCCCATCCCATCTCTCTGGGTTGTCCCAGTGTACCAGCTTTGAGTGCCCTGCTTCATGCACCAAACTTAGACTGGTCATCTATTTCATATATGGTAAAATATACATGTTTCAATGCTATTCTCTCGAATCATCCCATCCTCACCTTCTCTCACAGAGTCCAAAAGTCTGTTCTTTATATCTGTGTCTCTTTTGCTATCTTGCATATAGGGTCATTGTTTCCATCTTTCTAAATTCCATATATATGCATTAATACACTGTATTGGTGTTTGTCTTTCTGTCTTACTTCACTCTGTATAATAAGCTCCAGTTTCATCCACCCCATTAGAACTGACTCAAATGCATTCTTTTTTACAGCTGAGTAATATTCCATTGTGTATATGTAACTTTCTTATCCATTTGTCTGCTGATGGACATCTAGGTTGCTTCCATGTCCTGGCCATTGTAAACAGCACTACAATAAACATTGGGATACATGTGTCTCTTTCAATTCTGATTTCCTCAGTGTGTATGCCCAGCAGTGGGATTGCTGGGTCATATGGCAGTTCTATTTCCAGTTGTTTAAGGAATCTCCACACTGTTCTCCATAGTGGCTGTATTAGTTTGCATTCCCACCAACAGTATAAGAGGGTTCCCTTTTCTCCACACCCTCTTCAGAATTTGTTGTTTGTAGACTTTTTGATGGCAGCCATTCTGACCGGTGTGAGATGGTACCTCATTGTGGTTTTGATTTGCATTTCGCTGATAATGAGTGATGTTGAGCATCTTTTCATGTGTTTGTTAGCCATCTGTATGTCTTCTTTGGAGAAATGTTTGTTTAGATCTTTGGCCCATTTTTTGATTGGGTCACTT
This sequence comes from Dama dama, assembly GCF_033118175.1. Taxonomy (NCBI): domain Eukaryota; kingdom Metazoa; phylum Chordata; class Mammalia; order Artiodactyla; family Cervidae; genus Dama; species Dama dama. Next base: position 19,184,257 of record NC_083684.1, on the reverse strand, counting down.
ATTTTTCTGGTATTGAGCTATGTGAGATGCTTATATGTTTTGGAGATTAATTCTTTGTCAGTTGTTTCATTTGCTATTATTTTCTCCCATTCTGAAAGCTGCCTTTTCACCTTGCATATAGTTTCTTTTGTTGTTCAAAAGCTTTTAAGTTTAATTAGGTCCCATTTGTTTATTTTTGCTTTTATTTCCATTACTCTGGGAGGTGGGTCATAGAGGGTTCTGCTGTGATTTATGTCAGAGAGTGTTCTGCCTATGTGTTCCTCTAGGAGTTTTATAGTTTCTGGTCCAACATTTAGATCTTTAACCCATTTTGAGTTTATTTTTGTGTATGGTGTTAGAAAGTTTCATTCTTTTACAGGTAGTTGACCAGTTTTCCCAGTACCACTTGTTAAAGAGACTATCTTTTCTCCAGTGTATATTTTTTCCTCCTTTGTCAAAGATAAGGTATTCCTAGGTGTGTGGGTTTATCTCTGGGCTTTCTATTTTGTTCCATTGATCTATATCTCTGTCTTTGTGCCAGTATCATACTGTCTTGATGACTGTAGCTTTGTAGTATAGTCTGAAGTCAGGCAGGTTGATTCCTCTAGTTCCATTCTTCTTTCTCAAGATTGTTTTGCCTGTTCAAGGTTTTTTGTGTTTTCATACAAATTGTGAAATTATTTGTTCTAGTTATGTGAAAAATACCATTGGTAGCTTGATAGGGATTGCATTGAATCTATGGATTGCTTTGGGTAATATACTCATTTTCACTATAATGATTCTTCCGATCCATGAACAAGGTATATTTCTCCATCTATTTGTGTCATCTTTGATTTCTTTCATCAGTGTTTTATAGTTTTCTATATATAGGTCTTTTGTTTCTTTAGGTAAATTTATTCCTAAGCATTAGATTATTTTTGTTGCAATGGTGAAAGGGATTGTTTCCCTAATTTTTCTGTTTTCTCATTGTTAGTATATAGGAATGCAAGGGATTTCTGTGTATTAATTTTACATCCTGCAACTTTACTATAGTCATTGATTAACTCTAGTAATTTTCTGGTGGTGTCTTTAGGGTTTTCTATGTAGAGGATCATGTCATCTGCAAACAGTGAGAGTTTTTCTTCTAATCCAATCTGGATTCCTTTTATTTCTTTTCTTCTCTGATTGCTGTGTCTAGGACTTCTAAAACTGTGTTGAAAAGTAGTGCTGAGAGTGGGCACCCTTGTCTTGTTCCTGATTTTAAAAGAAATGCTTTCAATTTTTTGCCATTGAGGATAATGTTTGCTGTGGGTTTATTATAGATGGCTTTTATGTTGAGGTATGTTCTTCTATGTCTGCTTTCTGGAGAGTTTTTATCATAAATGGGTGTTGAATTTTGTCAAAGACTTTCTCTGCATCTATTGAGATGATCATATGGTTTTTATGTTTCAATCTATTAGCATTGTGTATCACATTGATCGATTTGCAAATATTAAAGAATCCTTGCATTCCTGGGATAAAGCCCACTTGGTCATGATATCTTTTTAATATGTTGCTGGATTCTGTTTGCTAGAATTTTGTTGAGGATTTTTGCATCTATGTTCATCAGTGATATTGGCCTGTAGTTTTCTTTTTTTGTGGTATCTTTGTCTGGTTTTGGTATTAGGGTGATGGTGGCCTTATAGAATGAGTTTGGGAGTTTACCTTCCTCTGCAATTTTCTGGAGGAGTTTGAGTAGGATAGGTGTTAGCTCTTCTCTAAATTTTTGGTAGAATGCACCTGTGAAGCCATCTGGTCCTGGGTTTTTGTCTGTTGGAAGATTTTTTATTACAGTTTTGATGTCTATGCTTGTGATGGGTCTGTTAAGATTTTCTATTTCTTCCTGGTTCAGTTTTGGAAGGTTATACTTTTCTAAGAATTTGTCCATGTCTTCCAAGTTGTCCATTTTATTGGTATATAGTTGCTGATAGCAGTCTCTTATGAGTCTTTGTATTTCTGTGTTGTCTGTTGTGATTTCTCCATTTTCATCTCTAATTTTATTGATTTGATTCTTCTCTCTTTTTTTCTTGATGAGTCTGACTAGTGGCTTGTCTATTTTACTTATCTTCTCAAAGAACCACCTTTTAGTTTTGCTGATTTTTGCTATAGTCTCCTTTGTTTCTTTTTCATTTATTTCTGCTCTGATTTTTATGATTTCTTTCCTTCTACTAACTTTGGGGTTCTCCTTTTCTTCTTTTTTCTAGTTGCTTCAGTTGTAAAGTTGTAAAGTTGTTAAGTTGTAAAGTTAGGTTATTTATTTGATGTTTTTCTTGTTTCTTGAGGTAAGCTTGTATTGCTATGAACCTTCCTCTCAGCACCACTTTTACTGACTCCCATAGGTTTCGGGTTGTACAACTCATTGTGAACTCAAATAAGAAAATTGCTAACATTTGCTTTTTGTCTAACATAAATACAAAGTAAACAGTAATAAGTCATAAGCAAAAACAAAGCAAAAAATGCATTAAAATGGTGTATAACATAACCACATTTATGGAAGAATATATCCCAATATCAAATGGCAAAATTAAACAATGTAAAACCGCAATTGCTTTTGCACCAACCTAATTAATTTTTTGGCTGTGTTGGGTCTTCATTGCTGCACATAGGTTTTCTCTAGTTGCAGTGAATGGGGGCTACTCTTTGGTTGCAGTGTGAAGACTTACTGCAGTAGCTTCTCTTATTGCAGAGCATGGGATCTAGGCGTGCAGGTTTCAGTAGTTGTGACTCATGGGCCTAGCATGTGAAATCCCTCAGCATGTGGAATCTTCCCAGACCAGGGATTGAACCCACATCCCTTGCATTGACAGGTGGATTCGTAAACTCTAGACCACCTTGGAAGTCTGCTCCTGGGCTTTCAAGCCTCTTCTGCCACTTTTCTCCTCCCCAGGCCTCCCTCTCCTCATCTGTGCAGTGGGTCAAATTGTACCCATCTCCAGGACCACCTCCAGGACAGCAGAGAGAATTCAGGCAGATGAGGGAGCTGGTGATTAGGGAAGAGCCCTCAGCCAACAGGGCTGTGAGGTTATCATCCACCTAATTAACACCAGACAGCATGAGCTGGGCAGCCTGGGTGATGCCCTGGTGATTAGTGATGTTGAGCATCTTTTCATGTACCTGTTAACCATCTGTATGTCTTCTTTGCAAAAATGTACATTCAAATCCTCTGTTTTTCAATTGGATTGTTTTGTGATATTGAGCTGTATAAGTTCTTTATATAGTTTGGATATTAACCCCTTATCAGACATAAAGTGAAAGTGAAAGTCTCTCAGATGTGTCTGACTCTTTGCGACCCCATGGACTATACAGTCCATGGAATTCTCCTGGCCAGAACACTGGAGTGGGTAGCCTTTCCCTTCTCCAGGGGATCTTCCCAACCCAGGGATTGAACCCAGGTCTCCCACACTGCAGGCAGATTCTTTACCAGCTGAGCCACAAGGAAAGCCCAAGAATACTGGAGTCAGTAGCCTATTCCTTCTCCAGTGGCTCTTCCCAACCCAGGAATCGAACCAGGGTCTCCTGCATTGCAGGCAGATTCTTTAACAACTGAGCTATCAGGGAAGGCCTATCAGACATATGATTTTCAAATTATCTTCTTCCATTTGGTAGGTTGCCTTTATTCCTTTTCACAGCTGAATAATGCTCTACTGTATGGAATATGTGTATGTACATGTGTTCACACACCTGATAACAGTTATTGAACACTTATTATTATTATCATTGCTGTCCTAAGAATTTTACACATATTACCCTTTCAAACCTCACAACAGCCCTATAACTAGGTCCTACCATTAAGCCCATTTTGATAAGGGAAATGAGGCTCAGAAGGCAAAGTGATTTTCATAAAGTCACCCAGCTGGTAGATGGTAGGTCCAGGATGCAAAGCCAAACAGCCTGATTCCAGGGGCCATGCTCCGAGCCTCTGAGGCTTGCATTTGAAGATGTGAACAAACCTCTTTTCCCTTCTGAGCCACACAGCGGAGTGATGCCTCCACCTGCTAACTTTACTTCTGTTCTGGCTTCTTCACAGGAGAGCAAAAATCCAGTCTGTATGTTCACTTTATAGTCAGGATGAAGATGTTCAGGGAGAGAAGTGACTCCTGCAAGCTCACACAGCTGGAAGTGACAGGTGGGTCTGGACCCTGAGGACCCAGAGGGGAGGCAAGACCTCTATGTGCCTCCAAATTGCAGAACCGACACCAGCCAGCAGTCTGGCGAGGTGTGTCCTTTCTCCGACGGCCACCAGGAGGAGGTGAACCTCTGCCCACAGCAATGCAGGCTGTGTCCCCTCCCCCAGGCACCTCCCGCAGGCACATTCATTCTTCCGAGGGTGGTTTCCTTTTTCACTACTGCTTTAGTGGGAAAGAAAAAGGCTAGAGACCAAAAACCTGGGAGCAGCGCTCCCAGAGAGCAGAGGCACTCGCTGCCTTCCCCCTGACTTCTGGCCTCCTCAGCCGTCGCTCCTGGCAGGCGGATCATGGGACTGGAGGCAGACGTTGCCTGCGGAGACAGCTGCCCATACCCACCCCGTCCCCCCGCACCCCCTCAACTTGGCTGACAGACAGGCTGGCCTTGGCCAGAAATTATATGTTTTGAAGCTGTTTCTGAATCAGAAGCCCCAAGACTGTGCCGTCTTTGCGGTCAGTGTTTGAATTCTTCTTGCAATTCCTTGAATTCTCCCAGCATTTCTTTTTACCCTTTAATTTTTTAAAACTATGTCTCATTATGGAATATATATTTGCTGCAGAAAAATGAGAAAATATAAATAAGCATAAGAAGGGTTTTAAAACATCCCAACTCTACCACACAGAGAGGAAATGAACCCACCTGATCTGGCATAAGGATAACCCTAACAAGCAAGAAACCAGGCCCTCTAAGGTGCCCTGACACTCCTGAGGATGAGAAGCCAGGAGGGTGGCCAGCCTGGAGGAGGTGCAGGCCTGGAAGGTAGGCTGGGCGTCTGCTGCTCAGACTACATGGTGTTGGCACCGATGAAAAGGCACCAAGTGTGCATGTATGACCCATGCATTTTCCATGTGTAATCTCAAAATCATTACTAAAGACCTGCGCTTTCTATTCCTAAAGTCACCACTATTATTTTTTAATTAATTTATTTGGCTGCAATGGGGCTTAGTTGTAATACAGGGGATTTCAGTTGCTCCATGGCATGTGGGATCTTAGTTCCCCAACCAGGGATCATGTCCTACAAAGTGGATTCTTAACTACTGGGCCGACAAGGAAGTCCTGAGGTCACCACTAGTAACATTTTCAGAACATTTCCTAACAGACATCTTCCTGTGCATACATGCAGATTTTTTCATAGATTTGCTAAATCTATTAATTTTCTTGCTAAATTTATGTTAATTTTTGTGTCCTTGTTTATTGCTGCCCTCCAGTCCCACTATAAGGAACCATGTCATCTGAGGTCAGTTCAGAGCAAGGATGCCTGGGTATACTGGTTACTGCTAATGACTGGGAGCACAGAAGGGCAGAGGGCAGATGCCATGGGGAGGACTCTCATGGGTCTTGTGGGTCAGGTAGGAAAACACCAGCGAATGAGCTCTCAGAGCTCCAATTGTCTACATCTTGAACCAAGCAGTTGCTGCGGTGCTAAGAAGGCAGGGCTTGCTCCTGGCCCAGCGTGGCCCCCACTCTGGGTCTCACCTGACAGATGACCTGGACCCAGGCTTCCCAGGCTGTCCCTGACCCAGCCTCATCCGCCGTTCTCATGCATGGACTGCTCTGCCTGCCGCCACTGCTGCTGGTCTTCAGTTGTCCTGTCCCAGGGTTGAAGGGGCTGCTCGCCAAGTGGCTGGTTGAACCCTGAGTCTGCAATGCAGCTCATCACTCCAGGAGCAAAGGACCTCGTCCAGGCCCTCAGTCTAAGTGAGAGGAGGGAGGCCGTGCTGCCTCCATCAGATATTGGGAGCGAGACCCGCTCCCTCAGTCTCTGATCCCCGATGGTCTTGGTCACTTGGGCAACTCACTGAACAAGTGAGTTGACCAACTCACTGACCAAGAGGCTCACTGAGCACAGGGGAGGCCCCGCATCTGCCTGTCCGCCCAGGCCTCACCCGCCCGTTGTGGGGCAGGAAGCATGACATTTCTGCCAAAGGCTTTGGCTGTGAACTTGCCCTGAGCGAGTCTGGGTTGGTGCTGAGAAGTGAATGTTGTCCTGTGGTCAGAGAAGGGGCTTCAGGGACGAGGTGGGGCCAGATGGGAGTCAAGGCTGTGAGGTCCTTCCCGCTGGTGCTCACCTCACCCTGAGCTATACGTCACACTCCACCACGCCCAGAGGAGGGCTGCTGCCTCGGTGACGTGACCTCTGCAGTGGCTGTGCTGCCGTTGTGGCCACCATTTCTGAACAAGGCTTTTTAATATAATATTTTTCATTGAGTGAATAAGCGAATGAATGAATTATTCACTCACACACATTTATCAATGCCCAGAGTTAAAAGCTGAGTGAATGAGAGAGAAGAAAAGAGTCTCCTGGTCCAAGCAAACCCCAGGCTGGTCGGAAGGAAGCTCCGGGTCCCCAAGAACTGTCCCTTCTCCCTCCTCACTGCTGGGAGGCCCGAGGGCTCTGGGGATGCTGGGCGGGTGGCTGGGCTCCAGGAATCAGGTACCACTTGGCTTTGGAATATAAACACATTCCATGGGCCTCTGGAGAGTACGGCCCTCCTGTGGACTTGAAGGACTGATGTCAAAGGCCACTGCGCAACCCGTCCTCTTCCTGAGAAAGCTTGGGGAGCCTCGAGCATCACTAGGTCGACCCCAGGCCTGTCGATGGGCAAACTGGGACCAGGTCGGGCAGGGACTTGCCCGAGGCCACTCAGCAGTCAGGAGCAGAAGCCAAGCCCCCGTTACTCCACTGGGTGCAGTTTGTACCTGACTTCTGGCCTCGTTAGAGCAGGAAGCATAGAGCTCAGATGGTGGTAGGGGGGCCCTGGAAGCTGCATCCCGATCTCCTCTCTGGGCACAGGATTGTGCCAATCGATGGCCCCGACGTCTAGTGCATTGGCACCAAAGCTGTGCTGTGCCTTCTGGTCAGAGCCTGCTTAGACCCCTCCATGTGGGGAGTTTGCCCAATGTCCTTTCATAGAGTCCTGTCACCAGAGGTGTGAGTGTAGGATGGAAGGCTGAGGTCATGGGCAACAGAGCCTACTGGTGACTCTGAGCCTGACCCATCTTTAGACACATGTGGCACTGCATTTGTGGCTAACTGTGGCATCAAGGAAGGACACACCCTTCCAGGCTGGCTACGTCCAGGCTGGCTACGTCAGCACAGAGGCACGTCCATCCCAGGCCAGAAGATGCTGCATTTGCTGAGGCTGGCCTATGGGGGAGTGTCATGTTTTCTTTGGCACAGAGAGGGCTGCTGAGAGGGCTGTAAATGGAAGCAGCTACTGCAGAAGACAGTCTGGTGGTTCCTCACATGGTTAAACACAGAGTTAGTATGTATGTGCGTGCAGACATCACTTCAGTCATGTCCAACTCTTTGCGACCCTATGGACTATAGCTCGCCAGGTTCCTCTGTCCATGGGATTCTCCAGGCAAAAATACTGGAGTGGGTTGCTGTGCCCTCCTCCAGGGGATCTTCCCAACCCAGGGACTGAACCAGCATCTCTTATGTCTCCTGTATTGGCAGGTGGGTTTTTTTTTTTTTAACCACTAGAGCACGTGGGAAGCCCAGAATTAGCACACAATCCAGCAGTTCTACTCTTAGGTTCATATCCAAGAAAATAAAAACACATGTCCACACAAAAGCTTTTATAAAGACGTTCATAATAACCAAAGGCTGGAAACAACCCAAGTGACCATCAACTGATGAATGAATAAACAAAATGCGGCATATCCACGTGATGGAATATTACTTAGCCACCAATAGGAATAAACACTGACACATGGCCCAACATGGATGGACTTTAACAACACGGTGCCAGGTGAAAGAAGTGGGTTGCAAAAGACCAAATTTTGTATGATTCCCTTTATGTGACATGCCTAAATCCATAAAGACAGAAAGCATGTCAGTGGTTGAATAGGGCTGGTCAGCTGCTGGGGGGGATGCTGGGGGGACACCTAGCAGGTACAGGGTTTTTATTCAGGATGATGAAAATGTTCTAACACTGACTCTGGTGACAGTCCCACAGTTCTGTGAATGTATGAACCACTGAATTATGCCCTTTACAGGGATGAACTGTTTGGTCTGTAAATTCGATCTCAATAAAGCTGGAGAAAAAGCAAACGTTAATGATAGGCAAGGGTGTGGTGTCACTGGAGATTTCGGACGCTGCTGGAATCTGCCATTGCAGAACTTTGTCGAACTGGCAATATGTACTCAGATGAACTTGCACACCCAGTGACCTCCTGTCCCACTCCCAGACCTGGACTCAACAGAAACACCACATCTGTCCACCAGAATGTCCACAGAAGAATGATGACAACAGCCCTCACCAGGATGCCACTCATGTGTCCATCAATAGTACAATGAATGAATTTGCTGTTGCTGTTCAGTCGCTCAGTTGTGTCCGACTCTTTGTGACCCCATGGACTGCAGCACGCCAGGCTTCCCTGTCCATCACCAACTCCTAGAGCTTGCTCAAACTCATGTTCATTGAGTCAATGATGCCATCCAACCATCTCATCCTCTGTCACCCCCTTCTCCTCCTGCTCTCAATCTTTCCCAGCATCAGGGTCTTTCCCAATGAGTTGGCTCTTGCATCAGTTGGCCAAAGTACTGGAGCTTCAGCATCAGTCCTTCCAATGAATATTCAGGACTGATTTCCTTTAGGATTGACTGGTTGGATCTCCTTGCCGTCCAAGGGACTCTCAAGCATCTTCTCCAACACAACTTGAAAGCATCAATTCTTCGGTGTTCAGCCATTTTTTTTTTTTTAATTTTATTTTTTATTTAATTTTATTTTTTTTTTAATTAGTTGGAGGCCAATCACTTCACAACATTTCAGTGGGTTTTGTCATACATTGATATGAATCAGCCATGGATTTACACGTTGGGTGGAGAGGGAGGTGGGAGCGGGGATTGGGATGGGGTAGACGTGTTCAGCCATCTTTATGGTCCAACTGCCACATCCATTCATGACTACTGGAAAAGCCATAGCTTTGACTATACAGACCTTTGTTGGCAAAGTGATGTCTCTGCTTTTTAATATGCTGTCTAGGTTTGTCATAGTTTTTCTTCCAAGGTGCAGGTTTCTTTTAATTTTAATGACTGCAGTCACCATTCATGGTGATTTTGGAGCCCAAGAAAATAAAATCTGTCACTGTTTCCATTTTTTTCACCCATCTATTTGCCATGAAGTGGCATAAATGAATGAGCATGGTCTGTTCACACAACGGCACAGAATGAATACTGCTGAGCTAAAACCATACCCACAGTGGATGAATTGTGCACATATAGGAAGGAGGGAAGGCAGCTCCAGCTCTGGAATTTCATGTGCTCACATTCAGATACCAACTTCTGCATCAAAGGTCAATCGATGGCTAGTCTCAGAGGACGGACAGAGCCAGAGGGACAGGAAAAGGTGCTCCTGGGGATGCTGACATTCTATTTCTTGATCTGAGTACATTCACTCTGAATTTAAACAACAGTACACCTAGGATTGGACTTCCTTTGTGGCTTGGCTGGTAAAGAATCTACCTGCAATGTGGGAGACATGGGTTTGATCCCTGGGTTGGGAATATCCTCTGGAAAAGGGAAAGGCTACCCACTGCAGTATTCTGGCCTGGAGAATTCCATGGACTGTATAGTCCACGGGATCGCAAAGAGTTGGACACAACTGCGTGACTTTCACTTTCATACCTAGAATTTACATCCTTTTTGCTTTTATGTCATATATCAATAAAAAATCCACTTATTTTTAATCAGATTATTTTTCAGATATCGAGTTATATGAGTTCTTTACATCTTTAGGATATTAACCCATTATGAGAAATCATTTGCAAATATCTGCTCCCATTCAGCAGGTGGCCTCTGTGTTTTGTTGATGGATCCCTTTGCTGTGCAAAAGCCTTTCAATTTAATGTGATCCTATTTGCTTATTTTTGCTTTTGTTGCCTTTACCTGAGGAAACAGATTTAAAAAAATATTGCTGAGAGTGATGTCAGAGAGCATACTGCTTATGTTTTCTTCCAGAAGTTTTGGGATTTCAGGTCTTACATTTAAGTTTTTAATCCATTTGAACTGGATAATGTATAAAGATAACATATAAAGTCTAAAATAAAGAACTCATACAACTCAGTGTCAAAGAAACAAGCAATCCAATTAAAAAATGGTCAGAGGATCTGAATAGAAATTTTTCCAGAGAAGATGTACACAACAGACACAGGAAAATATGGTCAACATCATCAATCACTAAGGAATACAAATCAAAATCACAATGAGATATCACCTCACATCTGTCAGAATGGCTATTATAAAAAAGATAGCAAATAACAAGAGTTGGCAAGGATGTGGAGAAAAGGGATCCTTCATGCACTGCTGGCGGGAAGGTAAGTTGGTGCAGTCACTACAGAAAATAGTATAGATATTCCTAAAAAACTTAAAAATAGAACTATGATATGACCAGCAATTCCACTTCTAGGTATTTATCCAAAGAAAACAAAAATACTAACCACAAAGATATATACACTCCCATGTTCATAGCAACACTATTCACAACAGCCAAGATACAGAAACAGCCCAACTGTCTATTGACAGAGGAATGGATAAAGAAGATGTGGTTCAGATATACAGTGGAATATTCAGTTCAGTTCAGTTCAGTTGCTCAGTTGTGTCCAACTCTTTGCAACCGCATGGACTGCAGCATGCCAGGCCACCCCGTCCATCACCAGCTCCAGGAGTTTATACTCAAACTCATGTCCATTGAGTCGGTGATGCCATCCAACCATCTCATCCCCTGTCGTCCCCTTCTCCTCCTGCCCCCCAATCCCTCCCAGCATCAGGGTCTTTTCCAATGAGTCAGCTCTTTGCATCAGGTGGCCAAAGTATTGGAGTTTCAGCTTCAATATAGACTTTCCAATGAATACTCAGGACTGATCTCCTTTAGAATGGACTGGTTGGATCTCCTTGCTGTCCAAGGGGCTCTCAAGAGTCTTCTCCAACACCACAGTTGAAAAGCATCAATTCATCAGTGCTCAGCTTTCTTTATAGTCCACCTCTCACATCCATACATGACTACTCGAAAAACCATAGCCTTGACCCGACAGACCTTTGTTGGCAAAGTAATGTCTCTGCTTTTTAATATTCTGTCTGGCTTGGTCATAACTTTCCTTCCAAGGAGTAAGCGTCTTTTAATTTCATGGCTGCAATCATCATCTGCAGTGATTTTGGAGCCCCCCAAAAATAAAGTCAGCCACTGTTTTCACTGTTTCCCCATCTATTTGACATGAAGTGATGGAATCAGATGGCATGATCTTAGTTTTATGAATGTTGAGCTTTAAGCCAACTTTTTCAACTCTCCTCTTTCACTTTCATCAAGAGGCTCTTTAGTTCTTCTTCACCTTCTGCCATAAGGGTGGTGTCATCTGCATATCTGAGGTTATTGATATTTCTCCAGCCAATCTTGGTTCCAGCTTGTGCTTCATCCAGTCCAGCATTTCTCATGATGTACTCTGCTCAAGGCTATGGTTTTACCAGTAGTCATGTATGGATGTGAGAGCTGGACTATAAAGAAAGTTGAGTGCCAAAGAATTGATGCTTTTGAACTGTGGTGTTGGAGAAGATGCTTGAAAGTCCCTTGGATTGCAAGAAGATCCAAACAGTCCATCCTAAAGGAGATCAGTCCTGGGTGTTCACTGGAAGGATTGATGTTGAAGCTGAAACTCCAATACTTTGGCCACCTCTTGAGAAGAGTTGACTCATTGAAAAAGACCCTAATGCTGGGAAGGATTGGGGGCAGGAGGAGAAGGGGACGACAGAGGATGAGATGGCTAGATGGCATCACCGACTCGATGGACAAGGGTTTGGGTAGACTCCGGAAGTTGGTAATGGACAGGGAGGCCTGGTGTGCTGCGACTCATGGGGTCCCAAAGAGTCGGACACAACTGAGCAACTGAACTGAACTGAATTGACTATGCATATAAGTTAAATAATCAGGGTGAAAATATACAGCCTTGACGTCCTCCTTTTCCTATTTAGAACAAGTCTGCTGTTCCATGTCCAGTTCTAACTGTTGCTTCCTGATCTGCATAAAGATTTCTCAAGAGGCAGGTCAGGTGGTCTGGTATTCCCATCTCTTTAAGAATTTTCCACAGTTTATTGTGAGCTACACAGTCAAAGGCTTTGGCATAGTCAATAAAGCAGAAATAGATGTTTTTCTGGAATTCTCTTGCTTTTTTTATGATCCAGCAAATGTTGGCAATTTGATCTCTGGTTCCTCTGCCTTTTCTAAATCCAGCTTGAACATCTAGAAGCTCACAGTTCACGTATTGCTGAAATCTTGCTTGGAGAATCTTGAGCATTACTTTACTATCTTGTGAGATGCGTGCAATTGTGTGGTAGTTTGAGCATTCTTTGGCATTGCCTTTCTTTGGGATTGGAATGAAAACTGACATTTTCCAGTCCTGTGACCACTGCTGAGTTTTCCAAATTTGCTGACATATTGAGTGCAACACTTTCATAGCATCATCTTTTAGGATTTGAAAGAGCTCAACTGGAATTCCCGGAGAATGCAATGGCACCCCATTGCAGTACTCTTGCCTGGAAAATCACATGGATGGAGGAGCCTGGTAGGCTGCGGTCCTTGGGGTCGCTAAGAGTCGGACACGACTGAGCAACTTCACTTTCAGTTTTCACTTTCCTGCATTGGAGAAGGAAATGGCAACCCACTCCAGTGTTCTTGCCTGGAGAATCCCAGGGATGGGGGAGTCTGGTGGGCTGACATCTGTGGGGTCGCACAGAGTTGGACACAACTGAAGTGACTTAGCAGCAGCAACTGGAATTCCATCACCTCACTAGCTTTGTTTGCAGTGATGCTTCCCACTTGACTTCACATTCCAGGATGTCTGGTTCTAGGTGAGTGATCACACCATCATGATTATCTGGGTTGTAAAGATCTTTTTTGTATAGTTCTTCTATGTATTCTTGCCACCTCTTCTTAATATCTTCTGCTTTTGTTAGGTCCATACCATTTCTGTCCTTTATTGAGCCCATCTTTGCATGAAATGTTCCCTTGGTATCTCTAGTTTTCTTGAAGAGATCTCTAGTCTTTCCCATTATACTGTTTTCCCCTATTTCTTTGCACTGATCAATGAGGAAGGCTTTCTTATCTCTCCTTTCTGTATTCAAGTGGGTATATCTTTCCTTTCCTCCTTTGCTTTTTGCTTCTCTTCTTTTCACAGCTATTTGTAAGGCCTCCTCAGACAGCCATTTTGCTCTTTTGCATTTCTTTTTCTTGGGGATGGTCTTGATCCTGTCTCCTATACAATGTCATGAACCTCTGTCTATAGTTCATCAGGCACTCTGTCTATCAGATCTAGTCCCTTAAATCTATTTCTCACTTCCTCTGTATAATCATAAGGGATCTGATTTAGGTCATACCTGAATGGTCTAGTGGTTTTCCCTACTTTCTTCAATTTAAGTCTGAATATGGCAATAAGGAGTTCATGATCTGAGCCACAGTCAGCTCCTGGTCTTGTTTTTTGCTGACTGTATAGAGTTTCTTCATCTTTGGCTGCAAAGAATATAATCAATCTGATTTCAGTGTTGGCCATCTTGTGATGTCCATGTGTAGAGTTTTCTCTTGTGTTGTCAGAAGAGGGTGTTTGCTATGACCAGTGCATTCTCTTGGCAAAACTCTATTAGCCTTTGCCCTGCTTCATACCGTGCTCCAAGGCCAAAGTTGCCTGTTACTCCAGGTGTTTCTTGACTACCTACTTTTGCGTTCCAGTCCCCTATAATGAAAAGGACATGTTTTTTGGGTGTTAGTTCTAAAAGGTCTTATAGGTCTTCATAGAACCATTCAGCTTCAGCTTCTTCAACATTACTGGTCAGGGCATAGACTTGGATCACTGTGATACTGAATGGTGTACCTTGGAAATGAAACGAGATCATTCTGTTGTTTTTGAGATTACATCTATGTACTGCTTCGGACTCTTGTTGACTATGATGGCTACTCCATTTCTTCTAAGGGATTCTTATTCTTGACCACAATAGTAGATATAATGGTCATCTGAGTTAAATTCACCCATTCCAGTCCATTTCAGTTCACTGATTCCTAAAATGTCGACGTTCACTCTTGTCATCTCCTGTTTGACCACTTCCAATTTGTCTTGATTCATGGACCTAACATTTTAGGTTCCTGTGCAATATTGCTCTTTACAGCATTGGACCTTGCTTCTATCACCAGTCACATCCACAACTGGGTGTTGCTTTTGCTTTGGCTCCATCTTTTCATTCTTTCTGGAGTTATTTCTCCACTGATCTCCAGTAGCATATTGGGTACCTACTGACCTGGGGAGTTCATCTTTCAGTGTCCTATCTTTTTGCCTTTTCATACTGTTAATGGGAGCAGCAAGTGGCGGATGCACAGTGCTGGGGTGACGAGTGGCCAAGAGGAGATACCCTATATCCAAGGTAAGGAGCAGTGGCTGAGCTTTGCTGGAGCAGCCATGAAGAGATACTCCACGTCCAAGGTAAGAGAAACCCCAGTAAGATGGTAGGCGCTGAGAGAAGGCATCAGAGGGCAGACAGACCGAAAGCACAATCACACAAAACTAACCAGTTTAATCACAAAGACCACAGCCTTGTCTAACTCAATGAAACTAAGCCATGCTGTGTGGGGCCACCCAAGACAGATGGGTCATGGTGGAGAGTTCTGACAAAATGTGGTTCACTGGAGAAGGGAATGGCAAACCACTTCAGTACTCTTGCCTTGAGAACCCCATGAACAGTGGAATGTTACCCAGCTATAAAAAGGAATGGAATCTTGACATTTGCAATAACAGGGATGGATCTGGAGGGTATCATGCTAAGTAAGATACATCAGAGAGAGGAAGACAAATACTGTATGATTTCACTTATATGTGGAATCCAAATGATAGGCAAATGAGCAAACAAAACAAAACAGAAACAGACTCACAGACACAGAGAATAATCTATTGGTTGCCAGAGGAGAGGGGGTGCGGAAAGAGATGACAAGGGAAAGGACATTAAGAGGTATAAATGTCCAGCTATAAAATAAATAAGTCAAAGGGATATAGTATACAGCACAGGGAATACAGCATTGTAAAAGTACTGTAATAACTTTCTGCGGTGACAGACGGTAACTACACTTACCGTTGAGCATCTCATGATGTATGTTATCACTATGTTGTACACCTGAAACTAATGTAATGTTACAAGTCAATTACACTTTAAGTTTAAAAGTCTTCTAATAAAAATACAAACCAAGCTTGTGGAGGTGATGGACATTCAGGTGAACTATTTCAAATTCTAAAAGATGATGCTGTGAAAGTGCTGCACTCAATATGCCAGCAAATTTGGAAAACTCAGCAGTGGCCACAGGACTGGAAAAGGTCAGGTTTCATGTCAGTCCCAAAGAAAGGCAATGCCAAAGAATGCTTAAACTACCACACAATTGTACTCATCTCACACGCTAGCAAAGGAATGCTCAAAATTTTCCAAGCCAGGCTTCAACAATACGTGAACCATGAACTTCCAGATGTTCAAGCTGGATTTAGAAAAGGCAGAGGAACCAGAGATCAAATTGCCAACATCCACTGGATCATCAAAAAAGCAAGAGAGTTTCAGAAAAACATCTATTTCTGCTTTATTGACTACGCCAAAGACTTTGACTGTGTGGATCACAATAAACTGTGGAAAATTCTTAAAGAGATGGGAATACCAGACCACCTTACCTGCCTCCTCAGAAATCTGTATGCAGGTCAAGAAGCAACATTTAGAACTGGACATGGAACAGGCTGGTTCCAAATTGGGAAAGGAGTACGTCAAGGCTGTATATTATCACCCTGCTTATTTAACTTACATACAGAGTACATCATGCAAAATGCCAGGCTGGATGAAGCACAAGCTGGAATCAAGATTGCTGGGAGAAATATCAATAACCTCAGATATGTAGATGACACCACCCTTATAGCAGAAAGTGAAGAACAGCTAAAGAGCCTCTTGATGAAAGTG
The DNA here is from genome assembly GCF_033118175.1 of Dama dama. NCBI lineage: Eukaryota > Metazoa > Chordata > Mammalia > Artiodactyla > Cervidae > Dama > Dama dama. Next base: position 19,168,107 of record NC_083684.1, on the reverse strand, counting down.
AAAGAAGAGAGTGAAAAAGTCGACTTAAAGCTCAACATTCAGAAAACTAAGATCATGCCATCCGGTCCCATCACTTCGTGTCAAATAGATGGGGAAACAATGGAAACAGTGAGAGACATTTTCTCGGGCTCCAAAATCACTGCAGATGGTGAATGCAGCCATGAAATTAAAAGACGCTTGTTCCTTGGAAGAAAAGGTATGACTAACCTAGACACCATATTAAAAAGCATAAGAGACATCACTTTGCCAACAAAGGTCTGTCTAGTCAAAGCTATGGTTTTTCCAGTAGTCATGTATGGAAGTGAGAGTTGGGCTGTAAAGAAAGCTGAGCACCAAAGAACTGATGCTTTTGAACTGTGGTGTTAGATAAGACTCTTGAGAGTCCCTTGGACAGCAAGGAGATCCAATCAGTCCTTCCTAAAAGAAATCAGTCCTGAATATTCATCAGAAGGACTGATGCCGAAGCTGAAACTCCAATACTTTGCCACCTGATGCGAAGAATCGACTCATTGGAAAAGATCCTGATGCTGAGTAGGCTCTGGGAGTTGATGATGGACAGGGAAACCTGGCGTATTTCTGCAGTCCATGGGGTTGCAAAGAGTTGGACAAAACTGAGAGACTGAACTGAATACAAATATTTTTTAAAAGTTAATGAAAGGAAACAGCCCAAATGACCATCAACTCATGAATAGATAAACTCTTCATGTCCCTGCGTGTGTGCTAAGTCGCTTCAGTTGTGTCCGACTCTGCAATGCTATGGACTGTAGCTCACCAGGCTCCTTTGTCCATGGGATTCTCCAGGCAAGAATACTGGAGTGGTGTTCTAGTTTCATTCTTTTACAAGTGGTTGACCAGTTTTCCCAGCCCACTTGTTAAAGAGGCTGTCTTTTTTCCATTGTATATTCTTGCCTCCTTTGTTGAAGATAAGGTGTCCATAGGTATGTGAATTTATCTCTGGGCTTTCAGTTCTGTTCCATTGATCTATATTTCTGTCTTTGTGCCAGTACCATACTGTCTTGATGACTGTGGCTTTGTAGTAGAGCCTGAAGTCAGGCAGGTTGATTCCTCCAGTTCCATTCTTCTTTCTCAAGATTACTTTGGCTATTCGAGGTTTTTTGTATTTCCATACAAATTGTGAAATTATTTGTTCTAGTTCTGTGAAAAATACCGTTGGTAGCTTGATAGGGATTGCATTGAATCTATAGATTGCTTTGGGTAGTATAGCCATTTTCACAATATTGAGTCTTCCAATCCATGAACACGGTATATTTCTCCATCTGTTTGTGTCCTCTTGGATTTCTTTCATCAGTGTTTTATAGTTTTCTATATATAGGTCTTTCGTTTCTTTAGGTAGATATACTCCTAAGTATTTTATTCTTTTTGTTGCAATGGTGAATGGTATTGTTTCCTTAATTTCTCTTTCTGTTTTCTCATTGTTAGCATATAGGAATGCAAGGGATTTCTGTGTGTTAATTTTATATCCTGCAACATTACTGTATTCATTGATTAGTTGTAGTAATTTTCTGGTAGACTCTTTAGGGTTTTCTATGTAGAGGATCATGTCATCTGCAAACAGTGAGAGTTTTACTTCTTCTTTTCCTAACTAGAACACCTTCTAACACCATACACTAAAATAAACTCAAAATGGATTTAAGATCTAAATGTAAGACCAGAAACTACAAAACTCCTAGAGGAGAACATAGGCAAAACACTCTCTGACATAAATCACAGCAGGATCCTCTATGACCCACCTTCCAGAATATTGGAAATAAAAGCATAAATAAACAAATGGGACCTAATTAAACTTAAAAGCTTTTGCACAACAAAGGAAACTATACGCAAGGTGAAAAGACAGCCCTCAGAATGGGAGAAAATAATAGCAAATGAAGCAACAGACAAAGGATTAATCTCAAAAATATACAAGCAACTCCTGCAGCTCAATTCCAGAAAAATAAATGACCCAATCAAAAAATGGGCCAAAGAACTAAACAGACATTTCTCCAAAGAAGACATACAGATGGCTAACAAACACATGAAAAGATGCTCAACATCACTCATTATCAGAGAAATACAAATCAAAACCACAACGAGGTACCATTACACGCCAGTCAGGATGGCTGCTATCCAAAAGTCTACAAGCAATAAATGCTGGAGAGGGTGTGGAGAAAAGGGAACCCTCTTACACTGTTGGTGGGAATGCAAACTAGTACAGCCACTATGGAGAACAGTGTGGAGATTCCTTAAAAAACTGGAAATAGAACTGCCATATGACCCAGCAATCCCACTCCTGGACATACACACTGAGGAAATTCGATCTGAAAGAGACACGTGGAGAAGGAAATGGCAACCCACTCCAGTGTTCTTGCCTGGGGAATCCCATGGACAGAGGAGACTGGTGGGGACAGTCCATGGGATCCCAAGAGTTGGACATGACAGCAACTGAACCACCAGCCACAGCCATTAAAAAAAAAAAAAAAAAGAGACACGTGCACCCCAATGTTCATTGCAGCACTGTTTATAATAGCCAGGACATGGAAGCAACCTAGATGCCCATCAGCAGATGAATGGATAAGGAAGCTATGGTACATATACACCATGGAATATTACTCAGCCATTAAAAAGAATTCATTTGAATCAGTTCTAATGAGATGGATGAAACTGGAGCCCATTATACAGAAGGAAGTAAGCTGGAAAGATAAAGACCAATACAGTATACTAACACATATATATGGAATTTAAAAACATGGTAATGATAACCCAATATGCAAAACAGAAAAAGAGACACAGATGTACAGAACAGACTTTGGGACTCTGTGGGAGAAGGCGAGGGTGGGATGTTCTGAGAGAACAGCATTGAAACAAGTATACTATCAAGGGTGAAACAGATCACCAGCCCAGGTTGGATGCATGAGACAAGTGCTCAGGGCTGGTGCACTGGGAGGACCCAGAGGGATGGGATGGGGAGGGAGGTGGGAGGGGGGATCAGGATGGGGAACACATGTGGATCCATGGCTGATTCATGTCAATGTATGGCAAAAACCACTACAATATTGTAAAGTAATTAGCCTCCAACTAATAAAAATAAATGAAAAAAAAAAAAAAAGAATACTGGAGTGGGTTGTGTGCCTTCCTCCAAGGGATCTTCCTGACCTGGGGATCAAACCTACCTCTTACATCTCCTGCATTGGCAGGCAGGTTTTTACCACTAGTACCAACCGGGAAGCCCCTTCTATCCTTACAATGGACTATTATTCAGCCATAAAAAGGAATAACTGGCTACAACATGGATGGACCTTGAAAACATGCTTAGCGAAAGCAGCCAGACACAGACGATCACATATTGTCTGATCCCTTTGCTACGGACTGTCCAGAGTAGGTAAATCCATAGAGACAGAAAGCAGATTTGTGGTTGCCAAGAGCTGGGCACGGAGACCTAGGAATTGTTTTGGGGAGGATGAGAATGTTCTTGAATTAGACAGTGCTGATGGTTGTAACAACTCTATTGTTTGTTGTTTAGTTGCTAAGTCATGTCGGACTCTTTGCGACCTTCACCAGGCTCCTCTCTCCATGGCATTCTCCAGGGAAGAACACTGGAGTGGGTTGCCATTTCCTTCTAAAAGGGATGCAGGAATCAAACCCATGTCTCCTGCATCGGCAGGCGGACTCTTTACCACTGAGCCACCTGGGAAGCCCATAACAACTCTGAGAATGTACTAAATGCCACTGAACTGCACACTTTCAAATAGTTGAGTGGTGAATTTTACGTTAAAAAGAGTGGAGGTATCAAGCGGCCGATCCAGCATAAAAAGAGCTGAAATCTCTAGTAAACAGCCCCCTGTATATTATACCTCAGTATGCATTTTCATTTTGAGTACTATGTGCCAAGATCTAGGGGGAGCCCTCTTCCTACAAGATTTCATTGCATTTTCAAAGCCACCTAGGAAGCAGTTACTCTCATCACCCCCAATTTACAGGTGAGAAACTGGATGCCGCAGGAGGCCAGGCTTCCCATCTGGATGAGGGTGGCAGAATGGGGTTTGAGTGACTTGGTCCAAGGCCACACTTGTAGGCAGGTAGGCGGCTGCCTCTCTCGGGCTATGGGGGGACCCACTTCCTGTGACCTGGGCAAAGATGGCCCAAGGTTCCTCGCTCACAGTCAGCCTCATGGGATCAACAGGGGGGAAATTTATGGTGAAGAGAGGATGAGTAATGTGTGGCCCAGTGGTCCACCACCTCCCTGACCCCAGCATCCACTCTCTGACCTGGCTCGAACTCAGGGTGGTGGTGGTGTTCAGTCACTCAGTCATATCTGACTCTTTTCCAACCCATGGACTGCAGCATACCAGGCTTCTCTGCCTCCACTGTCTCCTAGAGCTTGCTCAAATTCATGTCCATCAAGTCAGTGGTGCCAGTCAACCATCTCATCCTCTTCTCCTCCCGTCCTCAATCCTTCCCAGCATCAGGGTCTTTTCCAATGAATCAGCTTGTTGCATCAGGTGGCCAAAGTATTGGAGCTTCAGCATCAGTCCTTCCAACGAATATTCAGGACTGATTTCCTTTAGGGTTGACTGGTTGGATCTCCTTGCAGCCCAAGGGACTCTCAAGCGTCTTCTCCAATGCCACAGTTCGAAAGCATCAATTCTTCAGCACTCAGCCTTCATTATGGTCCAACTCTCACATCTGTACATGACTACTGGAAAAAACACAGCTTTGACTATATGGACCTTTGTCATCAAAGTGCTGTCTCTCTGATACAGCTCCTAAGGCCTCAGTGTGCCCCATCTACTAAAGGGGAGCAGCAAGACCAGGCCTTCGAGGATGCTGTGAGCCTACACCAGACAAAGCAGGTACAAGGCTCAGTCAGAGATCCAGGCTGCGTGCCGGAATGGAGGGTCCTCCGCAACAGCTCCGTGACTTCAACCAAGCAGGGACTTCACATCCTGTGCTTCCATTTCTTTGTCAGTGAAAAGGCATGGGTTACTGACACCTCGTGGGTGGTGATTCTCCCAGTGAGGATTAAGCAAAACCTAACGTGAATAAAGGGAATGGTGCCCAGCCCGTAGCAGGCACTCAACAAGTGGCATTGGGGTGTAACAGCCTCATAATCACCTGGAGCTGGTCTCAGAGGGCAGGCTGGTGGGCCCCTCTGGCCCTCTGGCTCGTCCTCTGTGGGTAGAGGAGCCCAGGATCCGTGAGTAAAGCATCTCTCCCTCCAGGTGGCAGATGTAGGAACCCTGGCTCATCGCTGAGGGGTGATACAGGGCCCTGTGCATGCGGACAGGCAGGGCAGGCCGACCGCAGCTCCCTGGGCCGGGCGAGCTGGACTGCGGCTGGGCTGTGCTGCGTGGAGCCGCTCAGTCGTGGCTGGGCTCTTGGCCACCAACAAGAACTGCCTGATAACGAGCTACCTCATTACCTCGCAGACTGTCACTGCCCTCAGCCACCATCTGCCGCCTCACCTGTCCCCTGGCACGTCCCCATCCCATGCTGCCTTGAGCCTGCTCCCTGCATACTGCGCCTGCATCCTGCTCCGGGGGCGGCGGGGGGGGCAGGGTGGGAACGGGGTGGGGGGCCGGAGGTGGTGCTCCGAGCCGAGGCCAAGGCTGTGCACATCCTCCAGACGTGCTGGAGCAGTCTGCTTGTTCCAGAAAAGTAGCAGCAGACTCCAGGATAGCCTGAAAGGCACCCAGCGGCGGGCCAGCCTGGTCTCCAGGCCTCGCTTCCTTTGCCTACCAGAGCTGCGGTTCTGTCCAGGGCATCAAGGTCAGGGCTGAAAATCCCTGTGTCCCAGCTCCCCTGCAGCTGTGGGCCCAGCACCACCGATGGCACCCGGTGTTAGGAAGGGCTTATGGAAAAGCCCTTCCCGCTCAGCTGGCGTCTGCCCTCCTTCCCACCTGGAGGCCAGGATGTTGGCAGTGCAGCCACCATCTTGTGGCCATGAAGACAGGCGCTGGTGGGGGGGGGGGGTGCGGTCACTGTGGCCAGCTTGGGGCTCCTGCCCCTGCAGCGTGCCTGGCTGGATGCCTCTGGGGTCCCAGGAGGAAACACGCTTCTTAGTCCACAGCCTGAGTTTGGTTCTGTTCCCTACAGCCACGTGCAGTTCCCAATGGGCTAGGGAAGAAAGCAAGAGCGAAATGAGGGCTCTCCTTCTCTGCTGCATTCCCTGGAGGAAGCGCCGACAAGATTCTTGAGGTCTTTCCGGGAATATGGACACACATACAAACACCGTGATCATGGGCTGTTTTTATTTTTCACAAAAGGCACCTGGGAGCACATTGCTCTGTAGTGTCCATGCTCCAGCAGAGCTGGGACTCTTCCCCAGAAGGGGGTGTGGCATCACAGGAGATGAGAGTTCATGAGGCAGCCTCACGAAAACCAGACCGGGCGCAGCGAGATGGCTATCAAGCGGGAGGAATTTATTTCTGCCTTCTTCAGCCAGTCAACAACCTGGCCCCTCCCCAAGGTTCCACCCCAGGCTACATAGCACCACCCACAGAAAGTGCGGTCCCACCTCCAGGAGGCCTACCACACCCCTAGAAGGCCCAGAATTGAGCGCTGAAGAGTTGATACTTTTGAACTGCGGTGTTAGAGAAGACTCTTGAGAGTGCCTTGGACAGTAAAGAGATCCAACCAGTCCATCCTAAAGGAAATCAGTCCTGAATATTCATTGGAAGGATTGATCCTGAAGCTGAAGCTCCAGTACTTTGGCCACCTGATGCAAAGAGCCAACTCATTAGAAAAGACCCTGATGCTGGGAAAGACTGAAGCCAGGAGGAGGAGACGACAGAGGATGAGATGGTTGGATGGCATCACCGACTCAATGGACATGAGTTTGAGCAAGCTCCGGGAGCTGGAGGAGGATGGACAGGGAGGCCTGGTGTGCTTCAGTCCCTGGGGCCGCAAAGAGTCGGACATGACTGAGCGACTGAACTGAACTGAATTGAACTGAGAAGGCCTGGGTCCACCCTCAGGAAGTCTGGTCCCATCCCAGGAGGTCTGGCTCCACCCTCCAGAGGCCAGGCTCCACCCCCAGGAGGCCAGGCTCTGCCCTCAGGAGACCTAGTTCTGTCCTTGGCTTTTTCCTTCTTAGTACCTGCATCGCCCCCCCTCCCCCCCCAATGCTGCCTTCCTCCTGTCCAGCCCCTCCTCTGGCCATCAGCATGGGGACCAGCCCTCACCATCCAGTTCCTGGACTGTAGCAACTGCCTCCTGCCAGTCTCGCAGTCCCCTCTTCCCCCTTTCTCACTCCCAATAGATGTCATTCACCCCAGACAGTCGGATTCCACTGAGCGACTGAACTGAACTGAACCCCCTGCTTAAAACCCTTCAGGGGGCTGCCTCCAGGGCAAGGACCACCGCAGACCAGTATCTCCTGCTTCGAGAGCACCCTGTCAAGCCCTGCCCCATCTCTGCTCTTGCACACTTGTCTTCGTGGAGTATCTGTCCTTCAGTTTCAGGTCGGGTGTCAGCTTCCTGCTCACCCCACGAGACGTGGGCACTGTCCTTTGCTGTGGCCGCCTCCGCCCCCCACAGACTTTGACCCCAGTCCTAATTGCTGCCCTCCTTCTCCCGGCACCTCTCACTCAATCCTCAGTCCGCCTCAGGAGGTCAGGCTACAGCTGCTCCCGTCTGACACAGGAGCAAACAGGGCTATCCGTGGTAGTGTCTGTCCCCTTGGCTGGACACATGGGTTCGTTGGTTGAAAGAAGGCACAAAGGAGGTGGGGGGTGGGGGGGGGTGGCAAGGAGAAATGGAAGAGGTGAGATAATTCCTGGTTTCCATAGCAACAGAATGGATGCAGGACTATGAAGGGTGGGGCGGGGAATATCCTGGGGGCAGGATGAACAGTGGAATTTCAAGACAGAAGGGACCTCCAATGTCTTCTAGTCCAGGAGTTCTTAACTGTGGGTGAGTTCCCTCTGGGAGACATTTGGGGATGGTTGGGTGGGAGGCCTACTGGCATCTACTGGACAGAGACCAGGCATGCTGCAAAACCTCCAGCCATGCACAGGTGCCTCCCACAGCAGCTGTCCAGCTCAGAACATCACAGTGCCAAGGCTGAGAGACCCTGGTGTAGTTCACTCCCTGCTCTGGGCTTGAATGCTCTCTATGTACCCCCACCCCTTCCAGAGCTGTTTCCATCCTTGTTTAACTCTAGTGATGGGGGGCTCACTACCTCTAAGACCAGCTGGTCCAAGATGATGAGTTTTTCTCAGAACCAGAGCTGGCAGGACATCTAGGGGAAGAATTTGCACATATGTCTCCACAGCAGAAAAGCAGCATTCAACTCATACTGAAGCCTTGGAAAGAACAAAGCCACAAGGGAGCTAAGGCACCAGCTCCTGTCTGGCCTCAGATTTTCTGTGGAAGAGGGTCAGCCAGGAGCCAGGGGTCTGGGGGGAATTAAGAGGGCCTTGCTCGTTCTTGGCTTGGGAGCTCTCAGCCTGTGGCTGCAGGGTGGCAATGGGGAGAGGCAAGGGAAGGGGAAGGCAGGACTCGGTCATTTGCATATCCAGAAGGAAAATTAAGTTTCACAAATACTAAAGTCTTGTTCATGATATGCATGTTGACATAGTTAGGAAGAAATGTACATACTCTGAAATACAAACTAATAAGATGCATGGATGAATGGATAGATGGATGGATAGACAGGTGAAGGATGGATGGATGCACAGACATGTACAAGTATAGAACATTTCTATTCAAGAGATTGAGATGGTTGGATGGCATCACCGACTCGATGGAAATGAGTTTGAGTAAGCTCCAGGAGTTGGTGATGGACAGGGAAGCCTGGCGTGCTGCTGTCCATGGGGTTGCAAAGAGTCGGACACGACTGAGTGACTGAACTGAACTGAATTGATTCAAGTTCTATGATTAAATCCATGTTTAATCTGTCCGCAGATGAGGACACTGAGGGTTCAGAAGATTAGAGCAATTGTGCAAGGTCACCCAGCTCATAAATCATTGGGACCAGGACTGAACCCAAGTTAGTCTGACCCAGAGCTGAGCTCTGCCCACCCTGTGGACTCATCCCTTTCTCCAGAGGATGACCACAGCCACCCCAGGGTGTCTGCAGGAGAGAGGCCCTGGCAGCACCCTCACCAGGAGGAGGGTCCCAGGAAGTCTGTCTCTAGGGATAATGGGGTGGGGCTGGTTAAAAGCCGGAAGTTTCCCTAAGGCACCCCTGGCACTCTCCTGAGGGGGAGCTCCCCAGATGCTGAAATACAGCAGTGAACTAGAGGGGCAGTCCCGGCCTCGAAGAGCTGGCAGTCTGCTTTCCTCTTCCTCATTGTCGTCATTTTCTGGGTATGCTCTAAAGCATGTTCTTAACCTTTTCTGTGCCGTGGACCCTATTGGCATTCTGGCAAAGGCTTTGGATCTCTTCTCAGAATAATGGTTTAAATGCATAACTAAAATTCATAGGGTTCCCAGCTGGCTCAGTGGTAAAAGAATCCACCTGCCGAGGCTGGAGACACAGGAGATGAGAGTTCAACTCCTGGTTCAGGGAAGATCGCCTGGAGTAGGAAATAGCAACCCACTGCAGTATTTTTGCCTGGAAAATTCCACGGACAGAGGAGCCTGGTGGCCAGGCTACAGTCCATGGGGTTGCAAAGAGTCGGACACGACTGAGCACATGTGCATTCCACACTCCCATAAGGAAAACAGTCACATAAATGTAAAAGTAGTGTTTTAGATTGAGATCCAGTGATGCAGGTTTCTGTATTAGCATGTTAAATATCAAGCTCCGATAGGTCTGTCCTTCCTGCTGGGAGTGGGCACTCAGGGGGCCACTAGTGGCTGCGGGATGGTGCTCAAGCACTGGGGCAGGATTGACCTAGGTTTGAAACCTGCTCCTGATTCACAAGCAGAACCTTGAGTGATGACGTCCCCTGCCCATCCTTGGTTTTCCCATCTATAAAGTGGGGAGAAGGAGGTGAAGACGGCATTGCTCTGAGATGCCTGCCCTGACTCTGGCAGATGTAACCCCATCGGAGGTCTAATCCTATTGAGCCTGGCTTGTTTGCATCAGTGAAAAGTTAGTGAAAACAAGATGTAATTTTCTTCTCTAAGTTTATCGACCTCTGTAACCCCTCCACGAGCCCGGTGGGGACTGGTGGCCATTAGACCTCAGATGCTGGGCTGGCAGGGGCTCCCGACCACCTCGCCCTCCCTGAGCCCCAGGAATGGTGAGCGCGTCCAGGATGTCAGAGAGCCATGGCCTCTGACTTCAACCCACCCCCTGGTTGAGGTTTTGCTTTCTGCTCTGCCAAGAAGGGAAACAGGGCCAGCCCTGAGCCTGGGACAGGCCTGGGCAGAACCGGAGCCCGCAGCCGGACTTCTCTCTGGGCAGCTGGACAGAGTAAGGGTGTTTCTCTGCCCGCCGTCCCCAGGCCCAGCTGGCCAGGAAGACCACTGCCAGCCAGGCCCCTCGGGTCAGCCATCCCAGCTGTGTTCCTGAAAGTCTTGGCAGGGTGGGAAAGTGCTGGCCGGCCAGGAAGCCGAGACATCACCCAGCTGTGAGTAATCGGCTGGCTGGGAGGTGGGTGTGGGTGGCACAGCCTCAGGCTGTTGGCACGGCTCCGGGGGTGAGATGGGAAGGAACTCTGCCCGCTCAGCGGCCCAGCCTCTCCTCCCTGCCCTGGCCTCCCCCTCCTGGACAGAGTGGAGAAGTGAGGACACTTCAACTAAGGGCAAAGGCATGATAGCAGTGTCCAGCAAGGACCGTGCCCGGGCCGGGGAGGAGGCTGATGGGGAGAAGCCCTTGAAGGAGTTGGCAAGCATTGCCTTGGGAGTCAGGTTCCAGGTCCAGCCTGCTCCTCGGGCGGCCCTGGGCGGTGCCAGTGAGCGAGGAGGAGCGCTGGCCGTGGTTCAGCTGGACTCTGGTCCATCTTACAGAACAGTCTAGATCCAACCTGACCCCTCCTCCATCAGGAAGTGGAGTCCAGCTCCCTTCCTCAGCGCTGAGCCTTCCTGCTTGCCTTGAAAAGCTCATTTGGTTAACTCTGGGGGTGTGGACCTTAAAGAAAACCTGAGTGCTGAGAAAGGACAGCGCAGCCCCCCTCAACCCCCTGCTAATGCTGCCCTGCTGGGAGGCCCATGATGTTGCCTTCCCAGGCGGGAGGCTCTGTCTGCCAGGCCATGATCACACATGTGGGCAGCCTGCCTCCTTGTCTACTTCACAGCGTGTCCATAAGCATCTGTCCACATCATTTCGTAATCCTGGTAAGCACCGCTTTTCCTTGCAACATTTATTTATGTATTTATTGCAAAATCGCCATCTTTCTGGTTGTAAGAGCAGTATGGGCTCATTGCAAAATATTCAGAGACTAAGGAGTGTGATGGAGAGAGAGAAGATAGAAAGATCACCCTTAACCCCCATGCCTGGGTGCTCACTCAGCCAGGATGTGATTTAAAAAAACAAAAAAAAGAACTCTAAAGGAGAAATATCATATGACATCACTTACATGTGTACTCTAAAAAGAAATGATACAAATAAACTTGTTTACAAAACAGAAAGAGACTCACAGACTTAGAGAAGGAACTTATGGTTGTGGATGGGGGAAGGAAGGGGGCAGGGACAGTGAGGGAGTTTGGGATGGACAGGTACACACCGCTGTATTCAAAGTGGGTAACCAACAAGGACACATGGAACTCTGCTCAATGCTGGGGCAGTCAGGAGGGGAGGGGATTTGGGGGAGAATGGATACGTGCATGTATATGTGTGGCTGAGTCCCTTTGCTGTCCACCTGAAACCATCACAGCATTGTTAATCGGCTATAGTCCAATACAAACTAAAAAATTAAAAAAAAAAAACCTCTACATACGTCTGTTTACTTATCTGCAAACTTGCAGTCATACTTACATATGTGCTTGCTGTTTTACATATGAAAGTAGTGAAAGTTGCTCAGTCGTGTCTGACTCTTTGTGATCCCATGGACTATACAGTCCATGGAATTCTCCATGCCAGAATACTGGAGTGGGTAGCCTTTCCCTTCTCCAGGGGATCTTCCCAACCCAGGAATCGAACCAGGGTCTCCTGCCTTGCAGGCAAATTCTTTACCAACTGAGTTATCAGGGAAGCCCGTTATATATATTTCATTACACACACAGATACATATATTCATACAATACCTTTCTTTTTCATATTATAGTCTTACACCTCCACTGAGATTAGAACTGAAATCCAAGTTCAACAGATTATTCAACCACATCTCTGCTGGGTGACAGTGGTTTCCATTTTTTCATAATAACTCTGAAACTCCAGTATACTTTCCAAGTGTGTCTCTGAGATGAATTCCAGGAAGTGAAATTCCTGGATCATAGACCAGCCCGCTTGTAACATTTCTAACCCTGTCCCCTGGTGACCCCATAATGTCCCATCTGGGGAAAGCAGCAGCATTTATTTTGCCAGCTCCTATGATGGACAGGCTCCTCTGTCCATGGGATTCTCCAGGCAAGAATACTGGAGTGGGTCGCCATTCCCTCCTCCAGGGGTCCTTCCCGACCCAGGGATGGAACCCGGGTCTCCAGCATGGCAGGCAGATTCTTTACCATCTGAACCACCAGGGAAGCCCACGATGGAGCATGTCGGTTGTTTCCAGTATTTTCTATGGTAAACAACACTGAGAGGGACATCTTCACTCACGAAGTGCCTTCTGCATCTGGGATTGAGCTTGCCTGAGGATCTAAATTGGTTAAAGACTCACAGGGACCTCTGGGCCGCCCATGTTTCATTTAAATTAGCCACACCCGCCAAGTTCCAGTCTGAGTGAGTGACAACTCCAACGAGAGTCACAGCTTCATTTCGAGAGGGCTGTGTGTCCATTCGCATCAAGGCAGGTGCACCCTATTAAGACCCAGCCTGTGGAGTCTCACAGAAATACCTAACCTGAAAATAAAGCCACAAAATGCCAACCCCGACTGTCTCTCATTTGAGCGCTTCAGTTCCTTACTCTTCCTAGAGATGGAAACTAAGGCTTCCGGCTGCAGAGGATCCTCCTGCGGGCTGGATGGCACGGGCCCATGGTGCAGAGGGGGACCTTAGCCAGCGGTCTCCCGTTGGCACCTTCACCCTCAGGCCCCCAGGCCCTCTGTGATCCCCTCCCTGCCCTAGCTGCTGTGATCATTGTGAGTGAATTTTAAGGTAGGTGCTCTAAGAAGCTTAGTCTCTGAAGCTGGGTTCCCAACCTGCGTTGCCAGGAAATCACACAACCCAACTTGTGCTGTCGTGTCCCACTGGGCTTCAGGACCCCCCCGGGTGGACTCAAATCTCTGAAGCCCCCATGTTCCACCAGGAACCTAACCACCTCTGTTCAGGTGCTTTTCTAGCACTCTTCCAGCTGAACCTCTGTTTCCCCTTAAACACCTGGGTTTTGAGCCCCAAAGCACACAGGAACTTCAGCGGTCCTTTGAATATGAATCTTACATGGAGGCGCCTGCCCCTCGCTGCCCTCCTGTGAAGCCCTCTCCATCTGAGTGAGGGCCAGGGCAGAGCCAAATGCTCTGACCCTTTCCCCGACCCACCCCCGGCCTCCCCCCTCCAGGGCCAGTCACTTCCCAGTGGATATCAGGAGCTGGCCGTCCCTTGTCTGTCCACTGGTCCATCGTCTTGAGAAGCATTTGATTTTCACAGTAGCTGTGGTGCAATTATTGAGCACCTGCTGCACACGTGCTCTGGTGTCCAGTTCCATCCTTAAAACAGCACGATGAGCTGGGTGTCATCTGTTCCTTTCAGCTCACCGACACCAGCACGAGCTCATCTCAACTCGATGTCATGACGTGCAGAGACCCTCTTCCCAAGTAAGGCCACATCCACAGGTAACAGGGTTGGAACCTGACCACCTCTTTGCGGCGGCGGGGGACAAAACTTCACCCACTGCCTCCTCCAGGAGACCAGGAAGGGCGTGCCGAGGTGCCTTTGAGGGGCATTTCATACCCATTCCTGCCCCTTCGCTTGTCTGCTAGAATTGGGTGCCTGTTCCCCAAAACCACAGAGATGGGAAGGGCTGGACCCTTAGAGGATGTGGGGACCATCGGGAGAGATGAATAGGCACAGCAGTAACTGGTGAATCTCGGAGGGGCTTGGGGTCTCACATGGAGACGGGGCCGGGTGTGGGGTGAGGGCCACGTCTCAGGGCCAGGCGCCTCCCACCAGCCATACACCAGTCCCCTCTCAGGGACGTGAACTCCAGAAAGAGCCCTAAGCACAGAGCAAGGGCCAGAGACACGTGGCACCCAGTAATGAGCCCCCTGGTGTGGAAGGAAAAGCCTGGGGGCAGGAAAGCCTGCAGAGGAGAAAGAAGAACTCCGGCCTCAGGGCTCCCGGCTGGCTTTGAAGAGGGGTGGGCAGGGAGCCCCCATCCTGCGGCACACTGCCCAGTGCTGCCACCTGCTGGATGGTGGGGGTAGTGCATGGGTGGGAACAGTCTGGAAGAAGCTCTTGGCTGAGCCATCCTCACGCCCGTCACTGTCACTGTGTTCCTCCCTTGAAGGTGACGCCTACGGCGACCAGGGACCTTGATCCTTGGGTGTCATGCGCTCCTGGCCGGGTGATGGGAGGGCAGCATGTGGAGCAGGGACCTTGGTGGTGGCCCAGAAGTTACCTGACTCCTGCTGACAGGGGCTTCTGGGCTGCTTCTACCATGAAGCAATTCCATTGTGAACGTCTGTGCATCTCTGCCCATTTGTGAGCAGCTGCACTTGAAAGGTCACTGCAGGGTCTTGGGAGGGTGTGGCCTTGCTCTTGGATGCCACGTGTGGGGACCTTCTTTGCAGCAGAGGGACCGGCAGCCTGTGTTCTCGTCCTTGGCATCACCTGCTATGTTCGGGTTCTTTGAGTTTTGCCAACCCACTGGCCAGGAGAGGGCCACACCGGGACAGGTGTGTGTGCCCTACTACCTGGTGGGGCCTGCCTTTTACCCACCAGGCACATCACTCCACTTCCACTTGCCTGTTCATTTTGATGTCACAGTCAGCAATCTCTTCTTCTGTGGTCTGTCCTTTGGCGATTTTGTTAAAGAAATCCTTTCTCACCCCAAAGATAAAGATATGACTTTGTCCGCACAAGTTTTATGCATTTTGCTTTTTGGATCATGAAACTGTCTGCTGTCAAAAGACAACCCTTTGGGACTTCCCTCGTGTTTCAGTGGTTAGTGCAGGGGAACATGGGTTCAATCCCTGGTCTAGGAACTAAGATTCCCACATGCCTCTGGGCAACTAAGCCCATGTGTCACAACTAGAGCATGTGTGTGCACTGCAACGAAAAACCCACATGAAGCAACAACGATTCCAATACAACCAGATCAATCTATCGATATTTTAAAAAATCATAAAGACAACCTGTTGTCAAAGTATCATCAGGCTGGTGTCCCCAGCTGGTCCGACTGGTGTCCCGCCTTCTCACTGCTTCCTCTCTCTGCCCCTGCTCTCCTCACTTCCCTTGTCTGGCCCACCTCCTCCAACTCCAAATTCTCCTCTGGCCACGGTGCTGAACTATTCTGCTCCCCCCAGGCCCCTGCTGTGCCCCACCCCTGCCTACTATTGCAGAGCCTTGACTAACACATCAGCTCTAATACCTGCTCACCGTGAGATCTTGGCCGCTTTTCTCGGCCTGACACACACACCTGCCATGGAAGCTGACCCAAACGCCTGGCCACGAATGCCTGCTCTGCCCACAGCCTCCACGCCGGAACCCCACTGCACCCTGTGCATCCCTGCCCCAGGAGCTGACCTGTGCTCTCAGCAGAGAGGGACACCCTTGGGGCTTCCCTGGTGGTCCAGGGGTTAGCGCACCATGCTTCCACTGCCGGGGGTGTGGGTTTGGTCCCTATTCAGGGAATTAAGATCCCATGAGCCTTGAGGCATGGCCAAAAAAAGGAAAAAGGGGACACCCTTGCTCTGTGGCCTCTGGCTGCCCCAGGGCACCCTGGTGCAGTTGGCATGGGGTGCAGAGCAAGGGCTGGGTGTTCACGCTCTGGATCCCTTCTTGCAGGGCTGCCTCGGGCCAGGTGTCCCTTGAAGGTCAAGGCTGTGGGCTCCACACCCTTGCCCCTGCCTGGTACCAGCACTGACACCCTCATGCTCCAGGCCCCCCGTTCCCAGTTCCAGCACTGCCCGCCCTCACACTCCAGGCCCCGCGTAGCAGCAGCTCTGCAGCTCCTCTTCACCATTCATGGTACTGTGCCTGCTGCCCTGCCTGCCCACACCTCTGGGGACCACCCAGGGGACCCTGACGTGAGTGTGCCCACATCTCCTGACAGACGGGCCAAGGGCTGCCCTTCCTCCTTCAGAACTCCCTCCCTGAGGCCCATCCCTAGAGACAGGAACCCCGGGAAAAGTAAGGAAGACCCCAGCAGGCAATTGCACCAGCAGGTTCCAGTGAGGACTCTGGGTCAGATCATTGTTCTGCTAGAGATGAGATGTCATAAAGATTTAAGATGCTGCTCGGTGCCCTGGAGCAGCCTTGCCAAAAAGTCAGTCTGTCTCCACCTCCTGGCTCTGCCCCAGGCAGTGGTGGGGAGAGGGAGAGGGCGAGGCTTAGGTGTTCCCAAGCACTTTATCAAGGTCAAGGGATGAAGCCTCCACCCTCCCCAACCCTCCTTCTGAAAGTTAAATTCCATCGGAGAATGGTGGCAGCTGCCAATAACAGACAGAGGGGGCAGGGAGAGGGGCAGGAGTTTGAAGTCAGACCGCCTGGCCCAGGGCCCATTCACTAGCTGGGTGTCCAGAGCAGGCCCCTTGGCCTCTCTGAGCCAGGTTCCTGGCCCACAGGCTGAGGACAGAAAGTCCACCCTGTAGAACTTTTAAGAGGATCACAGAAGTGAATGGGAAACATTCACCTACTGCAAGCTCTCAGTCAGCACTGTTAGCTCTTGCAGCCACAGTGGCGAGCATTCGTATGACTAACATGAAAGACAGAATTGCTAAACCTGTTCTTTGTAAGAAAAACATGCGTTGATTTTGATGTTGAATGTAATGATCATTGCCCTCTACTGCTTTGCCATCCAGATGAGGACACTGAGGCCCAGAGAAGGTGAGTGGCTTGCCTGAGGTCACACAGCAGTAGTAGCCCTGGGTCTGGAACCCAGGCT
This sequence comes from Dama dama, assembly GCF_033118175.1. Classification (NCBI taxonomy): domain Eukaryota; kingdom Metazoa; phylum Chordata; class Mammalia; order Artiodactyla; family Cervidae; genus Dama; species Dama dama. The sequence goes on along the minus strand of NC_083684.1, from coordinate 19,151,017 downwards.
TCCCGAATGTGTGACTACATTCTCGGGCTGTGGCAGACACGTCCTAGGGTGGCCCCCTCCCCTCGAGTGCGGGCAGATCCTGCGACTTACTTCCAACCAAGAGAGTGTGGGATGTAGCTCCCATAGTCACATTTCTTTATATAAGACTCTGTCTTAGCAGATGCAATGAGAGAAAAGGAAAGAGCCAGGCTGTGAACTGCCACAGACGGCTCTAGGGCAGCATCCAGGTGACACCTAGGGACAAAATGGGGACCTCAATCCTTCAGCCATGAGGAAATAAATCCTGCCAACAACCAGAGTGAGCTTGAAAGCTGAGCCCTCCCAGTTGAGCCTCCAGATGAACGTGCAGCCCGGATGACACGTTGATTACAGCTCACAAGACTGGACCCTCAGGAACTGTGAGACATACTGGGCGGAATTTTCATCTGCTAAGTTTGCGTAATTTATTATGCAGCACAGGAAAAGAACACATGCCATACCTCAGAGTCCTCCCGAACCTTGAGAAAACATCCCCTCTCCTTTGTACAGTAGGCACTCCCCTCTGCTCACCCAGGGCTGTACTGGGCATCTGGGCTCCAGACTGGCCATGAACAGGCCAGGCACTATGCTCTGCCCATCTCTCATGGAGGGAGACCTCCGGCTCGCAACAGGCACGTGGCTGCCCGCAGTCAACACATACCTCCCAGCAGGCAGAAGCAGCCACGTGCCTCGGTTCTAGCTGGGGGCCTGTGGAGAGGTGAGGTGTGCAGCTTCTGAACTCTGTCTCTGAATGTTCTCCCTCCCACCCTTCCTGCCCGCTGGAGCACCACCCTGGGGAGCCAGCCTGGTATGCGCTGTGTGCCTGAGTGACAGCGGGTCCACCAGCTTGACCACCCTTCTGGACTGGAGCACCCCTACCCTGTCTGCTGGGACACGGCCCTTTCCAGAGACACCCTCAGCTGTCCTACCTGGAGCCACCCTGCTCTGGTCCACGTGGGGACACAAAGGACGGCCCTGAAGGGCCACCCCAGCCTCGGAGCTCACCTGTGGGGTGAGGTCTTGGAGGCTGTGTCTCCCCCTGCAGGGTCTCCCCCTGCCAGGCAGCGCCCCCAGGACCCTTCTCCTGCCTGCAGATCTCTATGGGTGGGACGCCCAGCCTGCACCCAGAGAAAGGCAGGGGAACCCCAGGTGAGAAGGTGCCTGTGCCAGGTCAGCATGACCTTGCTATGAGACAAAGACACTTCCGGCTCTGCTGTTTTGGTTTTCTTCACTAGAGCACTGGAATCAATCCCTAATTAACACGCCAGGCTGCAGAGATGCAGGGGCAGCCCAAAAGGACTGAGTCCCTACAACCACTGGGCGCCCTTTAAATTCCTCCACCTGAAGGCCGTGCCTCTCTAAACAGTCCAGATGGGGGCGCCTTTGCACAGACTTCCCAGTATTGGCTCGGGTCCCACGTGCCCCGTGGGCTTGAAGACTCGCTCTGGAGAAGACAGTGAGGGTCCCTTCCTGCCAACGGCAAGATCCTGGCAGGCTGGGGGATATGGTGTGAAGAGGCAAGCAAGGAAGAGTCAGAAATCCTTACGAGGAACTTCTTACAGAAACGCCTCTGGTCCCAGAAACACATGGCTCCCACAGGACCACATGGCCTTGCCTGAGCGCCAGCCTCCATCTGCAGTGTGATTTACAGACCACGCCAGGCAGGTCTAGATGGGGAGCGGCCGCAAGTGATTACCAGGCTGTTAAGAGGCCTCGGGTAACGCAACCTCTGCCAGCACTTACAAGGATTCTGCTCGTCTCCGAGGCCTTAGACTTTAGTAGCAAATGTCAGAATCAATCATCATGTTATTACCAATGAACATATTTTACACTGAATCCATAAACAGATCAAGAAGATGAGCTGAGGACCAGAGCGATTTTGGCAGTGAGATGGGCGCTCAGCGAGGCCGGGCAGTGCAGAGAGGAGAGCTGTCCTGAGAACCTGCGGTGAGAAGGCAGGGCCGCCCACCCTGAGGAAGCCATGCCGCCTGGCTGGTGCTCCCACTGGGCGCCAGGCCCCCGGGGACACCACACACACTCTTGTTCGTGGAGGCGCTCCATAAATGGATGAAGACTTGGTCATCGTCGGGCCCTGAACCAGGAAGTGCTTTTGCATCTTGCTCCCCAGGGGCTGAGTCTGAGCCACATTCGTGTGTTCTCAGCTGTGATGCAGTCAGCGCTCCTCCAGGGTCTCGGGAGTCCTTTTCCCACTTTTGCATACCTGGAGTTTTACTGTCCACTCCTCTGGCACCCCCACCGGCACTGTGTCTGGAGGACTGCCCATGGCTCCCGCAGGTCACCTGCCCCCAGGAGTGAGGTGCCTCGATTTACATCACTCGGGCAGCCCTTCACCAAGAGGGTAGGTCTAGGTGGGTGTATGAAAACCCGTTCCCTGGTGTCCCCCCGTCCCTCCTGTGTGGCTTCCCTCACTCCCTAATTGTCACCTTGAGACAAAGCTTCATGGTAGGTCCTGCTTCTGGGCAACCTGTCCCAGGAAAGAGCTGGGTAAGCGATGCCTTAGACATCCGCACAAAAGAAACGGCACAGCCGTGGCTGGAAAAAGGAGAAGCAGCCGCTACTTCTCAGGGATGCCTTTAGAATCAGCTGCTAAACACACACGCAACCCAGTGTAAGGGAGGGAGCCAACAAGGACCCACTTAGACTTTAGTAGCAAATGTCAGAATCAATCACCACGTTATTACCAATGAACATATAGTCCCCCTATATAGCATAGGGGGACTCTACTCAGTATTTCATAATAACCTATAAGGGAAAAGAATCTGAAAGGGAATATATTATACATATATACATGTAATGTAACATTATCACTGTGTTGTAGATCTGAAATCAGCACAGTATCATAAATCAGCTATGTTGTTCAGTCGCTCAGTCATGTCCAACTCTTTGTGACCCCATGGACTACAGCACGCCAGGCTTCCCTGTCCTTCACTATCTTCCGGAGTTTGCTCAAACTCATGTCCATCGAGTCGGTGATGCATCCAACCATCTCATCCTCTGTCACCCCCTTCTCCTGCCCTCAATCTTTCCCATCATCAGGGTCTTTTCCAATGAGTCGGCTCTTCGCATCAAGTGGTCAAATTATTAGATCTTCAGCTTCAGCTTCAGCATCAGTCTTTCCAATGAATATTTGGGGTTGATTTCCTTTAGGATTGAGTGGTTTGATCTCCTTGCTGTTCAAGGGACTCTCAAGAGTCTTCTCCAACACTACAGTTCAAAAGCCTCAATTCTTCAGTGCTCAGCTTTCTTTATGGTCCAACGGTCACATCTGTACTTCAATTTTTAAAAGTATACGCATTCAGGGAAAAAAAGAGAACAGATTGTTAACAGGGGTGTGGTACCCTTGTTTTTCGAATGGAGAAGGATAAGAACCTGTATTACATGTGCTGTGTTTGCATTTCCATCAAGAAGGAAATATTTATACATGAAAGCAACGCAAGCAGATACCCAGGGTGCAGGAAACCACAAGCCTTCTGTATGTTCAGACTGCTGAGTCCTGTGGATTTCCACTCTTCCAGAAAATTAAACGTGATTCCTGGGCCCCACCCTCCAGGGAGCCTGACACAGCTGGTCTAGGGTGAGGAGCCAGAGTCGTAAGAGGCTCCTGGGCTGACCGCGGCTCTGCCAGGCTTGGGGACATCGTCCTAGGTGATTTCATCAAGAAGTATGAACAAAACCCAACAGGCAGCTGGTGGTTCCATACCCAGGTGGTTCTGCTTCCGCGATGTGAGCCAGCCCCCATGGGAGGCGAAACCGAACGCCTCCTTTCATTGCTGGGTGACCCCTGATGGCGCGTGAGAGCGGGGCCCTGGGGTAGACTTAACTGCCTTCGCCTTGGCCCTGTCAGGCCCGGCGCTCACTCCACATCCTGTTGCCACAGCAACAGCAGGCACAATGGATTCTGTGGAGTTCAGGTCTATAAATAATTTCTAGATCAGTCCTTGGGGTAGGAACAGGTGGGCTCCGCAGGGTGATCCTTGGTGGCCAGCGGGCCAGGCCACTGTCCACCAGAAGCACAGCACTAGGGGATGCAAGGTCTGTCTAAAGTCCATCCCTGTCCAGTGGCAAGAGCGGCCTTGCCTGACTCTGCAGCTGTTTCTGCTTTGAAGAATACACCTGGGAGTGTTCATCTCTGGGAATCTGAGATGTGAGGACCTGAGCTGGCTATGTTGTGCTGGGAGTGGGTGGGAAGGTGGGTGGGCTGGAGGGGGTTGAAGTCCCTTCTGGTGTTGTGGAGACTGAAGAGGGTGCAGAGGGTTGTTTCAGGGTTGACAAAGACCGATTCAATGGACATGAATGTGAGCAAACTCTGGAAGATTGCCGAAGCCTGGAGTGTTGCAGTCCATGAGGTAGCAAAGAGTTGGACATGATTTAGTGACTGAACAACAAGAAGGACGCTCCTACTTCATATCTCCATCTTGCTGGGTGAGCTCTGGCAGGACACAAGGACTGTGTCTGAGGACTGGATCCCAGTCTCTCCAGCCCCCCTGGAGAGTCTGACAGTGAGTCTGTCTGTGTCCTAAGGATACCTTTTAGTGTATTTTACTATCAGTGTTTCCAGAGTAGGCTCACACACCTCAGCCCAGGGTGAAGGAGGTGATGTGTGGTGAAGTCATATGAAAATCAAGCCGATGGATGCCCTGGTTCTCTGATGAGAGTGTGTTCCCTGGTGGGATGCCCGCAGAGCCCCTGGTGTCAGGAGAAGGGCAGGGTGCTGCTCTGACACAGTAGGTGGGGTGGGAGTGGGGCAGACTCTTTGGAAGGCAGTGAGCTGGCAGTTCTCAAGCCTGGCAGGGCGGATCCCTCTGTCCAGCCCTCCTGCCTCTAGGGGTTCTTTCCGACCAATGCCCGGCTTGTGTGTGCTGAGGCTTGAGCAGGCGTGCAAGGAGCCCCGTTCTATGAAGGTGTGTTTACTACAGAGGACTGACGTCTCCCAGGAGGGAGGCTGGCACATACAGCTCGGCACCCACACACTGGCAACAGCGCATAGACCACAAGGAGGGCTGGGTGGTCTGAGCTGACTTGCAACGGTCTCCAGGATAAATGAACAAAAAAGAGCAAGACGCATGGACACTTCTGCTTCTGTGAGAAATGTATGATGTCCTGCAGACGTGCACACACACACGGGCACACGTGTACATGGGCTACACACACATATCTATGCCTCAGCACACGGAGGTGGATAGAGACTCTTTGGAAACAGACAGAGAAGCAGACAAACCCGCTTAACTCTGCAAAGGCGGGTCTGGTGCCCTGAAGAGCTGGGCTGGAGGAGACCTCCTTTCATCACGCACTTTTCTGAGGGGTTTCGTTTTATCACCAGCAGATGTTCATTTTTTCAGTTAGAAACAGATGAGTGGAGAAAGAGGAATTGGTCAGGAGGGAAGGAGCTGAGAAGGGAGGCGGGACCCCCTCTTCTAATCCTGGCACTGCCAAGGTCAGAGGACCCTGGGACCGCGGAGGCAACGGAAACACAAACCAATTATGGGACGGTTTTCTTCTGATGATGCACCAGTTCCTGGGAAACCCGGCAGTTTGCTTTCCCAACCCAGGGAACAGCTGGGGTCCCGGATTCCCTGAGAAGCAGCCCTCAGAGGGCAACTTCTTTGACCCTCAGCCCAGCTGCTGTCCACTTCGCGGGCAAGGGCAGAAAGGGAGGGGAAATGCTTGAGAACCAACTGGAGAGTATGCTTTTCATATTTCTGAATGAATCCAGATCTCAGGCACCTGGGCCTGCAGACTTATATCTGTAGACGGTCACTGTGCTGACTGTGGGAAGGCTGGTGCTGGAGGGGAAGGTCACAGGGTGTCTGCCTTAAACAGAGCGGTGGCCATGGTATGACCGAGAGTCTCAAACAAACAAAAAATTGGCTTTTTATCTCAAGGGAGGAAGACAGGAATTGCGGGGTGGCAAGTGTGGGTGTGAGGGTGGTAACTATGACCTTGTGAACACGAGAACTCAATGTCTCAGCCACGACGTCAGGCTCGGCAGGTGGGGTGACCTTGACCTGGGAGCCTGTGTGAGGGGGGCTGTAAGCAAGTCCCTAGGGTTTTCCCATGGCTGACTAGAGCGGTTTCTCAAACGCCAAGACGATGTTTGGAAAACACAGACATTGTGCACCCCAAGAGACAGACATGCAAGGGGATCCATTGCAAGTGTGGGAAGAAACTGCTATCACTTCAATGTCATCGCATGCTTTTTCTCTTTTATGTTTGACGACGGGTATTAAATGGTGCAGAACAGTACGGAGGCAGGCTTTACAAATAACCACAAGAATACCGCGCCCTCATCCTGCCCATGTGCCACAGCCCTGCTCCAAGCCCTCTATAGCTATTCATTCATTTACTCCCCATGGCTCTGCACGGTACCATCACCTCCTGCTACAGACTGAACTGTATCCCCCTGCCCCCGCCACCAAATTCATGAGTTGGAGTCCTGACCCCAAGCAGGGCTGCACTAGGAGCAAGGAAGAAACAAACAGGAAGTCAGGTCCTTAAGAGTAGGCCCTGATCCCACTTGGTTACTGAGACCCCAAAGGATTAGTTCTCCTCCTTCCCCTCCATGTGAGGACGCAGCCAGAAAGTGGCTGTCTGGAAGCCAGGATGAGGGTCCTCTCCAGACCGCAATCACCAGGACATCAATCTGGTACCTCTGGCCTCCAGGGCCGTAAGGCAATCAGCATCTGTGGTTCAAACAACCTGTCTGTCTGTGGATGCAGCCACAGGAAATGACCACCCCCTCGGTGCCCAGAGTGGGTAGAGGTGTGGGGAGTCAGGCGTCTGGACAAGGAAGCACAGACTGGAGGCGTGGCCGGGGCTCGGATCCAGGCATCTTGGCTGCAGAGCCCAGACCTTTAATTACATATGTTGGATCATGCCTTAAAAAAAAAAAAATTGTAATATGTTTGAAAGTCTGGAAACCACCAGATTAGAAATCAGGGTAAGAGTGTGTGGTAAATGGGACAAGAGCCCCCACCATATCCATGACCTAGTCCTCGGAAGCTGTGAGTGTTTACCTTACTTGGCAAAAGACACTTTGCAGCTGTGATGAAGGGAAGGATGCTGAGAGGAGGAGATGACCCTGGAGTATCCAGGGAGCCTACGTGCAGTCCCAGTGTCTTTGCAGGAGGGAGGAGGTCACAGAGAAGATGTTGGGCTCCCAGCCTTGAAGATGAAGATGGTGGGGGGGGGGAAGCAGGCACAAGCCAGGGGATGTGGTGGCTCCGGAGGGTGGAAAAGCCAGAGGATGGATTTGATTTTAGGGCCTCCGGAAGGAATACGTCTGCCAGTCATCTTAGAGTTCTGACCTCAGATGATAAATCTGTGTTGTTTCAAGTCATCAAGTTTGTGGTAATTTGTGACAACAGCAGCAGGCAACTACACAGAGGGGAAAAAAAAACTGCAGACGTGAGGGGGTAAATTATCAAAGGAGATGACATGGTTGGGGAGGAAGTGGAAATGATGCTGTGTTGACTTCTGACTTCAGTCCCGAGAACCCCGCTGTCCGCATGCTCACCCTCTGGATGCCGGGAAGATGCCCAACCTGTCCACGGAGGGTGAGGCCGCGTGAAGCAGAGAAGAGCCACGTCAGCTGCACCCACAGTTGGCACCAACCGCCAGCACGTAAGAGAAACGGTCTTAGACCATGCAGCCCCCACGAGCCGCCTGACAACCACAGACACGTGAGCAGTCCCACATGAGGCCACAGAAGTGCTGCCCAGCTGAGGGTGTGTAATTTGTCCATGGCAGTCAGACCCATCCCTTCTGGAGCAGAGGTGGGTTAACCTCACAGTTGTCTTCCACCCAGTCTCCTCTCATTCCCATTCACACCTCCTACCAGTTTCCATCTCACACGCTAGTAAAGTAATGCTCAAAATTCTCCAGGCCAGGCTTCAGCAATACATGAACCGTGAACTTCCAGATGTTCAAGCTGGCTTTAGAAAAGGCAGAGGAGCCAGAGATCAAATTGCCAACATCCACTGGATCATTGAAAAAGCAAGAGAGTTCCAGAAAAACATCTATTTCTGCTTTATTGACTATGCCAAAGCCTTTGACTGTGTGGATCACAATAAACTGTGGAAAATTCTGAAAGAGATAGGCATACCAGATCACCTGATTTACCTCTTGAGAAACCTGTACACAGGTCAGGAAGCAAAAGTTAGAACTGGACATGGAACAACAGACTGGTTCCAAATAGGAAAAGGAGTACGTCAAGGCTGTATATTGTCACCCTGCTTATTTAACTTACATGCAGAGTACATCATGAGAAATGCTGGGCTGGATGAAGCACAAGCTGGAATCAAGATTGCCGGGAGAAATATCAATAACCTCAGATATGCAGATGACAGCACTTTTATGGCAGAAAGTAAAGAAGAACTAAAGAGCCTCTTGATGAAAGAAGAGAGTGAAAAAGTTGGCTTAAAGCTCAACATTCAGAAAACTAAGATCATGGCATCCAGTCCCATCACTTCATGGCAAATAGATGGGGAAACAGTGGAAACAGTGGCTGACTTTATTTTTCTGGGCTCTAAAATCACTGCAGATGGTGATTGTAGCCATGAAATTAAAAGATGCTTGCTCCTTGGAAGGAAAGTTATGACCAACCTAGACGGCATATTAAAAAGCAGAGACATTACTTTGCCAACAAAGGGTCCGTCTAGTCAAGGCTATGGTTTTTCCAGTAGTCATGTATGAATATGAGAGAAATAAAGAAAGCTGAGCAGAGAAGAACTGATGCTTTTGAACTGTGGTGTTGGAGAAGACTCTTGAGATTCCCTTGGACTGGAAGGAGATCCAACCAGTCCATCTTAAAAGAGATCAGTCCTGGGTGTTCATTGGAGGGACTGATGTTGAAGCTGAAACTCCAATACTTTGGCCACCTGATGCGGAGAGCTGACTCATTTGAAAAGACCCTGATGCTGGGAAAGATTGAGGGCAGGAAGAGAAAGGGACGACAGAGGATGAGATGGTTGGATGGCATCACCGACACAATGGACATGGGTTTGGGTGGACTCTGGGAGTTGGTGATGAACAGGGAGGCCTGGCATGCTGCAGTCCATGGGGTCGCAAAGAGTCAGACACGATTGAGCGACTGAACTGAGCTGAACCAGTTTCCATAACAGCAGTATAGTTCAACCTGTTAATCCTCACGAGAAGCCTCTGAGCTAGTAAATCTTGTCATCCCCACTTTACAGGTGAGGAAAAGGGGGCCCCAAGAGATTGATGACCCTGCTGCAAGACCCTCCACAGGACTCCCTGGTGGTCCAGTGGCTAAGTCTCCATGCTCCCAATGCAGGGGCCTGGGTTTGATCCCTGGATCCCACATGCCACAACAAAGATAAAAGTTACTGCATGTCACAATTAAGACCCAATGCAGCCAAATAAATTAATCTTCTTTTTAAAAAAGGAGCCAACTTAGGGGAGAAAAAAGATTACGTAGTGGGTGAGTGGTGGGGAGTGGGATTCAAACCTGGTTTTATCTGACACAAGAGCTACTGTGGCTTTTGCTAGCCTGCTCCACTCATTCATTCATTCAAGATAAATTAACTGAGAGCCTTTCTGTCCAATGCAGGTGATGGGCAAGCTTGGGAAAATGAACAAAAGAGATAGGGACACTTTGTGGATGTTATTCAAACAAAGAATCACCAAGCATGGAATTCCCTGGTGGTCCAGTGGATAAGACTCAGCACTTCCACTGCCTTGAGTCTAGGTTCAATCCCTGGTCAGGTAACTAAGATCCTGGAAGCTGCACCAGGCAGCCAAAAAAAAAAAAAAAAAAAAATCAACCATGATGGTTACCGGGTTTTGTGCTTACTCTGTGATGAATTTAGCGGATAATGTGAAAGTGGTCACTTGGTCCAAGTGTCAGGACTGTGAGTGAAAGCTCATTCAGCTAAGGAGTAGGAGTCTGGAGACAAGGTTGGGGTTGGTGCAGCGTCCGTGTGGCATTGTCTGTAGTCAGCGGTGCTGTCCTTGGTGTGTGCCGTCCCCCTGCTGTGGGCTTTGGGACTATGGGCAAGGAGGGGCTGGGCTTCAGTTGGGCTGATTTGGGGTCACACACCTATGTGTCCCACCCTCTCCGCACCAATCCCTGTGGCTGGAGAGATGGTGTGTCACTGACAGCCCAGCCGGGTCATGGGCTCCTGTGTGGACATGGGATGGGTCTGCTTTCAGACAATGGGGGAGGCCAGAAGAGGAGGCAGGGGGACAGACTATTTCCCAAGTGGCTGCAACACCTCCCAGATCACAGGCTCTTCTCATGGTACGATTTTACCCCTCCTCCCCAAAGCAGTGGGGGCTGGGTCTCCTTCCCGGAATGGAGTGGGCTTGTGACCATGGCCAGAGTGATTCCACATGACCCCGGATGTTTGGTCCTAAATGGTGACGTACTTTCCACCCACTTCTCTTGGGATGCTTCCTCTTGGCAGCCAGCCACCACAGAGGAGTCACATTTAGGTGTCTGAGCCAAGGTTCCACCAGATCTGTGAGTGCAGGACCTTCAGCCGACCTCAGCCCCCGCCATGGAACCACCGTCAGGCTTCAAGCTGCCCCAGTTGCATCCACATGGAGCAGAGGTGACCTGTCCCCGCAAGCCCTCTCAAACTACAGCTGTGTCACCATCTCATGGGCTTCCCTGGGGGCTCAGCTGGTAAAGAATCCGCCTGCAATGCAGAGGACCCGTGTTCAATCCTGGGTTGGGAAGATCCCCTGGAGAAGGGGACGGCTACCCACTCCAGTATTCTTGCCTGGAGAATTCCTCGAACAGAGAAGACTGGTGGGCTCCAGTCCACGGGGTCGAAAAGAGTCAGACCCGACTGAGTGACTAACACTTTCCCTTTCACCATGATACATGATTTTATATAATGCATGATTAATACGCGAGGTTTGGGGTGGTTAGAAAGTGGCAGATAACTAAAATAAGAGGTAATGAGCATAAGTGATTAGAATGGATATTGTTCAATCAGATCCTTTCTTCTGAGTGGGGGGCGGTGGTGAGAGGTAAGAAAGAGTAAGAGACAGACTGAGACAGCAGGAGAAGTCCAGAGACACCTGACGTGCTGGCACCAGAGTGAGGTCACAGGATGGGAAGGTGTCTGCTTCTTGCCAACCCAAGAGAACCTAACCCAACCATCTCGTCACACGTTAGATGAATCCAAAGAGACTCAGAGAGAGGCCTGCCGGGGTTGATGGAGAGCGAGCGACTGATTCACGAGGCGAACTCGGAACAGCTCTCTCCCCACCCTCCCCAGCCTGCTCTCTGACCAGCTGGAACCACAGCACTGTGCCAGGCTCAGACCCACCCACATTCCTGAACCAGCACTGACCTTGGGCAGAACCTTTTCTGGGCTCAGCTCTTGCTGCCCAGATAGAACCTGCACCTCTCATTTGGCATGCTCCCAGCTACTCTGTTTGGGCTTATTAGATTTAAATGTTTAATGATTGGACGTCACCTTGCTAAACTCTTCTCATATCTAATGATTTTCCCGTAGACTCTAGTTTTTAACACAGTCATGTCACACAAGAGGCAATGATGGTTTCGTTCCTCCCCGTCCAACACTGACAAACAATACTTTCCCTATTTTCCTGTGCTGGTTGCTCCTCCAGTACAACATTACAGAGAAGCAGAGCGAGAGAGTCATCCTTGCCTTGTTTCTGACTATAAAGGCACTGGTTCGAATGCGTACCTTAAGAATTATATTTACTATAGAATTTTTGGTAGATAGGCTTAAGATATTAAGAAAATCTGACTGGACATGGAACAACTGACTGGTGCAAAATTGGGAAAAGAGTGCATCAAGGCTATAAACTGTCCCCTTGCTTATTTAACTCGGGGCTTCCCTGGTGGCTCAGATGGTAAAGAAGCTGCCTGCAATGCAGGAGATCCAGGTTCAATCCCTGGGTCAGGAAGATCCCCTGGAGAAGGGAATGTCTACCCATTCCAGTATACTTGCCTAGAGAATTCCACAGACAGAGGAACCTGGTGGCCTACAGGCCATGGGGTTGCAAAGAGTCGGACATGACTGAGCAACTAACACTTTTACTTTCTTTCCCTTTATTTTACTTATATGCAGAGCAAAATGGCAAGCTAGATGAATCACAAGCTGGAATCAAGATTGCCAAGAGAAATATCAATAACCTCAGATATACAAATGATACCACCCTAGTGGCAGAAAGTTCAAATTGTGGTGCTGGAGAAGACTATTGAGAGTCCCTTGGACTACAAGGAGATCAAACCAGTCAATCCTAAAGGAAATCAACCCTGACTATTCATTGGAAGGACTGATGCTGAAGCTGAAGGTTCAATAGTTTGGCCATCTGATACAAAGAACTGACTCATTGGAAAAGATCCTTAAGCTGGGAAAGAATGAGGGCAAAAGGAGAAAAGTGCAGCAGAGGAGGAGATGGTTAGATATCATCCCTAACTCAATGGACATGAGTTTAAGCAAACTCTGAGAGACAGTGAAGGACAGGGGAGTCTGGTGTGCTGCAATCCATGGGGTCGCCAAGAGTTGGACAAGACTTAAAGGCTGAACAATAACAACAATTTTGTTCTTAATCTTTTAGGACTTTTTTAATAATAAAAAAATGTTGAGTTTTAGCTATTGCTCTTTTTGCATCTGTGTAAATGATCAAGTGCTTTTTCTTCTTTAATCTGTTAATGTAGTGAATGACATTTACAGATTTTTCTAATGTTATCAATACACCACTTCTGTATTCCTAGCATAAATTAGCATTTGTCATGATATGTTATGTAACATATCATGACATACATATAGAAAAGATTGGGCTTGCTAATATTGTGTGTAAGATTTTTGTGACTTTTTTAAGGGTGGTTTTGACCTGTAACTTTCTGTTCTCACACTATTCTTGTCAGGTTTTGGCATCAAGATTACACTGGCCCTACAGAATAAATTTGGAAATATTCCTTCTTTGTGTATTCCTTGGAAGAGTTTGTGTGAGACCAGAATGACAGACTTTAAATGTTTGGAAGAACTCATGTGTAAAACTCACTTGTGGTGTGTGCATGGTCAGTGGTATCTGACTTTTGGGACCCCATGGACTGAAACCTGCCAGGCTCCTCTGTCCATGGGATTTCCCAGGCAAGAATACTGGAGCAGGTTGCCATTTCCTTCTCCAGGGGGTCTGCCTGACTCAGGGATTGAAACCTCATCTCCTACACTGGCAGTCAGATTCTTCACCACAGAGTCACCTGGGAAGCCCCAGCCTCACTCAGTTTACCTTAAAAATTGAGGGTCACCGAAGATTAGCGGTCCTCGATAGGGGCAGCGCTGCCCCTAGGGCATGTGAAATTTGTAGGCATTCCATGGCAGAGACTGTCCCCCAAATGAAGAATTCCCCAACCTCTCCTCTTTGCAATGTTTCACCAGAGCTTATGTAAAAGATAAGCCCTCTCGTAGTTTACAGGTCTAGAACTCGCTCCGCCTTCTGTCTGTCTGTCCTCTGCAGCACCAGCATGTTGTTCAGTGGCCAAGTCGTGTCCGACTCTTTGCGACCCCATGAACTGTATAACATGCTAGGTTTCTCTGCCTATCACTAACTCCCTGAGTTTCCTCAAAATCATGTCCACTGAGTCAGTGATGCCATCCAACAACCTCATCCTCTGTCATCCCCATCTCCTCTTGCCCTCAATTTTTCCTAGCACCAGGGTCTTTTCCAATGAGTCATGAGCCAGCATAGACACTGGATAGTCTGGGAGAGTAGCTATCATGTGGTCAAGGGCAGATGGTCACTTCTTCTGTTCAGAGCTTGACTATGAGTTGCTCACCATTTTGTAAAATCCCATCACCAGCGGCGATGCCTTCATGATGTTGAGCCTTCATGTGACGCACCTGTGTCACCGTGATTCCCCATTCTGGGCAAGCATGTACCCCTTCACTGTGTCATCCACCATGCTCAGACCTCAACCTTGACGTTTTGAGATCTACGCTGTTTTATTTTCAATGACTTTTTCTTCATGTTACAGTTAGGGCATTATGTTGTTGTGCTTTTATTTCCCAGTTAGTGTATAGGTAGGCTATTATTTCTATGAATTTCATTTCAGATGAAGAAGAGCATTATAGAATATTTACTATATTCTTTGTGTGTGTCAATTGCTCTGTCATGTCCAACTCCATGGACTGTAGCCCACCAGGCTCCTCTGTTGATGCAATTTTCCATGCAAAAATACTGCAGTGGGTAGGCATTCCCTTCTTCAGGGGAACTTCCTGACCTAGGGATTGAACCTGGGTCTCCTGCATTGCAGGCAGATTACCCTCTGGGCCACTTCCACCTGAGCAACCAGGAAAGCCCTGTTGTATTCTTTAAAAGGTGTTAATTAGGGCTGACATAGGCCTGAGAACCACTGAGCAACATCGTTTCTTCAGATCCCTTCCAGATTTAAAATAATTAATCCTGACCTCAGAAAACTTTTCCCATAATCCTAACAAAACCCTGTACACGGTGACTTTTAAACAGTCCCAAAGCATCATTGCCCCACCATGGCCCAAGTGCGGGCAGAGGCTGATCTCAATGAGCTGGCCCTGTGGACTCTTAAGAGGCTGCCTCCTGACCTAGTAGAAAAACCACCTCGGCTTGTAACACGACACTTGCTTAATTTCCTTTTTACCTCAAAAAAAGAGAGAAAAGCTGATACCCCAAACTAAAAATCTTTATGCCATCTCTTTGCATTTTGACAAGTTCAGTGTTTACCTAGAACATTTTACTGAAGAGAAAAAAAATAAATGGAGCTCTGAGGAAGCCTCAGTAACAAATTTTGCTGTGCTTGAGTGAGTTCATGCCACGTGACATTCCCTCCTGTTAATTATTCCTCCCGGGCTTATCTTCCCTCATCTCTTCTCTAACTTATTATATTTTAACGGCAGCTAGTAGAACGGCTGGGTGCCTCCTTCCCCATCTGCGTGGAACAGAATGTTCAAGACGTTGGAATCATGGATGCTGCTCGGAACCAGCAGATGTGCCAGGGAGTGAAAGACGGCAGGAAAAAAAAAAAGAGAGAGAGAAAGCAGAACCGAGCAAAGCCAGGCAGGGAACACACTGCAGTGAGGGACGTTCTACCGTGAAGAGCGCCCCCTAAATAGTCATATCCTGTCACATCTCAGAACGCACACTTACCCGCAGAGAACAGATTTTTGCAGGTATATGATTAGGGTATCAGGGCTTCCCTCATAGCTCAGCTCGTAAAGAATCTGCCTGCAATGTGGGAGCCCTGGGTTCGATCCCTGGATTGGGGAGATCCCCTGGAGAAGGGAAAGGCTACCCACTCCAGTATTCTGGCCTGGAGAATTCCATGGACTAAATCCATGGGGTCACAAGGAGTAGGACACCACTGAGCAACTTTCACTTTCACTTTCATGAGGAGGTCATGAAAGGGTGTTGAGCCACCAGAAGAGGTAGGAAGGATCCTCTCCTTGAGCCTTTAGTGGGAGCCCAGCCCTGCCCGCACCTTGATTTCGGACTTGCGGCTTCCAGAACGGCAAGAGAATAAATTTCTATTGTCTTAAGCCCTCCAACCTGTGGTAGTTTGTTACGGCAGCCCCACGGCTTATGGAGGAAAACCGAGAAGTTAAGTGTTAGGGACCAGATGTTTGTGTCCTGCCCAAAATTCCTATGGTGAAGCTCTACGCATAATATGATGGTATTTGGAGGTAGAACCTTTGGGAGGTGATTAGATTAAATGAAGCCTAAAGGGTAGAGCACTCATGAATGGAATTAGGGCCCTTCTAGGGGGCTGGCTGCCACGGCTCTGCTCTGCTCTCTGCCATCTGAGGATACAATCAGAAGTCAGCAGTCCATACCCAAAAGAGGACTGTCACCAGAGTCTGACCTTGCTGCACCCTGATCTCAGATTTCTAGTCTCCAGAGCTATGAGAAATATATGTCTGCTGTTTATAAGCCCCACCCCCTAGTTTGTGGTATTTCGTTACAGCATCCTGAGCTAAGACAGTATGTGAGCTGGTCCCCACCCCTTCCACATAACCCCTATCCACTCCATTCTGTCATCAATTGCAAAACTGATTTTAAGATGTTTTGATGTGGACCATTTTTAAAGTCTTTATTGAACTTGTTATGATATTTTTAATGTTTTTATGTTCTGTTTTATGTTTTATGTTCTGTTTCTTTGGCCATGAGGCATGTAGCATCTTAGCTTCCTGACCAGGGATCAAACCCATGCCTCCTGCATTGGAAAAGGAAGTCTTAGCCACTGGACCACTAGGGAAGTCCCTGCAAAACTGATTTTAAAATCAGTGTTGTGTCAGATGAAGGAAGGACCTGTCCGTTTTCTGCCTTGACAATAGCAGGGTGGTTTATATTTTCTGAGCCCTGGGTATTATTTTAGCCCCAACTGAACAAGCCACTTCCTCTTACCCTCTGACGATTCTGGCATTTACTGAGCTCTTACTATGATCCTGACACTATTCAGGTGGAAAATATGAGAGTGGTCAATCACTATTCTATATATTCTATCCATGCTGCTGCTGCTGCTGCTAAGTCACTTCAGTCGTGTCCAACTCTGTGGGACCTCATAGACAGCAGCCCACCAGGCTCTTCCATCCCTGGGATTCTCCAGGCAAGAACACTGGAGTTATTTGTATTAATAAGTAGAATGTGTATATTCTATTTATTCATATACTATTAATATACTGTCCTTAAAAAAATTATATATTTTGTTGACACCATTAGTTATAAGACACACCCATTATGTTGTATACTACTAAGGATGAAAACTACTGTCAATTAAACATGTCATTACTTGTAAAAACATTCAACATGTGAATCTTAGACTCAGTGAAATGTAGCATCACCACCACTTCTCTTTTATGGGTAAGAAAACTGAGGCTGAGATCACGCAGTGTAGAGCTCACATGAAGGGCAGAGCCCATATGAAACTGTCCGGGAGCTTGCTCCAGGGCCTGTGCTCTTATTCAGGGTACACACGGCCTCTCTCGTTAGGGATACTGCTTCTGAGTGTCTCAGGCCAAGACTACTGTTCATCACCCAATACCCAATCTCCTGTTCTTTATTTAGTAATATGACCCTTGAGTTTCAGAGGGCACATAGTTGCTGGCTAGAAACTACATTTCCCAGCACCCTTTACAGCTAGATGTGGTCATGTGACTAAATTCTGGCAAATGGGATGTAAGCAAAAGAGAGTGGTGAGAGTTCTGGGCCAGTCCTTAAAAGGAGGAAAGGGCATCCTTCATTCCCTCTTATCTTGTTGCCCTGGATGGAATGTAGACATGCTGGCAGGGGCTGGAGCAGCCCTTTTAGGTCTGAAGATGGAGGCTACATATTGGGATTGGCAGAGCAACATGATCTTATATGTATAAGAGAAGCTAGAATTGCCACATGGGCCTGAATTATTTAATCTTGGGCAATTGTGAGAGAAAGTCCTATCTTATTTAAACCACTGTTATTTTGGCCTTTATTATAGTAGCCAAGATGCAATCCTAATTAAAACATACTATTACATTCCAGATACTGCCCCAGGGGCTCAGTCCTTTCCCGCCAAGAGTGCAGGTTCATTAAGTGAGAATGTATATAGAACACCCAGTGCAATACTGAGCACAGAATATTAGTTCCTCACACAGACATGGGTAACTCAGGCATTAGCTGCCTGTGTTATCTTTTTTTTTTTTAAATAAATTTTAAAAACCAATAATAAAATTATTGGTTGTGCTGGGTCTTCCCAGGTGGTACTAGTGGTAAAGAACCTGCCTGCCAATGCAGGAGACATAAGAAACTCCAGTTTGATCTCTGGATCAGGAAGATCCCCTGGAAAAGGACATGGCAACCCACTCTAGTATTTTTACTTGGAGCATTCCATGGACAGAGAGACCTAGAAGGCTACAGTCCATGGAGTTACAAAGAACCAGAAACAACTGAAGTAGCTTAGCATGTATGCACAAGCTGGGTCTTAGTTGTTGCAGCACATGGAATCTGTTAGTTGCAGCATCTGGGATCTAGTTCCCTGACCAGGGATCAAACCCAGGCTCCCTGTATTGGGAGCTCGGAGTCTTAGCCACTGGACCACCAGGGAGGTCCCTCGTGCATATCTTGACATTCTCCTATTTTCTCTGAATCCTATCCATGCATGGTAGGACAAACAGTGTGAAAGTTGTTTTTCTGGGTTCCTTTTCCCAACTCCCCATCATCTATGCCTTAACAAATAAAACACTTTCTTGACTGGTAGAGCAACTCACAGATAAGTTGTGGACCTGCCTTCACATGCTAGAATGACTCACCCTTTAGCTAATAGCCCCATCCCCCTTTTCCTTGCTGGGGTCCTGATCAAGCTGATCATCTCTGTCCCCATTCTTCACCAGGCCAGAACATGACTCATGCTCCAGCCTAACCAGCCAGAATTTTCCATCCCTCTGGCCACAATGATTGGTTAAAGATGAGACTCACCCACAGTGAATCAATCATCTTTACTAAGAAGTGATATGTGGATGTTGGGAGAATGAAGAGCTATCTCCTCAACTACCATTACGTACTTGTTTGCTTGGCTGCACCGGGTATTAACTGTGGCATGGGGGATCTTTGATCTTTGTTGTGGCATGCAGGATCTAGTTCCTTGACCAGGGGTCAAACCCAGGCCTCCTGCATTGGGAGGATGGAGTCTTAGCTACTGGACCATCAGGGAAGTCCCCTGTCAGCATTACATTTTAGGAGAGTATGTGGGATGGGACATATGTAGATGTGGCTAAATTTGAAATATACAGCCTGACATAGAAACCTAGAGCTACCATCACCCTCTGTTAAACAGATGAGATTATCCACAGAGGAAAGCAGAGGAGACATACCACTGAGCCCCTGGATACCGCTGTACCTGAAGATAAGGACAACTATAGATTCTGAACCAATAAATATTATTCTTACTTTAGAGATTTGGGTTGAAAATCTGTCATTTGCAGTGAAGAGAATCCTGAGTAACACAGAAGCTCACTAACTTGCTCAGGTAAGCCAAGATTCCAGCAGTTAGCAGCATGAGGCACTAGCTGGGGCTCTGAAATGACAAGTTCTCCTCTGCTCGTGGCTAACTAGAACCCTGAGGCCAGCATCTCCACTATGATCTGCCACTTTTGAAGGCAAGAATTGGCGGCAGTCAGTTTTTCGTGTGTGTGTGGCTTGATTGTAAGCAGGCGAAACATTCCCTTCTGCCACAAGGACAGTGCAGGGCAGCATTTGGGAAGCGCTACAAAAAATGACCCAGATCAAGGCTAGAGGTGGGGCCAGGAAGGGCGACCCTGTGGCCTGGAACATTCCTGCATGCTGGGTGCCCAAGGGAGAAGCTGGGCCCTGGAATGAACAGCCATCATCCCGAGCATCTCCTGTGTGCCAAACGTCTGTGTCTGCACACCTCACCCCTCAACTTTACAGCAACCTTGCAGGAGACATCTTATCTCCACGCTACCAAGGAGGAACTGAGATGGAGAAGAGCCCTGCAACTCACCCAAGGTCCACACCAGGAAGCTGTGAATGCTGTGTGGTTTTCTGACTGCAGAACCTGAATACTTTCATGCCAAGCTAGTGGGGTGGGGAAGGGAGTTCCAGGTGAAGTGACAATGTATGGAAAGTGAGGAGGGATGGGTGAGATGTCTGGTGTGGCCAGGGCATGGAGGGTGGGATGCGTCATGTGAGTGGATGCCGACAGGGTGGGCTTGCTGGTGGTCAGAGAGGCAAGGCCTGGTGTCCTGCCAAGGCTGTGCTTCTATGGCCTCTGCAAATTGAGGCCTGGCCATTCTGAGCGAGACTTGGGCAGCTGGTTGGTGGCTGTGCACTGGCTCCTGCTCACCAGCCTCCTCCTCTGGGGCTCGTGGAGTAGGCAGAATTGAGTCACACCCTGGCCCTGCCTGGGGCCCAGCCCGCCAGCCAATCCCAAACGTGCCATGCCTGGGGTCAGGGGTCAGGAGTTGGGAGGGGAGGCGGCCCTGGAACAAGCACCCCCTTTCCAGGAAGGACCCTGTGGTTTGGGGTTTCTCTGGACACGTGGGCTGGTCCCACTGCCCACGTCAGAGGCCTGAGTTCAGGGCTGGCTGTGCCTCCAACGGGCCACGTGACTGGGCAAGTCCTCTCCCCTTTGGCTTTCTGTGGCTTTGAGTGTAAAATGCAGCAAGCGGATCCCAGCAGCACCCCGCCTCTGTGCCTAAGTGGCCTCCCACATCCCAGTACTGTGCCTCTCCTCTCTGTCCAGTCATCTGTTGTCCATCTTTCCTTTCTGTTCTGTAAACTAGACCCTGTCCTTCCAGCAACCCCCTCCCGCAACCCCTCTGTTGCTTGCCAGTCCCCAGCCCTGGCTGAAAGTGGCCGGGCTGGGCCTCACACCCTACCCCAGAGCCTGTCCCACATAACCACCAACATTCCAAAGCGGACCGGTGCCCTCCCCTCAAAGAGCCTGCGGTACCAAGTGCTTCTCGTGGTGGCCCAGGGACCACACAGCCCCCAGAGCTGGTAGCGGGATCTGCGGAGGGGGAGGGCCCCGGGGAGGGAGGTGGAAGGGGTGGCCAAGAAGCACCCTTGGAGTATGAGCCGTGCTTTCCAGAAGCGGGGTGTGGCCGCCTGTGTCAGAGCTGGTAGGAAAGGCAAGGCAGGATGTGATTACTGTCGGCAGTGGGTGTGACAGCCACCAGCCCCAGCCCATTGTTAGCGAGGGCATGGGCAGCGCCCCCTGCCCACCCCTGCACCCTGTCAATCCCCTCTCCTCCCGTCGTGTGCACAAGTCAGCAGAGCCAGGCACTTAAGAATAGCATCCTCCCCAAGATGCAGGCATGAGACGGAACTCCAGGAAAGGAGACAGCGTCTGTGCTCTTGCCTGGAGCACGTGGCTCCCGTCTGTGCCTGGTGCTGGCGGCCGCTCTCCGCGCCTTCTGTTCCACGGGAGGGGAAAGCCCGAGCAGTAAGCTCCCAGCCTGAAGCCGGTGCCTCGACTCACTGGGAGTGGTGTGTGCATGCTGGGCACCACGTATGCACATCTGGGGCTCCGCTGCATGCTGCCCTGAAGAACTGTGCCCCCTTCCTCACCAGCAGGCAGCCCTGGCATGAGGCTGGACGGAGAGGGGAAGAAGGGAGTCGGCACTGATCTCCCACCCTCCTCTCTTCAAGGTCACCACAGGCTGGCTGTGACCTTGACCACTACCCGCACCTCCGTCTCGCTGGGTCAGTGACCCACCAGATTGTACTTCCTGCCATATGCTTTCTTTGGCAGCACTGTTGATTATAGTAAAGAAAGAGAAAAAAAAAAAAAACAAAAAACACAAGGAAGGAGTTGAAATGTCCAAAAGTAGAAGTCAGTTACACTAATTATGGCAAAGGCACTCAAGAATATGATGTGGTTTCTAAGAAGTTCTTTTTCGAAAGCTCCATTGTTACCATATCTTACATGCAACATACCATTTCATAGCCCCCTTTTCAGGGGAGAAAGAGAAAGAGAAGAAAATAGCTGGCATGTTTCTTTTGACATTGATTCTAAAGCACATCTTTATCTCAGAAATATCAAAATGTGGGAAAATATGCAATATGGTAAAAATGTAATGATTTGGAGAAGATGCTCTCCATATATTTTTAAGTTTAAAAAAAGTGGGTTAAAAAAGATCATGCTTGGAATTAAGGACAGTTAGCATGTATATATGCATGTAAGCTGTACTCATTCACCAGGGAGCAGAATCTGTGAAAAACATGCATAGAGAATAGACTGGTATGGAGTGAAGTAAGTCAGAAAGAGAGAAGCATATATCACATACTAGTGCATATCTGTGGAATCTGGAAAGATGTTACTGATGAAGCTATGTGCAGGGGAGCAATGGAGACAGACATAGAGAACAGACTTAAGGACACAGTGCGGGAAGGAGCGGGGGATAAACAGAGTAGCACAGACACATATACAGCGTTATACGTAAAACAGACAGCCAGTGGGACCTGCTCTATGACTCTGGGAACTCAAACCGGGGCTCTGTGACAACCTAGAGGGGTGGGAAGGGGTGGGAGGTGGGAGGGAGGTTCAAGAGGGAGGGGACCTACCTATACCTTTGGCTGATTCATGTTGATGTATGGTAGAAACCAACACAATATTGTAAAGCAATTATCCTTCAAATAAAAACAATTTTTTAAAAAAGAAAACAGACTGGTATGGCAGAAATCAACCTAACATTGTAAAACAATTAATCTCCAATTTAAAATTTTTTGATAATTAAAAAGAAAATAGACTGAAAATCAACTATATTTCAATAAATTTTTTTTTTAAAAAGAAGAGAGACTGAACAGCAACCTAACCACAGGCCAGCAGTGTGTACCTCCAGAGCCTGGGGTCACCAGGGCTTTTGCTTTTCTTCTTCGAAATTTTTGTGTTTTGCCACTTTTCGATTTTATATTCAGACAACTGAAAAAACACCAGCTACTCCTTGTGATCACCTTTCCATGTGCCCTCACTTACCTATGCTGAATGCTTTATTATAATAACCTCATTCGGGTCTCAGCACCACCCATTGTGGTGAGAGTACTTGCTACTGCCATTTTGCAGATTAGAAAACCGAGGCTCAGGCAGACTGAGTAATTTTCCCAAGGGCACACAGATCTTAAGTGGTAGAGCCAGGATTCAAACCCTGGTCAATGTGATTCCAGAACGGAGGCCCTTACCCATTATGTGATCGGCTTGAACCTCGCCAAGAGCCCTGCTTCTTCACACAAGATGGCAGCTGGGAACAGGAAGGATGCAGAGATGTGGACCACAGAGGTGGTCCCCACATTGCCTGGAAGCTGAATGCTGGAGTTGAGGACCAGTCTCTTTGGTCTGAGCCATCAGTGTGCCCTGTGACATGAAACCACCAGGACTTGGCTGACAGCCTCTCTCGGAGGTGTTGTTGGCTGAGGCAGAACAAAGGACACGGATATTCCCACAGTGCCATGCTGAGACGCTCCAGCAAGGCCCCCTGCCCCCTCCTGTGGTTTCTCCTTGTTCTGCTGAAAGGAGCTCTTCAGCTTCCTCCAGAGATAAACATTCCTAACACCACTTTTTCTCAGCTAGGCGGCCATGGGAGCAGCTGGGAGACCTCCAAGCGCGGAGGAGTGTGTGTGTTTTCTGGAACTCTGCTGACAATCTTTTCTCCGGAACTCACTCCAAACAAACAAAAAGGCCACTGAGGAGCCTGGCAGCTGAGAACCCGGGGAGGCCCTGGGGAGAAGAGTGGGGTCAGCAAAGGCTAGTGTTATTGCTACCGGGCATCACTGCTCTGCGTGTCCATGGTAACAACTCTGGGGGTGGGCGTGGGTGGTGGTGGTGGGCAGGACTGTCCCCTCATCCAGATGAGGAAAGCAGAGGCTCAGAGATGAGACAGTCCCATGGCCAGAACTTAGCCTGAGCTCAGAATATGCTTTCCCAACTCTTGTCAGCCTTCCTTGGGAAGGCTGGGAATATGGTGAAAGTCATGGACCCTCTGCTTAAAAAAAAAAAAAGGTATTTACAAGACAATGTCCTGTATAATTCAGGGGGATCATTCTCCTCAAGAGCCTTCTATCAGAATCCAAACCAACAGTCCATACCAATGCACCCCCACACTCCATCTCCAAGCCAGGCCTGGGGCTCTGGGTAAAGGGGGGTGGGACAGTGGTTTCCACTTCCTGCCCCAGCCTTGAAGGGCGGAAGGATCAGAACTGTGTTTCCCCTGTAAAGTCCTGTGTGATTAGGACTGGCACCCCATGTATGGTCTGGGAGCCACAGCTGTGCCCCTATTTCTGGCTATGAGAGCTCTCCTCTCCCCAACACCCAACCCTCCCTCTGCTGAGAAGTGGGGGCCACACGGAGGTGGAAGGGCCCCTCTGCCTGGTTCCAGCAAGTCAGAAAACAAACCAACAGGCAAACACTCTCCGAACACCTTCTCTATACAACAGGCGCTCCCCACCCATGAAACTCGTGGAGTTCTCAATTACACAGTACAGGAAGCTAAAATGTTTCCTACAGTCACTGATTTGGGGTTTTGATTTTTGTTTTTGTTTTGACAGCTAGTAAACGTGAATTCTTTAGCGCAAAAACTTTTCAGCACAATATATGTGCATTTTAAAATTTATGAATTAAACACATGCACCTTTGTTCTCATCTTTTATGCAAAGTCATAAGAGCCACATTAACAGGGAAAATTGGGGGGGGGGCAGTTATGCTGTGAGGCTTGTGAGATTGACCAGGGATGGAACACGGGTGAGCCCTAATCACTGGACTGCCAGGGAATTCCCCCAACGTGGAAATTTTAAAGTGCTGAGTAAAAGATGAAATGATGTTTTTTAATGTTTTGCTATTCTGTCAGCTTCCATCATCAGTAATACGATACCTCAAGGCAGAAAGATGCCTTTAGGTGAGGATTTTTGCTAATGGTCCTGGGTTTTGGAATGTGTGTTTCCAATACACTTCCTGACTTGGATTCTGGCACTGTCTTTGAGGTCTGACTGGATGACCATCTCTGTTTCCTACGCGGATGGATCTGAAGAGGACTTGGGCAGAAACCAGACAGTTGCCTCTGCTGCTTTCTTGCTCTTACTCGTGTTCCAGTTGTGTAGCATTTGCTTCGATCCTCAGGTTCTGTGCAAGCACCTCTCTAACGCACGTGTTTAACTTAGTCAGGACTAGATGAGGTGGTATATAGCCTGCAAATCCACTTTGCTAAGCCAACATGTCACAGCTCTGTGTTGTAACAGGTTAAGAGCTAGCAAACCAGTTGACAACTGGACTTTGTGGGGGAATCTTTTCTCTGCCTGAAGGATGCACATTTGCTGCTCTTTACTATCACAGGTTCCCTCCCTGCCTCTCTGCACTTCCAAATCTGTTGAACCAATGCCCTGTATTGAATTCTCCTGCCCAAATAGCTGGTGTGGTCTATTTTCCTGTCTGGACTCTCGTGGGAAAAGAAGGCAGGCGTCAGCCCAGCATTTGTAAATCCAGCTCTCTCTCTGGGTCATCAGAAATAACCTAGGACCCCTTCCTGGTCCTCAGCAGGTGGTGTCACCCCAGGAGTGTGGTTGCTGCCTGGAGCATTAAGCACAGCACACTTCTAATGCCTGCGAGGTCCCCTCTACCACAGGCTTGCTGTACACGCGCTGTAGCAGGTGAACAAAGGCCCCAAAGACACCCACGTCCTAATTCCGTGGATATGTGACCTTACCGGGCAAAGGGACTTCACCAATGGGATTGAGATAAAGATCTTGAGACAAAGATTACCGTGGATTATCTGGGGCCCAATATCCTCACAGAGTCCTTATAAGAGGGAGGGAAGGAGGCAGAAGGCTCTGAGTCAGAAGAACAGGATGGGAAGATGCAAGCAGAAACTGAAATTCGCAAATGGAGGAGGGGGACTGCGAGCCCAGGTATGCGGCGCCTCTAGAAGCTGGAAAAGGCAAGAAACATTCTCCCCTGGAGCCTCCAGAAAGAGCAACCCTGCTGACGCTGATTTTTAAACTTGTGAGACTAATTTCAGACTTCCGGTCTCCAGAACTGAGAGATAATAAATACGTGTTAAGCTACTGAGCAGCCAGAGGGAGCTAACACACTCACCCAGGAGGAGACATAAATCCAAGAGTGTTTCTTTCCCAGCTCCCTGGACCAAGCAAGGAAGCTCACAAGATTTTGAAGCCGGCCCTCACAGGAAAATTTAAATTCTCCTTTCAGAGCATGCCAAGATGTCAGATGACTACTGAATCAAATCGCTCCATCCAAATCCACCTCGGCCATGCTCCATGAGTGGTAAGAAACTGGCCCGTAACTTGTAAAAAGTTCCACGGAGGAGCCTTGACTTGGTCCCAACTTTATTGGCCCAAGTCCAGTGAGGATAACATGGCCGCTGCTCCTGGGTGCCAGCCACTCGTCAGGTTCCCGTATCCATGGTCCCTGAGCCATAGAGCAGCCTGGCCAAAGCGGCACATAGATAAGAAAACTGGGGTGCAGAGGGAATAAGTTGCATGTCCAAGACCAAAGTGGGAAAGACAGAAGCCGGGCTTCCAAAGCCCTGGGCTTTCCCAGCTGTGCCCTCTGACGTTGTTAACTGTTCATGAACCCAGGCGACACGAAGAAGGTTTCAGCCCGATCATCTCAGGATAAAGGCAAGGCACACCCTGTTTCCACGCTAGTGATGTGCAGTGCTGTGTGAGTGTCGAGTGAGCAACCAGCTCGAGGAGACTGTTGCTGAGACAGCTACTTCTCCCTCATCTGTGGCGGTGGAGCAGTGATAGGTGAGACAGCAAGTCTGGGGAAGTTCCAGCCTCATTACAGTCAGCCCCTGGAACCTCCTCCCTCATCAGTTTCCCAGGGATGCTATTGAGCGACCCAGGCAGACCCAACACCTTCCAGTCCTGGTGTGGTGCTAAGAACTAGCTAAGGGGTGGACAAGAAGGAAGAAAGCACTACAGGCTGTGGAGTACATTTCCTGCAGAGGAGGAGGTAATTACCCTGGCAGACTTGACCCTCACACAATGTTGGAATGAGCTATGTGGTTATCTGAAGCTAGATTGTATCTGCCCAGCTATAAAATTAATGATTATGGAGTACCTACACTCTCAAAAGCTGCCTCTAATGGAGTACAATGGCCACTGTGATTATGACGGTAAAAGGGCAATATCAGCTCTGTAACAATATAAGCCCTTCCCTCTCCTTCTCCCTTGCCACCTCATATAAAGCAGCAGGGTGCTCCAGTGGAGAGAGATTTTGGGTCTGACAGATCTTTGTTAGAAACCTGGCATAAAGCATATCAGATGTGACCTCCTGCAAGTTATATGACCTCTGTGAGCCTCAGTGTCCTCGTTTGTAAACAGAATCCTGATATTACTCTGGGTTCCACACTCTGTTCCACAACCATGGGCTTCAGGAGAGGCTGGCTCCTGCCCCAGAAGGTGCATCCTTATTGGTCAACGATGACTCTATGACTCTAATGATGACTCTATTCTTCTTGTCTGAAGTTAGTCTAAGCATGGGCATGTGCTACAACCTGAACTAAGGGGCTTCAGTCAAAGTTTTTTGTTTTTGTTTGTTTTGTTTATCTTTGCCCTTAAAATTGTTATACATAGAAAGATAATCTTCCTTCTTCTTCTGCATGCTAGATGTGATTCCTGGAACAGTTGCAGCCACTTGTGAGCATGAGGAGAGCCAGACTAAGGTCAGGGCTGACATTCTGAGGAGGGCAGAATGTACAGACAGAAGAAGACTGAGTCCTCAACGGTACACTTGACCCAATACATTCACCAACTCTAAAGCTTTCACACCTCAAGACTTTCTGACAGTGAATTTCTTTTTTTATTTAAGCCCTTTTGAGTTGGATTTTCTGGTATAAGTAGTCAAGAGCATTCTATCTATTGCAGAGTCATGCTGAGGATTAAATATATACGGTGCCCACTATAATGCTTGGAAGCTTGTGTTGCCTTGTGATGTGATGATATAAGGAGCAAGTGTGACAAACCTTCATTATTCCAAGGGCTGTATTCATTCATGTGTGTACATTATGCTCCCCAGCCAGAGACATAACCTTCCTGACAGACAGTGCCTTGGAGTCTGTGCTCTGCTCCAATGTCTGCTTCATAAATGCCCTGCTACTAACCCAGGGGTAAACAGTGAGGGTTGCCTAATCTATCAGGTCATGATAGCCCCAATAATGCTGAGTAAGACATCGTCATAAATAGCAATTAATGTTGATTAAAGGTTACAAACGTTCAGTTACAAGATAAATAAGTTCTGGGGATCTAATGTACAGTGTGGTGGCTAGAGTTAATACCATACTGTGCCCCTGAAATTTGCTAAGAGAGTAGATTGTAAGTGTTCTCACCACAGACAAAAAA
Organism: Dama dama; assembly: GCF_033118175.1. Taxonomy (NCBI): domain Eukaryota; kingdom Metazoa; phylum Chordata; class Mammalia; order Artiodactyla; family Cervidae; genus Dama; species Dama dama. The sequence continues at coordinate 19,123,156 of NC_083684.1, read as the reverse complement.
AGGTAACTATAATACACTGATGAAACAAATTGAAGATAATATAAACAAATGGAAAAATATACAATACTCATGGATAGGAAGAATTAGTACTGTTAAAAGTGACCATACTCCCCAAAGCAATCTACAGATTCAATGCAATCTCTATCAAGTTACCAATGGCATTTTTCACAGAACTAGGACAAAAAATTCTGAAACTTGTATGTAAACACATAAGACCCCAATAGGTAAAACAATCTTGAGAAAAAAGAACAAAGCTGGAGGTGTCACACTCCCTGACTTTAGACTACACAAAGCTACAGTAACCAGAACAGTATGAGATTGGCACAAAACCAGATGCAGAGATTAATGGAACAGAGGGCTCAGAAATAAACCCACACACTTAGGGTCAATTAATCTATGACAAAGGAGGCAAGAATATACAATGGGGAAAAGACAACCTCTTCAGTAAATGGTGTTGAGAAAACTGGATGGCCACAAAATAATCAAACTGGACTATTTTCCCAAACTTCATACAAAAATAAACAAAGTAGATTAAAGACTTCAAAGTAAGACCTGAAACCATAGAACTCCTAGAATAAAATATAGGCAATACACTCCTTGACAGAGGTCTTAGCAGTATTTTGGGAGGATCTGTCTCTTTAAGCAAGGGAAAAAATAAACAGATGATACTATATCAAACTAAAAAGCTTTTGTAAATCAAAGGAAACTATCAACAAAATGAAAAGGCAGTCTACTGAATGGGAAAAGATATTTGCAAATAAGATATCTGATAAGGGGTTAATATCCAAAATATACAAAGCACTCATACAACTCAATATAAAAAAATAATCCAATTGAAAAATGAGTAGAGGATCTGAATAGACATTTTTCCAGAGAGACATACAGATGGCCAATACATACATGAAAAGATGGTCCAGATCATGAGTCGTCAGAGAAATGCAAATCTAAACCACAATGAGGTATCACTTCACACCCGTCAGAATGGCGATATCAAAAAGACAACAAATAACATGTATTGGAAAGGATGTGGAAAAAAGGAACCCTCATACACTGTCGGTGGGAACGTAAATTGATGCAGCCACTACGAAAACAACATGGAGCTTCCTTTAAAAATGAAAAAATAGAATTACCATATGATCCAGCAATCCTACTTCTGGGTATTTTTCCGAAGAACACAAAAACACAGATTTGAAAATATACATGCACCCTTATGTTCATACAGCCATGATACTGAAGCAGCCTAACTGTTCATGGATGGATAAATGGACAAATAAAATGTGATATACATAGTCGAGGACTATTACTCAGCCATAATAAAGAATGAAATCTTGCCACTTGTCACAATACTGATGGACCTGGAGGGCAGTATGCTAAGTGAAATAAGTCAGGCTATCAAAGACAAATATCATATGATTTCACTTATATGTAGAATCTAAAAACTAAAACAAATGAACAAGCATAACAAAACAGAAACAGACTCATAGATAGTTGCCAGAGGGAATGGGGGTGGGAGGAATGAGTGAAATAGCTGAAAGGGATTGAGGGGAGGGGCAAACTTCCAGTTACAAAATAAATACATCATGGGGATGAAATGTAGAGCATGGGGAATATAGCCAATAATATTGTAGTAACTTTGTATGGTGGCTGATGATAACTAGACTTATCCTGGGGGGCCATTTTGTTACATATAAAAGTATCAAATCACCATATTGTGCACCTGGAACCAACATAGTATTGTAGGTCAATTATACTTCAACTAATAAAAAACGTAGGTAACCTATGTGAATTGATGGAAATGTTAATTAGCTTGATTGTGGTAATCACAATTAAGTGTATAAAATCATCAGGTTGTATACCTTAAATATATTCAATTTTATTTCGCAATTATACCTCAATAAAGGTAGGGAAAACTGACACATGCTATAGCATGGATGAACCTTGTAAATATCACGCTAAGTTATAGCAGTCAGTGGCAAAGGCTACATTTTGTACAACTGTGTCTCTATGAAACATCCAGAAGAGGCAAATCCAAAGAGATGGAAAACAGATCAGTGGTTGCCAGGGCTGAGGTTGTTCTGGATAACTGAGGAGTGACCGTAACAGGTACAAGGTTTCTTTTGAGGTAATTAAAACTTCTAAACTTGTAGTGATGGTTGGTGCATGTTATACTCTTTTAATTCACTAAAAATATTGAATTGTATCTACTTCTGCTTTATTGACTATGCCAAAGCCTTTGACTGTGTGGATCACAATAAACTGGAAAATTCTTTAAAAGATGGGAATACCAGACCACCTGACCTGCCTTCTGAGAAATCTGTATGCAGGTCAAGAAGCAACAGTTAGAACTGGACATGGAATGAACAGGTTCCAAATTGAGAAAGGAGTACGTCAAGGCTGTATATTGTCACCCTGCTTATTTAACTTATATGCAGAGTACATCATGAGAAATGTTGGACTGGATGAAGCTCAAGCTGGAACCAAGATTGCCTGGAGAAATATCAATAACCTCAGATATGTAGATGACACCACACTTATGGCAGAAAGTGAAGAACAACTAAAGAGCCTCTTGATGAAAGCGACAGAGGAGAGTGAAAAAGTTGGCTTAAAACTCAACATTCAGAAAACTAAGATCATGGCATCTGGTCCCATCACTTCATGGCAAATAGATGGGGAAACAATGGAAACAGTGACAGAATTTATTTAGGGGGCTTCAAAATCACTGCAGGTGGTGACCGCAGCCATGAAATTAAAAGACGCTTGCTCCTTGAAAGAAAAGCTATAACCAACCTAGGTAGCATATTAAAAAGCAGAAACATTACTTTACCAACAAAGGTCCATCTAGTCAAGCTATGGTTTTTTCCAGAGGTCATGTATGCATGTAAGAGTTGGACTATAAAGAAAGCTGAGTGCCAAAGAATTGATGCTTTTGAACTGTGGTGTTGGAGAAGACTCTTGAGAGTCCCTTGGACTGTAAGGAGATCCAACCAGTCCATCCTAAAGGAGGTCAGTCCTGAATATTCATTGGAAGGACTGATGCTGAAGCTGAAGCTCCAATACTTTGGCCACCTGATGCGAACAACTGACACATCTGAAAAGACCCTGATGCTGGGAAAGATTGAAGGCAGGAGGAGAAGGGGACAGCAGAGGATGAGATGGTTTGATGACATCACCGACTCAATGGACATGAGTGTGAGTAACCTCTGGGAGTTGGTGATGGACAGGGAGGCCTGGCGGGCTGCAGTCCATGGGGTCACAAAGAGTCAGACACGACTGAGCGACTGAACTGAACACTGCTGGCTTCTTCCCTTCCTCGCTTTTTCCTGCATTTGGTGCAGGAGGTGATGTCTGGAGTTGTGGCAGCCATATTGATATCATTCAGTTCAGTTCAGTTCAATCACTCAGTCATGTCCGACTCTTTGCGACCCCATGAATTGCAGCATGCCAGGCCTCCCTGTCCATCACCAACTCCAGGAGTTTACTCAAACTCATGTCCATTGAGTCAGTGATGCCATCCAGCCATCTCATCCTCTGTCCTCCCCTTCTTTTCCTGCCCCCAATCCCTCCCAGCATCAGGGTCTTTTCCATTGAGTCAACTCTTCACATAAGATGGCCAAAGTACTGCAGTTTCAGCATTCAGCATCAGTCCTTCCAATGAACACCCAGGACTGATCTCCTTTAGGATGGACTGGCTGGATCTCCTTGCAGTCCAAGGGACTCTCAAGAGTCTTCTCGAACACCACAGTTCAAAAGCATCAATTTTTCGGCGCTCAGCTCTCTTCACAGTCCAACTCTCACATCCATACATGACCACTGGAAAAATCATAGCCCTGACCATTAGGAAGGACCAAATCACAAATCATACAAATGCTGTCCCTGACATCAATGAGCATCATTGCTGAGGCAGCACCACCAACTACCCATCTCTGGATTTCTTGTCATGTGAAAAAAATAAACCCTAAATGTTCAACATCACCATTCTTTGCAACCAAAGGTATTTCTCATTAAAGCCCAGCATCAGTTAGAAGGGTCTAGGATGCCTGTTAAGTGGGCCTTCACATTCAATGAGAAAGTCACAGGCAGCATTTCAATCCAAATTTCATCAATTATTCAGTCAACAAACATGTATTGATTACCTTACATGTACTAGACACCACAAGCAAGCGGAGCTGCCTTTGGGAGCTGCTAATCAGCAGGTTACATGGGTAAATTCATACCTGATGTCAGAACCACAAATGAACAGTGACTGGCACATATTATTGCAAACTGTTATCACATAGGTAATACAGAGAAATTTGGTCAAATGTAATTGATTAAAAACCTGAAGAGGCTGTAAATGACATCAACTATTTTCTGCACCAGCAATCACTTCCCTACTTGAGTGATGAGTGAGTTGGCTAGGTGATCCCTGGTGGCCCTTAACCTGTTTTCCTCATCTACTAGTTAAGAACTTAACCTGCCTAATGGCTAAATGCTCTTCCACCTCAAGTCTTTCCTATCCTTGGATTGAGGCTATGCTATAAAGAAATATCAACAATATTTTGGAAAACATTCCACTTTTCAAGCACTTGGGTAGAACCATAATTATACATAACAAATCATAATTGGTAGACAAATATCCTGCTAATTGGAGAAATTAGCCCAGTACCATGATCTTTACAGAAGAAAAAGTTTCTGCTTGGGAGAAGCGTCACAAAAACTTATTTGGGAATTCAGAATGACCAGCTCAAAATATTTAATAAGTGCCCATAAGGCATCTGTCTAGAGCTGGAAACCCAAGGTGGAAGAAAAGTACCAGACCTGGCCCCTGCTCTTGGGGAACTGGAATTCCATTAAGCCACCGGCACATGTTTTGACAGTATTAACCTCCATCTGGGACATGCCAGCATGGCCTTGCCATAAACTATCCAGGTATGGTTCTGATGGTTCCATCTAGAAGTTCTTGAGGAATATTATCCCTATAGGAGAGAAAATAAGCCCATCACCAAGAATCACCCGTGTGACCTATGGACCAGTGGTTGCAAATGTGAGCCACATGATTCCCTCTTCACAAAACCTTAAGCTGAAGCCAAACACATATTAATATATAAGCATATATCCTACATATATATCATTAAAATGCAGGGCAAAGGCCTCTGCTTGGTGAGGAAATTCTCAGTGATTAGGGTCACAGAGTGGGTAGGAAGTGGGGTCTGTCCTTCCTGGCTGTCTATGTGGGCAAGTGGCCACCTTGAGCCTCAGTCTCTTCTTCTGTCCAAAGAGGGCTGACTAAGATGATGATTCAGAGCACCCAGCTTCTTGCAGGTCTCCATAGGGGCTAGCTCCTTGATACCAGGCTCACCTGAGCTCCAGTGACCCTCCTTGCCCACAGAGCCATCATCCTGACCCGGGCTTGGTTTTCAGCCTTTCTGGAGGGCACAGGGCAGTAGCATTTGGGGTCAGGAAGCATTTTTTCTTGTGTGAGCTCTGCCAGCATCTGCTCTCCTTCCCCGAGGCCTGATCGCCTCCTTGCCAGGTGGGGATAACGATCTATTGATGTCAAAGCATGTCATAGGGTTAAATGAGGCATGAAAGTGCCTTGTCCCCTGGCATTTCTGCCCTTCCTGCTCTTGGTGCCAAAGCCTCAGCTCGGTCGGGCTTGGCGGGAGGCACGGGGAGCTACCAGTCTCGAGGCCTTGCTCTGTCACTCGCTGTCTGTCCTCCAACAAGTGATGTCCTGCACCGTGTCCCATGCACCGAGTCAGCTCCCACGGTGGCAACAACCATGATGATGATATAGGGCCGTTCTTGTTCTCTGACACGGGACTGGCTTGAGCCAAAGTTAGGGTGGTGAGCTCTGAGGCTCGGGAACCGATGGGGTGTCAACTGCTGGTTCGAGAGACCAGGTGAGATGGGCCAGTTTCCGTGCCCTGACCCCGAGTGCACCACATTTCCAGTGCTTAGGATTTTGTGGAGCCCTGCATACATCAGGCGGAGAAGGAAATGGCAACCCACTCCAGTGTTCTTGCCTGGAGAATCCCAGGGACGGCGGAGCCTGGTGGGCTGCCGTCTATGGGGTCGCACAGAGTCGGACACGACTGAAGCGACTTAGCAGCAGCAGCAGCAGCGTACATCAGGACCCGGGGCTGGAGACGCTCCTGGAAATGGTGGCAGCACTATTTCTCCAGCATCTGCTAAGAGCCGGCAGTATCTCATCTGACTCTCCTGCCATCTTTCCAAGTAGGTATCTTTATCTCCATTTCTAGGGGAGTGAGGCACTGGGAGGAGGGGCGAACTGCAAGCTGGAGATGAGGGAGCCGGGGTAGGAGTCGGCTTGATCTGATTCACAGAGCACTGGCCCTTAACCTCTCTGGTCACCTGGAGGGAAGACGGGCTTGGAAAGGCTCATGTGGGCAGAGCATGGTACCCAGGAAGGTGTCAGTGGCAGGGAGCAGAAAGCCCAAGTGAGCTGAACAAAGTGGTTTTATTTTTCTCATGGAACAAGCTGAGTTGAGCTGGGTGAGGTCAGGTACAAGGTAAAAAGATGGCAGCCTGGTTCCCCGATGCCATGGCCCCCAACACTGTGGCCATGTTGTACTCAAGCAAGCTCGGATGGGGAGAGGAAAGAGGGGTGCCTGACACACTTGTCCTTTGATTTGAGAAGCAGAAGTGTTTTAGAAACTTCTTGGCAGACTTACTTGGGTCTCACTGGCCAGAACGGGACCACACAGTGACTCCTGGATGTGAGGGAAGATGGGCACATAAAATGTGTTTTCCTGCCTCTGTAGCCTGAGATGATGAGAGAGAACAGGTGGGGAGGGCCTGTGAACTACTGTGAATGGGCAGTTCCTGGGCAGCACTGCACGTTCACCAAGCGGCCATCCCTGCCTGGGTCTTGGAGGCTGGATCAGCGTTCTGGGGCCACCATAACCAAGAACCACAAATCACAGGGGCTTCAAACAACAGAAATGGCTTCTCTCACAGTATGGAGTACTTGAGTCTGAAGTCCAGGTGTGGGCATGGCTGTGCTACCTCTTGGGAGGCTCTGGGGAGGGTCCCTCTGCCTTTTTCAGAGCCGGGGGTGGGGTGGCCAAGTGTCCTTGGATTGTGGCCACATCACCCCAATCTTGGCCTCCATCTTCACCTGGCCCCTCCCCTTTATGCTTCTCTTTGTATACGGACACAAGTCCTACTGGATTAGGATCCACCCTAACGACCTTGCCTCAACCTGATTACATCCACAAAGGCCCTGTTTCCAAAAAAGGCCAGGCTCCCAGGTGATGCGGGTCAGGACTTCAACACATCTTCTGGGGGTGGCGGGGGCGGCAGGGGCGGGGGGCAGGGCGCAATTCAGCCCAGAACAGAGACCCTGTCGGCCGAGGGGAGGTAGGGGCCACGCCTAGGCCATCTTCCTCCAAGATCAGACCCTGACCCCTGCTCCCACGGTCTTCGGTCTTTCTTGCCTGAACGGGGCTTCTCATCCCTCCGCCTGCCTCACACCCCCTGCTTAAGAAGCCCTCTGGTGTTTCTCTGACTGCTCCTCCCTCTGCGGGAAGGTGTTCTCCAACACGTGAGTCCTGAAACCTGTTTTCAAAGCCCTGACTGCCTCTCCTCCTACCCACACAGGGCACTGTGGCCCAAGGATGCTCGGGGCTCTGGTGGTCTTCCCGGGCAGAGGCTCAGCGCCTTCCTGTCCCGGGTGCCGCTGCTGCACAGCCAAGGTTGCAGGTCCCCACTCTGGTCTCACTTCCATGACGGGACAAGGACACCTGTCCTGGGTCACAACACTGAGACCATGGAGGGGGTGGTGAATAAGCCTTCCGCCTTTGAGTCATCGTCCCAACCGCCAAGGTTTACTGAGCACCTGGTGGATACCATGTGCCCGGCGTCCACCTCCACTCTGCAAGGAGGAGGGTATCAAGACGCAGGTACCCAGAGTTGCTTGTTCTCGTTTTTGTTTTTTTCACTTCCAGGGGATGCAATTTTCTGGGACCTTACTCTAAAGGAGGAATTGATTATGTGAAGATTCCTTGGTTCTAGGACGCTATAAAACACCCAGGTAGAAGGTGGTTAGACTCACCTGGTTGCCGGGTCTTCAGTGAACTGGTTAACCACAGAGTGGCACAGGTCCTCTCCATCAGCCTCTGGAGCCGGTGGCCCCCACAGCCAGCTCATTGTGGTGTCTTTACGTCATGGGCAGGGACCAGGAGCTCTGGTAGATGGCGTGGGTGAACACAGGACGGAAATGTTCCGGCGGAAGAGACGGAGTCGCCCGACCCCTCCCTCAGCAGCCTCCCCGACCTCATCCAGAGCAGAGGCCGGTTCCTGTCTCCTGCTGCACATCAAGTCACCACACACTTAGCAGCTTAAAATAACACCCACTCATCACCTGACAGTTCCGTGGGCCGGAAAGCTGCATCCAGGCTTGACTGGGTTCTCTGTGCAGGTCTTACAGGCAAAAAGCCAGGTGTCCCCCAGCTGGGCTCTCATCTGCGGGAGAATCTGTCTCCCAGAGGCTGTAGGTCTGATGTTCCATGTCTTTCTGGCCGTGGGCTGGGCCACACTCAGTCCGGGAGGCCACCCACATTCTTTCCCAAGTGCTGCATCTGCCTGCAGAGCAGAAACGGCGTGTCGTGTCCCTCTGACCCTTCTAACACCTCTGAGGGCCCCTACCTACTCCTAGCCAGGGAAAACACCCTGCTTTTACAAGTTTCACCTGAATGGGTCAGGTCCATCCAGATAATCTTCGTGTCTTAAGATCACCAGACCTAGGACTTTAATCTGCAGAATTGCCTCACAGCAGCACCTGGGCTAGTGTTTGGCTAACCAGGGGCTGGGGACTCCGGGGCAGGGCCTGGGGGCATCCTCAGAGAGCTCTTCCCCGGACCTCCAGGCGGGGCAAGCACCACCCCTCTCCTTCTCTGGTACGAAAGGGGACGTCCTTTGGCACAGAGAGGTTTGTATGAATTCACCCCTTACACTGAAGGAAGAAGCATAACAGAGACCTGGCCTCCAGGGGGAAACCCAAATATTTATCTAGAACAAGCCTGTCTGCTGTGAGGCTGCAGGGCAGGCCAGCTCTTCGTTCAGACTCAGGAGAGTTGGTCTCTCTCTAGTTTCTTCTTCCTTTTCTCAGGACGTTTTAAAGTGACCAGCTGTCAGTGTTTCTCAAAACCGATTTGGGTCTGATGAAATGAAGCGAAGTGAAAGTCACTCAGTTGTGTCCATTTAGTCGATGGAATTCTCTAGGCCAGAATACTGGAGGGTGTAGTCTTTCCCTTCTCCAGGGAGTCTTCCCAACCCAGGGATCAAACCCAGGTCTCCCTCATTGCGGGTGGATTCTTTACCAGCTGAGCCACAAGGGAAGCCCAAGAATACTAGAGTGGGTAGCCTATCCTTTCTCCAGTGGATCTTCCTGACCCGGGAATCGAACTGGGGTCTCCTGCATTGCAGGCGGATTCTTTACCAACTGAGCTATCAGGGAAGCCCCTGAGGTCTGATGAGTTTCCCAATTTAACAGACCCTTAGTCACTAGGCACGGATGGAGCCAACAGCAGCAGAAGACGTCCATGGAGATCTGCAAGCTCTCGGCACACAGGCTCTGGGTGCTCTGGACAGTTCTGATTTCACCTCACCGTCCTCCCAGAACATGTGTCTACCTGGAACCTATGAGGGTGACCTTACTTGGAAATATGATCTTTGGAGATATAATCAAGTTAGATGAGGTTGTCTTGGATATGAGTGAACCCTGAATCCAAGGATTGGCGTCCTTGTGAGAAGAGGGACGTCTGGACACAGAAATGCAGGGACGAGGCCACGTGAAGACAGGCAGAGACTGGAGTGGTGTGGCTGTGGGCCCAGGAATGCAGGGACTGCTGACAGTTACAGAAGCTGGGAGGACATCCTGCAACAGACTCCCCCTGAGAATGGGCTAACCTGCTGACACCTTGACCTCAGATTTCTCGCCTGCAGAACTGTGAGAGAATAAATTTCTGTTGTTCTAAGCCAGCAAGTTTGTGATCATTTGTTTCTGGCAGCCCTAGGAAGCTAATATACCCACTGTGAGGGGTGTTATCTGACCACCACCTATGTAATCTTAATTCTCTGATCAGGGATCAAACCTGTGGCCCCTGCAGTGGAAGCGCAGAGTCCTAACCACTGGACCACAAGGGAAGTCCCAATGTGTGGGTGTGTTTTTTAAGTGTAATCTCTGGTTGGCCATGGACCTTACCACTCTGTTTTATTATACCATCTAGCTTTGCTCATTAACTTTCTGCCTGGCTCTTGAAAGCATTTTAATTTGCAACCCGAGGTTTAATGAATACATCTAATAAAACTGGGTTTCAAAAGCAAATACCTGTTTCATGTAAGAGTAAAGCCCCAAGAGATCAAGGATCTAAATATAACAAAATGAAACCATATACACAGTAGATGAAAATACACGTTAATTCCTATATAACCTGGGTGTAAGGAAAAATCTTCTAACCACAATTCCAAATCCAGACGCAATAAAAGAAAAGGTAAATACATTTAACTATATAAAAATAAAAGAAAGCTTTTCAGGATAAAAAGACTATAAACGAAGTCAAAGGCAATTGACAAATTGAGAGAGAGTATTTCCAACATAAATCACAGATAAAGGGCTAATAATATCCCTAAACTATTTTTTAAAAAACGTAAAAATTGACAGAAACAGAGACCCAAAACCTCCTAGAAAAAAAGGCAAAAAACATGAACAGGCAATTCATTTACAAAAAGAAACAAAAACGGCCTCCATACCAGTTCTCCAATCCTGCTGCAGACTCTCATCTCTCTGTTATAACTGAATAAATCTGTTTCTGGTCAAACTAGACATAGATTCTGTGTTTGCAATGTAGTTGGTGAACACAGGCTATTTCCAGATCTCAACATACCTAGAAGCATAAAGACTTTCCAGCCTATAAGACATCCAAACACCACCTACCCAGGCCCTGGAGATAGTTTTAAGACTTCTCAGATGTATTTTCACGCAAGCACAGTTTTATTGCAAGGAGAGGACTGCCTTCCGGGTGACTACTTTGAAAGGACAGTGAGTTACTGGGTTGGGTGAGCTCTGGTATGACTGCCAGAAACAAAACCTTCTGTATTTTAGAGTTATATCTTGTCACCCAGACAATACGCTCCCTGCCTCTGGAATGTGATTCTCATCCACACTCAAGTCTGGGTGTCTTATGTCTTGAGATTTGATTGGGGAGGCACTGGAAGCTCCACAGTGCGTCTGTCTTTGTCCACTGCCTGATCCTTCTCAGAAAACCACTTGGGGTCTAGAAGAGGTGGGTCAGCCTTCAGCCTAGTGCAAAGTCCAGGGCAGGCGGAACTGCCTTTTGACACTCAGTCAGCTGAGCACAGACACAACCTGAATGCCCGACAATAGGAGATTAGTTGAACAAATCATGATACATCCAAATAAGATTCTGGGATGTCCTTGACAATCACGATTTGGAAGAGATTCCATGGCAAGGATAGATATCTGGGGTATGCTGTTAGGTGGGAAAAAAAATGGATGGTAAAATGGGGAGCACAGTCCTATTGTTGAGGAATATACCATTTTTGTAAAAATAGATTTGCATGTGTATATATGAATATGAAAGTGTCTAGAAAAATATATTTTAAAATGTCAGTGTTGGTTATGACCGTGAAGCAACATTATTTGACTTTAAGGTTGTTTTTCACTGAGGTATAATCTCTTTACAAGGAACATGTATTATCTCACAATCAGACAAAATAACACAGTTTTAAACATGTAGTACGGGCTTCCCTGATAGCTCAGCTGGTAAAGAATCCGCCTACAATGTGGGAGACCTGGGTTCGATTCCTGGGTTGGGAAGATCACCTGGAGAAGGGAAGGCAGCTATGCTCACCACTATACCACCAACGCTGCTCCACCTGGAGAAGGGAAAGGCTACCCACTCCAGTATTCTGGCCTGGAGAATTCCATGGACTGTATAGTACATTGGGTCACAAAGAGTCAGACATGACTGAGAGACTTTCATTTTCATATATGTAGTACATATACAATTATATATGTGTATAAATCCCCAATTTATTTGCTTTAAAATATGCCAGAAAGAAAATAAATGTATTTCTGCCACTCTAGTGGGAAATAGATGAAATAAGAACAGTGAAATGTCGTCTCTGTTGAAGGTAGGCTGTAGGGATGTGGAGAATGACTACACTATGCTCTTGATTTTCTAGGACATTTGAAAACTTCTAGTAAAAAGATAAACAAAAGAAACCCAAAGCACATAAAACCAAAGGTAGCAATGAACTGTTAGTTTTCAGAGGATATCATTACTGTGGCATAAGAAACATAGAAATATGAATAACAAGCAAATATACAACAGAAATAAAGCTGCAGAACTTAATGATGTGAATTCACTATTCACCAACTGGGTGGTCTGTTTAAGCCTCAGTTTCCTTACTTGTAAAACAGGGAGATCCAGGACTTTGTGGCAGTCCGGTGGTAAAACTCCAAGCTCCCAACAAAGAACACGTGGGTTAAATCCCTGGTTGGGGAACTAAGATCCCTCATGCCACCCGGTGTGGCCAAAAAAGTAAATAAAATAGGGAGATCCTTATGGAATGGTAGGCCTGTAACATGAACTTGACTCTGATTATGACTGGCTGTCAACCCAGGGAAGCACACTAGAAACCTGAAAGTGAGAACTACTTGCCAAGGGGGAGTTGCCCAACTTGTGTGCCCTAGGGAGCATGTCTCATGCAGATCTGAAGGCCCTGCCCCATGGAGTCTGACTCCACACCTGGGGTCTGGCTGAGGAATCTGCATTTTAGGTGACAGCCCAGGTAACGAACTCCCCCTGGGGAAACACTGCATCTAGACCAAGTTTAAAGATACCCTGGAAAGCAGGTCTGCCCTGAAGGAGAACATGTGGCCAAAGAGAATGGGGCCGGGTGCGGCTGGGGACAATTGCCCGTTTATGACCTCAGGTGGACTTTGTTAGTCTCATGGCTAGAAAGAACCGCCATGCCACAGACACCTTTGGAATCTCTGGTTTGCAGAGATAGTGAATAATGACTTGTACCACTGAGGGACAGAGTCCTAGCAATTGACTTAGGTCAGGATCTAGTTCCATCAGTCCCCAGGGCTCACAGCTGACTACTCTGCATCTGTAAAACGGGAACAAAGATAGCATTATCAGGATTAGTCCCCCCCCCCCCCACCCCCCCGGCTTGAGGCTACACCCGGCAAGGATCCCACAGAGGGGTTAGGGATCCACTTCTTAGGGCTGGCACGTTAGGGGTCCTTTGCTGACTCAGTCACAGGAAGGCAGGGCCTAGGGAACATGAAAACATCTACAAGGAAACCACACACATCCTGGCCACATACCCCAGGGAAAAATAAGTGGTGGCTCCAGACACGAAGCCTGTGTGTGCGTGCACCTCCAGCCCTAACTGCTTAAGGCACCCTCATTTTAATCGGAGTCTCAATCTTACTTCTGTTTTCTTTTTCCTAACCGCAACCTGGCCTCCAGGCTCTTCCTCTCTGGCTGATCCTAAATGAGAGGAGAAGCAAGACCCTGGTAGAGGAGCTGGGGTCGGGGAGGAGCGCTGAACTCGAAGTCCAGGTGGCTAGTCTCTTGCCTCAGCCTGGTCCCTGCCTATGGTAGTAATTCATCAGTGTTGCTAACTCAGACACAAGAGGTCATCCCAAGCACGTCGCTACAAAATCGTTCAGAGAATTTGGGGTGAATGCCAAATCTTTCTCTTTCTCAAAAGTAGTATTAAAACAATTTCTGCTCCATCCCAGCTCTATGGAAAATGCAGACAGACATACTGTCCTACCCCTTAGGGAAGGGCCCACCGCACTGTCATCCCTGGGCCCCCGCGAGTTAGGCATGTGGCAGGAATAGCTGAAAGAGCAAGTGAACTTGTTCCTGCTCTGTACTGTGTGGAAATCTCCCTGCTGAACACGTGGCCCACCTCCCTGTTACCTGTAGCCCCCTCATGCTCACAGGGATGGGTGGCCTCTCAATCTCCTTCCATGGGTCCCAAGCCCCTCCAACTTGTAGGAGCTGGAGAAACACTCAAACGCAGGGGAAGCCAGGCGTCACCTCCTGGAGAGCAAGGGAAAGTAAGGAGCTGCTAGCAGCCCAGGGCTACAGGCTGTTTTCGGGCAGGATCCCTGGGCAGCTGGTAAAGCAAAGAAAACCTCAACCTCAGGACTGGACAGGGGGTCCGCGCCCACCCTACCCCCTCCCCAGAGGCCCTTGGGGAAGGGGACAGTGTGCGGAAGGGAGCACTCCCTCGCAGACTGGCACCCATCTGCTTCAGAGGAAGAAGTCCAGGCTGTCAGTTCCTTAGAGTAAGGGGTGGGGGGTGGGGGCTGGGTTCCATTCTCCTTAGAAGCCCCAAACCCTTAGTGGGGTCTGGTCTTGCAGGGAAGAGATTTAACTTGAGCTAGACTGAAGCTGACAAGGAAATAATACTGTAGGAGTCTCCTGGGGCTGCGGTGACAAGCAACCACAAACCTGGTGGCTTAACACAACAGAAACGCGTTCTCTTATGTTCTTGAGGCCAGAAGTTCAAAGTCAAGGTGTGGGCAGGGCTGTGCTCCCGCTGAAGGCTTCAGGGGAGAGTCCTTCCTGCCTATTCCAGCTCCTGGTGACCCCAGGTGACCCTTGGCTCCAAAGCTCTGCCTCTGTCTTCATAGGGCCTTTTTCTTACCCAGTCTGTTGTTGTTGTTGGTTTTTCCCCCCTGTCTCTTATAAGGACGCTGTCCTTCAGGGCTGACTCTAGTCCCCAATCTCATCTTGATTCTTAACTGAATTATATCTACAAAGACCCCTTTTCCAAATAAAGCCACATTATGAGCTTCTGGGTGAACAGGACCTTTGGGGAGGACACGTTTCATCTTAGTGCATGCTCTGAGTAGCAAACAGCACGGGCTGAAGTGACAAGAAGGTGGCTGGGAGCTGGGAGCCGTCGATCTAGTTGCTTGTGGCTCAGTTGCCCCAGTTGCCAAGGAGCTCCACTAGCATCTCCGACTTCCATGCCAGCTGGGAGGTGGGGTTCCTGATTCCTTTTTACAGATGAAGAAACTGAGGCTCAGAGGGATCAAATGAATGGCCAAGGTCACATGGCCAGCTAGAGCTGGGCCTGGAATCCAGGTTGACTGGCACTAGAGCTTAAGGGTTTCACAGTCAGGTCTGGCTGGATTTGAGGAAGCCCTCAGCACCCATTAGGTCCCAAGATCTTTCCACTCCAAGGAACTTAATTTGTCAACAGAAAGCAAAGGTGAACTGTTTTGGTTTTCCTGTTCCTTCACTTCCTCATATTGTAGATTTGGGAATGTGGCTACTTCCCTGGAATCACTTGATAAAATGCAGTTGGGGAGAACAAGGATTAACTCAATTACTCATAGGAATCAGTCTGTACTGGGGAAGGAAGTGGGGACCCAGCTGGGCCCAGCCTTGCCCCTGCTGCCTGTGAGGATGTGATACACTTGGGAAGCTGTGCTGACCTTCACCTGGATGCCTGCTCCTTCCCAAGAACAGGAGGCAGTTCCAGGAAAAGTTGCCCAAAAAGTGGAGGGGGTGGAAGACTGGGAAGTAACTGTGTCCCCCAACCCCTCACCCCTCACCCCTCAACTATGGCTCTGCAATGTCTGTGCAACTTTGAAGTCCCCAGGCTGGAGAACGTCTTGTTAGGAGGTTTCTAGTATCTTGGACCACGTCCTGAAGAAATGCATTCATTTATTCAATCAACCTCTATTGCCTAGTACCCGGCACCAGATTGTTGGCTCCACAGGCGAGGAGGCAGGCTTGGCTCGCAAGCCCCCCCACCCGCCCCCCACCCCGGAGGGCTGCTGAACAAATGTAAAAGCGGGCCAGATGGAGGGATCGACAGGAAGGGCCGGGAAGAATGACTTTTTTGCTCCCAGGGCCTAGGTTTCCTTATTGGTGATGGCAGACCGCTGCCTGCAGTTAGGGCTGGGCCACCACCTTCTCCCCCGCCTGTCCCCAACCCGCACTCCGGGCCAGTGGAAATGCTTTCTGACCCTGGCCGGTGTGCTTGCATCGTCTGGGCTCCCGGAGCTGAGGAAGTGACTCGTGAAAGGAGGCCGGCCTAACGGCTCCATTTGGGCGAGGTTTTCTCACAAAGCTTGTTCCCGTTACATCCCAGGGCAGGCCGGCAGCCTGAGGGATGCGGGCGCCGGGCCTTTGTGAGCTCACGACCTTCTCATGGGCCCCCGGAGGCGGCCTGTGGTCACCCTCACTTTCGGGGGAAGCACCCGGGGCTCAGAGAGGCCAAGCCACTCGCCCAAGGTCACAAAGCTTCGCAGAAGCAGAGCGGGAATGGCGATGCGGGGGGGTCTCCGGAGGCCCTCTCCCAGCGGCTTTTCGAAGACACCCGCTACCTCCCTATTGTGACGCTCAGGAATAAAACAGGAAGGCCGGACGCCCGGCTTTCACCTAAGACAATGCTCCACGCAAATCTGCGCGAACAAAAGCAACCATAAATCCGCCTCGGGTTTTCGGCCCACCCGGCCCCCGCCGGCCAATTGACTTCACAGGCCGCCGCGGGGCGGGCCAGGGAGGTTCCAATGTGATCGACAGCCCCGGGGAGGAGTGGCCGCGGCAAGGGCGAATAGGATTGGGGATCCGGAACAATCGCAGGCCGAGAAGGCGCAGCGCGGACCAATCAGAGGGAGGGGCGGGCTCGGCCGCCCGGCTTTCGTGAGAGGCCGCCTCCCCGCCCACTTGCGCCTCGTCTCGGCGCCCGTCAGCTGCGAACGCGGCGTTCGGCCCGGATTCGTCCGCGGCGCTGGAAGCAGAGGCGCGAGGCCGTGGCGAGTGCCGGCACAGATCCCTCCGCCGCCCGCTCCCGAGCCCTCTCTGAGCGCCGCTCCCGAGCTGCCGCGGCCTCTGTCCCGGGTAACGGCTGTCGGCCCAGCGCGGCGGCATGGCCCGGGCGGCTCCGTCGGGGGGCGGCCCGCAGTGACAGACCCTGCGGCGCGGGGGGAGATGGGGGCGGCCGCCTCCCGGGCGACGACGACGACGACGACGACGAGGAGCAGCCGCCGCCGCCGCCGCGCACCGGCCGCCGCCGGGGACGGGCGCGGGCCAGGAGCCCGCCCGTGAGCGGGGGGCCCGAGGCCGATCGCCGCCCCCGGCCGCCCCGGCCGCCCCGGGCCCCCCCGGCGCCCCGCGCGCGCCCGCCCGCCGGCCCCTGGCGGGGGTCTCGCCCGCGCCGCGCGCCCCCGGCCCCAGCGCGGCCCGCGGCGCCCGACCGCCTTCGCCCTCGCCCGGCCCCGGCCGCACCCCCGCCCGCGCCCGCGCCCGCGCCCGCCCGCGCCCCCGGCCCCGGCCCCGGGCAGCGGCCCCCGGCCCCGCGTGGCGGCGCGGCGCGGGCGGCAGCATGGTGGAGAAGCGCTGCCCGCTGCAGAGGGACGGCGTGTACCGCTGGTTCTCGGAGCTGCCGTCGCCGCAGCGCGTGGAGTTCCTGTGCGGCCTGCTGGACCTGTGCATCCCGCTCGAGCTGCGCTTCCTCGGCTCGTGCCTGGAGGACCTGGCCCGCAAGGACTACCACTCGCTGCGCGACTCGGAGATCAAGGCCAACAACCCGGCCGACTTGGGCAGCCTCACCAACCTGACGGACGAGGTGGTGCGCAGCAAGCTGCTGGTGTCGCTGGCGCTGCTGGGCTCGGAGCAGCGCGAGGCGGCGGGCGTGCTATACCGCACGCTCACGCACATCGACTCCATCATCCACAACTACGGGCTTCAGCTTAACGAGGGCCGCACGGGCGATGAGTTTCTGCTGCTCTTCACCATGGCCTCCAACCACCCGGCCTTCAGCTTCCACCAGAAGCAGGTGCTGCGCCAGGAGCTCACGCAGATCCAGAGCAGCCTGAGCGGCGGCGGCGGCCCCGGGGGCAAGAGCGCGCTGCCCACCTGCCCGGCCTGCCACAAGGTGCGTGCGCCCACCCCAAACCCCCACCGGAACCCCAGACCTCACGCCTTCCTCCCCAAGCTGCCACATTACCGCAAACCCCTACCCGTGCCCGGAGCTTCAGCCCTAACCGTGTCCTCACCGACCCCCCACCCCAACCTCCCACTTGAACCCCAAGCGTCCGCTCCGCACTTCACTCGTGTCCCACGCCTCTCCACCCGGCACCTCCAACCCCACCCTCACCTCAACTTGCCATCCCCACCTCGCACTCCGAACCCGCACCCCAGGACCCCCCCCCACCCCCCGGCCCTGCACGCCCTTTGGGGGCCCGGGGGAGGGGGCTCCGGGATTGGGAAGAGCGCCCTGAGCTGAGTTTGCGCCGGCCAGGCCTTCGGTCCACGTCTTCCGCTGGAAGCGTGATAAGGCCTTTGTCCCCTTAATCAGGCTCTTGGGAGACAGATAACCGCTACACATTGTGTCCTCTTGGTTCCTCCAAATCTCGTGTTTATTATCAGAAAAGGAAGCCGCTAGTGAGGTGGGAGGTGGAGATTAGAAGGTGCTGGAAGGGTAGAAGACGTTTGCGGGGTGCCGTGCGGGGCCCGAGGCCTAGGTGCCGGTATACCCGGAGCGGCGGGGCCCGAGTCGCCCCGAGGAGGTTAGGGTCGGCGCGGGCCGCAGGCCGCCGTGGGCACGTGTCCGTGTGTGCGTGTACGTGAGTACACACGTGAGTGTGTGCATGTATGCGTGTGTATGGAGTGCATATGTGTATTTCTGAATGTGTTCCTATGTCTGTGTTTATATTGCTTGTAAGAATCAGGCTACCATAATAGAAGGAAAAACAGGTTTGGAGCCTTGAACACCCGTGAAACAGTTGGTTCTCGGTGACCCGCCTTCCTTTGTAGGAACGGATCTCAGACTGATGGGGAGCCGACTAGGACTAGTTAAAAGATCTGGTGTCTTCAAATTAAACAGGAAGGGCAGAGTGGTCGCTCACTTAGAAATGTGAACTTTTGTCTAAATGTTTCAAAACTATGTAAACACAAAGTGTTTGGAGCTCAAACTTATTTTTAGCAGCCCCCTGGGACCCTGTGCTAAGATTGTGCTCCAAGCAAAAGGATTTATCTGTGACCATGTGTGGTGTGTGTTTTTGTATTGAAACTGACTTTATTTTGGAAGTGGAAGATTGCAGTCACACCAGTAGTCTTAAGTGCTTTTTGATCAAGGCTGAGTGTCCTAAACTAAAACTTTGATTCTCTGGTTTGCTAGTGGTGGTTTTTAAGCTGTCTTTCACTGTGAATTGTGGCTTTTAATGACTTCCTTTGAGATGTGGTTGTGGTACCTACATTGGTTTTTTAATCTGTCATATCTCTTTTGAGATAGGTACCACCTCTGAGACTGTAGTTTTGAAAGTGTGTGTTCAAATCCCACCCTAAAAATGTTCTTGCAGTTACAAGAGAGGGAACGCAGGGTCCTGTGAAATGTGGTTGTCCCCAGGGAGCTCAGTAGGCTTTGGGGTGCTGCTGCTCATGGGGGTTCAGTCCCCAGTGGCCAGTTTCACCAGTCAGTCCTCTGCTTCTGTTCCTCAGCACTGCTGGTGTCCGTGGCTGTTACACCATTCGCAGTCAGCTCTTGAAGGGGATTCTTTAGTGTGTACAGATGCATCGCCTTATAAAAGCAGAAGGTGGTGATGATTTTAATGGGGCAGTGAGCTAATGCTGGAAAAAAATGGGCAGTGAGCTAAAGCTAGAGAAAAATATCTTTGATAAGAGAGACTTTTTGTCAAACCAGAACTACCTCTTGGATGAGTTTCGGGGGCTGATTCCCCTCCCCAATCCCTCCTTCCTCCCTCCTCTGCTGGTCTGGCATGGGCTCAGAATTGACCAGCTGTGTGACCTTGACCAGACTCCCCTTTTCCTGGTGTTTTGGAGTGGATGGCCTTGTGGGCTTGTTTGGGGGTTCCATGAGGTCCCCTGTGAAGTGCCTAGTAGATATGCTGTGAGCTTCCTTTGCTGACTTGTCATCTTTGGCTTTCTTTAGAGGAGCACTGAATTTTATTTATTTATTTTTAATGTTTTTGGCTGCAACACAGGGCTTGCAAGATCTTATTTTCCTGGCCAGGGGTTGAACCCAGGCCCCTGGCCGTGAGAATGCCCAGTCGTAACCACTGGACTGCCAGGGAATTCTCTAGGAGCACTAGCTTAAGTAAGGTATGTTGTTAGGGAGTGAAATATTTATGTTTCAGAGTGTTGGTGTTTTCTAAGTTGATTTTTGAATATGTAGTTACTTGGAGTTGGCGTTTTTCTTGTTCATCTGTGGGAAATTGGAGAGATCTGGCTGACCCTTAATAATGAGGTTATAGTGAGTAACTTTGGGGGCTCTTGCTTCCACGTTTCAGAAACAGTCATGGTGTCTAGTTTTATCTGGACAAACTAAGCTCACTCACATTCATTTAACTTTCTGTTCCTTTGCTGATGTCAAGTGTATGCCTGACATTGATGCAAAACTTACATGAAATCTACCATGTAAACTTTTGCCTTCTTGGTATCTCTTAAGTCTGACATTTAGGGCAGTCCTGAAAGAGCAGCCTGGTTAAATCTGTTTGCATTTCTTTTTTAAGATGTTGTGTTTTGTTTTGAGCTCTCTGAGTTTAGAGACTTTGTTTCTTTTGGAGATAAAGATGTTGGTGGGTTTTTATTCTTTATCCTGTTTAAAGAGAGACTTCTAGTAATTAAATTTTCTGATACAGTGATTATTTCCAGCTGCTTCTCCAAAGTCTCACTGTGTTATTTTAAAATTCTTCTTTCTCCTGTATGGCAAAAAACACTACAATATTGTAAAGTAATTAGCCTCCAACTAATAAAAATAAATGAAAAAAAAAAATAAAATTCTTCTTTCTCCAAGGACTTGTAGAAGAAGTTTAAAAGTGTGAAGAATGTAAACCAGACATTTTAACTTTCAGAAAGGAAGGTGTTCATAGCAGAAAACCTGGAGGGAGAGTAGGGTGGCTTTATGGTGCTCAGTAGCTGATGGCACTGTAGGTGTGTAGTGCAAACTGGTGATGGTGGCTGGTTTCCACTTGACACTGCCTCTGTCTTTCATTTTATTTAGTTATAAAGTCATCGTTTTGGAAAGTGTTTACAGTTATCCTTTGCTGTCTTTTCTCTGTATAAGTGATAAGGTGCTGTGGTGTGTGCTTATTTTTTTAAATAACAGCTTCATTGAGATTTAATTCCTGTATTATGAAATTCACCCCTTGAAGGTGTGTGATGCAGTATTTTTTCGTATATTCATAGAGTTGTGTAACCATCACTGCTGTCTGATTCCAGAACATTTTCATCACCCGTAAAAGAAATCTGTGCCGATTTGTGTCACTTCCCATCCCCCCTCCCCTGGTCCTGAGAACGGCACTACATTGTGTCTGTGGGCTTGCTTGTTGTGGACACTTCATGTCAGCAGGGTTATGGTGTGTGGTCTCTGTGGCTGACTGCCTTCTCTCAGTGCACTGTTCTCAAGGTTCACTCATGTTGTGTGGGGCCTGTGTTAGCACTTCTTTTAGGTTGAGTGCTGTCCATTATGTGGATGGATATACCCCATTTTGTTTATCCCATCAGTTGGTGGACAGGTGGATTGTTTCCGGTGCTTGTTTCTAGACTTTTTTTCCTTCGTGGCTAGTAGACTCTTGTGTTAATCCCTTACACCTAACACTCACCTGGTCATCTTTGGAGTGTCGCCAACATCTGTCTGTCCTGAGGGACCTAACCCTCAAGACCGGAGTCCACCTGGCTGGTGGCAGTGTAGCGCTCACCGCAGTGCCCTGCAGGTCTGACCCTGGGCTCCCAGAGGAGCTGCGCTGAAAGTGGCAGAGGCCACTCTGCTCTTGGGACTGATGGTCACCTCCAGGGGCACACTGTGAGCCCCTCCTGCCCTTGTGTCTGGAATCCTTGGGTCAGGAGCCTCACAGACCTATTACGAGAGGGTGTAAACTGTTTTTAAAGTGCTCAGTGCAGGAGTGTGGCGGGTGGTGGTGGTCTTCTGGCCATGTGCCCTGGTCCAGCTCTGGAGCCCTCCGCTGTGGGATGAGCATCAGAAAGGCTCGGGGTCCGCACAGGTGCGGTGAACACACCTGCTAACAATCCCTCGCCCAAGGTGAGCAAGAGCTTACCTTGTGTCATTGATTTTCCAAAAGTTTTTGGAAATCACTGCAGTTCCAAAAGGGAGACACCGGGTAGTTTGTCATGTGAGCTAGAAGTAGCTTCCTCTGGTTTCTCCTTTAACCCTAAACCCTGGCCTGTTGGAGCTGGAAGTCGTCTGAAACCACAAGGAGGGACTTTGCTTGGAGCCGCTGTGCTTCCTGCTCAGGTTAAAGGAAGCACTGTGTCTGGGAGGCCACTGCGGCTCCGCAGTCACGCTTGTTCCGGGCAGCCGACGTCCAAGGCCACCCGTCAAGGCCACTCCCAGCAAGTCTAACTTCCTTCAGTGCGCTGCAGGAGAGGGTGTCCTGAGATAGATTGATTGGATTTTTTTTTTTTTTTGGCCAGCTTTTGTAGGTCCTAAAGACTGTCCTCTTTTTATAGTGAAGTACATGGGATAGGAATTGAGACATCCTGGGGTGCAGTTTTAACTGCTTTCTTGCTGCTGGTGTATTCAAGGCAGATGAAAACCCCTCACCTCTTCTGTAGCTGCCATCCTGCTGCTTTCCTGCTGCACAAAGGCTCAGACTATGTGGTACTTGAATTACTGTCCTTTGCCCTCAGGTTAAATTCAGGCCACTTGCTTTGACATGAGCTAGTTTACATTGTGCGTTGTTCAACTCAACAAACGTTTGTTTCCTATTCCACATGTGTTCTGGGGTGTAGTTGTGGAAGCTGGAAGTTTCCTATCCTGTTAGGACGTGATGAGCAATGGGGTGGCATCACTGAAGCAAGTTAGGACGTAAGTGTAGATAAACATCAACATTAGCCTTGTTTCTGCAGTTTTTGAAGTTCATTATTTTTATTTAGGCTTTATTTTACCCATTTTCTCCTCAGTCCTGTAGACTTTATTTCCCTTCTTTCGGATTGAGGACGTTTTGGATGAATGTATTTTCCCGACAAATTCATGTGTGCATTTTACAGCTTCAGAGGAAGTGAGAAGGGACCTGAGCTGGTCCAGCTTCTGTTTGTTGGTGGAATTAGTGACTGTAAAAGAAAATTTTTATTACATCTAGGAAAAGCAGTTTCTACTTAAGTATTCTTTTTCCCTGCCTTCAATGGATTAAATTTTAGAAGAGATCCCTTGAGTATCTTTTCTTTTTTTTTTTTCGAGAAACCCCCACTCAGAATACTACTTCTGTCTAGTTTAAGTAAGAACTGTTGCTGCAGGTTCAGTATTATTGATAGTCTACAGCTTATTGAGGGGTTTCTGGTTTTTTACTTTTACCCTGGACATACATGGTTTAGAAATTAGTGTCCACAAGAGAGTTTCATCCAGTCTCCATAGCTGTTTTGTATGTGCCTCACTCTGTGTAGCAGCCTCTCTGTTTTACAGCTGCCCTGCAAGACCCAAACATTATAGAAACACTTCTATCAAAGGCAAAAGCAGTTATTGAGAAGTAATAAAATATTTGATTAGTTCTGAAGCAGCTTGTTTTGTTCCGGGTCAGAAGGCCTGAAGTCATTTCGAGTGAAGAGAAGACAGAGGCAGGACAGGCCCTCTTTCCAGTAATCGCTGCCCTGACAGCTCTCGCTGGTGCAGAATGTCGCGTGTAGGAGGCAAGGCTGGCATTGGGACCCGCGGACTCGCCTGTGAGGGGTCAGGGCTTGGGGTGGATGTTGTGCAGGTTTGTAGAAAAAAACACCAGCCCTCAAAATGTCTTCCCTGTCCCCGTCCTGTCCTTAATTGCTCCTTTCAGGGGCAGAGCTTTCCTTTCTGTCCCAGGAAGCCCCTCTGCCTCCGTCCTGGTCACATCTTTCTGTTTTTTCAGGGACACTCCTGGGTCACGTGCTGCACTTTGCCACTTCCTGTCCTCGCCTCCTCCCCACGCCAACCTTTGGCCTCCACTGTTTTCCCACTTGGCGCATCAGCATTTTGCTGGAGGCAGCAGAACCCTTCCTTGCCCGTGAACCCTCGGCTGTCCACTGTGGTCTTGTTCTTCTGTGGCCAGGTCTTGCTTTGGAGGGGGAGCCCATTTTTAACAGTCTGGTGTGAAGTCTTCCAAGCTTCTAATGCCTATCTAAATATATACTTAGGTATTCTTCGAAAACATCGTGTGTACATAATTCAGTACAAACGGATCTCCCATCTGTGCCATTCTTCCTGAGTGTGACTGAGTGTGCACACACACACACACATGCACACACACCCCCCCCGCCCCCCCCCCCGCCCCCCCAGTGATACAGGACACAGCAGCCTCCTTGGAATCAGTACTGCTGCTCTGGGCCAGACTGTCAGCTATTCCTCAGCCTCCTGTAACCTGCCTTCTGCCTCCAGCCTCTTCAACGAAAACAGTTTTAATTAAAGGGTACCAGTAATCTTTTAAATTAAAAATACTTTAATAATGAGAGGTAAAAATAAATTGAAAAGCTACAAAAGAATATTCAATGAACTTCTCCTTGATCTCTTGTCCCCCATGCACTCGGGGAAGGATACACAGGACATTTCAAGCTTCCGTTCCCTTACCTGAGTGTAGATACTTTTTATTTCACATTTTAAAAACAGGTTTATTTTTACCCAGGAACCCATGCAGTTCTGTTCCCCTCTTTGTTTCTTGTAGAACCTTCCAGAAAAACTCTATTTATAGATAGGTGACTGGTGCCTTACCGCATGCACAGGTCTGTCCATTGCTTATGCCTCTTGGCGTCTTTCTTGATGAGCATCGTGTCACCTGCAGAGCTGCTGCCCTGTGTCTCTGTTGATGGGCTCTGTTCCCATCTCACTACTACAGACCACGCCGTCACTTCCCTATTGTGTGCACACCACCTGCATGTGGCAGACAGCATGTGTAGCCTTTTATGTGTTGCAAGCATGTTTGCGGAGGAGAAGCCTGGACATGGGGTTGGCTGTGGGTCACATGGTCTGTGCTCCTGTGGTTACTGGGATGTTGCCCAGTTTGCTTGTGGGATCCCCACAGAATGTGAGGAGGTGAGGAATACTGCTCAGTGTGGGGGCACACGTTCAGGTGATCCATTTTATTTATTTTTGTTGAGCTCTCTATATCCTTTATCCCCTCTCTGTTGGGTTACTGATCTTGTCTTTATTCTTTTTTAGGCGCTCTGTAAGTTTCAAGGAAATTGTCCTTTTGTCTCTAGTGAAAGTTTCAGGAATTTATTTTCCAGGTTTGGGTTTTTTTTCCAGAAGACTCTGCCACACAGTTTGGCAGAGTTAATGCTGTCTTGGTCAGTCTCGCCTGGCTTCGGGGTGTTGTGTCGTAATTAGAAATGCAGTGTACACTGTGCATTGTACACATTACATGTGCATAGACTGTGCTCATATAAACGTAATGCATTGTACACAACAACCATTCCCTGTGGTATGCTTATATAGAACTTGTGTGGTTTCTCATTTTGCATTTAACCAATCCATCTGGAATTTATTTGGTCTAAGGTACAAAGCTAGTTTTATATTTTCCAGATGATAGCCTAGCTGTCCCGGTGCCATTTGTTGAAGAACGCACCCTCCCTCTCAGATTTGAAATGTGGCGTATTTCTGGGTATGTTTCAGTTTTCTTCTAGACTGTCTGTTGGGTCTCACTGATGTCTCTGTCCTGATGACCTGTGATTTCCCTTATCTTTCTCATCTCTCATTTTTCTGTGGGCTCTCTGCACTGTGAAATTCTCTGGGGGATGGTGTTTTGTTTTGTTTTTTAAACAACTGTGGCTGCTGAGACGCCCAGTTAAAGGGTCTGGGCAGGGCTTGGTTGGAGCAGCCTGGGAGCCCCTGCCCCCCCTTATTTTCTGGCAACCCCCCCCACCCAACTTCCTCCACTTGTATGAGCGTTCGTTTCTGTTTCTCCTGCTTTCCTGCCCTTTTGATGATGGTATTTCTCAGACTTCTCTCCTCCTCTCTGGTTACTTGATAATTCATGACATTTCGGCTGTGGTCTGCCCGCTCTCTTAGTCCCCCAACTCTAACCAGCTGCGACTGAGCTGTGGCCGGACATTCCAGGGAGCTCAGGGTGTCCAGAGGCGAGGTCCTGTCTTCGTCTCTGACCGCTGAGCCCCTGTCCTGACCTGCCGGCCGGGATCCCACGCCGTTGGCAAGTCTGCCTGCTTTCTCATCTCCACTGACACTGCCACGGCAGCTGAGTTGTGTTCTTCCTTTCTGTCTGTCTATCCCTTGCTCCCCACCTCTCCCTGACACACTTGGCATGATGGTTACATATGCGGGACGCTTCTTTGTAAGTGGATTTGGGTGATTTATGAGGGAGTCAGGGCACAGATCGCAGTAGTCTAATGGGAACAAGCACAGCCCTAGCCACGGGCAGCTCCACTTCATCCCGAGTCAGGAAGCAAGCGAGTGACGGCTTCCTGTTAGAACTAACTGCTGTCCTTAAGTCCACAAGAGACAACTTTAGAGCTTCCCTCCCTTGTTTTGTGATTAAATTTAAAACAGAAACTTTGGTGCCTTATCTCTTTTTAGAAATAACTGTAACATGTTTGGGTGCTGCTCTTAAGCGGGCTCTGGTCTAGGATCCCCGACCTGGGTCTAGTGTGCGATGGTGCCCTGCCACCTCCCCGGCTCACTCTTAGCCGCTGACTGCAGACCCCGGGTGTCGCAGCAGTGGTCCTGGGAAGATGCTCGTAGGGCTGGTCTCCGGCCTGAGTTCCTAGCATGGTGCACTGTGTCCCAGCGTGACCATCTGCCGTTGGCCTGGCTGTGTGTCTTCAGCTCTGTCTGTACTCAGTTCCTCGTGTTCATGTGGCCCTTTTCCCCCGAGCCCCTCCCAGATGCTCTTCTCTCAGAGGGGGCACCTGGCCCCACTTCTTAGCTCACACAGTCTGTAAAGCCTTCTTTGACTCCTTCTGTTCTAGCCCTTACCATAATGGGTTGTAATAGGTTTCTTCACATGTTCATTCCCAAACTTTGGTTATTGCAGGCAGAGACTGTGTCATCGTCTGTCAGTCCCAGAGGCTGCGGTCCCTGCCTCCTGGTAGGGGGGCTGTGTCCTGAGCAGTGGAGGGACATGCCGGGTGTTTTCGAAAGGCCACCCAAGTGAAAACATTGTCTTCCTCAGTGCTTTTCTTTCCTGTGGGCCTATTAGTAACATCCAACGGCTGTTTCTCTTATGTACTATATAGCTGCAGAGTCTAGTGGATTTTAACTTCTGTATCCTGCTTTTTTATTTTTCAAAGGCTGACATGCGAAAGCTTCTGTTGGGAGAAACTCCCTGAACTTGATGGTTTGGCTTTGTATACGCCATGACAAAACTGAGTTTATGGACAGGTACACTGGGAGCTGGGAGCAGAGTGTGTTCTTCCAGTACTCTGATGGGCTTGTCACCTGTAGAACTATGCACGTGGGTCACGTCTCAGAGAGGAGTCTGTAGCTCTGAAAGTAAGACTGTTTGATTGTATCCCTTTAATATTTGAAAAATTGTAGATTGTGGTAAGCCTAGATATTTTAGTGTGCTGTAGGATGGCAGTAAACCAAACAACTGTTACCATCCCAGTTGTTAATTTATATTTGTTATACTTTAAACATTGATGTTGAATTCATTATGAGAAAGGAGCATTGTAGCATCACTTCTGATTATTTAGGACTTTTACATAAGAACCTCAATAGAATTACTAGAAAGAAATTGTATCCTCAGTTTTCTTACTGATTCACAGTGAATCTAATTAAAACATGTATTATGTAGGAACTACTTCTAGAAATATTATAGTCTAGGCTAGAAAAAAGAATAACTGAAAAGGAAAGAGAATTAATTTGTGGGGAAGAAAAACAGCCCCTCCTCCCATCATATTTGGTCATTTTAATAAAAATTAAAAGCTTGGGAATAATGGTAACAACCTATACCTGTAACAGTTAATTAAGTGAATGAGATACTTTGATGTGGGTTGTTGGGGCCATGTGGGAAAATGTGTGGTGAAAATAAGCTACAGTGGGTGCCCCATCTGTGTTCTGGGCTGTGACCCCACTGGACACAGTGCTCTCTGGGCCCCTGCTTCCCCGGGGAGGACCGCGCTTCTCCTGTCACCAGCTTCCTGGCCTCTGTTCCGGCGTGCTGACTTTGCAGGTGGGAATTTTCTGAAAAGTCTTGTTTGTGTGGGTCTTTTCCTTGACTAGTTACGAAGCTCAGGAGCCATGTGCTGTTACCACTCGTATTGGGGAGGCTGGGTTACCAATCGCAGTGATTTTTTTCCTTTGAGAATAGGTGTCTGCTCCCAGGGCTCCTACCGATACACACCCCCGCGGCCTGCTTCACTGGTGCTTCTGAACCTTTGATACATCCTCACGTCCTCTTTTCCAGCTGGGATCCGGCTCACCCCCAGTGTCTTTGGTTGCCTGTTCTGCCCATCGTGGATGCCCCAGTGTTCTGGGCTGATTCTGTGTCGTGGCTCGCGCCCCGGGGCATCGTGCAGCACCCCTGGGAATGCGCGCTGCTCTGTGAGGTTCCTGTCAGGTGCTGGAATGTTACGTCAAGGGCCAAGGTGGGCATTAGAGCCCACTTCACTTATTGTGACTAAACACTGAGCCAGGTTCTCAGAGAATACCCGAATACTGACGCATCCTTCTGGCCAGGATGTGCACGATACCAGTGTTGTGCTTACTGTGCCCTTCTCGTCGAAAGTGCTGAGGGTGAAAATAGTCTGCAGTGGATACCCCGTCTGTGTCTTTGGCTGTGACATTCTGGAAAGAAACTACTGGAATGGAGCTTGCAGGCTAAGGGGAGCAGCTTCCACCAGGACACCGGTCACGTGACTTAGGTTTTTCCTGAAGGGGGAGGGCTGTCTTCCTGAATGTATTTCACATTTCAGAGTCGATTTCAGAGTTTATAGAGATGGGGGTTTGTTCCCACCTGGCTGTGCCTTTTGAACTTGTGCATTTAATAACTTTTCTCTGTGACCCCGTGCATCACTGTGTTCCTCACCACTAACATTGTGCCTTTCTCTCCAAAACACTTGTTTTGAATACTCCCCAGCCCCACCTTAAATTTCCTGCCTATTACCTGCTCAGTTCCAGGAGAATACACCTGAGCTGTTCGGTCGTTTAAAATAAAGCTCTCAGTGAGAGCTGGTAGTGCGCTGTTCAGACGAAGCCTTGCCTGCTCTGCACCTTGGCCATGTTGCCAACCTGGACTGTGGTGGCTTCCTCCGAGGTGACAGGCTCCGGGCGCTCCCCCACTGCCCTCCCCTACCGCCGGACTCTGGTTTAATCACTGGCTGCGGGGTGGCCTGGAGCTGAAGTTCTGAGCTTCTTGGGGTACACACTGAGGCTGGGCGCGCCATGGGGCTGTACCTCTCAGGGCTGCTTGTGAAGAACCTGGCTCTAGATTTGCTTTGCTAGAACTCATCTAGTTATGTACTTGGTACCTCGTGCTGAGATTTTTGAGCAGTAATCATTTTTTTCTCCCATCTTTTCTCTCTTTTTAATGAGCAGAGCTCTAGGGTAAGGAATATTAAAAGGAATGTTTTTATGTGGAAAACGGTTTTTGGTTAGCTCTGGCTTTCACTTGTCCTAAGTCAGCAAATAGCTTTCACTATTAAACTATCTATTTTCTTGTTCTGGTTTCTTAGAGACACGTAATCACTGCTTTAGTAAAATGCTTACAAATCACTTTTCGTTCTGATTTTATGTGTTTTTTCCCATTGACTTACAAGTATCAACATTCAGCACGTTGTTCTTCCCACTATAGAGGCGGCACTTGGAGAACAAGTTGGAAATCAGGGACTCTGTTGGTAGATGCTGGAGCTGAGGGTCCATTCCGGCTCCTGGAAGCCCCTCCCACAGGTGTTTGCTTGACTGGCTCCTCTCCCACCAGGCTTCAGCTCCACCGGCCTGCCCCCAGTGGCGGGGTTTCCTGTTCTGGGCTTCTCAGCACCTCTGACAGCTCCGTGATAGCGCTGGCCCGCCAGGAGACAGGGCAGCTGCCGAGATGAGCAGCTGCCGTTTTTTAGAAGTTGCTTCTGTTTGACCTTTTCATGTTGTTTGGATCTTGTAGGAAGGTGCTCTCCTTTACACTTGGTATCTTTAACTTTTTTCCTAATCCTAATAAGAAAGCTGAACTCCGAAGAATTGATGCTTTTGAACTGTGGTGTTGGAGAAGACTCTTGAGAATCCCTTGGACTGCAAGGAGGTCCAACCAGTCCATCCTAAAGGAGATCAGTCCTGGGTGTTCATTGGAAGGACTGATGCTGAAGCTGAAACTCCAATACTTTGGCCACCTCATGCGAAGAGTTGACTCATTGGAAAAGCCCTGATGCTGGGAGGGATTGGGGGCAGGGGGAGAAGGGGACGACAGAGGATGAGATGGCTGGCTGGCATCACCAACTCAATGGACATGAGTTTGAGTAAACTCCGGGAGTTTGTGATGGACAGGGAGGCCTGGCGTGCTGTGATTCATGGGGTCGCAAAGAGTCGGACACGACTGAGCGACTGAACTGAACTGAATAGTGATTATTCCTTTCTAAAAAATTAGAAAACAAAAAAATACATTTTAATCACTCAGATAAAAATACTATTAAAATTATGGCATATTTTCTTCTTTTTCCAATGCCTATAATGTATGTGTCTATAGAATTTATATGTTACAGATTCACATACCTAAATGTGAGTGTTCCCCATGCCTTTCACTTTCTGAAGTTTTTTTTTTTTTTTTTCATTTTCTGAAGTTTTTTAAAGGCTGCATAATATTTAATCATATGGATGTACATTTACGTATTTAAGTATTAATCTTGCTGGATATTTGTTTCTTTTTTTTCTCTTTTGGCCACACTGCATGGCTTGTGGGATCTCAGTTCCCTGATCAGAGATCAAACCCGTGTCCTCAGTGGTGAAAGCTCGGAGTTCCAACCACTAGACCACCAGGGACTTGCCTGTTTTTCTTCTTTTGAAACTTAGATGAACCTTGTTGCACACAAACCCTTGTATCACTGATTGTCTTCTTAGGACAGATTCCTCCCAGCGCGTGAGTGGGCCCAGAGGTCTAGAGGCAGTGAAATTTGTTAGACACACAGCTGGAGCAGCTTGCACTTGCTGGCTGAGGACGAGCTTGCTCCCCTGTGACATCACGAGCACTGACTCGGGGGGCACTTGTCAGCCTGTGGTCCAGATAATCAGGTCACCGTCCACGCTGTTGCAGGGTGGCGCTTGCTCGTCACAAAAGAGTTGCCTGTGGGTGGAGTGTCTATTTAGAGGAGATGGCAGCCCCCAGGTTCCCAGGATGGGGATGCGGAATCCAGGCAGCTGCCTGGACTGCGTCCCTGGGCGAGGTTAGCTTTGTGTGCTGCGCTCAGGGTGTGGTTGACCAGCCGCCCGGGGAGCTTCTCTGCGGGACCTTGTGAGTGTGTGTCCCCTCCAGGTGTCCCCGCTGCGCCGTGTGTCAGCACGTGACCCTGTGTAATTGCCTTCCCGGCTGGCCTGCGTGTGCCCTGGTTGTCGCAGCAACTGCCATTTCGCTGAGTCCTGTCTTTCCAGCACGCTACTTCAAATGCTTTCCATTTAATTCTCACAAAAACCGTGTGAGGTGGGTGCAGTGGAGGAAGCTGAACGTGTGCCGGACGAGGTCTTGGCCTTGGTGGCTCGGTCGGCAGGGCCACAGCTGCAGAGCCCGAGCTGTGTATGAGACGGGGTCGAGGGGGCCCTGGCCGAGGGCGCAGCCAGGACAGAGGCCTCCAGTTTATCCTGACCATCTTCCTGCCCCGAGGCCCAGTGGACGGAGTGGAGGGCCGTGGGAGATGTCAGGAGTCAGACCCCGTGGGTCGTTGGAGGGGCGGCTGTGAAAATGGATAAGGAGCTGACTGGCCCAGAGGGCATCAGTTGGCGGGCACTGGCAGGAAGCAGGACTGTGAGCCTAATGGAAAACATCCGTCAGGGTTGCGCTGGGCTGGCGGCTGGAGTGCGTCTTCCCAGAGCCTCCCGGCAGCAGCAGAAGCGACCCCGGCACTGAGCAGAGCTCCGTTCTGAGTCCATCAGGCTGCTGACGGCTCTGCTTGTGAGCGTGAGTCAGACAGCGCTCGGCTGAGCTGCGTGGGTCACATGGGGCAAATTAGCTTCACCAAAAATAACCCCCAAAACAGCATTTCTGGGAAGCACAAGTGAAGACAGCTTTCAATGTAAACAAAGGACCAGAGAGAAGATAGAGGCTGGGTTGAAAGAAGTGAACGTTTGGAAAACTAGGAAGAAATGCTTCAGAAGTGCCAAGGAAAACAACTGTTTTTTTTTTTTTTTTTTTTTCTTGTTTCAGTTTTAGTTTTCTTTCCTGTATTTATGTAGGACACAGTGCATCCATCCTGCTGGGTAACTCCAGGGTTCCACGTGCAGTCAGGGCTGAGAACCAGAGTTATTTCCATGCCCCCATCCCCCGCCCCAGGCTTTACTGGCTGAGTTCTCCACCTCAGCGTTCACCAGAGGAGCTGAGGACACTATGGTCCATTTTTGCAGCCCCCTCCCCAAAGGGTGTGAGTCTGGAGGGTGGCGTCCACTCAGGCCAGTTGAGCTGTTGGAGGCTGGGCAGGGGTATGTGTGTCTACTCCCTGCGGAGAGGTTCATCATGGGCCAGCAGGGCCTGCGCTTCTGTTAGCGGTTGCTGAGACCCTCAGTCTCCCTCTCCTTAGGACCAGGACTTAGAATTACCCGCCAGGGCAGCTGAGAGAACATGGGGGTTCCTGGGGGTCAGGCCAGATGTGGGGAGTCGGCTGCCATTGTGTTTAGTGTATTGCTGGAAATGTCAGCCTTGTTCCCTAAAGTTGTTCCCTAAAGTCGTATTTACTGTTTGGTATTTAAATCTTGCCCTTTGAGTAACTTTTTTGTGGCTCAGTCGCTAAGTCGGGTCTGACTCTCTGTGCTGGACTGCAGCACGCCAGACTCCACTATCCCCTGGAGTTTGCTCAGATACATATCCTTTGTGTTGTACTTGTCAGTTCTTGTATGTTATTTAATAAAGGAGAAGTTCATTTCTGGAATATTCTGATCATTGGATGATAAAAGAAAACTTTGCTTTACCTAAAGGAAGTAATGCAGATTAAACTACAAGTATAAGTAATTGGAAAATGTAACTGTCTTACAGCGTTTCGGTAAATGTTATCAAATGAATGGACTTTTTAGAGGAGTGCTGGAGGGGGAGGGTTTTCTTCCTTGAGTTCTGTAAACTTGCAGATTAGCCAGACCTGTGGAGTTACTGAGCTTGTGTGGGTCCTCGCATGTGGGGAGGGGACACCTGCACAGCTGGGGCCTTCCTGGGTCAGAGGCTGGCTCCTGGGAGCAGGCGGGGTCGTGCCTGCCACGGGCTCCCTGAGCTCTGTCTGGGGCGGGGGCTGGGTGTCCTGTCTTCCGAGGTGGCTGGTGCGATCTGCCCTCTGCCAGGTGCCCCGGCCAGGCCTGCAAACAGCAGGGTCTGTGCCACCGCGCCCCCCTCCCCCCGACCCCCTCTAGCCAGGTAACAAGGTGAACCGAGGACCGTGGCGGCCTGAGAGCTTCCTGTGTGCATCTCGCGTCCCCTCCGGGTCAGGTTTGGGACCAGAAGTCATGCCCCTTTTTCCCAAACCTTCTCTTTGGCTGTGTGTGAAGCACCGTGTTTCTCCCTCTTTTAAAACTTGCTGCTTTTGGTAAACTTTAAAATCGTAACTTTTCTGTACTGTCCTTTTAAATTGTGAGTAGGAAGACATTAAAGCATTGGTCATTTTCATTCCTCTAAATCCTAAAAGTAATAAGTGCATTTAGCTATAAAAATTTTCAAATACTGGTCGTCATTGGGGGGAAAAAGTAAAGGTGCTGTCCCTCCCCCACCAGCTCCCAAGGACCCCCTCCCCTCCCCTCTCCCCCTGAGGTCACTGTAGAGTCTGAGGTAGCCGTCCGGGGTCCTGGCTATCTGTAAACCTAAGACCGGGGAGCGGAGACGGGGCAGCCCTCCTGGCTCCTGTCGGGAAGTTGGTGCAGGCTGAACCCGTACGGCCAGCATAGAGTGGGGGCCTGTGGGCGGCGGTCCTTTTTTTCCTGGGTCTCTATCAGTAGCTGTTCAAGGTGTTTTCAGTGTTTCACTGTTACAGTGAGCGTGTCCACCCTCCCCCTGCCGACACACATCGTTCTCACGTGTGTGTACTTTGTATGACAACTATCCAGAGATGGGATTGTAATGTATTTCTAGAATATTCCTTTTAAAAATGCACCCCCAAATAGATCCAGGTCTATCCTGTTCTCTCCTGTTTTTGTTAGAGCATTTTATTACTTTTCAAGATTTATAAGGACAGTGTTAAGTCCTGCTTTGTAATTAATAAGAAACTGTGATTTGAAGAAAGAATCGGGTTTTGGCTCAGATAGGATTTGTGACGGCTCAGTTAGCAGTTTACCTGGCGAGTGAACCGCTGGCACAAGACATTAGCCCCCGTGTTTGCTCTAACTGGGATGGCTTTACATTTCGGTGGTGAGTGGTGGATTGCTCAAAGTTTCGTCTTCCACCAGAAGTGCTCACGCTAATGATGACTGTTTTACAGAAAAATTGGAAGCTACAGTAAACATAAGTGACTTTCAAATAAAAATGAAAATCCTCGCACGTGAACTAAATTTTGGAAGAAAATAAATTGATTCTGACTTTGCCCCCGCAGGTCACGCCCAGGACGGAGCCCCCCGTCAGCAGCGTGGGCAACAGCCTGGAGAACGCCCTGCACACATCCACACATTCCACTGAGGGGTCGCTGCCCAAGAGGCCTGGAGGGAAACTGTCCAGAGGTGAGCTGCGGGGTCGCAGGGAGGACGGAGTGTGGGAAGGAGCTGGGGGTCATGATGTTTGGCTGGCTGCTTCCAGATGGTTTGAAAACGCTAGTCTTAGATGTATTATTCTTTCTGAATTCCGCAAGTTATATGCGGATGTGTCTTGACTGTAGAAATCTCACGTCTTGATGTTTATTAAGAGGAAATCAGTGAATGTTATCATGTGCCGCCCCGCCAGGGCTCCTGAATTGAGAACAGCGCTTTGTGCAGTGACGCACTGTTGTCTTCACACTGACGTGGTTGCCACCAGCCCCACGCAGGGCCCCCAGGACTGAGGGCCTGAACTTGTAGTCTTATTTCATCGCGTTGCAGTTGCGCTGGCTCAGCGTGGACAAGGCAGCTCTCCCTCCCACAGTGGGAGGCTGGTCTCCCTGGTTCTCGGCCGTCTGGCTTCGTGCGGCCACAGTGGACAGCGTCAGGCCGGTGGCCCCCTGGCCAGTGGTGTGGGCCCTTGGGGGGCTCACAGGGACAGGATGGGGCACAGCCTGCAGGGCTCCCGGCTGCTCTCACTTCCCGGTTTGGAGCTGGGCGAGGATGCCAGCCGTGCCGAGTCCTCACACCTGTGGCTGTGGGCCTGGATGGCTGCCCTCCTCATGGCCCTGGGAGCAGCAGTCAGCTCATTTCCTGGGTTCTGCTGGAGGCTCAGTCGTCCTGAAGGCAGCGGGGCCTCTGTTTCTGGGTGGGTAGTTGTCACTCGCTGAGCAGAGGGTCTTCCTTCGGCGTGTTGTTATGGGGGAGGTGCCTCCCGGTGGGCGTTGCTTCCTCTGTCCCCAGCCCGTCCAAGTGGAGCCTGTATCTTGTACCCTCGCAGTTCTAAGGGGGACAGCCACTTCTTCACCATCATGCTTTTCTCCTGTCGGCACAATTATCAAGACCCTTCATTCCTGTGTTTTAATGTAATTGCTGGTTGAACAGCAGTGTCTGTCTCTTGCCGGGGTGCCTGGTGCAGGAAGGCAGGACTGTGGTAGGACCAGACCTGACTGCTGTCAGACATCATGACCCTTAGAAGATGCAATAAGCCAGACCTTGCTGATTATCCACAGTGGTCTCCGTTCAGTGGTCACAGGTAACCATAGTTCCTCTACCGTGAAACTGACCCAGCAGGTAACTGGTCATTGGTTTATTGTTCATGCTTTCCCCAGTACCCTGTTACTGCTCTTCGGAAAGCCTGAAGCCACTCCCAGCGTTACTAGTTTTCTTGTTGTTTTTTCTGTATCCCACTTCAGTTTTGGATTGTCTGTGCTTTTTAAAAGCCTTCAGAGACACAGTTCACCTTATAAAGAGGTCAGACTTTTGTGTTTCTTCAGATTACAGCTCAGGGGACATCAGTAAGGACAGTCTGAAACCCTGACTAGTCTTAGAAGGTGGTCCTAGCTTGTTACATACATTAACCCACTTGATCTTCCTAAGACCCTGTGGGACTCAGGTATAATAACCTGGTTCATTGTAACCACAGTCCCCATTTCAGACAGGAGAACTGAGTTGTGGTTAAGCAGCGTTCCTAAGATACACTGGGATTCCAACCCTGAGATCCCAACGCTTGGTTAAACAGAAGAGACTAGAAAAGGAAAGCCATACACGCATTAGGCAGAAGCCTTACCTTTTTCTCTGTACTGTTGACTGAAGGTTTTCAGACTTCCTCGGGAAGCCACCTGGCAGTTCATGGGAGCCTGCCAGGTGATGCCGCAGCCCCACGGAGCAAGCTGGTGCTTGTTATGTTCAGGGATTAAATAACTGTGCCCAGGGTCATGCAGCTGGGGTGTCACAGTTCACACAGCCGGAGACTGCAGAGCCCCTGGTCTCCCCCTGCCCTGACGCATGGGTCCCGGGCCAGCCGCCTGCCCTGGCCTCCTGTTCCCCATCTCCACCACCACTTTAACTTCCTCCCAACACAGGTGCTGTCACCCCTGGGCTTTGACTGCGTGTGGCTCTGCTCAGCGGGCCCTTCCCTTCCCTTTTAAAGTCTTGCCCCACAGTATTGCTGTGGCCTGAGTCATTCTTCCACCACTCATGGCCACTGCGGGGCCTCATGCGTACGAAGGCTGAACAAACGCTTGCCTTAACACACATAATGAACGTACATAAGTGAATTCATCAGGTCCCTAAGTTCAAGTGCAGTATCGCTAACCATCCAAATGGAATATGCATTCATTTCCTAATTTTCTACTTCAGATGTATCTTTTATGAGCTTTATGTTTTCTGGATCATGTTCAACTTTTGTTTATATCTTTCTGGAGAACTAACAAATCAAATTAATGCAAGGGAGCTAGATGATAAAAAAATCAAAGAAAAGTAAATTTATAGAGTTCTTAAATTCATATAACATGACCTAAAAAGATGTAGAAAAGAGGATTGGTTTAATCAGCATAGTAGTGAATGTTCAAATTTTAACAACAGTTAAAAGAAACAGTGTTTTAAAAAATTATTCCCATTAACACAGATGACTGAATGCTAAATGAAAGTGAGAAAGTAAATTGATATTTAGGAACATTATTCAGCTGAGACTTTTAAGAATACAGCTTTTAAATTCTTAGATGAAAATTAGGTTTCAGTAATAAAACTGTAAAGCTGGAGGCATCTTAATATTTAAGTATGAGGACACTGAGTTCTGTTGTATGGAGCTTGAGAGAAGGTATTGTGCTAGAAAATGATCATTTTTCATCTTTTCCCTCACTCATCAATAAAACCCTTTTTACTGTGCTTTCTTTTAGCTTTGGGTTTGGCATAAAATTGGTTTCTTGTTATTGACTGTACCAAATTAAGCTATTTAGTAAAGATACACTGAAATCAAGTAAAACACATAATTAGCAGAAAACTGACAACAACTCGGTTTTTTCCAGAAGTCTTTAGGGTAGAAAGGGAAGTGTTTCGGAGGAGAGCTTCCTTCTTGGGACATATTAAAGCCATCATCTCGGGGTGTCCTGTTCTCTCCTGCGACGTGGCCCTCAGCTCCTGGGGATTGCGTGACAGCACTTGGCAGCGAAGGTGGCCGTAGGCCGTGGGGGTTTTAGCAGGCACTCCCAAGCTGGAGTCGGGAGTGTGTTCCTGGACCTGGCGGTGTGGCTGCTGGAGGGGGTCAGTGACCCCGCCGGACCCCGCTTGGGCCTTCCAGGGCGCCTGCCTGCACTCTTACCATGGTGCATTTTACGGTCTTATCCATGCAGCTCGGCCTCCCTCCTTTCTTAGTGACAGTAGTGCTCTGGTTTTTTAATTAGGCATGGATCCAATTATAAAAATGGGAGTTCAGTGCAATTACACATCTTATTGAAGGCTATGTGCTCTGACTTGTAAGATTTGAGAAGAATGGCTGGTGTACAACTTGAATAAGAAAAGAAGAAAATTAGAACCCAGGAAATGTTGAAAGGAAATAGCACACTATCATATACTGTTTCTCCACGTGGGAGCAGGCTGGTGGCCTCAAGCCGGAGTCCCACTGCGTGCCCTGCCCAAACCCCTTCATAGTCTGGGCCCCGGGGAGGCGCACTCGTCCTGGGTGCTCTTCCTGCCCAGCCCTGGGGGTCTAGGGGGTCTTCCCAGTTGGCACTAATGCTGTCTTGGGCTGTGTTCTCTTCCTCAGGTGATGGTTAGGTATCCAACCCCTCAAACTGACACAAGCTTTTTGCTTACACGTTTCAGAAAGGAGTGGGGCTTCGCGTGTGACATGACCCAGTCTTCAGGCTCACAAGGGTGGCAGGAGGGAAGGGGGGCCTTGTCTACCAGTGGGCTTTCAGTGGGCCATCAGCAAACATGCGTGCACACAGGTAAACACTCTAAAACCATGAAACCACACTGCAGGGATGTGGCAGGAAAACTACCCATAACTCCACCACCAGGCACAGTTAAGTTAACCCTGTCACTTTTGATCATTTATTTTTAGTCTCTCTTCCTTTTGCATTTTAAAAAACTATAATCATGTTATACATGCAGTGTATAATATTTCAGGTAACAGGATAAGCACTTGTTCATGTTTTTATTGTTATAAACATGGTCTTTAATAGTTCTGGAGTTGAGAGTGTCTTACACATCTTTGAAGCCCAGCTGAACACCCCCCAGCCCGGCGCTCGTGCTGGCCGCCGTTGCCACCCTCACCTGCTGCAGAGCATCCACCTGCCCCAACCCCCTGCCCACAGCGGGCCGTCCTCCCACCCTCAGAGCCCTGTGTGGCCACAGGTGTTGCTTCCAGGGCGGGCGGTACCAAGAGAAGACAGCAGGTCTTGTCCATGTGTTTGGTCCAGAGGCATCCTGGCGGAACTGGGGCTGGTGATGCAGATACAGGACACAGTGTCCGGTGGGCTGGGGGCTCCAGGGAGGTCTCGCTAACATCTCAGACCTCTGGTCCGAAATGCCTCTTTGATTTGAAAACAGCTGAGTAACATTCATCTGCTTTTCACATTTTCCTGTGTCTAGATATGAGTCACTTCCCGCCTTCAGTCCAGTTAGGGTTTTTTCTTTCTGCTTTTTTTCATAAATCCTAATATTCAGCCCTGGAACTTGTAGGTACACGTTGGTGTTCTGTGGCCCAGGAAAACACCAAATAGGTTTTTCTGGGTTCGTTGACTTTGTATATTCTATTGTCTAAAGAAGTGAAGGGTCTGGATTAGAGTGAGATCATTGTGCGTAAGTTTTTAAAAATAGTGATTGGGAGAGTGTAAGAGCTGTTTATTTGCTGACAGTCTGCCTGGGGAAGTCAGACAGGAACAGTGGGTAGTTTCACTGAGCGAGGTCAGGCAGTGCACAACTGCTAAACGTAGTGTTTTCTTTGTTTTGCCAGAAAGGAAACAAACGTTCTTGTTTTTTTTAAAGAGTAATTCCTTCCTGTGAGATGCTATTTTAAGTTTAAAATACTCTAAACCAAATGGGTTCTAGTGTCTCCCACGATCTGTATCAACCCTGATACAACTTTATGAATTTATAGAGGCTCAAAAATTCAGGCAGTGGTTTGTGAAGGCAAGGACTCTGGTCAGTGCCGGCCGTCTTGTGCCCAGCCCCGGAGTACGGCCCAGTACACAGTAGGCGCTTCATAAGACGAGTTGGTGAGTGTTGTTTTCTGCGAAGCTCCAGATGGTTTGTGTTTCTGGATTGGGGAGGAGGCATGTGGAGTCTGGCACCACTGCTGGGCTCTGCTGTCGGCAGGTGGAGAGCACCTTTGGCGGAGCATCAGCCCACGGTGTGGCTCTGCGCCCTGGCGGCGGTCACACCGACCGGCCGAGGGCTGCCTGCAGCCTGCCCACCCCTGACTTTATAATGCTGCCCAGTAGAACTCCCTGTGACCACCAGGGTTCTGGGTCTGCTCAGCGTGGCAGCTACTGGCCATGCGTGACTGCTGAGTGCTTAAAATGTGGTTAGTTCAACTGAGGAGATTTTTAATTTTATTCAATTGTAATTAATACCAGTGTAAGTGGTCCCATGGGGTCAGTGGCTGCAGTGGTGGGAAGTACAGGGTTAGAACCTTCCTGAAGCCTGGTGCCCAGAATTGCTCATATTATGGGAGGAGAGAGTTCTGTGGCCAAAAAAAAAGGGGGGGGGGTAGGAAATGTGGTTAATAAAAGTAGATTTATTTGTCACAGGACTTCTCAGAGTCTTTAATATGATCACGTACGAAAAGGAGTTTCTTAGATTTTCCCCCCAAACTTTTGACCATGAAACCTTCTGGGGGTTGGCCCTGAACATCTTACAGAGTGGTGTTTGCTGGAGAAAACTCAGGATGTGTGGCCGACCAGGAGATTGGGCGTCTGCAAAAAGTGTAACATGATAGTTTTGTGAGTTACACTGAGTGTGTCAGATTAGACAGGTGTTGAGGATCTGCACATACGCCCATAGTACACAGCCAAGCGACCTCCAGGAATATGGGTGAAAAATGAGGAGGATGTGTATGCTGTTCTTGCAGGAAAGCCTCTGCCATTCGCTGGGGTCTTTCCGGAAGAGGTGGATTGTCTGACTGCTGCGCCTGGCAGAAGTTCATAAGCTTGAAGAAGCAAGCAGTTAAATGAGTATTGGAGACGCATTTGTGTTTGAATCAGCAACAGGACGTGCATACCTGAGTGTGATTTGGGGGTTTGGAAACTAGATCATGTTTATTAAGCGCTGTTTTATTTTCAAAAATATTTGTGCTTGAATATTTGCATTTTACAAACTTAACTTGCATCTTAAAACTTAAGTGCTTACAGGCTAATTGTATCATTTTCTTAGGAGAGGAAAAAAAGCACCTGTGCGAGGGAAAGGGGAGGCCTGAGGAGGTGATCGCTTTGGGGCTGTCTAACGTGACTGTCTTCTCCTGTCCTGTCCACCCGTGCAGCCGTGGCCCCTGCTCTGTAGGACCGGCGCTAGGGGTCCGGGAGCCTGCTCCACAGGCGCAGTCCTCGCACCTGCAGCCTGGCCCGACGAAGGCTCTGGGCAGCTGCGTCTCTAAACAACCAGAGTGGGGGACGTTGAGCTTTAGTCTTTTAGGGATAACAGAGCATAACTAACCTTCAGTTACAGTTATCATCCGTTGCCCTCTAGCAGTCAAAGAAACGTATGTTCTTTTCAAGCATCTATCCCTTTTTATTGATTTGTTTTTATATTTTCCCTGTATTTTCTGTCTCACGATCAACTTTACCCTCATTCTGAGCTCGGCCTCCAGCCTCCCTCGTTCCTGACAAGCTCTCTGTGGAGGAGACGGCGTGGGGCGCTGGGAGCTTTCCTGTAAAAGCCGCTAACATACCGATCAATGCAAACTAATCATGTATACTTCAAGCTTTTATTTCATTTTTATAATTCTGTTTGTTGTTTTTTTGTTTTGTTTACCTTTACAGTGAGTGTTGAAAAGATAGACCTGAAGGGATTATCACACAAAAAAAATGAAAGAAATGTTGAATGTTCCTTTGAGGTAAGATACTAAGTTTTTTTTCCCCTTTTCTGCTCTAAGGCATAGGAAGGGAATATTTACTACGAAGCAGTACTTTTATTTATCTAAATAAAAGACAGGTCTTTTTGCAAAGCTCAGTACCAATGCTGTGGGAAATAGAAGTGGGGGCTGGGCCCTGCGGGCAGCTGGGCCCCAGGATGAGCTTGTTGGGGCTGCTTGCTCTCCATCGATGGGGAGGGTCTGGGCTCGGGCGCAGCCTGGAGCTCACAGCCCAGTTGTGTCCCTGTTAGCTGTGAGACCACGGACAGTGCTGAACCTGTCTGTGTCCCGGCACCTCCGTTCAGTCGGAGGCTGGAGTCTGGGGGAGTCAGTGCCTGCAGAGATGAGCCGTGTTCCTCTGCACCTCCTGGATGACAGAAGCTCCTTGGTGGGCTGGGGGGGAACACGCTCTGGAGACACACTTGGCTCCTGGTAGGTAGTTGGTCACCTAATTTGGCTACAGAGGAGAATTGTGAAAATTGAGGCATACTGTTTATCAGGCCCTGGGAACCCCACTCACAGCCAGTCTGCTCAAACTGGGTTTAGATTCAGCCCCCATCCTCAGCCTCTCTATAAAGCAGTGAGCTTGGGCAGGGTGGACCCTTGGCCTCTCCCCAGATGAGGGGCTTGTGACCAGGATTGGGGCAGCAGGCTGGCAGACAGGGACATCCCGAGTCTTCTGGAGGCCCAGCAGACAATTCCAGAAGGCTCCTTGGAGGCCTGTCTCAGCTCTGAGCTTACTGTCTCATGTGGTTATTGTTGAGTTTTAGAAGTTTCTACCCAGATGCGTGAGCTGAATGAAGTGTTTTAGTGTTTAAAGAAAACTTTGGTTATCTGGAAGCTTACTTCTCCTGATGAGATAACTGATAAGCACACTCTTGTGTTTAGGACAGTGATAACCCTTCACCAGCCAACAGTTCAGCTAGTCTTTTTGGGGGGGGGGGTGCTGGGGGTTACTAACCTGATGTGCCTTCGGGGATTTACAGACTGTCGGATGGTGATTTGAGGTACTAAGGAAAGATGAAATGAACATTTAGAAGCACACAGTGCTCATTTATGAGGCGTGCTGCTCCTTCGTGCAGCCTCAGCCGAGCGCGCGCTCTGTGCAGCGAGGTGCCCTCCTGCTTGTGACTCAACTAAGTGGCCGCCTGTGGGGTGTGAGTGTGTAACATGCATGAGCTTTGCTTTGGGCATCCCATCACGCTAGACAGGTGAGGTGCCTTATGGTTGCCTAGCTTCCAGGGTTTAACCAGTCTCTAGCTGGCTGTGGTCAGAGCTACAGTTCTGTAAAGAGGAAGGACCGTGGACCCTGTTGAGAACGTCTCTGCACATACCTGTAAACTTCTAAATTCTCTGTTGTCTCAGACAACCATCTGTAAAAGTAAGTCCCAGGAGCATTTTTCTGTTCTAGAAATCAACAAGATGATGCTAAAATTTGCATGGAGAGAACTCCCTGGTAGTCCAGTGGTTAGGACTTGGTACTTTCACCGCAGTGGCCCGCTCTCAGTCCCTGGTTGAGGAGCTAAGATACTGCATGCTGTGTGGTTCAGCCTACATAAATAAGTGAATGAATAATAAATAGCATGTATATGGAAAAAACTACAGAGCAGTCAAAACACTTTTGAAATGAGCAAATTGGAAGCCTCACTACCTGATCTCGGCACTTGTGTTGAAGTGCAGGGGCCCTGATGCTGAGGTGCTGCTGAGAGGTGTAGGGGCCACCCCTGGGGCCAGAGCTGCTCTCACATGTACATGGTCATTTGATTGTTTGGAAGACTTTGGGAGAATATCATTGGCGTTTTTAAAGATGAAACATTTTTAAAATTTTCTAAGCGACTTTCTTTTTTACACTTCTGATGAGACAGGTATCACATACCATAAAATTCATCCATTTTAAGTGTTC
The DNA here is from genome assembly GCF_033118175.1 of Dama dama. NCBI lineage: Eukaryota > Metazoa > Chordata > Mammalia > Artiodactyla > Cervidae > Dama > Dama dama. Next base: position 19,079,537 of record NC_083684.1, on the reverse strand, counting down.
AGTGTTGAGACCTCCCTGGTCATCCAGTGGCTAAGACATCTGTGCTCCCAGTACCCGGGGCAGCGTTCGATCCCTGGTCAGGGAACTAGATCCCCCATGGCACAACTAAGGCCCAGTGCAGCCAAATAAATTTTCTAAAAAATTTAAAAAGTTCAGTGTTTTTACAATTTATTCAGAATTCAGTAACCATGGCCACAATTTAATTTTAGTATTTCTATCACCCCAAGAAGCCACACACCTGTTGGCAGTCATTGCCCTCTTCTCCTCCCCAAGTCCCAGGCAGTTCTGATCCCGTTTCTGTCTCTGGGTTTGCCTGTGCTGCGTGTTTCTCCAGAGTGCAGTCCATACAATATGTGGTCTCTGGTGATTGGTTTATTTCGTGCAAATCACGTTTCTGTGGCTCATCTGCGTTGTGTCGTGTACCGGTACTTCCCTTTTGGTGGCTGAGTGAGTCTCCACAGTGTGGATGGACACGTTCCGTTTGCTCACTCAGCAGCTGGCTGGTACACTTCCGGGTTGTTCCCACTTTTTGCCTCTTACGGGTAATGCTACTGTGAACATTTGTGTACAGGTTTCCATGTGGACAAATGCTTTCATTTTTCTCGGATATGTACCTAGGACTGAAATTACCGGGCCTTTTGGCTTACAGATGTTTTCTTCCGCTGTGTGGGAATTTATTTCATGTTCTTGATGCTGTCCTTTGACACACACACGTTTTGACTTTTGATGAAGTCCCATTTACCTACTTTTTCTTTCGTTACTTGTGCTTTTTGTGTTTAAGAAATCTTTGCCTAAGCCAAGGTAATAAGGAGTCATTCTTGAGTTTTCTGATAAGAGTTTGATTGTTGTGGAATTCCCTGGCAGGCCAGTGGTTAAGTCTCCATGTTCCCAAAGCAGGGGGCATGGGTTCGATCCCTGGTTGGGGAGCTAAGGTGCTGCATGCTGCTCGACATGGCCAAAAAAACAAAAACTGGAACTGGGACCCTCAGAAGGACAAAGGCTGCTTGGGCACCATCAATCAGGCTTAAGTTCCCGCCTTGCCCCAAGTGCTCCATATGTATTCTGGGACCAGCAGCGTCCTGATGAGGCCAGGGCAGCTCAGGCTCCCACTGCTTGTGGCCCCGCTCGGGGTGGCCCTGGGCTGGGCTTGGGGTCAGCAGTGGTGACTGCTCCGCCCTGCGGGCCAGGCCTCCTCCGCTTTGGGCTAAGGCCCTGGATGCCACACCACCCTGGTCAATGATTATTGACAAAGGTATAAAGGCAGTTCAGTGAAGAAAGGTTGGTCTTTTCAACAAATGGTTCTGGAGCAGACAACCATATGCAAAGAAAAAAGAATCTTGATCAAACCTCACCTCTTGTATAGAAGTTAACTCAAAACGAATTTTGGACCTAAACATAAAGCATAAAATAGAACTTCTAGAAGAAAGCACAGAAAAAAGATTTGTGACTTAAACAGGCAAGTATTTCTTAGGTAGGATACCAAAACATGATCCATATTAGACAAAATGAACAAGTTAGGCTTCATCAGAATTTAAAACTTGCTCTTTGAAAGGCTCTGTGGAGAAAATTCAAAGACAAGCCACAGAATTAGGAGAAACATGTTTGTAAATTACGTGTCTGTTAGAGGATTTGTATTCAAACTATAAAAAGAACTCTCAAGAACTCAATGATGAGAAAATAACCCAATTAAAAATGCACAGACATTTTACCAAGAAAGATGTGTGGATGGCAGAGAGCACACGTGAACAGATGTGCAGCGTCATTAGCCGTTAGGAAGAGACCAGTTAAAACCACTATGAGCTAATGGTGCCTGCCTGTCAGAATGGCTGAGATCCACAGGACTGATCACACCAACTCCTGGCAGGTATGTGGAAGGACTGCCCTGGGAGCATAAAACTGTGAAACTACTTGGGGAGACTGTTTGGCAGTTTTTTTAAAAAGTTAAACATACTCCTAAAATATGACTCATCAGCCCCACTTCTAGGTGAGTACCCAAAGGAAATGAAAGTATGTGTTCATACAAAGGTTTGTCCATGAATGTCTATAACAGCTTTATTCGTAAGGCCCCAAATACCCATCGCTGGGAGACTGGGCATACACTGTGTACTGTGACCACACAGTGGGCCTTTGGGCATGGAGGAGTGGGTTCCTGATACAGTATGGACAGAGAGAGCTCCATGATTACGTGTGTGAGAGAAGCCAGGGAAAAAAGAGTATGCTCCGTACGGGTTTATTTAGATAAATTTAGAAAATGCTAAATAATCTGCAGTGACAGAAAGCAGGTCAGTAGCTTCCTGGGGAGGGGTGATGGCTATGTCCGTTATATTGACCAGAAGGATGGTTTCATGGGTGGATATGTACGTCCAAACTGATCAGAGTGTACATTTTAAATACGTGCATTTCAGTGTCAGTTACACTTCAATAAAACACTTCTAAAAATTACCTGAGTATTAATTTTTGTCCACAAAGCCCTAAATAATTAGGATAAATTGTCCTTTAAATAGGTTGTCTTTTGAACTTGGAAATGAATATCTATTGTACCATGGCCAGAACAGTAAAAACCTTTATTAGGAGTGTCTGCCATACCATGGTGAGGTGTGCCCTCTGTTGCTTACAGTGTAGGAAGATTCAGGAAGCAGTTTTTTTTGGAAACTTTCACTTATTAAGGGAAAAGTCAGCGACACTGCCCATGCTCCCCTCCCCCTGCCCCGTTTTCTCAGCCTTGTTTATCTCTAGTTTTAATTTTTATGTGTCATTGTTTTCCGGGATACAGATGAAAGGTTATTCTTTTATAGGAAGACGTAAGTAACAAATAGACTACAAGTAGGAGTTTGAGTTTCCTGTTCTTTTTTTTTTCCATGGAGTTGGTTTTGTATTTGCTGAAGTTGTAATTGCTAGTTACTAGTTACTGTGGAAATCAAATCCAGGAAGCAGATGACAGAATCTTTTAAAATACAAAATGATTTTGTACCCATGTAGAAATGTCCACATTTTACTAGCTTCCCCAAACTTACTGTCGAATAACTAAAACTTTTTTAAAAGTATATTTTTCTTTACTTATTACGCATGAAAGACAGGGTGGGAAAAAACCCCAGAAGATGACCCAAACACTTGAAATGCCTAGCGGACGGGAGAGTTGTATTGACTTAAGAGGAACTATGGCACAGTACCAATAAAAACCCCACTCTTCTCATGCCCATCTCTGTTGGGAGCCCAGTTGTTGCTGTCCAGTCGCTCAGCTGTGTCTGACTCTCTGCAACCCCACGGACTATAGCCCACCAGGCTCCTCTGTCCATGGGGTTTCCCAGGCAAGAATACTGGGGTGGGTTGACAGTGCATTTATTTTAGTGCTGTGTCTTTTCTTTAAAAGTTTACTTTTCCATCTTGAAACAGTCTTCACTGCCTTGAATGCTTCCTCGCTGGTAGCTAAGGGTCAGTCTTGACAACTGTTTCTTGCTTAGTTTTTGCTCCCATCAGCTCCATCTGTGCAGAGACTCCAGTGAACGTGCTCGGGCCACCAGGGGACACACTTCACACCTCGGTGCTTGTGTGACAGCCTGACCGTGGGAAGGTTGTGGTACTCGGGCCGTGTGGTGGGTGCCTAGTGCTTTTCCTTTCCAGTGCTCTGTTCTGCCTGGGGTTAATTGTCTCTCTCTGTTGTTTCTTGGGAACAAATACTAGGAAAATAGCCTTGCCCCCTAAGTTTTCCCTGGTTGTGTTCAAATGCGTCCGACATTCCGTTGGTTCCCCTCTGGAGTGTGGCCCTCCCTTCTCCCACCTGGACTTAGGCTGGCACCGTCTCATTGAGGGCTCCCGTGTCTTCACCTTGGGCTCCCCTCGTCCCCTCTTCGCTTCCAGCTCTGGTTCCCTGCTCTTGGCTCACAGATCACCTCTTGCTGCAGGTCATTTCTGCTTCTTGTAGCTTCTTAGAGAAGGTCCTGGGGAGGCACAGGTCCCGACCTTCACGTTTGGCAGTGTCTTTATCCATCTGCCCTGACACGTGACTGGGAATACAACTCTAGACCAGCTGTCATTTTTCCTTAGGAGCTTGGAAGCACTTCTTATTTCCTGTCTTGCAGTATTGCTATTGAGAAGCATGGCTCTGTTCTACAGTTTCTAGAAGTTTTAGGACCTTTTCTTGGTTCCAGTCACTCCCACATTTCTCAGAGCCAGACTTGGGTGTAGGTTTCCATCCAGTGTGCTGGGACGCATTAGCCCTTTTTACTTAAGCCTGTTAACTTGGGGACCTTTTCTTGAATCATTCTTTTGATTTCCTCTGCCCCATTTTTCTCAGTTTTATTTTGGAACTCCTGCTGTCGGCATGTTGGACCTTAAGACTGGCCCTCTCTTTTATTTCTTTTTTCCTCTATTTTCTTTCCCTTTGACTTTTTTGATTTACTCAGTGGAAGAGTCCTTCATCTTCTGTATCTTGAATTGAATTTTTCACCTCTGCTGCCCTGTTTTAAACTTCGAAGAACTCTTGTTCCCCAACAGTTCTTTTTTCATAACATCCTGTTCTTGGCGATGCTTTCTCCTTATAGTTCACAGCAAATATTGTTGATAGTTTTAGCATTAAAAAACGGTTCTAAAAGCATGTGGTCCGTGCTGCTTCCAGGCTGCCTTGTCCTTTGTGACTGTTCTGCCTGTCCTTGTGTTTGGCTTCAGAGCTCCTCAGAGGCCTGATGGCAGGTCTAGTGGTGCTGGGCACATGAGGGCTGCCCATATGAGGGCTGTGACCTGAGTAGCAGGGCCTTTTCCTGAGCTGCTGCCCCTGCACCAGTCGGTGCTGAGAGCAAGACAGTGAGTCAGAGGAGTCAGACTCTGAGCGTGAAGAAATACTTACCTATTCTGTGCATACCATGCTTTTTTGTGTATGTTTCAGATAACATTGAAATCCATCTCTGTAGGTCTCAGTGGCTCTTTGAGTGAGTACAGGTGATAGGAAACGACTGTTCCAGCATTTGATTGGCAGTGTTTTTTCTTGCTGGTACAGGAACTGTGGGTTAGCTTATGACTGATGCTATCCTGGACTTGCTGGATCACGTGTCTCTAGCTTGTGTCAAGATGCCAGGCTGCTCTCCTGGTCCACGCCCCTCTGGGGGTTGGCCGGCCTCTCTCTGGCTCAGGGCTGGGTCAGGTCAGCCTGCGATTCCTGCAGAGGTGTGTTGCTGAAGTCAGCTGGTTTCCAGTCCTTGCTTTCTATCTGCCCTGGGTGGAAACATCAACTCCTTTTGGAAGTCAAAGAAGAATATATCAGGAGCAGGCAACCTAGAATAGTTGTGCCTCTTTAAATGTAAAATTGTCAGGGAAGCAGATTGTCTGTTTCAATGTAAAATGGTATGTTTGTGCTATGCTCACCATTTGGATGTTGGACTTGGTGCTTTAAGTTGAGTTAGGGTGTGTTTGTGCCACGTGACATGCAGCATATTTTACTTTGAAAACCACAGTGTCAACAGTGCTTTGGGTCATACATCTAAAGCTAGAAAGTTCTCACCTTTAATCGTGGCTGTTACTGGTGTTTTACGTGGGTAGCAGCTCACTACCCCCAATCTTGTTTTTAGTGTTGTTAAAAGATTTAATTATTTCAAACAGAAAAAAATGGTGTTGGTATTTTCATTTTAGTGTAGGTAGATTTTGGATGGCGCACAGCACATTCATTAAAAAATGCTAGCACTTGCTGTGATGAATTCTAGGAGGCGTCGATAATTCAGAGATAAAGGAGAAAGTTCCTTGTCTTGATTGATTTGTATTTTGTTGGGGCTTGAAAAACACACCTTAATAATTGTTCTGTGCTACGACAGCTCCAGAGTAGAAAGGGACTCGTGTGAATTTCAGCAGGAGGAGAGATGTCAGCCCTGAGTTCAGGCCTGGGAGACTGTCAGCAAACAGCAAGCAGGAGGCCAGCGGGTAGTGGGCGCTTGAGAGTTGCTTGATTATCTCCAAGCCCTGGTTTCTCTACATCAGTGTGCATGTAATGCTTCCCTTTGGGTGACAGAAGACTCTCAGTCGTTTTATTTCCTGACTTGAAATCCTCCAGTGCTTCTGGACTTTAGGGTGAACGTCATGGTTTCACGGTTTAACCTTTCTTGTTCTGGGCCCTGCTTCCCTCCGGTCCCACCTTCTTCCCTCTGTCCTGTCTCGCTCCTTCTGAGTTCAGCTCACGCCTTTCTCAGCGCAGGAGAGCCTCTGACAGGCATGTGTGCTGACATAGGTGGAAAATACCGCAGACAGTGCTGGGAAGCCAGCCCCCTGCCCCCAGGAGCTCACAGTCCATTCGGGAGGATGGACATTGTGGTTGTGAACTAAAACTGCCCGCTCTCACAGGTGCATGGAGGAAAAGCACACACACCAGGCTTTGTAGAGCTTCCGGAAAGGCCTTTCTGGTGTTTTCTGCCGAGTTCTTCCCCCGCCCCCTGCAGTGGGAGCTGTTCCTGCTCTCCTGGTCCTGACTGCCCTGGCTTGTGTCAGACTCCTGAGGGCCGCCAGCACGGCCACAGCCCTGAACGGGAGCACTCACCGTTGGACAGGCTAACCTCACATCGCTCTTGACTCCATGTAGACTGACCTGAGCAGGGGGTTCCCCCATGGGGGGCTGTGCACACAAGCAGTCAGGGTTATCAGGGACTTTATGACGCTTTAAGGGGCAACCTTAGACTCCATGCATGAGTGACTTAATGATGTTTGAATAATTGCACAAAACAGGAAGTTAAGCTTTAATGGACTGGAGTTACGTGAACATCTTTTCTATAGCATGCAAAGGGGTATATAAATGCACGAGGTTTTTATATATATAAAAGTCTCGTCCCACTGCTGCCATGTCCTGGCTATGACTTCCTGGAAGGTTGTGCTGTGAATTGAGTATGTGGTATCTGTTTTTAAGGTTTGTTTGTTTGTTTTTAAGGTCTTGTGGTCTGATTCTTCAATCACATCAGTAACCAAATCTTCCTCTGAAGTGACTGAATTTATTTCAAAGGTAAGGTGATTTAAGGGTTCTTATAAAAATTACAGGGTCCCATTCATCATGGTCAAAAGGCAGCCTGACATCCGTGGATGCTACCTTGAGCCAGGGCAGTGAGTGCAGGGTGGGCATTCCCGCTCTGGCAGGGCGTGTGGTCCACACTCCTTCCCATTGCTGAGAACTAGCTGGGGCAGAAAGATGTAAGTCCACGGGTGCCGAGGGCTGTTTGGCTGGTGGAGGTTTGTTGCTTTCCAGCCGCAGCTGAGGGAGAGGCTCACATGGGCGGCAGTGGGCAGAGACTTCACCTGCTTCCACCTTTATGTGTTTACATATTGAATCTTCCTGTTTTATTTTTTCAAATATTTAAAAAAATTGAAAGGCAGATGTTGTATATCCTGCTTGTTTTTAAATTGATTCAACGAAAACCGTTTCAACAACAAGCTGCACTGGTAAATACCTCTTTACCCCCATACACACATGTGCGTCCACACACGCCTGCATGTTTAAAGTTGCCCGGCCTGGCCTGTGCCAGGCGGTGAACCACCGTCTTAGCCTCAGTCACGCATCTGAGGTGGTCACCTTCGTCGAGTGGAGCCAGCACGGCTGCGGTGTCTCCAAAGTGCAGCTGGCAGTTTGATTATAAGATGAGGGAAAACATCCCATGGGAGAAAATCGAACTGAAAAGCTTGGACAGAAGTTGCTCGATCACATCGCTCGTTTTGGCCTGCCCTGCCCTGAAGGGCGCCACAGGCCTTCTTTCTAGGGCTGTGGGTCCTGCCCCGGGCTCTCCCGTCCCTCTGCAGCATGTAGACCGCTGAGTTTCCTCTCCTCTGGGCCTCCCCACTCGTTCTGTGGTAAGGCGCTTCTCTGGACTCCGCTTATGCTGGCAGACCCTGCTGCTCTTGTCTGGCTATCTGCAGCAGCTGACACTCGCCTGGCTTCGGGTCCTCTGCCCTTCTGGGCCTCTGCCTCACTGTCGTGTCCATTGCTTCCTTCAGTATTTCTTCTCCACTCTCTCCTCCTGGGCCTTGAGTTACGTGCACTTGGCCCTGTCTTCAGGTTGAGGGATGTTTTTCCTCAGCTCTGTCCAGGTTGCTGAGGAGCTGAATTCTTCATCTCAGGTACCATAATTTTAGGGGTTTTTGTTCATTTTCAAGTAATCTAATAGCTCTGATATCTGGGTTATTTCTGAGTCTGGTTCTGATGAGTATCTTGACAATCGATTCCCACCTCTTTTTTATCTTATAATTTTTGATTGAATGTTAGACGACATGTCTAGAACTAGCTGGGAAATGGAATCCATCAAACCATTAGTGCAGCTTCAGGTTAGTCTTGTCAGGAGCAGAGCTGGGTTTGGGCTCCCCCAGCGAGACCTGCTGGTCCCTGGAGCCTTGAGAGGAGTGTGGCGTGGTCTTGCCTCACCTGTGGGACAGGGGGTCTGTCTGCCCAGTTGATTCCACTCCCAGGGAGGGTGCTGTCACTGTTGCTGGTGATAGGTTTGTGGTGGGCATGGGGGCTGCCCGTCCTGGTGCAGCCCGAGCTCCAGGCACAGGGTTGGGGGCCGTTTCTCAGCGTCACTGCCCTTCCCTCCCCAGCAGCGGGCCTGGTCCACTCTGTGCTCCTGCAGGCCCTTCCTCTCAGGAGGGCTTCCTGCCCTTCCCTGGGGCTGGAGGGGTTTTCTTTTTACCTTCCCTGAGAAATGACCAGTGTCAGGAGGACTTCCTCTTCTTCCTCTTCTCCCAGAGGCAGGAAGGTGTTCTGCCTCATCCCCAGAAACTTGGGGGTTTGCTTGAGCTCTGGGAGCAGGCGCCATCTCATCCCTCCCCCAGTGGCCTGTGGGCTTTCTGCTTTGGATGGGGAAGCAGGCTCCAGGGGGCAGTATGGGGTTTCCTGCCTGGCCCCCAGGATAGCTGTTGCACCCTGTGCCACCTGCAGAGGCTCCCTGCGGCCTGCCGCCCACAGAAGAGAGCTCAGAAGTGAGGGCACAGTCCCCCTGCCCTGTGCCTGGGCTCCTGGCCGGCTGCTGCCTGACCCGCATCCAGCCTGTGGGGCGTGTTTATCCCTGCCCGTTCCCTCCGCCCGCTCGTGTGGCAGCCGCCTCTTCCTCGTGTTCTGCTGCGGCTGGGCGGCTCATGCGCACTGCCTCCTTGGAGGGCAGGCCCCTCTCGGAGTTGGGTCGACGTGGTGGCTTTGCCGCCCGGCTCCCTGTGTTGTGGTGGGCCGTGGCTTCCTACGTCCCAGTGGGTGCAGAAGCCCAGACTCACACCAGCAGACGCCACCTCCTTGACCTGCCCAGGTGTCTCTCACACTGAGTCCTGGTTCTGTAAAGTGGATCGTGCGATACTTCTTGGGCCTTTTTGTCTCTTTCAGTTGTCTCAGCTGTATCCTGAAGAAAATTTGGAGAAATTCATTCCTTGCTTAGCTGGCCCAGATTCCTTTTATGTAGAGCGAAACCACATGGATCTGGAAGCGGACCTGAGGTAATGCTCCTCTCCCATCCACCCCTCCAAGGCCATGGAGAGCAGCCCCTGCAGCAGCACCGTGTGACTGGTCGACCGACAGCCCTCTGTGGTGACACATGGTCTGGATGGTTCCGGTCTCCTTTTCAGTTACAGAGAATTTGAAGGATCTTAACAACCCGGGCATGCTTTTGAGGATATACAAGTGAAGGAATTCCAAAGTATATGCCACCATGTGCTGTAATTTTGACAGTCTTACGAAATAAAATCTGGTTATTTTTTCTGTCCTGTGGTAGAAAGGGTGAAAGGAAGACCTAATAAAACATCTCCTGGGCCCAGTGTCTCTGGACCCTGAGGGTGTCCTGCACGCTGTCCTGTACATGCTTGCGGAGGGAGCCCTGCTGCCAGGGCCCGGGGACTGGGCCCGCCATCGGAGTGCCCCCCGGCAGTGGAGCCCACAGGCCCCATGTCGTGGGCCCTGAGAGACTCTGTTCATACAGTGTAGTACAGTGTAAATGAGGGAAGGGGCTCCAGGAAACACACGAATCCTGCCAAGAACTAAACTGAATAAAACAGGAAGATTAGAGGTTAAGACACTTCTGTATACTTTTTCTCTGATACAAATGTCTCTTAATTGAAAATTAAAATCTCTCTCCCAGTTACTTTTTGGTAATAATACATTTTTATGCTGATAAAATGACTCTGTTTCTTTTTTAGGTATTTGGCTTCATTACCTTCTCATGTGTTAAAAAATGACCATGTTAAGAAATTTTTCAGCACTTCTTCTCCCACCCAACAGCTTCAAAGTCCAAGTGAGTTTGTAAAATGTAATTCAGTAAAAGTAGAAATATTTTTCTGGTCTGTGAATGAATTATTTTCATTTTAACTTGTAGGTCCTGGCAACCCTTCCCTTTCTAAAGTCGGCACCATGATGGGCGTGTCTGGAAGGTGAGACTTCTACCATGCAGCCAGCACATTTCTGTCAGCCTTGCTATAGAGCTTGCTTCTCACTGTGTGTCAGTAGTTGTTTCTGGAGTTGAGGCATTCTTGATCTTAGTCTTAACTAGTAATATTGGATAAGAATTGGATAGAGATAATCCACTTTTTGATTTCTCAAAAAATAGGAAAAAAGGGGTTCTCTGAGCCACTGGAGTTAGAATTCCCAAAGACCCATATTGCAAATGCCAGTTTCTGGGCCCTGTACATTCTAGGAAACTAGAATTTCTGAGAATCTTCATTTTTACAAGCTCTCAGGGAGTGATTAAGCCCATGAAGGGCCAGAGTTGCTGCTCTAGGGGTTCTCTGCCAGCTGGGGCCCGACAGTGGTTGTGGTGGTGCCCAGGTGACAAGTGGACTGTCACCTGTGTGGACTGACAGCCTTCACTAAAATGGGCTGACCTCACATGTGGTGTGTGTGTGTGCATGCGCGCGTGCACACACACACACGCGCACACACACTTGGTCCTACGGATGCTAGTCAGGCAAGGAGGTCTTTGATGTCCCGCCTTTCTTGTTCACCCCCTCACCTGGAGTATGTGAGCACATGATAAATCTGTGGGTCTGCAGTTTAGTGTGGAAGGGGCTGGGACAGAGAGAGATGCTTTTGCTTCTTCCGGCTTTCTGGAATTTACTTTAAAAAAAAATGTTGGGAGTCGATTTTAGTATATGATTGTCAGTATCATCCTATGATAGAAACAACAGAAAGAAACTAGGCAGCTCAACCAGAAGTCTGGCGGTGACACACACGCGTGTGTACACATGCTCAGGCACCGTGTCTAGACAGGTGCACGCACACGTCCATGTCCACACACGGTCACCCGGGGCATTGGTGTAGCGGCAGAGGCAGCAGCTTTGAAGGCTGGTGGTGGACTCGGCCACAGGTTCAGGCCAGACTGAGGAGCCTGGTCTTGAGCGGAGGCCATGAATGTTTGAAAATCACCTGTCTGCTGTCCTCGCAGGCCTGTGTGTGGAGTGGCCGGCATCCCGTCCTCTCAGGGCAGCGCCCAGCACCACGTGCAGCACTCGGCCAGCGCGGCCGCCTTGCCCCACTGCTCGCACTCGGGGGGCGCAGGCTCGGCTCTGGCCTACCGGACCCCGATGGACAGCTCGCCCACCATCCTGATGCCGTCCAGCCTGCAGGCCCCGCAGACCCAGGAGCAAAACGGGATTTTAGACTGGCTTCGGAAACTGCGTTTGCACAAGTATTACCCTGTCTTTAAACAGCTCACGATGGAGAAGGTATGTTGGTTACTGGCAGGCAGATAGAACGCGCTTGTTGTCTCGGGTGATCTTCCTTTCTTCGGACCTTCTTCCCAGAGGAACCAAGCTGGGTTTCGGCAGTGTGTGTGTCGTGGAGGTCATGCCACTTGGTCTTTAACACTGCCAGATGCATGCCCCCCAGCTCCTGGGAGCTCACTGGAAGGGGCCGTGGATTTGAATTTGAAGCTGCCTGCAGTTGGAAACAAAAACTGGAACGTAAATTGCTTGTGAACAAACAGCTTTTTAAAGGTAGTTTGGGGTCTTCCCAAGTAGATATTTGCTGTGTGTGATGTGAAGGGTGTTGCGCCTCCAGCCACCCTGCAGTGGGTAGAAGTAGTGGATTCTGGTGCTCACATCCCCTTTCTTAGATGCCCTTCAGTGAAGGCCTTTTTAAAGGATCCCACATACTTTGACCCAGGTAAACGCTGGCTGATGACCTGGCTTCCTTAAGGGCATATAGCTAAAGGAATAGATGAATTTTGTATTTTTCAAGCAGTCCTACATAGAAAGTATTTTTATAATAGAATTTTGACAAGAAGCATTTTTTTTCCCATTGTTAAATTCTGAAATTTCAAGTTTCAATGTCTCTGATAAATTAGACCTATAAGGGATGTTTAAACTCTGAGCGCCCCCTGCTGGATAAAGTGCTGTGGTAGCTTTGATCTCTGTAAACATTTCTTGCGTCCAAAAATCTGCAATTGAAGAACTAGAAATCAAGCTTTTACTGCTAATAAAAAACACATTTTAAGTGTCTTTTCAGTACTCTCAGTTTAGGATTCATAAGTCTTAAAAACAACAGACTTTACTATCCTTGTTCATGATCAGTTTAAAAAGTTGTAGTTGAAAAGGCTAAAACGTATGTAGTTGAAAAGGCTAAAATCACAGATCATATTATGGACTGTCACAAGAAGCAAGTAGGATATTTTTCTTAGTGTAAGGGCAGTGGGTTAGGTTTCCACTCAGTTTGGATGGCATCTGCTTTTCTGGATCACTTGCTACTCAACAGAGTTGCTGGTGTCCCATGATTCTAAGAAACAAGAGCTGCTAAAGAGGACGATGCTCGTGTCTGTGGGAGTTGGGTCCCTGGAGCAGGAGACACTTCCGTGAACTGCATCCTAGTAGCAGCTGAGACTGCAGGACACTGTCCTTGTCACCTGCCCGCACAGCACGTGCCTTCCCGGGGCCCCACCTTCACCCAGCTGTGGTTCAGACACCTGTGCCGAAGGCTCGGGGGACACAGCCTGTGACCCTCAGATGCAAAATGGGTGTCTTGTGTTTTGGACTCTGGACACCAAGTCACTTAGCAAGTAAATGTTGTAATGTTTTCCTATCTTTTATTATCTGCTTAAGTTTATGGGTTTACGTATCCGAGGGGTCGAATATGTTTATTAAGTTAAACTGCAAGTTCTTTGTTTTCAGAATCCTAGTTAATTCTCAGTAACTTTGTAATTTGTTTCTTCTGTGGAAGTTTCTGAGCCTTACGGAAGAAGATCTAAATAAATTTGAATCCCTCACCATGGGAGCAAAGAAAAAACTGAAGACTCAACTGGAGCTGGAGAAGTGAGTGTGAGATTGTTTATGAAATGTGTTCATTTTAGTTTCTAACATGAGTAACAGATACTAGGACTTGTTACTGCTGGTGGCTTATCAAACCTTAATTAATACTCTTAAAACTCTACAAATGTGGCTTTGGTTTGCTAGCAACGACCCTTTAGAGTGAATCTGACAAGTCGGTTATCTTCTACCCTGGGGATTATTTTGATGGAAATCACCCTTGTGCGGAATATGTGTACTTAAGTAGCATCTGTGAAGCATTGGAGAAGGAAATGGCAACCCGCTCCAGTATTCTTGCCTAGAAAACCCCATGGACGGAGAAGTCTTGTAGGCTACAGTCCATGGGCTCGCAGAGTCGGACACGACTGAGCGACTTGACGACCTCTCACGTGAAGCACTGAGAGTTTGTTCAGCAGAACTAACACTTGGCTGTTGGTGTGCTTTCCTGTTGCACAGGGAGAAGTCAGAGAAACGGTGCCTGAACCCCTCGGCCCCTGCCCCGGTCAGCAGCAGTGGGGTGGCCCGCGTGCCCCCCACCAGCCACGTGGGGCCCGTACAGACGGTGCGAGGCAGCCATGCTGCAGGTGGGTGGCTGGGTGCGCCCCAACCCAGGGCCCTTCTGGGGAGGATCAGACCTTAGGTCACACCGCTTTTCCATTTCCATCTCCTAGTACTTAGAGAGTTACTTTTCATCATTTTAGCTCTTGTAGTTTCTGCAGTAGACAAATAGAAGGGACCTTAGGTTCACAACTGGAGACAGGTGACTCGCCTGAAGTTGTTTGGGCAAAAGGTTTAGACCCAGAAACTGCTCTGGTGAGTGGGAAAGAACAGGAAGTGTGAAAATAGATGCCAGTCTCTCCCCTTCACATGGGTGCAGAGAGGTGGCCCTAGGCTGCTGCCCTGCAGGTCCACCCTGTAGTCCTTGATGCCAGACCACCAGCCTTCTCCCCTTCCCCCTGCCTTCCTCTCCTCAGGGGGCGGTGGAGGACCACGGTAACAGCCCTTCTGCTGTTTTCCTTATGCACTAGAAACATCAAGAGTGACAGGAACCAGGAAGAAAAAACTGCCATTGCATCTTTTCGGTACTTGTTTGACCGAAAAGGTCTTGTGTCCCTGGGCCTCAGCACACAGAGGTCTCTCTGTTGGAGGGCTGCTCTTGGAGCACTGGTGGTTGGTGCTTCGCCTGGTCTGGCATGTGCTTGGGGAGCCGAGGCCACGGCCACGTGTGCACCTGCTGGGCATGGGAGCCTCAACCCTGTGTGCGTAGGGACAGGGTAGGACCTGCCTCCTTGGGGCTGATATAAAGACAAGCGTGACAGGCATGCCTGTGGGCGGGAGAGGCGGGCACAGCCAGCGCCGTGTCCTGTGGCTCGAGGACCTCAGTGCCACCTTTGGACTGTCACCTGTGCCTTCTCCACAGCGCTGCGGGTGGAGGTGGAGCAGCCCCCTCACCAGACGGCCCGGGAAGGCAGCTCCTCCGAGTGCTCCAGCTCCTCGCCCAGCCCAATGGGCGTGCAGGCCCGGGAAGAGAGCTCAGACAGCGCGGAAGAGAACGACAGACGTAAGGATGCCCTTCCTTCCTACGTGGCTCGCGAGGCACGGCCCCTGCCCGGCCCAAGCAGGCTGTGCTGACGCTGTTTCTACCTCTAGGTGTGGAGATCCACTTGGAGGGCCCTGACAAGGAGAAGCCCGTGATGCTGCTGAACCACTTCACGTCAAGTTCCGCCCGGCCCACGGCGCAGGTCCTCCCCGTGCAGAACGAGGCGGGCTCCACCCCGTCGGGCCACCACTCACTTCCTCCCCAGATGATGACGGCAGCCTCACACATCGCACCCATCCGGATGCTGAACTCCGTGCACAAGGCGGAAAGGGGGGGCACGGACATGAAGCTCCTCTCGTCCTCTGTGCACTCACTGCTGTCCCTCGAGGAGCGCAGTAAAGTCTCTGGACCAAGAAGCAGCATCAAAGTGGACAAGAGCTTTGGCAATGCCATGATGGACGCGCTCCCCTCGTCCACCCCCCATCAGCCCATGCAGGTCCTCTCCGGACTCGCCGAGAGCAGCTCCGTGTCGCCCACTGTCTCCTTTGGTCCCCGCACCAAAGTCGTCCACGCATCCGCGCTGGACAGGGTGATGAAGCCGGCGCAGCAGCCGGCCCTGGTGGTGGAAGCCAGCACTGCTGCCACGGGGACGTCCAGCACCGTCTTCCACGTGGCTCGGCCGCCCATCAAACTCCTGGTGTCTTCGTCTGTCCCTGCGGATTCCGCCATCTCTGGTCAAACCTCCTGTTCTAACAATGTGCAAATAAGCGTGCCCCCTGCAATAATAAACCCCCGGACTGCTCTGTACACAGCCAACACCAAAGCTGCCTTCTCTGCGATGAGCAGTGTGCCCGTGGGCCCCCTGCAGGGCAGCTTCTGTGCGAACAGCAACACTGCCGCCTCCAGTAGCCACCCTTCCCCGTCCTTCGCAAACATGGCCACTGTGCCCAGCTGCCCAGCCCCCAGCTCCAGCCCCGCACTCTCCTCGGTCCCCGAAAGCAGCTTCTACAGCAGCAGTGGCGGTGGCGGCGGCGGCAGCTCCCCCGGCAACCTCCCCGCCTCGGCGCAGAACCACCACCACCACCACCACCATCAGCAGCAGCCGGCGCCCCCGCAGCCGGCGCCCGCCCCGCCGCCCGGCTGTGTGGTGTGCACATCGTGCGGCTGCAGCGGGAGCTGTGGCTCAAGCGGCCTGACCGTCAGCTACGCCAGCTACTTCCAGCACCCGTTCTCGGGGCCCTCAGTCTTCCCCTTCCCGTTCCTGCCCTTCAGCCCCGTGTGCGGCAGCGGCTACGTGGGTGCCCAGCAGTATGGCGGCGGCGCCTTCCCGGTCGTGCACTCGCCCTACGGCGGCGGCGTGGGCCCAGAGCCCGTGCTGGGCGGCCAGTCCGCCTTCACCGTCCCGCCTGTGCAGAACTTCATGGGGGCGGCGGGCGTCTACCAGGCCCAGGGCTTGGTGGGCAGTAGCAATGGTTCCAGTCACAAAAAGAGCGGGAACCTCTCGTGTTACAACTGTGGGGCCACCGGTCACCGCGCTCAGGACTGCAAGCAGCCGTCCATGGACTTCAATCGGCAAGGTAAAGCCTCTCGAGGTGGAGAGATCCAGACAGGAGTGTCCTTTTTATGAAAATAATAATCAACTTCCTTTTTTCTAAAGCAAGCAAGAAGTGATTTTCAAGTGCTCTCTGAAAAGGCACCAAACTCTTGATGGGCTGTGCAGCCCCGAGGGCAGCTTTGGTTCTGAGACTGTCTTTATGATTTCCGCCTGCTCCTCACTCCAGTGTGGCTCGCTGGCCGTGGCCCGACGGCTCCGCGGTCTGTTCTTTTGTGCCACGTGACTGGGGAGCAAGCGTGGGTGATTGAGAGCCACCCCAGTGTTAACTGAGAACCAAGGGCGTGGCGTGTGAGCGCAGGTGCTGCCAATGGGACTCTGTCCCCGCTTGTGTCCCCGGTCCCGAGTGGCGTGGCCGTGGCCGCCGTGTGGCTCCGTGGTGTCCTCGCTCCCTGTGCTGTATCTTCCTCCTCCCCCCTTTCCTACTTCCACTCGCTATTTTTTTGTCTCCTTTAGTCAGGTGTGTGTTGCTGTCGTTACCACACCAGGTTTGTTCTTGCTGTTTTTCTGGGCATGGGGAAAGCTGGACAGTCAGCCACTTGCTTTCTGGAGACTTTTGAGGGGAGCTGCACAGACAGCCTGGAGTTGGGTCTGGTGGCAGGTGGGGTGCCTGTGGGCTGTGGCCACCCGCGTTGACAGATGGTGCTGCGTCTCCTGAGGCAGCGAGCCCAGAGCCCGCTGTGGGGTCGGGCCTCCCTGGCCCTGCCCCAGGGAAGGGGCCAATTCTTGCTGTCTGAGCTCCCAAAGTTTGAGGGACTGGGAACTCGGTAGTCTCTGCACCCTTTGTCTGATTTGATAAACTTTACAAAGAGTTTGGGGGTGCAGCAGGGGAATTGGGAGTGGTTAGAAGAGGTGGTTTAGATTTCCAGCACCCAAATCTTGACCAGTGACTCCGGAAATAACTTTGGACAGATCATGGCAGTAATTCTATGGTGATTCAAATTTGATCTCTTTTTTTTTTTTTCCCCCTTCTCTAGGTACTTTTAGGTTGAAATATGCCCCTCCAGCAGAAAGTCTGGACTCCACAGATTGATATTTTTCTCTGGCAACAGAACACTATTAAGCCATGGAGACCTAAGGAAAATTAAATACAAAACTGAGAAGTCTAGTTGCTGTTGAGCTTAATATTTTTAATCCAAAGGTGCTTTACTTTACTAGACTGGATAGAAAACCTAGCGTAGGAATGCATCAAACTCAGTTTTATTGCCAAAATCCTAGACGGGAGCTTGATGTCAGGACTGGCCTAGTGGGTATCTCCACTATGGGTGAAAACTGGCCACCTCCACCCTTGGTCGCAATGCAGAGACCTGCCGTCTCCTGAAGAGCATTGCCATAATTGGTCCTTCTAGGCTCACACGTAATTCCAGGGCAGCTACGTGAGGTTGGAATCGAGAACTGAAGGTCGGAGTTCTCCAAGTGGAGTTCTACCAGTCGGACTCTTGACACCCCTGGTGAGGGAAAATGTCGCCTTTGTTTTGTTCTGTTTGTTCTGTTTCGTTCTTAACAGTGGTTAGGCACTAATCTCTGGGCTTTTTAAGGATTGCACTACAGAAGAATGTAAACTGATGTCAATCTCTGCAGTTCTGGGAGACAGACTCCCTGAGACCAGTCAGTGCAAGACACTCAGAGAATCCGTCTTTATAGAGTCGGCACCAGCAGGCTACATGACTTAGTACACAACAGAGATTTTAGTATTCCTTCCCTCCTTAAAAGCACTTGTAGCAGTTTCAGGTTTTTATTTTTATTTCTTCCTGCAAATACATTTAAACTACATTATTAAATAGAAATAGTTACTTGCAACAACTTAATTTCTAAAAGGGTCCAAGTCCCAGAGAATCCCTAGCTGTCAAAGCTTTGAGGACACCTTCCTTCCCAGCCCTTCAGAGCTTTGAGTCCTGTCGTCTTCCCCGTGAAGGAACCCTGGCAGACGCGATAGCAGCATGGCCTCGTGAGCGGCATTGACGGGAGGCTGCGTATCCTTAGCCAAGTTTGCAAGTTATTTTATCTCCCATGGACTTCCCAAGGACCCCAAGGCTCACTGCTAACGGATTCACACTTGAGACAGACCTTTCAACAATAATACAGTCCTACAATCTCTGAGCAAACGACTGAAATTTTCTCCTGTCAACTTCTTTTGTATTAGGCTCTGTATCAATAGTTAATTCCATTAAAAAATTACTGGAAAACTACGATAGAAAGTGGTTAAGACTCTGAAAGAGACTACATCGACAGGACAGAGCTACAAGATCTGCAGAAGTCTAGTTTTATCAAGGTGGGAAATAAAGTCCACCACGCAGCTCTCAATTTTACCCCACTGCAATGAGAGCTTTTGTTGTGAAAGTTAGGGACTTAAAGCTTCATGGCTAAAGGGAATTTTGTGCTTCAATAATACTGTTTTAAATGCTACAGCCTTCAATGTTAAAATACCGATTGGTAAGGCCTTGCCCAGGGATTTTCCAGTTGAATATTTAAAAGAGAAGAAAATAATAATACTCAGACCATTCTTAAAATGGGACAATCAGCCTCATGCAAAATTGGTGTAAATCAAAAGAGTACCCTAGAATTTGAGGCATTGTGTTGTAAGGCTTCAAATTTTTGAGATCAGTTTCCTGACTTCTTGGAAACTAAAGCAGAAAGTTGTTACTTTTTTTAATGAAAGGCTTTTAGTAGAGTTTTTTAGAGTTTTATTTTAGTAGAGTTTTATTTCTATGCAATGCAGAATTGACAGACCTCTGTATTCTCTCTCTTCTTGGCACACAGTATTACCTACAGTTTTGAAGTAATGATGATGCTTACAACAGCTTTTTGGGGGAATGTTACATTGATCTCTTAAATCATAAACACTACAAAATGTCAAAATTGTGAGAACTGACACAACTTTGCCTTAAAGAGTACTAGACTGGAACTTGTCATATTATGTTTAAGGAAGACTTGGAGTGTTCATTGATGTTTACGATTTTAATATTTCTGAAGGCCGTTACAGTGGCCTGGATATGTGCTGAAAGCCAAACTTTTAAAATTTTTTGGTTTTTTTTTAAACAAAGAACTATTTTAAATAAATCCTATTTCAACACAGTGAAATTGTTGAAAACCGTCTCATAACAAAAGAGAAAAATCATATTTAGGTTTTTTTTTGTTTTAGTCGTCAGTATTGGGGAATGAAAGTGTCTGTTGTTACCCTTATAACTGTTTTGATAAATATTAGAGGTTAGCGTTAAATACAACAAAAAGTCAGAACAAACTTCAGTTTGAAGTATGACATTCAAATTGAGAGAAATAGGTTCAGACATTGTGTGGCTGTGTTCCAGTCATCAGAAGTCTCAGAGAAACTTCTAGCTGTCTTTGAAAATGCATGTGTGGCCACTCAGAGTTGCTAACGGTAAAATGTAAACACGGGACACACAGGCACAGAGCATTCAGCTGCCGAACCGTGAGACCTCTTCTTGAGTGAGTGAGTCCCATACTCGAACTTGGGAATATTTGCGAGCAGTATTCTGATGAAATTTCTCTCCAGAAGCAACCACAGTCAGTGAGCCTAAAGAGCATTTGGCATTTCCTCATCAGCTAGAAACACAGATCAGACTGACCCTTTCAACTAGTCATTGAAGTTGTGGGCTCAGTTTCCAAACACTGTGGCCCCAGGTAGGTGTGGCCCCAGCCACTTTGCTCTGTGTAGTCTGTCATATTTTAAAGTTTCTATCCCCAAGAATGGGGTAAGTGGAATGTACAGATTGAAGTAGATACAACGTTGGGATAAAACACTAATCTTTGTTGTTTTGTTTTTTAAAACAGAACACTCGATTTTCTACCTTATTTTCTAATTTTTATTTTATGATATTGAAAATTGGCAAGTGTATAAATGTTAAAACCTTCTAATTGCTAAAGAGCACTGAGAAAATGGGAGCTAGCACTTAGAATAATAAAGACAAAACTATTTTCTTGAAAGCAGGTATGTGATTGGATGTTTTAAAAAACCAGCATCATTTATAATCTCCAAAAAATTACACGAGTTCCGCTTGTTAATATAGTAGTCAGTAGGTTCAGTATTTTAATTTACCAATTTAGAATTCTAGGTCCTTTATCGCAAGAAGTCCCACATAGTTTATACTGCACGCTGTATGGAGGTGCAGAGTGGGTAGTAACTTTGCCTAACGTTACATGGCTGTAACGCGTTCCCGTCTGAGCACAGGCTGACCGAGGCTTGCATCTGTCCACTCACTCCAGTGTTGCTAGTGAGCACTTTTCTGAGCGGGAACTGGGTTGCACCCTCCTCGCTCCTTGTCATTGTCACTCTTCCTGCTTCCGTGATGGCTTACTAGATGCCTTGCTAGTTTCACACACTGGTAACTGATGGTGTTACATGTCCAAGAGTCTTAAAGGTTGTAAGGGAAACCGTGACCCTGCTCAGATCGACCACCCATCCAGTGGATGGGCCTGTGGATCCTGAGCGAGGTGGCCGTCCTTTCCAAAGTGCAGATGACTCCCAGAGAATGAGGCAGGTGACATTTACATCCATGGGTTCTGAAGAGGCTCAATTACTGAAAAGTCCCGAGGTTCTGAATCAAAGTAGTATCTCTAATCAACACTCGCAAACTACGTACTGTGCTGGTTGAGGCTAAAGGTCAATGTTACTACACTGTTATTGGAGGGAGGGGAGCACCGGCCAGTCCATCCCGGTGCTGTGAGGAGCCCCTCATGCGTAAAGTTCTTAGATGCACAAAGACAGGCTTTGGTACTGAAACTGAAGACCTCGTGTACTCAAGAATCTTCACAGCTTCTATTGGACATATTTCTTTTTAGGAATGAAGGAAAATTCTCCCATTTTTGAGCCATTCTTTTATGTCAATTCTACAAAATTGCATGTAACTTTATAAATATTTTTAAAAGATATAGTTTTGTAAATATTTAATATTCTGCTAATTTGATTTTGAATTGTAAATGTCAAGTATTCTGTTTTTGGGGTTTTTATGTTTTATTATACTTTATTAAAAAGGAAAAATTGTACATTTTTAGAATGTTTTTATGAGTAAATTTAATGTACTGAAAATAAAAATTAAAAAAAAAAAAGGTTCTTTTTATTAGGTCTTTGTTTCATAGAATACGAGGCACATATCCTTTCCAATCACGATTCTTGATTTCCAAGCTAGGGAGTCTGTTCTTTCCACCGCCTTCTCAGTGTTAAAAAAGGGATACCTGGTCTTAAATCCACTGTCTAGTTTCCTGGGTTTTTAAAAAATGTTCTATGAATAGAAATGTGAATTGATTTGGGATTGGTTTTAAGGTGTTCCAACTCCCAGTTCCATAATCAGGGTCAGCATTACTAGATCAACTGTCCTTCGGATGTTTCCAAACTCATGGTGAGTGTGCCCTGGCATCTGTGGCCATGTCCTCTCTGGACTCGGGATGGTGGCAGGCTAACAAGCATGTGTTTGCCCTGGTCCGTGGTGCTACCCTGAGCAGTGCAGGCCACAGAGAGAGAATTCAGGGACTTTCTCTCTAGCAGGAAATCTCCAGTTTGGCTTGGTCTTCTCCGACTTGTGGATACCCGGAGAAAAACACGTGCATATGCATGGTTCCGGGACTGGTCAGGGTTCCTGTCAGGTAAGTAGCATCAGGAGACACAGCTGGCCACTCCTGGGACCTGCTAGGTTGCAGCCCCTCAGATAGGGAAGGCCTTCCTCTGGTCACACCCGGGGCCTCTGGGGATGGAGATCACGTGCACACCTGCTGTTTACTGTATACAGCTCCCAACCCGGCCACGTCAGGTACCACGTACTACCACCACGTAATGCCTTCCAGACCACACCCCACACACAGTCAATACTTTGTGTGTTGTACTTTAGTTCCTTTAGAGCAGGTTTTCAAGTGCTTATTCCCACAAAACACCTACCTCCCGACCCGTCCCCCCCTCACACTTTGTGGCACATCTGTAATTTTAAGAGAATTGAGTTTTTTGAAGGCAGGACACTTTGACCAACGTGAGCAAGGTGGAGCAAGGTCTCTTGTTCCTAAGGCAGAGACCTTCAGAGGTGGGTGTCCCTACACCCACAGTGAGGCCAGCCTCAACATTCCTCACTGGGAAGGGTATTATACACTTGGCTTTGGATAGTACAGATGCAAGTCTCAAATACTAAGCCATTAACTTGAACTTTGATGAGTTTTTAGTTGTGCCTTTATTCACCTTAGTTCATTAAAAATGTTTTAAAGACCCTATAAATAGAGTGACCACCCATTAATGTGGGATATAAGTTAAGTCAGCCCTCTCAGCACGGTATTTTTGTCTTTAAAAAGCAGAGTTTCTTATAGGAATCTTATTGATCACACAGTAGTTACAAGAATGTCAGATATAATGATGTATACAATCTAAACAAGACAGGCTAATTAAGAATGTACATAATGTAAAAATATACATATTAAAAGTGACATGTGGACAGGCGCATGCAGCAGGAAGAGTAGACTGGGGCTGAGTGCCCGTATGCAGTAATATTGCTTTTTCTTCCTCAATTACAGTAAGTAACTGCCACTAACAGACACAGGTTTTCCACACACATCTAGATACACAAGGATGAATGGTGACCTGCTACGTGTACAGTCTCAAGTGGGTCTGTGATCCTTCTGTGGTAGCTCTCACAAAAAATAGTACATAGTGAACCCCATGCAGGTAGTAGGAAGCACTCATTATTTATTCTAGTTGACTTCAAAAATGTTTAACGTTTGACAATATCTGTGAAGAACGTTTGCTTTTGCTATTTTCAAAATTGACATGCACATGGAGCGGGAGTACTTTGATGACTGCCTGACCTAACAGTGATAACTGAAATACTCTTAAAAATGTTTTAATAACATATTTTAGTCACAACACAACATAAAACATGGATCATCTACAGCTACAAGCCAAAAGGCAGAAGTGTATCTGAATTTTAATGCTTTTAGTTTCAGTATCCTGCAGTTTTCTACCTTTGTCCCAAAGAATGAAACCCATGTAACTGCTTGTTTATTTACCAAAGCAGGCACCATTTTGAGCTCTTAAGAGAATATTCAAAACAAAAAATGTCATTCTCTTTCTCTAGGCCTTCTGAAAAACTTGACCAAAATTATAAATTATTCAAGGTTCCTGTTGAGCAGTGGTGTTGTGTTACTGTCTAGAGAACAAACCAAATGAGAACTCCAGAATGAGAGTGCTAACTTGAAACACACTTATTAGCAAGTGGTGACCCTGGACAGCAGCACGGTTTCCTTATTTCCTATACACCCCCATTCACCCTGCTTTTTGCCCACTATTATGGCAAATGCATTGGGGGTGGGTGGCTATACCTGACAACATACACTTAAAGATCCTCTCAAGGAGATTCCTCCAGTTGACTGCAAACCCTTCTATAAAAAGCTGGCAGCTTCTGTGAACCTAGAGAAGACAATGTCTCTCTGAATGCTCAAAACTGCAAGTTTTCTTTTGGGGGAAAAAAAACATTAACTTGAAGGTCTATATTATTGGCAACTTATAATGCAAAGTATTTTTAAACATTAAATTTAAAAACAAGATAGCCTAGGTTAAATAATAAAGTTTCCCCAAGCTGAATGTGCTCATTTGGAGCTCAGTTTTTCTGCTTGAAGTACAAAAAAAAACTTCCTAAAACTCCTAGGCAGGAAACTACTGTTTTGATGATCGGTGATTAGATGAACTGATCAACCTCAGTTGGTAACATCCCTTTTTTATTCCTTGGTAAGGGTTTAAAAAATTCTGTAACAGACGCATTTTTCTTTTAGTCTTACACAGATAATTTCATTCCAAAAGTCTCCTGAGAGGCGTATACCATATACAGGAATCCATCTTCATCCTTCTCGCTTTCATACACTTCACAAATCGGAGTGGACACACTCACCATGCTATGTCCATTCACTAACAGGAAGAAGGCTTGATTAGCATTGAGCTGTAAGCGCCTTCTGTTGAAAGAAAACACGTGAAGAAATAGATACATCAATACACAGGGAGAATGTACAAAATATCACCCATATTGGATAGTATAAAAGTATAAAGATTTTGCTAATGTTGCTTCTGGCAAAATGAAATATGACTTAACTGATGATTTGAATTTCTCACAAAGCACAGAATGTTTTCTATGACTATATGCAAGATAAGTATTAACGATAATCCTTGATAGATCGTTTTTACTACATTCCTTAGGCCAGTTTTAAACTAGTATGCTGGACTTTCCTGGTGGCGCAGTGGGTAAGAATCTGTTAATGCAGGGGACACAGGTTCAATCCTTGCTCCGGGAAGATTCCACATGCTTTGTGGTAGCAACTAATTAAGCCAATGCACCAAACTACTGAGCCCTCGTGGTATCTACATAGGTGTCAGGATGAAAGAATCAGAAGGGACTTGAGATTCAGCAGGTTAAGAAACCTAAAAACTCAGAAACGAAACACCGTATAGTTTTATTAAGTTGCATAGATTTTTATCAGAACTAGATGGTAGATTTATCTGTAAGCCTGTTAAAGAAGGAGAAGTTACCCAAAGAAATAAGTTTAAAAGATGATTAAATACCTTATTATCTTGATGAGCTCACTCATGTTGACATGATCAGGCACCAGGAACTTTGTTTTATCCAGGACAGGAAGCTGTTTCTCACCTTTGTATCGTTCTATTATTACCTAGAAAAGAAGCCACAAAAGTGGTTTTTAACATAGCCATTAACAGTGAAAAATAGTAAAACTACTTCCTTTGTTGTAACTGGCACATGCCAAAACAGGGTTTACAACAGCATACTTGTTCCTTATGAAATAAGGTGCACGAGACAACATGGCTGCCTTCAGAGAAGGGCAAGGTAGCCACCAGGTGGGCAAAGTCTGCTATGACTTCTGTTATTTGGAACCATGAAGATATACTACCTAATCAGAAAAAGACCCCAAGCCTTAAAAGAACAGAGATGCTGAGTACCAGCTTTAATCTCAATCTACACCAATTCCACTACCTGTGACATGATGAGAGTTTTAATAAAACTTTAAGATCTTAACTATGGTAATTGACTCAAATGCTAAGTAACTATCTGACAAGTAGAGACCATGATTAGCTGATCTGAGACAATTTTTTTTTTTGCAGACTTCTCAGAGATTCTGTCATTTTATAAGATAGCTTTGCTTTTTTAAAAAATGGGTTTTAAATCTTGAACTATGCAGTGATCAAAAATAGTTCCACATTATGACTTAAATCCATTAGCTTCTTGCCATACTTCCTTCCTATAAAGGAAAAAAAATTGTGTTTTAGTGGTACGCCACATTATATAAGCTATGACTGCAGACTAGTGACTGCCCTTGAGCCTTAGTATTACCTATTTACTGAGTACCATGGATATCCTTCCCCATGTAGAGCAATTCTTTAGCCTGCTGTTATAACAACAAGAAGTTGTAAGGCAGGAATGGGAAATTTTGAGAGTTTAAATGCTTATTATATATGCTGTTCCACTGTATGGGGCCTACATGAGGTTCTGTAAGGCAAGCCAAGTTGTCGTCACCTTCCCTGGCAAGATCAATAGCTTGAAAGTGAAAGCGAAATCTCTCAGTCATGTCCGACTCTTTGGGACCCCATGGACTATAGCCTACCAGGCTCCTCCATCCATGGGATTTTCCAGGCAAGAATACTGGAGTGGGTTGCCATGTCCTCCTCCAAGAGATCTTCCCAACCCAGGGACTGAACCCGGGTCTCCCACATTGTAGGTAGACGCTTTACTGTCTGAGCCACCAGGGAAGTTCAAAACATGGTATCTGCAAGTATGAATATGACTTCTGCAAAAAACCTGAAACTACTAGCAAAAAGATGACCGAAAATGTATGCAAACATTCATATTTCAAAAGGAGGTTATGGAATACTGGTGGACTATTGGGCTGGTTATTTTGATTCCAATGACTGACAAGTACCTTCTAGCAAATACACACAGCAGGTACTCAAAAGTGAAGAAAAACCTTAAAATTAGCGAAATTACCCAGAAACCTCATGCCCAGGACATATGTAGGCCTAAGCGTGAAGACAGACTGAAATTTCCAACCAGTTTAAGAAACACAGCAAACATACCTTAAGTACAGAATCCTACAGTCCTGACCCTGCTGAGCAGACCCTTCCTATTGTCTCTTCTGTCTACTTCACAACCCTAATCCCAGATCTTCCCTTCTTCTCTTCCCTCACTTTGGTATGAAATGGTCAATCAGAAAGTCAACCATGGAAGCTTCTGCAGAAGTTAGCAGTGGGTGCAATCTTTAAGAGGTGACAATCACCTCCCAGCCACATGGAATGGGATTCTCTTCCTATTTTATAGATGAAGATACAGCAGCTCCTCTCAGAATTTTAGTAATTAGCCCAAGATCATTTAGTAACCCTGAACCTAGGGCCACAATTCAGTCTCTGTCTGAAGCCAAAAGCTCCTTGACCATTTCTCTCTAGACCTAGTTTCACCTAGTTTCACAACAGAAACCTAATTAAGGTCCACCACCAAAGGACCCAGGGCACGGCACATGTAGGCCCTTATTCTACAGGAGCAGCATCTTTCCCCCCACCTTCTGCAAAGAAACCGATCATAAGAAGTCGTCTTTCTCTGGGGCCAAGTCGGGCAGCCTGGACTGTACAGTCACAGTTACGTCTTGAGAGCTATTGATTCTCCCACAATTGTAGTCTCTGCTTCCTTCAGAAGAGGGTGGACTCCACTCTTCTTTGATAAACAGATTTAGCCCCCTTTATCAACAGATCTAGCCCCCTTATCAATTCTTTACCAAGTAAAATTTACATGGCTTGTGAAATGTGTAACATTAAGGCAGCAGACTCAGACTTGGGAGGAAACAGTGATCAGGTTACACTGCAGATGAAGATGCCTCCATTCCAGGTCACTAAATGAACACACTGGTTGCATGGTTGTAGATTCCTGCAGAAGCCCATCAGGCAGTCACATGGAGAAACACTACTGAAGCAGTGCTCTCTTCTGTGTACATTAACAATAACTAAAACAGAGATGACCTACTGGGATTTTGGTAGGATGCTGCTCTCGGATAAGTCGGACATCTTCTACTCTTTGTTCTGCAAAGAAAGGAAGAAACACTGGCATTATTAAGGGCCAAAAATCCAACTTATTTTCTGCACTGGTAGACTTCCCTATCTGACCCCACCTATCCTTAGCTGTGGTAGAGCAAAGCAGTAAAAACGTCTTCCCTAGAACTGAGAGAAACCAAACACTAACACCTCATACCTCACAAAGGTTAATATGCAAGATTAACATACAGAGATTGGTTGCATTTCTCTATATTAACAATGAAATATCAGAAAGGTAATGTAAAAAAAAAAAATATATATATATATATATATATATGTATATGTATATCTTTTAAAGTTGCATCAAAAACAAAATGAAACTTGGGAATAAACCTGACCAAAGAGGTGAATCACTTGAACACTGACAGCTATAAAACATTAGTAAAATTAATGTTCATTCAAAGAAATGGAAATATATCCCATGCTCTTGGAGTGGAAGAATACTGTTAAAGTGGCCAAACTACACAAAGCAATCTACAGATTTAATGTAATCCCTATCAAATTACCCTTGCACAGAACTAGACCAAATAATCCTAAAATCTATATAGAACCATAGAAGACCCAGAATTGCCAAAGCAATCCTGAAGAAAAAGAACAAAGAAAGAGGAATAACCTTCCAGACTTCAGACAATATTACAAACCTATGGTAATCAAAACTGTGTTAGTCGCACAGAAACAGACACATGGATCAGTGGAACAGAACAGAGCACCCAGAAATAAATCCACACACCTATAGTCAATTAATGTTTGACAAAAAAGGTAAGAACATACAATGGAAAAATGTCTCTTCAGCAAGTTCTACTGGAAAATTTGGACAGCTACATGTGTATCAGTGAAGTTAGAACACATGCTTACTATTCACAAAAATAAACTCAAAATGGTTTAAAGACCTAAATGTAAGAGAGGACACCATAAAACTCCTAGAAGACAGTATAGGTAAAACATTCCCTGACATAAATCTTCACAGTATTTTCTTAGTCTCCCAAGGCAATAGAAATAAAAGCAAAAATAAACAAACAGGACCTAATCAAACTTACAAGCTTTTGCACAGCAAAGGAAACATTTAAAGGAACAAAAAGATAACCTACAGAGGGGGAGAAGAATATTTGCAAATGATGCAGCTGACAAGAGCTTAATTTCCAAAACATATAAACAGTTAATACAACTCAACAACAAAACAAACAATCCAATTAAAAAATAAGCAGAAGACCTAAATAGACATTTCTACAAAGACATCCAACAGGCACATAAAAAGATGCTCAACATAACTAATAACTGATTACAATATATCAAAACTACAATGAGTTGTTTATCATATACACTGATCAGAATGGCCATCATTAAAAAGCCTACAAATAAATCCTGGAGATGGTGTGGAGAAAAGGGAACCCTGCTACTGTTGGTAGGAATGTAAGCTGGTGAAGCCACTATGGAGAATAATGAGTGCCTCAAAAAACAAAAAACAGAACTACCATATGACCCTGCAATCCCACTCCTGGGCATATATGGATCTAAATAAAACTAATTTGAAAAGATATGTGCACCCCCATGTTCACAGCAACACTATTCATGACAGACCAGACAGAAAAGCAACCTCAGTGTCTATCAACAGAGGAATGGATAAAGATGTGGTACATACATACAATGGAGTATTATTCAGCCAAAAAGAAGAATGAAATAATGCCATCTATAGCTACATAGATAGACCTAGAGATTATCATACTAAGCAAAGTAAGAGAAGGACAAATACATGATATCACTAATATGTGGAACCTAAAATATGACACAAATGAACTTATCTATGAAACAGAAATAGACTCAAATACATATAGAATGGACTTGTGGTTGCCAAAGGAGAGGGAGAGGGGGAGGGTTAGATTGGGAGGTTGGTATCAGCAGATGCAAACTATTATATAAAGAATGCATAAATAAGGTCCTATTTTACAATTCAGTTCAGTTCAGTTGCTCAGTCGTGTCCGACTCTTTGCGACCCCAAGAATCGCAGCACACCAGGCCTCCCTATCCATCACAAACTCCCGGAGTTTACTCAAACTCATGCCCATCGAGTCAGTGATGCCCTCCAGCCATCTCATCCTCTGTCGTCCCCTTCTCCTCCTGCCCCCGATCCCTCCCAGCATCAGGGTCTTTTCCAGTGAGTCAACTCCTCGCATGAGGTGGCCAAAGTATTAGAGTTTCAGCTTCAGTGTCAGTCCTTCCAATGAACACTCAGGACTTAACTCCTTTAGGATGGACTGGTTGGATCTCCTTGCAGTCCAAGGGACTCTCAAGAGTCTTCTCCAACACCACAGTTCAAAAGCATCAATTCTTCGGCGCTCAGCTTTCTTTACAGTCCAACTCTCATATCCATACATGACCACTGGAAAAACCATAGCCTTGACTAGACGGACCTTTGTTGGCAAAGTAATGTCTCTGCTTTTTAATATGCTATCTAGGTTGGTCATAATTTTCCTCCCAAGGAGTAAGCGTCTTTTAATTTCATGGCTGCAGTCACCATCTGCAGTGATTTTGGAGCCCCCCAAAAATAAAGTCTGACACTGTTTCCACTGTCTCCCCATCTATTTCCCATGAGGTGATGGGACCAGATGCCAGGATCTTAGTTTTCTGAATGTTCAGCTTTAAGCCAACTTTTTCACTCTCGTCTTTCACTTTCATCAAGAGGCTTGTTCCTCTTCACTTTCTGCCATAAGGGTGGTGTCATCTGCATATCTGAGGTTATTGATATTTCTCCCGGCAATCTTGATTCCAGCTTGTGCTTCTTCCAGCCAAGCGTATTTTATAATAAGGGAACTATATTCAATATCCTATAATAAGTCAATGAAAAAATTAAAAAAAGATTCGATGAGATCATTGGTACACCCCTTGCAAATATCTGCACATAGTAGATGGTTAATAAATACTCCCTGTTATTCAATATGAAATAATGTCATTTGCAACAACATGGATGGACCTAGAGATTATCATATTAAGTCAGAGAAAAACAAATATCATATGATATCACTTACATGTACAATCTAAAAAGTGATACAAATGAACTTATTTATTAATAAGGGTTTGGAGAGCTTCTGGGTGGCAGGAGAGTGCAATTACCAAGCTCCAAGGAGACAGAAGCTCCTGTGTTCAGCACTCTTCCTTACTCCATGCATCTCTTCCTTTAGCTGTTCCCTGGAAGGCTTTCATAGCTGTCATATTTAGTTAGTTAGTTAAGTCGCTCAGTCGTGTCCGACTCTTTGTGACCCTGTGGACTGTAGCCCACCAGGCTGCTCCGTCCATGGGATTCTCCAGGCAAGAATACTGGAGTGGGTTGCCATTTCCTTCTCTGCCATCATATTAGGTTGGTGCAAAAGTAATTGCGGTTTTGCACTGTTAAACTTCATTTGATGTTAGAATACATTCTGAAATAAATGTGGTTATGCTATACATCATTTTAATGTGTGTTTTTCACTTTATGTTTTTTTTTTGCTAATAACATTACTTGCTGTTTATTTTATATCTATTTTAGACTACAGAAATGATGTACAAAAAGCAAATCTGAGCAACTTATGAGTTCAAAATGCATCATAAAACATCAGAGACAACTTGCAGCATCAACAACACATTTGGCCCAACTGCTAACAAATGTACAGTGCTTTGGTGGTTCAAAGAAGTTCTGCAAAGGAGACAAAAGCCTTGAAGATGAGGATTGTAGTGGCCAGGCATCAGAAGTTGATGATGACCAATTGAGAGGATCATTGAAGTTGCAAGAGAAGTTGCCAAAGAACTCAACGTCGACCATTCTACGGTCCTTCAGCATTTGAAGCAAATTGTAAAGGTGAAAAGCTCAATAAGTGGGTGCCTCATGTTGTTGTTTAGTCACTAAGTCATGTCTGACTCTTTCTGACCCCATGGACTTTAGCATACCAGGCTTTCCTGTCCTTCCCTTCTGCGGGAGTTTGCTCAAACTCATGTCCATTGAGTTGGTGATGCCATCCAACCATCTCATCCTGTCATTCCCTTCTCCTGCTGCCCTCACAATCCTTCCCAGCATCAGGGTCTTTTCCAATGAGTCAGCTCTTCGCATCATGGCCAAAGTATTGAAGCTTCAGCATCAGTCCTTCCAGTGAATAATATTCAGGATTGATTTCCTTTAGGACTGACTGGTTTGATCTCCTTGCTGTCCAAGGGACTCTCAAGAGTCTTCTCCAGCACCACAGTTCAAAAGCATTAATTCTTCCATGCTCAGCCTTTTTTTATGGTCCAACTCTCACATCCACACATGACTACTGGAAAACCATAGCTTTGACTATATGGACCTTTACCAGCAAAGTGATATCTGATTTTTAATATGCTGTCTAGGTTGATCACAGATTTTTCTTCCAAGGAGCAAGTGTCTGCTATGAAGTGATGGAACTGGATGCTATGATCTTAGTTTTTTGAATGTTGACTTAGCAGACTGAAAATAAAAAAAAAAAAAAACATCATTCTGAAGTGTTGTCTTCTCTTATTCTATGCAAAAACAAAGAAGCATTTCTCGATTGCATTGTGACGTGTGACAAAAAGTGGATTTTATATGACAACCAGTGACTGACTACCAGCTCAGTGGTTGGACCGAGAAGAAGCTCCAAGTCTAAGTGTTAGTCGCTCAGTCGTGCCCGACTCTTTGCGACCCCATGGACTGCAGCCCACCAGGTTCCTCTGTCCATGAGATTTTCCAGGCAAGGATACTGGAGTGGGTTGCCATTTCCTTCTCCAGGGGGAAGAAGTTCCAAAGCACTTCCCAAAGCCAAACTTGTACCCCAAAAAGGTCATAGTCACTTTGATGGCCTGCTGCCCGTCTGATCCACTAGTGTTCTGAATCCCAGTGAAATCATTACATCTGAAAAGTATGCTCAGCAAATTGATGAAATGCACTGGAAACTGCAATGCCTGCTGCAGGTATTGGTCAACAGAATGGGCCCAATTCTCTATGACAACACTCGATCACAAGGTGCACAACCCACGCTTCAAAAGTTGAATGAATTGGGCTACGAAGTTTTGCCTCATCCGCCATATTCACCTGACCTCTCGCCAACCAACTACCACTTCTTCAAGCATCTTGACAACTTTTTGGAGGGAAAACATTTCCACAACCAGCAGGAGGCAGAAAATGCTTTCCAAGAGTTCCCAGAATCCTGAAGCATGGATTTTTATGCTACAGGAATAAACTTATTTCTCGTTGGCAAAAATGCATTGATTGTAATGCCTCCTATTTTGATTAATAAGGATGTGTTTAAGCCAAGCTATAATGATTTAAAATTCAGGGTCCAAACCTGCAATTACTTTTGTACCAACCTAATCATAATCTGATAATCTAGTGATTAAAAGCACTGTGAGCCACTCTAGTAATTTAGTCAAACACAAAGTGGTCTTGGAAAACTGATTTATATAACTAATCAGAGCACTTGCAATTAGCCTTTGGTGGGGGGATGGGTCAGGCAGGATGCAGCCCTTAACTTCTTGGATCTAAGGCTATCACCAGATAGTGTCAGAATTAGTTAAACACAGGACAATGAGCTGAACTGCTTGATGTGTGTGGAAAAATACTTATGTCTGGTGTCAGAAGTGAGTCACAAAAAAAATAAAAAGTGAGCCACAGTGTTCAGGACAGCACTGTCAAGTAGAAGAGACACAAAGGTGGAGTTTTTCTTTACATCATCCTTTGAACTCCTCTCTATTTCTGGGGTGTCACTGATACTGTTATTACTTCTCTCAGCTCTGTCCTTATATCTGTCCTATCCCAGAAAAGATGCTGAACCACCTATACTCCACTACCAGCCCTCTTCATAACAAAAATCTCCATCTTGTCAGAGCAGATTTCACAAGCAAAGGGAAACCATAATTTATTTAAATCACTGCAGCCAATATGTAATAAGTTTAACATACCCTGAAATATCTCACATTTAAAAGCTTATCCAAATAAATTTAAGGTAAAAGGAATCACATGGCATCAGCAACTCGGACATGAGTTTCAACAACCTTCGAGAGTTGGTGATGGACAGGGAAGCCTGGTGTGCTACAGTTCATGGGTTTGCAAACAGTCAGACACGACTGAACTGAACTAAAAAGGAATCACTCAGGCTTAAGGATGAGATTTTTTATATAAGGAGAAAAGGTTTACTATGGTTAAGTGGAGAACGGAAAAGCAAAATAGGCTCTAAATGTGGGGCTTCAAACTATAGTGTCAAAAGCTTTATTTTGATTCATCCCCAAAATATGGTCCAGAAAGGAAGGCAAAAATGATCATTTTCATTAAAGGTGGGACAACTGAGGAAGACAAGTGACTTCCTTAAGATGACAAGAGTAGTACCAAAGTCCTAGAGGAATATCTTTAGCGTCCCAGCCAGCTGCCATGAAAATCCAGTGGCAAGCCTGGAGTAACTAAATATAAAGATGGTATATGCCGAAGCCTCTTTGAGTAGAAGGCTGTTTTCAGAGGCCAGCAGTATATTTAACAAAAGCATTATTACCAACACCACTGTTCAACAGCATAAAAGTCTTTCACTCAGTTACTTTCTTAGTGCTGTTATGATCTGTTTATCATTTGCCTTTCTCAACAGACTGCCCCTGGCTTCAGTCACTTCTGTATTCCCCCAGGGCTCAGGCTTGTACAAAGATGAAATAGAAGCATAATAAATATTTCCCTCAATATGCCTATAAATAAACAATGTAAAACCCCACCCATCAAGGAGCGACATAGCTTAAGCTCAGGGAGTGTTATCTAGGTGTTGGTATAAACCTCACTCTTCAGTCTACCTGTTAGAGTAATTGGAGTTATTTATTCTAGACTACCACATCAACTTCTGAGACAACGAAGACCCATTTGATTATTGATGGTGAAGCTTAAGATCTAGGTTTAACATTGAATCTCAGCAGATTATGTCTAGGAGACAGATCTGTTATTAAACTAGGGCAACCCTAGAAGAACATGGAGTGAAATTACGACATTTGAGAATACTGAATCCAAAAATATTTGCTCAAGTATAAATTTAAAGTTCACAAAATTATTCAAAATATTTTTAAGGACACACCACTGCCTCTTGACTCAGTGCTAGTCCACTTCATGTACTGGCTACCTCCTGGAGGATGGGAAGAATTCTTACCAGAAGGGTTGAAGGGCAAGTCCAGACTTTGCCACTAGGTGGACCATGATCTCCACCTCTCAGGGCCCCACCCAGTTTTGGCTACAAAAGGAAGTGGTTGTTTTGGGTGAGCTCTAAGATTCTATCAACCCTGGTAGACTATATCGTATCAGAGCTATACTCAATTTTTAATTAACCCAAACTCACTCACTTGGGAAGAGTACTTATTGCTCAAGCTACCTGGGGCTGGTCTTAGGTTCCACAAAAATGGTATCTCCAAAGAACAGATTTGCCTCATTTACTGTGCTACAAAAAGATTATCAGTGCAGATTATCATGATCAATAGCAAGGAAAGGCAGTAGCCATTAAATGATACATTCTTCTGCAAAATGACTATTAAGCCCTTTTTTAAAAAAATGAGGAGAGGGCAATACTAATTCTTATAACAAGGAGAAAATTTACCTGGAAATTTTTTATTGATGTTAGCTGAACCTACTGTAGTTGTCATTGCACCAAGATATGTAAACCAAGTCATCACGCTGAATACTTTAAATTTACATAGTAATGAATGTCATTTCTCAATAAAAGTACAAAAAAAAAAAAAAAGAATCAAGTCAGGAGACAAGGGAGAAAAAAAAGGAGTGGTAGTAAATAAAGGTGAAGAAAGAGGAAAGCCCACAAATATAGTATATGTAACATACACAAATGGAGAAAAACTAAGGCATTCCTGCTAGTTTGCCCTCAGGGCCACAGGCACCAGGTGAATTCCTTCTAATTCATTATTTTATTGTCATTTATTTTCACTTTTTCTCATTATTCCTCACTTTTCCTACTCTTACTACCTACTCTTCTTCAGGGATTTTTCTTTCTTTTTTTTTTTATGATAGGAAATAAGTTTCTATGTATGCAGCACTAAGTGCTTTGAAATTATTTGTAAAGACAGTGAGAAATACTTAAGAGTCTGATCCCAAAGAATTTCATAATTAGATGGATTAGAGAGAATGAGATTGAGGACCATAGCATTAATCCAAGAAGAGAAATCACAAGGGCAGTGTCAGAGATCTGAAGAAGATATATATATTTTTTCCATTTATTTTTATTAGTTGGAGGCTAATTACTTTACATTCAGGGATTTTTCTAGAAAACCTAAAAGTACTCTAAGCAAAAGGAAAGTTAACTATGGTATTGGGTCCTGAGAAAATGGGCATCTTTCCCATACAAACGTCCCCAGTTAACTTTTAATGCCAGTCAGTAAGGAGAGTAGCCAGGTACAATGGCCAATCTGCTCCAAATACTGCTCCCAGGGCTGCACAAAAACTAATATTCACGAATATCTTAGTTCACAAAGGTCACTATATACAAAATTTCTTTAAAAGAAAAGAAAAAAGAAAAGAAAAGAAAAAAGACACCTCTAAGTCTTGCAAACCAGCCAACTGCTTCAAGAGGCTGAAAAAGATATCCTCTTCAGATCAACATGAATTTCATTTTTTGTAGTTTCTCAGGCACAGGAAATAATTATCGATAATGAGATCTACAAAACCATATCCAGGTTCAAATGAATGCTTGCCTCTTTTCCAGACTCCGGGAAACTAGACCAAAGTAGACAGTAGAGATACTGCTGAAGATCGTAAAGATTAGGACAGGAAGGAACGCTGGTCCCGCCCTACTCCACCTGGCCTGAGATAAACAAGCCCTACACAAGAATCTACAAGGAGGCCACGCTGTTACTGCAGCAGTTTTGCTTTAAAAGGAGCACCAATCACCTCCTTCCCATCGGTTTTGTGCAGGAGTAAGTATTGTGATGGTGTTACTTTCGGTTTCCACCAAACACTAGCATGCTAAGTAGGGAGAGAACTGGGAGAGAACGGATTTGCCGCTGGTGTCAAAGAATGCTGTCGCTAGCCAGTGAGAAGAGCCACCCACCCTCGCGCTTGTACCACAAATAGGACCAAGACGTTGCAGCCACGCAGGGCTGCAGGGGAAGGGGCAGGCGTGAGGACCCCTCTCCGTGGAGGTCCTGACATCTGAAGGGACCATGTGTGACCTAGACGTGCACCCACGGTGCCACCACCTCTGAGAACCCGGCCCGGCCCCGGGCCAGACTCCCCCACAAGGACAGCACGCTCGCGCTCGTCTCGTGGAAGGGCCCGAACACCCCGGGGCTGGGCGCTGACGGCCCCGAGCTCACAGCCCGGCGGCCGCCCGGGCCGAAAAGTGATTCAGCAGCTCCCAGCCAGCGCGCCCTCGGCCCCTCAGGCCCCCGGGCCCGGCGGCCCTCGGCCGACAGGCTCCCTGCCTCGACTCCCTCAGCCGCCCCGGCCCGGCCTTCCCGCAGCCCCCACCTCAGCTCGCCTCGGCCCCTCAGCCCCGTAGCCCTCCGCCCACCCGCCCTCTCCGGAGCCCCTCAGCCCGGCTCGGCCCCGCTGCCTCGGCCCCTGAGCCCCCGCCGGCCCTCAGACAGCGTCCGGCCCGCGGCACCCACCGAAGGTTCGGCGCTGTTTGAAGGTTTTCTCGGACGGCATAGCGCTGCAGGCTGGGTGGGGGCGGCGAGTTGGAGGGTCCAGGCGGCGGCGGAGACGGCAACAGCTCCGACGGTGGCGACAGCGACTTCTCTTGTGTCTCCTCAGCCCGCAGCCGCGTCAGGTGACCTGCGCGGCGTCCTGGGAGGCGGGGCCAGGGGCGGGCCGCAGTGGCCGCCATGGCGGGCGTGGCGGAAGAGGGCCGCGCGCAGCGGCCGGGGCGGGCTCGAAGCGCGTGGGTGGTGAGGAGCGCGCCGCGCGCATGCGCAACGCCAGGGCTCGCGGGAGCGAATGGGCGCGCGGTGACTGGCCTCGGGCCGGGGGAGAGCGAGCCCGGAACTTGGCTGTCCCCCCGCGGGCATGTGCCCGGCGGACGCGCGCGGTGCTGTTTTCCTGGCTGAGCTGCAGGGGCGCGGCCTCGTTCCTGTTCCCCGTGCCAGTTACGGTGGCCAGCGATGTTTCCACAGGAAAATAAAGGCCTGTTGTGCCCCTGCCTCCTGAGAGCTCACAGCTGGAAGCTGCTGGTTCTTTTCCGTCGGCGGGTTTTTGTGTCTTTGTTTCCGTTGGCTTTCCACGTCAAGGACATCTCAGTTTTCTTTTCTAAGGAAACTGTCAACTGGTAACTTCCAGCACACATTGTCCCAACTGGGAAAAGAGCCAAAACTGCGTTATTTCAGGTTATGGTTAGTCGAGTCTGGCTTTGGAGAAAGTCCGTGCCCTGGGCTTGACATCCGGCCTTAGGTGACTTCTGGAGTGGAGGGGGCCCTGGGCATCACCTGCAATGGCAGGGCGCCGGCCTGTCCACACCTGGCAGAGTTCACTACCTTTCACTGATCTCCGCTCTTCTCTCAAATAGCGAGCCTTACCCATATTCAGTCCTCACAGTCTTTCAATAACTAACTAGCGCAACTACCTTGAATACCTAACCATTTTTCTCAGTCTCAGACTCATTTGTACTCTATTTTAGAACTCCAGGTGTTTTCTGAGGAGCAGATGGAAGTGACCTGGTAGAATATAGATCTCTATGAAGCGTTTAGTGAGCAAGACAGTTATTGCCCAGTTCAAACATCTAATAAACAGGTATGTGAATGAACAGTACTTGATTCTTTGACTGTTTTTGCTTTTTAATATTTTTTAATATCTTTTTAATATCTTGGACTTCTCCCCTTTTTTGAGTTTGGAAAAAGCCTTTCTTATAATGTCTGTTGGATAAAGTAATTGGATTGTACTAATGAACATTTATTATACCAACTTACAGAACCTACTAAAACATAGCTCTCAAAAAGGTTCCAGTGCAGCTGGAATTTCTTCCTTTACAGAGAAGCCAAGTCTGTTGTATAATTACCCCCCACTGCCAGAACAACGATGTTAGTTGTGGCTCTGTACTGTGTCACTTCACAAAAGAACACTGTATTGTGCATATGTTACTTTCCCAGGTTCCCCCCGCCCCTTTCTGTCAGAATTCTTTACCTTGAAAAATCTCTGATAAGGTACAGTTAATAAAGAGGACTTAGGGACTTCCTTGGTGGTCCAGTGGCTAAGACTCCATGCTCTCAATACAGGAGGCCTGGGTTCTATTCCTGGCTGGGGAGTAAGATCCCACATGCTGCAACTAAGGGTTCAAATGTTGCAAGATCATGACTCAAAGATCCTGCCCGCTACAACTAAGAACTGGCATAGCCAAATAAAATTAGCAAATAAATTTTTAAAAAACAAGACTATATAGAATCCCGTTAAAAAATAAAGAGGACTTAAACATTCTATCTGGTTTCCAAAGGGAGGTTTTAAGTTCCATGAGCATTCTTAGTATTTTTGTATTTATTCTGCAAAGATTGGGATGGGGGGAATTCAGTAAGAGTACCCACTTCTGCCAAACACAAAATGATCAGTTTCGAAGTCTCCATGAGAGTGTGGACAGTGTATTGTTTTCTTTTCTGGGTTTTTATGATATTGCATATTGACTGGTGAGTACTTTTTTGGCTTAATTGCTACCTTGTAAGAAATGGACTTTTTGTTCCCTTGCTGGACAACTGCTCCCAGTGCAAGAAGAGTGAAAAAAAAAAAAAAATCGATATCAGGCATATGGAACTGGGGGGGAGGGTAAGAAGGGTTTCATATTTTCTGGTCCCTTAGGCATCCATAAAGCTTTACCAAATTACCTCAAGCCTTGGGTTCACTGCCCCAGGGATTACCACAAGGGCTATTACAGTGATGGGACAGGATTACTCTATGATTTTTCAAGTACTGAAGTCCATATTAACAGTGATTGGTATGGTCTTATCTTAAATTCCTACTTGAATTTAAAAGCACACAACCCCATAGGTATCTCAGAAAATCATTTAAAGCAGTTGGTGTGTAAAGTTACCTCATGAGCCTGAAAGAAAAGCATATTGAAATAAATTATATTTAAAGTTGACTACTTTGTTACATGCAAACAAATATCAGCTAAGAAGTACTGTAACTTCACATAAATTTTGAAAACAAATGTGCTTGAATGTGAAAAATTTCCTGTGCCCTCTGATTGCAGTTCAATAGACATTCAGTGTAGTAAATGATATTCTGAGTGGTCAGTTAACATCACTCATGAATTATTTTAAGTTAGTTAATATAAGCATAGCAAGATTTATTTTTAAACAAATAGCAAATATGACTCATCTTTTAAATAGTCTACATAATATACAGAAGAACAAATCTGTCATGTGAATTTATTCAGTACTTTCTCCAGAAACCTCATGGTACTTTTTAACTATCACATAATTATTCTAGAAAGCCAAGCAGGGTCAGTTTTAAATAGCTCTCACCCTGTTCCTTTTTTCTTAACATGAAATGACCATAGTTGTGGGGGATATAAGGTATCTGCTAGAATATGATGTCCCAGCATTAGTGAAGTAATGCTGTAAATCATGCTACCGCTATTTCTGCGAATCTGTAAATAAGGCATAAAACGTTAACCTGCAGTACAGAACACGTTAGGGTTATTTTGCCACACTCAGTATGGAGGGCAAGTCACACTGAGCTTTAAGTTCAGCTCTTCAGGCCTGCCTGGCCTGTCCCGCCTCTTCTCTTTCTGATTGGGAGAGATATTCCACCCTCCTTGTTGTCTGGGCTACTATTGGCTGTTGGTCCAATCAGTCTTGTGTCATCCCTGCTCTTTAGCACAAGTAAACAAACAAGTATTGCTCAAGAGCAGTGTCCTGGCTATTCTCAGAAAGGATTCAGCCAGGAGGGTGTTGCAGATGACGCTCCACAGCTGGCAGTCTTTCGGAATGTCTTCACCAGGTCCAGGAGGGATTGTCCAGAGCAAAAGAGGCATGGCCGAGGAGAACTTCCTCTCCCATGATGCCCTGGCTCTCCTGTACAACTTCTGAAATCAGCACCCTGGTGACTGCAGGAAAGCGATCTCAAATCACTCCTACAACCTAATACTATCTCTTAAGTGAGCGTGTAACAGTTCATGGAACCGGCTGGCCTTTCACAGGCCTTTTTCTTTGTTATAGTCGTTTGTTCCTTTAATTGTAAACAAATTCTTAAGGACTGCTTTTTTTCCAGCTTTTGCCCATAAATGCTGCTGTTGAGACTCTTATTTTACACACCAAATCTCTTGTTTAGCCTTTGACTATTTTCTCTTCTCTCCATTCACCTTGATTATTTCTTCTGAGCAGATGCCATTTTCAAATCTGGATTCTGAGAACCAGCAAGAGGAAGTTAACAAGGCTTTCTTAAGTCCAAGAACTACTATTTTCCATGACGTTTGAAGCAATCAGTTGAAAAATGCCTTGCCCTGTACACTACTAATTTCCTTAGGTAACATTTCTCACTAACAAAGAGTTCTCTCTTGTAGTCCCATGAGGGACTGTATTGGGAGCATGTAGTCATTTGGTAAAACAAATGATCTCCTGGTGCAACTGCTGTGGAAAATGGTATGGAAGTTTCTCAAAAGATTAAAAACAGAACTACCATCAGTTCAGTTGCTCAGTCGTATCTGACTCTTTGCCACTCCATGGACTGAAGCATGCCAGGCTTCCCTGCTCATCACCAACTCCTAGAGCCTGCTCAAACTGATATCCATCAAGTTGGTAATGCCATCCAACCATCTCATCCTCTGTCATCCCCTTTTCTTCGTAACTTCAATCTTTCCCAGCATCAGGGTCTTTTCCAATGAGTCAGTTCTTTGAATCAGGTGGCCAAACTATTGGAGCTTCAGCTTCAGCATCAGTCCTTCCAATGAATATTCAGAACTACCATATGACCCAGAAATTCCTCTCCTGGATATATATCTGAAAAAACCCCACTAATTAAAAAAGATATTGATACACATACCCCAATGCTCATATCAGCATTATTTACCATCGCTGAGATATAAAAGTAACTTAAGTGTCTACAACATTCATCAACAGATGAATGGGTAAAAATGTGAGGTACATACACACATACAGTCAGCCATAAAAATGAACAAAATTTTTGCCATTTGCAGCAACATGGATGGACTTGGAGGACATTATGCTTAGTGGAATAAGCCAGAGAGAGAAAGACAAATACTGTATGATATCACTAATATGTGGAATCCAAAAAAATACAACAAATACAAAAAAATATAAACAAAATACAAAAAAAGAAGCAGACTTTACAAACACGGAGAACAAACACTAGTGGTTATCAGTGGAAAAAGTGAGGGAGGGGCACAAGAGGTGTGGGGAGTGGGAGGCACAAACTTATATGTGGAATCTAAAAAATACAACAAGTGAGGCAGCTACTCACCTGAGTCTGCCTGCTCTCCCACCGTGAGCATACTTTCACTTAATAAATCCTCACTTTGCTTTCTTGGAAAAAAAATAAAACTACAACAAACTAGTGAATATAACAAAAAGAAGAAGACTCACAGAGAACGAACTAGTGGTTACCATGGAAGGTGGCAACACAGGAGTGGGAGAGAGAGGCACAAACTTTTGGGTGTGAGATAGGCTCAAAGGTGTACTGTACAACACAGGGAATATAGCCAATATTTTGTAATAACTGTAAGAAAAAGTAACCTTTAAAATTGCATACAATTTTTAAAAATTTCCATTAAAAAAGATCTCTTCTATCTAATCTTCCCTCACTTTAGCATGAATGTATCCTCTTTGGCCTTTTTTGTAAAGGATCCGGTTCTACATAACGGGCTGTAAAAGCTTCAAGGACACAAAACTTTCAGGGTTCAATGTGTAATTGTTTTCTGCTATAAGTCTTCCCTTCTGGTTCTTCTCCTCCATTATGGATTACCACAGTTCTCATGGTCATCCATTTCTTTCTGTTCTAATGGTCAGCACGAATTCAAACCTTTAACATCTTTGTGCATTATTGTACACAGTCTTTTATTGTTCCTGCTGTCAAAAACGTAG
The DNA here is from genome assembly GCF_033118175.1 of Dama dama. Classification (NCBI taxonomy): domain Eukaryota; kingdom Metazoa; phylum Chordata; class Mammalia; order Artiodactyla; family Cervidae; genus Dama; species Dama dama. Next base: position 19,037,069 of record NC_083684.1, on the reverse strand, counting down.
ATTTAGGTATACCTTTTAACTGAATTATACATAATTCAAATCATGAACATAGTTTAACCATTCTTTGAAAGATGGAAACTTAACCAAATTATTTTGTACATTTTAATATACCCTAAAACTCTTCTAGAATATTTTATTAATAGGACCTAGTGGTGAGTAGACAGATTAAAAAAAAACATTGAAATATACAGCAGCAAAGTGCATGCTTTATAATCTGTGGATCCACGCAGAACATAGCATGTAGGTTAGTCAGGCATTCTGTAAATACTTATCACATGAGTTGACGCATTTCTGTTTGTTGAGAGACTTCCTAGCTTGGATGGGGATGGTGATGATCCACAAGGCTTCTTTAAATCTGTTTGGTTCACATTCCTCCCTTTGTAGCCATCTAGCCAGTTGTTTGTTCTTCACTCAACCAGCATTGAGTCAGTACACATTTGCCTACTACATGATGTACACTAGCATGTCTGTCATGTAACAGAGGATACAGCTAGTGAGGATACAGAGGATACAGCTAGCTACCAAAGGAAGCAAATGTTTGTAATAAAACAAACGATGGTGCAGTAATAAAGGGACATTCCGGGAAGGGGTACCATTTGAGGACAAGGTGGAAGGGGTCAATGTGTACTGGCACAGACTGGGAAGAGGGTTTTCCTGGCAGAGGAGACAGCTTGAACAAGGGGCAGGGATGTGACAAGGCATGGTGCGTTTCCACTAAGGAACTGGGTGGCTCCCACTGAGAGATGTTTGGAGACAGGAGATGCTGCCAGACCTGGAAGTTAGGCCTGGATTGTGAAGTACTCTGTGTGACGTGACCATTAGATACTAATATTAAATAGGTGAGTGAAGCATGACTCTTCTTTTGTTTCTGTGTTACCATTTGCAGGAAGAGAGTTCTGGTAACAGGCTGGAGGACAGTTCTAAAAAACACCCAGATACAGGGAAGGCAGTCACAAGTTGTTTTTCAATTGCCCCCAGCTGAGATGGTCAAGGTTTGAAGTCCAGCCTTGTTACTTTTGTCAAAAGATGCACTTCCCTGTTTATGGGATTCTGTGGACTGAGGTAGGCAGCTGTCTTTTCTGCTTGGAGACCTCCTTAGGGAGGTAGTGAAGAGCCAGGACCTTGTGGAGGCTGGGCCCAGGGAACTGGTAGGGTCATTATTTTTTAATCTGAGTAGAAATAGCAACACTGACCAGAAACACTGGGGTGGTCTGTGGATTCTTAGCTTCCATATGGGCTCCGGGCAGTTGCTCCAGCACTTCAGGACCAGTGGTCAGTCTGGACCAGAAAGGAGTTGGGCCCACCCAGGCAGAGGTCTGCTCCCATAATCTCATAATAGCATCCTCCTCTCTGGAAATGACAATTTCTTGTTATTAGTGCTGCTTAAGGGGAAGCCACTGTCACAGGAAGGCTTTGTGTCTTTCACCCCTACCCCAGTCCCCAGCTGGCTTCCCCTCTAGAACCCACATTACCCTCGAGCACAGTAAACAAGGTAATTAGGGCACGGCAAGATCATATAGATCTGATAGACAGAGTGCCTGAAGAACTATGGACAGAGGTTCATGACATTGTACAGGAGGCAGTGATCAAGAAAAAGAAATGTAAAAAGGCAAAATGGTTGTCTGAGGAGGCCTTACAAATAGCTGTGAATAGAAGAGAAGCGAAAAGCAAAGGAGAAAAGGAAAGATATACCCATTTGAATGCAGAGTTTCAAAGAATATCAAGGAGAGATAAGAAAGCCTTCCTCAGCAATCAATGCAAAGAAATAGAGGAAAACAATAGAATGGGAAAGACTAGAGATCTCTTCAAGAAAATTAGAGATACCAAGGGAAATTTTCATGCAAAGATGGGCACAATAAAGGACAGAAATGGTATGGACCTAACAGAAGCAGAAGATATTAAGAAGAGGTGACAAGAATACACAGAACTATACAAAAAAGACCTTCACAACCCAGATAACCATGATGGTGTGATCATTCACCTAGAGCCAGACATCCTGGAATGCAAAGTCAAGTGGACCTTAGGAAGCATCACTACAAACAAAGCTAGTGGAGGTGATGGAATTCCAGGTGAGCTATTTAAAATCCTGAAAGATTATGCTGTGAAAGTGCTGCACTCAATATGCCAACAAATTTGGAAAACTCAGCACTGGCCACAGGACTGGAAAAGGTCAGTCTTCATTCCAATCCCAAAGAAAGGCAATGCCAAAGAAGGCTCAAACTACCGCACAATTGCAGTCATCTCACTCGCTAGCAAAGTAATTCTCAAAATTCTCCAAGCCAGGCTTCAGCAGTATGTGAACTGTGAACTTTCAGATGTTCAAGCTGGATTTAAAAAAGGCAGAGGAACCACAGATCAAATTGCCAACATCCATTGGATCATCGAAAAAGCGAGAGTTCCAGAAAAACAGCTATTTCTGCTTTATTGACTATGCCAAAGCTTTTGACTGTGTGGATCACAATAAACTGTGGGAAATTCTTCAAGAGATGTGAATACCAGACCACCTGACCTGCCTCTTGAAAAATCTGTATGCAGGTCAGGAAGCAACACTTAGAACTGGACATGGAACAGACTGGTTCCAAATAGAAAAAGGAGTATGTCAAGGCTGTATATTGTCACCCTGCTTATTTAACTCATATGCAGAGTACATCATGAGAAACGCTGGGCTTGATGAAGCACAAGCTGAAATCAAGATTGCCAGGAGAAATATCAATAACCTCAGATATGCAGATGACACCACCCTTATGGCAGAAAGTGAAGAACTAAAGAGCCTCTTGATGGAAGTGAAAGAGGAGAGTGCAAAAGTTAGCTTAAAACTCAACATTTAGAAAACTAAGATCATGGCATCCAGTCCCATCACTTCATGGCAAGTAGATGGGGAAACAGTGGAAACAGTGACAGACCTCATTTTTGGGGCTCCAAAATCACTGCAGATGGTGACTGCAACCATGAAATTAAAAGACACTTGCTCTTTGGAAGAAAGGCTATGACCAACCTAGACAGCATATTAAAAAGCAGAGACATTAGTTTGCCAACAAAGGTCCATCTAGTCAAAGCTATGGTTTTTCCAGTAGTCATGTATGGATGTGAGAGTTGGACTATAAAGAAAGCTAAGCACTGTAGAATTGACACTTTTGAACTGTGGTGTCAGAAAAGACTCTCTAGAGTCCCTTGGACTGCAAGGATATCCAACCAGTCCATCCTAAAGGAAATCAGTCCTGAATATTCATTGGAGGGACTGATGCTGAAGATGAAACTCCAATTCTTCGGCTACGTGATGTGAAGAACTGACTCACTGGAAAAGACCCTAATGCTGGGAAAGATCGAAGGCGGGAGGAGAAGGGGGTGACAGGATGAGATGGTTGGATGGCATCACCAACTGGATGGACATGAGTTTGAGTAAACTCCAGGATTTGGTGATGGACAGGGAGGCCTGGTGTGCTGCAGTCCATGGGGTAGCAAAGAGGTGGACACGACTGAGCAACTGAACTGAAGATCATATAGACTACACACCTAGAGTGATTTCCCCTTTTCGTTGCAATCAGGGTAGAAATAAGTGAATGTCAGTTTTTAGATAAAAGATAGCCAATTTAGGGTCCGACTTGGCTTAAGTAGTTCCAGGTGCCATAAGTTTGTGCTGTTCCCCTAATCACATCTTACATGACCCTTCTGGGTCATGGGGAAGTGTGGTGGGGGTGTCCCTGTGCACATCCTGGATTGTTCTCTGAGGGGGGTTCCTTGAGGTGTACACTGGGGGTGTTTTGAACCTTTTGGTGGGGTTCTTGGGGTCCTCTGGGGAGTTCTTCCAGGCCTTCCTGGGAGGTTCTCAGAAGAGTGTCCTCTGGGCTACCCTGGGGGGTTCCTCATGGAAGGGTGCTTGGGGGGTTTTAGAAGTTCTGGGGGTTCTAGGAGGGCTCCTTCAGGCCTTCCTGGAGGGTCTGGGGCTGGTATCCTCTGAGCCTTCATGGGGGTTGTAGGAGGACTGTCTTCCAGGCCTTTATGGGAGATTCTCCAGAGGGTCCTCAGGGTCTTTCTGGAGAGTTCTTGGAATTCCCAGGGGTCTCTTTGGGGGCCCTCCTGGGACGATCCTGGGGAGGTGTCCTCTGGGCTTCCCTGGATGATTCTTTGGGGATCCTCAGGGGGTTCTTTGGGGGGTTCCTTGAGGCCTTCCCGGAGGGTCCTCGAGAGAAGGTGTCCTCTGATTTCCCTGGGGGTCCTCGGCCTTCCCAGGGGGTTCTTTGGGGATCCTTGGGGGGAGCTCTCGAGGGGGCCTTCGGGCCTTCTTGAGGCATTCTCCGCGGGAGGGGAAGGTCCCTCGTAGAGTCTTCAGGCTGACCTCTGGGAGAGCTCGTCAGTCCCGTACTCAGGAGGTGGTGGGTTCGGCCCTCACAACCGGCAGCACGCCAACTACTGCCTACCCGCCGTGTGCGCTCAGTTGGGAAAGGGCGGCCGTCGCGCGTTTGTCGGTGACATTCCTTTCCCGTGCTCTGTCCGGGCGCGCGATGGGAGGCCCGCAGTCCTCAGGTAAGCGGAGGCCAGGGCCGCCTGGGACCGGTGGGGCTGCGAGGAGAGGGGCCTAATGAACCCCGAAGGGCGGTCGAGGAAGGGGGCTTTCCGGCTACGCCATCCTAAGACTTTTCGGGTCCCTCCTGGTGGGCGGGGCCAAGCTCCAGATGGGGATGTCGGCAATGCACTAGAGGCGGGCTTGGCTGTCGGGCGGGGCGGGGCCTCGAATCCAAGGGGCGTGCCTTGGTCCCCTGGGGGCGGGGCTTGGCTCTCTGACGGGGCGTGGCGAGGCAGGGCTCTTCCAGGGGCGGTGCTCGGTTCCCCCGGGGGGCGGGACTCCGCGCTCCTGGGGGCGGGGATAAGGCTCCCTGGAGGGGCTGGGCGTGGCGTGGCGGGGCCGGGCTCTCCGGCGGGGCGGGCGGGGCTCGGCTCTCAGGCGGCGCGTGCGCACGGGCGGCGGCGGCGCGGCGGCCGTCAGTCGCCGGCATGGCGGTGTGCGCTCGCCTCTGCGGCGTGGGCCCGTCGCGGGGATGCCGGCGCCGCCAGCAGCGCCGGGACCCGGCCGAGACCGCGGCGGCCGACAGCGAACCGGACACGGACCCCGAGGAGGAGCGCATCGAGGCGGGCGCGGCGGCGCTGTCCGGGGCCGGGGGCGGCCAGAGCGCGGGCCCCTCGTCGCCCCCGCGATGCTCGCTTCTGGAGCTGCCGCCCGAGCTGCTGGTGGAGATCTTCGCGTCGCTGCCCGGCACCGACCTGCCCAGCCTGGCCCAGGTCTGCACCAAGTTCCGACGCATCCTGCACACTGACACCATCTGGAGGCGGCGCTGCCGGGAGGGTGAGTGCGCCGGGGCGGGGCCTGGGCCCCAGGGGGCCTGGCTGGGAGGGGCTGGGGTGGGGTCCCCTCGGGCTGTGGAAGGGCATCTGCCACCGAACAGGGATCCAGGGGGCAAGGTCCCAGCCACCGGGGGCTGCTGTGACCCCGGGGGTCCCTGCCACAGATCTGGGGGATGGGTTCCGGACGCGGTGGAGTTCATGGGGTGCTCAGAGAGGAGTGAGGGGGTCCCCCAGCTACGGGGGCCAGGACGCCGAGGGCAGTGACGCAAGCTGGGGCTGGGTTTAGGCCTGGGAGGTAGCTGACGTCCGTGACACCCTTCTCGGTCCCCAGTCCTTGGGGCGGAGCTGACGAGATCGATGAGGGTGAACTTGAATAGTTAGTGGAGCCCGAGGGTTTGGACGGTCTCGAAGGCGAGGACCTGGTCTGTGAAGCGGTGGGTTGTGAGGCAGACATTGCTGGAGCGTATGCCCCGCTCAGGGATGATGATGTCCGAAGTGAGGGTGGTGAATAGTTTTGTAACAAATCCCCTGAAAACAGCTTTACTTAACCCGGAGTTCAAGGCTCTGTATTCACTTGAACGTTGACAGATCTCTGCTGTTCATTAAACTCTAGAGTTTCAGTAAAAAGGATAGGTAAGAAGAAAAATCAAACAATGAAGGACAACAAAGGGAAGAAAGTAAAAAATCGTCAGAGGTCCCTGCTATCAAAGATAAACCACTCAAAATTTTGGAAACTGTCTCTCCGTATGCACATGCAGAGTCATGGACACATTTCTCCGTAAATGGGACCGTATCATTTATGATCTCATAGAGGGTTCAGTATAAAAAAGCTTCATAGTGTTCTACTGCCTGTGTATGCAACAGGCTAGTTCTTTACTATTAGACTTTTAAGCTTGCAGTTTTTCCTTGTGCCATCGAGACTGCTTTTGCATTTTATAGGAATTTGTGGGACTTAGGTGTACCTTTTAGAACTTCTGAGACTATCTTCTTGGGGTGTAGCTTTCTAAAGTGGGGTTGTGGGCAGCAGGGAGGCTGTGCATGTTGATAACACCTTACGTACTCATTGCCCAGCTGTTGGTATTTACATCCCCAGGAAGACTTCACGAGAAGGCTTATTTCCCCGAATCCACTCCAGAGGGGGGTCAGTCAGTTCATCATCTTTATACCATAAAGCTTAGTGGTCAACCCTCAGGATTGGTCGTCAGTGGCTAGGCTCTGTTTATCTACTCTGAGTTCCTGGACATGCTGCTTTCCTGGCCCAAGTGTTATTGGGAAGTGCTGCCCCCGTAGGGTGACTTTGAGGGTTAAATGAGATAATACAGATGAAGCCCTCACACCCTAACTGGTGATGATGCTTCATGGCCATTTTAATTTCACCTCTTTCAGAGACAAAGAGAGTTCCACCTTTTCATTTGCTTTGTTTTGCATTTTGTACCCTTGTGAGTCCCAGATTTGTCATAGATGTTGCTTTGAGCATTGCAGTTTCTCCATCAGTCAGCCAAACCTGTGTGGTGGTCTCTAGGGGGTTGTCTCTGGGGAAACTGTAAGATATGTAGGAACAGAGGGTAACAAGTCTTCGTGTGACCAGAAAGCTCAGAGGTGTGCCATAGAGTAAAATTAACCAGAGGTACAGCTCAGGACAGGTTCTTACAACTTCTAGTGGAAATGTGAAAAGTCCTGAAGATGTAGAAGGACACAGGGGCAGGTGGAGGATGACCCTTTAACCCTTCCTTTCCTGCTTTTGTGCCTCTCAGCGCAGCTCTCTGGGGACAGCAGACACCGTGACAGCTGGGCCAAGGCCGCCTCTTCACCAAGGTGGCCTGGCAGCCGGGAGAATTTTCACTTTGAGAAATTAAAAAAATGAAAGAGAAACGTGGTAAAGCAGACGCCTTCTTAGTCACCCCCAGTAAATAACAGTTAAGTCTTCTGTCATATTTGCTTTTGATTTTTCTCCCTTTTTTTAAAAAAAGAAAGCCTTCTAGCCAGCTCTCAAATCCCTCCAGGTCAGCCCTGTCTTTCCCACTCCCAAGAAGCAGCCATGCTTGTGGGTTGAGTTTTCTTGTGTGTACATATACCTGTAACACCCCCAACATTGTCTTACAGTGTTTTAGTTTTTCAGAAATACATCATCCATGAGTATTATTTATCTGTCAACTTGTGTTTTTAAATTCTGTCCATGTTAATACATTTAAATCTGGTTCCATCTTCTTGAGCACTGTGTGGTGGTTCATAATTTGGAGATGGCAGTGTGTGGTCCTTTGCTCATTTCTGTTTTTCTCATTGCATACAGTGTGATAGTGAACAATCTCATATGTTTCCTTGGATGCAGTTAAATTTGATAATTTCTCTGAGGAATATATCCAGAACTGGTGTCGCTGGAGTAGTGGGCTCTGAGTTTTGTAGTTTTGCTAGAAACTGGCCAGTTACCTTGCGGAGGGTGGGGGGGGGTGATTTTTCACTCCAGATATTAACACGTGTATTTTCCTCTTTGCACACCTGTCACGAGGCATGCACAGGCAAGACACTGAAGGTAACAGGAGTGCTCCGTGCTCATCACAGAGCTGCCTTTGTGGTCTGGGTTCATTATCTTGTTTAATCCAGTGTCCCCTAAATTCTTTCTGGTTTGAATCATTCGTTTCTAAAAATCTGTGCCAGTCTGGGTGAGAAACAGCATCTCATTTAATTTGCAGATAGCTGATAACTCATGAAGATGCACATTTAAAAAAATAGAATTATTGGCACTTTTTGGTTTCTCTTATTTGTGTATCCTTAATCTTTGCCCCTTTCCCCCATTGTTATTTTTTTATTATTATTATTGATTTGCAGGTTTTATTTAATTTAATCTGGATCGATTTCTATTTAATATATACAAAACTTTTTCTCATAGTCAATAGTCCTTTACTTTCAAACTTCACTTACAGTCACTTTTGCAAAAGTTACAGCATTAATCAAAGTTATGCACTGGTAGCTTTCGGTTTAAGTAATCATTTTTCATCCCGAGGTTATGGAGGTTGTCAACAGCCAGGTCTTCAGTTTCACTTGTTTGTTCTGGTAACTTCAACTTCCAACTTCAACTTCCAATGGGTCCAACATTGGATGGTTGGCAGTCCTATGTGGCATTCATAGCATCCCATTAGGGTTAGTCTAATCACGACTGGAATATGTATAAGAACGGTCGTGTGTGAGACAAGTCTCATTTCTCTGAGCACCTAAACATCTTCCATTCTGAACTAGACATTTGGTTGTGGTGGGAGATAAGGTCAAAGTCTTGTGCACAGAGGCAAAAGTCAAAGCGGTCCCAGCCTTGGGGTGCAGGGGGTAGGTGGTCACAGCCTACCGGAGTTCCTGGCTCTGAAGCCCCAGGTCCAACCCTGACGCTTGTTAGTGTCCTGGGAGGACAAGTGAGGCGTTAGTGAGTGTACACATCTACTGCTCGGAGTATGCACCTTTGCTTTCTGTGTTTTGATAATCAGTTTTCCCAAAGGAGAAGACAAGCCATAGAAAGGGGTGTGGGGAAGCACCTGTGTTTTGTTTTAAAAATTTTTTTTAATTAAAAACATTTTTTTTTCTTACCCCTGTGTTTTATTGCTTCTAAGAGTTTTGGGCTGTGGGCAAGACATGCGAGTCAGAGGCTCTTTTTATTTTATTTTTATTTTTTTTAGTTCTACCACTTTATTGCTACCAACCCATCTCCTTTCACCCTCGTGCACACATGCTCAGCCATGTAACCCCATGGACTGCAGCCCGCCAGGCTCTTCTGTCCATGGGCTTTTCTAGGCAAGAACACTGGAGTGGGTTGCCATTTCCTTCTCCAAGGGGCTCTTTTTAAAATGAGAGGATGACTCGGGGGCAGGTGGAGGGTGGTGGGGGAGGGACTCTAGAAACTTAAAGTGAGGTGGCTGTTTACAGTGCTAGTGCGAATCTCACAGTTTTCAGTGTCCTGGCACTAGTAAATCAACAATAATAAATCAGTAGTTTTTATAGAATTTGGTTTTCTGAGCCCCCTGCCTAATAGAGCTGTTGGATTAAATAGTTTCTCTGGGCAGGTGAAAGAAAGTTGCTACTCAGAAGCCAAATATGTGCTTCTGTTTTGGGGGCAAGTACACCAAATAAGTGATATTTCCCCTTATGGGAAAGCAGAGCAGCTCCGGCCTGCAAGGCGGTGCAGGGTCGGGAGTGAGCTGTGTTTCGCCTCTCCCCGTTTCCAACCCCTGCCCCCCACCCCCCCCCCCCGCCCCAGCCATGTTTTGATGCATCACTCCTTTGGCTCCAGGCCTCCTGCAGTTACTTGCTTGTGGGGCTATAAATAAGCCATCATTTCTCAGAGCATAGGGCAGAAGCCAAGTCCATTCTTTGCCTTTGACCCTGATGAGGCTTTTCTTGGTTAATACTTTACTATTTAGTTAGTGAATTTTGAAACGCTGGCCATTTTTAACATGGTTCATCCCTGCAGCACTTTGTGAGGTCTACCTGAGGCTAATGCGTCTAGAAAATTCAGACTGTGATTCCAACTCAGAACGTTCAAATAATAGCAAAAGATATATTTAGAAACAAAGGAAATGCTCACTCCTAAAGACATTAGAGACATAAAGTCAGGTTTCAAGTTTATAGTATGTAATTTGCCCATTTCTTCTCTTGATGGTAAGTGCCTCAGTAACCCCTGGAATAATATTTGTATAATATTTTGATCAGTTGTAAGTCTAAGGTGGGCTGAAATTCCATCATAATTAGAAATATACTTTCCCTATAATGTTTGAGCTGTATGACAGAAATGGGAAAATCAAAAGTAATATTTAATTTTGTTTTTGCATACAGAAGAAAACACTATTTCTGTTCTGTTTGGTATGCTGACATGAAATGTGAAAAATGTGGCTTTTGATAGATATGGCTGAGCTTGGAAGGATCATCCAGGGAGGAGGTGAAGTGGGCAGGTTGTTGGCTTTGGGAATATTTTATGGTTCTCGTTAAGCAATGCCTGTTGAGCCTGCTTGTTTTGGGGGTGTGGGGTGGGTGGTGGTGTATAAACAGACTGTCCAGGTAGTGGGAGTATCCCTGTCCCAACCAGGAGAAGAGGAAGCCAGGTTGCCTCCTGGACACACAGCAGGGTCTCAAAACTGGAGGGAAGCTCTTATCCTGTCCCTTTGCTCAGTGACAGGGCTACAGTCTCTTTATTTTTGGGAGTTGAATCATGTATGCTGCTCCACAGAGAAACCTAATCCTTCCAGTTAGCAGAGTAGGAGGGGTACAGGAGACGCTTCCTCTTAGCGGACATCGCTAGCCTCAGAACAGCAAGCTAGAAGACGCGTCTGGCCCCCAGGAAGTGCTGAGCCAAGATTCCCCCTTGGCCATGTTTAACTGGACAAACACGGGTGCCTTGCCAGGAAGAACTGCTGGGCTGTATTCACTGTTTCGCTTTGTTTACAAAGTGGTTACGTAATGCAGTTGAGGATCTTGGTTTGTCTTTCTGGCTGGAAGGAGTGTGTCTTTGGGACTGTGGAGGAACCACTGTCCTCTGAGAAGCCCAGGAATGGTCCAGGAGGTGGCCTAGGTTCTCACTCATGAGTCAGCATCCTTTGCCAGTGGGGCCCTCACTGTCCACCTCGCGGTGATGGGCAGGGGAGGAACCCGGAGTAGCCAGCAGGCCTGCTTGCTGAATATTAGTGGGGTGTCGGGGAGTGTTTGAAATCTGAGAGGAGGTCTGGGGAAACATGATGGCAGAGTTAGACTCCTGCTTACCCCCTGGTCTCAGGTCTCAACCCCCTGAGACCCAGCAGGGGTGTGTGTACCAGGAAGAAGTGTCTTAAGAATGACAGATGGGCCTCAGTGGGAGTGGGGCTCCCTTGGCCAGTGGGAGTGGGGCTCCCTTGGCCAGTGGGTGCCTGTCATGGAGCTGGACAGGGTTAGCATCTTCTGGCTGGAGGGGTGAGGCTCCTGTTGGCACTGAGGCTGTTCATCTTTGCAGAGGTGGAGCTGGTTGGGAAGAAGTCGCATTGACTGTGTAGGTGGCATCAGCTGTCCTGGGGAACTGTTTGCTTAGCAGCCCGAATATTCTAAGTGTTTAATAGGAAATGCCCATGGGCCGTGTCTAGTTTTGCTTTTTACATTCGTCCATCCTGAGATGAGCTGGCTGCAAAGTGCTTTTCCAGATCTGCTACATTATTATTATTTTTTTCTTTAAAAAGGCATTTCATGCAGTTACAGTAACAGCTAAGGAAAGCAGCAAGCTGGAGGACACACAGGAGTTTGGAACCAGTGCTCTGCTGTTGGAGGGGTGTCCTCGGAGCAGGAGGCCTGAGAGCCAGTTGCCTGAAACCCCCCCACCCCAAGCCTGGTGGACCCCCCCACTTCTCTACCAGCTCCCACCCCTGCCTCTGTCTCCTTTTTTAGCCTCAGAAATTCCAACCATACTTTATTAAGGGTTATAATTATCCCATAATCTAGTACAAACAAAAATGAGCTACATTTCCAATCAATACTGCCTTTTGGTTTTATTTGGGGAGCTGAGTTTACAGCAGGTGGGAGAGGACCCAGCCGCATTCCCCCAGCCCCCTTCCTCCCACTGCTGCCTTCCGGGGGCCACGACTGGGCCCCCCCAGCTTTTCTTCTGCCTTTTCCTTGCCTGGCAGTGCAGTGGCCTCCGCACCGGACCCCCACCTGTGCCTCCAGGTCTGTCTCTGCTGGCTCCACCCACAGGTCACCCCACAGGTCGTCTGTGGGTGGGGGCTTGGGTAAAACCTGGACAGAGAGGACCTCACTGGACGGGAAGTGAGTGAGGAGGGCCAGGAGCCCCTGGAGGTCGGGTCACGGGAGGATGCAGCTTCAGTGTTGACTCAGCCCAGATTCCTGGCCTGTTTTTCCCTTTTGGCGAAACTTGCGTTAAATAGCTTTTTGGAAATTTCCTGTTTGGAATATTTTGAAGTGGCAATTTGATTTTTTTTTTAATTGTGGTAACATATACACAAAGTGAAATGTACCACTTTGACCTTTTTGAAGTGGGTAGTTCAGCGACATTAAATACATTCACGTGCTTGTGCAGCCATCACCACCATGGCCAGAACTTTTCCATCTTCCCCAGCGGATGCTCCGTCCCCATGACACAGTCGCACCCCGTTTCCCCTCCCCCAGTGCCTGGCACCCTCCATTTCTACCTTCTGTCTCTATGAATCTGGCCCCTCTGGGGACTTCGTATCAGTGGGACCATACAATACTGCCCTTTTGTGATGGGCTCATCTCACTCAGCACAGCGTCCTCAAGGTTCAGCCAGGCTGTGTCGCGTGTCTGCCTCTCTTCCTTTTTAAGGCTGAGTAATATCCCACTATGAGGATGGACCTGTTTTGCTTATCTGTTATCCATCAATGGACACTGGGCTTGCCCCCACTTCTTGGCTACTGTGAACAGTGCTGCTATAAGCAAGGGTGAACACACATCTCTGAGTCTACTTTCATCTCTTTTGAGAATGTACTCAGAAATAGGGTGGTAGCTGGATTCTATGTTTAAATTTCCTCAAGTCTAGCTCAGCCAGCCATTTTTCTCCCCCTTTCCAACCTTTTTTTTTTTTAGACTGTGTTGCTGGTTTTAGAGTAGACACTTTCAAAAAAGACTTTCACAAGCTGCCTGATGTACTAGTTTAGCAAGGAAAGTTTTTGAATTGCTGGCAATTAGAAAGCAGCTGTGGGTAGCATGGTTTGATGTGCTAACTGTAACCATCTTGGGCAGAAGGGTGAGTTTTTCTGGGAGGGAGGCTCGGTGGTTGTGTAGGTACACTGGCTTTAGCGCTACTTTATGGCATTTCCTCAGTGACTTACAGAAAGGTTTATAGAACTATCAGGGGATATGGAATTGTTCCTAGCCATTGTTTAAAAAAAAAAAAAGCCTTTCCTATCATATGGAAAATACCAAACATTTCTTGCAGGAACATTTGGGTCAGAATGACCCAATTTGTTCTGCTTTGGTGAATGTATCATCTTTGGGGAACATTGAGGAAAACCCACTGAGCACTGCTGTAGTTATTAGCACTGTGTCATATCTTTGCTTTCCTCCCGTTGTCAGTGGCCTTTTCTGTGGTTGGTTTGTCTGCTCGTGCAGGTTTGTCTCCTGGGTGCTATTAACAGCGCCTTTTCTTGACACGTTGTGCAGAGAGATTCACAGTGTTTCAGTCCTCCAGAGTTTGAGTGGTTGTTGGGAGGCAGCGCGTTGTTTCCCTCAGGTTGGACGATTGCTGGACTCAGACAGGAAAACGACAGACCAGGTCACCCGCCTTCAGCAACTCGGCACTGGGAGGTGTGCGTGGGGCGGCACCGATGCCTCAGCGAGATACAGGCTGCCGGAGCACGTGCGGGTGCATCTCTGGTCTGTGCCCTGCATCTCACCAGCAGTGTCCGCGTGTATCACAAAAGTGCAACGGGAGTTTGCTGTATGGCTAAGGAACTCAAACAGGGGCTCTGTATTAACCTAGAGGAGTGAGATGGGAGGGAGGTTCAAAAGGGAGGGGGTATATGTATACCTATGACTGACTCAGGCTGAGGTTTGACAGAAAGCAACAAAATTCTGTAAAGCAGTTATCCTTCAGTAAAAAAATTAATTAAAAAAAAGAATAAATGAGAGAATAAATTAAAAAAAAAGAGTGCACAGTTCAGAGGAGAAGGCTCCCCATCCCCTGCCCCCAGTGGGCTCCCAAACCATCATGTCCATCGTGTCTGCGAGGCGGTAAGAGGCAGGTCTTGTTGACCATGTGCACTGGTTGCTGCTGGAAGCCAGGGGAGGAGCTGTCCTTTCAGAACCACACAGCAAACAGACCGAGGTGCTGGTCTTGTGTGGTGACAGCTTTGGAGCTCACTGTCATTGGTGCAAGGGAAGGACACTGTTTATGGGGAGCACCCAAGGTGGTGACAGCCTCGTGGTTGTCAGGCGGCCGCCTGGCTGTGGTAGGAACTCATGAAGGCCGTCCGGTGTGGGGCTGACCCGCTCCAGCTCGACCGCTGGCCCTGGCGGGAGTGGCCCTTCCAGCTGATCCCCCACGTGGTCTGAGAGGGTTTGGGGCCTCTCGGTTGCTGGTGACTCATGTGACATGCAGGTGTCACCCCTGCCCCAGGTCACACACAGCATGTTTCACTACCGAGTTGCTCACAAGTTCTTGCGACTTGCATGACTCTCCGGAGTGGAGTCCACATTCTTCTTGGCAGGAGGGTAGCATGTGTGCTTTTGTGTGATCACGAGCCAGGCCATGGGCTGTTTGTCAGCAGGGGAGGCAGGGAGACAGGCCCGGTCTCAGGGAGGTTGCCAGGTGGTGACCGCCTTGCCCCAAGTGGCTGCTTCACTGTCTGCAGCTTGAGCTTGGCTGGGACACTGTTGAAATCCTCGCAGCCATAGAAGCATTGGGTTGACGTCAGACGTTCCACTGAAAAGACCAGGCCTTGGCAGCGGGAGGGGCTGTGGTGTGACGAGGTGGACAGCCCTTTGCTGGCCTTCTGGAAGGACTGCTGAGTCATCAACCTCTCTGAGCCTGGGGCCCCTGCCTGAGGTGGGGTAGAGTGCTGTCGTGGAGATGGTATCAGGGTTTTGCTTCAAGGCTACCCTGGGCAGCCCCTGCTGTGTCTTCACTTCAGAGTCAGTGGCTGCACCAGGGTCTGGGGGCCTTTGTGGAACCTGGACACCAGTGATGGTCTCATTTCCATGGGAACACACAGCATTCATTGTGTTCATGAGCTGGTTGTCTGGTTGTGGGTTTGAGCGATTAGGTTTCCAGAGCTTATCAGAATAGACAATGCATATTGCTGTTTCATTCAGAGTGGTGTTGTCTAAAAATAGAACAGTGGCTTCACCGGTGAGTGAGGTGTTGACTGAGTGTGGAGAAGGCCCGTAAAACCTCCGCAGTGGGAGAAGGGTCAGGCTTGGAGGACATGGCCAAGGCTGAGGCATGCCCACCCCACCCCCTCCCCTAGTCTTTCTATTGCTGCTGCTTTTCTTGACTGTAATTCCCAGCAAACATTTCTTGTTACAGAGTACGGCGTTTGTGAAAACTTGCGGAAGCTGGAGATCACGGGCGTGTCTTGTCGAGACGTCTATGCCAAGCGTAAGTTACTGTTGTCGTCTCCCACTGACTGGTTCCAGAGGCTGACCCTCGCTGAGCAGCACCCACATAAAGTAAAAGCCCACGGGCCTGTTCTCAGAGGCCCCCCTTAAAGTCAGAGGTGACACCGTAGAGCCAGCACAGGCATGACAGCACTGGGCAGGCGGGGGTCTCTCTTCTCCCCATTTCTGGCCGAAGTATGACCCTGATTTTGCAGCACAAGTGCGTCAGGTGTCATTTATCTGGAGACGTGGTCGCCCTGAAAACAGCTCTGGGGGGCTCAGAGGTGCCCCTCTCTGGGTCCTGGCCCGCAGCCTGGCTGGGGACGTGGCAGCAGGAGTGACCATGACCTGTGACAACAGCCAGGCCCCTCCTCCCTGCCCCAGCCCCTGTCCTTCCTCGGCTCGTTTCCTGCAGGAGTGGTGAGCCCCCAGTCCCCGCCCCCATTTCTTGTCTCCACCACTTTGCCTTCCAGAGTCGCCAGCAATGCTCCCTGATGCCCAGAGCCCCTGCCCCAAGCATCTCTTCTCTAGCCCTCCCTCAGGTGTGAGGCTGTTGGCACTGATGCCACCCAGGGTCCCATGGGGCAGCCCGCCTCTCCCTACCTGGCCTGGGGTGTGATGCACTGTTAACCCTTGGGCTGGGTTGTAAAGGACGGTGTAAGAAAGACCTTTGGCCTAAGGGAGACCTGCTGAGTTCTCTGGAAAGGACCTTAAGTGTTCATCTTAAAAGCATCTTGGTAGAGTTTGGTTTTCACTATCTTTTGCACTTTGTACCAGTTGTGCAGAGAACACGCAGACCAGGCGGTGCTTCTCCCTGGGCCGCTTTCCTAGGGAGCCAGGGCTGCGCTCCTGTGTGGGAACACCTGTGATTCAGCACGGGGGGCTTCCTGGGAGGCCAGCCCCTCCTCACGTGGCCCACACCCTCTGCACAAGCAGAGTGGGCCACGGTTGGCCCCTGAGTCCACGCTGACTTCCTCATCCCCTCAGACTTATCTCTACCTCAGTCCCGTGGCCACTTGGGGGGTGTTAGATTGGCAGGTGTCCCTGGGTTAGAGTTTGCTCACGAGTTGGGAAATCTGTCAGAGTCTCTGCGTTTCCGTGGATCTTCCCCTGAGGAGCCCAGCCACCCTGGACACAGGTGGTTCTTGGTGTTGATGCTCAACTGTACCTTCAAGGCGGCCACGTGCGCCCCACGCCCCCGCTCCCACCAGAGCTCTGCATGTCCTGGCCCTACTTGTGCTACCTCCCAGCACCCCAGTTCCCCACTTGCCAGGGGCCTGGGCTGCATCCTTGCCCACCATAGCCACCATCCCTGCCCGCCCCCTCCCGCCCCCACACCTGTCCTTAGTCCTGGACTCCCACCTTCCTCCACTCCTGTCCTTGGTCCTGATCCCCACCCCTCCCCCCATCCCGCCCCCGTCCTTGGTCCTGGACCCACTAGTGGTCTGCACAGGCTTTCCCACTCCTCCTTCCCTGTGCATGTTCACACTTTGGTTTTCTCTCTGACCTCTGCTCCATGTCCCACTCCCCAAGAAGACATGTCTCCAGGAGAAGTGGATCTGGGGGCCCTAGTGGTCACTCCTGGGAAAGTGGAGTTCCTTCCGGTCCCCTGGTCTCAGGGACGAGAACAATGCTCCTTTGAATCTTGCAAAGCCTAGAGTTCCAGGGATGGAGAGCTGGTTGTGTATCCTCTCCTCCTGCCCTCTGTCCTGGGGGTGTCGCCAGGGCCCCGCTCCACCCTTGGCTCCAGCATTGCTCCCCAGAGTCAGAGTCTTTAAGTCCAGGGAGTCCAGGAGGCCACTCTCGCTGTGGGCATTGGTATCTGTCTGAACCACACTGGCCATAGCAGCCTCTGTGAGCACAGAAACAAGAGGCTTCCTGGATTTGGGAAATGGTCAGCTGTTTCCTTGAGGGTCTAATACGACAAGTTCTTATCATCTGGCCGCTTGAGTTTGTTAGGCCATTTGATGATATCATGTCAAAGTGATTTGAGTTCCCTGTAAGAGCTGTAAGCCCTGAAATAGTCCTGGAGGGAGGCTCGCATCTGCCTGGTGTTGGGGCTGAAGCTCCCGGGGGAGAGCATGCGTGAGAAATTAAGGCCCCCGCAGAGCTCATCTCAGCTGCGGGCAAAGGGGCTGGGGCAGCTGTCCTGTGGAGGGGACGTCTGGGCACAGTGGATGGGCAGGTGAGCAGGAGAGGGGCGGTCCAGCAAGAGGGGACAGGGCCACAGCGAGGTCACAGGCAAAGCAGGACATCTGGAGAGGTTGTAACTGCTGGCTCACAAACCCTTGAAAGTGGTTGCCAAATGCAGAGGACAATTCACACTGTCTGTTATCCAGACACTTTCCTAGAGTGCCTGATCTGCCCCCGCCAGCGTGAGCTTCAGCTTCCATCCTCACAGCCCCAGAACCGTGTTTCTCTGAGTTTGCTCTGAGGACCTTGTCCTTAGCTTCCGGAGGAGGTGGTGGAAGAAAGTCACCCCTCTCCTGCTTAGATAGTGGGCCCAGCTACCTTGATTCAGGAGCGAGGGGTCTGACTGAGTTCGGGAGCTGGCAAGTACTGTCCTTCAGCACAACCAGCACGCTCAAACACAGCAGGTGAAGGACATGCCAGGTATGCACCAGGCAAGCCTGGGATCCTAGCTGGGGCACAGGGCTCCCTACACAGTCACCCCAATATCTGTGAGTATGACCTCTGCCCTCCCTGCTCAGCGAGCCTGGTTATCGTGGTGGGTGATGGAGAGAGAGCGTGGGGTTGGGGGAGTCCCGAGTGGGCCTGTCGTGGGGAGTCCCCAGCATGGATCGCTGACTGGCAGCAATGCCTGTCACCACGATTCCTTCTGGCCAGGCCTGCCACTATGGCGAGTGCCCCCGCAGGTTCCGGGGGTCGAGGACGTAAGGGAAGTGTGTGACATGGGTGAGCAAGTGGTGAGTCCAGTTGAGAAGGCCCCCTCAGCCCCTTGCCTGCTGTGTCTGTTCAGGTATAAACCCGCGCGTGAAGTCGGGACGTTTCATGAGAATTCTGCCCGATTACGAGCACATGGAGTACAGAGACGTGTACACCTGCCGTACGTACCCCCACCCCAGCCCCACCCCGGATTCCGCTTCTGTGGCGAGCACGGCCGAGATGCTGCCGGTAGGGCCTGTCGCTCAGGCTCTGGTCCTGGCAGCGGGCTGATCTCCTTGGCTTTTGCTGGTTTTCACCTCCTAAGTGGCGGCCCCGGGGCAGCTATACAAATGGGCCGGGTTTCCGCAGCCGCTTTGGGTTTGGGGTTGTAGCAAGCACGAGCGTGTGTTGCTGTGTATTTTAACATTTATTGCTTCTTGAAACAGTAGGAGCCTTAAAACCTACCTCTTCAGAGATGAAGTGTGAGTGTTCACATCCAGGCTTTGTAGTCATCACGTGTTAACAGTAGACGTCAATGTAAAAAGTTTACACACACATATACACACGCAACAAAAGTACCTAGAAATGGTGGGTATTTTCTCCTTTGATGGGCACCACTTGAGCTCCAGACATCTTCCTAAGCCGTGTTCCACAGGGGACGAATGCTGTCTCTGTTTGTATTGGGCTGAGCCAGGATGCACCGGAAGCTGTTTTCATGTTTTCGAGAAGCACAGGGAGCCCCCTCCTGCTCTTCTCCCCATCCCCCTGGGCTTCCAGGGGCCAGCGTCATCTGCGTTGAGCAGACCCGCTCCTGAGTCTTAGAAAAGCATAGTTTCCAACAAAATCTGCTTAGAACAGAGAGAATAGAGTCGTCAGTGGAATTTCTCCTAAACCCCACCAGACTCCATGTGCTGGCCAGTCCTGTTTTACTCAGGGCTCATCCTGGAGTCTGGGCAGGGCTGCCCGGGTGTGGGCAGTGTGCTCTGGGGCGCTGTGTGGGCAGTGTGCACTAATAAAGCCACCTCGTGTGTCATCCAGGCCCAGGGGACTGGTGCGGGAGTGGTCACCACAAGCCCGGGCTGGGCTGGCCAGCTGAAGACGTGAGTTCTGTTCCTTTTCTGGCCCTCTTGGGAGTGGGCTCTCTGGAACACTCTGTCCCGGGCTGTGCTGTCTACCCCCGGCCCAGCAGTCAGTGAGCCAGGCGCCGTCTGCAGCCCCACGGGACAGACAGTGATGCTCCGGGTATTGATGAGAACAGCGGATCGATGGTGCTGGCTGTACTGAGGGGAACCAGGTGTCGCGGGCTTCTAGACACAAACAGACGAGCACTTAGAGGTTATCATGTCGCGGGGCTGTCACAGGCTTCTTCCAGGGCCTGGGCTGTCAGGCTGATGTGGAATTCTTACGCACCTCTGGGGGTGACCGGGACCAGGAAGCGCCTCAAGTGGTTTTGAGGGGTGTCCTTTTCTGTGCCCAGAGGGTGGAAAGAAGCTTCCTGCAGTGATGAGGATGTGTCCTGAGTCCCGATGGTTCATCACGCTTCTGGGAGACCACATCTCGAGTGTCTGGACCAGAGCCGCATGTGCGCCGTCCCCATTGTTTCTAGCTGACGCTGCCTTTAGGACCTGATTTAGCAGGGGACTGCTGGCGCCTCAAGCTGTTAGTGTAGTTATAAAAGCGCAGCGGAACGCCTGGAAGATCTAGAACACAGTGACAGTAACCAGTTGTCAGCATTGGTTGCCTTTCTCGGATAACTGGTCTGTTATTTTAGATGGTCTACTAGACTATCAGGGGAAAATTAGCATGCGTGAAAAAAGAAAAATCAATTTCAACTGAAGCTGAGCTTCTGTACGCCCAGGTGTTGTTCCAGGTTCCGGTGTCCTGAGGTGTCCTAACTGAGGGCTTCTTGACGTCCGTGCTCTGATGCTCTCCCGAGCTCCAGAGGCATCTGCTGTGACGACGGGCTTGTGAGGAGGAGGCCCTGGACTCTGCCGTGTCCACTTGGGCTCTGCCTGGAGCTGTGGGGCCTCAGGTCCCCAGGTCTCCGGAAGTCTTCTGCGCCGCATTCCCTTGGACCTGAGAGACACTGTCTCTCTGCAGCTTCGTGGCCCAGATCATCTGCTCTTGGGGTGGGTGGGTGTGTGTGTGTGTAGCTAACTGACAGTCTTGACAATCCATGTCTGTAAGATGTTGGGATTGTACTGGGGGGGGTGTGTGTTGCCTTTACAATGGCTCTAGCACATGTCTGGGTGTGTGAATCAATGGTGCACTTTGAACTTAAAAATAACCTCATGCACCTATAGGGCTGTGGGCTTTGAGGCTCAGACCCAGCATTCTGGCAGTGCGCCAGGTTGCTCAAGTAGACATGAGGTGTTTGGTGGAACATCAGCCCCACGGGTGAGGAGATGGCCAGGCCGTTTTTAATCCTTAGGTATAGATGACACGGGGTGGAGTCGTTGGAGGGGAAGGCCTCTCCAAAGTCCAGTCTGCCAAGCGGAGCTGAGAACACATTGCAGAATGGCTACAGAGAAAGGCAGGAGACCATCAGTAAGGATAAAGCAGAAGGGTGCTCCTGGAAAGGGCTGTGGGCACCAGCGGGATGTGTGTCTGAGAGAGGAGAGTATGTGTCTGTGGGATGTTTCTCCTGACTTTGTTCTGTGTATTGATTTTGTATCCTGCCACATTACACAATTCATTTATTCAGTCTAAGTTTTTGGTGGTGTCTTTAGGGTATAGTGGGCTTCCCTGGTGGCTCAGAGGTTAAAGCATCTGCCTGCAATGCGGGAGACCTGGGTTTGATCCCTGGGTCGGGAAGATCCCCTGGAGAAGGAAATGGCAACCCACTCCAGTATTCTTGCCTGGAGAATCCCATGGACGGAGGAGCCTGGTAGGCTACAGTCCACGGGGTCGCAAAGAGTCAGACATAACTGAGCGATTTCACTTTCACTTTAGGGTATAGTAGCATGTCATCTGCAAAATGGTGACAGTTGTATTTCTTCCTTTTCAATGTGAATACCTTCTATTTCTTTTTCTTGCCTGATTGCTCTGGCTTGGGCTTCCAGCCCTACACTGAATGAACATGGGGAGAGTGGGCATCCTTGTCTTTTTCAAAAAGCTTTTTGCTTTTCATGTTTAATGTGCTGCTGGCTGTGGGTTTGTCACACATGGCCTCTATTGTGTCGAGGTACGTTCTCTCCATATCCTTTTTAGCATAAATGGATGTTGCATTTTGTCAAAGACCTTTTCTGCGTGTATGGAGAGGCTCACGTGGTTGTTAGCCTTCATTTTGTGAATGTGGTGTGTTGCATTGATTGATTTGCAGATGTCGTGTCATCCTTGCATCCCTGGATAAAACCCCCTTCATCATGGTGTGTGGTCCTTTTTGGTTTGCTGATACATTGTTGAGGATATTTGCATCTGTGTTCAGCAGGAATATTGGCCTTTAGTTTTTTTTTTCTCGTGGTGTCCTTGTCTGGTTTTAGTATCAGGGTCATGCTGGCCTCACAGAGTGAGTTTGGAAGTGTTTTTTCCTTTGATTTTATTCCAGCTACCAAGAGTTTCTAGCAGTTGATAGGCGATACTGTCAGTTGCATGTAGGGTTTTCCTTTGGGCCTGAAACCTCAGTTCTGCACGACAGATGTAGTGATTCAAGAATGATGTTACGGCCTTGCTGGGTGGTGGGCTGGCCGCCCCGAGTGTGGTGGGCAGTGACAGCTGCTGGCAGGACAGCAGGGAAGAGACTGCTCAGTCTCAGCTCATGCCGGGGAGAGTTGGGTCCTTTAGGCTGGGTGTTGTCGAGTGTGTTGGCGTTTCCCACTTGGCTTATTAAGTGGCCCTTCCCATTGGCAGATGAGAGTTGGCTGGCCCTGACTAGGACAGAGTGTTTTTCTGTTAGCTCCTGGGCTGAGAGGTCCCTTAGCCATCTTGGACCATTGTTTCTATTGTGGTAGTGGTGGTGGGGTGACCTGAGAGCCTGGGCTGGTTTTCTGAACACAAGAACGCTGACCTTGGGGATTGGTGGTTGGCAGGGTCTCTGAGCTGGTGCTCCTTCTGGAAGGCCCAAGTCCTGCTTCGTGGGGCTGAGAGCAGGACCATTTTCATTGTTCTCACTGAGTTAAAGTGTGGTTCTCTGGTTTCTGGTTCCTTCGCCTGTGAACTGGAAGGCCTTTCTTCCCTGAATTCCTAGGAGTTGGGCCCTTTGAGCACATGTGCTTCTGGTGGGAAAGCCCCAGAAGGGTCTGACCCCAACCACTCGCTGGCTCGGGTCCCAAGCCCGCTGTCTGCTCATGAGCCAGTGTCACGTGTGCCACATTCAGCGTGCGTGCGTGTGTGTTTTAGTCGGTCAGTCGTGTCTGACTCTTTGTGACTCCATGGACTGTAGCTCGCCAGGTTCCCCTGTCCATGGAATTCTCCAGGCAGGAATACTGGAGTGGATTGCCATTTCCTTCTCCAGCCCCGTTCAGTAAGTGGGACTGAATCCCGTTTACTCGCCTGACTTGAATGGTCAATGCGTGTTTGGAGACAGTGGAAGGAGGGCTTGTTGAGCTGGGGATCCTCCTCCAGGCTGGGGAGCCCTGGGGTGTGTTGAGCGCCTGGGCCAGGAGGTGCTGGAGACTCTGTCCTAAACCCGAGGGCCCCTCCTCTGCCTGAGGCAGGGTGCGGGCATGGGTCAGAGGCGAGCCCGAGGGCAGGCGCTTGAGCTTGTCCGTGCTTGTTCCGTCCCGCGGTCCTGCGGCCGTGGCGCCTTAGAGCCAGCCTCCCAGCAGGCCGGGCAGAGAAGGCCCCGCGCACTCGGCGCTGCCTCCCCCTCCTCACCCTGCAGTTTCGTGTGGCTCAAGTGGGTGTTTCAGTCCGAGGGCCGCCGGGCCGTGTCGAGTCTTTCAGGTCGCTTCTGCTGGACTAACACTGAGACTTTCTGAAGAATGTGTTGTAAAACACAGGCATCACGTTATCTTAGGGAATCGTGTGCCTCTGGGCCAGCGCGCTTCCAGCCCACCTGATGCGGGTGGTCTCTGACGTTCCCTCCAGCTGTCCTGGGGGCCCAGGCTGGGTGGGCCAGCCTCGTGTTGGCAGAAGCCAGGGGCAACCCATGTGTGCTCACCTGCATAGAGCTTGCAGTCCAGAGACAGCTGTTGCTCTCGGCATGCATGGGAGGCTGGACTTTTTTTTCAGAGAGATGCTGCTTTTAAAGCAGAAGAAGGAACTCCCCTTTGGAAATTGCTGAGTTGGTGGCAGATTCTTTGAACAGACTTTCCAGGGGCTTCGGGATCAGATTGATTGATCCTGGAAAGACGGGAGACTGGAGACAAGAGAAGGCCATGCTGTCTGGGCCCATTTGATTTTTTCTCCACAGTTCTATGGCAGCATTTTAAAAACATAACAGAAAAGTAGAGGGAATTGTGCAGTGAGCACCCACTTAACCTGACTCCGTAGCTCTCTGCCCCACTTCACCCCCACACACCTGTGCATCCATCCATCGTATAATGTTCTGTGTTTCTAGGTAAGTGGCAGACGTTGGTCTGTTTTACCCCTAAACACCTGCATGTGTGCTGCACCGTCTGGAGCTCAGTATTTGCTTGTGACTCTGACCCTGCTTATTATTGCTTGTTTAATAAACAGAAAACCTATCAGGGCACAGTCGTGAGACAACCAGTGACTTTAATGTGTGTCTTGTAAGCCAACTCAGAAGACGCATGTCCTGAAACTGCAACCTTGGGGAGGCTGGTGAAACCTTCCTACCAGTCGTCTGCCCGCCCTGCAGGCTCGGGATGGTGCTGGACCCGCTTTCCCCACCCCTGTAGCCCAGACCGAGTGGTGGCCGCAGAGCTGCTGTCTGGGCTCGGGTCCCTCCGGGCTCTGCTGCCTGGCCTTCCTCCCTGAAGTTGTGATGATGCAGCTCCTGCACTCGGAGACCATCCACGGCTCCCACTGGGTGTTAGCTAAGGTTCTCAGACACAGAACCAGTTCCTTCATGTAGAAAGAGAGCAGTGTAAGAAATTGGATTGCACAACTATGGAGACCCTGATCAATCCCAGGATCTTCAGTCAGCAGCCTGGAGACCCAGAGGAGCCAATGGTGTAGTTCCAGTTTGAAGTCCGGCAGGAAGATCCCATGTTTCAGTTCAAATTCGAAGGTTGGAAAAGACCAATGTCCCAGCTCAACACAGTCAGCCAGGAGAAAATTCCCCTGTGTTTGTGGGAGGGTTAGCCTTTTTGTCCACTTCAGGAAGAGCCCACGATTAGAGTTTGAAGTTAGAAAAGACTGATCTCCCAGCTTGCAGCTAGGTAGGAGGAGCTCCTTCATACTCATGGGAGCACCAGCCTTCTTCTGCTTGGTCCTTCAACTGATTGGATGTGGCCTACCACACGAGGGAGGGCAATCTTCTCTTTCTGTCACATGGCAGATTGAAATGTCACCCTCATCCAGGAATAGACACACACCAGAATAATGTTTGACCAAGAATGTCTGCCCACCTCCCGCCCCCATGGCCACATCCAGTTGACACATGAATTCTAGCACCACACACTGGCTATGGTGAGACCCCAGACCCTGCAGCTGGCAAGCAGGGCCCTGCATGAGCTGGTTCACTTCTTTGTGCAGTTTGCTTATCTTTTCACTTTTTCACTTTTCACTGTTCACTCCACAAATACCTGTGCAAAGGAAGTGGAAGTGAAGGACTTTTCCCAGGGCATCTGCTGCACTGGCCATGGCCATGGGCATGCAGTGGGATCTCAGGTTGGCCTCAGGTGCCCTTTTCTCTCATTGTCCCCAGTAAATATACATGCACTGCTTTTGAAATAAGGCAGGAATGTGGTTTTTTTTTTTTTAAAGAAAGATGACCTGATTTAAATCTTACTCTACAGCCCCATGACATTTTGGATTCTGCCCCTGGTAAAGAGTCCCATGCTTACTCCCATTGTGGAGACCGATGGGAGGCTCATCACCTCGCCAGGGTGCCCACTGCACGTCTTTCAAAGGTAACATTCCTCATCACTGGAGCTGATCTGCAGAGGCCAGGTCTCCAAATGACCCTGTTATCATGCTTTCTAAAGACATTTTTACTCTTAGAATGATTTAGGAACTTGTAAGATTTACTTGAAGCCACATTTGTTTGCACAGCTCTCTTGCGAGCCTTCATGAGTGACCTCTTCATAAGCCCCACGCCCTGCCAACGCCCTTCCCTCTGATAACTGACTCTGCAGTGGAGGCCAGCTGACTCTACATTGAAGCCCTGTCCTCTCTCTCTCCCCGTAGTGCTTCACCGATACAGACACATCCTGGGCTTGTGGCAGCCGGATATCGGGCCGTACGGAGGACTGCTGAACGTGGTGGTAAGTCTGAAGAGCCTCGGGCCTGGATTCTTGTCGATGGGACTTTGTCCACCTGCCCGAGGGGCAGGCCAGAGCAGTTCCCGCCTGACAGATAGTCACAAAGACTCAACGGGCCAGGTGTTATTTTCTAAATGAGCAAAGATTCGTTCTAAGTAGTTCTTGGCCCCCGACACATCCAGGGACGTCATGATGCCAAATGCCTTACCTGGTCCCTGCCTCTTGGACGCCCAAGGCCATTGATTTTCACAGGCCCCGGACACTCCCGTCTTGGGTCATGCGCTGGTCCTTTGTGCTAAATCAGGGTCTGAAAGGACAGGAGGCAGCATGGGGCCCTCAGAGGCTGGCCCTGGATGGAAGGCCCATGCTGGCTCCGCTCCAGGGACCGCATGGCACAGGCGTGGGGTTGTGGCAGGCATCTGTCCCTTCTCTGTAAGCCTGCCCCCTGCCTCCTCAAGCAGCATTTTAACTTCCCTTTATTCAGTCTTTATGGCTGGTCCCAGCAGGAGCGGCTGTTAGATATAAGCTTCTTGGTGGTAGCCAGGAGAAAAGTCTTTTGGTTTTAATCTTTATATGCTTCCTGATGACTTGCCTATCCTATGTAAAAAACTAGCTGATCAGTTTTTGGGTCCGTTTGAACAAATCCAGACCTGACTTTCCTTGGCTTTAACCGGAGTAGGCATCGAGGAGGACACGGCCCTCACTGGTGGTCTTGCTGGCACAACTACAGCCTCCAGGACAGAAGCCGGGTGGGGCCTTGTACTGAGCTCCAGGCGGGCGCCCAGGCCTTGGTGTCAGTGTGGCCGGCGGTGCAGGGAAGACCAAGCCAGGGGTCCTTCGGGCAGCCTGGTGTCTGTTCTGCTTGCCTCTCGCTGCACGTACACCTGGCAGGCCGGAAGCCTGAGTCCAGGGCTCTGGCCGCAGCTCGGGTCATGGCTGGCGGGTCTGCCTTGCTGCAGCTCTCGGGGCCCCGGGAGCCTGGTTCACGTGGACCGCCAGGTGACTCTGGTGACTCTGGGTTTTGCTCACCAGGTGGGGTTTGGTTAGGGATAAATATTGCTTCATATTCTTTATAATGTGGTGGAAACATCTGTTGAGAAACTCGCTTCACATTTATTTAATATTAATACCGCCAGGGAAGCCTTGCTGTTAGAACGTTCTCCTGGGGACAAGCCAGACAGCTCCCAGCGTGGGCACATCCATCCTCTCCTTAGTTTCAGGCCAGGAGGGGGTCATTGCTTTTCTTACTGGCAGTGAGTAATAGAGTTGTGTGTGGTTTTTTTTTTTAAAGGGCTTCTGAAAGCAGGAGATAATTAGGGGAAAGTAGAGCCCAGGACAAAACACTGCCAACAAACCCTCCTCTCAGACAATTAGTGATTGAGTTCTGTCCTCCTCTGTCACTGGAACCAGAAGCTGGGGACTCAACCCCCCAGGGAGGCAGGACTGAGTGGGGGGCCACCGTGTGGGTGGCAGAGGCGCCCCCGCCTCTGCACGAGAACGTGCGCTTGCTGAGTGTGGTGCCCAGGGACTGCCCCCTCCTTTGTCCCTGTCACTACTTTTATCATGTGGCACTCTAAACACACATGGGGCGGCAGGGTGACGCCCAGATGCCCACCTCCTGGCAGCTGCCCTGGTGCCAAGTTCATGGCCCCTTTGCCTTTTCTTTTCAGTATTTTAATGCAAACCCCAGGCCCCTGTCAGTCCATGTTTGTGCTTCAGCGTGGGTCTCTAACTCTGGCACCCACACACGTGAGGTCTGACCACAGCTCACTAGAGTGGCACTCGGGTCACCTGAGGCCCCGTCCACGCTCGGGGCTCCCTGCCTGTCTCAGACCCACCCTCAGCTGCTGGCTCGGGCACCTCAGGATCTAAGCCAGGCCCTCCTGCTGCTCGTCGGTTTTGGCTCCTGAGTCTCCCCTGGCAAGAGCAGCGCCCCGATTCTTCTCGGGTCAGCTACCCTGTTGGGGGTCGCTCTCTGAATCGCTCCTGCTCCTGGTGTCTTTGGCTCCCCCCACCCCCAGCCCGCATGCCCACTTCGGAGCTGGACGCTCTCTCTAAGGCTTGCTTGGATCCAGGTCTCACCGCTGTATTTTCTAGTTAAAAATCAGTTAATTTCTTCAGCTTGGTTTAGTATAGTTACCAAAACTGTGAGGTCCATAAAGTGTACCTTGTGACGATTTGAGGCACAAGTAACATCGTGGAAGGAGTCCCCCTTCCAGTTAGTCAAGGTACCCATCACCTCACAGTTTGATCCCTTTGCAAGGAGTGGGGAGAACTGTGATTTCTGTTTCTCAGCATATTTCAATGATGTAACAGCGTTATCAGCTTTAGCCACCACATTTCACGTTGGATAAACTACTTAAACTAGTCATTTAATTAATAATTAATTAATGGCGGGAGAAGCCGTGCTCCTCCTGCTGCTCTGGGTCCCTGCAGGACTGGGATGTGGATGCGGCTGGTCGTCACTGTTGGGGGGGTTAGGGTGGGGATACTGTGCCTCACCCACCCCTACCCTCACCCTCGTGTGGACCTGCGCACAGGTGGACGGCTTGTTCATCATTGGCTGGATGTACCTGCCTCCCCACGACCCTCACGTGGACGACCCGATGCGGTTCAAGCCCCTGTTCCGAATCCACCTGATGGAGAGGAAGTCGGCCACGGTGGAGTGCATGTACGGCCACAGAGGGCCCCACAACGGCCACGTCCAGGTGAGGCTGGGGCTCCTCGCTGCTCCCTGGGGCCCAGTGCCAGCTGTCTGCTGGGGTTTTCCCAGCAGTGCCCCCCGCCCGGGTCTCTCAGCAGGAGTGGGGATTCAGGCTTGGCCCAGTCCTTCTGGGTGCTGTTGACACTGCTGCCCCGCCTCAGAGATTCACTGGCTGGAGCCGTCCCTGCTTCTGCCTCCACTTAGAACCATTTGTCCTTCCAAGCGAGGTTCTTTTCTCCTTCTTTCCAAGGGTGTCTGCTTGGAATAAGACATTTTACTCTTGGGTGTGGGCCTGGCAGATAGCCACTCTCGAGCGAGTGAGCGAGCGGGCGTCCTCCCTGTCTCAGTAGGAGAGCGCGGCTCTAGGACGCCCCCTGGGAGCGGCGATGCCTCCCCCTGGAAGGAAGCCTGCGCTCAAGGGGGTCCCGAGTACCCTTCTAGGACCGCCCGTGATCTGGCGGCCTCGGGGGCCCCCAGATGATGGGGGGCATGGGAGCGAGAGGGGCTGATGCGCCCCTGCTCTGAGGGTGCCACTGGGGCTCACTGGTGACCCTCTGTCCGTCTTGTGGACATTCAAGATTGTGAAGAAGGACGAGTTCTCCACCAAGTGCAACCAGACGGACCACCACAGGATGTCTGGCGGGCGGCAGGAGGTGAGGCCGACCCTTCTGTCCCGGGGGGTGACGTGAGGGTGGACGTGTGAAGGGATGCCGCCTCCCGGGCTCATCCTCACAGTGGACGTGTATGCCGGGCTGAGGATAAACATGCCGAGTAGAAGTGGTTCTCTGACTGCTTCTCCATCGCCCCTTTGACAAGAGGCCCAAGGGCTGCGGGGTCTCATCACAGGTGTGAGTTGCAGGGAGACCAGAGGCTTTATCGGGGTGAACCCCTTATGGCCAGAGGCTGGGCTGCCTGAGGTGCTGGGGGGTCCACACCAGAGTCCCGGGGCGGGGAGCTTGCCGTCTGGCCCACAGTCACTCTGTCCATCTCAGCTGCCTGGGGTCTCTGTGCTGGCTCCTTCCGCTCCATCTCTCCACCTCCCTTTGTCTTTCCTCCAAGTGGGGAGTTGGAGGATGAGCTTCTTCGCATGTCAGCTGAGACGTCTCCACTTAGCTGAGTCTTGCCAACCTAGAGAGTGGCTTCAGGCTCCAGGGGAAGAGGAGTTCTGATGGCTCTGAAGATAAGGTGAAAGCCTGAGCCGCCCTGTGCTCTGATGGTTGACAAAATTCTGGGCCACAGTGGTACTTCCTAAGGGAGTGGAGGACTCCTGGTGGCCTCAGAGGGCAGGAAGGTGAACGGGCTATGCTTATCACTGTCTCCAGGCGGAGACCTGTCCTTTGCCCCTGCAGGCCCTACTGGCTCTCACTCCTCCTTCTGCTCAGGAAGGAAGCCCCACCCCAGCCCTTCTCTGCCCTTACCAACGCCCAAAGCCCGTTCTGCATAAACTGCATCCTGAGGCTTGCCAACACCCCGCCCCCACCTCCACCTCCCCACGCTCTGGCCCCAGACTCCAGTTCTGGGTTACCTACTAGCTTTGTGCCACTTCCACGGTCACATCCAGACTGTCTTGGCCCCCTCAGGACTGGGGTGTTTGGCTTGCTCCTTACCTGCCTCCCCTCATGCTGCAGCCTCATCGTCTGGGCCCCTGAGGGCAGTGCAGGGCCTTGTCTGCCCAGACCCCAGCCGTGCGCCTGTTGTCTGACTTCCATTGCGGATGGTGCCTGCTTTCTTCCTGGATGGGATGGCGAGGCTGAGCCACAATACCCACCCCCGTCTGTCCAGACCCCGCGGCCTGAGGCTTCTGGAAATCGGAGAAGGGGGGAGCTGTGAGGAGGAGCAGGGATGGGAAAGGGAGGAGGGGGTGGCGGGTCCCACTCGCGGCGTGCTCGGCCATGCAGAAATCCTGTGGCGCTGGACGCCCTCAGTTGCACACAGTTGGTTTTATTTTGCTTTCCTTTGTCTTATATACTTTGTCACCACCTTCCCAAAATGATACTTCCCGAACTGTCACCATCAGATGCAGAATGCTCAGAATCCGGAGGGAGAAGAGTGCTGACGTGGCCCCACCAGGGTGGCCTCCAAGTCCATTCTCCATCATCCCTTGTTTCCCTTGGCCTTTGTGATATCACTGTGGTCTGTCTAATTTGGATAGTTTTTTTGTTTTTTCTTTTTTGTTTGTTTGTTTTTTAGCTTAACTGGTATTCCAGAAACATTTCCCAGTCTCATTAGTATTCTTTACAGACTTTTTTTTTTGACTGTGCTGTGTCACATGCGGGATCTTAGTTCCCTGACCAGGGATTGAACCCATGCCCCCTGCATTGGAAGCACAGGGTCTTAACCACCAGATGGCCAGGGATGTCTCTGCAGACTTTAGTTTTTATGCAGCATTCTGTTCATCATCTTGCTTTGGTGTAACAACAGCAGGGGTATGACTGTCCTGCAGTTGGATGTGGGGTTTGAGCTCAGCTGTTCCCCTGTCATCCTCTTGACTACATGCTCAAGTGACCTGCCCTCTGGGAGCCTCAGCCCTTGTCTGTAAAACAGGGCCCTGAAGTTGCCTGTGGTCATAGGTGATTTGGAGGATTGAGTGGTCAATGGCTTAGAGGCAGGCCTGGTTGGAACCACCCAGGAGAGACGCTGGGCATTATTTTCGTGACTGCTGCCTGGACTCTGCAAAAGCGGAATTGTACAAAAGGCCCTGAAGGTACTCTAGGCTGTACTCGGGATTGTTTTCACACGCTGTCAGTTTGCTGGTCTCTGGTTACAGCCCACCGTGACGCGTGGGGCCCTCTGCCCTGCTGCACTCCTGCCAGCCCTGGCGTTGGCTGTGGCAGAGATGAGACCAGTGAGCATGTGGCCTCGGGTTATTAGCTTTAATTCTGTCACCTGCTAGCTGTGTGACTCTGGAAAGTTCTGTAGACCAGGGAAGGTGTTAGCACCCAGCTCCTAGGCCACTGTGCAGAACCAGGCGATGGTGGTGGGGTGTTGACTGTGGTGAACCAGCCCTGGATCCGTAATGGACTTCTTGTCTGATATGTTCTAGGCCCCTGTGTTTTTCTGTGTGGATACATATCTGATGAGATAATTTCATGGTGAGCGTATCTGTTCTGAGTAATTGGGTCTGGTTGGTATTCCTAATGACTGACCTCATGCGAAGGAAATAAGATTATGACGGTTCACAAGCCAGTTTCTTGGCTCTCAGCTCAAGTCTGATTATGTGCCGTGGCAGCACTGAAATCCTTGCTCGCTACATTCCCTCGCCTCCATCTTCATCTGTTATTTCTCTATTTGATTTTTTTTAAGGGCCTTTCCTCCATGAGTTCAGCCATGTAAGTGGGAGGTTTTGATTTTGATGAAGTCTGGCCTGTCAGGTTTTTTCTTTTGTGGTTATTGTTTTACCCCCAGACTGCAAAGAGAGTGTGTTTCTCTCTGTTGTTTTTAGGAGTTTGGTAGCTTGACGTTACATTTCGGTCTGTGGCCTGTCTTGAATGGTTCCTGTATGTGGCGGGGATTGCTTCTTTGTTCCCTGTCATTGTCTGGTTTGTGCCCCATTTGTGGAAAAGAAAGACTTTTTCCCTGTTGGGTGGCTTGGATGCTGCGGTTGAAAGTCCATTCCTGAGACACACGTGGGTGTTTCTAGGCTCTCTCTCTCTCCCTTTTTTTTTTGGCTGTGCCACATGTCTTGCCGCATCTCAATTCCCTGATCAGAGACTGGACCTGGTCCATGGCAGTGAAAACCCAGAGTCCTAACCACAAGGCCACCAGCGAACTCCCTCCAGGTCTGTCCTTAGCTCTGACCTCACGCTCAGCCACCATCTTGGTTACTCTTGCTTTGTAGTGAGTCAGTCATGCTAGCCTGCATCCTCTAGCCTTGTTCTTTTGCAAGGAAGTTCCATATGGATTTCAGAATCAGCTCGGCTGTTTCGCCGGAGACCCTGATGGGATTACGACTGGCCTGGGTGTTGAGTCTGTAGGTCAATTTGAGACAGTTGCTGACCTAATACTGAGTCTTCTGGTTCACAGGTGTCTCTGCCCTGTGGGCCTCTTCACCCCCTTTCAGCAGCATTTTGGGGTTTTCGGAGTAGAAGTATCACCCATGCTTTGTATTCATTCCTAAGTCTGTGTGTTTTTTGAGGCTGTTGTAAATAGGATTTTAAAACTCTCATTTTCCAATTTTTTTCTGTTAGTATATAAAAATTCAGTTGATTATTATTTATTGACTGTGTATTTCTAACAGTTGTTTATTTCAGTCACTAAGTAATTTCTGTTCTTTGCCAGGGTTTGGGCAGTAACGTATTAAAGCAGTTGACAGATAGTAGCTTTTGTTTTTTTTTTTTTTTTGGTAAATTGTTTTTGCTTCTGTTTGTAGAGTTAATTCTAGATAGTCACTAGAAACACGTACTGAGTTAGGAACACATAGCTGTGGATTAGCAATATTGAATTTACAGAATGAAACAATGAAGCACTAAATATCCTTCGCATAGCTTGATGCCATAATGAATTATGGGGTTTTGTGGATGCACTGTTTATAAAAGTTTTCTTTTTACAAATACACTTACTGAACATAACTAGGAAGACACCTTTTAAAAAGGAAAGTTCACCCACACTCTCCACCCTGCCTATCCCTGTCCTGTGCTCACTGGGGGCTGCAGAAAGCAAACTCGGCCAGCACGGGGTTCTGATGCACCCACTCCCCCAGAAGCCCGACAACCAGTGTAGATGCCGCCGTCTGGTTGGCATGGAAGCGAGGCTTGCAGAGCTGCCTCCCAGGTGCTCTTGACAAGTGCTGTGGCCCCAGCCTCCCTGAAGGACGCCCACGGTCCCTGTGTGTCCTTCCCATTGAAGTTGGGAAAGCGAGGACCAGAGCCCCGGGTGCCTCAGCAGGGAAGGGAGGCTGGAAGCTGGGAGAAAGAATGCATGCTCTCCCGTCCCTCCTGCCCGGCTTCCGTCTTCATGCCGTGCGCCATCACAGCAGGCAGCCTCTCCGCGCCCTCGTGTCGGGGTGGCTTTGTGACCTGTGTTCTCTTGGAAGGAATTCCGCACGTGGTTAAGGGAGGAGTGGGGCCGGACGCTGGAGGACATTTTCCACGAGCACATGCAGGAGCTCATCCTGATGAAGTTCATCTACACCAGTCAGTACGAGTGAGTGCAGCTCCTGGCTGCGGGCAGGCAGTCTCTCCCTCTCAGGTGCTGTGTGCACAGCCCTCTCTTCTGGGTGCTCTGAACACAGTCCTTTTGGGTGCTGTGAATGCAGTCCCTTTGGGTGCTGTGAACACAGTCCTTCTCTTCTGGGTGCTGTGAACACAGTCCTTTTGGGTGCTGTGAATGCAGTCCCTTTGGGTGCTGTGAACACAGTCCTTCTCTTCTGGGTGCTGTGAACACAGTCACTCTGGGTGCTGTGAATGATGGTCTTCTCTCTGGGTACTGTGAACATGGTCCCTCTGGGTACTGTGAGCACAGTCCTGCTGCTCTCTCTGGGTACTATGACCAGAGGCCCTGTCCCCTGACCCACCTTGGTATCTGTTTTCTGCCTGTCTGACCACCATCACCCACCAGCTGTGTTCTCACAGGCCTGGCCTGTGTGTTAGAGCCTCATGTTCCCTTCCCCATGTCGACCTGGGCAGCCTCGTGTCTCCCCCTGCTGTCACGCTCTCTGCCCTTGGACCCTCTGTTGCTGCCTCTGTTTAGCCCCTTGGCAGCCTCAGGAATCCCCACCCCAGGGTGTGCCATGCACCCATGCATTGGGGTGAGTGGAGCTCAGGAAGGAGGGGTGCCCTTGCTCCCATGGGCCTTGGGGGGTACCTAATACTGCCCACCCTGCGCAGCGCGGCCAGCGGGTGTGAACCCCGTGTTCTGCCCCCGCGCCCGTGGGCTGTGCCAATCGTGCTCTCATGCTATACCCCTCTTCCCCCGCA
This sequence comes from Dama dama, assembly GCF_033118175.1. Lineage (NCBI taxonomy): Eukaryota > Metazoa > Chordata > Mammalia > Artiodactyla > Cervidae > Dama > Dama dama. The sequence goes on along the minus strand of NC_083684.1, from coordinate 19,002,825 downwards.
CAGCAACTGCCTGACCTATCGCCGCATCTACCTCCCGCCCAGCCGCCCGGATGACCTCATCAGGCCGGGCCTCTTCAAGGGCACCTACGGCAGCCACGGCCTGGAGATCGTCATGCTCAGCTTCCATGGGAAGCGTGCCAGGGGCACGAAGATCACGGTGGGTCCCAGGGGCCGCCCTGCCGGGCCCAGCACCATGTGGCTGTGATCACATCATCCCGGTGTAGAGTGGCTCGGGCTGTGCCCCAGCTACTCACAGCGGGCCCCAGACTGTGGCGGCACTTCCCCAGGGGGCTTGCCGGGAACTTGGCATCTCGGGCCCCACCCGGACCTGCTGATTCAGGGTCTACCTTTCACACGATCCCCTGGGGATTCTGAACATTTCCAAGGCAGCCTTTCCTGCACAGCCCTCAGCTCTGGCCACACCCCAGGATCCCTGGGGAGACGGAGAAAACCGTGATGCTGGCCCTACCCCAGAGGCTCTGACTTAATGGGGGTGGGCTGGGTGGGGGGCTCCAGGAGCTCCCCGGGTGACCCTCTGCTTTAGCACTTGGGCCCCCACGGCCTGTCTGGGCCTCAGCAGCTCGGAAACATGCCGGCAGGGCTGCTGAGCTGAGTGAGGTCCCGGACGAAGGGCCCCTTGTCGCCTGTTCCAGGCACACAATCTGGGCTGGTGTTTCCGGCTGGCCCTGCCTGACCCGGGAGGGCTCACAGACCTCTCGAGGCTCCATCGCTTCAGCTGTCAACATAGGGTGGCTCCCACCCAAGGTCTTCGGTGTAGGGGTGCCTGTGGGCCCTCCCAGGGTCACTCGTGGGTACTGTCATTCCCTGCCCTCAAAGGCCTTTCACAGGAGGCTGCTTGCTCTGGGCACTGTTTTTTTTTTTAAAGGATGTATCAGATATTTCGACTGGTAAGGGGTCACTGCCAAACCAGTGGTAAGGCTGAGCAAGCGCCCTCAGCCGGAGGCAGGACTGGGGCTGGAGGCTCAGCACAGTCTCTGAGCCTGCTGACGGCTGCACACTGGCTCTGCAGGGCGACCCCAATATCCCTGCCGGGCAGCAGACCGTGGAGATTGACCTCAGGCACCGCATCCAGCTGCCTGATGCCGAGAGCCTGCGCGACTTCAACGAGCTCTCCCGCGTCGTCCTGGAGGTGCGTGAGCAGGTGCGCCAGGAGCAGGAGCAGGAAGGCGGGCCCGAGGATGCCGAGGGCCTCAGCCAGCAGAGCCCCCAGCCCTGCGAGGAGCCTCCCGCCGAGCCGGCCCAGGCGCCTGGGGACGGAGGGGCTGTGGCCGCAGCTGAGCCACCTGCCCAGTCAGGGCAGGGGCAGCCGTTCGTGCTGCCAGTGGGCGTGAGCTCAAGGAATGAGGATTATCCCCGGACCTGCAGGATGTGGTAAGGATGGGGGCGTGGGCTTCTGGGGTCCCCTGCCGGACCAGCACAGAGGCGGCCTGGCGTGGGGCCGACCCCGCACGGGGCGGAGGGCATTGCACCGTGGGAAGCTCTGCCTATGTGTTCCAGGTCCCGGGTGGCCAGTGCCACTCCCTGGGCCCCATGCCGAGCTCCCCAAAAGCGATTTAGGCATTGGTGCGGACTTGACAGACAAAATCCATTATATCCTCTTCATGTTAATACCGTTGTGATAAAAGAAACTGAATATGGATTTTCCAGAGGGAAGCGTACACAATAGTGTTCCAGTGTAGCTTCACCTGCTGTGAATTTTTGAAAGTCATAAAGAAGACTGATCTTGTGTCCCTGGGAAACTTGACAACTTGCAGCATCTCACAGCCAGCTCAGAGCCCTCGGGCAGAGCCGGCCTGGAAGCTCTGGTCCAGCCCCGGCTACGTCACCAGAGCATCTCCACCCCAAGCTGAGTGTTAGGGGCTCAGCTGGGAGGGGTGCGTGCGTCCCCTGGCCCTGCTGCAAAGCCTGTGCAGCACATGTGTCTGTGTGTCCAAGCTTGGTGCCCAGAAGCCATCAGAGCCGCAGGCCCTCAGGCGCAGGGCTGCTGTCCCCTCCCGCCCAGCAGAGCCTCAGTGCGGCAGGCAGAGGTGGGGTCCTGGGCATTATTCCACAAAACGGGAAGGTCAGGCCAGTCCTAACTCCTCGTCATCTGTCAGAAACACTGAGTTCTTTGTAAGAAAGACATAAACGCATTAGAGCCCAAGTCTTCAAATGTGGCTGTAATGGGTATTTGCAAGTTTTGCTTTTTACATGCTGATAAGTCATTGACTACATTTGAGTTGTTCACATGTGCATGTGACTATCCCGGGAACTGAGATTTCTGTTGCCTGGGTCTGTGCCATGAAGATGTGCACTTTGGGGCAGCAGTATTGGGGGGGAGCTGCCTGGGACCCTCGTTCTTTTGTTGGGTGAGTTAGTAGAGAGCCGCAGTCAGCAGGGTGAGCCCAGCTCTCCGGGGTGAAGCAGCAGGCCTGCTCATGCCCTCTAAGTAAATGCCAGCCTCCCTGAGGGTGCCGAGCCCACCAGCTGACTCCGTGGATTGCCCGCTGCTGGAGGATGGTGGACATGGCTCACATGGGATGTCAGGGGGAGGGGGTGTTCCAGAATGTCCCGGACCATGAGGTGATGGCCCTGGGCCACCATGCGCCTTCAGGGGCCCCACTCACCCTCTGTCCCCACACTCTCTTATTTTTGTTCAGTTTCTACGGCACTGGCCTCATCGCCGGCCACGGCTTCACCAGCCCTGAGCGCACCCCTGGGGTCTTTGTCTTATTCGACGAGGACCGCTTCGGGTTCATCTGGCTGGAGCTGAAGTCCTTCAGCCTCTACAGCAGGGTCCAGGCCGCCTTCCGGAACGCAGACGCCCCGTCCCCGCAGGCCTTTGAGGAGATGCTCAAGAACATCCAGTCCCTCACCTCCTGATGGTCCGCCTCCCCATGGCGGGCGACTCGGGGCTGGGAGGGCAGCAGCATGCGCTCGGGGGGACTCGGCCAACACCCGACACCCCACTGCTCGCAGGAGCCTTGGCGTGGCCGCCCAGATGCTTTCCATGGAGCGCACTGCACGCCTGCATATCTGCCAGTAGCAACAGGAGGGCTGAGCATGTCTTGAAAAAAACAACAGAACCGGAACAAACTGACCTGGAGGACGGGCCACGGGGCGTGTAGGGACTGAACTGGAGAGACTGGCCGTTTTCTAGGGAGAACACAGTCCTCCTCCAGGGAGGGTCACTCCGCATGCATGGTCTGCTGCCTCCAGCTCATGGAAGGGGTCCTAGGGGAGGCGTGCTGGCTCCACCATCCCCTCTGCAGGGAGCAAGCCGGAGGGCCACGGTGGCTTCCATGCAGCCTGGGCGGGTGGGGGCGCTGTGTGTGGAATAGGAGCTCCGGGGAGATGGGGTATGGGGCTCGAGACCCACTTTTCCACCTACTCTCTTGGATTTTGGACAAATGCACGTCACTCCAATCTCAGTTTCCAAGATCAGTGAAACGGGGCCGGTGACACGGGTCACGAGGAGACGCCCACTGCAGGCTGTCCAGTAGCTCGGTGGCCCTGGTCCAGCACCGCCAGGCCCTGGGCCCTGCAGCACTGGGTGCCTGCCTGGCCTCTCTCAGGTTTAGAACCGAGACCTGCACTGCAGCGGTTCTGACAGGTAGTCACTGAGCGCCCGCCCTGCTCCCCCGCCCCACCCTCACTGGTGTGAGACCGCGAGTTGCAGCCACTGGTCTCAGAGCTGGGGACAGGGCCTCTCTGAGATGACCCACGTCTGCTCCCCTGCGTGGTTTACGAGGTGCCACTCTTGAAAGGGGCAAAACATTGGGAGGTGTCATGCCAGGTGTTTGATGCCCCTCTGCAGGGGAGAGGGCAGCTTTCTGGAAGTGTCAGGGGACCAGGCCCCTCCAGCGTGGAGATGCCGGGTGCTGACCCTTCTGCTGGCACTGTCCCCGTTGTTGTCCTGTTGACCCCTGCATTTGGGAACCCCCACGAGGCCTGATCTTGCCATCCCCTGAAGAACGGAGCCCTGTGTGCCTGGGCACAGACCTGCCGGAGCTCTGCTCAGCCCTCCCTGCCACCCGCCAAGCATCACCGCACCTGCCTGCCAGGGCCGGTGGCTCCCCAGGGTGGATGGACTCTGTTGCGTCCCAGCTGCTTGTCCTTGTTGGGTGCCCCAGGGAGGGGGCAGCTCTGTGGTGCCTTCACGTAGAGCCCAACCTGAGGTGCCCCATGAAACGTGTCCTGTGTTTCCTGGTAGAGTTCTTCCTGACCAGCTCTTTTCTCAAATAACTTCAGTCCCAGCTTCAGTCCATTTGGCTACTTGGGCCTTCCTTCCTTTGCTGCCCAGAAGCAACAAGCTCTGGGCATGGCCCTGAAATGCAAACTAGGCTTCCCAGGACTGGGACTCTGGGGTCCACCCTGGGCCATCGCCAGGCACCGTCGGCCAAGTCTCATCAGAGACACCACCGCACACCTCCCAGATCCTTCCAGCAGGACCCGCGGTCGGGTGGGGACGTGGTCCCAGTCCCTGCATCTTGCAGGACTGAGCCTCAAAGCCTGTCGCCCTCCCCCCTCTCACAGCGTGGCTGTTCTTCTCTTGTGCCAAGTGTGGCTGTCCCCAATGGTGCAGCCACAAAGCCTTGAGGACAGTGAAAACAGAGGACAGCTGGGCGCTCGGCTGTTCCTTTCTAGGTTTCACCACTGTTTAAATAAAATCAAGAAAATGCGTGTTTTACCCAGAGCTAAGGGATTGTCTCTGTCTGAGGCCCCCAGCATTGTAAAGATGAGCACTTCTGATTAAAAACCAACCCCAAACTAAATGCTGTCCTGCCTCTAGTGTCTGGCCTACGCATGGTTGCCGCTAACAGCGACTGAAATAACCCTGGGCTGCTGGCTGCGTTCATGTTGGCCTCAGTCTCGGGTGTCAGGTGGGGCCTGTGGGTGGCAGCGGCCTGGGTGTCGCCAGGCAGGGCAGCAGGAGTGAAGGGCGTGGGCTTGTCATCCACCCCGAGGTCTCCTAGTCGCCCAACTGTACTTAGTTTCCAGTTCTGGAAGCCCCAGTTCTCAGTTCTGTAGGTGAGGTGCGCGGACAGTGGTGGTTCTGTGCATAGATCCAGTACCGGCTGCTCCCCCTCATGGTGGACGGTCAGCCGGCCCAGGACGGGAACTTCCAACCAGTTAACTCACTGTGGGCAAGGATTCAAAAAGGCTGAGGGTGTTGTCTGAGGCTTTGGATAAAGCCGGTTCCAATGGGGATCTCTAATGACCCAGGTTAGGGGCTGGCCATGCTCCTGTGGGGCTTGATCTGGGGGTGGCAGGTGGACCTCGGGCGGTCTTTGGATGTTCCCCATGGTGGGCATCACCTTCACTGCCACTTTTGCTGCCGTGAGGTTGGGTATGGGGTAGAGGAAAGCTTGGGTACCTCTCCGCATACTTGGAGAGCTCCATGCTCTGGGAGTCGATTAGAAACGTGATTGGAGATTTCAGACACAGGTCATGGGGATTCTTCATTTTGGGGCTGGAGGTGTTTGGTGTGAGGTTGTGGCAAATGACCTTATTTTTTTGGCTTCGTGATGTAGGCCTGGCACTATACCCAGATCTGTTCCTCGCCCTCCCCCTGTGCCTCCCGGGGCTCAGAGCTCCAGCATCTAATGCTGGGTGTGAACAGGTTTAGGGGCATTGTGGTGGGAGGGTTCAATCTCCTTCCTCCGTCGGTTCAGACTGGAGCCTCCCTTCCTAGCCTTGCCCTGGCCCCTCCTCTGGGACAGTCCAGCTCACTGTGGCTGGTGCTCCAGGCCGCTGCTGCCCGGCTCCTCCCCTTGTCCCCTCTGGCCCTGACACCAGGCCTGGTGTCCCCACTCTGTTCAGGGTACCTGTGTCCCTGGCTGATGAGGAGGGTGGGAGAGCGTACAGCTGTCTAACTAGCTACATTCCCACTGCCTGCAGAACAAGCTCAGAGGTGAAGCTGTCCTGCCTGACTTTCTCACTGACAACTTGGCGTTGTTCCCAGACAGCCAGACCCTTCCCTCAGCCAGCCACCCTCTTGTTTGACACTTCAAGACTGCCTTCACTTTTCAGGTTGCCTGGGCTTTCTCCCACTGCTGCTGAGAGGTCTCTTTAGTGCTCATGAGCCGAGCCAGAGCGGGTCAGAAACCTGCTCAGCCCCTTGTCATTTGGGGAATTCCCTGGCCTTGTGACTGTGGTATCTCGAGTGTGAATTGGGAGCACCTGACTGTGACTTGGTAGCTGTGTTCTCCTGGATACTTTCATATTTTAACTTTTAAGAATCCTCATGTGAGTGTTCTCATGTAACCCTCACCTGCCTTGAGGGTAAGATGCCCCAATTCAAGGAGTCCATAACATAGGATAACTTCTCTGTCTTCACTCCTGGGAGAAGATCTGCAGTGTATTTTGTACGTTCTCAAACTATTTAGACAGAGAAGAAAGCCACATGCCGTCAGTTTGCCTGATAATGTGAATGGGAACCACATGGAGGCCTGTGTCATTTACAGCTCAGCGGCCGGCAGGCCAGCCTTCTGGGGCCCAGGGTCACCAGCAGTGACACCTGAGGCTCCAGCAGAAAAGTAACCTTCTGGGTCCTTTCTGCGCTTGCAGGGAGACCTGCCAGAACACGAGAAGGGATGAGAAACTTTTGCCTTTTTTTTTTAGCCTAATTCTAATTTTGGTTGTTGTTTGAGATCATGAAGCCTGCTTGGAGAAGAAAAACATTCATCCTGTTTGATCTTGAAACCCCACCCCGCCAAGTGATGAAGACAACAGTTGAGATGGAGGCTGTGATCACTCTCAGGCATCTGCTCAGGCTTGCCGGGTGGGGCAGGGTCAGGCCCCCAGGAAGCTATGACTTGTGACCTGGACTTGACAACCTTGGGGTGCTGTTTCTCCATAAAGCAGTTTTTGAAATCTTGTGTGCTTTGTAATTTGTTTCTTTTGGGATATGATTCAGATGGAGCCTGGAGCTCTAAGTGACATGGACTCTGGATGTGGGCAGGGGCCAATCACAGGAGAGCGGTTGTTGGTCGACAGAGAGGACTGGGTTACCAGTGCAGGGGTGGGGCCTCCCGGAGGGGTCTGTGCTTCTTACATCCGGTCTTGATAGTTGTGATTTTCCCCTTTATGGAACAGAGTGGTGAGTGACCCTTGGGAACCCAGACAATGGTAGGCCCCTGGATCCCTCCCTTTGGTCTGGGACCTGTACCCTCTCCCCAAGGGTAGGGCTGCAGTGGGTTCTCTTAGTCTGAAGTCTAAGTAAGTTGCCATTTCTGAGAACAGAAGGGCGGGATAGATAAGGGCAGGGATGTGCTCAGTGGCTGAGCAGACAGCTGAGGAGCTCGTTTATGTATTATTTTCACCTGTTTACAAAAGTAATATTCTTGTGAAAAATTCAAATAGTGTAGAAAGTAAAACTACATCACGTTCCCATCCAGCTGGGCCTGGATTCCTGAGAAGGGTTGGGGCTGAATTCCGCCCTCCATCTGGGGAGTTGCTTCGTTTCCCATCCCCGAAGGCACCGTGCTCGCCCTTCCCCACTGCCGGGGCTGCTTTGGCGGGCCTGGGGGTTTTGCTCCGAGACCAGGTCCCTTTTTAGCCCACTCTCTAGTGGGCCCTTTGGGTCACTGCATGCTGCTTGACCCCAGCCAGAAAGGTGAAACCAACGAAGATATGCCTCAAGGGTCAAGTTTTCAGACCTTTCCCCCTAATTTGACTTGAAAATCCATAAGTGATGAAAGGCTGCCTCTCAGGCTCCTTCCCAGGAGAGGAAACTTGGGGGAAGGAGGGCTGATAGCTCAGCACTATCGTGGGAATTGTTGGGCTGTCCTTTTTTATTTCTTGGCTAGGTTCTTTGAGATGTGATTTATGTAAATTTTTAGTGTAAGTTTACCAACACACAGAGCTGTGAACAGGCACCACAGTCAGGATATAGAATGTTCCATCCTCCTCAAAAAAATCCCTGGTTCTGCCCCTTCTTAAACTCCTCCTCTGTTCTCCATCCCTATCGTTTGGCCTTTCCTAGAATGTCCAATAAATGGAATTACTTAGTATGTAGCTCTTTTAACCTGGCTTCTTTCATTCACTATCATCTCCTTCCAAAGAGCCATTGTAGACACTTTTCCCCTAATACCCCCCATGAAGTCTTAATGCCACAGACATAGTTTATACATATGATAACACATTTGTGCTTTCAAACTGTGGTGCTGAAGAAGACTCTTGTGAATCCCTTGGACAGTCAATCGTAAAGAAAATCAACTCTGAATATTCATTGGAAGGACTGAGCTGAAACTGAAGTTCCAGTACTTTGGCCACCTGATGAGAAGAGCCAACTCACTGGGAAAGATCCTGATGCAGGGAAAGATTGAAGGCAAAAGGAGAAGGGGGCGGCAGAGGATGAGATGGTTGGATGGCATCACCGACTCAATGGACGTGAGTTTGAGCAAACTCCGGGAGATAGTGAAGGACAGGGAAGCCTGGTGTGCTGCAGTCCATGGGGTCGCAGAGTCGGACACGACTGAGCAACTGAACAACGACAAAGTGTTTGCGTGGGTCTGTGTGGGTGTGGGAGCCCGGGTGGATGACCGCCTCACCACGGAATGTCTCTCCTGTTCACAGAGTTCCACAATTCTATTGGAAGGCAAGCTCCCAAGGGCTGCCATGAGTGTGGGGGAAACGGTGTGGAAGGCTCTCCTAGAGGATGCTTTGGTGATCTCAGGGCGAGTGCTAGAACGGGGTCCCTGGCACCTTGGGGGTGGGGGTGAGACAGTGACACAGGCAGTTGGGAATGAGAAGACTCTCCTGGCCTGGCCGTGCCATTTCATAGTGCCCCGATGACAGTGAGAGAAGGATGACAGTGAGAGAAGGATGACAATGAGAGAAGGATGACAGTGAGAGAAGGATGACAGTGGTCCTGTGTCCCCCCAGCAGACTGCAGGAGCTCACAGTGAAGGAGGGAGGAGAGGCCAAGACGCTGCTGTCACAGCCGCCAGAGAGAGAAGTCTAGGTGTCACGGTTGGTGGGGTGATGATGAAGCCTGTGGGCCTACAGGAAAAGGGTAAGGTTGGGGGCAGCAAAGTTGATGGCATGCTGGTCACCAGTGGGAACCTGTCACATCATGCAGGGCCCCCATCCGGGTAAAATAGTGAGTCCTGTATTCAGGGCTGTGATGGTGGTGGTGCCTGGTGTAATCTTGACCTGAACCACTGTGCAGCTTGGGTTCAACCTCAGAGAGACCCAAAAGTCATGGGACATGAGAACTTAAAAATTACAGTTCTTGCTTAGACTTTATTTGAAAATCATGATTTCACTTAACCCACAGGATTTAGGTTTGTGAAAACTGTCACAGGTCAGTTAGGCAAGATGATCCTGAAATAACAAGCCAACCTCAAAACCAAACCACAACTTTTTGGTTCTTCTCTGGCTTACCAGCAATACATGCTTTTTTAGGAATGTTCTCAAAGATAGAGATATCTATTCTCACACGGATACGTGTGAAGGAGTGAGAAGTGGCTGTCCTCCAGCTGCTGGCCGGGCTGGCACTGTGTGTGTTTTTGTTGGTATCTTCTGGTGGACATAAACTCTATTATCTTGGGTGATTACCTGGGGTGGGGAATTGCTTGGTCACAGGATATTCTCACGTTTAGATATTGTAAATACTGCCAGTTTGCCTTTATGGTTTTAATCTGTTGTGTAAGGTGTGAGGGTTCCAGCTGCCACACCCTCTACGAACTTGGTACTGTCAGTCCTTTTAATTTTAGCCATTTTTGGTGGAAATGGTGATGAGTTGCACTTGATGTGAAATGGCATGACAGTGTCACGAGTGGTGAGCGCCAGTGCTTCTGCAGGGGTTGGGGGGCATAAACCTGTCTTCTGTGTTACCACGATAACTCAGGAGAATAGAGATGACAAGGAATCCCAAGGGCCCTCCAAGGTTGGCAGAGACAAGACAGCCATAAATAAAATACTAGGCTAATGGTGAGATTCGATAAATTTTGTCATTAGCTATTAAGAGACCAGCGCTGCCATTATTTATACAGATACACAGGTAGTGGTGTCCAAAATAATTCGCAGCTAAAAGACAGAATAAAATAAATAATTAGCAGCTAATATACTGGGGGTGCTGCCCAATCAGCATGGGTGCTAGCCAGGAGAGCCTGCAGGGTGGGAACTGGCTGGAAGCTCATGAACTTACCAGTTTAATAAAAGAGCCATGAAACCCGAGTAGTGCCTGGGAAATCCTGTTTGTCCATGGTTAGATCGCAGCACATGGAAATGTGGCCCACCAGGGCTACCGTTGCTTATGAAGGTTTGATCAAATATTAGTATTAATTGAGAATATTAAAGTCAGCAAAGAAAGGGAGTTCCTTAGTGGTCTAGAGGTTAGGATTCCGGCCTTTCACTGCTGGGGCTGGGATTCAATCCCTGGTCAGGGAACTGAAATCTCACAAGCTGAGGTGTGGCCAAAAAGAAAAAGAAAGCAAACACTGAAAAGTTTGTTTCCAAGAGATACTATAATCAGTTGTTCTGAATTCCACGGCCTTCGAACCCTCGGTTGCTTCAGAAACACACGTTCTCAAAAATCACAATTTGAGTCCGATTCAGCCAGTGTCAGGCAAGGCGCCCAGTTAAATCTCAGAGTCAGAAAAGCAATGAAAGACTTAAAATACAAATACGTCCCAGGTCCTGCGTGGTACACATTCCTACCGAGATGCTCCGCGGTTCTCGAATGGGCCCTGGGGCCGCGTCGCGCACCTCTTTCTCTCCTTCCAGGGAACAGATACCCCGTCTACTGTGCCCTGCAGCCCCGCAGGCCCGTCTGCAGGAAACGGTGAGTGGGTTTTCCCGGGATCTGGCGGGGAAAGGTGTGTCTTCCGAGGCCGACGCCCACCTGGGCCAGGTCCAGACCACAACCGAAAAGTCTTCACCTGAGCCTAGTCCGACCTCCGCTCCGCCCCCGGCCCGCCCCCGGCCCGCCCCCGGCCCGCCCCCGGCCCGCTCCCGGCCCTCTTCCTGCCCCTCCCCGCTCCGCTGACTCAGAGCCCTGCCTTCAGAGCCCAATCAGATGCCAGGTAAGTAAACATGTATAGAATGAAGCATCTTATTGGCTAACAGAGAGCCAATCGACAGCTAATAGAGACCTGTCGCCGGAAGAGCCTGGCCTCAAAGGAGCGGGAGGGCGGAAGAGGTGGGCCTTTCGAGGTCGAGGGCGGCCCCGGGGACTGACGGGGAGGTGTGAGGGGCTGTGTGAGGGGCGGGCCCGAAGAAGGAGTGACACGCGTGAGCCAGCCCCGACTTTCGTCACGGCTGTCATCTTGAGCTTCGTCACCGCCCTCACCGTAACTTAGAATCGTGGCGGACATTTCTGGGAGCTCTCGGGTGTCCGTTCAGTCTGTCAGCGGGCACTCATCCCGAGCGCGTCATGACAGGCAGGTGCCTCCCTCAGTCCTGCACGCTGGGCCGCCGCGCCACACAAGGGGCGTGGCACCCGAGTCACCTTGGGGCGCCCCACACCCCGAGTCACCTGAGGGGAACTCAGACCCTGAGTCATCTGAGGGGGCCCCGGGACCTGTGTCACCTGGGGAACACCGACCCTGAGTCAGTTGGGGCACCCGAGACCCTGAGTCACCTGAGGCGGTCTGGACCTCGAGTCCACTGGGAGGCCACAGACCCTGAGTCACTTAGGGGGGCCCAGATATAAAGTCACCTGGGGGCCCTGGACCCTGAGTCACCTGGGGAGCCCCAGTAGCCTCAGGTCACCCCGTCCCATAGTAGCTTGTAAAAGGTAGGCAGGAAAGACACCACACTCTATCATATAAGCAGGAAAGGCAATTCATTGACTAATTGTGACTGTCGGGTGTAAGTCGTCAGGAACCAATGTACACAGATGCTTAAGGACTGTGGTCAGGGACTGTTGTCTCCATCTTTCAGCTTTGTTTTCTTCCCCTCCAGGGGCAAAATGACCACCAAGACCTCTGGAAAAGATCTTACAACTTCAACAGAAAAGGAAATTTCCTTTCCTAGTAATTTTAACACAAAGCCCCAGAATAAGGGGAGTCTGACATACTGCACCATGGGGTTGCAGAGTCGGACGCAACTGAACAACAAAAAGGAGAATGAGTTTCATTGGGTTGACTTGGGTTATGACATTCTGAGTCAGTCTCTGGGACTATGTGGCTTCACCTTCTGGGCTAGAGGTTTGGCCTCCACAAAGGAAATAACAATGCTCTTCTGACTGTTAGGGGGCTTGGGTGCTGTGCAGGGCAACATCCCACATTCTATGTTGTCAAGGATCAGGTGTGGGAGTTGAGCTCTGTGACCTGAAGCTATTACTGTAAATAGATAGCAAAATAGTGATTATTATGATGATATCACTCTTACCATTTCCATGTTACATATGCTATTAGGAAAGCTGGAAGTTTTGGTTTGTTTTGGATTTATGCTCACTGGACACTCTCTGTATGGTGGCCAACATACTAGCAATTTGTTGTGGGGAGAATGGGGAAGAGTAACAGAATCTGTTACTTGGGATGACCAATGCTTTGTCATCCCAAGAGACAAAGCACCCAGTTGTTTTTTTACTGCAAAGAATTTCATTAGATGTACGGTTTTGACAGTATTTTCCTTCAGAATTCTAAGTAAGCTCAGGGTGTATGATAAAGCATGTGCTGTGGTTGGCAGCTACACATCTTGGAAAGTTCTCACCAGGTTGGGATGTTCCTGTCTTTCCCAAAGGTCCTAGTATAGGTTTAGCTGGAGTGTGCCTGGTGGTGGTGGTGTAGTCGCTAAGTCATATCCGACTCTTGCGACCCCATGGACTGTAGCCTGCCAGGCTCCTCTGTCCATGGGATTCTCCAGGCAAGAATACTGGAGTGGGTTGCTATTTCCTTCTCCAGGGGATCTTCCTGACCCAGGCTGATTCCAGCTAAACCCTTTGGGGATGCAGGATTCCACAATAGCTCGACATATGGGAACCCTTAGACCTTAGCACATGAGTGTGTATCTACCTGCTTCTGTTGTCACCCTCTGCCCCATCTTATGCTCAGAATGATGCCCCTTCCACTCTTGTGGGGCAGTTGACTAGGACTTCCTTGGTGGCTCAGACAGTAAAGCATCTGCCTACAATGTGGGAGACCTGAGTTGGATCCCTGGGTTGGGAAGATTCTCTGGAGAAGGAAATGGCAACCCACTCTATTACTCTTGCCTAGAAAATCCCATAGACAGAGGAGCCTGGTAGGCTACAGTCCTTGGGGTCGCAAAGAGTTGGACATGACTGAGCGACTAAACTTTCACTTTGACTTTCCACTCTTGGGGTTTAATGATATGAGCCAGGCTGGCTCAGGCTCTCACACTAGCATCCCTGCCTCCAATGTACACAAAGTCCAGAACTTTCTAAGCCTTCTTCTTTTCTAGGAAAAGAAGCACATTTCCAGCCTTTGGGAAAGAAGTGTGTTGCATCGATCATTCGGTAAGGAAAGCAAACCTCAAATACTTTGCCCCAATCCTGACATGACCTTTGGTGGGGAGTAGAGCAGAAAATGTGGGTCCAGAAGCAGCATCTCATGAGAGGGTGTGTCAGCCAGTGGGGTCCATGGTTTAAGGGGCCATGCAAGCCCCCAAATCTCTATATAGGGTCACCCACTGCCTTCCCCGCCCCTCAGTTCCTCATGATACCTTGAGACAGGGATTTAGGAGGCCTGGGAGAACCAATGCTGCCCCTTAATGTATCTGTTGTGGGCAGCTCTCTCTGCTTCTGGAGAGGATGACTTTCCCTCTCCCCCTGCCTGTGGTTGTGGTGGGATCATATGGGATGGATGTGGAAAGTTTTGCAAAAAAGTTCTGTATGCAGACTGATGTGAATAACCACAGAAAGAGCAGTCATTCACCCTAGAGTTGGTTGTATTTCTCCATTTCTAGAAAGAGAGACCTAAGACTTTCTCATGGTAATGTGGCTGTAGGTGATTGCACATCCCAGCACACTGGGTCTGCAGGCTCTGTGGTCCCCCTCCAAGTGACTTTGGAGCATCCCAGGACAGTCTGCAGTAGCTGAGGCCCCTGTCCCTGCCCTTGCCCTGGATGCCATGTCTTAACCTTGCTCCCTCCGAGTGTGGATTTACCACTGAGAGACTGCCTTGGCTTGCATCACTAATGCAGCATTGCGTTAAATTCTGTTTTGTCTGCCTCTTGCTTAGATGTGCCCTGTCCCCAGCACTTTTCATCGAGAGCCCATCTGCTGTGAGTGCTTGGCCAAATTTGGGGGCTACCTGCCAGTGCCCAGGGCTAAGGCAGCACTGCCTTACTGGGTCCCTCTCTCCTTGAGACCCCAAAATCAGGTAGGTGACTTGAATCAGGGGTTCAGATTTATGGAGATATGCTTGACATGTGATAAAATGGCATACATATAAAATGTCTCATTTGATAAATCTTGACATATGCGCACACCCATGAAACCACCACCATAATTGTGATAATGTACAGTCATCTCTAGATATTCACAGGGGATTGGTTCCAGGATGCATGTAGATACCAAAATCCAGGGTGCTCAAGACCCTCGTATAAAATGATATAGTGCAGTACACATACACAACCCTGAAAGGTTTCCTTGTACCCTTTTCAAAATTTATTTATGTTTTGCTGTGCTGGGCCTTCATTGGTGTGCTTAGGCTTTTCCCTAGTTGGGGTGAGTGGGGGCTACTCTCTAGCTGCAGTGTGCAGACTTCTCATTGCGGTGACTTCTCTTGTGGAGTATGGACTCCAGTAGTTGCGGCTTGTGGCCTCTGGAGTGTAGGCTCAGTGGTTGTGGTGCACAGGCTTAGTTGCTTCCTGTCTTGTAGAATCTTCCTGAACCAGGGATTGAACCCATGAACCATGCATTGGCAGGTGGATTCTTACCTACTGAACCACTCGGGAAGTCCTCCTTGTTCCCTTTTGTAATTCCACTCAACCTTCTCTCCCCACAGTCCCCAGGCAACCCTGGGTCTGCTTCTGTCACTATAGATTCATTTGCATTTCTTTGAATTTTATATAAATGGAATCATATAGCATGTACTTTTTTTGGTCTGGTTTCTTTTGTGGTGGTGGTGGTGGTTTAGTCGCTGAGTTGTGTCTGACTCTTTGCAGCCCCATGGGCTATATATAGCCCACCAGGCTCCTCTGTCCATGGGATTTCCCAGGCAAGAATACTGGAGTGGGTTGCCATTTCCTTCTCCAGGGACTTTTTTTACTCAGCTTGATTATTTTTGAGATTCTTCTATATGGTTGTGTTCATTGATAGTTCATTCCTTTTTACTGCTGAGTAGTGTGTTGTTATATGGATAGACCATTCATCCAGTGAAGGACGTGTGGATCATTTCCATTTTTTTTCTATTTTGTCCAACAAATAAAGCTCCTGTGAACATTTGTGTATAAGTCTTTGTATGAACATGCCTTCATTTTTCTTAGGCAAGCACCTAGGAAAGGCATTGCTACATTGTATGGGAGATATATGTTTAACTTTCTAAGAAACTGTCAAGTGTTTTAAAAATGGTTGTTCCATTTTACAATCTTCCCATCAATGTATAAAGTTCCAGTTCCTTCATGTCTTCATGAACACTTGGTTTTGTGAGTGTTTTAAATTTTGGCCATCTCATTGTATGTTTTTTTAATTAAAACATCTAAAAAATTTTGGTTTCAAAGATGGCAGGATCTCAGTTCCCTGATCAGGGACTGAACCTGCACTCCAGGCAGTGAAAGTGCAGAGTCCCAACCCCTGGACTACTAGGGAATTTCCTCTCATTGAGGCTTTAACTTGTGCATTTCTACAACGACTAATGATGTTTATCATCTCTTCGTATATTTTTACCATATGCATATCTTACTTGATTTGTGTCTGTTCACGTATTTTGCCCATTAAAAAAGTTGTGTTGCTTTTTTTTGTAAATTACTGAGTATTTAGAGTTCTTTATATATCTGGATACAAGTTCTTTATTAGATAATTAGTTTGCAAGTGTTTTCTCCATGTTTTTGACTTGTCTTTTAATTCTCTTATCACTGTCTTTCAAAGAGCAGAAGTTTAAAATTTTGATGAAGTCCAATTATCAATTTAATAATTTAGTCTTTTCTGGATCTTGCTTAGGCATGCCCATCCCCAGCACAGTGGTGGATCATGGTTGCCTTTTATCAGGCTGAGGAACTTCACTTCTATTTCTAGTTTTTTGAGAGCTTTTCAGTTTTCAGGAAGACTTTGTGTAGAGTTGGTGTTATTTTTCACTTCTAGTGTTTTTAGATGTTGGCCATGGGTCTCTGTCTTATATGACAATGCACATGGCAGAAAGTGGGTCTTTCAGAGTCTTCCAAAAGCTTACCTCCTACCCTTCTCCTCCTTTTCAGGGATAAAACATTCCCAGAAGCCCAAGCTTTTTTGTCGCCTTACCCTCCAGACCCTTTGTTGGCAAGTGGGACTGGCTGATCCCTGACCTGGCTGCTTTGCATTATAAGCAAAGTTGGTTTCTTTTAACAAGAGGAGGAATGATTGCTGTGTGAGTCCCCTGGTAGTTCTCTTGTCATGTCTTTGGGACTCTCAGCAGGCATGGTTGCTCTCTTGAATCTCCACCTAGCTGCCCCTCTGGCCTGAATGTTCTCCTAGCTCTGCTCCCTGAGTCCTAGTGTTTCTTCTTTCCCAGTTGACGGTGCTGTGCAGGGAGCTGCTGTGGGCAGGATGGGGTCTTGTTGCTTCTGGTGCAGTGCCTACCATGGAGAATGGGCTCAGCAGGTATGGGTGGATTGGGTAGCAGTGGCCAGAGTATCCTTATCCTGGTGGGCAAAAGGGTCCTATGTGAGAGGGGTACCGTGCCATGGTGACAAGGAGCCAGGGTGCAGGGAGGTGCCCGGGTCTCCAGGCCTCGTCTTGTCTCCTTTGGAGGAGGTCCAGGACTCCCTTCCTCCTTCCTGCGGCAGTGTCTGTGCTTAGCAGCACACCTTACACCCAGGCTCCAGTGCAGTCCTCCCGCGGCCTCAGGAGGTTGCAGGGGTTACTCAAAGTAGTTTTGATTATGTTTTATAATGTGAGCTGTGAGCACATGGTTGGAAATTCCCGCAGTGCAGCAGGGGTGTGGTACACAGAACTCTCTGTCCTGCCCCTCTTCCGGAGGTGTCCTCATTTGGCCTTCTGGAGGTTTTCCGTGCTTGTGTTGTTTGGCTAGCAAAGTACAAGTCACCCTAAGGCCTGACTTGATACAGCAGTCACTGTGATCGCTCATGTGGCTGAGGGACACTCTGCTGGCAGCTTGGCCTCAGGTATCCCTATCTTGGGATCAGCGGGCTGTCCCAGGCACTGTCTTGTGGCCATGGCAGAGATGTGAGAGCAGCTGGACACCTATGAGGCCTTCAGCCTGACAGATCTGGCTATTGTCACTTCCTACTTATTCTGTTGTCCAGTCTAGTACATGATCTGACCAGAGTCAAGGGGCAGAGTCTACTCTTCTGGAAGAAACTGCAGAATTGCAGGACAAAGGGTGAGGCTGGGGGTGGTGATAAGGAATTGGGGTGAGGATCTGACCCACCACAACTCATATACAAGCAACACTGCACACATATTCTTTTTTTATTTTTTTTGATGTAAATGGTAGCATGCCCTATTAACAGTGCTGCATTTCTCACTTAATATTGCATCTCTATGCTCATTGTATGTCAGGACAGACAAATCTGCATCATTCTTTCCAAAGGCCATCTATTCCGTTTGTCCCTATGTTCATTACTTATTGTCCCTTATTAACCAGATTCAGGTTGTTTGGTCACTACAGTCAGTGCTGCACTGAGTGTTCTTGAGCAAATGCACATGTGTCTTCGCGGGATTCAGTCCCAGAAGTGCAACTGCTGGACCAAAGACTATCCATGTTAGACTCTGACCAGTGTGGTCAAGGTGCTGGCAGAGCCCTCTCTCTCGCTGAGGTCGCTGAGGCTCAGAGGGGCCAAGTGTGGTACCAAGGGTGCTCCTGGAGGCCAGCAGGTTCAGGACGGAGCCAGGTCTCCTGACTGCCCCATGTGTCCCATCACAGCACCACGCCCTGCAGATGTGCAGGTGGTGGGTAATGAGGGTGCTGGCCACCCCTGGGAATATCGTGATGGGGGGACCTGCTCCCTCAGCCAGGCAGTCAGGGTGTACTGTGGGAGGGGTATAGCAGAGGCATTCTCCAGGGCCCTGTCCCTGAGGCTGAGGTTTTCTGGGGTGTGACTCCACCCCCCTTTGGACCTTCTCTTCCCTTCCTCTGTTAGATCCAAAAGATGATCCGGTCTTATATTCCCAAAACCACCAAGGCATGCCTCTGCCCATGCCACCGCTTTGGGGGCCACCTCCCGATGCCTAGGGATCAGGCCGTGATGCCCTACTGGGTGCCCCAGGTCCTGAGGTCTCACAAGAAGGTAAGAGGGAGGCTCGTATGGCAGCAAGGCCTGAGAGTGAGGGGCGGGTCGAGGGGGACTCGGAGCCAAGGGGAAGGGTGCTGGGTTCCTTCCCCACAGTGGCCTCCATTGGTGTCTAGGGGTCTTCTCCAAGCTGTAGCCTAGGGCAGCAGAGAACAGGAGGCAAGTGGTACTTGGGGCAGGCGCAGGTCAGGTGTCCTGATGGTGTTGGGAAGGGTGGGATACACTGCGCTCTGAAGAGGGTCTGCTGCCACCTTTCCCATCATTTCTTCTGCCCCTCCTCCTCCTCTCCTCTTTCCTCTTCTCCTCCAACTTGCTCACCTCCCTCCCTCTTTCTTCCCACCGCACCCTCCTGCTCCTTGCCTCCCCTCTACCTCAGTTCTCTCGGCCTGTCTGAGCATCCTGCACTTGTAGCCCCAATCTGGCAGGCATGGAGGGAGGGTTCTGGGGAGGGGCTGTAGCTCAACAGTCTGTGCTCACTCTTCGGCTGTCTGGCTACCTCCACAGCTCTGGGTTCCAGGTCAGTAGCTACGGTGGGGTATGGTTGGCCAGGTCCAGCCCAGCTCAGTTCCAGGGCCACTCCTCTCCCTTGTTTTCTGAGTGTCCTGGAATTAGAGGCTTCTTCTGCCTTCACCCACATTCCATCTGCTGGTTTTCTGTCACCAAGTAGCAAAATGTCACCAGAATTAAAACTTACAGGCCTTTTAAAAAGAGAACATAACTTGCATTCTGAGCTGGTCATGGACCCCTTTCTGGGGGTCTCCAGGCTAAATCACTGGGCCCCCCCTCTTGGTGGATCACTGGGGCTGACACACTCGCCCACATTCTTATCTTTTATCTTAGGTGGTGAAAAGGCAGCAGAGTTTTAAAGGCATCTCAGGTAACTCAATGCACATGTGTCTCATCGCCCCCTCTCCCCAAGGAAGGCGGGCTTCTCATGAACATCATGATGGGAGTGGGGTAGACTTCTGTCATGATGGGTATAACACAAAGAAGGCCACAGTCTGGCACACACACCACTTCTCCGACACCTACCCTTACCAGGCATCACTAATCACCCCTCATCTTTTCCCAGTGAACCCAGAGAAGCCTCAGACTCTACCAGTTATCAATATTGACTCTCAGGATGAAACCAATTTGCAACCTTGGGTTAGGTGGTATCTGAAGTGTTTTCTAAGCTCTAATCTTCTATAATTCATAATGTGACTTGTGTATGTATGTGTTGTGTATAAATATGTATTTATGACAATGCATAAGCTTCTATGTTGACATATTTCTATATTCATATATTCATGACACATTATATGTTCATGACACCACACTTTGCATATATTTATCATACAGTGTATACATATATTCATATGTTCATGACAGGCATAGCATATACTCACATGTTCACAGTGAAGTTCATAATCATGACAAGGTGTGTTCACATATCCTTATATGTGGCCTGATGTACAAATGTACTCATGTGCTTAGTCACAGTACACCAGGAGATGGTGTCTCTACTTGCACCTTTACTTTCTTCATCTCTGAAATGAGCAGAGGTGCTTTTCCTCACAGATGGTTGACATGTCTGCTTTCTCTGCATTGCATGTGAGCAAGGGAGTAGACATGTTTTGTGCAGTCAGATCACACCCTCCCATTTCTGTGCTGGGGCCAGATTGAATGGTGAGTGCCCTTGATGGACTCTGTGGAGGAGGAACTGGAGAAAACCGAGAGGCTCGGTGTCTGACAAGGGGTTCTTGTGATGCGCAGGTGATTTGAGTGGCCCACCCAGAGCCTGGGTGTGCGCAGATCGGGGTAGAGTGGTTGGGAAATGAGCGGCCACTACCTCTCATGCTCACCTCTTCATGTAGAAGATACTTAACTTTTCCCTGATTTTAAAAGCACAGTTAGGAGGAGCATGAATTGTCATAGCCTTTGGCAGGAGGTTTGGAGTTATCGATCAAATTTTATAATGTGAAATATCTTTAATCCAACAAGCCAATGTCTGGGTAATATCTGTGAGCACTCCACTCATGTCTGTCTGTAGCAGTGATTTCTTTGGCAAAAAATTGGAAGCAACTTAAGCGTCTCTTGGTGGGAGGATGGACATAAATAGAGGTGCATTTGAAATGTGGCACCAGCTACCTAGAGTTCACAGCTGTTAGGGATGATGAAATGGACCCCCCGACACATTGCAATATAGGTTAACAAGTCAGTGTAGCCTAGGCAATAGGACTCCACTAGTGTCAATTTAAGGACTTCCTTGGTGGCTCAGATGGTAAAGCGTCTGTCTACAATGTGGGAGACCCCGGTTCGATCCCTGGGTGAGGAAGATCCCTTGGAGAAGGAAATGGCAACCTGCTCCTGTACTATTGCCTGGAAAATCCCATGGATGGAGGAGCCTGATAGGCTACAATCCATGGAGTCACAGAGTCGGACACGACTGAGTGATTGAACTGACTGTCAATTTGAAAATGAAAGCTCTGTTCGTGTGAGGTGAAGGTTGGTTTCGTGTGTCTGAGCTGACAGTCACAGATAATCCCTGTGGGTGGAAAAGGGGCAGGTCAGCCCAGCAAAGAGAGACTTTGGGGGGGTGTGTGTGCATGGTGAACAAAACAGATAGCAACACTTTGCCTCAAGTTTTAGGTGGAAGAGCCAGAAATGGCTTTATTAAGAAAAGTGGCAGTAGAATGAGAACCCCCTGAGAAACTGCTCTTTTCACTGTATAGTCACCAATGTAGTGGTTTATTTTTATTGGTTGTTTTTGGCTTTGACTACTCTGCATCTTTAAGAAAGGGTAAAAACTTGGTCATTTTATTAGTGAATCATGCATCCATTGATAACACTGTTAAAAATCAGTATTAATTTTTACTCCAGCCATGGTTTTATAGTTCAGGTGATTTATGTTAATAATATTTCAAGCCTCAAACCCATTCAAGGACAGGAATGAGAATGTGTTCACAGGATGGGAGTGAGAGTGCCAGTCTCACTGCCACCAGGAGGTTAGGGAGCCTTCTCTCTTCTGAGCTTCATACAGAGTGACCTAAAAATAGGAGATGGTTCCTTTGGCCTCAAATCCAGCTGATTTACATTTTAGAGAGAAAATTCTGTGTTTCTGATCTTGTAAATAGAGGGCTCATGTGCTTTTCTTCTTTATGCTCTTGTGATAGAGTTTTTTTTATAAAGAAAATATAGTTTATATTTATTAAGAATGTATTTTATATTAGTATGATTAGAGTGTACATTTTTAGTAGTAGCATATTAACAGCATAGTAAAAATAAATAAGAGATATAACATCAAGAGGGTCACATGTGACCAAAGCAGGTCTTGAAAAAGCTAAAGAGCGTTGAGGAGACAGAGATGTTTGAATTCCATTTGTGTTTGTGGTGGTTGTTTACTGCTTATTGTGGGAAATTTCAGATACTGTGAAAAAACCCATGTTCCCTTCCCTCGGCTACAGCCACGATCAACTGACCAACTCCTGGATAATTTGGTTTCTTCTCTGCTTCACCCACTCCATACCCCCTCCAAAAAAAAAAAAAAAAAAAAAAAGGAAGAAGAAAAGATTACTGTGGAGCAGATCACCACTAACTACCATATCCTTTCATTCATAAATATTTCAGTAGGCAGCTTTAAAAGATAAAGACTCAGAAAACACAGCCACAAAGACCCACAGTCACCGTAGAAACAAATACATAGCCATGCTCTCTTTATCTCCACGGGCGCTGCATGAGGGCCCACACCCCAGGACTGCGACCTGCCTTGCTGTGACACCTGGTTTCTTTGCCCTGGTTTCCCGAGGGCTCTCTCATGGGTGCAGACTCGAGAGCACCCTGTCCCCACACCCCTTGGGGCCTGACTCACTTTCTCTGCCTAGAAGCCCCTCTGGATGTGCGCTCCGGGTACAACCGCTGGCGGATCTGTGGCGAAGGGCGCCATCTCCTCAAGTGGCAGCAGCTCCAGGCTCTTCACCAGGCTGGGCCGGTGGCCTCGGGGCAGCCAGAAGGCCCCCCAGCCCCCCTCCTGCCCCTCAACCTCAGCCTCCTGACACTCCTCCATGCTCTGCTGAGGGTCATGGAGGCCATCCGGTGAGCAGGTGTGGGTGGGGCAGTGGTGTCCTTGGGCTTATTTTACATCCCGGGCTTGAGTTGAGTTGAGTGTGTGGGAGAACTTGGTTGTTGCTCAGCAGAGGGTGAGAGGTGGGCACCGCTCTGATTCCTGTTATGTTGTTACCATCATCTGGACTGTTGCTCGTACCTGACACACACACCTTCTAGAAAATGCAAGGGAAGAACAAACGAGATACATCAAAGTTAGGGCCAGTAGTACGGTGGGGGAGCATCTACCCATCTTTATTTCCTCACCTCTTTCCTGTTCTTAAGTTTCTAAATTCCCCTGCCCCCCAAAGACCACTGGTTTCAGTTTCTGCAAACTTCTGTTGTGTTGGGGTGGGAAGTGGATTTTATGCCAGCCTGACCAGCCATCTCTCTGGAGTTTAAGCACACTACAGCCTTGGGGAACCTGCTGCCTCTCTCACAGCCCAGCCCCAACTATCAAGGCTCCATACTGAAAAGCCCTTTCTGCAGCCTTGATCACACCTGGTTTTGCCCAATCCTGCATTTCTCACCCGGGACCCCACTCTGCCTCTGCCACCACCCAGGAAGCCTCCAGGGCAACCTCAGGTTCATTGCAGGGCCTCTGCTTACCTGGTTACTTGCTTTAGTCCCCTCAGTAACAGCTCTCCTCCTCCTTCTCCTCCTCTTAACGCCCCTGCCCCAGTTTACCCATGTCCCCAGCCACTACCCCATCCACCTTCTTCTTCCTGTTTCTTTCATCACACCTATATATAAATATATACAAACACACACCAATATGTAAATAGAAGACATACAAATACATATCAATAGGTAAATGTGCACAATTAGAATTTTACATATATTGACTTATTTACTTTTTGTCTGTCTCCTCCACCCAGTTGTAAGAGGAATGTTCTAGAAAATGTCCAGTATCTGAAAACAGTATCAGATGTCTTTTGCCCAGTTTTTTAGCTGTTCAAATAGGAAACCAGCTCTGTCATTGTCATTCCATCTTGTCTGGAAGTGGAAATTCCTCTCCCTGCATCCTGCCTGGCCACTTTCCTAGTATTGGGCGCTCCCTGTGGTCACATATGACACCATGATGCACATTCACATACAAGTGCCTATAGTGGACTTGGGTTGCAGCTTCTCCAGGGTGAGTGCCCTGAGGAAGGAGCCGGCCAGGGGTCTGTCAGCTTTGCATGATCTGAATGGGTCAGCACTGTGAGATTTCCTTCTTTGTTTTTCTTTAAGTTTCATCTTTCTTTTTGTGTTTGCCAACTTGATGTCAAATTTAGTTGGACTCCCTAGTTCCCACTCTGGGAAGAGCAAAGATAGAAACTTGTCTATAGATGGTCCATGTTAAGTATTAATAGGTGGTCCAGGTGGGCCAAAGGAAAATTGCTAATACTTTTATGGGAGGTGTTTGCTTCTGAGCCAGGATCTTAGGGCAGAGGTCAGGCACTAACCAGCTGTTAGGAGAAATACCTTACCTGCCTGGGGTGTATGTGGGGTGCCTTGTGAGATCCCCCAAAGTGCACACCCAGTTTCTCTTAGAAGCTGCTGGCCCATCTGCTGGCCTGGCAGAGACTTGCTAGAACTCAGAGGCCATAGGAGAATGAATAAGCTCCAAATCTGCCCAACAGGGAACCCAGAAAGAGTAGCGATGAGTCAGTCCTTGCCTTCTTGTCTGGACTTGCTATGCCTTCGTTTTTTTCAGTTCCTTCCACAATTCTGCAGAGCTGGCGTTCTCTTTGGAGTCCAGAAGGGAGAGTGGGCTGAGGGGGTTGAGTGCCTCGCCTCAGGTCCCACCCTGGATAGTGAGCCAGCCAGGGTGGCTCCCTGTCTTCTGCGTAGGCTCCTCAGTGACTGAGTGTGTATCCTCCTCTACCGCAGGGTTTTCTTCACCCTCCACCTCAGGGAGATTCCTCACATGGGCCCTACAAGGCCAGTGTGGTTTCATTTTGGGGGTCAATTCCTAGTAATTGCCTTTATCTTTGCTTTCTAGCCAGCTTTTTTGGGTATGAAGTTGGAATCAACGGCTACTGTCAAGAACATCAACAAAAATGTCCATCCTCCTCAAGGTCTTGAACAAAAGCCATCAAATCAGGGAGAGTCTGTAACAGTCACTGTTCTCTCAGTCAATGCAAGTTATTTATCATCAGGTGATTTTTAGTTGTAGTGGAGTTGCTGTGAATGTGGGTGAGATTCCATTATGAATATGATCAATAAATGTTATTTGTGAAACTCTTAAAGTGATCACTTTTTAAAAAATGATTTCCTCAGATTTTCCTTTGTGAGGGTGGGACTCGTTCTCCACCTCTGTGTCCCTGTGGGCAAGGGGGCCACCTCTGAACTTCTCTTCCCTTTGCAAGGACAGCAGACCCTGTGGATGAGGATCCTGAAATGGCTTTAGCATCTGTTTCATGTGGGTCTCACTTTAAGTAACATAAAATTGTATGCAGTTTGTATTTTTAAAAACAGATATCGTTCACATACCATAAAATTCACCTTTTTTACAGTGATTGAATTTTTTTTTTTTGCTATATTTACAAGGTTGTACAATTGCCACTACTACCTAATTCCAGACATTTTCACCCCCAAAAGAAACCCTATACCTATTAAGCACTTACTCCTTGTTCCCTTCTCTCCTCACCCCCGGAAACCACTAACCTGCTTTCTCACTTTTCCGATTTTGTATAGATGGAATATGTATCCTTTGCATCTGGCTTGTTTTCATTCGGCATAATATTTTTAAGGTTCACTCACATTGTAACATGTGTCAGTTCTTCATTCCTTTTTTTTATGGCTGGATAATAAGCACTGCAAGGACAGACCACATCTTGTTTATTTGTTCATCAGTTGGTAGACACTGGGCTATTTATACTTTTGGGGTATTATTAATAATGCTGCTGTGAACGTTTACTTATGACTTTTGGTGTCAACATGTTTCATGTCTCTTGGGTATGTACCTGGGAGTGCTGGGTCACATGGTAACTCCCTGTAATGTTTTGAGGGGCTGCCTCAGGTTTTCATGGTGGAAAACACTGCTACATTTTATTTATTTATTATTATTATTTTTTAGAGCAAAGTTTAAAAAAATTATTTAATTTTGGTTGCTCTGGGTCTTCAGTGCTGTATGCGGGCTTTTCTCTAGTTCTGGTGAGCGGGGGTTATTCTTCATTGCAGTGGCTTCTCTTGTTGTGGAGCACAGGCTCTAGAGCATGCAGGCTTCAGTAGTTGAGGCACTCAGCCTCACTAGTTGTGGCTCTCAGGCCCCAGATCCTGTGGGTTTCAGTAGTTGAGGATCACAAGCTTAGTTGCTCTGCGGCATGTAGCATCTTCCTGGACCAGGGATTGAACACATGCCCCCTGCACTGGCAGGCAGGGGAGTCCCTGTGTACCATTTTACATTTCATATTCCCACCATCAATGTATGAACTTTCTGATTTCTCTGTGTCTGAAGAGACTTGTGTACACAGGGTGTTGCCATGAGTGCTAGTTGTGGGGTGACTCTTGCCTGTTATTTCTGCTCAGTTCAGTGTGGGAGCCACTCTGCAGACACAGGTGTATTGATGTTTCTGAGTGCTTCTGTGATGTGACCCCACCATGCAGCAGTGACAGGGCCTCCCTTCCCCACACCTGCACCAGGCTTGCCTCCTCCTCTTAATCTCTGCCAGTGTGAGAAGTAGAGCATGCTGTTACTATGTCCTTAACTGGCGTTGCTTAATTGAGGTGTGAGCAGCTCCTCATACGTTTACCAGCATTTGTGCTATCTCTGCTGCAAGTGGTCTGTCCGCAGCGCTTGCCATCCCTTCTGCCATCTCACGTGGTTCCAGCTGAGGACAGCTGATGATGCCAGTTACTGTACTTAGAACAAAGCAAGACAGAAGAGCAAGGCATCTTCAACTGGAATGTCCTTGGACTTCAGAGTGCAGTTCTGGGGGCTGAGGTCATGGTCAAAGGTGTATGTGAAGCATGGAAAGTCAGCCAGGCATAAAGCAAAGCACATGCTAACGTGTGTGCGCCCCTGAGTCACTAGCATTTATGAGCTGGGATGGCAAAGTATGAACCCTTATGGGCCTCCACTGTCATCAGTTGACCCAATTGGGAACTGAGACGTGCCATTTCACAGACATAGCTTTCTTCCTCAGGAGGTCTGACTCTACAGAAACAGAAAGCAAAGAAATGGTCAGGTGGTGACGGTGCTAGGAAGAAAGGCAAAGCAGAAAAAAGATGGGTGGTGATTGGGTGGGGGCCCTCTCTGAAGAGGAGACCGTGGGAGGAGGATTGAATGGGGTGACGGTGGGGACAGAGCCCCAGACTGTGGGGTGACAGGTGCGAAGGCCCTGAGGATGGATATCCGTGGAGCATGAGGAAGCTTAGGAGCCCAGTGTGACTCGAGTGGAGAGTGAAGTGGACTGTGGTCAGGGATGGCGGTCTGGAGGTTAGCTCAGGCCTGGTCCCGAGGTCTTGGCATCGTTTGAGGGTCTCAGGGTTTATTCTGCCTTGGAGAAGCCCTTTGGAAGTGCCTGGACTGAATGGCCCCAGGCTAGCTTCTAACTTGCTCCCTCTCGTGGCCATGCTGAGGACTGACTGAGAAGCGGTCTCGCTACCTAGGAGGGTGGGAATGAGCCTGAGCTCCTGGTGTGTCCTGAGCATGGAGACAACAGGATTCGCTGGTGGATTGGCTGGGTTGGGAGAGCAGTGGCGCAAGGAGTGGGTGTGGTGGGCACCATCGAGGAACCACGTAGAGGTGCTGACATCGCTGTTAGAACTGAGTCTGTGTGGAAGGAGAGGTGTGGCTGGAGGTGTAAATTTGAGTCACCAGCTGGCTGGTTTTGGAGCCCTGCGGCTGGATGCAATCACCTAGGAATTGATGTGGGTGGGGAGGATGGAGACTGTGGCAGAAAGGGGGCCAGCTCCTGTGGGTCCTGCCACCTTCCTGCTCCAGGTCATCCAGGGCACCAGCAGACACACCTTCTCTACCACTGGGATTTCTGGGTGGCAGAGCTGAGACTACATGCCATGCCGAAAGACTGTGACCTGGTCACTAAAATGATACTGAGGTGTTCCTAAATGATTGGACTTGTCACATAGCGATAAAAATGGGATCTGATGTCGTTACCCCTCTGCCCTCTCTAGCTTCCTCCCCCTCCTCCTCTCCCATTTCCTCTCCTTCCTTCTCTCCCCCTTTTACCCATTTTTTCTCCTCCCCCTCCTGCCAGTCTTGTTTCTGGGTAATCTTTCTGCCATCAGTGATTATGTACTAGAGGCTCTCTATAGCCTAGGAGGGCCAGTTTCAGGATCTCATGGTCTGTGCTCTCCTCGGGCAGAACTGTGGAGGACCCCCTCCCCTCCATTACCACCACTGAGGAGTTGCCATGGACAGCGGTGCCTGGCGGGCTATAGTCAGTCCGTGGGGTTGCAAAGAGTCCAACACGACTGAGCGACACACTTAGTGGTAAAGGTGGTACATTTGTGCATTTTACCATAATAAAAAATTAAATGGAAACAAAACTGAAATCATTGGTGTTTACCACTGGTGTAGATCATTTGCTTGTTGTGCTGACAGCTGTTCTCAACTCTGAGTGTTGTAGTCTGTGTCTCGTGCAGCCTGGGGGACCCGAGGGCTGGGATCTAAGAGCACGTTGGTGGAGTCAGCTAATCTCCAGGGCAGGGGGATCCTGTTGAATTGCTCTGCATGTTTTACGAGGTGCCTACTATGTGCTAGGGGTCGTGCCAGCCACTCATGTGGTTCCAGCACCCAGTGTGAGGCCTCTTAATTGGCTTCAAATGTAGCTGTGGTGTTCCTGAGCCGCTTAATGACCTTGGGTAATGAGGTGTCTCAGGCTCAATATTTGTTTAATGCTTTATTCATGGGCACAAAACAGTGGTAACATTAACTTCAGGGGAACTTTAATGATGTATGTGTTTGGTGAAGTCCCCAGCTCCCGACCCTTAAGGTGCTAGATCTGTTTGGGGCCATGTGAAATGTTTTGCATCACTTACAAGAAAGAAAAAAGAGGTGCTGTTTTTCTTTGGGAAAAGATGAGGTATTTCACAGCCAAACCTTGTTCTCCTGTGGAACATTTGTCAAAGACTGCAGAAAGGAAACACATGGAAATTTCCAATACTTCTTCTAAAGGAAGGAGTTGGACTTGTCACATCCCATCCACCCATCTCCCCATCTACTTTCCTGTCACAGGCTGAGGCCTGCTCTATTCCACCAGTCCTGGGGTCAGTGTGTGTGTCCAGCCAGCTGGATGAGGCCAATGATTTCATCTTTCTGAGCTCCCATTTCTTCACTTGCCAAGCGAGGCTGTGTTGGTGACAGGCTTGGTGAATAGCCAAAAGCCTGGCCTAGGGCAAGCAAGCCTTCAATGCATGTAGTCAAGTTGTAGCCATGACCGATAATAATAGTAATATATTCTGAGATAGGCACTGTTTTCACCCCGTTTTACATATGAAACTGAGGTAGAGCCCTCTGGTTCTGTTTCCTCTTAGAGCACAGATATGAAATGTGCAGGAACCTGGCCGGACTGGACCGTTGGAGCTGCTCCTTGCTGCTTGAGTGGCTGTGATTTCTATATCCCTGGGTACCCCCAAGAGTCTGGGATCCAAGGGCCTGCCTGAGAGGAGGCCAGAGGTTGTAATTTCCTACCTCTGGACACAGTGAAAAGATTAGAAACAGTAAGGTCATCACTTCATTTCTTTTCCTGTTTAAATAGCTACCTTCCTTCCTACTCCCCTTCAATCATTCCAAACAAAGTCCGCTTGGGGTTTTCGAGCTTCTTCCTCGTTTCTGTCCTCCCAGGTGAGTGAGAAGCTGATTACGACCCGGGCAGGCACAAGCAACCCGTGTTTGTGCAATCCCAAATTCTTCCTTCTTAAATAAAATTTAAGACCATCTGAAAACGAGCTGCAGGGGTGACCTCTCAGCTTTGATTCTTGGTTGAGTTTCTGAAAGGCCTATGAAGCTGAGCCTGCTAATGCGCTGAAATAATTACCCTCAGCTCCAGGGAGGTGTTAATGCCTGAGGTGTTCGCTTGCCAGTTGTCTTGCAGCTAGTGAGAAGCAGTGTCAGCCTCTCCCACTTACTGTCAAGTCACAGCCTTACCATCTTCTCCAGGCTTGCTGTCGATCCCAGTTGATGGCAGCCACTTGACTCTGGTCCAGAGGATGACGTAGGTGCCTCCACCTGTGCTTCCAGACGGTGTCCTTGGGGACAGACCTAGACAGGTGGTGGCAGCCAGCTTCCACGATGCTCAATGGTTCTACCTCCTGGAATTCACATCCTTGTGAACCCCTGCCCCACTCATTGTACCACGGTTGGTTTGTGTGACCAGTAGACTCTGCAGAGGTGATACTGTCACTTTTAAGATTAGGTCCTGAATGATGCTGTGGCTTCCATCTTGGTGCCCCCGTCTCTCGCTCTCCTACTCCCACTCCTCTTCCTCCTCCAACTCTCTGTCTCTCTGTCTTTCTATCTGTCTCTCTGACTTTCTCCCTACCCTTCCCACTTCTCTCTTGGATCCTTTTCTTTGTGGAAGCCGGAGGCCATGTCCTGAGGAGCCCTGTGGAGAGGCCGCATGCTAAGGAACCTCCGCCTCAGTCACTTGAGTGAGCGTGGCTGCAGGTCCTTGTGCTCCTGCGGAGCCTTCATGACTGCACCGTGCCATCTGCATGGTTGACTCTTCCTGCAGGAAAGTATCTTGGGTCTTGTAAGAGCTGGAGACATTTACTCATTTACCCGCCTATCGAGTGGACAGCTGATCATGAATAAACACAGGAATGTAGGAATGTGAGAAGATGTGTCTAGTAAATGAGCTAGAGAGACTTCTTTGCAGCAGTTACTAAGTATTACATCAGAATGTTTTGCTGTTCTGTGATGGAAAAGGGGAAGGGAAGTGAACTGATGTTTTTTGAGTGCCAATAGTAATGATACCTACTCTTCACTGTTTCCCACCTCTACCTGCTTCACATTCTTTTTACATGCATGGTATTAATTCATCCTTCCTTTAACAGGTGAGGTAATGGAGGCTTAGAGAGGTATAGTGATTTGCCCAAGGTCACATAACCAGGCAATGTGTGAGTGTGGGTTCAACCCAGCTATGTCTCCTTGCAAAGGGGTGAATAGTGAATGGAACAGATGTGGAAGGGACGGAACATCAGAGCTTGAAGGCACTGAGGTTCTATAGACGGTGACCATGTTATCAAAAAAAGAAAAATTGAGACATACAGACTGAAAAAATATTTTTTCTAAGGTGCATGAATTTATAAGAAAAAGAATCTTAAAAGACAGTCAAATAAATTGCTTATTTTGAAAAGAAGAAAGTTACATGAAGAGAAAACAAAATTATGCAGAAAGGTTTTTACCTATCAGTGTTAGTCCATATCATATCAGAATGTTGGAAATTGGGAAGACCCTGGAAAATGGGGCACTTATGGTCATCATGGTTACATGATCTGGTTATTCCAGATTAGCTCTGAGGATTGAAGCTTTGGTCACTTTATCCTCCTGGTGAAGCAGCTGGCTGGATTTCGGGTCCTGGCTATTCCTGTGTCAGTCGAACTAATTTTTAAGTAAAATTTTAATTCTTTGATAACTTCAGATTTGTCAAAACCAAGGAACATTTCTCTTAAGTAAACTGTAGATGGTATTCAGATTTCACCAGTTTTTCCATTAATGTCTTGGGGTGCAATTCAGGATACCTCACTGTGTCTCTCACACTTTTTGAATTAACTTGAATTTGCTCTCAAAATCTTGGACCCTGAGCTGAAGTCCTACTAGCTAATCAGGAATCCCTTCACCTGTACCTTTAAGGAATAGCAGCCCAATAACTTCTTGTGCTTTAAGCCCATTTCCTCCAGTGGCATGGTGGTCACAGTGGGTAGATATATTTCATCTCCTGGGCCAATTGTAATCTGTTGGTGGATCTGAGTAGTGTGTCAGGAATGAGGAAACCACGTCTGATTACCGTGATCAACTAGCAATGTCTGTTCCAGTCATGGGAGTAGAGAGGAGTGATGTGTGCTGGGTATGTGCCTTCAGCCCCAGAATGTTTCACATTTCAGCATTCTGCCCCATGTCTAGGAGGGGAAGCCATATTTGAGTGCAGGATTATGGAATGAGGTATCTCTACCGTACCAGGCACACTTAGACAAGGGTAGTGGTTGTGCTGGTGGTGATGATGATGTAAACATAGCTAGGTACCATTTATTGAGTGCTTCGTAAGTCTCAGGCACTGTATTAAGTGTGCCATGTAAATATTGCACTTATTCCTTAGAACAGCCCTGTGAGGTAGGGCACGATTGTCATTTCCATTTTATAAATGACAAAATTAAGACATAGATAAGGAAGTTTTTCCAACTCCTGCAGCTTTAAGTTTCCTTTTAGAGGAGTCATTGTTCTCCAGCAGACAATGGTCACCAAGCGCTGTCCATTCAGAGGTTCTCCATCTCAGGCTGCACGTTACACCCTTCTCCTTAGGTGTTGATCATCACCTGATCAAGTAATCTGTTTTGGGCTTTGGCAACTGGAGCATTCTGTGGGATTTATTTGGAGGCATTTGGGGCAAGAGCAGGACTGAGTGCAACTTCACAGAGGCGACAAATAGGGAAGGCCAAGATCTGTATGCCCAAGAGAACGTCTGCAGGGTTCAGGAATTGAGAAATGATTTCCCTAAATGGATAATGTATATCTGTGCCAGGGATGCAGATTAAAATCTGGAGTTTCAAAGGAAAAATTGTCTTTCTCCTAAAGGAAGTTCTTCATTGATTGAAGGAAAAAACAGATTAAAAAAAAAAATCTTTTGGTAGGTAAAGTTCTCAGTAATCTGAGCCCTTATGAGATTGTGAAACCCCATCTGCCCCAGGGCTTTCCTGGCCCCACACCCCAGCCTGATTGTTACCCCAGTTTTTATTTCTAGCCTCCTTTCCTCTGCTCGCTCACTCTGCTGGGAGCACTCTCCCTCCCTCCTCTTTTCCCTTTCAGACTCCCTTTCTTGTGGATGCTGCTCCTCTTCCCCAGGCCTGTCTCCCTGCTGTGTCCTGGCTGGAAGCCTCTGGAAGGCAGTGTTGTATGTGATGTTCTCAGTGCTTGGCCCAGGCCTTGGGGATGAAGTGGTTCAGGAAGGTTCATATGCCAATCAGTGTCTCTTGAAAAGTGAGCACATGTGTAGCCAAGAGGAATTTTCTTTCAGCTACATCTTCAGAACTGCAGGAGCTCCTTAGACAGGAATATCTGTGCCCAGAGCAATGATTAAAGCATCCTACTTTTGTCACACTCTTACTGCACTGTGGGCTGAACATGTGTCCTCTTATCTCACCCTCACTGAAGTCCTCTGGCAGGTGGTTTTTCCCCTTTTATCGAGGTTATGGAGACTGAGGTTACTTGGCCAGAGACCCACAGCTGTCAGGAATTCTTGCTGATCCTTGAACCCAGCAGCTGCCCAGAGTGCAGGATCCCAACCCAGAAGGATCATTAGAGTCGAGGAAGATGGTGGGGCCAGGATGCAGGGTTTGGGGCAACCTCCTCTCCACCACCTCACTGTGTCTCCCACTGCACACCCATGGTCAGCAGCCTAGGCCACTCTGTGTGTCATCTTCCAAATACCTTCTCCCCTCTTGCTGGGGAGTTGCAGCTGCATGTTCCTTAAAATGCAATTATAAAGGCAAAATATAAAAAGTAGCTACCTAAAGCTTTGCAGAATCTTCAAAATGTATTAAAACTGTTCCACTTCATATAAATGACTATAAATGTTATACAGAAATAACATAAATAGAATTTTTGTAAATTGTTAAATTTGGTAAATTTTGAAAGTTAAGTTGGTCATTGAGCAAACCAATTCTTTGGGGGAAGAGATGTGAGGCCATTTGGGCCCCATCAGGGCTGGTGCTAGCCCACGAAGTGGGCAGTTGGGCTTGATTCTGTCGGGAATTTCGATGAAGTATGTAGAATGAGACTAGAAATTGCCTACCCAGGCCCAAGGGGTGAGTGTTTACCCACTGCCTCTGATCTCCTGTAGGTGGAGGGAAGTTCTACAGGTGGTATGTCTTTGGCTCTTCCATGACAGGATGAGCTTCTGGAGGTTACAGGCAGAGAAGCTGGGCAGAAAGCAAGACATGCAGAGTGCAGCGAGGCATGCTACTGTGCACAGACTGCATCTGTGCACTAAGGGCTGCTGCAGAAATTGCGGGAGCAAGATGATGGGCTGAGAGAATAGCACACAAGGCATGAAACAGCCAGCATGCCAGCCTCAAAGACACGCTGGTGCTTCCCAGACATGCCCTAGGCTTTCCTTCACCTCCTTTCCCCAAGCAGTTCCTCCTCCTAAGTTGTCACGTTTCTGCCATGCAAAATAGAAAATAGGTAATTCGTTTTACCAACATCACAT
This sequence comes from Dama dama, assembly GCF_033118175.1. Classification (NCBI taxonomy): domain Eukaryota; kingdom Metazoa; phylum Chordata; class Mammalia; order Artiodactyla; family Cervidae; genus Dama; species Dama dama. The sequence continues at coordinate 18,969,001 of NC_083684.1, read as the reverse complement.
TTAAAGATCTTCCTATAGGCTGTATTTGCTGCTCTTAGCCTAGGATTTGGGCACAAAGCCTAATGGAAATCGTTATGTCATTAGGGATTTATTAGGTTCATAGCAACATTATCTAATATTAGATTTATTATATGCATAATAACATTTACATGTCAAGGGCAGGTTGGAGAATATTTTGGCTCATTTGCTATAGAGTTTATGTGTGGTTTACACATTCATCTTCAAACCAGCCAGACTTCTTAGGGTCTTCCCAAGGTCAGACACAGAAGTGCCAATGCCCATCACAAGATAAACATGCGTTACAGATGTTGGGGGGATTACAGAATTCCTTTTCTCAACATAAGCTATTTGTGGTTCTCTCTGTTCCTTTCTCTAGGTAAGTTTATTTTTCCTGACTGCCGTTACTGACTAAACTCTGTCTGCCTCACTTGAAAGCTCCTAGTAGGTGGAAAGACTGAGTTTCTGGAAGTGGAATTGATTATAGATTATATTAAAGACCAGGATTTGAAGAAACAAAGCTGACTGGCAGTTAACCCACTTCCCTGTGATCCTCAAATAGGAAGTCTGCTTTCAGCTTTTGGGGGAATCTCTGCTCTGGAGGAAATCCTAACTCTGTCACAGAATGAATGGGATGCATGCTACTGAACCCTCATTCATTCATCAAACATTTCCCAAGCACTTCCTGTGTGTCAGGCAGGGCTGGGCTCCATACCATACACATGTGATCTCATTTAGTTCTCTTCATAACCCTTTGAGGTGGGTAGTGTCCTTATTTTTACAGACGTGATTGGTTTGATCAAAAAGATGTCAGTAAAAATTCCCTCAAACCTCAACCTTTGTGCTATTTTTCTCATTTTTTTTTGCTTCTATATATGTTATGAACTCCACAATACATTATTATTATATCATTAAACAGTTAATGGTATTTTATTGCCATCCTACGGTTTAGACTATGCATCTTTAATTTTTCAGTTTACCCTCAAATAATGTATCACTTCATGAATAGCATAAGAACTTTGTAATAGTCTACTTCCAATTTCTCCCATCTTTTGTGTTATTTTTATCATCTATTACTTTTACATAGACTATAATTACACAATCCTTTACTTCTATTTTTGCTTTAAACACTCAGCCTTAAAAAGTTACTTAGCCACCCTGGACTTCACAGACTGCCCCTCTTCCCAAAGCCATTGATGGAGCTTCTCTGGGATTGTTTGCCAAACCCCACGGTAGACTCCAAGGGTCCAAGACCATTTCCATCGAGCACACTTTTCTTTTCTGTAGGAACTTTTGGTTTTGTTTTGTTTTGTTTTTTTTAACCAGCACCACACCATGCTTCCGAAGGCCACGTCTCGTCTTTCCCGGATCACTACAGTGAAGTATTACAGTTGTACAGTTCCCAATCTGGCCTTGGCTTGCTCGGATAAAACTTTGTATGTATTTTGTAAGGCATAGATTCTATATTGTAATGATGTCCTATGCAAAAAGAAAAAAAAATTAACGAAACTGTAAATTTTATTGTTTTAACGTGTATGCATGTTTAGTGACGTTTACATTTTGAAATAAAATTTATGATTCATTAAAAAAAAAAAAGTTACTTAGAAGATCTTTTATATTTACTTTCATTTATACAGTTTCCAGAGCTCTTCATTTCTCTCTGCAGATCTTTGTTTCTGTCTTGTTTCATATTCCTTTCACCTGAAGATCTGAACTTTAATATCTTGTAGCACCAGTCTACCAGTAATTCATTATCTCAGGTTTTATTTTTCTGAAAAAAATTTAAATTTTGCTTTCATTTATGAAAAGTAATTTTTCCTGGAGGTAGAATTTTGTGGTGACAGTTATTGTTTATCTTAGTACTTTTGTGATGCCACTTCATTGTCCTCTGTGTTGTACAGTTTCTGATGAGAAGTTTGTTGTCATTCTTATACTTTCTCAATTCCTTAATTTATCTGACTTGCCTTTAAGATTTTCTCTTTGTCTTTCAGTATTTTGAATACGATATGTCTATTTTTATTTTTAATAATCCTGCTTGGGGTTCTGTGATCTGTTTTGGATTTGTGATGACATATTTTATTACTTTAGTAAAATTATCAGCCATTACTTTAGATATGTCTTCTGCACCATCAAGTCTTTCTTTTTCCCTCTGGGATATCAGCTACATGTGTATTAGATTATTTACTGTGTCCCAAGTGTATTTAAAGCCCCTCATTGTCCTCACTCTCCTCTTTCTCTTTCTCCCTCATCTGGCTCCCCTTTCTCCTCCTTCCTCTGTGTTTTACAGTTTGGATAATTTCTGTTGACCTAGCTTCATGGATTCTTTCCTCAACCATATTGCATCTACTGATGTTCTCAGTTAGGGCATTCTCCATCTCTGGTACCATATGTGCTCTCATGAGACTCCCCTCTGTTTCCACTCTCTCAGGCATGACTCTCTTGAGCTGAGATTGCTCGCATATTTCTTCTTTTTTGTATATAAAATGGGAGGATAAATCTGGTGCTTATTATCATTGCCAGAACCATCCTTTTACTTCAAATATGTCCATGTCTTTATATTTCAAGCTTATTTCTTGCAGACAGCATGTTGCTAGTTTCTTACTTACTTGGATTAGCAGGTAGAGTGTGATTTTTCTAAATCTAGGTCAACATTGAGAACAATTATAGTCTGTGTCCATGGAATCAGAGGTGAGGACTTGATTCACTGAGCACTTGATATCCTCATCTCTAGGGAGTGATATGTGGGTAGTGCCCTGACTGCAGACTTTGGGTTCAAACACACCTGGCTTCACATCCCTCTTGGCTGGATTCCTTAGCCTCTCTGAGCCCTGGTTTAACTCATGTATAAAGCAGAATAACAGATGGGGTTCTAAGGACTAAGTGCAGTGAACTCTCCCCCCCCTCCGCTTTACCACAAGGCCTGGTACACAGTAGATGCTTATTAAATGCTTTTGAATGAATGAGTGCTTTCAAGAGTTCTATTGGCTCATTAAAATAAATAAATAAATAGTCCCCAACCAATCATTCCATTCCTTAAGATCCTATATATGGAAAGTGATTTTTGCCCTGACCACCAATTTTACCGCCTCCCCTTGTTCAATACAATGTTTGCTTTCTCTAACGAGATTTTCCAAATTAATTGGAATACATTAATTTATGTGGTTACCACCCCACAAAATGCCATCTGTACTTTGCTTTTTCTCTTAATATAAACATTCAACTTAGGAGACCTGTTAGAAAGGAGCCTGATTTAGGAGTCAGGAACACAAACATTTCTTGCCAGCTTGGTTTCCATGTGACTTTGGACAAACCCTTTAACCTTTTCTGAGCCTCAGTTTCCTTATCTGTAAAAGAGGATAAGTGTTAGAACCATAGAATCGGCCTCAGATATTAAGTATCCTCCATTTTCTCTCTCACCTTTTACTCCCTCATCACCCCTCCCTCCTATGACTCCACTAGATGTAGGCAGGGGCTCCAGCCAACTTTAAAGTGTACACAGTGAGGACAGGTAGGGGATGTGGAGGACTCTTCTAGTTCTCATTTGGCACTGCTGCTGCTGCTGCTGCTAAGTCGCTTCAGTCGTGTCTGACTCTGTGTGACCCCATAGACGGCAGCCCACCAGGCTCCCCCGTCCCTGGGATTCTCCAGGCAAGAGCACTGGAGTGGATTGCCATTGCCTTCTCCCTCATTTGGCACTAGATGTTGCTTTTGGTCTCCTTCTTCATACCTAGCTAAACCTTTAAGTTGGTTCCCCTGTTTGCCCTGGGTCCTGAAAACAGTAGAATATCAGCTTTGGAATCAGAAGAATTGCAAAATTTTGCCTCTCCAGATGAGTCTTTCTTTAGAAACAAGCTCTGGGGAAGTGACTTTGCCAGCGGTCCCTAGGCCCCTCCTCTTCCCCAAGTTCAAAAGTCTAATTTGCATTAAGTGGACAAGTCCCATCTACCTGGCACTGCCTTCAGAGGGAGGCAACCCTTTCTAAGGCCCTTGGCCTTGTGGGGAAGGGAGTGGCAGAGGAAGGGAGGATTTCTTTTCCATTACTTGATACAGTGAATAGGTCTTTTGTCACTTTGTGATTTAAAGCGTGGTCCATGGACCAGAGCAGAGGCATCCCTGGTGCTTCTTAGAAACACAGAAACAACCTCACCCAGGACCCAGTGAACCAGAATCTGCAGCTTAACAGACCCAGGCAATTCACTTGCACCTTAGAGTGTGAGAGGCACTGTCTCCTCAGTCAGTGAGGAAAAGTTGGGGCAACAGAAGTGTCAGGTGTGTGCAGTCAGCAGCATTTGGTGCAGACGATGGAGCTGTCAGATGGCAAGGACAGAAGGTTCAGGGGGGTCTCTGGAGAGGTGGCTTGAACTGAGGATGGCTCCGTGGCCAGTGGGGCTTCCATCCAGAAGAGGCTGCCTCCTATTGCTCCCTTAGGTGTAGGGTTGTCACTTCACTTTTGGTTAGTGTATTTTGAAGCTTTAACATTTTGATCAAGTCCAATTTATCCATTTTTCTTTTATTGCTTGTGCTTTTGGTGTCACATCTAAGAACCCATTGGAAGTTCCAGTGTCATGAAGATTTAGTCCTATGGTTAACAGTTTAAAGTTTAGCTCTTATATTGAGCTTCTTAATCCATTTGAGTTGCTTATTGTATAGGATGTGAGGTAGGGGTCCAGCTTCATTCTTTTGCAGGTAAACAGGCTTTGATTTCCTTATTCAAAGGATCTCTGTAACTATTGTGTGGAGAATAGCCAGGGGCAAGAAGGAAGCAGGGGGACTAATTTACCACTGTTCCATGGTAATCTGTCTCTGAGACTAATAAAGTTAGAGGAAATGGTTAGAAACCCACTACTGGACAACCATCATAGCCATAATTGATTCAGGCAAGAATCATTACTGGATGCTAGCATGAAGGTTTCTTGAGGAACAGAGTATGTCGTCTCGAATCTCCCCATGAGAAACTTGTTACAAAGGGTAAAGAACAAACGTCACAGTGAAGAAGCCTGACAGACACTGCATTAATCAATAGTGATATCATCATTAATGTACAAACAGAATTCGTGGGCTTCCTGATATAGTGCCCTGAGAAGGACACAGCATCACCTTCTGGGTTCCCTGCTCAGAAAGCACACCCTGACTCTGATCATGACCAAATTCCAGACAAACTTAATTTGAAGGACATTCTACTCAATGATTGTCTCCAGAAAGACCAGAAAGACTAAGGAACATTCCAGGTAAGAGGAGACTAAAGAGATGGGACAGCGGAACACAGTGTGTGGTCTGGGATTTTTCTTTGGTGTTAAAGGACATTCTCAGCATAGTGAGTGTAATGCAAGTAAGGTCTGTAGATTGGTGACATCGATCAGAGCGAATTTCCTGATTTTGAGGTGCTGCACCAGGTACTGTAGTTGAGAAGGCAATGTCTCTGTTTAAGGAAACACATGAAGTGCCTAGGGACTGAAAGTGACCATGTCTGCATGACAGCTTACCCTCCAATGGCTCTGAGAACAAATGTGCAAGAGAAAATGAGAAGGCAGACATGGGAAGATGTTGCCACCTGGATGTGTCCAGCTTAAGAGTACAGGGGAAATTTTTTTTTTAATACTCTTCTGAACTTTTTTTGCCACCCTGCTTGTTTAACTTATATGCTGAGTAAATCATGTGAAATGCTGGACTGGATGAAGCACAAGCTGGAATCAGGATTTCTGGGGGAAATATCAATAACCTCAGATATACAGAAGACACCACCCTTATGGCAGAAAGTGAAGAGGAACTGAAGAGCCTTTTGATGAAAGTGAAAGAGGAGAGTGAAAAAGCTGGCTTAAAATGCAACATTCAAAAAACTAAGATCATGGCATCTGGTCCCATAACTTCATGGCAAATAGATGGGGAAACAATGGAAACAGTGACAGAATTTATTTTCTTGGGCTTAAAAATCACTGCAGCCATGAAATTAAAAAAAAACGCTTGCTCTTTGGAAGAAAAGCTATGATCAACCTAGACAGAATATTAAAAAGCAGAGACATTACTTTGCTGAAAAGGTCCATACAGTCAAAGCTATGGTTTTTTCAGTAGTCATGTATGGATGTGAGAGCTGGACCATAAAGAAAGCTGAGTGCCAAAGAATTGATGTTTTTGAACTGTGGTGTTGGAGAAGACTCTTGAGAGTCCCTTGGACTGCAAGGAGATCCAGCCAGTCCATCCTAAAGGAAATCAGTCCTGAATATTCATTGGAAGGATTGCTGCTGAAGCTGAAGCTTCAATGCTTTGGCCACCTGATGCGAAAAATTGACTCATTGGAAAAGACCTTGATGCTGGGAAAAATTGAAGACAGGAGGAGAAGGGGATGACAGAGGATGAGATGGTTGGATGATGGACTTGAGTTGGAGCAAGCTCTGGGAGTTGGTGATGGACAGGGAAGCCTGGCGTGCTGCCGTCCATGGAGGTTGCAAAGAGTCAGATATGACTAAGGACTGAACTGAACTGAACTGAACTTTTTTTGCAAGTCTGAAATTATAAAAATAAAAAGTGTTTGGAAAAAAAGAGAATCTTCCCCCTTGAAAAAACATGACATACTTGGGGACCTCCGCACTGATAGGGTGTTTGATGGGCTGGTTGGCCACCCTGGTGTTCCCAGGATGGCTGTCAGAGCAATACTGAACAGCACCAGGCATCTCTTCTACCACGGCGCCCTGCCTGTGGGGCTCACGCAGCCTTTCTTCCTGAGCTGCTCATACCAACAGCAACTCCTCTTGGGTGTCCTGGCTGCCAGGTAACCTTCAGTTTTAGGGTTTCACATGGGCCCTACTCTTATTTCCATTTTACAGATGAGGAAAGTGAGGTTCAGAAAGAGGAAAGCAGAGCCGAATTTGGAAATGCATTTGTCCAGCTCTGCTCTTGAGCAGTTTGCCTCTACCCCTGCATCTCATTCTCTTGTTCACTTGTTTATCATATGTCTTCCCAGCCTCAGCTCCTTGAGGGCGGGGCCCTTGTCTTGTACTCACAGATGTATCCCGAGGAACTGGCTCAATGCCTGCCTGTGACAGAAACTCAATAAATGTCTCCTGAGTGGAGGACCATCATGGGGCTTAGCACACTTCATACACAGGCGTTGGGCTTGAACCTCAGCTCGGATCCTGATTCTGCTACTGAGAAGCTGTGTGATCTTGGATAAGTTAATTAACTTCGCTGGAACCCAGTTTCTGAATCTATGAAATACAGATTCTGCTCCTACCTCCTAGGGCTTGTGGTAAAGAGCTAACTGACCAAGGGGCTTATTGTAGTCCTTGGCTTCATGTGGATGCTCAGACCCCACTTACTGAATGAAGGAACGAGCAGAAGTTTCAAGTGGCCTCTATCTCAGGGAGACCCTACTTCCTCATATAACAGTGTTTATTGGGTGCAATATAGAAGGCCTTACCTGGAGACTTTAACTTCTGTAACAAACCATGTCGAACTGTTGTCTATGTATTTAGTTGTGTGTTTCCTCCCGTGTGTGTGCTGAGCTGGCAGGAACCCTGTCTGCCTCGTTCGGGTTGTACCCTCAGCATGCCCACAGCTGTAGCTCAGGGCAGCCGGGCCTGCTTGCTGCTTGATGATTGACTCAGCGTGTTTTGCTTATTGATGTATTTACTAGGGTTCTCCCCATTCCGGGTCCTGTACTGGACACTGAGCACCTGCCTTCCTGCCCTTGATTTCTTCTCTGGTGCCCCTAACCTGTCTCATGGTTGGGGTTCCTTCAGTCGACCTAGTGACCTTCCCCTAAAGCTTGCCTTGGGCTACTCTTCCAGCCCCAGGAAGCCCTGTGCCCTCTGGCTCACATGCCTGTTTGTTACCTGACCTTTGCAGTATGCTGCTGGGCAGCCCTGGAAGCTCCTGTTATTGCAGCTCCTGCAGCAGATAAGCGAGCACATGGAGGCCGATCCAGCCTTTTCCCCACACCTCGTGTCCATGTTTATTTCCTCTCCTGACTGGGACTGAAGAGGCTAAAGTGCTCTGGAGATCACAAGGATGGCCAGCTCGCTGGACACCTCTAAGCTGGACGCCTGATGTCCTGCATGTGCTGGCCAGCAGGTGGCGCCATCCCACATTTTATGGGCTGGGAGGTGAAGGCAAGCAGAGACATCCTCCAAGGGCAACTTTAAGATCAAGGGAAATTCATGGGCTTTTGGACTAGTTTTCTGGAAGAAAAACAATTCTGAACATAAAATGATGAGTTAAAGCTTCTATTCAGGTTCTGTATTTGAATTTTGAGTTCTGTTTGCAGGAGGACCCATCTTGAGGGTCAGAAGACATTTTTTTGTTTGTTTTGCCTGGAAATTCTGCAGGAAGGGCTGGTGGGGCTGAGAACCCAATTTTGTTTTTCCAAGAGATTGAGGAGGTAGGCTCTGGGCTGTGCCCTTTCCTCTGTGTCCCTGGACGAGTTGCAAGAGAGAAGCGGAGATAAAAGTCCTAATGCCCATGAGGTGTTATGGCTGTGAGCTGATGACTGTGAGGGGCTCTCCCTGTGCCCGCTGTGTAGAAAGCAGGGCTGTGGCTGGGCTGGTGTCTTGGTACTGTAGTCAGAGATGGTGGGGGTCTTGGCCATGCTACTTTGATTGAGGGGCTTTGTTGGGGAATACAGCCCTCCTTACCCTTTCAGAGAGGTGGTGCTGGCACTGCAGAGCACTTGCTCTGTGCAGGGAGCCGGGAGGACACAGATGAGAACCCCCAACTCTGCCTCTTGGACCTCAGAGGGGAAACGGTGCCACAGTCTCTGGAGGTTCTGGCCGAGGTGCTTCTGAGACAGGGGCAAAGAGGGACCTAGTCTGCCTGGGTGAGTTGGTAGGCGTCATGGGAGAGGTGACAGTAGCGTTTCTTTAGGAGAGGACATATGGGAAGGGTATTTTGAGCAGAGGGCACAGCCCAGGCAGAGGCATGGTGATGGGAAAGCATCAGGTGTGGTGGAGGGTAAGCCATGGGTGCATGGTGGGCCCACGTGGATGTGGACTTCACTCAGGCCCACGGGTTCTGGGTGGGGCCTTTGGGGTGACTTTTAATCAGCACTCTGTGTTTCTGAAGCATGACTTCCCAGTGGCTTTTCTTAGAGCCCACATCTCAGCCTTAAACTGTGATGGATTCACAGTTCCCTACTTCCTGCCTTTTACTTGATGTCTCCCCTCCTTCTCAGGTGGGGGCCTTGTCCGTGTCCCCTGCTGCACTCGCGGTCGGGCTGCTCCCTCAGGCAGAGGCCTTGCCAAGCTGGCCTTTGCTGCTTATCTCTAGAGCTGGGCCTCAACGCCTCCCGGGCTCCCACCTGGCCAGGTTAAGTTTGTCAATGCCTGTCTGAATGTCCAAGGGTTTTGTCTGAGGACCGTCCAACTGAAGTTTCAAAGATAGTTGGCTGAACTCAGTAAACAAATGTGAAGACCCTGGTGGTTGTGGCTTCTAGTTCCTCTGTCATTTCTCCCCATAGCGTGATCGCCTGATTGGCCTGCCCTCCTCAGGGGCTCTTTCACTGGAACTAGCACACGGTCCAGCCTGGAGCCCCTTCTGGTTGATTCTTTCTGCTGCATTTGGCTTTCTCTGGAGGAGGCCTGTGGGCCGACCTGCTGTGGCAGGGACAGTACCAGGGGAGTTGGGCTCAAGACCGGGGACATCACAGCTGCCTGTGTCCAGATAGGGATGGGGGAATCCACTGGTGGAAGCGCCCTTGAATTTCGGTGTTTCAAGGGGAAGAACAGGCCAGGCGCCTCCGCCTAAGCCATGGAACCATGTCACCAGAGCTGGGGGGGCAGGGCAGGGGCCCAGTGTTGGGCCACAGAACAACATTTTGGTTTTCAGCCTCGACACTGAACAGCCATTAAATGGAAAGGAGGCCCGTGTCCCTCCCTCGGCAGCCACACCGCCTGCTGTCCCGGTGCCTCACAGAGCGGCTTTTGTTTGGGGTCCAGAGTGTAAAATTGGAGTGTCAGGTTGTCGTGTGCACATTTCGAATTTCCTGGCTTTCATCAGCTGCGCCACTCAAACGACAATATTTAATCCCAAATGTTTCCTTCCCTTCCCCTCCCCCTCCTGTTTCATAAACGAGGGGGCTTCCCCCCTTTTCTGTCTGGTAGACTTTGCTTCCATTTCTTCAGTCACAGTGAAAATATACTTGTGATTTTTCTCTCATGTCTCTGCAGTTACACATACCAGGGGCCTTGGGAGAACCTGACTTCCTGGGACTGGTGTAATGTAACCTTCTTGCTGAGTCCTCCAGCCCCACCAACTGTGTTATAAGGGAGAGCTGGACACATTTGCTTCTGGGGTCAGATGGTGCAGCAACAACTCCATGCCATTTTATCCTCTTGGACGTGGCCAGGGTCCAGTTGCCCATTGGTTTTTCTGTACAGGGGTTTTTTCATGGTAGTCATCAAAGAATGATTTGTCCTAGGAGGGAGAATTAGCCACCTAAAATTTAAAACTTGAAGTTTCTTTTCATTGCTTGGTGACTCTGAGAAACAATTGCTGAGCAAGACAGCTCTTGTGAGACAACAGGAAGATTCTGGTGATATCCCATCTGGATTTTCTAATGGCTGTCTATACATGTGTGTGTAAAGTCACTTTACATCTTGCACTAGAGCATTCCAAGTCACATTTCATGTAGAGAAGCAGCGTGCTGTCCTAAGATGAGGTACTTTGGAGTGAGAAGGGGCGGATGTGACATCTCCTTATGTCTCAAGTATGGCTTCTTGGCGTGTGCAGCCCTGGGTGGGTCTGAGGTCTCAGGGGGGTCTGATACCTGAGCAGCTTCTGCCGCCTGAGGCCTCTGTGGGCTGTGGGTTGCTCAGTTTTGTGCGTAGATGTGGAAGGCTGTAGGACCAAATTATTTGATCAAATGCTAATCTAAGGGTTTCTGAGAAGGCTTGTAACTATAACCAATCAGTAGGTTGTGAGTAACCTGGATAGTCTGGGTGGGCCTCATCCAATCAGGTAAAAAAGGTTTTTGAACAAAAGCCAAGGTTTCCCTGAGATGAAAAATTCTGCCTCAGGACAATAGCGTCAGATCCTGCCTGAGTTTTCAGCCTGCAGTAGCCTTATAGACTCTAGGCTTTCCTGGCTCCACAGTCTTGTGGGTCACTTCTTAAGATGAATCTCACAATGTATACACATGCACATAGGTAATATGTAGACATATGCATGTACAAAAGATGCTTGCTCCTTGGAAGGCAAACTATGACAAACCTAGACAGCATATTAAAAAGTGGAGACATCAGCTTGCTGACAAAGGTTCATGTAATCAAAGCTATGGTTTTTCAAGTAGTCATCTACCCATATGAGAGTTGTACCATAAAGAAGGCTGAGCACTGAAGCATTGATGCTTTCAATTCTTCCTGGAGAAGACTCTTGAGAGTCCCTTGGACAGCAAGGAGATCAAACCAGTCCATCCTAAAGGAAATCAACCCTGAATATTTATTGAAGGATTAACGCTGATGCTGACGTTTCTATAGTTTGGCCACCTGATGCAAAGAGCTGACTCATTGGAAAAGACCCTGATGCTGGGAAAGATAGGAGGCAAAAAGAAAAGCAGGTGACAGATGGTTGGATGGCCTCACCAACTCAATGGACATTAGTTTGAGCAAACTCTGAGAGACAGTGAAGGACAGAGAAGCCTGGCATGGTGCAGCCTGTGGGGTTGCAAAGGGTCAGACATGACTTAGTGACTGAACGACAATAGCAACATGCATCTCCTGGTAGTTCTGTTTCTTCAGGGAGCCCTGACTGATAGCTGGCTGAGACAAGCGGGGGCTTTAGGCTGAGCTGTGTAAGAGAGCAGCAGTCCCAGGCCACCGGTCAAGGGTCTGTGAAATCAGAATTGAGCTTCTCTGTGCCTCTCTAGGTCCTTCTAGGAATCCTGAGTTGTTTTCCAACAGGCACATGTGTGTGAGAGGGGGCAGTGATGCAGACGTGCAGGACGTGCACTGCTGCACATGTGCTCTGCCGGCAGGTGCACCCACCTCACTGGGAACCAGTGACATACATGAATTCATGGCCATGGGCAGAGGGTTCCGAGAGGGTACTGCGGCTGGTGAACGTCTAGGGTGGTTGGACCGCGGAACTTCTTATGGGCAAGGGGTGAATAAATACTGATGAGCCCAAGATGAGTAGTAGAGGCATGTAGCATCGTGTTGTGCAAAGAAATGCAGAAGCCAGTGAGGTGGATTGTGCTATCCTGTTGTCCACCAGCAGGCAGTGAAGCAAGTGGGTTAGCCCTTTTGGGCTGCAGGTGTAAGAGGGTGTCGACTTGGTACCTGCCATTAGGGTTCTGAGGCACAGGTGTGCTGATGCAGGTAAGGAAGAAAAGGAGGGTTTCCCACGATCAAGGCCATCCACTCCAGCTGTGGTCAGCAAGGGGTTCATTGTGAGCAGAGGACTGAAAGTCATTGGTGTCCTCCTCCCATGAAGTGCTTTGTCAGAAGGAAGGAAGCCATCTCCCACTGAGGGTGAGTCTGCTTCAAGACCACCTTAAAATCAGATTGAGACAAAAGGCCACATGTTGTATGAGTCCACTGATATGGAATGTCAAGAGTAGATAGGCATATGGAGACAGAAAGCCAAGGGTTGCCAAGGGGCCAGGAGGAAAGGGGATGGGAAGTGTCTTCTTGTGGGTACAGGGTTTTCTTTTGGGGTGATGAAGACATCTTGAAACTAGACAGAGGTGGTAGTTGTACAGTCCTGTGAATGGCCTAAAGGACACTCAGTTGTATATTTAAAAAATGGTCAAAGCGGTAGATTTTATGTTACATATATCTTAATACACACAGGCTGGATTTGGCAGAACTCTTTGGATGGACGTGACAGAGACAAGATTCAGGTGAAAGGTCAGCTAGTTGGCTTGTGGGATGGAAGTGTCAGCGGGTGGCTGGACTCCAGGTCGCCACTGTCTTTTGGTGTAAAGGCTGCTCAGCCACATCCCAGCTTTCCACAGGGTCTCTGTCTGTGTCTTCCTCAGGCTCACATAGAATAACTACCATTTCCTCTCCTCCTAAGCCTCCTGGATGCCTACAGAAGCCTGACCCGTTGGCAGCATTCACCAGAGACCCCGAAGATCCAACATGGGGATGTGTTTGGGTGGGCAGTGGCAGGTTGGGACCCAGCACACCTGGCAAAGTTGTCACGCTTGGCAAGTGTGGGAGAGGGGTCATGGGGAGGTGCTTCTGAGACTAAGCCCAATGGTTCATGCCGGGACAAGACAATGGAGTAGGGCCCCACATGACAGCCTCTGTTCCCTGGAGAACTGGGCAATTAATGGATATCTTGGTGCCACATAGGCTTTCAGTTCTGACCATCTGAGTCAGCGTGACACCACAAGTGTGGGGCATGAGCGTCAGGGTGTATGTTCTGTGGATTTGGAAGTCCATGTGCAGCGACTCAATAATGGGTCTTGTTGGCTGGTTCTCTAGTTGATGGAACATCTATTCAACTTTTGATGACAGGCCTGTTGGGGGACCTGTTCGTCTGATCCCCAAAGATAGTTTCACCTACATTCAGGAAAGAGACTGTGAGAGCTCTAAAACAAATAAACAAAACCTAACTTCAAACAGGATTAGTGTCCTGAGGAGGTTTCCTTTCCCCACCTTAGTTTTGGGATTAATCTGTTTTAGAAGTTCCTTGGCTGCTGCTGTGTATGTATGTTTGTGCATGCCTGTGTGTAAGAAAAGAAACACTAGGGAGAAAACGTGTCATGTTCTTCCGAAACCTCCACCGGCTAGCTTCCCTCTCTGTACCTCGAGGATAGCCCTGCCTGGGGCCTCTCTCACATTCACAATCTTCTCTGAAGCCAACTTTGAAAGAATGAAAGGAAATTGGGCTACCCAGGGCCTTGTTCCCATAGTGGTTCCGTGCCAGGACTGTCCTTACCTAAGTATTCTGAGTTTTTTTTATTAACCGAAAGTGATCTTGGTTAATAAAAATATGAAGACAAGAGCTGAATGCTTTCTGTTTCCCAGCTTTGGTCTCTTTTTATGCTTATAAAGATAGGATAACTCACTACTTTGATCCATCAGTTCCTGCTCTTGGAGGTGGGAGTCAGTGCTGTGCAACTCTTCTGAATTTATTAATTTCAAATTATGGGTCACCAAAGACTCTTTTGTAATGATTTATGAATTCTTGTGACCCAATAAGAGGTATTAGTTATAAATGAGTTTCTTTTTCATTACTTTACAGAGTATGCACGTTGGCAAGAATATAATTTCAGGGTTAAATAGTCATTATATTTATTTTTAAAAATTCATTATATTTATTTAAAAGTTATTATATTTATTTAAAAATATTCATTATATTTAGTTTTTGGGGCTCCAAAATCACTGCAGATGGTGACTGCAGCCATGAAATCAAAAGATGCTCACTCCTTGGAAGAAAAGTTATGACCAACCTAGACAGCATGTTAAAAAGAAGAGACATTACTTTGCCAACAAAGGTCCATCTAGTAAAAACTATGGTTTTTCCAATAGTCATGTATGAATGTGAGAGTTGGACTATAAAGAAAGTTGAGTGCCGAAGAATTGATGCTTTTGAACTGTGGTGTTGGAGAAGACTCTTGAGAGTCCCTTGGACAGCAAGGAAATCAAGCCAGTCAATCCTAAAGGAAGTTAGTCCTGAATACTCATTGGAAGGACTGGTGTTGAAGCTGATACTCCAATACTTTGGCCGCCTGATGTGAAGAACTGACTCATTGGAAAAGACCCTGATGCTAAGATTGAAGGCGGGATGAGAAGGGAACAACAGAGAATGAGATGATTGGATGGCATCACTGACTCTATAGACATGAGTTTGAGTAAGCTCTGGGAGTTGGTGATGGACAGGGAGGCCTGAAGCACTGCAGTCCATGGGGTCACAAACAGTTGGACATGACTGAGCGACTGAACTAAGTATTCAAATGATTCTGAAGTTTATGGCAAAAGGTGCTGCCCCATCCTTCCTCAGGCAATCACTTTAAATGGTTTCAGTGCCTCCTTCCAGGTTCCTTCCCAAGCACTTGTATAAGTGTATGGATAGTAATACTTTAGTCATTTAATGCCACATTCAGTGGCAGCCAATATTTAATGTGTAGAATAATTCTATACCTATTTATTGGTTCAACTAATATTTCTGGGGACCTGCTGTGTGCCAGGTGTGATGCTGTGAGCAGCAGATTCAATAGTGAGCCATCACACAGCTCACAGCCTGCAGGCATGTTGTGCTGGGGCTAGTTTCCCTCTATTTAACAGAGTATCTAGGTGTTTTCTCCATGCTCATCCTTGTGCCCTGTACTTTTCAATGTTGAGAGAAAACATTGGATTTTGATGGACAGCAAATTAAGTTCCAATTGATTTTCCATTCCAAAAAAGGAAGCAATGAAGGTCTCATTGAGCACCTGGGTGTTTTATAAGATTTAAAGATTCTTTGGGCAACAAGGCACAACATACCAAGCCTCATCTAGAGAAAGCTCCCACTTGCATACCACAATACTGCAAATTACAGTTCTCAAAACAGAGTCTTCAAGTACAGGTTTCCATGGAGTCTTCACTAGTTAGCCTGGGAACTGATAGTTCTACAGTTATGCACATGAGGAAACTGAGGCTCAGAGAGGTCAAGAAACTGGTCCAGGGTCCCAGAAGCCACAGAGCTTTGAGTTCAGGCTTTGTGATGCTTACCCAGAACTTTCTATTTCAACTCTGTCTGGAATCTGGCTTCTCTGCTCAAAGTTCAGTCTCTGTCCATCTGAATATCTTTGGGAGTCATCACAAATCTGAAGAGCAAGCACAGAGCCATCTCCAACCTCCGACAGAAAGCCAGGCCTTTTCTCTTCTGTATGATGGTCCATTTCATACTCGGAACAAGGAGATTTTCCTGTTCCAGGGTGCTAAGCCTTGACTCCCTTGGAACATTAAAATATCAGAGTATGAACAATTTCCAAATGTCACTTGTCATATCTCTCACAGCCCTGACACCTGGAGAAGGAAAGACATTCCAGAGGAGGAGAGATGCAGGCACATGTCACTCTGCTTGAATTATTTTTCTTAAAGGTGAACACTTTTCAATAGTCCAAAGCAGGGGCCCATCATTTGTGAGAGCTCTTTGACGTGTTGCTGTTTTAAAAATTAAGTAAAGTATGTGGAGTTTTCAGAATGGACAAGGCCTTTCAGTTTTTTAATTTAAGGTTCAAAAAGTGCTTTCACGCTGTAGTCCCTGGGGGACAGGAAAGGCTGTTTGTTCTGTCCCCGGCCTCCAGGAAATCTGGCCCAGACCACCTACGGGAAATTAGCCTGAGACCTCAGCCTAGCTGGGAGGCGACAGCAGCGCTTCTCAGCACTGTGGCTGTAGTTCGCACTACATAATCTAATCTTTCAAGGATATTTTCCTCTGGAGAGGCAGTGAGCTGAGTAACTAAACAGACACAATGCTGCTAATCCCTCTTTCCTGAGGCTGAAGGGTTTAACTCCTTGCTTTCTGTTTCATCATAGTGAGCTCAAAGTGGGCTGTTGGGATCAACATCAGAATTTCATAAAAATCATTTGGTTTTGTACTCTGTGCTGAGACTACGCAGTGTCCCTGGTCCTACTATGTGTCTGGCCTGGCTCTACAGACTTTGAATGGAGTAACTTGGTTACTTCTCCCCTAGGAGGTAGCCACTGTTGTTATGCGCAGAGACGGTAAATAATGTGCTCGAGGTCACACAGTAAGCAAGGCATGTGGGCTGGGATTCAGCCTCAGGCCCACTGCTTCGGAGTCCATGCTCTTGACCCTCGTTAAAGAGGAAGGGCCCAGAACACCTCTGAGATGTCTGCCTAGTCAGTTTTCATTTATTTAGTTGTTCATTTATTCATGCATACACTTCTTCATTTGTATTCAGCCTTTGCGCTGTTTGAAATGCCAAGGTGATTTAGACAGAGGCACTCATTGGCCCCCCATGGGTTAGCAACCAGACATGGAAATGAATAAACCCAGAAATAACTCTGATGCAGAGAGCAGAGGGCAGCAATAGCTGTGCAAGGGCCAGAGTGGCCAGTGAAGTGAGGGGAGCATTGAACTAAGAAGAAGAGGAAAGTGAGGGCGGCTTCTCAAGGGGCCAGGAGGTGGAGGGGGTGGCATTTGGCATTAGGGTGATGATGCAGTGCCTTTTGGGAAACTCCTGGGGTATGTGGTGAGCTTGAAGGGTTGTGAGAGGTAGCAGAGGCAGAGAGGAGCCTGGACTTGGTTAGCTTGGTCAAGGCAGGGTTTTAATGAGAATCTTATGAAAAAGCAGCTAGGTGAATAGTTTCCTTAGATCTGGTCACTCAGCAGACTAGGAACCAGCATTTCCAGATGGCATATGGGGCAGGAAGCAAGGCAGTCCTTGCTGAAACGATAGGATATAGGACTTTGTGCAAAACCACAGTCTCTCACCTCTTGTCAGAATATCCACAGAACACCACTGACCAGGACCTCTCAGCAGCCCAGGAGCTGTTGCCATGTGGCTCAGCGGGTGTTAGCCCTCTCCCCCACAGAAGACCCAGGCTCTAAGTGAAGCCCAGCCCCCCAGGACACAGGTCAGGGGCAGGTTCTTGACCCTCATCCATCACAGTGTGACTAGCGGCTGATGCAGGATATGAGTGGGTTCCAGCTGGTTCCATCCCAGTGGTGGCAGACAAACCATCCTTGCATTTTTGCTCTGCGGCCCCAGCCCCAGGGCAGCACACAGACCCCCGCAGAATGCCCTTCTCTCAAAGCCTGGCTTGGCGGAGCCGAGGCTGAAAGTGCTACTCAGCCAGCTGGGTTCAGAGGGACTCTGCAGTGAGGAACATTGTAAAGATATTTGGAGTTGAATATCACTCTTTGCTGTTTTGAAAGGTGCAAAATGATTTAGTAATTATTCCCAAATGTGGGGACCTCCTTCCTCGCCTCACCTGAATGCCCTGCCAGCTTTCACCTGTCAGACTCGTGTTGGTTTGAGGTGGGTGTTCCTTCCCCCATCCCCTCCCCTCTGTTTCCTCTGCCCTTTGTGGCTCTCCTCTGCAGCCCCTCCCACTCCCAATCTGGAACTTGGAGTGAGTTCTAAGGCGCCTCATTAACAACTTAGATTTCTTGTGACTGATTCTTTCTTCGTTTGTTGGTTTTCAAGCTTTCTCTTAAATAACCATATAGAAAGGGGCCCTGTTTGTTTTTATTGCTTAGTGTCTCCCTGCCAGTCAGTTCTTCACCAGACAAAGGCTGTGTGATCCCCAGGCCTGCCAGAACTAAACAGAAGTGGGGAGCTTTTCATGAGGGAGAGGATTCCAGCAGACACACCTGCTCCTGGGAAAGTTTCCCATTTGGAAAGGCTATTTGCCAGGTGATGGCGCAAATTAAAAGAGCTCACCTTTATGTGCCAGAATGATGCCCATCTCATAGTTAGTTCTCAAGGTCACACAGTACTGTATGCAAATGGAATTTGCGTTCATAGTCTGGGAAACCACTGTCATCCCATGGAAATATAGATGAGGTCATGTATAATTCTAAATTTTATGATAGGCTCCTTTTAAAGAATGTAAATGAAATGAAATAATATACTTTAACTCAAAACACCAAAAGTATTATCAACATTATAAATATTAGTGAGTGTTTGGGCAAAATGTTTGTGTCCCCTCAAATTCAGTGCAGTGACACTTGGAGGTGGCCACGTGGGGAGGTGATTAGGCTTAGAGGAGGTTGTGAGAGTGGGGCCCCCATGATGGAGTTGGTGTCCTTGGAAGAAGAGGAAGAGATCAGAGCTCTCTCTCCTAATGAGAGGACACAGTGAGCAGTGGACAGACGCTGCTGTCCAGGGCTCCCTGATTTAGAAGTGTTGCTGGATGTCTACTTGCACGCCACTGTGTCTCTGCAGGGCCGGATGCATTGGGGAAAGTGAGCTGAAGCAGTGTGGTGGGTTCAAGTCTGTATATGACTATTTCCATGTATTTTTGAAATCCAGGTGGCGAAGTTAATTTCGGACCCTTCCCTCATCAAAGACAAAGGGAAAGTGGATCTGTAAGCCCCTAGTCTTCTGCTTCTATTTGGTTAGAGCTACCCTGTTTTTTTTTTTTTTTTCCCTTCTTAGAACATTATTATGTATTTTAATAGCAAAAAATATTACATGGGAACAAAGGGGAAATATTGAAAGCATATTGTAAAAATACTAAGTGGTCCTTAGAGGCAAATTTGCACACATGTGGATTAGTAGTTTGTATAAAATGTATAATGTAACGATATTGTTTTCCATGCTAATGAAATACATCAGTCACTGAAAATGTTTTTCAAAAGGAGCTTAGTCCTTTACGTGAACTCATTTTCCCTCAGTTTATAAATTTGGAAAGCAAGGAAGTGGGGGATGTAGAAGAGGAAAAAGGAGTTAAAACACACTGCTTATTCTGGTGATGGAATGCTGTTGAGTGTAACATCACCTTTGGAAGAGGAGAGTTCTACTTGCACATTTAGTTTTCTTTGTGTTCATTTGTTAATTTGTTCAACAAATATTTGAGTCAGATTCTGCGTTGGGAGCTGGGGAAACTGCAGAGATTAAGACCAATGTGGTCCCTGCTTGCATGGGGCTCCGAGTTCAGTGGGGGAGACAAGTGAATACGCAGAACCACAGTGTGGTTGGGACTGCAGGGAAGGTGCAGGTGTGTGGGGCTTTGTAAAGAGGGGCCTGCGCCGGAAGGGGGTGGTCCTGGTCAGGGGAGGTGGTCCCAGGGAATAGATACTTGTGCTGAGACCTGAAGGGAGAGGAGTTGGCCAGGTGGAGAGTGGACGGGGCCAGGATGTTGTAGGCAGAGGGAACAGCATGTGCAAAGTCCCCAAGACTAGACGGTGCCTGGGTACTTTGACTCCAGTCTGCACCCAGTGTAAACTAGCAGGGGAGACTCTCTTGGAAGACCCCAGCTGTGAAAGGAGCCTCATCCCCACCCAGTTGCCCAGGGGCAAGCACAGTGCCCATCACTGCCTACTGTTAGGAGCCATGTGAGTCTCTGCCCCAGAAAGCAGACCTGACTGGGGTCTGCCAGGGAATCGCAAGAGTGGCATGCAGGCAAGATGGAATTCTTTGCAATTCCCCATGTAAGCAGGGACAACATTGGTCTTATTCTCTGCCATTTCCCCAGCTCCCAACTCAGAATCTGACTCAAATATTTGTTGAACAAATTAATGAATGACAGAAAAAAAAAAAAAAAAAACGAAATGTGCAAGTAAAACTCTCCTGTTCCAAAGGTGATGTTACACTCAGTGGCGTTCCATCACCAATGGCACAGCAGGTTCTGTTACAGCTGGTTCAGGGACCTAGGCTGTGGAGAGTCGGGCAAGGCACGCAGCTTCTCTGAATCTCAGGTCCTGATCTGTACGCACTCCGAGTGCGTTATCTCATGTAATCTTCATAGCAACCTGTGAGACGCTTCTATTGTTAACTTGAAGCTGAGGAAAAGGAGGAACAGAGAGGTCCAGAAGCCCACCCAAGATCACACAGCTTGAAAATGGCAGAGCTGAGACTGGAATCCTTAACTTTAGGATCCTGGAGTTGAGGGCTTGTGGGAGTGGGCAGGAGAAGGGGGCTGTTTGGCTTCCTATGGATCACTGATCCTAGTTAACATTCACATTTGGTGAGTGAGCTTGTCCACAACCGTGTTCCTGTCCCCTTCACATTAGCATAGAGAGGGGTGAAGCATGTGACTTGGAGTGTGACTGCTTGGGTTGTACTCCTGGTTCTGTTTACTGAACCTCAGCGCCCCCTTCTGTCTAATGGGAAAATGAGGTTGGTAACTTCCAGGGCTGGAGAAGGCAATGGCACCCCACTCCAGTACTCTTGCCTGGAAAATCCCATGGATGGAGGAGCCTGGTAAGCTGTGGTCCATGGGGGTCACTACGAGTTGGACATGACTGAGTGACTTCACTTTCACTTTTCACTTTGACACATTGGAGAAGGAAATGGCAACCCACTTCAGTGTTCTTGCCTGGAGAATCCCAGGGGTGGGGGAGCCTGGTGGGCTGCCATCTATGGGATCACGCAGAGTCTGACACGACTGAAGTGACTTAGCAGCAGCAGCAGCAACAACTTCCAGGGCTCTTGGTAGAGTTATGTGAGTAGTACTAATATGGGTAGTACTTGGTACACAGTAAATGCTCAATAAGATGAAAACCAACCTTTGCCAGAGGGAAAACATACAAACCTCAGCTGAATTGTTTGGTAAATCAGTTATTAAAAAAGGAATTGGGAGGAGAAAGTGAACCCTATCATGTGGGATCCCTTGACACATTAAGTCCTAGTTTTATTTTGCTCACTATTAATGAGAGAGGTGCTTTTGTTATTCCTGTATTTTGGATGAGGAAAACGAGACTCGGAGAGGAACGTTCTTTAGCTCAAGGCCCCTAGCAGGCAAGTGGCAGGTGGATGCCCTCTGTGGAGCCCAGAGGGGTTTGCAACCCATGATATGGTCAGTCTCAGTCCCACTAGACAACGACCAACGCTGCAGAACCCATGGTGATTTTAAACTTTCTCTGCTAAGAAGTGGCAAGCCAGGCCTGAGTAACCAGCCCAGGACCACAGGGGGAGTTTAAACTGAGCCTGAATTAGAGCTCATAGCAGCCAGGTTTATGGTCTGAGGCCAGGATTACTAGCTCAGACCTCAGTTTTTTGGCCTATGAATTTCTACTGAGTCAGTTAAAAACCAAATGAATCTATTTAAGTGAAAATGCTTAGAGGCAGAGAATTTAATTACTCAAAGACTTTTTCGTTTCTTATTTTTTTACTATTGAAATTAATTAAAAAATAATTTTGCAAATGTATGGCTGACACTCTGCCAGGAACATATCATGTGTAAAATTATTCCTGTCTACCTCATGTATTCATAAATCCTGGCTGGTCATCTATTTTCATAAGACTATTTGGAGCCCACCTTTGGGGATTTTTTTCCAAACAAATTAAGATTTATAACTTTTCCTTGGGAAAGAAAACCCTGATGGATATATATACACATATACAAGCACACATATACACATATATCTGTGTGTATGTATAAATATATACTTGTGAACATATGTGCATATTATCTTAACATAGTTTTTAGGCTTGCTAGTGGTGAGTGATCAGAAATAAGCAAATGTCAAATGTAATAATACTGGTTTAAATACTGACTTTTAAATCATAACCTCTGATTGACTTCAGAACTGATTTGAACTTTGGGGCCATTTCTTTGTTTAAAACTTCTTCCCACCTACTACATAAGGTATATGTACTCCTTAAAGAGATGCACCTCCATCTCTTCAGCTGCCAAATACAACCCCTGTTAAATGTGATGTGTTTCTTTCCAGGGTACATATATTTTTATGTGCTCCTAGTTAGTACCTGAAGTACAGTATTGTATTCTGCTACTTTTCATTTCAAATTATAAGCATTTCCCATGGCATCATGTGGTCTTTAAACTATTTTTGGTGGCAGCATAGTATTTCATTCATTGGATGCTGAGGCTAATTAACTACACTCCTGTATTTAAACCTTGAGGCTGTTTCTAACTTTTCGATATCACCAATACAATGCAGCCACGGACAGCACCGTGTAAAGTTGTGCCCCTAAGCATGGGGTCAGAGCAGGCTCCTCCTTCAGTGTCTGTCACCCCATTCTGGTTGTCGTCTTTGTCATACCCTCATCAACAGTAGCTTCTCTGGCCTACTTGCCTGCACTCTATCTAGGATCAAAGTGTTGGGGAGCAGGTCTCGACTGGGCCCATTGGGGGTGTCCCCACCCCCATGGTGGCCTCAGTCACAGCTGGTTGCCTGCTTCACATGGAACATTAGCTGGAGACAACAGGTAGGAACCCACCTCTGGGTTGTGTGGGAATTCTGCTCAATATTCTGTAAATCCCAGACTGCTTTAAAAACTAAAGTCTGTTAATTAAAAAAAAAAAAAAAGAAAAATCTTTCACTGTTCAGGTTCTTTAACGGAGGGGCCATTAGCAAAAGAAAAATGTATCTAGGGTATTTGGGACAGGTGGGCCCAGGGGAAGCTGGACGAATGTGCAGAACCCTCACCCCTTGAGATACCTCAAGAGCACCCTCTTTGCAGCTGCAGGGTGAGGAAGGGGAGCCAGGGGGTGCAGGGTGGCAACCTCTGTCTCTAATGCGATTCTTCAAGCCTCTGCCCTCTTCCCCTGCACCATGGTTTGCAGAGTCCTGCCTTTACACAGCTTGCCGGCCTTGTCTCTGGCTTGTTTTCCCGTGTAGATGAAATGCTTTGCACCAAAGGAAAATTATACAGTGTAAACATTTATTCAGAAAATTGGTTTGCAGCGTTACCTCCCTGGAGTACTTGGCCGAGAATGAAAGCCTGGTACCAACGCCGGCCGGCACGGACAGGAAAGACAACCCTCTGCTCAATATATTTCCAACTTTTATGAGGCAGCTTTAGTGGAGACGTGTCAGCCTCTTGCCCGAAGTGTGGGCTGGGCAGAGCCCCGCCCCCACGCCTGATGAAAGCTGGGGCCAGGATGGGGTTGAGAGCGTTGAGGGGCTCAGTTACCAGATGATGCTGCTGGTGTCTTTCAGCTCAGCTTCAAGGGGGCAAGTGAGAAGAAAGGGTGGTGCAGTGGCCTCTGAATCCTGAGGGTCTGAAGGGGATGGTCTTGCTCATGTCCTGGACGCTAAGACCACAGACTTTAAAGAAGTCCCCATTTGGAGACACAGGCACACGTTGCCCCCAACTTTGGCACTTCCTTTTTCTGCCTGATTTTCTCCAAGCACAATTGTGGGTTGAATTGTTTCCCCAGAAAGATATGTTCAAGTTCTACCCCTGGTACCTTTGACAGGGACCTTATTTGGAAATTGGGTCTTTGCACGTGATCCAATTAAGATGAGGTCACCTGGGTGGGCCCTGATCCAATGACTGGTGTCTTTAGAAGAAGAAGACAGGAGACATAGGGAGGGGTCACATGACAATGGAATAAGCAGAGACTGAAGGGATGCATCTGCAAGCCAGTGACTGCCAAGGACCTCTGGCAACACCTGAAGCTGAGAGGGAGGCCCAGGACAGGCTTTCCCCGCAGGTGTCAGAGGGTATGTGGCCCGGCCAACACCTTACTTTGGGGGCTCTGGTCTTCAGAACTGCGAGGATAGATTTCTGCAATTTTAAGCGCCCCGGTTTGTGCGGTTTTGTTACAGCAGCCATGTGACACTCATACATGCTGGATCTTTTATTGCTGATGTTTACAGTCTGCCTCCTCACCCCATCTTTGGGCAAATAGGACTTGTGTCCATTGTGGCCACTGCTGGACCCCATGTGCCATGCAGATGTTAGGCCCTCAGTAACTATGTGTTGAGTGAGTGGATTCTCAAGGTGATCAGCAAGCCTTTCATGGAACAATCTTGGGGGGGTCCTTTTGGATAAATTTTGGGGGTCTTGAAGCAGTGTTGAAAGGAGTCTGCCTTCTCTGCCCCCCTCTCAAGAATCCCTGTGCCAACCAGAACCCCTCACACCACCTGTAGCTCCTCTGCACGGAACACGGAGCAGTGCCTCACCCAAGAGCACACAGAGAGGTGCAGCAAGCTCTTCTTTCATTTTTCGTTAAATAATTTTCCCCTGGCCTGGTCCACACTTATCACCCTGGGTTATGCATTTGTGCCTGAGAAGCCCCAGGGAGGAGAGGAAGGGAAGACACACAAGAGAAAGGAGGTGATGGAAGCATTTTTCAATGCATCAAAAGGGAAAATGTGTTTTAAAATAAAGACACCCTCGAGGGGAGTACCTTGTTTTTCACCCACAAAGGCAACAATGCTCAGGTACTGGCCAGGCTGGGAGCTCCCTATGGGCAGGAGGGACCCTTCTCTACTCACAGGGTATCTCATGCTGGACAGAGTCTCGACCTTGGAAGCATATCCAGGGTTTTGGCTAGGGTGAACTTTCCTCCTCCCGTGCGCTCTGGAAAACAGGGTACACCCCAGAGCCAGGGGGACAACGGGACGAGCCTAGGCCCTGGAGGCTAGGCCCTCATGCTTGGGCTGGATGGGGTCCGCTACATGGAGCAAAGTCCTGGTCCTCCTCTGCCAGAGGCCATGACCTCCAGGCTTGGCAGCCTCTTTCAGAAACTGCAGCCAAGTGCAGTGCTTAGGGGGCAACAAGGGAGCAGCCCCTGCTTCTGCTCCATCTCCCACGGCCAGAGGCAGAGGGGAAAAGGCAGAGGGTGGCCAGGCTTGAGGGGCTGAGTGCCAGATCAGGTCTCTTTGGGGTACAGGGAAGTGACAGAATCTTGTTGACACATGGGCCCAGGAGAACTGTTTCATTAACTGATCATTCAACAAAGACTTACTATTAAATATTTTTTGCATAATCCACTAGTATTTATTGAGCATCTACTGTGTGCCAGGCATCATCATCAGTACTAAGGAGTGAATGACCCCAGATCCCTACCCTCCTGGGGCTGATGTTCTGGTGATTAATCACGACCCCATTGAGATAGTGCTTAGGTGTATGTTCACTCATTTGTCCTCACACGAAGTTTGGTGAATCCCGGAAAAGGGGGAGGGAGACGCATTGGCACCATTCAGGGATTTCAGGGGTGCTTCCTGGTGAACAGCTAGGAGGGGCGTGGGCGATCAGACCAGCAGAGCCACAGGGAAGGAGACCCCCAGGTCCTGCCCTGTCCTGCCCTCATGGGCAGCTGGCTGTAGCTGGACCATGCATCGTTTTGTTCTGAACTCTTTTGTCTATGTGTTTATGGTTTCTTAAGTTACGATTTCACAATCAGGAGGTCGTGGCTGAGGCCTGGAATGGGTCCTCACACTCTGCTGGACCCTCTGCTCTGAGTGTGGACTCCTGCTGCCTCAGCTCGCTGCAAACCTGTGCCCTCAAGATGGGACTTGTCTTGCCTATTTCTCCAGATGTCTGGGCTCACATCTGCTTTTCCCTGTGTTGTGGGCAGGAGGGCAACTGGCTTAACTTTCCTGCTCTTTGACTTAGCCCCCAAGTGGGAGGGATGCTGCTGCCCGGTGTCTGGTTCCCAGAGGGTGCTCAGCAGAGGCTTGGCGTTTTCCATACAGGAGGCCTCCCATGTCCAGCCCAGGAGGGAAAGCTGCCTGGGGTTGTTGTTCCCCTAAGTCACAGGGTACCATCCTTATCCTGTGTTCCTCGTGGGAATTCCTGGGGCTTGAAATTCCTCTTAGCACAGGGTGGTGTGAGGACTAGGAGAAGAAGTAAGGGGAGTTGCATGGAGAAGACAGAGCATCTTAAGGTGTAGGTGGCCCTGCCTGCGTGGTGCACGGAGGCACAAATGAAGATCAAGTGTTCTGACCTAAGTGAAACTCCACGGATGAGCGCCCGTCCGCCTGTCTGTGCAGCTGATTGTATTGGCAGGCAGAGGGCTATTAGCTGTGCGGGTTCTTTGCATCAAGCCAACGGGGCTGGCTTAATCTCCCACAGCCCTGACTAAAGAGGAGGCTTCGTTGCCTGATTTCTGAAAAACGAGTAAGAAAGCAGTGGTTGGAGTTGCTTTTCCTCTTGGGATTTTCAAATAAAATCAGAGACTAATCCCTCGTCTAATACCAATTTAGTAAGGGCTGAGTTAGAATGTAGTCAGCTCCATTTATGAACACCGGTTAATATTTCTTTATAGAAAGCTATACTATTTTCAGAAGCATTTCAGACAAACATCCTAAGAAGACTTAGCAGGCTCACGATGTTTACCTTGGACCTGAATCTTGTTTCTAATTAACCGAGTCTTCAACAGTCCATCAGAGAATGCAGTTACCTGCCAAACTTCACACCTAAGGGGAAAAAATATTCCCAATAAAATTTTCCTTAAAAAAATCCACTCACTTTTACCACTAAGATGTCCTCAACATATTTAAATCAATCCCTCTCCATGAACACACAGAAAACTAATGTTCTAGATCCCAAGCCTGTCTCTGTGGGTCCCAGATTTCGGGGAAGCCATTTAATTCGACATTAAGTTTTCAGCAGACACTAAAGTAGGGATTCCGCGAAGACGGAGGGGCTGAATGTGTGGGCGCGGCTAGTCCAAGTTTTCCAGGCTGCAAACACACATTCCTGTGATACCACACATTCTGCGGGGAGAGTTTAAATGATCGTATTGTTTCAATTCACCATACAGAAGCAGCTGCTTATGGAAAGTAAAGCTTTCCTTCTCTCTGTTCAAAAAGAGACTGGCTTCATAGAGAGGCTGTGGGTTTCTCTCATGCTCCAACATCCAGCAGTTTAGAGTTTATTTCGAGGTACTGGGTTGGACAGGGTGTATTTTCTCAGATGTGAGTTCCCTGGGAATAAGGGTGTGGAGATCTGTAGAGGCTCACCCTTTCTGTTCTGTTTATTGCTGCCCCCTGCTCTGTGGTGCTGGGTACCTAAGAGGCTCTTGTTAAATATTTATTGAATAAGAAAATGTTCCTTGACTAGGTGTGACAGCTTGTTTTTACAAATAACTTCCTAAATTTTACCTAAAAAGATTCTTGGAATTTTAGATCATCTGTCCTACATCAGCAATGGTACTTGGACACACACACACATATACACATACACACACAGAGACCTTGTTGACTGTTGTAGATTAGTGAGTAGAAACTTAGTGTTTTTTCTTTTGATTTAGCTTTTAGCTTGTCCTGAAAAAATAAAAAAAAAACAACAAAACCTCATGTCAACAAATGAAATCCTTAAGTCTGTCTCATGTGGTTTAGCAGAATCAGGCTGGTTTGTGAAGGAGGACGTGGTAGTACAGAAAACCCCCACATATTGACTACACCACTTCCAAGCTGTGTGGCCTTGGAAGAGTTATTTACCCTCTCTGGGCCTCATTCTCCTTACCTGTTAACTGTGGAACTGAATTGATCCTCAGCTGTCCTGCCAGTTGTGAGAACCAGAGTGACTAGAGGGAGAATGGATCCTCAGGTTTAAGATTCAGAATTACAATGTGATTCACTGCTTCTGCGTGGCTGTTAATAGCATAGGCAGGAGGCCTACAGTGAAAACCCTGTATTTCTGAAAGGTTTACTGGAAATATTTTGGTTTTCTTTTGCTGGCTTTCTCAGGGACAGTTTTTTTAAAATTTATTTTTAATTGGAGGATAATTGCTTTACAATGTGTTGGTTTCTGCCATACATCAACGTGAATCAGCCATAGGTTGATGGCTGATATGTGCCCTCCCTTCAACCTCCCACCCCATGCCTTCTCTGTTAATTGTCAAGGGGGAAAGTTCTTTTTATATTTACTTTTGTGTTTCTCTTGCAAACTTCTTTCTGTCATACAGTAATTTTATTAATTATTTTGGTTTGAGATCTGAGAAAGTATTTATTTTAGTATTTATCCTTAACCATTTCAGAAGAAATTTAAAATGACTTACACCCAAATTGTTGTTGTTCAGTTGCTAAGTTGGGTCTGACTCTTTGCAACCGCATAGACTGCAGCACATCAGGCTCCTCTGTCCTCCATTGTCTCCTGGAGTTTGCTTGAATTCATGTCCACTGAGTCAGTGATGCTATCTAACCATTTCATCCTCTGCCACCCCCTTTTCTTTTTGCCTTCAATCTTTCCCACCATCAGTGTCTTTTCCAATGAGTTGACTCTTTGCATGAGGTGTATTGGAGCATAAAATCATTAATTCAGAATGAAAGATAAGATCGAGGAGAATAAAGGTGCAGAGACAGACAGAAATTATATTACAAAATCTATACTTAGGGAAGCTATAGCAGTTAAGCATACAACTTAGCTCTGAGCTTCCTAGCAGCCAAGGAAAAAAACAAAACTAAAAGAGTGTTGTTAATGTCAAAGATAGGGAGGCAGAAACTCACAAGGGGCTGATGGTCCTTGGTTGTCTCCTTAAAAGTTCCTGGAACATTCTTTATCCTGATCTGAAAGGAAGATTTGTGAGAGTTTGGAATCTCTTGTTGAAGTTCAAATCCAAGAAGCTGAAAGTTGCTCACCTTCAGTTCCAGGTGCTCACAAAAATGTTAAAGTTGGACTTACCTGGTGACTCAGATAGTAAAGAACCCACCTGCAATGCAGGAGACCTGGGTTCGATCCCTGGTTAGGAAGATCCCCTGGAGAAGGGAATAGCAACCCACTCCAGTATTCTTGCCTGGAGAATTCCATGGACAGAGGAGCCTAGTGGGCTCCAGTCCATGGAGTTACAAAGAGTCAGACATGACTGAGTGACTAACACTTTCACTTTTTTCCACTTTTGCTGGCAAAAGTATAGATGATATTTTCCTCCAGAAATTAAGAACTGTTAAAAATAAGCAAATCTTACCAAAAGAGGATGTGTTATAATAGAAATCACAAACCCGAGACCACTGGCTAGAGGTCAAGAGACCTGGATTTGAATTGCATCTCTGCCAGTAATCGGTGTCTTAGGGAAGGTCCCACAGCCTCTCTGGGCCTCGATTTCCTCATCTATAAAGTAAGAGGGTTAAACCAGTCTCCTTTGAAAGCTCAGGTGTGTGAGTTCTACTCCCGGGACTATAATGATATCAGGAGTATCTTTGATGGTATCTTTTGTCTTCTGCAATCAGACCTGCTTAAGGTACAGCCCTTGCATCTCAGAAATCACTTTGAGATTGCCATGTTGGTTTCCCTAGAAAGTAAAATGGCCTCCTTCTAATATAACATCTTGAAAGAAAAGGTCTCTTCTTGTCATATGGAATTTTTCCAACCAAAGCACATTTCAGTGATCTGAGGCATACACATTTGGCTGCAGGTGAAATATGCCTGCATGGACAAGGGTGTCAGGCTTTCTTGGGCTCAAACAGGGCTATCACGAGGCTGGAAACCTTCAAGGGGGTTTTTCCAAGAAGTTGTCTCTGGGCAAAAATGTCGTCACTTTCATTGGGGGAAAAATGGTATCAAAATTGGCTTTTGTGTTTATGGAAAATGGTGAAAAGTTTGAGGGAAAACCACAAAATCCTTTGCTTTTATTGAAACCACAAAAATTGATTAATTTTTTTTTTCTTAAAACAGTTTTTGCTGAGGGCTGAACTTTCTTCTTTGAAAGACTCTACTTTTCTTTTTCTCAAATATCTCCTGAGAGCCTCATGAAAGGTCTTTCTGTTAGCTGGTTGAGCTGAGCCCGGGAATCCTGGAGCTCTACACAGAAGCGTACTTTTTTGTGCCCAGACCCTGCCTTTTGGGGATGTCTTCATGCTCCGATCTCCAGACACTGGCTTAACTTTTCCCAGGTCTCCAGGGAGGCATGGTGCCCATGAAGCTGGTGAGCATTTCCCAGGCAGCTCCAGCCTCAATAAAATCATTGAATCTGACTTTACTTCCAGGCTCATCTCTCTTCATCGCTGCGGCTTCCTGCACAAATGGAAAACTGTGCATAGAGGCTGCCTTTGCCAGTGGGGGTCTCGAAAACTGACTTCATGAACTAAATTGGTGCCCCACCTGGTGGCTGGCACGGGTTATCCCCAGGCAGGAGAATTGTCTGTCTCAGCTGAAATCTGTCTTGCACTCTGCCCACAGTGACACCCTTGCCAGCTGGGCCAGGGTGCTGCTCCTTCACATGGGGTTTTGTGTTTCTTAACAGAGGCAGCTGGGGAATTCTCCTGGGCCATGAAGAGACAGTTGGTGTCTGCTCTCCAGAACAGGTTTGGTTTTAATGCCAGTTGGAAGGTGCAAGGGAGCTTCAGGGCATCTTTGAGTGACTCTCCCCCGCAACTCAGCTCAGAGGCACATTCAGGTCTCATGTGCGAAGGCTCACTGATGGCTGAGAGGCTTGGTCCCCAGTTGGCCTCCAGTCTCCCTGTCTCTCCTGCCTGGCATGCCCTCTGCACGGAAGGGCCACTCCGTTCTGGGAACTGGACTGTTGGGTACCTATTCTATCTGCTGTCTACTCCTGGCAGGTTTCTTAGCCCTCCCTGGTCTGGCATGTCCTTCTGTCAAATGGGAACAGTGAGCACCAGCCACAGAGATTAGTTGTGAGGGTCAAATAGAGCAGGACTGGGCACACAGTAGGTGCTACTTATTATTATTTACATATTCTAGAAACTAATCCTGCTGAATCCAAGACTTATTTCATTTTACAAGTGAAAAGATCGCAACATGGCAAAACTCAAGACAAATTTAGAGAAAAGATGATTAGTGATTTCCTAATGCAATGACTCTATCCAGCTTGTATGTTTCAGTTTACTGTTCCTACAGCTGCTAACCATCAACAGCATGAAGTTCAGCCACTTCTGAGTAAGGGTCCAATGTAAACCAAGCACAATGTGACGTGCTCTCTAGTCATGGGCTCCCCAGTGGACCCAGGTCTGGGGGACATTAACCTCCTTCACAGACAAGGGATCTGAGAGTCTGAAAGATGAGTTCACTCAAGGTCAACAAGCAGAAACTGCAAAAATTAGAGCCCTGACTTCAAAATCTCTGGGCTCGACCAAAATGCTGTACTCCTCTGGTCCCCATGTATGAGTCTTAAACCAAGAGAGTTGCTCTATTTAAAAGAAAAATGCAGGAGATTTCAGTCTGAAGCATTGTTCTGGTCTGTGATCATAGGAGGTGGAACCAGTGGAAGGTTCATTCCCTTGTCTCTCTAGGAAAATCTCTTCCAACCTCAAAGAGGTACTGAGGGAATGGAGGGAAAAGTCCATTCTAGTTGGGTGGATATCCCTTCCCTGCCCCACAAAGCAAGTGATACAGTGTGTAACAGCCTGGGCAATCAGTGTCCCAGAGCCCAAACTCTGTCTTGTTGAAGCCCAGGAAAAGGGCTCCAGGTGCTTCCCTTCTGTTCCTTGTTGAAGTCACCTTCACCCTGAGAAGACCTAGCTCTAGAGGCTGGATCTGCTCCCCAAAGCTCACCCCTTCCCCGTTCTATCCAAGTTATTATTATTCAAAACACAGCCTGTCTGCCCATATGCCCCCAGGTAGGAAGAGCAGATTAACAGGCAAACACCGCTTTTCCTGATCACTGATCTGTAATTTCATTAGCTTTTAAATTCAGTGTAAGTATTGTCTGATCATGGGCTCAGGTGCAGTTTGGAACAAGTCTCTTTTTTGCTCTCTTATCTGATTAAGGAAACGTCTCATTGTTCAGATTCAAGACTAACAAGTTTCTCCACATCCAGTCTCCTCAGCTCTTCATTTTTCTTCATTCTTTCTGCCCTGTTTAACATCACATAATTATCGAAACATGTCGGTAAGCTACTTGCACATCTGATCATCAGATTTTCTCTTGTTCCTAACTCTTTCTCCATCTGCTCCCCACCCCCACACCATCCTGTCTCATCTGGAAGAGTCCCCTGTCACTCCATGCCCAACTGACTGCTGAACTATTTCCAGATCACATCTCTCTTTTCCGGTCCTGGCCGCCTGACATGCTCAGTTATATATGCTCAGGCCCTAAATTCTGGTTGTCTCTGATTCCTCCCCACTTGGATGATAACTGTGGGGCAGAGACATTGTCTCATTCTTTCCATTCTGACCTGGTCATGTTAAAGTATAGTTTTCAAAAGGTAAAATCATGACTCTTGCACAAATATGAATGAACAATGATAAGAAATTTAATTTACGTCACAAATAAGTTGGTATGATGTTAAAGCTTGTTCAGAGGAGAGCGTGAAGAGCAGACATGTCTGTAGGCAATCAGGCAGATGGAAATGAGTTTCCTAATCAGTGCACACTGAGTTTATATCTCTAGGATGGAAGATGTGTGTTTGGAGCCATCTTTTCTACCGGGCGAATGAATTGCATCTCTACAGGACAGAATTTATTTGCACTTCTGGAGGCAAGAATTGTTTGCATTATTCTGTGTTCTACACTACACACTTGTCTTATAGTGTGTACAATACATACTCAAAGACCAGGGCAACTCCAGAGGCTTTGCTAGACAATTCCTAGAATTCAAATGAAGTATATATTGCTATTTCAAATCAGTCAATCAATTTCATTGATTCCAGTGACATCTTTTTTCCTATTGTAAAGTGTTTCACAATTTTTCTTAACAACCACTTTTTATTTAAATCTATTCTGAGCATGGGACTTCCCTTATGGCTCAGACGGTAAAGTGTCTCCTACAATGCGGGAGACCTGGGTTCGAATCCCTGGGTCAGGAAGATCCCCTGGAGAAGGAAATGGCAACCCACTCCAGTACTCTTGCCTGGAACATCCCATGGACGGAGGATCCTGGTAGGCTACAGTTCATGGGGTCGCAAAGAGTCAGATACGACTGAGCAACTTCACTTATTCTGAGTATATACATACATGGAAGGGCTGTAATTTTCAAGCCTCATTTTAGGAGAAGCTCAGGAGAACACAGTCAGGTGAGGAGCAAGACATCACTGGTTCTAGGCGAATTTTCTAAAAATGACACTTTGATCTAGGAAATTCTTGGCTCAAACACCTTCTGTGTTCCTATCATCTGTGTGATAGCTTCCAGATACTCCCACGTGGCATTTAACCTTTTCCACAACTTAAGACATGATATATGTTTATTTATTTATTTATTTTTTCCATTTATTTTTATTAGTTGGAGGCTAATTACTTTACAATATTGTAGTGGTTTTTGCCATACATTGACATGAATCAGCCATGGATTTACATGTGCTCCCCATCCTGAAGCCCCTCCCACCTCCCTCCCCATCCCACCCCTCTGGGTCATCCCAGCGCACCAGCCCCGAGCACTTGTCTCATGCATCCAACCTGGACTGGTGATCTGTTTCACACTTGATAATATACATGTTTCAATACTGTTCTCTCAGATCATCCCACCCTCGCCTTCTCCCATAGAATCCAAAAGTCTGTTCTATACATCTGTGTCTCTTTTTCTGTCTTGCATATAGGGTTATCGTTACCATCTTTCTAAATTCCATATACATGCGTTAGTATACTGTATTGGTGTTTGTCTTTCTGGCTTACTTCACTCTGTATAATGGGCTCCAGTTTTATCCATCTCATTAGAACTGATTCAAATGTATTCTTTTTAATGGCTGAGTAATATTCCATTGTGTATATGTACCACAGCTTTCTTATCCATTTGTCTGCTGATGGGCATCTAGGTTGCTTCCATGTCCTGGCTATTATAAACAGTGCTGCAGTGAACATTGGGGTACATGTGTCTCTTTCGGAACTGGTTTCCTCAGTGTGTATGCCCAGGAGTGGGATTGCTGGGTCATATGGCAGTTCTATTTCCAGTTTTTTAAGGAATCTCCACGCTGTTCTCCATAGTGGCTGTACTAGGTTGCATTCCCACCAACAGCGTAAGAGGGTTCCCTTTTCTCCACACCCTCTCCAGCATTTATTGCTTGTAGACTTTTGGATAGCAGCCATTCTGACTGGTGTGTAATGGTACCTCGTTGTGGCATTGATTTGCATTTCTCTGATAATGAGTGACGTTGAGCATCTTTTCATGTGTTTGTTAACCATCTGTATGTCTTCTTTGGAGAAATGTCTGTTTAGATCTTTGGTCCATTTTTCGATTGGGTCATTTATTTTTCTGGAATTGAGCTGCAGGAGCTGCTTGTATATTTTTGAGATTAATCCTTTGTTGCTTCACTTGCTATTATTTTCTCCCATTCTGAAGGCGGTCTTTTCACCTTGCTTATAGTTTTCTTTGTTGTGTAAAAGTTTTTAAGTTTAATTAGGTCCCGCTTATTTATTTTTGCTTTTATTTCCAATATGCTGGGAGGTGGGTCATAGAGGATCTTGCTGTGATTTATGTCAGAGAGTGTTTTGCTTATGTTCTCCTCTAGGAATTTTATAGTTTCTGGTCTTACATTTAGATCTTTAATCCATTTTGAGTTTATTTTTGAGTATGGTGTTAGAAAGTGTTCTAGTTTCATTCTTTTACAAGTGGCTGACCAGTTTTCCCAGCACCACTTGTTAAAGGGATTGTCTGTTTTCCATTGTATATTGTTGCCTCCTTTGTTGAAGATAAGATGTCCATAGGTACATGGATTTATTTCTGGGCTTTCTATTCTGTTCCATTGATCTATATTTCTGTCTTTGTGCCGGTACCATACTGTCTTGATGACTGTGGCTTTGTAGTAGAACCTGAAGTCAGGCAGGTTGATTCTTCCAGTTCCATTCTTCTTTCTCAAGATTACTTTGGCTATTCGAGGTTTTTTGTATTTCCATACAAATTGTGAAATTACTTGTTCTAGTTCTGTGAAGAATACAGTTGGTAGCTTGATAGGGATTGCATTGAATCTATAGATTGCCTTGGATACTATACTCATTTTCACAATATTGATTCTTCCAATCCATGAACATGGTATATTTCTCCATCTATTTGTGTCCTCTTTGATTTCTTTTATCAGTGATGATATATGTTTAACTCTTCAAAAACATTTGTTAAAATAATACATGGCTTCAATTAAAAATAAATAAAAAAATAATACATGGCAATGGCAAAAAATTCAAAGATTACAAAACCATATAAAATAAAGACTAAAAGTTAATAGCTGTATAGTTTTAACTACCTCATAAACATTTTGCATGGACATAAGAAAAAAGAAGAATAACTGGTTGACAATGATTTGTTGTAGATCGAGGGTCAACTTGAAGTTTATTTGAAAATCACTTTAGCATTTATCAGAAATGCCAGTTTCTTCCGAGAAGGAGGTTGTAAATGACATCAGGCAAGGAGTTTCTGTCCAAGACCAGGTGTGGAATGATTTTTCATTATCATCTCTAGAAATTTTCTTGATATAGAAAATCATACTCATATTTATATCTTTATTCATATAATTTTTAAAGTATTTTTAATTGATTGGTGATGGCTTCACAATATTGGTTTGATTTCTGTCATATATCAACTTGAATTAACCATAGGTGTACATATGTCCCCTCTCTCCCACCTCCACACCCAGTCCTACCCCTCTTGGTTATTACAGAGCCCCAGTTTGAGTTCCTTGAGTCATACAGCAAATTCGCATTGGCTGTCTATTTACATATGTTGATGCATATCCATCCATGCTGCTCTCTCCATTCATCTCCCCCTCTCCCTGTTCTCTCCTGCCCTGTGCAAAAGTCTGTTCTCTATGTCTGCATCTCCACTGCTGCTCTGAGAACAGGTTCGTCAGTACCACCCTTCTAGATCCCATGTATATGCATTACTCTATGGATCTTTAACCGTACAGTTTTAAACATAAATGATATCACTTTACCCACACCACTTTTTGTTGTTGTTGGCCGTGCTGGGTCTTTGTTTGCTTTCTCTTGTTGAGGCACTGCTTGTTGCAGCGTGTGTTGTGGTGTGTGGGCTTAGTTGCCCCGAGGCATGTGGGATCTTAGTTTCCCGACCAGGGATTGAACTTGCGTCTGCTGCATTGGAAGGTGGATTCCCAACCACTGGATCACCAGGAGATTCCCCCCATACCACCTTGTCAATACTTTGTTTTAAACAATTATTGTGTGTCCCAGATGTTAGGAACAGGTTATGTGTAATATACCTTAGAATTTTTTGTGTATCAGCACAGACTTATCTACTCACTCTGGCCCACAATACAGACTGTCCCCTCATCCAGATGCACAATGACCAGAAACCATCCTTGATGATGGTTATTTAAGTTTACTTTTCAAAAAATGAGAGCCATATCAAATATCTATTGACCAACTCATCAGAGAGAAAGGCAGTTGGAAGGCACGTGCTGTGTGGGTGCTTGTGTGTTCTGTGTGCTCCTGGGGCGCTGGGTTCTCACCCCCCTGTCCCTTCCTCCTGCTCTCCCTCCCTGCCTCCCTCTCCCCCACTTCTGTCCATAAATAGTCCTGTGCTGTAAGCCCTGTGGTGGATGCTGAGAATTCAGCAGAAGGTAGGACAGAAACAGTCTCCGTGTGTTGCAGCTCCCAAGTTCCAAGCCCCTTCAGAGACTTAAGTGCATGTGGAAGTGTAACCTTGCAGACGGACATCCGTGCCCTAAGGGAAAAACACAGGGTGCTGTGAGGGAGAGGAGCGGGCTGTTTAGAGGCACCTGTCTGTGTCCGAGAGCTTCAGGAGGAGACCTAGAGGGTAGGTGTGGACACCAGGCATGCGACAAGAGAGGAGCCGAGGGCAGCATAGGTGGGGTTTGGTCCCACAGGCCCCGCGGTGGTTGAAAGCGTGAATTTGACTGGCTGTTTGATGGGAATATAATTGACAAAAGAGCAACCTAGCTTACCTGGGCTGTATTTGTGGAGTGCCTTGTGGGAGGCAATGGACCCTGGAGCCCCATCATGGCTCCAGAACTGACTTCACCACCTGCTGATGACTGAGGGCGAGAAGCTCCACTTCTCTGTGCCTTTGCTTTCTCATCAGTACAGTAGGGGAGATGATAATCCCTGCTAGGTCGGGAGGGGCAGCCAGCCCAGCGCTGTGCGACTCCTGGCCATGATGCACGACGTCTGAGCCCTTCTCACACTGCCTGCTGTCACACAGCTTTCTCCAGGCAGGCTCAAAGATGCAGGCTCCAAGTTGCATCTTAGGCAGAGTGAAAGGGGGAGTCGTGGGTGTCTTGCGATGGTTTGCCCAACACCCCTCCTTTGCCCCGATTCTGTGGTTGAGGCCCACCAAGCCCCGGCAGCCTGCTGTCCCACAGTCTGTGTGCTGAGTCTGTGTTTCTCTGTGGCGTGGGGATGGGATGTTAGTCATCCGCTGGGGATGTGGCTAAATATAAGATAAATATTTTTCTCCATACTTGTGAGTTTCCCAGGGCTAAGGATGGGAAAGCCAGAGATGGCGCTGGGAGCTGGGAAGAATTTTGGACCCTCTTGGATAGCAGTCTGGGTAGACGATGAAAGGCAGGAGCCAAGACTGAGAATGGGGACCTGGGGAGTTAAGCTCACAGAGGATGGACTCAGGTGGGCTCCTCAGAACCTCATCTGACACAGAGCTGCGCCCTGAGTTCTCATCACACCTGACTTGCTTCCTTGCCCAGAGCCTCCTAGTGGCTGCTGTGGGGAACATGGATGCTTCCTGTGACTTGGCAGCACCACGGCGCCCCTCCCGCCTCCTGGTCTGCCCGCCCAGTGCTGTCCTCACTCATCCCATCAGTCTGGCCCTTCCCTTCCCCGGGGCCTTGCCTGCACTTTCCTCTGCCTGGGGGCACTTTCTCTTTCACTTGCCTGGTTACCTTCTAGAGAATTTAGTTAACTCACATGTCACTTTAGATCATGTCACCTGCCCCTGTGACAAGTTCTCGCCACCATGGCCCTCTCCTCTCCACTGGTGAAATGAGGTGAAGTGAAAGTGTCCGACTCTTTGTGACCCCATGGACCGCAGCCCGCCAGGCTCCTCTGTCCGTGGGGATTCTCCAGGCAAGAATACTGGAGTAGGTTGCCATGCCCTCCTCTAGGGATCTTCCAACCCAGGGATCGAACCCAGGTCTCCCACATTGCAGGTGGATTCTTTACCGTCTGAGCCACCTGGGAAGCCCCCTCTCCACTGGTGTGCTTATTAAATTACTATCCGCCCCTCATTGGGACAGCGACACTCTGAGGACAGAGATGGGGTCTCTTTTGCTTATCATAGTGCTCCCCTCCCCACCCCCAGCACCAGGCCTGCACACAGTAGGTGCTCAGTGTGTATCTGTTGACTGACTAGATAGAGAATGGCTTCTAGGAGGAGGGAAAGCAGTAGGGCGGTGACTTTTTGTGACTCCCCTAGCCATGGGGACTTGCTTGCCTGTCAGGGTCTGGAAGCAGTGCTCTCAGAGGTGGCTTGAAGGGTGGTTGCATGGCTTGGGAGCTGTGGGCTGTTCTTACTCCACCATGCACACAGAGAACCAGAGAAGCAGGCCTGGAGTCAGGGAGAGTCAAAACTTGGGATGCATAGATGAGTCATCTAGTGGCCGGGCCCAGCTTCTGAAAGCCTTTTGTTCCCATGCCAGCCCCCTGAGACCTGAGTTTCATGAGTCACCCATGTCACCTTACAACCTTACAACATACCCCTCTCTTTGGCTCAAGTCAGCTCAAGCCAGTTTCGGTCCCCTGCAGCTCCCAGGTGCTTTAGCAAGATAATCAGGGGGCAGGCACTAAAGGAGGCCAGAAACCCAGACGACCTCTCAGGTGGAACGTGGGACGAACCTCCTTCAGTCCTGGGTGAAATTCCCCCTTCCTGGCACACTGTGTGGTGTCCAGCAGTGAAAGGGGCTGCTTTCTCTCTGACACCTGCCCTTGACTCCAGAAAGGGATTTGCAGAATCCATAAAGAGAGTGAGCCGCCCCAGTGGGCAGACTCGACACACATTCCACCCAGGAATGGTAGGGGCTCCATGAAGCTGGACAGGCCTCCTTCCTGGTCTCGCTGGGGCCAGGATGCCAGACCGGCCCCAGGAGCTTTTATTGGCGCTGACTTGTGTTCGGACCGTGTGACTGCTCCAAGCTTCCCTCCAGGACGGCGCTGGCTCCCCCTCAACATTTACACCTTATAAACCACCGCTGTGACCGGCTGGGCTGCTTATGTGAGGCGATGCACAGCCCCTGGTAATGGAGAGTAAATAACTCAGCAACGTTTCCTTGCACTTTTCCAGCTTTCGTTCGGTCTCAGAAGAAATAAAACAACGAACTTAATGGTGTTCTTTAATCTTCTGCGCTAGTGGCTTTCTTTATAAGGTGTTATACAGAGTCCGTGTAAACCCAAACTCTGCAATGGGGTCAGTGTTTCTCAACAGGTGCTGGGTGAGTTTGGGTTAAGACGTGCCCACCCCCGACCCGAGCCTCCTGAACAAATACAGAAGCAGGAGGTTTCTTTGCAACACAGCCCTTATTCACAAGCCAGAGAGCTGTTCATGGCCAGCTGCGGGACTCTTTCTTCCCCCACAGAGTGTTCCCACCCCAGCTCAATGGAAATTAGGTAAAAATGGGGGTTTATGGAAAGGATGAAATCCAGGTCAGGAGGAGAGCAGGTGCGGAGCTGGGTCTCTGTGTCAGCTCAGCCGGGGGAGCTTGAAAAATGTCTGTCTCTCTCATATCCACTTCTGTCTGCATGTCATGCTCCACTCACTCTCCAAAACTGCTCCCTCCACGTCGGGGCAGAAAGACAGCATTTGAGCTGTTGTCTCCTGGCTCATAAGGCCCCAGGGAGAGGGGCTACGCCTTCCACTTCTCCC
Organism: Dama dama; assembly: GCF_033118175.1. Lineage (NCBI taxonomy): Eukaryota > Metazoa > Chordata > Mammalia > Artiodactyla > Cervidae > Dama > Dama dama. Next base: position 18,929,018 of record NC_083684.1, on the reverse strand, counting down.
AGTTGCTCAGAAAAACCTCTGGAAGCACTCTGACTGCCTCAGAGGTTCTCCCCTGGGCCAATCAGCTGTGTCCACCAAGTCATGGCAGAGTATGGCAACCCCCACCAGAAGAAGGGGTTGGGGAGGGGAGAGAAAGCATGTGTATCAGGAGGAGGGGTCATACCTGGGAGGAAAGAGGGATGCCTGGGTGACAAGACTAGATGCCACTGCATGCCCCTGACATGACCCTGTTCTGACCTGGATCCCAGGACTTTAAGGGAGGCTGGAGCCCACTGCACTTGGGGCTGGCCCCATAGGGGCTCAGCGATCCCAGTGTGCCCCCAGCAATGAGGGCATGGACAAAGGGATCATGGGGAAAGACCTTGTCTCCACCCTCATCTCAGCCTTCCCGGGGCCCTGATCCTGTCTAACCCGCCCCAGAGTCCAGAGGATTATCCAAGCTTGGACTCTTGGGATTCTTACCTGTGAAAGGTCTCAGAGCTCTTCACGGCCTCCTTTTGGTCAAATGTTCTTGTCATCAGGTCCTGACGTATGAGTCGCTCTTGCTGCACCCCGTATGTGGTCTCTGATGTTTACAGTGCCAGCCCACTGGCCTCGGTCTGCAATGCCAAAAGCTCAGAATATCAGAACACTGAAACATTTTCCCCAGGTTTGCCCCAAACTAATTGGGTGGAAAAACTTGACTTGAACTGATGTGAGTCTGTTTGGGTCTTGGTTTATCCCAGTTAGTGGGAGTGTTCATATGTTGTTCATAATCTGCCTGCAATGCAGAAGACCCTGGTTCGATTCCTGGGTTGGGAAGATCCCCTGTAGAAGGGATTGGCTACCCACTCCAGTATTCTTGGGCTTCCCTGGTGGCTCAGCTGGTAAAGAATCCACCTGCAATGTGGGAGACCTAGGTTTGATCCCTGGGTTGGGAAGATCCCCTGGAGAAGGAAAAGGTTACCCACTCCAGTATTCTGGCCTGGAGAATTCCATGGACTGTATAATCCATGGGGTTGCAAAGAGTCAGACATGACTGAATGACTTTCACTCACTTCATATGTTGTGCTGCCAAGGTGTCAACATGCTTGATCGCAGAGGCTGCTCTGGATCCTGCTGCAGTGTTCAGACCATACCAGATGAGTACCTCATTGCCATTCTAAATTCCTAAAACTCTGAAACACATCTGGCTCCAGCGGTTTCAGATAGGGATTGTGGTCCATCTAACATCCTTGGCAGAATTCTAGAAACCTTACATGGGGTAAAATTTGACCAATTTTCGCAGGGCTGTGGTGACACTAAATGCAGTAAGACAGAGAGAGCCTGGAACTGAGTGCTTGGCGCAAAGTCGTCCTCCCATGAGTGTTGGCTTCGTTGCATTACAAGTCTTAGGTTGTCAGATCTTTACAGCACTCTGTGAGGCTTGGCTTGCATCACCACTGTTTTACAGATACTAAAATTGAGGCTGGGAGAGGTGAAGTAACTTGCCTAAGGTCACAAAGATAGGAAGCAGCACCACCATGATTGGCTGATTCCAGAAAAGACAGTTCTTACGACTGTGCTCCCTGCCATGGGGTGGATGCCCCATGGGATCTGCTAACCCATCGTGGGCTCCTACTCCCTTCAGGTCACAGGACAGAAGTTGATATCTGGTGTACCAGCACGGTTTCAGCACCTTTGGCATATTTTCTAATCCAGTTCTCACTCCCAGCCTAGGAAGTGGGTGACAGGGAAACCGAGGCACAAAGAGAGTAGGTACTTGCCCTGGAGAAAGTGAGGAAGCCTTGATTAGGGGCTTCAGTTTTGCTTCAGGTCTCTGAGCTTTTCACTGAGTTGCCTCACTGTGTGTGTACACAAGCCTTTTGCTCCATAGTTCCCATCATGTTTCAGTCTCTGAAGCGCTTTCTTGAGGGAAGCACGGCGGGAAGGTGTTATTCTGTGTTATGGCAGCTCAGCCAGGTGGCGAGTCTGGCAGAAGACACACTGATGCTGTGGGATGTGTGCATCTGTCTGTGCTACTGGGATCACAGCAGCAAGCTCCAGGGAGCTGGAAGCACAGGGCAGGGCTGATAAAAGGCTCCCTTGGCTGCCCCAGCTGTGTGCTTCTGTACTTCAGCCAGTGCTTGGTGGGGAGAGGCTGGCTTCAGGCCGCACGTCTGACAGGCCGCCATGAGAAGCCAGCGGCCTACGGGAACCGAGCGTCCCTGCAACTGACGTGGCAGGGTGAGGGACAAGAGACTCTTGACGAAAGGGCACCACCACTCATGGGAAGTTTGCCCCAAACATCAGACTGAACTTGATCAGGCCTCCTGATCTAACCACCAATTGACAGGAAACACAAAGGACAGAAGAGCAGGTTCAGCCACACAGTGAAGATGTGACCAGCCAAACCCAGACTGCGGCTCCTTCAGTCTGTCTTCCTCTCCTTCTCTTACTCTCTCCACACATCTGTGTGGACTCAGGGCAAGTCACCTACCCGCTCTGTGCCTTAGTTTCCCTACTGTTAGATGAGGGTAACGAGATCACCCACTTCATGCACACACATGCATACAGCTATATATATACATATATTAATACATATTTATGCCTATATATATGGGTATACATGTGTGTATATTCATGTGTGTGTATATGTATGTATGTGTCTAGAGAGAGAATAAATAATCTTTATGATAAACATACTTTGAAGTCAAGCCAATCTATTGTAATTTGTGGCCCCATTTGAATTCCAATTCAAACAAACTGTTAAAAAATGATTTATAACATTGAGAGAAATTAGAAATGTGAACACTGATCAAATATTTGATGACATTAAGAAATTATTGTTATTCTTCAGGTGTGATAATAGTACAGAATCTGGATGGGTAAGGTAGAGTTGAAACAAGTTTGGGCATTTTTGAATCTGGAAGCTGGGTGATGGGTAAAAAACAAAAAAGTTAAAGTGTTAGTCGCTCAGTCATGTCTGACTCTTTGTGACCCCATGGACTGTAGCCCACCAGGCTCCTCTGTCCATGGGATTCTCCAGGCAAGAATGCTGGAGTGGGTAGCCATTCCCTTCTCCAGGGGATCTTCCTGAAGGGATGAAACCCCAGTCTCCTGCATTGCAGGCAGATTCTTTACCATCTGAGCAACCAAGGAAGCCCTGGGTCATGGGTACATTGAGTTAATTGTACTGTTCTTTCTATTTTTGTGTATATTTGAATTATTCCATAACATAAAGTAAAGAAAGAATATGTTTACTTGCCTAAAGCAGGACTGGATTTGGAAACCATTCAAGCAATATAAAAACTGAGTAAAACACAAAAGTTCCTCATTTTTCCAACTTCTTCCCCATCCAGGTAATGACTGTTTGAGAGTTTGATGTATATCCTTCTAGACTTTCCAACGTCTAATATAAACAATCACATATATTTATACTGTCTTACACAAATGGGATTATGCTATGCACATAGGTCTGTAGCCTGCTTTTTTCACTCAACAATATATCACGGTCAATTTTTCACGTTATACTCCATTTCTTTCTTTTAAACCACACAGCATTCCTTTGTATGGATATACCGTAATTTATTCAACCAGTCCCTTTGGGTAAACTTTCAGGTTGGTTTGAGTCTTTTGCCATTACAAGTCGTGCATCACTGGACGTCCTTGCACGTACTTCTTGGTGCATTTGTGTGAGGATCTATGTCGAGTGAATTCCTAGAAGGAGAATTGCTAGACTGAGACATGTGCTGCCAGAATGCCCTCCACAGAGTTGCTTCTCCGCCAGCAGGAATGACATGACCTGTGTCCCTGCTCTGCCTTGGAAACATTATTGATTTTTTCCCCATGATCATGTAGGCAACACTTGCATTTTGAAGGAATTTGGAAAAATGCAGAAAAATGAAAGAAGAAAGTAAAAATCACCATGTTTCCACACTCCTTTCCAATTGCTGTTTATTTAGGTTGTTTCCAAATTTTTGCTGTTGGAAATCATGTGCAGTGACTGTCACTGTGTATAAATCCTGATACACAGTGTGCTCATATCCTTAAGAGAGATTCAGACAGCAGGAGTCATAGACGAAACCTTTTGGGTGATTTTGGGATTCTTGTACTATTCTTCCAAAACAAATACGAGGATGTGTGTGTGGATTTTGAGTCTCACGAGTGATGTTACGTCTTATCTAGTATGGGGTATCCCCACTGAAGAGCTGTCTTTTCTCTATTGCTCGTTCACAGGAAGAAGTTAGATTGTGCTCTTCTGGTTTTTCTCCTTTTGTCTTGAAATGCTCAGTTAGGGTTGTGGGTTAATTACTAACGTGGTTAACAGCACAGACCTTGACCTCAGGTTACCTGGGCTCACATGCCAGCTACGCATTATGGGGTGCATTTTTAGAGCCCCGGTTTCTCCTCTACAAAATGGGGAGATCGGTATATCTATTATGAAATGAGGTAATCCTCAGGAAGTGCTGAGTCTGAAAATGGGGTGTGTGATGGCAATGACACTGTCTACAAGAACATGAGGTTGGAGTTTGGAGCATAGGATATAGCTGGGAAGATGAGACTTAAAAAGAGAAGAACTCAGGGTTGAGAGGTGAGTGCCAGTGAGGATATTGTAGGTGAAGATGAAGGAGTGCTCCTTGAGGACTTCCTGGCAGAGATGGCAGTTGAACAGAGCCTTGAAGGACGAGCTCAGGAAAGCAGGTGAATGGGGCCAGGTAGGAGCATGAAGGACGGGGGGTAGGCATGGTTTGCTTCTCTTCCCCTCTTCAGCCTGTTGTGGGTCATGTTGGGCATCTATCACCCTAATGAGGGCCAAGGGGAGAGCTGGGTGGGGGCAGAAATTTCCACACAACAGGAATGAAAACACTTGACCCTCTGGTGGGATAATTCAGTCTCATGGGGCAGTTTTGTTTTGAATAATCAACTAATATAGCTGAGGAGATTTCATAACAAAGACAGAGAAGTATGGAGAAGTACTTTCCAGCAGGGAAAAAAAATGAAAATTTTTTTTCCAGTTCCATTAGCACCAGCAGGAATAAAGCTCATAAATGTTATACAACGTCTCCATTCCTTAGAGGAACTTGAGGAGTGAGTGTGTAAAACATGAAGAGTGGGCAGTGAGAAAACCGCATGACGGCTCTTCCACTCAGGCTGGATTGGGGTCCAGGATCAACAATGCCATCCTGGGAAGTCTCCCAGCAGCTAAATATACCCACGGAGCTCATCACGTGGCCCAGCGGCTGTCCCAGGATGGGGTGCTCTGGCAGGAGGCGGTGTGGGGGCTCCAGCAGGGAGGGAGGCTGCACCCAGGACAGTGTGGGCTTGCCTGTTGTAACAGCGCAGGGAATGCTCACCCAGGGCCAGGGCCTCCAGCGGGCAGAATGGGAAGGTTGACAAGATCATGAGCAGAAATCATGGGATGCACAGCTGCTTTCTGGAGACACTGAGAGATTCGGCAAAGGGTGGGGGTCTGTGAGTGAGGGCCCGAGAAGAGCTCTCAAGTTCTTCTGTAAATTATGACGGTTTAGGAAGTCAGAGTGCGTTTCCAGATTTAGTGCAGTTTTGGAGCAGTGTGTTAATCTGTTGGGTCTGTAAAATAGGTTATAATAATGCCCATTGCACAGCAATAATGTAATACAGAAGGGGATGTATATTAGGTGCTGTTCTGGTTGTTGAGTGCCATGCGCCAAACTGTTCGCATGAATGGAGGCTCAGGACAGCAACCTCCTATTGAGCCTCCTGATTCCATGGCCTCTCCACGTAGTGTCTCATTCTCCAAGTCTCTTCATACATTCTCTCTAATGGGGTGGACTGGATTTCCTTACAGCAGACTCAAGGGTCCAAATGAGCAGGTCTTCCTTTTACCTGGACTTGGATGACCCAGAGGTCAGTCCTGCAGGCCAAGCAGTCATAGGCCCTGCTGAGTCCTGGGGCAGGGCCGGGGCCTGTGCCTATGAGGTGGCAGAACTGTTGGGGGTGGTTTGGAAATCACCTTGCAAAAGTGCTTCTCAGCGGGGCTGACATTCAGGGACAAGGCATTGGGTGCACGACTGTGGTTAAATACTCCTTCATAAATTACTGCTGCCCCTGCAATGTCCCTGGACCACCCCCTCCAAGCCTCCTCATGGTCCAGTGACTAAAGAGCAACATTTGGCAGAGTGGGGGCTTCTGAGACTTGTTCCAGTGCCTTCCATAGCTGGTGACTGCAGCTTAGTAGTGGCTAAATATTTTGAAGATCACTCCAGCGGCAGACTCTCTCTAGTAAGTGTTCAGTAAATGGGAACTTCTTTCATGACTACTAATATTGTCTTGTACTTATTTTAAGAAGGGGACCCAGAGATTATGCCTTTGAGAATGAGAGGAAATGCTGGACTTCTCCAGAAAGTCAGCATGATTCAGCTTCCCTTCTGGAAAAAGCCCTGGTCATCAAATAAGAAAATCACTTCCTACTGGGTTTTCCACTTGGTCAAGGAAATGAGGGCCTCACGCTGCACACTGAGCGAGGGCAGGGCGGCATCTACACAGAAGGGACGTCTGTCCCGGAGGCATCCCTTGGTTCCCCTCCCCGACGGCGTGCTGCGTGGTGAGACTCGTGGTCCAGACCTGGGCCTCGTCCCAGCCTCCCAGCCTGTTTCCTGAGCTTGCTGACAGAGCCGTCTGCACAGCGCGAGGGCTCACATTCCAGGCAATCTTGACTTCGAGGCCGCCGTTTCTCCCGGCCCAATTTCAACAAACAGACAGACCACCACAATCCGGCTCTCGCCGTGGGGCTGGCACCCCAGCCCCTGGCGATGGGGAGCGAGGATCGCTCCTAGCCAGGGCGGGAGATGTGGGCCCTCTGAGCAGCCGCCCGCCCACAGGGTCTGCAGGCCTTGAGGTTAGTATCTGGGGGCTGAGCGGGTCTCCTCCCCTGGCAGAGCTGAAGTCGCTCTGTCGGGGGAGCTCATCGGAATGTCGAGTGTCGCAGTGCTCTCTGTGATTCCCATGGCCGCAGCCCAAAAGCAACCTCCAGGCAGATGGGAAAATCTCCTTTTTGTATGAACATGAAAAATTCTTTGAAGACTGCTCATCTGTGTGTCCTGTTTGGAAAAGTAGGAGGCCTGAGAAAATGGAAACCACCCGCTCCATTAAGGTATGAAGTCTGGAGTAGAGAAAGATGGAATTTGGAACTTCCTTGGAAAGTTCACAAGAACTAAACCTGTTTAGAGAACATTTCCTGTGGAAAATGTCTAATGCCTGCAATATGTTCCCAAAGGTCTCACTTTTTGAAGATTTTTATAAAGAAAATTGTCTCAGTTTGGGGAGGGTGATCATGTGTTGTTGTTTTTTTCTTTTTATGGGGAGTGTATATAGTTTGTTTAATCTGTGTCCTCCCTCACCCCCCGACCTCAAACATGACAGACATTTCTGGCTGATCCAAGAGTTCCATCCCATTAACCTTAGATTTTAGCCTCAGGATCCTTCTTAGCACAGTTCTCCATTTCCAATCAGTAAGCTTGAGTGAAAACCCTTTTGCCATCTTTGGACTCCATGATCCCACATTCATTGTCATTTTTGAAGGAACATGCTAAACGTCACAGTGTCCTCTAGTGACAAACTGAAGCACACACCAATGCTACACCATTTACACAGCCTCATGCCATATGATGCTCTGTGTCCCCATTTACAAGGAAACTGGTGAATGGGTCATGTCACCCAGGGCCTGTCAGACATGAGTGGGGCCCTAACCTTGCTGGTCTGTGATCTTGTCACTTGAAGATGCTCTCTCTTCATCAGATTCTGTGCCTGCCAGCTGAAGTCGCCTCAGTCGTGTCTGACTCTTGGCAACCCTGTGCACTGTAGCCCACCAGGCTCCTCTGTCCATGGGGTTCTCCAGGCAAGAATACTGGAGTAGGTTGCCATCTTCTCCCCCAGGGGATCTTCCAAACCCAGGGATCGAACCCATGTCTCTTATGTCTCCTGCTTTGGCAGGTGGGTTCTTTACCACTAGAGCCACCTGGGAAGCCCTGGTTGTCTTGTAATTGTGCCAAAGACAATAAATTTATTTTGATTTCAGTTGTATTTTATTGGCTGTAATTTATTCTAAAATAAATTACTTAACTTTAAGGCGTTGAAGTACTTTATTATAAAATAATGGTATTTTGCTGGTTTTAATTGTTTGGCTTTAATGATGGTTAGTGTATTACTCACAGTTGGTTGGCATCTTAGGTCCATGATGGAAGGATGTTTGTTGAGGGCTCCTGTCTCCCTTGTTTTCAACTCCTTGGCACTGCCTTACATCCTACTTCAGAGTAAAACATCAGAACTAGTGTTCTCAGGCAGGCTGTCCCCTCCCGGGCTCCAGTACTAGGGCCAGTCTATTCAGAAACTTGGCAAGAGGTTGGTTAGGATGCAGTTGAGAACCACAGAGGCTTTTGTTGTGCACTAACTTTCTTCTGTGGGATTTAAAAAATTACAGAAATATTGGCGCGCTGGCTTAGTAGCTTCAGGAATCAGAAGGAATTGGGGAAAAAAGTTTATTTGTGTAATGCTTGTTCCTGGGGGTTCCCTAGATGTGGGCACATCTCCAGCCAATGATACGCATGGGTGAAGTGATAAATTGCATGTGTTTGAGTTTATGTAAACTAAATAAAAGTGCAGTTTTGTAGCTGTCTCTAAAATGTCCCACAGTGAGTTGGTGAGAGGGCGGCTGCTGCCACTGTACCCTCCAGCTTCACCCTTCTCTTCCAGTGGAGAGAGTGTGGAGGAGGGTGAGGACCTTTGGAGATGGACCCAGGCAGATCCAGGTTCAAATCCCACTCTTGCCATGGAGCAGATATCGGGGTTGCCTGGGGAACACTGACCTCTCTGAGCCTCAGTTTTCAAGTCTGTGCAGTGGAATGGTGACTTGGATTGAGACAACAGCTATAGATATGCCCAGCATAGTGTGGATTAGATCTCAGTAACACTGTTACTTGAAAAAGGGTGTTGGAGCCCTACTGGAACGGAAACATTAAGTGGGGAAGTATGTTTCCCTTCACATGTGATGACCCTCCTGGCGGTACTTTGAGTTGAGAAGTTAAAATTCACCTTGAGTTCTAGCCTCTGTTTCCACAAGAAACCAAATGCCGTGAACAGCAATCACCTATTCTGTTTCTCATTATTTCTTTCAAAGGAAAGTAGAAGTGATTCTTGTCCAAGGAGGACTTCTGTCTTCATCTTCTGTGTGTGCTTCAGGGCGTAGTTGACTGCTGTCAGCTTTATAAATAACATTTACAAAATGGGTTTATTTTGGCTGAATTACCACTTTGTTAAGAGCAACAGCTACGAAGTCCAAATATATCAGGTTGCAATTGTCAGCTCTGGTCCTCACCGCCTCAGGCTGAGCCTCAGTTTTCTTATCTGTAAAACAGGCATAAAGATACCTCCCTCAGAGGGTTGCCTTGAGGGTTAATAGGATCACATGCACACCCACAGTACTTAGCAGGGTGAAGTGTCAAAGCCAATGTCAGATCATGTTAACTGTGAGCAACCCAGTGTTTCCACGAAGTGGAAAAAGGGAAGTAACATTCTGATAAAGTTTTCACAAAACATGTATGGAAACTTCGTTGAGTACCTCCTTGGGGAGCAAGTTCTTTTAAGCTTTGATTGTCTGAGTGTAGAAATCTCCCTGGAGGAGAAATTTCCAGCCTCTCTAACATTGTCTGTGGACTGCAGCTGAGGATGAGAAAGAGGAAGTGGTGTTTTGAATGGACCAATGAGAGCAATAACTAATGTCTGTCGAGCAGTTTATAGAAATACTTTATTACTTTGCTGAATGCTAACAATGACCATATGAGATGTGACTCCAGGGACCACACTTCTAGTGTCTCTGCTTTATTGTACTCTGCTTTTTTGGAGACACTGTTCAAACCACATTTGTTTTGACTTGGCTGAGGATGGAGGGTAGGACCACTATGTACAGTTTCTGAGGTTGTGCACTGTGTGACCTAAGGTTCCCATTTGCATCACAGATACCATAGATATGGGGGCTTATTATGACACTTTTCATAATAAAACATGGTAATAAAGTGATTTGTTCCAACAAAAAGTATATTATGACTATTTTCTGACAGATTGAGAAAGGGGTACATTTTTCTAATTCACACCAGAGTTCTGTATGGCCTAGTAGTGGCACAGTTATTTGATGGGGTCACTGCCTGCTTCCTCTGGAGGGAGGGAATCATATTCTAATGAGGGGAAACTAGGATTCTTATTTTATCTCTATGTCTGGTAGCAAAGTGCCACAATCAAGTATGACCTTGTTAGCAGGCATCCACAAGAGGCAGGGAACATGGTGGTTAAGAATGGGGATCAGAGCCAGTTGTGTGTCTTTGGACCATTTGCTTAACCTCTCGGTGCCTCAGTTTCCATATCTGTAAAATAGTGACAATGACACAACCTGTCTCACAGGGCTGTGGCGAGTCTTAAATGAATTTATATATGTAAGCATGTAGAAAAAACCTAGCCTTGCAATAAGCGTTAGCTGATTTTATGAAAGTGGTTGAACGCCTTGCTCATAGAAGGATGGTGTTGAGAATAGGAGCTGACCCCCATTTTCATAACTTGACGGTCACTTAGCTGCATCTGATCACTTGTAAGTTCCTGCATTTTCACAGAGGAGGTGGGTTTACAATTGGGACAACCTTCAGGAAGAAGATCAAGATATTTTAGCTATGCCTCTTGTTCAAAGGACTGATTCAGTACAACTCAGGCCCTGCCATCACTGCCTAACAGCTTTGACTGCACATTTTTACTGTCTAGATCTTGCTGTAATTTTGTAGATGGAATTTTGTAAAGGGTTTTATATATTTTATCATGATCATTTAGTTTGCAGTATTTAAAAATAGATGTGTAAAAGATATACAGTACAGGCTATAAAACACCCTCAAATGGCATTAAAATGGGAACGAATCCATTCATTTGGGTTTCAGCTGAGTTTATCTTGTATTTCAACTTTTTTAATATCCAAAGAGCTGTAGAAATAGGTTATTGAGTAGGAAGTTGGCCAGGCCAGGCTCTATACCATGTGGGCACTTGTGAATGCTGGCAAAGCCTTCGGAATTTGATCCTGATTGAAATGTAGTCATTTTCCACCTGCAAAAACAGTTTTCTCCATCAAACCTGGGGGTGGGGAGAGGGTTTATTCACTCCCACCCTCCCCAGTGTCGATCTTTCACTTTCCATTAGGCTCAAAGCCCTCATATTGATGCTTAGATGATAGAAACTTGGGAAAATATTCAGTATGTTTGTTTGTGTTTCTAAACTTAAAATGTTTGCCCTGGTATTTCCCATCAGTCTGATGAAATGAGTCATGTGAAATTGAACTCAACCTCTCTGGGGTCTTGCAGAACCCCCAGGACCTAGTAGGTCTTAACAAACTCTGTGAAATGTGTAGATGAATATATTTTGGCTCCTGCATGAAGAGGATGGACTTCAAAGTGGCAGGTCATCGATATGTGGTAGAGAACTCAAGAATGACAGGCATGAGCCAGGACCTAAAGTAGCAGACAGAAGACATGGACATGGGCCAGCTGTAGCATCAAACCTGTGACTTCCCAGCTGCAGAACAAGGCACAGGTCTTATAACTTCTCTGAGCCTCAGCTTTCTCATCTATAAAATGGGAACAATGATTATATGTATACCTCTGAGTGTTTTCATAAGAGTTAGAAGTGCTGACTCATTGGAAAAGACCCTGATGCTGGGAAAGATTGAGGGCAGGAGGAGAAGGGGACGACAGAGGATGAGATGGTTGGATGGCATCACCGTCTCAATGGACATGGATTTGGGTGGACTCCGGGAGTTGGTGATGGACAGGGAGGCCTGGCGTGCTGTGGTTCATCGGGTCACAAAGGATCGGACACGACTGGGCGACTGAATTGAACTGAACTGAGCAGATGCACATGGAATGTGCAGGATTAAACTGGATGGTCATTGTACATTGTGTGTTAATTGTTGGCAACAGGATGATGATAGTGATGATTTTGATGATGATGATCATGATGATGATGATGTATTTTTGTGTTTTTATCTCATTTAAAAAATTCTAAAAATTCATAAAGCTACTCTATATTTTCTTCCAAATGTTTTAATATTTTGCTTTTCATCTTTAACTGTTTAGTGCCTCTGGAGTTTATTTTTATCTATGAGGTGAGGTAGGGATTTAATTTTTGTTACTTTGTAAAGGAGTTCATGTATTGCTACATTTTCAAGAAGTTCTTTAGTTCTTTTTTGTTGGTCAAAGTGAGGTTCAGAGTTTTAGAACTCTTTCAGTCCTCTGGGAGATGAACTTGGCAGCAAGGTGATTTAGGATTTTATTTTGTTGGTTTTAAGCTAAGGGGATCTTTTCACAGATATGTCACTATTCAAGTGTACCACTAGATTATTCATCCACCCACCCATCTATCCATCCATCCATCCATCCCAAACTGCTTGTGAGTTAGCATGTTCCTTTAGTCTGAATATTCATATCCTTGTCTGATTTTGGAAAAACTTTAGGTTGTTATTTCATCTAAAAATGCTTCTCTCTCATTCTTTGTTTTCTTCTTAAGAAATATTATTAAATATTTGTTGGAGCTTTTCATTCTGTCTTCCATGTCTCTTAACTCCTCTTCATGTTTTCTATCACTTAATTTCTATATGTTGCATTCTATGTGATCATTTAGCTCTATCTTCTAATCGGTTTTCTTTTTCACTGGGTCTAATCAACTACGCAAATAGAACAAGGACAATCACATGTGGCACAGTGATATGATATGTAAGTGGAAAACTTCAGTGCAAACAGAGGCTTGGAGCAAGACATTACTAGGAAGAGGGATGTCATGCCCACTTCCCACAATCTTTGAGTGATGGGTTGGACAATGGGTCCCTGCCCCACACGTGATGGGAGCGGAGCCAGTGTCATTTGAGCTGGTGTCTTGTCACCCTGGTATTCTCCAGAATTGTATGATGTTTGGCTTAATGTTAGTAAGCTCATGTTTATTTTTCATATATAGCTGTTTGGAATTTTCATGGGAAATTAAAAAAAAAAAAATAGTGGCTTAGAACATTTCTGTGTTTGAGTAGTAGGTTGTCCTTAGAGAGCATGTTGACAAAATCACCTGCCTTGGATTTCAAACTGGAATATCAACTTCAGAGGTGTTTTGGGACCAAGGATTCCTATTCAATACCCATAAAACATGTGCCTCAGGATGAAGGTATAGGACTTCCTCTGGGCTATGCTGTGTGACTTGTGTGAGCAGCTCTACCTCTCTGAGCCTCACTTTCCTCATCTGTAGAAGGGGGAGACTGATTGAACTTTGCCTGCCTCCTAGGAGTGTACCAAGGGTCACATGATGTAATAGATATGAATGTGATTTGCAAACCGTGAAGTGTTTTAGATGCTTGTGAACGTCCAAGTGGGGAACTTCTCTCCATCCAACGCTTATGTTTGGTGCTGGCTTTTACTCCTCAATGGTCAAGGGAAGGAAGCTTTGAGTGCCAATGCCATTTGGAACTCCTTTACAAGGTCTATACCTTGTCTAAGTTACAGGTTGGCTCTTAATTATGCAACGGCTATGATGAGCCCTATTTCTTTCTGGGCCCATCACTCATTGCATAGACAGGTCTATGTGATCATGTGCAAATCTCAAGGTAACATCATGTTAAGGGTGTGTGAGGGTGCCTTACAAGTTACAGACTCTAATTCTCATTTCCACAATGAGTAGAAGTAATGATAACAGCTTCCATTTGCTGAGTGCTGTTGATATACAAGTCACTTTATGCATGTTAATGGCAAAGTAGGTGCTATTATCCTTATTTTACAGATGAGGGTCTTGTGGCTTGGTGTCGATAAGAAGGGACTTTCTCTAGGTTGTAAGGTTTGGAAGTAGCAGAACTGGGAGTGGGATCCATGCTCTCAGACCCCAAAGTCCATGTTCCTTTTAGGACATGATGCTGGTTTAGATATGGCTTTTGTTTTTAGCCAGCCAACCAATCACCTAAGCAACCAATTAGTGAATAACCACCACCCAACCAATAACAACCACTAGTAAATAGTCCATCAACTTACCACCCATCCACCCATACAACCAATGAACCAATTAAAAAAATTATTTATTTTTAAAAAATTGTTTTAAAAAGATAATCTTATTTATTTGACTGTGCTGGGTCTTGTTTTTGGCACACGGGATCTTTAGTCGTGGCATGTGGGATCTAGTTCCCTGACCAGGGATTGAACTTTGGCTCCCTGCATTGCGAGTTGGAGTCTTAGCCATTGGACCACCAGGGATGTCCTCCAACTAACCAATTATTAGCAACCATTCACCTAACCAATAACAACCAACCAATAATGAGTCAACCAGTCACCAACCAACCAGCAGTGTGTGTTGCTTGCTATCAGTCATCCGGTCATCAGTGAGCTTTGGGGTGGAGAGAACGTACTGTCCCATCCTTAGGGAACTGCCCATCTGTGGGATGGCGAGGACCACTGTCCAGCTCAGTATCTGACCCCTCAGCTGGCCTGGAACTCCTGTAGGGTGAGGTGATGCCTTGGTTGTACTGTATCCCTGGAACCCAGAACAGGAGTAGCATGTCATTGGCTGGGATGGAGGTGGTGATGGGGCTCAGTAAATATCACACACACACGCATACACATATGCACACACACACACCATGGAACGACTCAGCGCACTGTGAAATGAATGAAGGCGCCTCTGTCAGAAGTGGCTCCAGGGGTCAGATCCATCACAGAAGGCTGTGTAAAGGAAAGGTCAGATGCTCCTCTGGTCTGGAGAGTCACCTCCTGGGTGTAGCAGAGCAAATACTCCCATGGAAGCTGCCTCCCGCTGAGTACTCACTGGGCTCTATTCTGGATGGGGAGCATGACGTGGTGGGAAGAGCCCTGGATTGGGGTCAGGGGTCTGAGCCCAGCTGAGCTGCTAACACCTTGGGTGGCCTTGGATCGCTGGTCTCAGCCCCCCTCCACCCCTGCTCCCTCATTTTATGGACGAGGCCACCAAGGCCCCAAGACCTGAGTTCGCCCCTCTCCAAGGCCCCTTCTAGCTCTGGCATTTCCAGTCTTTTCTGGCTCCTCATTAACGGAATATTTTCATTTTCCAATCCACATTCCAGCTTCCTCCCGCGAGCCTCGACCCTTCTAGCAGAGGAGCGGGCACCGTGTGAAATTCTATGAATCGCACACGGGGGACCCTCGCCCCATCTCCAGTAGAAGGGGCCAGAGGCTAATTGGCAGGCCTGGCCGCATCCTGTAGGAGCCCCGCAGACGTGCGCACAGGCCAGGGAGCCGGGCGCTGCCGGGAAACGCATGCTCCTTCTCTCCATATCTGTTACAGGCCCCGCGGTTCACTGTCTGCTCGGAAATTGGGTAAGTGTTTTCTTACCCAAACTTGAGTAACCGCCGTTGAAATCTATGGTTGGAAAGTCTTGGCTCTCAGAACAGACCACACAGTGACTCGCCCAGTGAAACTCAATGCCCTGGGCTTACTCGGTTTTACCTACGACACCGCTACAGGAAGAAATGGGTTTGGAGGGGATGAATGTCTTTCCATCCATTTCTGAAAGGTTTTATTAGTTGGAGGAAGGCAGAGGGTGTTGGTGCAGCTCTGCTTCTTAGCCTGGGCCTGGCCTCGGGCACAGGGGCAGGAAGAAGGCCCGAGAGGCAAGGAAGGAGCATCCCTGGGGCCTCTTGGCCTTGGAGGCTAGGCTGCCTGATGCATGTGTCCAGTGGGAACTGGGGGCAGCGAGGGTTCCAGTGGGCCCACCGTGTCTTGTGCCATATTCTGGCAGGCTGCTCGGCACCCAGCGCGGGCCCCATTTTTAATCAGCCTCTTTCACCCGCACAAGCCAAGAAAAAGCTGTAAAGTCAGAAGAACGCTGGCATCTGTTCCCTGCCTCAGAACAGAGCAGACATTGTCCTGGCCTTCCAGTCCTCTGCGGCCCTCATTCTTGTCGACCACACAACTGGTTCCAATCAGTTTCCAGAGGCTCTCTGTGGTGTTTTAGGATGTTTGCTTGTGCGTTCTTGGGTCAGTGACCCTCCAACCTGAAAAGTCACCTTCCCACCCACCCTCCCCGCTGACACAGAAGAGAAGATCAGGTGTGAATTGGGCGTGTGTGTGTGTGTGTGTGTGTGTGTGTGCACGCGCGCGCACACGCGCGCGCACTACCCTGCCCGAGAAGACGCCCAGGAGAGGCTGTGGAACTGCTGGACTGTTTGAGGAATGTGCCTGTGGACACTTCTCTCCTTGGAATGTGGGAAACACAGTTTAGGGCCTGTGAGACCCCCTCAGGTGACCCTTATTTGTTAAAGGGACCACTCCCACCTTTCCACCTTGTTCCCAGGGCCTTGGGCCATTCCTGTCTGAACCCTTTTGGGGGCTAACAATGGCTGTGTCATTCACCCTCTGCTGAGGACACAGGGCCTCACCGTTGTCAGAGAATTGGAACGTTTTCCTCCTTCATCAGAGAGTGTTGAAGCTAGAAGTTTTTTTTTTTTTTTTGCCAGGCTTCCAGGGAGCAGATTAGCAAGGTCGAAGGGATGAGCATCTCCTCACTGCCAAATGAAGTTGGATTTGTTGTTAGAGCAGCAACTTGGACTTGGAAAATAAGTCCTGCAACAAGGGACTGGCCTCCCTGCCCCCATGCGGTAGAAAGCGCCATCTGTGCCAGAACCTAGTCCCTCTCAGTGCCCCGTTTCCAGATATGAGACTTCAAGTCTGATCTGTTTCTCCTGAGCAGCGGAAATGAATCTGGAGGGCCCCTCATGTGGGACAGGCATACCGCGACTTGCTGAAGGCAGACTGGTTGCCAGGCACCGTGTTAAAGACCCCGTGTTAACGTCTTTTTCTTGTCTTTAAGGCACTTCCTTTTCTGTTGGGGAAAGGAACTGTAAACTCTGATTTCCCATGGTGTGTTCAGCCAGGAGGGTAACTGGAGGGTCACAGAGGTTCTCGTTTCCTCCCCCTTCCTCCTCCTCCCATCTCCATCGTCAGTCCCACTGCTCTGACTCAGATAACTGAGGCTCTCAGATGTATTTGGAGGTGTCAGGCAAATGTGCCCATGACGCCCAGTGTTGAGACTGTGTGAGGGGAGAAAGGCCTGAATTCTTCACTGCATCTGTCACAGGTGGGCCTCTGGAACTAGATACTGAGACAGGTTGCGTGCAAGACTTTTGGGTGATGAATACTTTTGAAAGGAAGGCAGAGGAAATGGGATGGGTAGAGGAAGAAGGTGAACTTCAATGTGGCCTGGTAGAGCCTGGGCCAGTCTGAGGGGGTGCTTGGGGTGAGGACTGTGGTCAGAGTGTCCGTCAGTCAGGCTAAATGCCCAGTCGTTATATCCAAGCCCCCGAGAAGGCTGGCTTGCCTGGGCCCTCTCTGCAGCTGGGACAGACTCCCCACTGCTGGGGACAGGAGCACAGTTTCATTCTAGATCAGAATTTCCTAGCTCTGCTCTAGGACCCTGGGAGTTGTGAAGGTGAGAAAGAAGGGCTGTGAGTGGTTTCAAAATTCAAAACATGTGTCTTTATAACTGAGATAAAGCCATAACTAAAAGATGTCTTTGCCTTGGTCAGACTTGATGAACCGATGCCAGCAGTGTTGGGGTGCACAACTGTAGATGTGTTGAGGGTGGGGCTAGGGGCCAGTCACTCACCACTTAACCACTCTCCCTTGACCAGACTCTAGTAAGGCTCCTCTGAGCACTTTTTCCATGAGGCCTCATCCTTCAGCATGTCCTCAGGAGCCCAATTTTAGCACGAAGTCTGCTTAGTCAGTTTAGCCAGAATCCCCCACCTTTGATATCTGACCACCCTCAACATACGACACAGCTCCTCCTTCCCACTCTCCCCTGGTGGTGTCTGACCACCTGGCCTGCCTTCAGCATGAATCCTGTTGGTCAGCTTAGCCATATTCACCCTCATCCCTGGTGTTTCCTACTATTAATTTTTTATCTGCTGACACTAGCTATTAAGTTCTCATTTTTCCTTGTTGAATTGAGTTGAACCCAATCTCTCTTTGTTCCTGCAGTGTCTCACTGGGCCCTACACCTATTGCAATAGTCTTGAATAAAGGCAACCTCACCCCTTTAACAGGGTGGCTCAGTGGAAAAGAATCTGCCTGCTAATCAGGAGATGTGGGTTTGCTCCTTGGGTCAGAAAGATGCCCTGGAGAAGGAAATGGCAACCCACTCCAGTATTCTTGCCTGGGAAATCCCATGGACAGAGGAGCCTGGTGGGCTACAGTCCATGAGGTCACAAAGAGTCAGACTGACTTAGTGACTAAACAGCAACAATACCACTTTAACAAGGGTCCTGGGTAATTTTTTTTTTTTTTTTTTTTTTTTAGTATCATCATCACTGCCATCATCCTCACCATAATGGGAAGATGAATTAGACATCTTCTGTGTACAGAGGTAGAACTATGCCAAGGAGGGCTGAAGTCACAGCTCACTTTGACAAAGAGTTGTCTGACAGTTAGCAGTGTCAATGGCCATTCATTCTGATTCCCTGAAATGCCTCAAGTAGCTGGGCAGATGATAGAGATGATTGGTGTTTGGGGATGTAAGGAAATATGGCATGGTGAGCTATGATGAACTGCTTGAAGATAATAAAATCTAAAATTTTACCAACAAAAAGTGATGACCAACAAAACCCACGTGAGGGGTGAGTACATCCCAAGGGTCTCTAGTTCTCATTTGCACCCTCTGGCACAGAGGGTTGTTTCCTTTAGATTCAGTGAGTTTCCCAATTCTGGACAAGGAAACACAGATGGCCGTTTGTTAGGGATCAGGGGAGGCCGTGGGCTGCAGTGGAAAGGTGGTAGCTTTGGAGTCAGAAGGTTTGGGTGTGAGTCCCAGGGTGCAGCACTGGCTACGTCAGTCAGTCAGTGTCTCTGAGAAACAGCGGTCGAGTTAGTTCATGCCTCACCTCTCTCAGCCACCCCAGAGGAGGAGAAGAGCCGTGGAGGTGCTCAGCTCCATGCCCAGCACTCAGGAGGTGCTCTGGGGAGGTTTACTGTGACACTGACTGGTTTAGGGGATTAATGGCTGAGACAGATGTAGGTCTCCTCATATAATAGCACACACAGGCACTTGCGCAGACCACACTCACATTCACTTTCTCTCGCACACATACCACTTTCAATCCCGCAGCTCCTGTCACCTGCCCAATTCCAGAAACACCCCCAGACCATCTTTGCATGCATTCCTGGGAGATCATTTCCTTCCTCCTCCAGAAGATGCCTCATGATATCAGTTAAGAAGAATGAACTCAACCCAGAGGCTCTCGGGGGGCTAAACTTTGACCCAGGGCCTGCTGGCTCTGGGCTTTCTGAGTAAGCAGGCCCACCCCAGCATACCTTGCCTCAGGCCACCCAGTCTTTCCCTCCCCTGCAGGAAGCCTGTGTGTGGGCTCCCTCCCTTCCCTGCCCAAATGGGGAGGCTCCTCCCCAACACTTTAACCCTTTCTTGTAATGGAAGAAGCAGAGAAGCAGTGTCTTCTCTGGTCCACAGCTGTGGCCAACCCCAGCCTCCCTCCTGGGGGTAGGTAAGAGGCCAAGTTCTCTAGATCTGCAGGAAACGGGCTGCTGTGTGCACAGTAAGCTTGAGTGGTGCATGCAAGCTGTCAGTAGATGCCAGCTGAATAGATGCTTCCCCTAAGGGGCAGGCTGTCCACCTCTGGACCTCCCAACATCCTGGACATGAAGTGGCCATCTGCTGATTTCATCCACTCCACACCCATCTCCCCTTCGTTCCCCTTAAGGAATCACCTTCCCTCTACCCCCTGCTCACTTGACTGTACGAACATGGGACCTGGGCTCAGCGGTGAGACCACTCCACTCTTTCTGACCTCAGTGACTGATTGGAAGATGCCCTCTGACATGGTGGGCAGAGCCCTCCAGGAGTCTTCTTCTGGAACACAGCAAAAGAGACATTCCCTTTGCCCTGGGATTGCCAAGCTGTGAGGGTTTGGATGTGATGCTGCCTGAAGCTCCTTGCCATCCCCGTGGGAGAACCTACCCCAAATGAAACCCTGGAGCAAGGAAAACAGCAGAGGGAAGTAGGGAGAGCAGGACTGGAGACACTGTGTGGGCCTTCTAGTCCATATTAACAACAGCACAGACTGTCTAGTTGGGAAAAGCAAATAATTCCCTGATTGGAATGAATGAGCTGGAAATGGGCCGTATTTAACTGTAAGAATCATGATTAATACAGGTCACAGTTTGAGGGGTACATACAAATCTACTTAAAATTGCTTAGAAGCAGATTTAAAACCAGAAGTTTATAATGATAGCAATAACAGTCACAGTAGTTAGCATTCACTGAGGGCTTTCTTGTATGCCAGAAATTAAACAAAGGGTTTTAAATAGTTTTCCTGAATCAGTCCTTAGACCTATCCTGTTCTATGCACACTATTCCCATCTCTGTCATCGCCATCACCATCACCATCACCCTCATATCAGCATCTTCAGCACTATCCCCACCCACCTCATCACCACCATCAGCTGCATGATTCAGACTTGGCATAGACCCAGAAGCATGCATTCTCTTTCAACCCTCTGCCCCTTTGCTCTGACACCTTCTTAGTCTGGTGACCTCCCTTCATGTGGGACGTGGTAGAGGGAGTGTGTCTGGACTGGGGCTCTAGGGTTGGGCTGCCTGAGTTCACATATTAGGTGTTAGCTGTGTCCCCTGGGCAGGTGGTTTAGCCCTCCCCAAGTCTTGGTGTCCCTTATCTATATGATGGGAATGATAACAGGATTCTGCTCTGAGTGTAGACACTGACTTTCACATTTTGAAGTCAAGTGTGCACAGCTGTGTCTTTTCTTATTTCTCTATAATCAAACTTACCTCTTAAGATCCCGTGTCCACCAAGTCTGGAAGATCCAACCTGCTGGTTCCAAGGAACCTGGTCATGCTGAGTTTAACACTGTCATGGAGAGTCAGTTTCCCCTCATCCCTTTCTTCCCTTTCCCAGTGAGATCTATGTTCCTGCCAGGGCTTATGTGTCCTTCTACCATTGAGCGGTGGGCACCTGGTCATGTGTCATTCTCTGTCCTTGTTGGCTTTTCCTAAATGTAACTGCTGAGGGATTTTGAAAATTAGATGACAGTCGCATAACACAAAATTAACCATCCGAAAGTGTTACATTCAGTGGAATTTTGCCCATTCACTGTTGTGCAGTCATCACCTCTCTCTAGTTCTGAAATGTTTTTGTCACCCCAGCAGACCCAGGACCTTTAAGCAGTCGCTCCCTGTTTCCTCTTCTGCCCAAGCTCTGACAACCACTACTCTGCTTTCTGTGTCTGTGGATTTGTCTCTTCTGAACAATTCAAGAAATGGAATCACACTGCTATTTGTGATGGGCTTCTGTCAGCATATTTTCGAGTCTCATCCACATAGTAGCATGTGTCAGTACTTCATTCCTTTTTATGACTTATTATTATTCTGTTGTGTGGATGAATTTTATGTATCCATTCTGGTAATGGACATTTGAGCTGTGGCTGCCTTCTAGCTGTTGTGAATAATGCTGCCATGAACATTTGTGTACAACTTTTTGTTTCAGTTCTTTTTGGGTATATATCTAGGACTGAATTACTGATTATGTGGTTCTTCTATGTTTAACTTTCTGAAGGACTGCCAAGTGTTTTCCACGGTAACTGATTCATTTTACATTCCCACCAGTAATGCATAAGGCTTCCGATTTCTCCACATCTGCTGAGATCCTTTTTCATGTTCTGTTTGTAACCATTTAAAATCTACGTATCTGTGCTCAGTTGATTTCCTTAAACCTTGTTGAGTTCATGGTCTCCTCGGGCTGGAGTACACACTAAGTACAGTTGTATAGGTTGTGCACTGCCCAATCCCAGGCACCACTCACATAGTAGTCATTGTAGATTTGTATATTTATTGTGTCAATTTTGCAGAAAATGGGAGCAGAGTATCTTGGGGAAGGGGTATCTTTTTCACATTTGCACAAGGTGCCATCTGGGGATAGCTGTGGTGCTGTGCAGCTGAACCTTCTAGATCTCCAGCCCCACTGCCCTATTCCCCACTCCTGCAGCTGCTGGCCTGAAGACTGCATCTTTAGCCACAACTCCATCTTGCTGTTCCAATACCCCCTTGCCAATGACTCTCATAGCACATCCCCATTCCACCCCATATTTCCCCTAGCATGTAGTTTACTGTTGTTGTTCTGTTGCTGAATTGTGTCTGACTCTTTGTGACTGCATGAACTGCAGCATACCAGGCTTACCCTGTCCTTCACTATCTCCCAGAGTTTGCTGAAACCCACGTCTAACCATCTCATCCTCTGTCGTCCCCTTCTCCTCTTGCCTTCAATCTTTCCCAGCATCAGGGTCTTTTCCAATGAGTCAGCTCTTTGCATCAGGTGGCCAAAGTATTGGAGCTTCAGCTTTAGCATCAGTCCTTCCAGTGAATATTCAGGGTCGATTTCCTTTAGGATTAACTGGTTTGATCTCCTTGCAGTCCAGGGGACTCTCAAGAGTCTTCTCCATCACCACAGTTTGAAAGCATCAGTTCTTCAACACTCAGCCTTCTTTATTGTCCAACTCTTACATCTGTACATGACTACTGAGAAAACCATAGTTTTGACTATGTGGAGTTTTGTCGGCAAAGTAATCTCTCTGCTTTTAAATACACTGTTTAGGTTTGTCATAGCTTTTCTCGCAAGGAGCAAGCATCTTTTAATTTCATGGCTGCAGCCACGGTCTGCAGTGATTTTGAAATCCAAGAAAATAAAATCTGTCACTGTTTTTACCTTTCCCCCATCTATTTGCAATGAAGTGGTGGGACTAGATGCCATGATCTTAGTTTTTTGAATGTTGAGTTTTAAGCCAGCGTGGTTCATAGCTCTGATTAAAAGTTCAGGACAGGATTTCATCCCCATGGATTTGCTTAAAGGAGAAATGCTCTTAAAACCTCTTTAGCCTCTCTCTGATTCCCCTCAGTCAGCAAGGGGAGACTACACATCCCTGGGGAACTGGCACATTGTCCAACATGATCTGATTTGACTGTCTCAGCAAGCTTGCAAGCAGGAAAGGACTTCTGTACCTACTTTGCAGTCTAGAAAGTGAAATGACTAGCTCAAAGCCTCTCAGCAAGGAATGCTGATCATAAGTATTGTTTGTTGAGTGCCTGCTGATAGCTAACACTATTGTAAGGATTGGTCTTCCTGTAGCTATTTACTAGTAACTGCTTCACTGATGAGGAAATTTGAGGCCCTGAGGGTGGGTGGTGCCCCTGTCAGTGGTGGTGGTGGGGGTGGGGGTCTGACTGCTGCAAAGTGCAAACTCTGCTCTCCTAACTTGAATGTCAGTTGATGGACCACTCTTGGGAGGATGGGGTGTTGAGACACCATGGAGAAGTTCAGTTTTATTTTAGGTGCTAAGCTTAGCATCCAAATGTAACTTGAGCTCCAGTGTGGAGCCCTGGGCTGGGTTCCCATTTTGAAAGAACTTTGAAAGTTGATTTCTAAATGTTTGGTGAACATAACTGACAAGGAGGGGAAGATGCATCTGGTCTGGCTAATAAGCTAGAATTCTTACTGGCTCTGAATTCTGTGGCAGTATTATATATTTTTATTTCCTAGCAAAATTGTACTCTGGCAAGCTGGCAAAGCACAGCATTCCAAATCTTATGATTTGAGGCTTTTTACACAAAACTCCAGCTCTTGGTTTCCTATGGCGCACACGAGTGGGTGTATCTGAGGTCTACTTAGTGAGACCCACCAACTCTTGAGGTGCAGACTGCTTGCTCACACAGGCTTCCCCGACCCCAAAACAACCCTGGGAGTTGGGGAAGCATCACTCATCCAACCAAAACACAGTGTTCATGTCCTGGGTATCGGGTCCTGATGTATAGAGTGGAGCTGAGGTGGCCAGGATCCTGCCTTCGTGGTGCTTGCATCCTCATCTGGAAGAGACGATGGTCTAGAGAGGACAGAGACAATCCCAGTGGCGGCACCTGCCTGGTGAAATTCAACAGGACGCTGTGATACAAAGTGACTGGGGTGGGAGTTTACTTTGGATGGTGCCTCTGGGGAGGTGGCATTTGCAAGGCTTCTGGGAAACAGCTGTGAGAGCCTGGGAAGAGCATGCCCTGTAAGAGGGAACAGAATGTATGGCCAGGGAGAGAGCTTGTCCTGTTAGCCCCATTTTACAGATGAGGACACCAAGGCTCAGAGGGGTGGTGTGGTGAGGTCCAGGCTTGGACTTAGGTTTTCTGTTTCCAATTTGGGCATTCTGTGCGACCGCAGGCTACCTTGCTGGTGGTCTGGACTACGGTTCTGTGGTCCAGATGCAGCCCTACTGAAGGCCTGAGTCTCATGGGGGTTACAGACCTCTCCTCAGAGGGCATTGGAGAAGGGAGGAGACATGTGGTTAGAACTGGCATTCTTTCTTAAAGACTAGGGACAAAAACTACTGAGGGTGTTTGTACATGAACAGTTTTCATCTCATTGCATGAACTGTGTTGTCCCCTGGGCCCTAGGGACACTCTTCAAATCAGGATAAAGTGAGCAGTTGCTTCCAACTCAACCTCCTTTTCTTTTTCTGGACACTCAAGCAGAGGAATCGCCCAATGGTTGTTTGGACATACACAGGGATGGAAATTTTGGCTCTGACAGTGATGGGGAGGGGCCAGGAATGCAGATGTTTTGCAGTGCGTGTGGTCAGTCTGCACGTGGAGAACCATCCTACACTGTGCTGGGCTCAGGAGAAGCAGTGCATGCAGACTTACCCCAGGGTCTGTCTTTGAAGCATGTTTGCTGCAGGCTTGGAGGCTTGGAACCTCCTTGGGGTTAACAGTGCCCTGGCTGAGAACTTACCATTGTGGGAGGGAGGGCAACCCTGAGACCTCTGGTCAGGCTCAAATTTCCCATTTCTGGTAGAACTTCCCCCTCGCTGGCTTTGCTTAAGTTTCTCCTCCATGCTGTTAAGAGTCCTCGGGCTGTATAATTATTACCTCATTCTAGATTCAGGACTAAATGGGCTGAGTGGGAGAATCATGGTTATGCGAGTTCCAGAAAATGTGAATTTTCTCCATTTCACACGGGGAAAGTTCTGTCCCTCTTCCCTGGACACTGGCCAGTGCCGAGCCAGGATCCTACTGCTCTGATTGGAGTCATGTGTTTTGGGAGATATTTTTCTTCATTAGCACAGAGCTCAAATACTCATCACTCCTTTATACCCTTTTAAAGTTAACATACATTAAAACTGACTTTCTCTTCTTTGTGTGGTCCTATGAGTATTAACACATGTGTAGATTTGTGTCATCATCATCTCCATTGAGATACAGGGCAGCTGCACCACTCCAAAAATCTCCCTCATGTACCCCTGCACGGTCTCACCCTCCCCTCGTCACCAGACCCTGGAGACTCCTGGTTAGAGCCCAGCACGATAATGCTGTCTGCTCCAGAGAGTCATGTCAATGCAATCAGAGACCAGAACCTTGGAGCCTGGCTTCTTTCACTCAGCACAATGCCTTTGAGATCTAGCCAAGCTGTTGCATGTATCAGCAGCTTCTCTTTTTTCTTTCTGAGTAGTATTCCTTTATTGGATGGACCAAGCAGAGGACACTCAAGCAGATCATTTGTTGATCATTTGCCAGTTGAAGAACTTTTGAATTGTTTCCAGATTTTGGTGATTATGAATGAAGCTGCCATCAACATTTGTGTGCAGGTTTTTGTATAAACATGTCTTTATTTCTGCTGGGTAAATACCAGGAATGAGATGGTGGGATCTTGTGGTAGTTGTGTGTTTAAGTTTTTAATTAACTGCCAAACTGTTTTCCAGAGTGCATGCATCACTGTGCAGCCCACCAGCAGTGGATGAGAGTTCCCATTTTCCTGTGACTTCACCAGCACTTGGTGTTGTGAGTATTTTTAACTATTTTAGTGAATGTGTAGTGGTATCTCATCTTGATTTGATTTGCATTCCACTAATGGCTAATTGTATTAAACTTCTTGTCATGTGTTTATTTGTCATACACATACCCTCTTTGGCTAAGTATCAGTTAAAGCTTTTCATTCATTTTTTAATTGGGTTGTTTGTTTTCTGTCTGTTGAGTTAAAAAAAAATCTGAGTATAATTGACAACAAGAAACTGCTTGCGTTTAAATCATAGAAGCTGATGTTTTGACATAATGTATCCAACTATGAAACCTTTACCAAACTCTAAATAATGAAAATGTCATTGATACTTCCTCTCCCCTAAAGTTTCCTAATATCCTTTGTGATTCCTTTGCCCTCCCCTTACCTATTCTCAGGCAGCTCCTGATCTGCTTTCTGTCACATGGCAGTATGAATTTCCTAGAGTTGTATTAATGAATTTGTTTTTGACTGGCTTACTTCACTCAGAGTGATTATCTCAAGATTGATGTTTGTTGTAGCATGCATCAGTAATTCTTTTTTATCATTGAGTAGTATTCCAGTGTAGCCAGTGAGTAGCATCACTGACTCAATGGACATGCGTTTGAGCAAACTCTGGGAGATGGTGAAGGACAGGGTGCTAGGTGTGCTGCAGTCCGTGGGTTTTCAAAGAGTTGAATACAACTTAGTGACTGAATAACAACAATATTCCAATGTGTGATTATACCACAGTTTTTCCATTCACCTACTGATGAATATGTGTTGTTTCCAGCTGGAGGCTATTACCAATGAAGTTGCCTAACATTTATGTATATGTCTTTGCATGAACACGTGTCTTCCTCTCTCGCAGGTAAATACCTGGGAGTCTGGTTGGGTCATATAGTAGGTGAATGTTTATATTTTTGAGAAGGTGCCAGACTGTTTAACAAAGTAGCTGCATTATTTCACATTCCTACCAGCAGTGTAGGAGAGCTCCAGTTTCTCCATGTTCTTACCAATACTTGGTCTGGTTAGACTTTTAATTTTAGACATGCTGTGAATAGGGAGAGTTTTATTTCTTTCTTTCCGATTTGCATGTCTCTTTAAAAGTTGAAGAATAGTTGACTTACATTGTGTTAGTTTCAGGTGTGCCACAAAGTGATTATATATATATATATATATATATATATATATATATATATATATATACACACACACACACACACATATATATATATATATATAGGTTATTACAAAATGTTGGGTATAGTTGCCTGGGCTAAACAGTAGGTCTTTTTTGGTTATCTGTTTTGTATATAGTAGTGTGTTAATCCTAAGCTCCTAATTTATTCCCTCCTTTCCCCTTTGGTAGCCATAAGTTTGTTTTCTATGTCTGTGGGTCTGTTTCTGTTTTGTAAATAAGTTCATTGTATCATTTTTTTAGATTCCACATATAAGCAATATCATATAATATTTGTCTTTCTCTATCTGGCTTACTTCGCTTAGGATGATAATCTCTAGGTCCATCCATTGCTGCAAATGGCACTACTTCATTTGTTTTTATGGCTGAGTAATATTCCATTATATATATAATATATACATTATACACAGACATACACACACATTTTCTTAATCCATTCATCTATCAGTGAGCATTTAGACTGTTTCCACATCTTGGCTATTGTAAACAGTGCTGCAGTGAACATTGTGGGTGCATGTATCTTTTCAAATTATAGTTTTCTCTGGTTATGTGCCCAGGAGTGGGATTGCTGGATCATATAGTAACTCTGTTTTTAGTTTTTTTTAGGGAACCTCCATACTGTTCTCATAGTGACTGCCCCAAGTTACATTCCCACCAGCAGTGCAGAAGGGTTCCTTTTTCTCTACCCAGTTTGTATGTCTTTTGTTTCTTTGTCTTGACTCACTCCAGGATGATGTTTAGCATGAGTGTTGAGAGTAGATATTCTTGCCTAAATCCCAATCTTAGGAGAACAGTGTTTAATCTTTCATCATCATAAGTATAATGTTGACTGTGGGGATTTTTTTTTTTCTTTTCTGGTAGATTCTCTTTATTAGATTGAGGAAGATCTCTTTTATTTCTAGTTTTTAAAAATCATAGGTAGATATTGGATTTTGTCAAATGATTTGTATTTATCAATTGACACATCATATGGGTTTTCTTCAGACTGTTACTATGGTAGACCATATTAATGAATTTTTGAATAGTGAACCAGCCTCACATTCCTGGGGTAAATTATACTAGGTTGTGGTGTATCATTCCTTCTATATATTGATAGATTCAATTTCCTAGTATTTTGTTAAGGACTTTTGTGCTTATGTTCATGAGAGACATTGGTCTGTAGCTCTTAAAAATTTCTAAATTGTACTCTCTTTGGTTTTGATATCAGGGTAACACTAGCCTCATAAAATTAATTGGTAAGCATTTCCTTCTTTCCTGTTTTCTGGAAGAAATTGTATAGAATGATGTTATCTTTAAATGCTTGGTATTAGAATTCATCAGTTTAATTACCTGAACCTGGAGATCTCTTTTTTGAAAGATCTTAAACTATGAATTAAATTTTAAAAAATGCTTATTAAACTATTCATATTATCTATTTCATCTTGTATAAATTTTGTTAGTTTCTAGCTTTTTTTTTGGAAATTTCATTTAATCTAAATTGTCAAATTTATTGACATAGATTTGTTCATAGTATTCCTTTATTGTACTGTTGATGTTTGAGGGTCTGTGACTATATGTTTTCTTGTGTTCCTGGTATTAATAACTTGTGTCTTCTATTTTTATTTGTCATTCTTGCTAGAGTTTTATCAGTTTTATTATTTTGAAGAACCAGCTTTTCATTTCATTGATTTTCCTATAATTTTTTTCTTTTCAATTTTATTTATTTCTAGTCTTTATTATATATTTCCTTCTGTTTACTTTGGTTTGTCTTACTCTTCTAGTTTCTAATAATGAGAAGTTAGATCATTGATTTGAGCCCTTTCTTCTTTAAAACCAGCGTTTGATGATATGAATTTCTCTTTCACCACTGTAGCTGGACTCCATAAGTTTTATGTCGTAGTTTTGTTCTCAGTCAGTTAAAGATATTTTCTAATTTTCTTTGAGAACTCCTTTATGACATCAATTATTTAGATATGTTTTAGTTTTTGGATATTTTCCTGTTATTATTCTGAAATTGATTTCTAGTTTCATTTCATTATTATCAGAGAACATACTTTGATTTCAGTTCTTGTAAGGTTGATAAGGTTTGTTTCATGACCCAGGAAATGGTTGTTGATTTTTTTGTTCTATGTGCACTTGAAAAGGATAAGGCATTTTGCTTTTGATGGTGCTTTATGAATTACATCTAATTGCTTGATGGTCAGTTCATCTACATCCTTGCTGATTTCCAGTCTGTTTGTTCCCTTGAACAAAGAGAGGAGTGTTGAGTTCCCCAACTGTAATTGTGGATTTGTTTCTCCTTTTAGTTCTATAGGGTTTTGCTTCATTGTTTTCCTGTAAGTAATGGGTTGTTTTTTCTCTGGTTTCATTCAAGATTTTTTTCTTTGTCTTTTGCTTTGATCCTTTTGATTATTATGTATCTAGACACAAGTTTCTTTGAATTTCTCCTTTTGGGGGATTCACTGAGTTTCTTGAATCTGTAAGCAAATCTGAATTTGCTTTTTGACAAATTTGAGATGCTTTCAGCTATTATTTTCTCAGATATTTTCCTACATGGCGTTTTTTCTTTCTCCTTTCCTCCTGGGATTTTTAGGACATGAATGTTAGACCTTCTGGTCCAGGTCCTGAATCCCTGTTCATTTTTTTCCCCCTGTTCTTAAAATTCTTTTTTGAGTTGTTGTTCACACTGAATAATTTCTATTAATCTATCCATACTCTCAATGATTCATGCCTCTGCTATCTCAGTTTTGTTATTGAGCCCATTCAGTGAGCTTTAACATTTTAAATTTTAATTTATTTTAGCTTTAACATTTTGGTTATTGTACTTTTGAGTTCTAAAATTTCAGTTTGGTTTTCCTTTATATCTTCTCTTTGTTTGCTGAGACCGCCTATCTTTCCATTCACTTTAAGAGTGTTTGCCCTTACTTCTTGAAGCGTTTTTATAATAGCTGCTTTAAGTCTTTCTGATCATCCTAAGATCTATGTCATATAGGTACAGGGGTCTGGTCCTTGTCTTTGATGGTAAAAGTTGAGATTTTCCTTGTGTGTGTGTGTGTGTGTGTGTGTGTGTGTGTGTGTGTGTGTGTGTGTGTGTGTGTGCGCGCGCGCGCGTGCGCACGTGCACTAAGTATATAACTATCATTTGTATCTTGGACGTTTGGAATATTGTATTATGAGGCTCTAGGTCTTGTTTAAATGCCATGGTGGACTTTGCTAGTTTTGGTTGATTGGGCAATCGACCTGTCCAGGCAGCAAGTTCCCACCAGTCTCCTATGAGCTGTGGTCCTGATGGCAATTCAGTTTCCAAAACCTCTGCCATGCTGGTCAGAGCTGCCCCGTGTGTGCACCACCCAGTGGCCAGTCTTGGATCTGGACGATGGTTTATTCTGTGTTCAATTCTCAAAGTCCTAGGTATGCTGTTTTGGGTCAGGCACACGCATGTGCACAGATCTTGGGGGTGAGCCCAGGCACTTGTATGCAGCTATAAAGGATCCCCTTTTCCACCTCCCCCCACTATGTGGGCTCCTAAGTGATTTCTGGTTTCCGGGGCTCCCTGTGGGCCCTCCAGTCCGAGAACTGAGTGACGGAGTGACTTGAGTGCCTCTGCTCTGCTGCGCATAGTTGATACCTATGCCTGTACCCAGTCTGGGTGGACAGACAGGTGAAAGGGCCAGGACAACAGCTCTTCTGATTAGTGAGGGAGGTTCTGCTCCCTCCCAAATAGGAGCTGTGGCTCACTGCTGTGGCTGCTGTCATTACCTAAGCCCCGGGGATATATATCAGAACCTGCAGGTTCTGTCCAAATTTTATAGCTGGACAAGACACTGAACAGCTTCAACACCACAGAGGTCCCTCCTGTTGATCTTTGTAACCATGCTGACCTCCCTCCTGCTCCATCCTCCGCTCCTTCTCTACCCCCTGGCAACCACCAACCTGTTCTCCATTTCTAAATTCTGTCATTTCAGAAATGTCATATATGTGTAACCATTCAGTATGTGACCTTGGGGCTGATTCTTTTTCACACAGAAAAATTCCATGGAGGTCCATGTAGGTGTTGTTCATTCCTTTCACTTGCTGAGTGGTATTCCATGGCGAGGACATACCACAGTTTGTCTGTCCATCCTCCAGTTTGAGGATGCCTGGGCTGGTTCTACCTTTTGGCTATTGCAAATAAAGCTGCTGTGGACATGTGTGGAAAGACTTGTACTCCAGCCTGTTTGAATTCCTCTGGAATAAATGCCCAGGAGTGCACAGACCTAAGTGGCAAATATTATCATTCTTTCCCCCTTATAGGTGAGGAAACTGAGGTTAGGGGAGATGACCTGACCAAGAGCACTCAGCGAATAGATGGCAGCTCAGACTCATGTCCCAGCTGTCTTGGGTGGCTGAACCTTTAGTGACCACTCCTTGTCTCTCCCACACCTGTCTTAGCCCAGATTCATCCTGAGGGGAAGCAGGAGATGCAGAGCCTCAGCCATGAATGGTTTCAGTGTCCCCCAGGGTCTTCCCCCCATCTCGGCTCTGCTCGTCGCCCTGCAGGCTCCTCTCATTCAGTTTGCAATTCGGAGGCCCCCCTCTGAGAGGCCTCCCTGATCATTCCAGCGCAAGGACCACTAGACAAGCAGAAAGTGGGGCCCCATTCAGTTACGTCTATGGGGCTGATTGACCCAACCTACTTATTTGTGGACCTGCCTTTGTCTCCCTTTCCCCATGAAATGGCAAGTTCTTTGAGGACTGGGTCTCCATTCACTGATGTGTCCCTGGTGCTTAGTGTAATGCCTGGCACACAGTAGGTGTTTAATAACTGTAATTACAAGCAGACCTCATTTTACTGTGCTTAACTTTAATGGGCTTTGCAGGTAATCCATTTTTTACGAATTGAAAATTTGTGGCAACTTTACATCATGCAGGTCTATGGGCACCATTTTTCCAACAGTGTTTGCTCATTTCATGTCTCCATAATCACATTTTGATAAATCTCATGATATTTCAAGCTTTTTCACTATTATCATATTTTGTCATAGTAATCTGTGATCAGTGATCATTGAGTTACCGTTGCAAAAAGAATATGTCTTGCTAAAGGCTCAGAGGACGGTTAGCATTTTTCAGCAATAAACTATTTTGTAATTAAGGTGTCCACATTTTTAAGACATACTGCTATTGCATATTTAATAGACTATAGTATAGTGTATACATCTTTTATATGCATGGGAAACCAAAGAATTTGTGTGACTTGCTTTCTTGTGATATGCTCTTTACTGCAGTTGTCTGGACCTGAACCTGCAGAATCTCTGAGGTGAGCCTATACTGACTGACAGAGTGGTTTGGAGAGATCAGTTCCAATGCTGTGAAGCCTGGATGGGCCGCTCTGGGGACTCTGAGAGGGTTACTGCTGAGAATGAACTTTTAGTAAGGTGGATCCATGGATGAGGCTCAGGGCTCCCAGGAAGGAACCCCTATTACTGTGTGCAAGAGGTGTGTGTGGGTTCCTTCTAGTTGGGCTGTCCTTTGCTGAAGTTGAATGCTCTGCAGTGTTTGTGAGTCTCCCATGATCAATAACCCTGCATTTTAACTCCATTTCATCATTTTCAAGCCCCCCTTCTTATTGTCCCATTTTTACCTCAGGGTTTTGAGAAGTAATTTTCTGTCAGAAATTGCACTAATTGAAGGCCCTTTGGCTTCCAAAGAGGCCATTCTCTGTAGTAACTGGACCTGTAATTGGGCTTCATTTCCAGTACACCATCTTCAGTCACATCTGTTGCTGATGGTCTTAGAGGGATTACAAACCAGGGGTCCCTTATTTGGGTCTGAAAGGGGGCCCACAGCACAGGGTTGCTGTCACACTCTCAAGGGCTTTGTCTCCAACTGCAGAGCTAGGGAGGAAGCCTCCCTTTAAAAGACCAATTTAATCAACAGAAATGAACAGGACAGGGCATGCTAGTTTGGTGGGAAGAGACAGGAGTTAGTGCTGGCCTCAGAGTTTGGGCAAGACTCTTGTTTGCAAGTTGGACAAACATTCTGTGGTCAGGACAGGCCACACACTGCTGTAGTGAGAAACAGTCTTGAATAGCCAGTGACTGAGGATGGCACGTGCTGATTTCTTGCTGGTGCAGAGTTTACTGTGGGTGGAGATGGCTCCCAGGACAGCTGTCCCCTCATGAAATTGTTCAGCGTCCAGCTTGCCTGGATCTAGAGGCACCTCCAGCTCAGCATGTGCATCCATGATGCCAAGGCTGGGTGAGGGAGGGCAGAAGTGTGTGGGGGGCAGAATGCCTTCACGCAAGAGGGGCAGTGCCACTTTCACGCCCCTCTTCTTGGCTGACACAGATCCTGTGACCACACCTGACATCAGCACATTTCTGGCTGTCAGTTGGGAGCAGTGATGCCCATCTGTGAAGCTCTGCTGAACGCCAAGGTAGCTCACAGGTCTGGGTTCGGATCCAGTCTCTGCCCTGCCGTTGGTTTTGTGCTGGCGAGCTGTTGACCTGCATGCCCAGTTTCCTCACCAGAGGGCTCCTGTGGGGTGGAATGAGTTAATCCAAGTACAACACTCAGAACAGTGCGCACCCCCACCCCCTGATCCCCGCCATGCTGCACGTGCTCAGGAAATGTGAGCCATAAGAATCCTACTGAGACAGCAAAGGCAGAACACGGGAATTGTTGGGTGTTGGGAGGGACAGGTGGGAGCTGACTAGAGGCACCTGCAGTGGGAGATGCCAGCCCTTTGGGACCGTCTCTTTCTCTCGCTCCCATTTCTGCTTCTGTCCCCAGGACAATGTGTGACTGTTGCCTTGTAACCACAGAAGCATCTTCTGCAGACCTCATGGGAAAACCCCGGGGAATACATGATCCTTTCATCACGAGCCTGTCCCTTGTTCCTCAGTCCATCAGGATGCCTGGGGGGAGAGTCCTGTGACTGGCAACTCCATCACCTGTCCAGGAGGGGCTGCTCTCCAGAGGAAGGGTGGTTGGTGGAAGAAAGGGTAGAAGAGGTGCTTGGCTGCTAAAGGCACCCCAGGCCTGGTGGGTTTTGCTCAGCTCATGGGTCTACCTCCTGCTGGTGGCTCTCATGGACCCTCCATTTTGTCAGAAGGGCCTGAGGAAGGGTGGGGCTCTTCCTGGTCACCTCATCCCATCCCTGCCTCGTGGGTGTAGACTCAGACCCCAGCCTGACCTTGCAAGCTGTAATGGAGAAGGTTGGCGCCCAGCCCAGACATCCGTGAGCACATGGGGCCCAGGCCTGGAACTGGGGTCACTCCTCCCAGACCCGCCCAGCTGGGTCAGAGCTGGGCTGATGGAGCTTCTCTCAGAATCCATGCTATCAGGCCCACACCCTGGTACCTGCTGAGCCCAGGAGGGGAGGGTGAGGCATGCAGTCCCACCCACAGCTGCTCTGTCTGTGGTTTGTTCAGACCTCGGTGCTAGGAGGGGAGCAAGGGTGCTGAGAGAGGTTCTGGCAGCCTTCAAGCCCCCTGCCGTCAAGCTGCATTCCAGGACATGGGAGATGTTCTCCTCAGCAGAAGCAGCAAGAGGTCAGGGCCTGGGGCTGTCCCCAGAGAACAAGGCCTGGGGACCCCTAGCTCCCAGAGAGCCTTTCGGCAAGGGGGTCTTTGGTGAGTCCTTGTTGAGTGTTGAGTCCAATCAAAGCTGCTTCTGTGTCTGCCAATACCAACTGCGGGCCCTCAAGCAAGCTGCACCATCACTCTGAGACTCCATGTTCTCATCTGTGAAAGGGGACTGCAACACTGACCTCAGAGAGTTACTGTGAACCACAGAATAGGAAAGGGTGTGTGCTGAGAAAGGCTGTCAGGAGCCCTTCAAGTGCACGTGAGTGGCTCCCACTGACTGCCCACATCTGTTTCCTTGGTACTGCTAAGTCACTTCAGTCGTGTCCGACTCTTCGTGACCCCATGGACTGCAGCCTACCAGGCTCCTCTGTCCATGGGATTTTCCAGGCAAGAGTACTGGAGTGGGGTGCCATTGCCTTCTCCGATCTGTTTCCTTAGGGCTGTGGAAAGTCCAGTCAGTGGTCTTTTGGGCTCTCTGATTTCTGGGGCTCTATTAGTACTTATTAGTTCTAATAAACACCTGACACTCTGAAAAAGTCATTTTCACTTTTGCCAGAACCTGTAGGATATGAAGCTCACCAGCCCTGAGCGTGTAGCTGGTGGAAGATGGTCCTGGTTGATTCCCCAGTTCTATATATTTAGGTATTAACACCTCTACTCCCCACTGGCCCTACATCAGAGGTGCCTGTGAGCACTGGCATAAGTCACCCTTCAGCCCAGTTGTGACCCCTCTGGTGAGCTCGGGAACATGGCAGAAACTGTAGGGTCACAGAGGTGTCCCATGATGACAACTCTGGCTGTTTGTTCCTGTAGCTTGTCCTTTCCTTTTGTGGCCTCCTCAAAGCCAGGCTGCACTATGGGCATGCAGGTGTGATAATCCAATCCAGTGGTTCCACCAGCAGTGTCTATGGGGTGCTCACATCCTATGTGTCGAGTCAGGCATGGTGGGGAATGAATATGGAACCTGCCAACCAGGAGCGTCCTCTCCATTGGTGAAACAAGCCATCTGCAAGTGGCAGAATCCATCATGTGCCATGAGAGGCAGCAGGAATGTAGGGGGACAAGCCCAGGAATTGGAGTCTGGTGGACCTGGGTTCATATCCTGGTTTTGCACTTACTTGCTGTGTAACCTCAGGCAAATCTCTATTTGCTTATTTATAAAATGGAGATAGGAATACTTATCTCAAATGCAAATGAAAACCACAGTGAGGTCTATGCATTTCTCACCTATCAGGTTAGTGAAGATAGAGACTGGTAACTCACCATGTTAGTGGTTAGGTGCAGAAACGGGCATATTCACATGTTGCTACAGAGAGGAGGCATTGAGACTATTTCTAAAGAAAACACTTGGAAACACCAACTGAAATGTAAAATGCAAATATCTTTTGATCCAGGCTTTCCGGAAGTTTATATCAAGATTATACTGACACGGAATGGTTGCAAAGATATCAATTTCAGTTTTGTTTGAAACACAAAACAGAAGCAGCATAAATGTCTATCAATAGAAAGTGTACTAATGGGACTTCCCTCATTAAGAATCCGCCTCGCAATGTAGGGATCGTGGGTTCTATCCCTGTGTTTGTGCGCCACAACTAGGGAGACTATGCATCACAATAAAGGCCCCTTATTAATGCAACAGAGATCCTGCATGCTACAGCTAAGGCTTGACGCAGCCAAATAAATAAGTAAATATTAAAGAAAAAAGGAAGTGTTTAGTTTAGCCCTACAGGGACTGTTACATGGCTGTGAAGTGAAATGTGGAATGGAGCAGAAGTGTACATGCTGATGTAAAATGATTCCTCGCTGTGGACCCTCTGGGGGTGTGTGCTGTGTCCTTCAGAGACTTGGTGACATGAGCTTGTTTCCAGTGTGTTAATTTTCATGGTCATTTTTCATTTATGGCAAGTGATACAGGTCTTCTATTATAGATAATAACACAACGCTTCCTTTAGGGATATGCTTTGTTCAGTTAAAAAGTAATAGGTGAAAGAAGGCAGTCACAAAGGGCCGCATAGCATAGGATTCCACTTATATGGTGTGTCCAGGACAGGCAAACCCACAGAGATGGAAAGCAGGTTTGTGGTTGTCCAGCTGGGGCAGGGCAGTGGGGAGGATGCTGACGGGCTTCCTTTTGGGGTGGGAAAAAGCTTGGGAATGAGATAGAGGTGACGGTTGTGTAACATCATGAATGTACTTAATTCATCTGAAAACTCTACACTTTCACAAGGGTAAAATGTTGAATTTTATGTCATATGTATTTTACAATCATCAAAACAACACCAGCAACAGAGTAGGGGCTGAGTTCAAAGTTGTGTGTAAGTAGCCATGCAGCTGGTGCTTGGTAGGGAGAACACTGAGGTTGGGGGACTCGCAGGCCGTCTCTGGCGGGTGCACTGGCTTTGAGATGCGCTTGCCCCACTGTTCCTGGCTATGCCAGCCCTGTCCTGTGGTTTCTGACCAGAGCCCCTTTGATCTCCTTTCACGGTTTCTTGTTGATGTTCCGACATGGCAGCCGTGAGCGGGGAGCCCTCTCTATGAAGTCCAGTTTTGAAAGTTGGCCCTGCCTCAAGCAAACGAAGGTCAAAGAAAACAAGATTTATTTCCAGGGAGAAGCCAAAACTATGTTTGCTGTAACATCAGGCATCAAATGATGATGTGGTCCCCCCCACCGTGGAAAAATACTTCCATCTAGTTTCTTCTATTAATAACGGCGGTCAGCCCGTAAAAATTAATGTGTCAACTGCCTCAGAGCTGAGCTATCTCAGAGGCCTTTGATCCCTCTCCTCGTGGCTGCTGGCCCTCAAAAATGTTTTCACTCCATATTTTACCTTGATGGGTTTGCAGGAAGGTAATTAAATTATTAAAACTTTAATTGCCTTCCTGTATATAATTATCGCCTGTTAAAGGACACTTTTTATTCACAGGCTGAAAAGCCGTATTTTTTTTTTCTCCGGAAATGACCTTGCTATGTGTATTCTGAACCATTAATATGTGGTGGGATTTTTTTTCTTTTCTTTTCTGTCTTTATCTTTCATATTGGTCAGTTTGAAATGGTGCTTTTTGATTTGGAGGATTCTTTCCCTTCCTGGTCCCTGGGGGGAAGGACCAGTGCTTGACCAAGGAAGGTCATGGCAGGTAGACCGTCTTCCAGGGGCTGCCCAGGCAAAGGGACTCTGTGTCCTGGTGGCATTTTTCAATCGCCTTACTCAGTTCCTTCATCTTACAGAAAAGAAGCTCAGAGAGGGGGCCTTACTTGCCCTGGGTCACACAGGAATTAGGCAACAGGCATTACAGCCAAGGTGTGCTCTTGGGATTCGAAGACATATTTTGCCAACTAATTTTGACCTGTGCATAAAGATCTGGTTCATTTTGCTTATTCTCAGTATCCAGCTAAGTGCTCTTCTCTGTCTTCTAATGATCCCTTAGTATTGTCCTCACTGTCTTTACAATCCTTTGCTAGGAGGAGCAAACAGAAAGGATCAAAGCATCGTCAAGTAGCTTGATAGGGATTGCATTGAATCTATAGAGTGAAGTAAGCCAGAAAGATAAAGAACATTACAGCATACTAACACATATATATGGAATTTAGAAAGATGGTAACAATAACCCTATATGCAAAACAGAAAAAGAGACACAGAAGTACAGAACAGACTTTTGAACTCTGTGGGAGAAGGTGAGGGTGGGATGTTTCAAAAGAATAGCATGTATATTATCTATGGTGAAACAGATCACCAGCCCAGGTGGGATGCATGAGACAAGTGCTCGGGCCTGGTGCACTGGGAAGACCCAGAGGAATCGGGTGGAGAGGGAGGTGGGAGGGGGGATCGGGATGGGGAATACGTGTAAATCTATGGCTGATTCATATCAATGTATGACAAAACCCACTGAAATGTTGTGAAGTAATTAGCCTCCAACTAATAAAAAAATAAAAAAAATAAAATTAAAAAAAAGCATCGTCAGGGTCTTTGGACTCTTTCAGGACACTCCCACCCTTCCTGGATGGCATCAGGAACCCAAGTCCATGTGGCACAATGGTCTTCAACCTTGTCACATCAGTGCCTCCTTTTTATAACAACTACTTCACAGTACCTCCTTTCTTATCCTGAGAGAATTCATGTCATATAGCCTCATATGAACAGTTTCAAAAACAGTGCCATAATTCTTACATAAAGAAGCAATGTAAGGAAGTTATTTACTTAAAATATGTTTCAGTATGCAAGTGCTCAGGCTTGCCTGTACTAGGGGTCTTGATCATGTCATCAGATGTTTCTCTACTCTTATCATAAATGAATATGGATTTTAAAGGAGATGCTTCCCCATTGCATGCTGTCAAGCCCTTCTCATATTTGAGATTTTGAAATCAAGACTGAGTATATTTGCTTCTAGACTCATGCACTCTCTGGAAGGGCGGCAGCCTTGGAAGGGGTGCTCTGAGAGCCGTATGGATGGCTCCGGCTCTAGGAGTGCTTCTCAGCTTTCACTGTGTTTACTGAACAGTTTCTCATAAGGTTTTGAACCAAGCAAATTGTAGTCTTCCTTTGATTTACATGGTGGTTGGAAAATTCAGGGTATGTTAAAATTATTTTAAAATGTTTTATATCTGTATATAGAAAAGAGTCATGTTCCAGGCTCAGATAATTACAAAATGAACTTTGATCTCTGTCATCATCAAAAGTCATGCAGGTTGTGGGCACTTCCTGGTTGAACAAAGCTTTCTTGTCCATTGTAGGATGCCAACTATCCCTTGGCTGCACCCTCCTCCTACAAGTGTTTCAACAAAATATGCCACTAGTTGCCACATACCCACTAGGCAGCAGCATTAGCCTCATGGTGAGCTTCCAGTTCAGAATTACACAGTGCCAGGAACTGAGTAGCAGAAATTCAGATGAGAACATTTTATTTTCTCTCATAAAAATGGAGGTCAGGAGTTGAGCAGGGCTCAGCTGGGTGATTCTTCTGCTCCACGTGCCATCGATAGAGGTCACTTGGTGATACTCAGCTAGTGAATGGTCTGTTCAAATGGTAGGCACCTTGGCAGGGGTGGCTAGAAGGCTTGCTCAGCTAGAAGTGTCACGTCCAGATGCCTTTCCTGCATGACCGTGCCTGTGTGCTTACAACTCAGGGCTCCTGGAATGAGTGGTCCTAGGAAAACATGGAAGCAGAAGGTTTTTAGGGCCTAGCCTTGGGCATCCTAACGCATCAGCCTGCCACATTCCACTGGTCAGCCAAGTGCCTAGTGCTGGCCTAGCCTAGACTCAGGAGGAGCAGGGAGGAACAGAGACTGTCCATCTTCTATCATCCACAGCCCTTTGTTTGTTTAAGATTTTCATCTATAACATGTGGCTGATGTTTCTCAGTATGGCCATTTAGAGACTGGGTCACTACAGGTCAAGGGGACTGACTAGTCTTTTATCTCAGAGCTAAAAGCAACCCACACGCCTACTTTCCAAGCTTAGCCTGGTGCTTGTATCTGCACTGCTGTGTCACACACTGGTGGCGTTTGCCTTTGTCCCACAGGCTCAGTCTGGTTCCCAGTGAAAGCAAGTCTTGATGCAGAGTGGCAGCCGCACGGGGGACCCAGCGAGGCAGAGATAGAATGAGCGCCCAGCTCACGTCCCTCTGCAGAAACTTGCCACACTTTGGGCCTCTCGGGACTCAGACGTGTCTGTGGGAGGGTGATGGCCATCTGGGCCCCAGAATGGGAGGTGCTCTGGCCAGGGCTAGAGATGCTTGGGATGTAGGAGGAGATGTTTTATTTTTTAAACAGCTTTATTGAGATAAAATTAATCTACCATACAATTTACCTGTCTACAATATACAATTCAGTGATTTTTTTAAATAGACGCATAGTGTTACGCAATCATTATCTAATTACAGGCAAAAAATACATACACACACACATTATACACATACACACAAACACATACACGTTTTTTAAAAGCCATCAGGACGTTAAGGAATTTATATTTCATAAAAATTATTTTGAGAACCAAAGTATCTCAATGTCCCCTCTCTGTCTTATACCCTCCCCACACACTCATGCTCACATACAGTCATACACACAAACATACACATGTGCACACACACATGAGCACACATATAGACCCTACCCCAAGTCCAGATCATGCATGTGGGGGAATAATTATGCAGCTAATGATCTGGCCAGAATTGAAAGCCTCACAGTGGCTCTGAGGGGGCCCTCCTGGCAGTGGGGTCATGGGGCCAGCGGTTTTGTGGGAGGCCTCTGTATGCCCTCAGTCCATGGCCTGGGTGACGACAGCGAAGACCACCCACGTCACTGCTGGAGTCTGTCCCTCTCGACCCCGATGCCGCCCTCTGTCCCAGGGAGCAGCGTGATGTGTGCTGCACTGTAGGTGCCCTCGGAGGGGCCCCAGCCTCACAGAGGCTCCTTTTCTCCAGGAACATGGTTTGCACCGCAGACCCATAGCTTCAGCTCGTGCTGGGCTCGTGTGGGGTGGAAAAACATTTCACAATGGGAAATGG
The DNA here is from genome assembly GCF_033118175.1 of Dama dama. Classification (NCBI taxonomy): domain Eukaryota; kingdom Metazoa; phylum Chordata; class Mammalia; order Artiodactyla; family Cervidae; genus Dama; species Dama dama. The sequence continues at coordinate 18,887,922 of NC_083684.1, read as the reverse complement.
GCCGGACTCGGCCAGGAGAGAGGAAGTGCCCTCCGCAGGCCCGTTTGGTCTTGGGGTACAGTTTCAAAGGTCTCTGTTTTGAAATTATGAGACCACCAAAAAAGCATGCTGGGGCCAAAAATGACTGTAAAAGGTAATAATTGTTAATAACTTGGCGTCCACCCCGTCATCCGAGCAGCCTGGTTTTGGCAAATATAAAGGACAACATTGTAAGCAAATAGGAAGGCAGCGGCCTGGCCCATAAAGCCGTTAACCGCACCATAACTAAATATTAAATGTGAGTTTTTAATTCAATTTATAGCTGAAATAAGGATCTTTGCACCGACTTACAGGGAGGAGCGGATTCGAGGTTCATAAAAGGTGTAGAGACAAAGTGCTTTGAGCATTCTGCTGCTTTCATAATCAGGGCAGCAACCTTGACCTGAGCAGCCCTTGGAGGGTCACCCTTGGTGTTTACTGGGTGCCTTGGGACATTTTTAAGGAGGAACCAGGTGGTCAGAGGTTGGGGTGCCCCCATCTCCTGGTCTGGGCACTATTGCAGCCCAGCAGGAAAAGTGGTCCTCACTGACCAGCCACCAGCTCCTGTGTGGCCACCGGTCAGCTGCCCGTCTTAGGTGGGCCCATCAGCTGCCAGCCAAAGCACAGCCCTCTCTTTACGTGGGTTTTTGGCCTTGGCCTTCAAGCTTTCTCAGCAGACCCCACAGGGTTTACTGGGAGTCATGGAAAGAAAGATTTTTCACTTGAGGTGCTGGCAACATGCGTGCGTTGGTTTTCTCTGGGGGCCTCAGAGGGCACCTGCCAACTCACAAAGTCCTTGATTGTATCCTCTCTGGCCCAACCAGTGGGGGTACGGAATGTCAGATGTGATGAACTTCCATTTAAAAAAATTATAACTTATTTTTCTCCTGTAAAAACTGTATATCTATATAGTAGAAAATCTAGGCAATTCCAGACATTATCTCTAAGACAGAAGTTATGTGTGACCTCAACACTTAGGGCTAAATTCTTCACTGTTCTGCCATGCTTGCTCTCATCCTTGTTGGCGCTTTGATGCCCTTGTTCTGCCGTGCTGATGTTGCCACAAAAGCCTGCTCTCTGCATGCCAGGGCATGTGCTGCTTGCCTAGTGTCACCAGCTCCTTATCCTGGAAACGGCCTTGTGGGGCACGATTAATGGGAGCCCAGTAAAACCAGGCAGTTTGCTCAAGGTTGCACAGGTGGCCCAGATGGGGATTTGAGCCCAGATTGCCTGACTCCAAAATTCACCCAGCTGTGGCATCTGCTGGTTCCTTAACTAACTCTGTGGCTTGTTCGGCCTGTCCTAGCATGTAGTTATTTACATGCTTTGTTTGCTTTTGAATTTGTCACTGTGGCTTCATAGGACAAATGAATGGATGGATGGACGGATGGGTGGACAGACAGATGAACATAAGCAAGGTGGGGCTCAGGGCTCGGGAGATAAAACTGCACCCACCCCCTAGGGTTGTGCTGAGGACTGCCTGTGGAGCACATGTGTGCCACGTGCACGCTCAGCTGTGTCTGACTCTCTGTGACCCCTTGGACTGTACCCTCCAGGCTCCTCTGTCCATGGGATTTCTCAGGCAAGAACACTGGAGTGGGTCGCCGTGTCCTCCTCCAGGGGATCTTCCCGACCAGGGACTGAACCTGTGCCTCCTGTGTCCACTGCCTAGGCAGGTGCATCCTTTACCACTGAGCCACCAGGGAAGGTGGAGCATGTGGAGCAGCTCTCATGTAATTATTAGTTACTCATTAGCTAATAATGTGGATGATAGGTGTTTAGTAATGATTATTTTACTAACAATTCTAATGATGCACATTGTTATTTAGTAGTCATAGTATATAGTTCAAGCTGCATGACTCTCCAGACTTTATTGTATAGTGTTTCCTTCCCAGCATTGGCTCAAAATAAGTTTTCTGGTATAGAAAGATACTCAGGTTTCATTTTTCAAGTAGGTAGTTAAAAAAAGGAACTGTCCAACTTTAGCTGTGGTGTTTGTGTAATACCCTTCGCTCACCCACTCTGGACCCCCATCTCCTGTCCCCCCACATCTCTAAGTGAGAGCATCCCCAGGCCTTCACTGCCTCCCTGCCCCCCAATTCCCTACACCTCCCCCACAGCCCCTCACGTGTTTTGTTCTTCAGCCTTTCCCAGGCCTCAGGCTTTCATAACTCATCTCCCAGGGATTTGGTGAAAATAGAAACCAGTGTTTTCTAAAGATGACTTTCTGAAATCTGTGACCCTCTGTCCGGAGCCGGGAATTTGCCTTCTCATTTCTGTGCAAAATATTCATGAGGAAGTTTCCAGGGGGAAACAGAATTCTCCACGCTGCGGTGGGCAGAGGGTAAGGACTGTGCACTGGCCGAGCCCTCTGGCTGCTGGGGTCAGGGACCAGATGCTGGGGAGCAGGGACTGCCTCCTCCCTGATCTGCCTCAGAGTCCTGGGGTCCGGCTCTCACTGCCCTCCCCACGGCTGCTCTGCTCCTTCCGCAGGGTGATATGTTTTTCCATGCAGGGGTTCTGGTGACACTTTGAAGCACCTGTCAGTTACCCTGTTGGCCTCCTTTGCCCCTCCCCACATGATCCCAACATTCTAGCTCCACAGTGGGCCTTGAATCCATGCCTTTGTCTCAACCTGCAGTGCAGCATTTGTAGCCACCAGCATTCGTCACCCGGGCCATGTCTGGTCCACTCCCCGTCAGTTAGCAGAGCAGCTGAGTGTGGGGTATTACCCTAGAACAGTCACTCCCTGGGCAGAGTCTTTCCACGGCTTCCTCTCTCCCTTCAAGAAACCCCATGAGTCACCCTATATCCCTACCTTACCTGCCAGCCTCTCCACAGGGCCCTTTCTTACTGGGGCCCTCCATGCCCTGACCCCTGTACACCGGCCCTCCTCACCCATGGGCTTCAAGGTCGCCTTTCCTGACCCTCTGTCTGGGCAGATTCTTCCCCTTCTCAGTACTTTCCTCTGCTTTAACTCCTGCTCACTTCCTTGTGAGTACCCATCACGGTTTGCATCACAGTCTAATATCTAATATTTAATATCACATCTAATATCTGGCTCCACCATCAGACTGTGAGGCAAGGACTCTCATCTTTCACTCACTGGTACATCTTCAGTACCTAGCACATGACTCAGAAGTCTTTGTTGAATGACTGGATGAATGAACATCTGTGGGGATCACCCTGACCTTTGGATTGGATTTTTACTGCCCAGAATATTCTCGTGGGTACTCAAGAGATAAAGCTTTTGCATGTTTTGGGGGGTTCTCTCAACTGCGCATCTTGATGCTTTCCTCTCATCTATAGTAATTTTACCTGGATTTGCCATAAGACTCTGTGGGGCAGACCCCATAGACATCAGGCAGTACTGTTGGGAAGGGTTTATGATGTAACGATGCTCGCAGCTCATGACCTGAGAGAGCCTCTCCCTCCACACAGACTGGCCAGCGGTCTGGGGGCTGTGTGCATGCCCACCATGAGGTTTTGGCTCATGCTGTGCCTCCTTCCTAGGACGCTCCTGGGCTTCTCAGACTCTGCTGTCTCAGTGTCCCCAACCTGGCTAGGCTCAGCCACCACTCCAGAGCACTGCTCAGATTCTCACCTCCTAGAGCTGCTCCCCGCTCCCCTCGCCACCACCACCACTTCCTGAGTGCCTCTTGCCCACGTCTGCTGTGGGCCCCCCTTCCTGTAGTTGAGGGGCCAGTGGACAAGCATCTTTTTTCAAGGAGAACAGCAGCCTTAGGGCAGGACTTCATTTCTTCCAGAAATTTTACTCCTAGGTTAGAATTGAGAGAAATGAAACACATGTCCACACAGGAAACTACACAGATATTCTTAGCTGCGTTATTCCTAACAAGCTAAAAAGCAGAGGCAAGTCAGATATGCACAGACTGATAAGTGGATAAACAAACTGTCATCTCTCCATACAATGGAATATTGTTTAGCTCAGAAAAGGAATGAAATTCTGATACACGTCACAATGTGCATGTACCTCCAAAATGTTAAGCAGGTGGAGGGAGCCAGACGTGAAAGGTTACATACTGTATGAATTTTATTTATAGAAAATGTTCAGAGTAGCAGATCCACAGAGATGGGAAGTAACTTGGTGGCTCCCAAGGGCTGGAAGGAGGGGAGAGAAGGGAGGTGACTGCTTGTTGGGTGTGGGTTTCTCTTTGGGGTGATGAAAATCTTCTGCGGTCAGAGAGTAGTAGTGATGGCTGCATATTTCGTGACTATCCTGAAAATGATTGAATTGCATACTTTAAACAAGTTTACGGTATGTGCGTTTTATCTCAATTAAAAATAAGAGTCCATTAAAAAAATTCTGTCTGATTCCTGCCCCGTTCCCCGCCCTTCTTCCCCTGGTCTTTGCTGGGCACTGTTTGGACTGTAAGGCTTTTGTTTCTGCTAGTGGAATATGCCCAGGGTGTTTTTTCAAGACTTGCCAAGGAGGTTAGAACATAATACTGTAAGTTTGAGGTCCCCCTGGGAAGGCAGCGCAACATAATGAAAGGGGCCGGAGCTTTTACTGCTGTGGGAGCAGGAGCTGGTGCAATGCTGCCTCTGGCTGCAGGGGTTCTGTCCACAGTCCCCACCCAGTGGAGGGTAGGGTGACAGCCTGGGATCAGCCCAGTTTCCCACTGGGACTAAGTAAAGGAGCCTTCAGGCTGTTTCCATGGTGGGGAGCAGTGTGTGGGTGGGTGGGTATCTAATCAAGAGTTACTAGTGCCTTTGACTGCTGCAGAAGCTGGTCCGTGATGCCCTGGGCTTCCTTCAGAAGCTGCTGAGAATGTAACTGGTGAGACGAGATGCCAGTGTGGCTCAGATCTCTCTTCTCTGCCCCGTAGGAGCGCGGGCCTCTGTCTCCCTTTCTTTCAGGAGGGGATGTTGACAATGATGCTGCTGCCCCAGCGGGGCTGTCCGGCCCTGAAAGCAGGGACGATACCGCTCTCAGGGAATCAGAAAACAGCGGTGGGAGCAGCAATTATTATCTGTCTCATGGAACAAAGAACCTCATTCAGTCCCTGTCATTTTATCACTTCCTGGTCATTCAGACATAGCACTGGAAGGGCTTAGAACTGGGGTTAGGAGACTGGGGTTCACCCACTCAGGGGTGCGGTGGCATCTGGGGATGCTCAGCCTTATGCAGTGACACCCCTCAAACGGACATTAGTTTTATATTAAGTGAACACATTTGAGGGAGCAAATACTCCTGTGGTTCTAAAATCAAACAGTAAGGAGTTGCTGAGCAGCTCCACTCCTGTCCCGACCCTCAGCTGACCCCTCCCTTCTCCCCAGAATGGCATTTGTTCATTTCTCTTCTCACCCCCTGGTGCTCATGCAGACAGTCACAAAACAGAAACTTTTCAAAATCACTTTATTGAGGTATATTCTGCAGTTAGAAAGCTCACCCATGCTAGGTGTACAATTCAAGGTTTTTATATGGTTTTTATAGTAAGTTTATATGAACTCAGCTTTAGAACGTTGTTACTCACAGTCTGTTCCCTCACACCCACCTGCAGGTAACCTCCCAGCCCCTGTCAACCAGTAATCTGCTTTCTACCAATTTGCCCATTCTGGACATTTCATATAAGTGGAATCATATAATATGTAATATTTTTTGTCTGGATTTTTTACTGATAATGTCTTTGAGGGTTATATTGTAGCTTGTAAATCAGTGCCTCATTCCTTTATATGACTGAATAATATCCCATTGTAGGGCTGGACCTCATTTTGTTTATCCATTTTTCTGTTGATGGGCACTGGGTGGTTTCATGCTACAGATTTTTACTTCCTTCCCTTTCTTTTTTTATTTTTTATTTTTTTTCCCATTTATTTTTATTGGTTAGAAGCTAATTACTTTACAATATTGTAGTGGTTTTTGCCATACATTGACATGAATCAGCCATGGATTTACATGTATTCCCCATCCCGATCCCCCCCCCCCCACCTCCCTCCCTTCCCTTTCTTATACAAAGTGGCTTCCCTGGTGTCTCAGTGGTAAAGAATCCACCTGCGATGCAGGAGGCATGGAGACTTGGGTTCGATTCCTGGGTTGGGAAGATTCCCCTGGAGGAGGAAATGGCAACCCACTTCAGTAATCTTGCCCAGAAAATCCCATGGACACAGTCCATGGAGTCACAAAAGAGTGGGACACAACCGAGTGACTAAACAAAAAACTTTCTTATACAAAAGATAGCATTACTTTTGTATTTATATATGAGCATGTGACTACACACATGTGTGTGTATCTGTACATATCTGTGTACACACACATATTGATATATGCGTGCACGTACATATGTGTGTGCATGTACACACGTGTGTATCTGTAGTCTTGCTTGATTCACTTAACAGTACACATGAGATATTTCTTTCAATCGTTGGTCAGCATTCCCCAGCTGTGGGCTCAGTCCTTGGTGAGCTGTCCTCTGTCTTGATTCCTGGGCTGGACGCACAGCATCTCTCTGGTCATGAGCACAATGCCCAGGCAGTCTTGTCTACCCCAAGCAGATGGTGAGCCCAGGAGGGCAGGACCCTGGCACATGGCCTGGCTTGTGCTTGTCTATTACGGATAATAGGAAAAATGACCCCTAGCCCCTAAGCATGTCCCTGAGAGCTTTCTGTGGTGCTGGCTCTGGGCTTCTTTGGCAAGTGAAGGGGGCAAGGGTCTTGCTTCCAATGGCAGCCCCCAACCCTGCGCTCAGCCTCCCAGCCTCCCAGCCTGGTTGTGCTGCAGACTTGGGTGGTTCCCTGAAAATGGGTGTGAGGTGGGCAGGCGTCCTTGGAGCCAACTTTGCAGTGCTGCGGGTTTCCACTGTCTTCGGTCAGGGTCAGTCCTGGAAGGAGCTGGAAACTCTAAGGGATAGAGCAGGAGCAGCTCCTGGGTCGGCAGGTAGGTAGGTGGTCATAGCCTCAGTGGTGATGAGGGCAATGACTGTAGCTCTGTCTGGAGCAGACTTTGGCCAGGCGCCCTCCTCAGCACTGTGCAGGAACCAACCTGTGACACCTGTCCCTGCCCCACGAGGAAGGTGTTGTGTGAGCCCATTTTGGAGGGAGGGAAACAGGATCCCAGCAGAGCCCAGAGCCTTCCCTCCTGTCTGCCGGCTGCACAGCCTTCAGGGGGCTCCGGCTCCAGGGCCACTGCTCTCTGAGCTTTGACAAGAATAATGATGACGGCAAACATAAGACTGCTGTGTGTCCAGTGTGGTGCAGAGGGCTTCACTGCAGATCCGTGGTGTTGATGTTCTCATTTCACAGATGAGACCAGTGAGGCTTAGGCTGGGAGGAGCAGCCAAGGCAGGCTTTGCATTGGCCACAGGCCAGAGGTCGGCACTGCCTGCCCCTCCCTGCCCCTTGTGAGCACTGGGGGGCAGGCAGTGGGACTGGGGGCAGCGAGTGCTGTAGCTCAGCCCCCTGGAAAGCTCCTGCTTCCTGCAGGGGGCTCTGGCCAGCAAGGGGAGGTCCCTGCCCCTGCCCTCTGTCCTCCGGCCTGGCCTGGGCCCAACACTCCAGTCTGTTTTCCAGGCAGGAAATATGAATCAAAATAACATGACATACTCAACTGTAATTAGTGCCGTGTCGAGAGGCCGAGCAGCCTTAATGAGGAGCAGGCCTCTGCAGCTAAACCTGCTGCCTGCCCTGCCCCCACCTCCTCAGGTCCCCATCCTCAGGTCAGGGGAGGGAGAGAGTGAGGGCCAGGGGGCGGAGGAGGGGAAGGGGGCAGCTCTGGTGCTTTTCTTGGGTTTGTTTTGTTTCTCACCCAACTTGAATTCTCTGGATGCCTTGCTAGCCCTGGACTTCGCTGGAATCTTGTACTCTTTGGAGTCTGTGTGGAGGTTTTCTGTGAAAGTCTGGCTACAGGAGAAGGGGGCTGAACCCTGTGGTCCCTTCCAGCTCGGGGGCCTGCTAAGACCCTGCCATCTCCCCTCCCTGCCCTCTAGGCTCTGTCCCTGTTTGTGTTTCCCCACATCTGTGGCCAGTGTGCTGTGTCATCTTGGTCCCCTGGGTCTCTCTCTACCCTTGCTTCCATCTCAGCCGCGCTTTGCTGCTCTGCCTCTGTCTTCTGCCCTCTTTCTACACCTCTCTTCTTCCTCTCCATTTCTCTTTGTTTTTCTTGCCTTCTCCCTTCTCCCCCGCCTTGGTTTTCCCTCAAATGAAAGGGTTCCTGGGAAAGAAGGAAGCCTAAGGCCCTGGACGTCCCCTGCAGACCCCGCCCCTTCCTGTGACCTCCCTGCTTGTTAGAGCCCCCCACCCCCACCCCAGACGGCCTCCCCTCTCCAGTCCTTCAGCCCACCGCTCTTGCCCATGGACCCCCCAGAAGCTTCCCTCCTGAAAATGGCCTCACCCTGCTGCGACCACCCCTCGCTGGCTGACCCCGGCTTCCCTGGTGGTCTTCACTTCGGTCAGCTGGGTGAAAGGTCACGGCTGATGGAGGAGGGTCTGGGGTCTTTGAGGGCATCTAACTGGGTGTTCCATCATGAAGGTCAGGTCCCTAGGGACCTGAGGCTGCCCAGCCATGGAGGGTGGAGTCTGTGAGCAGTTCTCCTCATTTGTTTTCCATATTTCCTTTTACACTCATCATTCTTGCTCCTTGTGGGAAAACAGGCATGCCAAGTATAGAGTGAAACCCCATCATCCCCCATCGTGGAGACCACTGTTAGATACAGACCAGCAGGAGACTTACCCAGCTGATTTCATCCCTGCTTTTCTCACTTGGCAACAGAGTCTGATGACTAAGGGCATGACACTTAGTGGTCAGACCTGGGCAAGTTACTAAGCACCACTAAACTTCAGTTTCTTCATCTGTTAAATGGGAACAGTGTCAGTGCTGAAGCCCCAAAGGGTTGATGAGAGGAGGACTCAGGGGGCTATGACGCACATCTGGTCCAGGCCCACAGAGGGAGCTCAGTGAATAGTCCCTGTGGTATGTGTGCCAGGCCTGGGGCTGGCCGTGTCCATGCCCTTTAGCCCTTGGAATTGTAATAATTCCCCCAGCGTGGACGATATTTTATTCCCTGATGGAAATAAGACACCAAGTTCAGAGGCTGAGTGACCTGGCTAACTCTGCTGTGATGAGCTTGTTTGTTCATTCATGGTTTTGCCCAGCATTTCACAAGCAGTGCTGTGTCCTGGGCACTGGACTGGACATGAGCGTGCCTTGGTGAGCAGGGCAAGTGTGCTCTCCACCCCAGACACTTCCAGTCCAGCAAGGGCAGATGTTCTACAGTGTCACACAGGGAACTCAAGTCAGGTGACACAGGGCTGTGAGCTTATCTGACCTGGCCTAGGGGAGAGCCAGGACTTTCCCGAGCACATGGCCTTTGCAGTGAGACTTGCTGAATAAAGAGAGGTTAAGAAGCAGTAGAGGGAGGCAGCATAAGCAGAGAGAACAGCATGTGCAAAGGCCCTGGGGTGAAACAGAGCTTACTGTGTTCACGGGGATGAGTGCAAGCTCTTGGGACTAAACAGCAAAACACTGTTTAATTTTCTGTTTAGTACATGAAAGGAGGTTGGTTGAGGGTCTCGTAGGCCACTGCGAGGTGGTGGTCTTTTCAGGACAGGGTCGTCCAACCCTGTGGCTCATAGCATTATCACCCCTCACTCCAGGGGGAGACATGAGGCCCCAGCCTCCCTTGGCTGCCAGCAGCCTGGTATCTGATAGTGTGTCCCTCACTGTGAGTGGCCTTCAGCATGTGATTTTCCCATCAGTAGCCCTGGAGGTGCCCTTCACCTGGGCATCCAGGTGAATGTCCAACTGCAGAGCGGGCCGCTGTCCATCGTGGACAAAGGGCTCTGAAGCTGCTGTAGGAGTTTGTGTTCCTTTCAGCACAGGGAGAATGGCATGCACCCAAGGTAGCTGAAGTGGGAATCACCAGAACAGACATTAAGTTCTGCTTGAGGTTGTAATGGGGCAAGGTGGCTGGATCAATGATGCTTGCACACTCTGTAAGTTAGAGCTTCATACTTACTGATTTGTAAACAGCTGTATTGAGGTATAATTTACACACCATGAAACTCACCCATTTTATAAGTACAACAAAATTCAACTAAGCAGTTACCCATACATGCAATGATCCAGCCTCAGCTCAAAAAACATGCTGAGTGATCTGAAAGAGACACGTGCACCCCAGTGTTCATCGCAGCACTGTTTATTATAGCCAGGACATGGAAGCAACCTAGATGCCCATCAGCAGATGAATGGATAAGGAAGCTGTGGTACATATACACCATGGAATATTACTCAGCAATTAAAAAGAATTCACTTGAATCAGTTCTAATGAGATGGCTGAAACTGGAGCCCATTATACAAAGTGAAGTAAGCCAGAAAGATAAAGAACATTACAGCATACTAACACATATATATGGAATTTAGAAAGATGGTAATGATAACCCTATATGCAAAACAGAAAAAGAGACACAGAAGTACAGAACAGACTTTTGAACTCTGTGGGAGAAGGTGAGGGTGGGATGTTTCGAAAGAACAGCATGTATATTATCTATAGTGAAATAGATCACCAGCCCAGGTGGGATGCATGAGACAAGTGCTCGGGCCTGGTGCACTGGGAAGACCCAGAGGAATCGGGTGGAGAGGGAGGTGGGAGGGGGGATTGGGATGGGGAGTACATGTAACTCCATGGCTGATTCATGTCAATGTATGACAAAACCCACTGCAATGTTGTGAAGTAATTAGCCTCCAACTAATAAAAATAAATGAAAAAAAAAAAAAAAACATGCTGAGTGAAAGAAGCCAGATACAAAATCGCACATATGCAACGATTCCATTTATATGAAATTTCTGGAAAACGTTTCATCCTTATTTTGAAATATTAGATACAGAAAAATTCAGCTAGATTTGAAACATTTTTGTTTTTAGTTCAAGGATGATTTCCTTTGCATTTTTCCATAATAGAAAATGATGTGCAGTGAAAGTCTTTAAGATAGTTTCAATTATTCTACATTTTTAAATAATCAGGAAAATTAGTTAAACATTTAAATAAAAATCACCTTCTTGTACAAACACAATGTCTCCTTGACAGTGATTATAATTTAAAGACAATTTATTTGTTTGGTTGCATCAGGTCTTAGTTGTGGCTCACGGGCTTAGCTGCTCTGCAGCATGTGGGATCTTAGTTCCCTGACCAGGGAGTGAAAGTGCATCCCTTGCATTGCAAGGTGGATTCTTAACCATTGGACCAGCAGGAAAGAGCTTGAGGCTGTCACCAAAATGTCTTTCCCAGTGGAGGATGCTGCAGACGCCTTGTTCTGTATGACCTTGGCCCCTCAGTTCACCTGCCACTCTTGCAGATGAGTTATGGGCAGCTGGCAGCCCCACACCTCAAGCGGCTGAGGTCCTCTTATGTTCTGGTTCAGAATTTTCTCTGGCTCCTGAGAGCTTCCTTCACTCTCACCTCACTTTGCATCCTGGAAGTGAGGAGGTGGATCATTCTCCTATGCAGAGAAGTGGGAGTGGTGGTAGAGTGGTGAATGTGGTTGGCTAAATGCCCCTGACTCCCTGCCTTCTGGGGAAGCGGGGGTTCTGTGTAGAAGACCATGTCATCTGCAAGTAGAGATCATTTTACTTCTTCCTTTCCAGGTTCAGTTCAGTTCAGTTCAGTCGCTCAGCTGTGTCCGACTCTTTGCGACCCCATGAGTCGCACGCCAGGCCTCCCTATCCATCACCAAATCCCAGAGTTTACTCAAACTCATGTTCATCGAGTCGGTGATGCCATCCAGCCATCTCATCCTCTGTTGTCCCCTTCTCCTCCTGCCCCCAATCCCTCCCAGCATCAGGGTCTTTTCCAATGAGTCAACTCTTTGCATGAGTGGCCAAAGTATTGGAGTTTCAGCTTCAGCATCAGTCCTTCCAATGAACACCTGGGACTGATCTCCTTTAGGATGGACTGGTTGGATCTCCTTGCATTCCAAGGGACTCTCAAGAGTCTTCTCCAACACCACAGTTGAAAAGCATCAATTTTTCAGTGCTCAGCTTTCCAGGTTAGATGTCTTTTATTATTATTATTTTTCTTATCTAATTGCTCTAGCTAGGACTTGCAGTACAATGTTGAACAGCAGTGGTGAAAGTGGGCATCTTTGTCCTTGATAACAGAGGGAAGACTTTCTTTCTTTCACCATTGAACATGATATTAGCTGTGGGTTTTTCATAAATATTCTTTATCATGTTGAGGAAGTTCCCTTCTGTTCCTAGTTTTCTGAGTGTTCTTTGAATGTTGCCAAATGCCTATTTTGGTGTCAGTTGAGATGAACATGTAGTCCCCCTTGCCATGGTTTCCTAATGTAGAGTATTACATTGATTGAGTTTCATGTGTTGAACCATCCTTGCATTCCTGGGATAAACCTCACTTGGTAATGGTTGTGTAATCTCTCTAACAAGCTATTAGATTCTACTTGCTAGTATTCTGTTGAGGACTTTGCATCAATATTTATCAGGGGCATTGGTCTGCAGTTGTCTTGTGGTAACAGTGGGGCAATGCTGAACATGTTCCACATGGTTTCTCAGAGGTCCCCGGGGGGACTGAGTTCCCTGTGTCCACAGTGGTCTCCCCCTCTTAAATGCACCCTTTACTGGATTGTTTTCTGTATCTGTCTCACTCTCTCATTTTCTCACCTGTGCTTCCTGGGGTAGCCTCTGTCATAAACTACTTCCTCTTGAGTCTTCACGTCAGATCTGCTCTGGGAGAAACAACAGGTAGGGGAACCTGGGTTATTGTGTAGCCATTTCAAGCATAAACCAAATTCTATAAAATTATGTTCATGGAAGCAGGATTAATTGGTCATTTTAAAAAATGGAAATTGCCTTTATTGGCAAATTGAATATATTTTAATATTTACTCATGTCCCCCAATTTTATTTTTTTCATAGCATATTTAAAACATTTGAAGAAAAATTTGGTATTTTTCTCACAAGATTCCAAATAGATGCCTCCAATCCCTTCTAGATGGTCCCTGTGGGCCGCACAGATATTACCATATTCTGTGTGTGTGATGGGAAGGAGGTAAGGGGAAAGTCCTGCTTTGGGCAGGGGAGGGCCAGGGGTGGAGGGAGCTGCCTGGTGTCTATGGAGGAATCTCAGGGGCTCTGCCCTTGCTTTCTGTTTGAAGCTGGGAGTCAAGAGGAGCCTAAGCTTGGCCCCTCAGCATAGTCCTCAGTGCGTCCACAAAGAAGTGAGTGGAAGCCCTCTCTGATCACGCTCTGATAATGCAAGAATTCTCACCTTGCTTCTCAATAAGATGCTGCCTGCCACAGATCAGAGAGCTGATGACTGGGCCCAGTTCAAGGAGAGACCTGTCTCTTCTTTCCAGGTTAGTCCAGAAAGCCAGTGAATGAGAATGCTGTCACTCCCCCAGTTATCCAGAGCTGCCCCCGACTTACATGTAAGTGGGCATGGAAGCACATGGGACCTGGCCTTGGCACTGATGTGCACTCCCTGCATCTCACAGTGATCGAGAGCCTGGGTGGGGGAGCCAGGCCAGCCTGGGCTTGAACCCTGTCACTTAACCTGCTCTGTTTCCTTGGGCAAGTCATTGAGCGGCCCTGAGACTCAGTTTCCCCTTCTGTAAATTGCATCTAGTTAGTTGCTGGGGAATTTTGAGAGAGAAGGCATGTTGCTTCTCTGCCCGGCACCAGGAAGCATGTGACTCAAGGACTGACTTCCTAATCCAGCCACACTGTTGGACACCTAATCCAGGTGCTGACAGTGCATTATGAACAGAGTGGGCATCCCCGCGTGAGCAGCTGAGACGGAACAGCTCGTCACGTACCTCAGATGGTGACTGTGCAGCTGGGCCAGGGAGAGGGTGGGGCGGGGTGCAAGGGGATCAGGGAGGGCCTCTGTGATACAATGGCTTATGACCCAGAAGAGAGGGATCGAGTCAGGCTGATGATATCTTGGAGAAGCGCGTCCCAGACAGAGGAAGTGTGATTGAAAGGCTCACAGGCCTGGGCAGGACCAGCCCCTGCAGCTGTGATGTGATGCACGCTGCGCAGCAGGAGGCGTCGAGGGCCTGGTCAGCCTCGCTTTGGCTCTCGGACTCGTCCTATGTAAGATGGACTTTGGAAGGTACTGGGCAGGACGTGCCGGGACACCTGTACATGCGCAGGATCCATCTGGAGCCATTGTCCCATTGCATTCTCAGACTCCCAGGCTGGTGGCCTGGGAGCTTAGCAGATGTCACTATGAAGACTTTCACTCCCACAGGCCAGGGACTCCACCCTTTGTTGAGAAACCATGTGTTGGATGAACTGTGGCAAACCAGAGTTTATGCCTGGGGTGGGAAGGTTCATGGCCTCCCCTCTTGGAGTGGAGGGTGTCCCTTCCAGAGGGAAGTTCCAGCTGCTCCTGTGGGGGTAAAGGGTCAATCTGTCTAATTTGACCCTCCCTTGGGCAGTGTAATTGCCCATTTAACCTTTGTGGGAGCTTAATTAAGGATGTTTAGTCTGGGCATGCTGCACTTGACTCATTAGGTCAAGCTCATGGCCTTCCCTCCCGCCCATCAGTGGCCCAGACAGACAGGCTTTCTGAGGCGTCCCCAGAGAGGAAGGGGAAATGGAAGGTTTCACCCCAGCCCTCAGCCTGTGGTGGGTGTGGGCTGACCAGAGGGCACTTGTGAGTGGGTGAGGAGGATGGCTGCCCCCAGTTTTGGGCACAGTGCCCAGGGTGTGGCAGGGCTGAAAGCAGACTTGGATGGTTTACTCAGATAAGACCTGGCCATGGTGTGCGTGAGTGCACGTGTGTGTGCATGTGTCCACGCCTCTCTCCTTGTCTGAGTAGAAGGGGATCAAAACTAGGGGTTTAATCACTGCTCTTTTGGCAGTTGAGGTGAGGAAAATGGCACACCCACAGGATCCCAGAGACCGTCTCATGCAGGAATTGGCAAACATTCTTTGTGAAGGATGCATGCATGCTCAGTCGCTCAGTCGTGTCCGACTCTTTGCGACCTCATGGATGGTGGCCTGCCAGGCTTCTCTGTCCATGGGATTCTCCAGGCAGGAATACTGGAGTGGTAGCATTCCCTTCTCCAGGGGATCTTCCTGACCCAGGGATCAAACCCGGGTCTCTTGCATTGCAGGTGGATTCTTTACCGGATGAGCTACCAGGGAAACCCTCCTTGTGAAGGGCCAGATAGTAAATGTTTGAGGCTCTGCTGACCTTGGTTGCAGCTACTCTGACTCTGCTGTTGTAGTATGAAAGCAACCAGAGGTAATTAATATGCAAATGAACATGTGAGGTTGAGTTCTAATAAAACTTTATTTACCAAAAAAGACAGTGGACCAAATCTGGCTGAGGGGCAGTAGTTTGTTGATCTCACATCTGGTAGAACTTTCCAGATGAGGAATTCAGATCATCTTCCTTCTACTACTCGTAATAATCATAATCTGCAGCCCATCTAAAGTCCCATTCTCCAGCAAACAGCAAACTTCAGGTCTTTTTTAAGGTCAAGTGTCATGTTCACTGTGATATTTATATATTAACAATTTAACATGTGTGAAACTGAGGTACCTCCTATTTTATTTAGCTTCCCATTATTTGCTTTTTAATATGTCACTGGTTTTTGAGTGCTATGCTTCTAAATTTATTTCTTTTCATAAGTCCTGTGGCTTTTATTGTGTAATTTTACTTAGGGTAGTGATTTTAAGGAGTACATATGTCATGTAATGGAGAAAACAATGGCAACCCACTCCAGTATTCTTGCCTGGAGAATCCCAGGGACAGAGGAACCTGGTGGTCTGCTGTCTATGGGGTCGCACAGACTCGAACATGACTGAAGTGACTTAGCAGTAGCAGCAGCATGTCATGTAATAGAAGAACTGACTGTATTTATAACACAGGCCTCCTGAGTTCTAGTCCAGAATTTTCCCACCTGTATTAGGATTAGCTCGGCTTTGCTGCAGTAACAAATAAGCCCTGAAATCTCAGCACCTCCATACCATAAGGATTTGCTTCTCTCTCACATAAAGTCCAGTTCAGCTTGGTGATTCTCCTGGGTGGCTGCCTCTGTGCTGTGACTGGGGGATCCAGGCTGCTTTATTTAGGCCTGCCCCCTCATCATGTCACCTCCATTGCCACTGAGAAAGTGGACGAGAGAGCTGGAGGATCCTGGAGGACATTTCTTTAAAAAAAGAATATTTATTTATTTATTTTTGCTTCTGCTGGGTCTTTGTTGCTCTACATGGGCTTTCTCTAGCTGAGGTGAGGGGGAGCTACGCCTCACTGCGATTGCAGTGCTTCTCTTGCTACAGAGCACAGGCTCTACGCAAGTGGGCTTCAGTAGTTGTAGCACATGGGCTCAGTGGTTGTGGCTCAGGGACATGGTGCCTGGGCTTAGTTGCTCCATGGCATGTGGAATCTTCCCAGACCAGGGACTGAACCCATAGCTTCTGAATCGACAGGCAGATTCTTAACCACTGGGCCACCAGGGAAGCCCTCCTGGAGGAAATTTCTTAGAGGACTTCTGCCTACATCCCAGTGGTCATCAATCAGCCACATGGTCCCACCTACCTGCAAGGGAGGCTGGGAAATGTAGTCTTCTTGTGTGTCCAGGAAGGGAAATAAGATTTGAACAGCACGTTGCAGGTCTTGGTCACATCATCTCATCCGATTCACTTACTTTTCAGTAATTCATTTACACTTTATGCCAGACACTGTTCTAGGCTCTGGTGACAGAGTAGAGAAGACCAAAAACAAAATAAAACTATAGAATCAAACCCTGTTTTCATAGATGTTACATTCTGGGGACAGTTAGATATGAATAGTAAATAAATTAATGAAATGTATGTCTGCTAGTGACATGCTATGGAGTAAAAAGGCATGGAAATTGGAGAGAGAGAATTGGAGGTAGGGGTGCTCATGTGACTTTAATAGGATGGTGAGTTCAAATCCCCCTTGGAGGTGGCATTTGAGAAACGTCTTGGAAGGGGTATGACAGGGAGCCATGTGGAAACCTGGGCAGAGGATCTCAGACAGGGTGAACAGCCAGTGCCAAGGCCCTGAGGTAGGAACATACCTGGAATGTTCAGTGAATGGCAAAGAGGTCAGTGTGGCTGGAAGTATGCGGGGGTAGTAGAAGGTGAGGTCAAAGAGCTATCAGAGGGCAGACTTGTGAGGGGCTGTAGACTGTTTAGGTCGCTGAGAGTCACGCGATTGCTGCATTTGAACTCAGGACATCCTGTTCTACCTCTTGTCTCCACACAGAGGTCTGGCATCAGGTCTTTTGACAGATGAGGAAAACGGGGCTCAGAGAGGTTAATGATTCCCATTTCCCAGAATCATTATAAAACTAAAATGAGAAAGTGGTTATTGTGTGTGTTGAGAATGATAGTTTTAGTTTATGGTAATGTGCAGTAAATACTGAGGTTGTCCAGGGGTGAATCCTGGGGACCATGGGATCAGCAAGTCACCCCTTGAATCCTTGCTCCAGATGGAAGTTCGGTGGTTCAGATTCTCTGTCCGAAGACAGCATCTCACACCTTCATTCAGTGGTCCTCAATGTGAAAGGCCAGGTGAAAACACTCTGTGACAGTTTTTCCTCTGTGGAAACGGGACAGTCAGGCAAGCAGCAAATAATTAAATTGATGTCGACATTTATTGCCGTGAGGGTAGTAAAAGCATCACATGGCTTCCTCATAAAAAGTCATAAGGCCTATTTACAGTCCCACGTTATTTTTCTGGTAATCCAAACCAGCAACTTTTTCTGAAGCTCTTGTGTGTTCAGCTGAGAGCTTCAGAACAGGAAGAACTGGCTTGGGGAAGGGTGGGGGATGGGTTAAACACCCCCCCCATCCTGGTGTGGAGGGTGGAGAGAGCCTCGTTTCTTTGGGTTTGTGTGTTTTATTGATTCAGGGCAAATGTCTTTTGGCCGTTAACCAAAGGTCAAAAGCTGCAGTCTTGGCATTTTGTGGGCAAAAGGCTGGGAGGGGTCCTACCCTTGGGCTATAGTTTCAGTCTAGCAAATCTGGACCAACGATAACCGTTCAGTTGTCTGCAATGCTATCTCACATTTCTTTTTTCTTAAAGAGAAAATTCTTTTTTAGAAATATTTATGTATTTATTATGGCTGTGCCAGGTCTTAATTGAGGCATGTGGGGTCTTTTAGTTGTGGTTGAACCCAGATCCCCCACATTGAGAGCACAGGGTCTTCGTCGCTAGACCACCAGGGAAGTCCTGATATCTCGCATTTCAAGGTCACTTATCAACTTTCTCGAGATGTGTTTGGATAGAATATGAATTAGGGGTGCTTCTTGAGAGAACAAGTCAATCACACATATAAAAATCTAAAATTCATGTGCCTCTCAATCCAGCAATTTTACATCTAGGAATCCAACTTGCAGCTGAACTCAGGCATCTGCCCAAAGGCTCATAAAGATTGAAATTAATATTCAGTGACCCTTGAGCAATATGGGTTTGAACTGTGTGGGTCCACTTACACACAGATTTTTTTCAATAGTAAATACTATTTACCATGCAATCTGTGATTGGTTGAATCTGAGGAGATGTAACTGTGGACCTGGGGGAGCAGTGTGTACTGAGGACTGACTATAAGTTATATGAGGATTTATATACCACTCCTGGAGGGTTGGTACCCCTAACCCTCTCATTGTTCAAGGACCAACTTTATTCCTTTTGAAAAATTCAAAGAAATATAGGAAGTTAATATTGAATATTGAAATGCTGAAAACCTCTGAAATGTCTATTTGTCAATGATTATAAATAAATAATGGTACCTACCTATAAGCAAAACTAGATAAACTGTTGGTGGTGTCTGTGCAGCACCTGCAGGGCGCAAGGATGAAAGTAAGATGCAGAAGAGTGTGTATGCCCACTCACCTAGATTAGAAAAAAAGAATATTTATGCTGGAATATGCATAGAAAAATTCTGGAGTGATACACAAGTAACTGTTAAAAGTGGTTCTGGTAATAAGAGAAACTGAAGGTCTTAATAATATACATGCATTATTTTTAAAATTAAAAACATAACAAAAATACAGTCTTATGCTGTGAAGGTGACTATCAGGTAGAATATTAGAGTTGAACCCAAGCCTTTTAACTCTGACTCCAGCTACCCCATTCACTAGGTATGTGATTTTGGGCAAGTGACATTTCTTGGGCTCTCTGTCTCACTGATGTTGAGATGTTATTATCTACTCTTGGGGCAGGTGTGAGGTTTTAAATAAGGTGATATTTTCTGAAACTATTAGGTGCGATATGACACTGCCCCATATTAGGCAATATTATTATTTCATCTTTACAATGTATCAATTTGGTTTCTTTTTGTTTTGGTTGTGAAGAATAGAAATGGACTTGACAACTTAAGGGAAAAAACACCAGAAAATTTAAATTTGGAGGGATATGGTGGGAGCCTGGAGAAAAAGCTTAACAATTAGGTTTTGGAAAGGACTGGAACTCCATCTCTTGTGACTTGAGAATCAGGAAACAGAATTCACCCATGCGATGACTCAGCTACAACATTTTCTCTCCCTCATTTACTCTGTTCAGGATCCAAAGCCCCAGGACAGAGACTCTGATAGGCTGATGTTGGGTGATGTGCCCACCCCCAGGCCTGGGGAGGGTGGGGCATCTTGATTGGCACTAGGATTAACTTGTGAGGGAGGAGGGAAAGAGAAAGTGAGTGAGTGAAGTCACTCAGTCGTGTCCGACTCTTTGCTGACTGTAGCCTACCAGGCTCCTTCGTCCATGGGATTCTCCAGGCAAGAATACTGGAGTGGGTTGCCATCTCCTTCTCCGGGGGGAAGGAGAAAAGTGGTAACCAAAAGGAGAGATGGTCTGTGGTGTGCAGAAAGCCAAAATGAAATAAAGTTAAGTGGTGGCTGTTCTTCCACAGTATTGAATTAGTCTCGGCAGGCTAACTGCTGTGATAAATAACCAACATTTCAGTGGCTTCATAAATGGAAGTCTGTTGCTCACTCAGGCTGCCCTGCAGTGTTCTTCCTTCTTGGTGGACTGCTGCTTCTGATCTCTGCTCAACACCTCCACTCAGGGACTCAGGCTGCACATCTCTCACTGCGTCCTCTGGATCTGGCCAGCAGACAAAGGAAGGGGTACACGTAGGGGCCAGAGTCAGTCATGTGGGTGTACCTAACCACAGCTGGAAAGTAGTCTGTGTGTTCAGGAGGAAAAGGGAACAGTCTGGGGACAGCTTGCCAGGGTCAGTATAGATAGCACAGCATAGAACATGTAATGTTGTCACTCTAGGTCAGGGTCTGTGGGTCTAGTGCTTTGACCTTAGGAGAATCATTGCTCCTCTCTGGACTTCATTTTCTTCATCTGAAAAATGTGAATTTTGGAGAAAGTCATCTCAGATAACTTTCTTCAGCTGAAATGTATTGCAGAACCTGATATCAAAACAAAGCAGGCAGCTGCAGATGTGGGGAGCAGGCGGGGGTCCCAGAGCTCATCCCACCACTTGCCCCAGTGGCCCAGCTGCGGACCTTCTGGGGCTTTGGGGTCACATGTGCAGGCTGCTGTCGGCCTACAGAACCTCCAGTGATGCATGATGTAGCCGATCTCTGGACTCTTGAGGGAACTTTCAAACCTTTGCTGTGTTCTCAGTTTGGAAAAATTGAAGACATTTGAAACCAAGACCACTTGGCCTCCCTCCGTGGCCGGTCTTGGGTATGCCTGCTCCAGGCTCAGAACCACCTGCTTGGCACTCCAAACCTTACTTTACCACAATTTATTTTTTTACTGAGAGGAAATGTTTAGCATAATAAATCATGTGGTTCTAGCATTCCCTGAACCATCTCCATGAAAAGGGGATCCTGAGCTGGTCTCTGGATCACTGCTCACTGTCGGCAGAAGCACCCAGTTCCCACGGTGAGAAGGGGAGAAGGTCTTCCCTGGGACTTTTCAAAGTCAGAGGAGCTGAATGGACACATCTGCTTTGGTGAAAAGGGAAAAGGATCAAGGACCGAGCAGTGATATCACTTTACGGTGTGAAGAGACAGTTCCAAACCACGTTACAGATTTTTTTTTATGACAGTGATTTTGAAAGGGAATTCATATAATCCTGGCAATTTAGACATTAAAGTTTCAAAACTCTAATGGGCCCAAAATAAATATATACATATTTTCCAACAATTTAAAAAATAATAAACCTAAACCAGAAACTACTTTAGTCTGTTTCTTGAATTGGTTTGCTTCCTTCCTGAAGCCAAGTGGGTTGAAAGAATCAGAGGACAGAGAACTCCTGAAGCTCCCTACTGCTCCCCCACGGACCCCCACCCACCGCCACCCACTTGCTTGAGGAGCCTTTGACCTTTCATTTGAACTGGATTCAAAACATAGGTTTTGCTGCATTTAAAAATGCATAAGTTCCCAACATGCTCTTGAAACCTACACACCTGCCAGTGTTTTATCCTTCTAGAGATGGCACAAATAGGAAAAGTTTCAGGGGGTCTAGGAAGTGGCTTTTTTGGAATTACTCTCTTAAAAATGGGCCAAGAATCTCCCAAATTCTAATATTCTCAAATTCTTAGAAATGTATGCCTCCACTGACAGGCCCACACTGACACGCTGGGGATTGCACTTTGTCCGCAGACCTGTCGCTGGGCCTCGAGGGCAGGAGGAGCTGCCAGTGAAACCCTCTATGGGTGCAGCCTTATCCCAGGTCCTCCTGGACCCTTACTTCAAGGGATGTGTCTCCAGAGAGTCCATTGCATCATCTGTATTTTGTGGACTCATAGAGAAGCTCCAGTGCATGGAGAACTTGGGTAGAAGCATCAGTAAAGCATTCAGATGGGTCCTGACTTTAGAGTAAAGGTGGGTGTAAGTCTCAGCTCTGCCCCTTATTTTCTCTGTGAGCCTGGACACAGCAAAAATAGGGATGATAATAGTCTCATAGCTATCTCATCTTGTGGCATAATACAGGTAAAAAGCTTCACACTGTGTTCGCAACATGGAGGTGTTTGATCAGTGTTTGCTTTGACGATCTGTGGATCCGATGGAAGCATTCTCACATCTCTCAGAAAATAAGAGATTTCATTCAAATGCTTTCAAAATTGTTGAAGAGCTAGAGGAACCAGGGTCAGGGAACACTGCCACTTGTGCTCAGGTTTGCCACTAAAATTTGGTGAACCAGGAAGCCGCAGGAACTGCAGGGAACTCCTGCTGAAAATCACAGCATTTGGTGGGACTCCAGGAAGCTACTGCAAAATCTTACACCTGCCAAGTTCCACATGTCTGCCTGCTGGTGCCAGGGAAGCAATGCTTTCAGGCTTTCTCCCACTTCTCAAATCTTGGGTGGCTTGTTCATGGGTGGAGTCTAGAACAATCTTGATGGCAAAGGATACTGGCAAATGCAGTTCCCGTCTTCCAGCCCCTGAAATATGAAGGACAGCTGTTGAGTGGCCACTGTTTCTGGTACCGAGTGATGGGCTTGATTACTGGCATTTGAAAATAAATCAAATAACCACACAAATGGGGCCACAGTAGACTCAGAATGGCTGGGTTTATGCTTCAGAGGCTTGGACACCAAATATAAGAGGGCTGTTGGCAGTTAGAAATTGTCTTTGCAGTCAAACATGTTGGGGATCTGGCTTTGAGACTAATACATGACCTGGGAAGTGTGGGAACTGGGACTGTCTGGCTGAAAAGAGAACCTTTGTCATTTGGTGCTCTACTTACCAGGTTGACTTCCCCACTCTGGAAAGCCTCCCTGCCCACCAGGGCTTCTTCCTCCTCTGAGTTCCTGTGATGACCTGCAAGCTCTTTTGTAATGGTTTGCTCTATAATGTATTTTCTTCCTTAGTAGTTTCTAGCTTCTTGAGGACAGGGAACATGTCTTCAAATCTTTAGAACCTACAAAGAATGTTTCCTAAAATAACTCATCAGAAAAAAAACTTGGAAAATATAGAGACATACAAAGAAGAAAATACAAACCTCCCAGAGTTATGTACTGCTAATACTTTGGTAGTTCAGTTTTTTTCCCAATACTCAAGCATATAAAAACGTGTATTATTTTAACATGCTAAGAAAAAAGATACCGAGCACTTGAAGCCCACCAGGCACTGACTTTGCTGTTCATTGTTTATGTGTGTGTTAGTTGCTCAGTCGTGTCCGACTCTTTGCAACCCCACTGACTGTAGCTGGCCACGCGCCTCTGTCCGTGGAATTCTCCAGGCAAGAATACTGAAGTGGATTGCCATTCCCTTCTCCAGAGGATCTTCCCAACCCAGGGATTGAACTCAGGTCTCCTGCACTGCAGGCAGATTCTTTACCATCTGAGCCATCAGGGAAGCT
The DNA here is from genome assembly GCF_033118175.1 of Dama dama. Taxonomy (NCBI): domain Eukaryota; kingdom Metazoa; phylum Chordata; class Mammalia; order Artiodactyla; family Cervidae; genus Dama; species Dama dama. The sequence goes on along the minus strand of NC_083684.1, from coordinate 18,864,626 downwards.
CTCATTATTTATAATGACCATAAGTATACTACCCTGCTGTTGATGGGAGGATGTGTCACTGGCTCTTCCTTGTGATAAACATGGAATCTTACAGTAAGTGGTCCTTTGGTCTGGCTTCTGTTGCTCCACATGGCATTTGCCAAGTTCATCCATCCTGTAGCATGATCTGTACTTCATTTCTTTTAATGGATGAATAATATTCCATTGTGTAGATTGCCCACGTTTTCTTTATCCATTTGTCAGTTGATGAACATCTAGGCTGTTTCCACTTCTTGACTAGGGTCAACAGCTCTGTCCTTCTGGAAACACTCCCCACCCTCCCTCCCAGTGGATCAGTGGCTTTAACCGATGGGAAAGAGCCTGAGCTGCTTCTGCCTTCTCAGACAGGCCCCACGACAGTCAATTTACCCAACCTGCAATTTAGGCTCAGCCCAGAGAGGGGCGCGGCTCAGGCCCCCCAGGGCCAGACCACCAGGGCGGCCTCAGCTCAATTAAAGTTGTTATTCCCTCAAAGAGGGGGAGTAACCAAGTGGGTTCAGAAGCAATAAAAACAGATGTCACAGCCCTCTTCTCCTCCAGGAAATCTGTCTCTGAGGTCCAGCCTTATTGCCCTGCTGGACAAATCCCAAGTGACATTGTTTTGTGACATGGGCCAGGAGACAGGAGCTCTGGTTTCCTTTGAATTCTGAGTGCCTGAGCAGCAGAAGGGCGTGTTGGGAAGAGGGAGAAGACAAACCACTCCTCTGCCCCCAGGGGATATTAGTGCCTGTCTGTCAGGGAGAAGGGATCCCAGAGTTTGGGGCCTGGTGGGGCGGCCTTCCCCAGCCCCTGAGGGCATGAGGTGCCTTTGGCATTGGCAGGCGGCATCCCAGAGGGGCTCTGGCCCTTGCACAGGATCTGTGTGTCCCTGGAGTCTGTGCTGAGCGGGAATTAGAGTGACCCATGTCGCCACTGTGACCCACGTCGCCGGCGGGGCTTGCTGTGCTCAGCAGCGGGGGTGGCCAGGCAGGCTGTTTCTGGAATAATCACTGTGCTCATTACAGGCTTCAAGTGGGCTCCCAAGGGTCAGGCTGGGTTTGTTTGCCCATCTTGGGAGTCAAGGAAAATGTGGCCCTTTTAGCTGCTTCAGCAAAAGAGAAGAAACCCAGGGATGGTGTCGATATGCTGCCAAACAGTAGCAAATGTAGAAATGGCGAACCCAAGGACAAAACAGGAGAGGGAGGGGATTAATAAAGTGGAATGGAGATGGGCATCTGCGACTCCTGTCTGTCGCTCTGTGTGATGGCAATTTATAAACACAGAGCAATCAATTGAGCCAATGAGTAATAATGGCACCACTGGGCACCAGGCATGACGACACTACAGAGTTGGTGGTTTTATCCTCTTTTTACACGGGTAGAGATGAGATTCAGAGAGGCTAAGTAACCTGCCTGAGATCACATAGCTGGCTGGTAGCAGAGGTGAGCTGTGAGCTCAGGTTACTGACCCCACAAACCAGCTCTTGATTACCGCCCTCTTGTTGGGGTGCCATTGGGAACAGAAGAAGTATAGGCTGGGAAGGGCTTGCATGTTCCTCTGCTTTTTTTTTTTTAAGTGGTGAAATACATATAATGTTTGCCATTGTAACCATTTTTAAATGTACATTTCAGAGGCACTGAGTATATTCACGGTGTTGTACAACCATCACCACCACCCATCTTCATAGTTCTTCTCAGCTTGTAAAATGGAACTGTCCCCATTAGGGGATAGCACCCCATTCCCCTCGACCCAGCCCGGATACCCACCTTTCGACTTTCTGTCTCTAGGAATCTGACTCCTCTAGGGAGTTCAGAGGAGCCACTGACTTTTTGATCCTTTGTTACAGTATCCATAGGAAGTGAACACACTCTTAAGTTTGCACCATACCTTTCCGGGCTTCCAGAACCCTCTCTGATCTCTATGTGGGGGCTCCAGGGTGGGAGCCTTTGCATGGGGTGAGGCTCTTCTGTTTGTGCTGTGACCGCACCTGGTCTTCCTTCTCCTTCACAACAGCCCTGGGGCTCGGTGAGTTGGTGGTCATGTGTGGAGGCAGACACCACACCCCTGTGGGTCTGTGCATACCTGCATCTGCTTCGGCCAATGCTGGTGACTTAACGTTTTCCCAGAGTATCACCCATTTCATCTACACTTCACGCCCCTTGACCAGACTTCAGTCTTTGCTCTGGGCCAAAAGATTTGAGCCTCTTAATGATAGAATGGACTCCCGCCTGGGAAGCCTTTAACACCCCAGAAAATGACTTTTATGGGCTCCTTTCTCCAGAACAGCTAGTTGAAGCCTGTGGTGAAGGAGGGTATGGTAGGCTCCCCAAATCCCCCAAACCTATGGATGTAATCTTATTTGGCACAAGGGACTCTGCAGGTGTGATTAAGGTTAAGGATCTTGAGATGCGGAGATGATCCTGGGTTATCTGAGTGGACCCTGAATATAATCATAAATATCTTAAAATTTTCTTTTTATACAACTATACTTTATACAGTTTAAAAGATTACTTTCCATGTCTAGTTATTGCAAAATATTGGCTGTATTCCCTGTGTGTACAGTACACCCCTGATGGAGACGAGATGGGGACAGAGACCAAGGTGGAGATGGTGATGATGAGGGAAGCAGCAGCAGTAACAAACACTGTGTCCCTACTAAGTTCTGGGGACAGTGTTAACATACTTTACTTGTGGCAACACGGTATGTTGTCAAGTGAAGAAATCACAATGTAGAATTAGTGACTCATCTACCATTTGGTAGAAAAGAGCTTTCCAGAAAAATGTCTCCAGAAGAAGGGCAAATGGGGGTGCTTGGGGAATGGTGGGCAGAGAATTTTCACTGGATACTTGAATGTTCCTTTTGCATTTTGTGTCGCATAAAACTTTTACCAATTCAAAAAAATCTAAAGTGAAAGAAATCAAGTAAAGAGCCTTGAATGAACTATTACTTTGGAGGAGAACCGTAAAAAAAAACCAGAACACCAATTACTCTCAAAAAAGCTGTGATCCCTATCAGCCACTTTCCCTTTCAAGACAAACTGTTTTCCCTTAAGTGGAATTAGGTTTAAAAAAATAGGAAAATAGAGGGAAAAAAAGAAAAACAGATCTCCCCTTATTCGTCTTTCCCTTATGGCAAAATCTCCAGCACTCTTTTTTCCCTAAGGACTTTTAAATGGGCTGCAACGTGACACCCAACAGCTAAAGACTTTGCCTTAAAACTTTGGGTGTTGGTACTTTTGAAATTTCACAGAGGGAATTCTTACTGGTACATTATTCATTAACTGTTGTAGAAGGTGCCTCACTGTAGCTAAGACTTGGGTCCGTGGAGTTAGACAGACCTAGGCTTGAATGCTGGTTCTCATAGACTCACTAGCCTTGTGACTTTAGGCAAGTGAATCTTGAGATGCTCATCCCCTGAAGGGATCCTTTCTCTATGGTGTCTGAATTGAATGCTGCTTGGGTCTCATGGTGGGACAGGGATGCAGTGTGGGAAGCAGCCCTCTAGCCTCGATGCTCTTTTCTGAAACCACACTGTCCTGTTGGCGTCCTGCCGTGCTTACAGTCTTGTCCAGGAAAACCTTCCTTCCCCAGCTGTCAGCTCACTCAGCCACCCTCATTGCATCTCTCTCATTTCTTCATAACTCTGCTCTGTACATGTTCTAAATATTTGCCCAGTAGAGCCCAAATTCTCTTGTCCTCCCTTTCTGCTCACTCCTGGGATAATCCCACAAGGGAGCTAATTAGCACAGCATTTTTACCGGCATCCCCCTCTTTGGAACACGTGCAGCTTTATTTGATTTTCTTACAGCCACTGAAGCATGGAATCTTTTCAGGGCTGACCGTGTTCATTTCACTGATGGACACCAAGAATAAATCCTTAGCTCACTTTGCATCCATAACCTCACTGTTCCTATGCAGGGGAAGAGAATTCCAAGGAATCCTGCTATTGCTGCTTTGTGTAGAAAAAAAAAAAAAAAAAATCCTTCAGACTTGAAAGAGCAAACTGAGATAGCATTGGGTGACCTTTTTTTTTAGTGTTTAGAATATTACACTCATCTACATATTGTTTCTGTGTGTGTGTGTGTGCGCTCAGTCACTGAATCGTGTCCAACTCTTTGGGACCCTATGGATTGTAGTCCCCCAGTCTCCTCTGTCTGTGGGATTCTCCAAGCAAGATTTCTGGAGTGAGTGGGTTGCCATTTCCTCCTCCAGGGCATCTTTGCCCAGGAGCCTAATGCATGCTTGTGGAACTGAATTTAAATTTCTTCCAAAGATTCCATGTCTTCTGCGCTGAAGGGGAAAGTATAGCCCTTCCTCTACCCTGCTCGCATCCCCACTATAGAAGTCAGATGTATTAGTGATCTATTGCTGAAACAGATTATCCCCAAACCTAGCTACTCAATACAACAATAAACATTTACTGTCTCACATGGTTTCTGAAGGTCAGGCATTCAGGAGCTGTTTGGCTGGCTCACGGTCTCCCATGAGGCTGTGATCAGGATGGTGGTGGGGCTGCTGTCTTATCTGAAGACTTGGCTGGGACTGAAGGATCCAGTTCCAAGGTGGCTCCTTACTGGGCTTTAGGTAAGAGGCCTCAAGTCCTCTCCCTTCCATGGTGCTGGGCACTGTAGGTACTACGTTGCAGCAAATATAGATTCTGCATTGTATTTCAGAGAGTTGTTTCATTTTGGTTTCTTTGAAGTAACTTTCTTGGACTTGAACTGTGAAATCCATCTCCCCGGTAGTGTGTTAGCCCCCGCTGGCTCTGCTCAGACTCCCTTGATTCTTGCTTTCGTTTTTCAGCTTTACCTCCTAGTAGTCTCCTAGTGTCTGTCCAGCTCAGTGTTCAGCCAGTGAGATTGGCTGAGGTTGTGCGCAGAGCCTTGTACCCAAAGGCTTCCATTGTACGTGGGTGCATCTCTGTGGCTGAGGAGCACGGTCATAGCTCTGCCAATCCCCAAGCCTCCTTTGCTTTTGTTGTCTAGTAGGCTTCTTGGCTTCATTTCCTGGATAGACAAAGAGGAGGGCAGCTCTTATCCTGTCCTTCTGTGCTGCTCTCATTTCCTGGATCCTGGGTCAACTTCTGGCTGCCTTGATGCTCTTCCTATGAGATTACAGCCTCCAGTTGTGGGAGCTGGGTGTTCCCCTGCATGTCTCCAGCTCACCGCTGTTAGCTCACCCCACCCCAAGTTGAGTGTGCCCTCTGGCAGCCCAGGTGCTGGTTTCCAAAGCCAGCCCCATGCTGGTAAAGCCACATTTCTTGCTGACCAAGGGGACTGGGTTGGGAGGGGTGGGTGGTGGCAGCTTCAGGTGAGAAGACTGCAGATTCTCAGTAACTGTACCCCTTCCCAAGGATGTTTTTCAAGAATAGGCTCTTCCCAGTTTGCTGTGTGCCTTTGTTCAATTTCCAGAGCCCTGATATTACTTTTTTTTCAGTGTGAATATAGATTTTTTATTTCACTTGTGTAGATGACATTGAGCAGGATTGCTGAATCACATGATAAGTTTATGCTTAATTTATAGAAAACCATCAAACACTCCCAAGGGGCTGCCCCATTCTGCATTGCTACCAGTGCTGTATAAGCTTCCGCTGTTACCAGCTTTGTTAGCACTTGCGAGGATCTGTGATTTTTTAAAATTCTAGATGCTCTAAAAAGCATGTAGGGGACTTCCCTGGTGGTCCAGTGGTTAAGAATCCTCCTTACAATGCAGTGGATGCAGGTTTGATCCCTGGTTGGGGAATGACATTGTTGCTTTTAACAGTGTTATCAGTTTTATGCTTGCTTTTTCCAGGTAGAATTTGCCAGCCTCTTCTCCCTGCCGTAGGTAGGTCCTTGGTCCACTCGTGTAGCAGCACTGGGCTACATGGCTTCTAAGGCCGCTGACCTTTCCCAGCCTCTCATGGCTTTGGGGTTCATTCCTTCACGAGAGGTAGTATTAAATACTTACGACACTATTCCTAGTGGCAGCTGAGTGTTTGTGCTGTCGTGGTGTGCCTGGGACTCCATCCTGAAGGCCACGTGACAGGGCAAAGGCTGAGCCCTCTTGATGTGGAAAGGCAAGGTGAAGGCCCAGGAAGGGGTCAGGGGCTCTAGTGGCCGCTTCAGAGGTGAACGTGAGTGTCCTGGGGCTGCTGAGACAAGTGACAACAAACCAGGGGCTTAAGCAGAAATGACTTGTGCATCAGATTCTGACCATTCTACCTCTGTGCTGGGGAGGGTGCCATCCTGACCACCGAGACTGCTGTAGCTGCCTACTCTTGCCTTTGTTTGCTCACCCTGGTTTTGGACTTGTGGGACTACATACTTCCTTGAAACATGTTCTGGTCATTTCCAGAACCATTGCCACATTGCCGCTGTCTGACTGGTTGCAGGTGGGAACCAGCGCTACAGGCTGCTTTCCCGCTGGCCCTGGATGTCTCTGTGTTGTGATGCATGTCCTAGGTGCTCAGTGACATTTCCTGAATGCTGAAAGTTTGGAAGGTCAGAAAATACATGCTCTAGGGGCAAGTGTGGGCCCAGCTGTGACCATTAGAGGGTCACCAGAACAACTGTTCAAGCAAATACATACAAAGGTCAGTTTCCAGGGTATAAGATCAGGGTGAATGGGCTCAACTGTGGAAAAACCTGCCAACTCCTCAGAAATGAATAGCAAGATGCTGGAACATCACAAATGTCCTTGATCACACCGACACCAGAGAAGATCAGTCTGTCTAAAGCTGAATTCTCTCAAGTACATGGATGATTGGTCCCCAAATGCCTATTAATGTACAACTTCTGGGGCCAAATTAGCAGAGAAAATGCAACAGCCTCTGGTTCACATTCACAGTGCTTATCGTAAAGTCACTAGAAGGCCTGTGGAAGACACCAAGGACACGTGCAAATTGTGTTAAATCCGTTTAACCCAGTGTTGCCAAACTTCTTTGAGGTGGAGCCTTTTAGTGGCACGATGGCTGCAAGTGTCCCATGGGATGCACTTCCATGGAACTCACTTTGGAGAACACTCATTCGTAAGGATGACACTTTCAGGAGAGGTTTGGAGATCAGGTTGAGATGGTGGTTTGGGGCCAGGGTGTCCAGAGCCCAGATGGTGGAGGGCCAGGGTCTCGAATGCAAGGCAGGGGAGCCCTGTAGGTTTTGAGAAGGTAAGCCATGCTATCCACGTGTCAGCTTATAAGTGGGGCCTGCCTGGGTGTGAATTTGGGCCACATGAGAGTCAGGGGCACTCCAAGGGGGTCCATGCCTCATCTGGCCTCATTATCAGCCAGTGATCCCACAGAGCCTTTGTCACTCTTGGCTACAGCCTGGTCCCACGTGTTTGCAATTGCCCGGGTCGCAGCCGGGGAGTGGCAGGCAAGATGATTGTGTGCTCAGGGGGTGCTGGAAGGTGGGGCAGGGTGAGGCTGGAAGGAAGGGGGTGTCCATGGGCTGGGCTGGAGTGGGGCTGACTGCTCACACCCTCTGCCCTCGCTGCAGGGTCCCTGTAAACACCCTTGGCCTGGCTCCCTGCCATCAGGATGAGTACATGTGCGGACCCCTCCGCCCAGCCTCGCATGCTGGGTCCACAGCAGGGTATGGAACGCCCATGTTTTGGGAAGCGGCAGGGGCCTGTGACTTCTCTGGGTCCCAGCTAGGGGCATGTCAGAGCCTGCTCATCCAGAGCCCAAGTAAACACAGTGCAGAGGATCACACAGCACACCAGCTGGAAGGAAGCCTAGAGACTCTTCTGGTGCAGAATTTCTCCTTTGGACAGTGGGGAGACTGAGGCTGAGTGGGGAAGGAATTGGCTGCTGCTGAGTTAGCCCTGGGACCTTGGGTCTGGATGTTGTTTCCAGGGCTCCTTTGCCCACACTGGGGTGTCTCCAGAGCCCACTGCCTGCAGGTGGGGTGCTGGGCAAAGTCTACCTTCCTGTTTGAGGTGGTTTATGTTGCTGGGGGAGGAAGGGCAATAGGTTTGTTACTTAGAGTCCCCTCAACGGATGAAACAGAAGGAAAACAGTGACGATTCTTTCTTTCTTCAGTTTTTAAAACACAAAAATATTTTTCTAGATACTTTATCATCTTATTTGTGAATTACTTTCGTTTTTATTGCCTATAGTTTTTTTACAATTATTTTTTTTAAGGTTGCCTTTTAAAAATGTTTTATAGAAAATTTCAGACAAAGTACCAAAGTAAAACAAAGCTCTACATGCTCATAACCCATTGTTAACACTTATAAGTTTACCAATCTTAATTCCTTTGTTTCTACCCACTCTCCCCAAGTCAGGATTAATTTGAAGCAAATTCCTGATGCTGTATCTTTTCATCTACAATTATTTCAGTATGCATCTCTGATAGATAGGATCTCACTCATTTTTTAAATTAAAATTTTTCTGTTGAGATAGCTATAGATTTGCTCACATTGTAGGAAGAAATGCAAAGAAATGACTTGTATAGTAAGGATGATTTCTCTTAAACACAATCATAATATTATTATCACACCAAAATATTTAATAATAATTACTTAATATCATCAATATCTAAACAATGTTTACATTTCCCAAATGGCTTATATTTTTTCTTTTTTTAAGTTTGTTTGATTGACTTGCTTTAATTAACTAGTTATTCAAGTCAATCTTGTGTATCCAAGATAATTGTCCAAAAACTAGTGAATTAATTAAAAAATTTGAGCTGCTTTGAGATATAATTCATATACCATATGATTTACCCATTTAAAGCATACAATTCAGTGATTTTTTGGTAGCTTTTGATTTAAAAGGTAATGTGCATCTATTGTAGAAAACATTAACAGTATTTCAGTTCAGTCACTCAGTCGTGTCCTACTCTTTGCGACCCCATGAATCGCAACATGCCAGGCCTCCTTGTCCATCACCAACTCCTGGAGTTCTCCCAAACCCATGTCCATCGAGTCGGTGATACCATCCAACCAGCTCATCCTCCATCGTCCCCTTCTCCTCCTGCCCTCAATATTTCCCAACATCAGGGTCTTTTCAAATGAGTCCGCTCTTCGCATCAGGAGGCCAAAGTATTGGAGTTTCAGCTTCAACATCGGTCCTTCCAATGGACATCCAGGACTGATCTCCTTTAGGATGGATTGGTTGGATCTCTTTGCAGTCCAAAGAACTCTCAAGAGTCTTCTCCAACACCACAGTTCAAAAGCATCAATTCTTCGGCGCTCAGCTTTCTTTATAGTCTAAATCTCACATCCATACATGACCACTGGAAAAACCATAGCCTTGACTAGATGGACCTTTGTTGGCAAAGTAATGTCTTTGCTTTTTAATATGCTGTCTAGGTTGGTCATAACTTTCCTTCCAAGGAGTAAGCATCTTTTAATTTCATGGCTGCAGTGATTCCAGTCAGCCACTGTTCCCACTGTTTCCCCATCTATTTGCCATGAAGTGATGGGACTGGATGCCATGATCTTAGTGTCCAGAATGTTGAGCTTTAAGCCAACTTTTTCACTCTCCTCTTTCACTTTCATCAGAGGCTCTTTAGTTCTTCTTCACTTTCTGCCATAAGGGTGGTGTCATCTGCATGCCTGATGAACTATGGATGGAGGTTCGTGACATTGTACAGGAGACAGGAATCAAGACCATCCCTAAGAAAAAGAAATGCAAAAAAGCAAAATGGCTGTCTGAGGAGGTCTTACAAATAGCTGTGAAAAGAAGGGAAGTGAAAAGCAAAGGAGAAAAGGAAAGATATACCCATTTGAATGCAGAGTTTCAAAGAATAGCAAGGAGAGATAAGAAAGCCTTCCTCAGCGATCAATGCAAAGAAATAGAGGAAAACAATAGAATCAGAAAGACTAGAGATCTTGTCAAGAAAATTAGAGATACCAAGGGAACATTTCATGCAAAGATGGGCACAATAAAAGACAGAAATGGTAGGGACCTAACAGAAGCAGAAGATATTAAGAAGAGGTGGCAAGAATACACAGAAGAACTATACAAAAAAGATCTTCACGACCCAGATAATCTCAATGGTGTGATCACTCACCTAGAGCCAGACATCCTGGAATGTGAAGTCAAGTGGGCCTTAGGAAGCATCACTATGAACAAAGCTAGTGGAGGTGATGAAATACCAGTTGAACTATTTCAAATCCTAAAAGATGACGCTGTGAAAGTGCTGCACTCAATATGCCAACAAATTTGGAAAACTCAGCAGTGGCCACAGGACTGGAAAAGGTCAGTTTTCATTCCAGTCCCAAAGAAAGGCAATGCCAAAGAATGCTCAAACTACCACACAAGTGCACTCATCTCACACGCTAGTAAAGTAATGCTTAAAATTCTCCAAGCCAGGCTTCAGCACTTTGTGAACCATGAACTTCCAGATGTTCAGGCTGGTTTTAGAAAAGGCAGAGGAACCAGAGATCAAATTGCCAACATCCGCTGGATCATTGAAAAAGCAAGAGAGTTCCAGAAAAACATCTATTTCTGCTTTATTGACTATGCCAAAGCCTTTGACTGTGTGAATCACAATAAACTGTGGAAAATTCTGAAAGAGATGGGAATACCAGACCACCATGACCTGCCTCTTGAGAAATCTGTATGCAGGTCAGGAAGCAACAGTTAGAACTGGACATGGAACAACAGACTGGTTCCAAATAGGAAAAGGAGTACTTCAAGGCTGTATATTGTCACCCTGCTTATTTAACTTATATGCAGAATACATCATGAGAAATGCTGGGCTGGATGAAGCACAAGCTGGAATCAAGATTGCTGGGAGAAATGTCAGTAACCTCAGATATGCAGATAACAGTACTTATGTGCAGAATTTAATGTGAAAGCTCTCTGCAGTCATCTCTACCCAGTGAATGTCCTCTTTTACAAGTTGAATTATATATAAATTATATATATATATATATATATATATATATATATAATATATATAAGAGATAAACTCAGGGGAAAAAATGACTAAATTCTGTACCTAAGCATAGCCACCAAAACTTTCAAAATTATCCCCCTGTTTGAGGGTCTTCTTTTTTTTCCCAACATGAAATTTAGAATGTCTTACACTTCATGGACTGGCTTGAAAGTGCTGAAGGCTTGCCCCGGGTGTCTTCTCTTTGCTGACTGTCTGGGTGAGAACCAAGGGGCATCCGGGAGTGACTGTCATCGTGGTTGTCACTGGGGTTCCTCATTCCTAACCGAGCTATCCGTGGAGAGGATTCAGGGGATTGACAAACCTAGAGGAAAAAACATTATTATACATCTTTATTTTGCCTGAGCTAAAAGTAACATTTCCTTCTGTTATGGTCAAAGGCAACAACCCAGTGGCACTAACAGAATCTGAGACGTCATCACCAGTGAAATCATAGATGTTCCCCATCATAGTACAGTCACAGCTACTATTTTGAAATGTAATTTGAGCTCAGTGCTCCTATGAGTCAAAGAAGCTGTTAGACTCTCTGTGAAATCTGTGTTTCTAAAAAAGCCCATATATTGACTATATACAATTAAAAACAGTTTGATCACAGTATTTCAATATAATTGTTTCCTTGGTAATCCTGCAAATTTTTGTGTTTATGAACATTCCAAGACGGGGCTCGTTAGTTTCATAAGACTTCCAAGGGGGCCCAAGTTCCTCTTAAGGTTAAGAACCTCGGGATTGGAGAGAAATGCTTTTTTTCTAAGTCACTGATGATTTACTTTTAATCTTTAACTTTTTAAAAATTCAGGGCCCCTTTACAGAGCTCCACTGCCTCTGGCTTCCCAGCTGTGCCCTTTCTCATTTTTCAGGGTTAAGTGCAAACCTGGCGCCAGGGTCCGGGGGAGAGAGGCAGCAGGAAGCAAAGGTTTTGGGATGTCTCTGCTGCAGAGGGAACTGGGCAGGGCTGTTTTCCGTGGCCGCCTGCCCTTTGCCTCGATGAGCACACAGCTGGTTTTGTAGCACTGGGCCTGCCCTCCCAGAGAGATCGTTTCAGGAGACGATCCATCTCCATGTCCACATGTCCTGTTGCCCTGGAGCACAAGTTAGATGAAGCATATGAGCAGCCGCTCCCAGATGGATGGGATGAGGAAAACCCATGCTCCCCCATATTCAGCAGGAGATTCGACCAGCTCTGTGCAGCTGGTCGGGGGGGCAGAAAGCCTCGGGGGCTCTGCAGGTTTACAGAGCAGTGGGTCAGAGAGGCATGGGGGAACAGGCATGGCACTGCCACATACCCCTCCTTCCCGGGTGATCTCCACCGTACCTCACACAGGGTGTGTGCTGACTGGTGCCAGCGGAAATTCTAAGCCCGGCCTTCTATCACTAGCCCCAAGCTCAGGGCTTCCTTATTGCAGCATAGCTGTTGATGTGCAGTAAATCAGCCAGTCTGCATACCAGTGCCTGGCCTGGTGATCGAGGGATCTATGGCAAACCATGGAGGATCATTTCAGATGACAGCCGTTGGCCCTCTGAGCAGGAATCAGACCCATGCTGTTGACCATAGCCAGGTCTAGGTGATAAGGGTTTCTCGTGCACCAGGGCCGTATTCACACCTGTTGTCTCCTCCAGTCACCAGAGCCACTCTGTGGAGGCAGCCGCTGGGCGCCAGCATGGACTCTGGGCTCCACCTCCTGGGGCCAGCCCCGCTCTGCCATCTACTAGCTCTGGAACCAGGCAACAACTTTGTCCCTCTGTGCCTCAGTTTCCTCGTCCATAAAATGGGGACACTGATATTCCCAAGTACAGGACTGCTTCAGGAATCAAATGGTATTCGTAGAGAAAGCACTGCCAGAGTGAGTTAGTGTCCTGTGACTGCTGTAACTAAGGATCATCACCCTGGTTTCTGAGAACAGCACCAACCAGTTCTCTTCCTGTTCTGGAAATCTGAAGTCTAGTCTGATGTGGGTCTCACGGGGCTAAAGTCAGTGTCGCAGGGTTGTGTTCCTTTTGGAGGCCCCAGAGGAGAATGTTTCTTGGCCTTTTCCAGCTTCCAGAGGTGCCCACATGCCTTGCCTTGTGGCTCTTTCCTCCAGCCTCAAAGTCAGCAATGTTGCATCTCTCTGACCCTGCCTCTGTCATCTCAGCTCTTTTTCTGACTCCTCCACCTTCTCTCCCACATTCAGGTCCCTGTGATTACACTGCACCCACCTAGGGGAATCCACAATGACCTCCCCATTTGAAGGTCAGCTGATTAGCAAACTTACTTCCGTCTGCAACTTTCATTCCCTTTTGTCTTGTGAGGTGATGTACTCACAGCTCCCAGGGATTAGTAGTGGATGTCTTTGGGGGAGGGCATCAAGCCCCCAATCCTGTGTTGTCTTTGGGGTCCAGCTGCCACATGTGACAGAGGTTATGCTTTAACTGTTTCCCATTTTCCTGGTGACCACTGGATATTCCCCTTGAAGGCAGAGAGCTTTAGGAAGTCAAAGTCATTGTTCGTTTGCTAAATATTGAGCCTCTGGGCATGGTTCCAAGCTCTAGGACTGTTTCAGTGAACAAAACAAACATGGTACCTGCCTCATGGGATTTAAAGTTAGTGTGGATTGGAGAGGAAATAAATAAAAACTTCACAACTGACTGTGATGACTGCTCTAGAGGAAACAGACAGGTGCTATGCTAGAAACTAATGGACAGGGAAGCTAGCTGGTCTGGGAAGGCCTCTCAGTGCAAGTGACATCTGAGCTGTCCCCTGAAGGATGACAAAGTTCCCAACACAAAGGAGAGAAGGCTGGATGGACATTTGCAGTCAGGGTTCAAAGCTTCTAGAAGGGCCCACAGGTGAGAAGCAACTTGGTGTGAGGAGAAGCCAGCACAGGGGCAGGCGAGGGTTAGGGACCAGGCCATGGAGTGGTCGGCCTTGGAGGCCACGGGGGCAAGTCTGCATTTTGTCCTAAGTTTTAAGTAGGTTGTGTCATAATCCAAGACAGAGAGCTGTGAGATGCTGTGGAAGGGTGGACGGTGAGCTTCTGGGATTCTTAGCTTGCACTAGCACTAAGCGCTGTGTAGGATTAGAAGGCTGTGGCTAGGGACAGTTTTCTCCTGGTGTTAGTGTAGGTACCCCCGCTCCCTAGCTGCATATGCTCTAGGTCTGTGATTCTTAGTGCCTGCAGTTGCCACTGCCTGGCCCTCCTGCCCTCGGCACCCTTCTTCCCAGTACATGCTGATGACCTTCCGCAGGTACCCCAGACTTCCCCTGACAGCTCCTCTCAGCCCACACCTGGGTAGAGCAGAGATACTGGGGGTCCTCAGTCTGTGATGGACAGAGGTGGAGGATGAGTGCCCCAGACTCCTCACCTGTGGGGGGTGGGGCTAGGCTGAGGCAGGTCCTGCACCATCTCCTCAAGGTCTCCAGCAGGAATGAGCTGGTGAAAAAACAAGATTGTTCAGAATTTCAAGATGGCGACATCAGAGTATTGAACAGTCACGGGGCCCTTCTGAGCATGGGGCCCCAGGCCACTGTTCAGGATGCATTGAACTCCCCTCCATCTCTTCTTATAACCATTCTGCTCTTTTGCTCACTTTTATTCTTTTATTTTCATATTCCTAGCTGAAGCTTGTGTGTGTTTTTGTTATGGAGACAGAAAGCTTTGAGAAGGCAGGAATGAGTGTGTTCAGAGGTTTTTTCCTAGGTAGCAATGTTCCATCTCACTGGGACTGCTTGGAAGACAGATAGGGAGAGGGCCTCTGATGGTGTAAGGTCCAAGTTGCAAGACTTCACGTCAGTGGATCTGCCTGGCCAGTTCTGTTGGCCCAAGGCTCCACTGGCCCTGGCGCTGGCCTCTCCAGGCCCTAGACAGTCCTGGCTTGGTTTCCGTTTTATTGCTGTCATATGCATACCTTTCTAACAGGGAGAGATAGGTCCCAGGGAAGGCAGCATTTGGTCCAAAACCCAAGGTCAACCCCTCAAACAGCCATGCTCCGAGGTGCCATGCCAGGTACGTGCTTTCTCACGTGATTTGGAGAAGACAGCCTGCACTCAGGGCAGTGGGCTGGAGCTTGGCTGCAGGCTGCCGCACGAGGCCATGGGCCCATGTTTGGTGGTCAAAAGGGTGGAAAGTTATGGCCATAAATAACATAAGAGGGGGTTGAGGAGGTAAAAATCACCTGAGCCAAGTATGTATAGCCAAAGGGTTTTGTTTCATGCATAAACTCTGATCAATTGCTAGAGACTTTCTGGAGAGCCCATGGTTGACTAGTGGTGTCTGACCAGGATGGAGTGAGAGGAATGAATGACAAACGGGTGCCATCCTTGAAAGGTGTTTTCTCACTTGTACAAGTGCCTCCCCTGCAGTGAACTTCTGGCAACATTTTCTGAGGCTGGGGAAGCGGGCCGGTGGATCTCACAGGAGAGCTCTGCACACAGGAAATAGGCGCAGGAATAGTCTGCTTCCCAGCTCCTTGCTTTGGCCTTCCAGGCTCTCCCTTCTGCCTCTGCTCTGCCCAGGCCTGACACGTCTTCCTCCTGCATGTCCATCTCTTGTATCCCATCTCCTCCTTTGGCTCCCAGCTCCTTCCCGCCCCTAGAAACCTCCACCAGTCCCCTTTGGTCAGTGACTGGCCCAGGCCCTTCAGATAAAGGGAAGGCATTCTGCATGGCCCTCTCCTGTTGTCCTGTGATGTCATTTATCCAGTGCGATGACACACACATGGCTGTGATGACCCGTGCTGGGTGGTCGTAAGCCCGCGGCTGCACGCATCCCTTCTCAGACCCCTCACTGTGCCTCCCGCTGAGGGAGAGCCAGGGCTGCCATGAGCCGGCCAGGCTGCGTGGTCAGGACTGAGGAGGAGGCAGGCCTCATCACATGCAGACGAATACTGTATGCCTGATGCTGTCTGATAACTATTGTTGAGACCGTTAACGCAGCTTAGTACGATATTTGACGCTAGTAAATGCTCAATAAACTGTTAGTAACAGTTACACTAATAAATAGTGATAGGTGGAGTATTTTCAGTTTGGCCTGCCCTGGGAAGTCGGGGTGGGTGGTCCCCAGGGACCCCCTCATTTTGAAGTTAATTTCCCAGGTAACAGGGGTCGATGAGGGAGAAGAGAGCCTTTTTGGTAACAGAAAAGACTGCAGTCCACCAGTCTTGCAAAGAGCCATCTGAGTGCTGGTAGCTAATCAGTCTGGTGGGGAGACCTCGGCCTGGGGAATGTTTTCTTTCAATCCATCTCTCAGAGACATTTTCTTGCCAATCAGGGCCCTGGGAAGGCGGGTGGGAACAATGGAACACGTTGTCCTACCTCCCGTTGACTCGCTGCCGACAGAGTTCACTCAGCGTGTAATCCTTGAGGCATGCAGAGCCCGCGGCCGCCAGTGAGGAGGATAAATCGCCCCTGTATCAGGGAATTGGAAACAGATTGCTGGATGGGCCAGTGTGTCCCCGCCAGCCCCGCCCCCCACGGGCATCACGGCTCTCACCTTCCCCGGGAGGTGTCCACCTGAGAGGACGCCCCCAGCTGTCAGGCTGGCGAGGACCATGGTGGCTTGATGGCGAGAGGACACGGGCACCCTCGTGGGGCACTCTCCTTCTCGTCTGTTTTTTTGTCTTGACTCTCCTGTTTGTAGCACAGGCTGCTCTCCGTGGCAGAGGGAGATAGCGCCGAGTGGGTCCAGGCTGGAGCTGAGAGCCTGGAGGAAGGGAAAGGAGGGCAGTGAGCTCTGTCAGTAAGCCAGGGGATGACCGTGGCCCCGGCACTCTGCCGCTCTGGGTCTCAGCCTCCTTGTCTGCAACATAAAAATGAGATACAAGAAGCCTGCCTGTGTTGCATTCAGGAGGCAGGGAGGGGCCTGCCTCCCCAGAGGTGATGGAGTGGCCAGAATGCTGGAAGGGAGGATGCATTTAGAGATCATTTAATCTGGTATTTCCTCCCCCTGATGGCAGGGCTGAATCACCTAGGAGTTAAGATACTGGTTCTCAGGCTCCCTCCCAATCTGCTCAGGCAGAGTCTCTCTCAAGCTCGGGTCTGAGGGTGCCAGGCTAAGAGCCTCCCTCCAAGACTCTAAGGCACAGTGAGTGTGGGAGACCATTTCAACTTTTTACTCCACAACCAAGATGTTGTAACAATTTAATGTGACTCTGTCCACCCTCTGCACTGTCTGCTTCACCTTCTTCCCCGCTTACTCCTCGCTCTCCGTGTGGGGTTCTGCATCCAGGCACAGCCTCAGGTTGAGTCTGGGCTTGTCCACGTCCTAAGGCTGGGTGGGCCCTGTGCCCCGGTCTCTTCACCTGTAAGTTGGGCACATGCGGCAGCCTAACTCATGGGGTGGCCGCGTGACGAAACGAGTCAGTGTGTGCAGCTCTCAGTGCCTGGCAGGGCCCCGGCCACCCCGTCAGCCTACTTCCTCAGTGTTTGCTGGGCTCCTGCAGCCATTTTAAACAGAGATAGAGAGAGAGAGAGTGTTCTTGCCTGGAGAATCCCAGGGACAGAGGAGCCTGTTGGGCTGCCATCTGTGGGGTCACACAGAGTCGGACACGACTGACATGACTTAGCAGCAGCAGCAGAGAGAGAAGGCGAGAGAAAAGCACCTGCTCACCTTTTTGAGAAGCCTTCAGCTGGCAGGTTGGGAGGGAGGGTGGTGGAGAGGGAGGGGCACGGGTTTCTACTCCCCCAGGAGAGGAATCTTGTGGGACACTGATGGGTTGGCCTCTGCTTGGCTATGGGAAGTTGGTCCCGAACTCCCTCAACTTTCGCAGGAGGGGATTAGCTTTATTGCTGTGGAGTTTGACTGACAGGGACTGCTTGTCATTAGTGGGCTTCCCAGGTGGCACTAGTGGTAAAGAACCCACCGGCCAAAGCAGGAGATATAAGAGATGTGGGTTTGATCCCTGGGTTGGGAAGATCCCCTGGAGGAGGGCAAAGCAACCCACTCCAGTATTCTTGCGTGGAGAATCCCATGGACAGAGGAGCCTAACGGGCAACAGTCCATTGGGTTGCAAAGAGTTGGACATGACTGAAGTGACTTAGCACACACACACGCACTTGTTATTAGCAGTAATTATTATCATTTAATAATAATGATAGGGCTGCCCCTACGATGTGTGGGGCTCCAGGCAGATATTTTTTGCAGGACTCTTATCTTAATAAACAATCTGAATGACTCCGAAATAGAGTCTATTCTGGTGGCCTAGGCTCATGTGACCCTGCATAAAATATACTATATCAGTCAGTGGTACCAGACTGTTACCAGTGGCCACAGAACCCCAGATGACCCACAGACACAGGTCTCCAAACTCAGGGCATCTAGTCAACCTCTTGGAGACTCGAGGGGGAATGAGGACCAAAGCTCAGATGGGTCCCATCCTGAATTGGGGTGTCCTACCTGGATGGTACTGCCTACCTGTCTGGTTCCGGTCACCAGAGGCAGTTCAGAAAAATTTGAGGACTGTTCCAAACTGTGGGTCCCCCTGAGGTGTGAGTTCAAGGTGAAGTTCTAGGTCTAAGTGATAGAATGTTTTAACTGTACATCATTAAGCATAACAGTAATTAGAATGCTGATGTTTATGACACTGAGTAATATCTTTGTTATCTACTGGTCACTGTGCTACTTAGGATTAAACTTGGCTATGTGTGGTGCAAGTTGAAAAAGAGAACAGCTTAAAATGATAGACATTGATGTTGCTGTCATGTAATGGGAGTCCTGAGGTGGGCTGTTTGGGGTGGGTGGGTGCCTCTGCTCCACAGAGTCTTCAGGGCTCAGGGCTCCTTCCCTCTCTCTTCTCTGCCACTCGAGTGAGTGGCCTGAGGACCAGGGTGGGACAGCTACCGTGTTTGTGTTCAGGCAGCAGGGTGGAGGGAAATGGGCTTGTTCCACTGGCAGGGGCACCCTTTGCGCTTTCTCATTAAATGGCAGTTACCCTCGATCAAGTCCACCAAGTGAGGACCGGGGTCTGGTGTGGTCCCTGCATCTGAACACTCATGGTAGCAGCTATCTTCAGGAGCGTCTGCACTCCTACTCCTGGCTCCAGCCGCAAGCTTCTAAATGCCATGGAGCCTCTCCCTCGTCCCCACACTCCCCTGCACCCTCTCTTCCCTCTCCCATTCTCTGACGCAGGCTCTTCTCTCCCTCGCCTCCTCCCTCTCTCTCTGCGGAAAGTCGTGGTGGTGACCCTTCCACCTGGTGGGAAGAAGAGACCTGGGAGGGGCTCCAATGGAAGGAAGAGAATGACGACAGGGTGGCCACCCAGCAGACAGGAAGGGATGTCCCTCCTCAGCCCTGGACCTGCTCTCCCGCATGTGGGCTCTCACATTTGGTTATGAACCTCAAGGGTGTGTGAGTCATACGCAGAGCTCACCGCTGACTCTTCTTCTCCTCGTCCAGCTCCCTGGCTGCTTTGAGGTCCAGCTCAATTCAACTGAGTGACTATTTATTTAGCAACTTCCCATATGAAGTATTGAGAATTATTTCCCTGGGGCAGTTGGCCAGAACAAATTAAATAGTCAGTGTCCAAGTGTGGTCAAAGCTCTTGGGACCGGTTGCCAATTTGCTTTCTATTCCCGTGGGTAGAGCACAAGGGTGTTGTTTTACCACATCCTTGCCAGCACTGGGTATTGCATTTTATTGTGTTTTAGAAGATAATTGTTTATCTCACAGGTGATTATCCTCCAAGATGAATAGACTGGACTCTCCCAGGTCATTGACACAGAGGTGATGTCAAATTAAGCAAGGTTTTTTTTTCTTTTTCTTTTTTTACAAATATAGAATGTCATTGTATTTTTTAAAAAATGTATTTTAATGTACCTTACTCATGGAAGGTACATTAAAATCTGGTGAATTTTAACAGGCATGTGCCTGTGAAATATCATAGCACACGGTATTGAATTTTTCATGCTCATTGTTACTTTGCAGGCTGATTGTGCTGATCCTAATTTATGTCTGTTATTTTATATATAGTTCAGGATTAGATTCAGAGTGGACAAAAAGCCTTTTAAAAACATTGTTGTATTCTCTTAAGTTTTATCCTTAAGACATCTGTCACTTTTGGAATCCACTCCAACTCTGGGGAGATTCATTCCAATGCCTATGAAATGGAATCTGAGATTTTAGTTTTAAAAGTGGGACTCTGGAAGATTCAATCCATGACTGCAAAATCGTTATTTCTTAATATTTTGATTTTTCACAAACCAGTGTTTTCGAAAGAGATATTGTTCGTTGGGCTGTTTTACTTTTGATGTCATTTTTTTGGGGGGGCAGTGATAAATTTGGGTCCAATTCCATATTCAGGGTGTAGATCCATGTGATTGAGCACAGTTCTTTGTGGGGAAGCCAGAGGGCTTGAAAGGAAGGAAGGTAGAGTGTGGGAAAACAGGAACCCCTGTGCTCTGCCGGCTGGAGTGTAAACTGGTGCAAACCTTCTGAGGCTCAAACTGGTTCTTTCTACTTGCACAGATTGAGTCCACACACACTCAGTATGGTAGGCAGGATATCTCGCTCCCCCAGAGACGCCCAATGATCCAAGAACCCATGACCATGTCAACCTACAGAGCAAAAGGGACTTTGCATATACGATTCACTTAAGGATCTCGAGATGGCCAGCCGTGTCCAGGCAGGTGGCCAGACCCCTCCCAGATGGATAGTGAGGTCCCGTGCCGGGTGGCAATTCCAGTGTCCCCCAGAAAGCAGAAAGCAGTGTCCCCCTGCTTTCTCCTTGCCAAGGTCACCTGCAGAGGAGGGACAGAGACTTCTCTTGGGAGGTGAAACATAAGTCCATTCAAAACCGTCAGCCTCAGCAGAGCCTCCGCGCCCTGCTAGATAAACACTGCTGTGTTTGAAGACTCCACAGGAAGTGTTTTGGCCTGGATAGAGGGAAGGTTCCAGGCTTCATTCTGAGCCGAGTCCATTCCTGGGGCAAATTATAACCACTGTCCACGGTATCTTGGTCCTGCCACAGGAGGCAGCCCTTGACCTGGAGCTGCACTGGGGAGTCTGCAGTCTTCTCCTGGGATGTGGGGCTTCACAGAAGAATCAAGCCTAAGGGTACACAGAAGAAGTTCCAGGATGTGCACTGACACCAGCCTGGAAGGCAGCTGGTTACACTGGCTCTGTCCATCCTCTCCTGCTACCCTATGTCCTGCCCTCCACTCCCTGACCTCTCTGTTCCTCCAAAAAAGAAAAAAGATCCTAATCACACTGAAGGCATGTCCAAACTGAACAGGGAGAACCCTACTTAGTCAGAAAAATGGCACAGCCTCAAGGGTGTGAAACTACAGGACCCTCACAGTATGCTCGCTGCTTGACACAAGGTACCTGTGCACCCAGACTGCACACAGTGCTTTCTGAGCTGCTGTCTTCTGAGCCCCATGAGGAGCTGCACTTATTTTCTTCTTCCCTGAGGCCCGGCCTCGTTGCAGCTCAGCGCACTGAGAGCACAGCTCCATGAGTCATTTCTCAGCATCCCCATCCCACACCCTGTGCACCCATCACCCATCTCAAGACACAGAGCATTGCAGAGCCCTCGGGGTCCCCTCGTCCTCCTTCCTGGTTGACACCCATCTCCCCAGCTTGTCGCCGTCCCGACCTGTATCATGGTGAGTTTTGTAGAACTTGAACTTCCTACCTGTGAATCACACCCTTTGCTTGTTATAGTGTCTGTACTTGCAATTGTAACATGCTCACCTCACAGATGGGGAAACTGAGGCATGACTTTTAGTGCTGAGTCCAAAGTCCCAGAGTAAGGAGCAGGGTTGAGATGCCAACGAGATCCAAGCTCCTAGAAAGAGGCAAGGCACTTCAGGAGCAAAGTGGCAGAGAAGCCCAGGGGTGGAAGCACTGGAGATGGCCCGGGGCAAGGGCCACCCTCCTCCTCTTTGGCAGAGGGCCCCTCGACTGTCCCCCATCCCCATCCTCAGTTCAGTTCAGTTCAGTTGCTTAGTCGTGTCCGACTCTTTGTGACCCCATGGACTGCAGCACGCCAGGCTTCCCTATCCATCACCAACTCCCCGAGCTTGCTCAAACTCAGGTCCATCAAGTTGGATGCCATCCAACCAGCTCATCGTCTGTTGTCCCCTTCTCCTCCTGCCTTCAATCTTTCCCAGCATCAGGGTCTTTTCCAAGGAGTCAGTTCTTCACATCAGGTGGCCAAAGTGTTGGAGTTTCAGCTTCAGCATCAATCCTTCCAATGAATATTCAGGACTGATTTCCTTTGGGATGGACTGGTTTGATCATTTTGGTGTCTAAGGGACTCTCAAGAGTCTTCTCCAACACCACAGTTCAAAAGCATCAATTCTTCAATTCTTCAGCGCTCAGCTTTCTTTATAGTCCAGCTCTCACATCCATACATGACTACCAGAAAAACCATAGCTTTGACTAGATGGACCTTTGTCGGTAAAGTAATATCTCTGTTTTTTAATATGCTGTCTAGGTTGGTCATAGCTTTTCTTCCAAGGAGCAAGTATCTTTTAATTTAATGGCTGCAATTTCACCATCTGCAGTGATTTTGGAACCCAAGAAAATAAAGTCTCTCACTGTTTCCATTGTTTCCCCATCTATTTGCCATGAAGTGATGGGACTGGATGCCATGATCTTAGTTTTTTGAATGTTTAGTTTTAAGCCAGCTTTTTTACTCTCCTCTTTGCCTCTCATCAAGAGGCTCTTTAGTTCCTCTTCGCTGTTTCTTGGTGGGTTGGTCTGGAACATCCCCATCCTGTCTGTCTCCAATCCCAAGCCTGGCTGTGTGATTACTGCCTGAGGGAGCCCCCCTGACAGCTGTACTGATGTTCTGGGGAAAGCCCTGCAAATCTTGTGACAGACAGCTCTCATCTGGTGCTTAGCGTGGAGCCTGATGTCGGCACCAGCGAGGCAGGGTGCTGGCCCTGGGAAACCTGATTGGTGCCAAGCCTGTGAGTACGCGTCCAACCCTCACAGCTGGTCAGCCTGCTGACCCCCCACCAGGGCACGGTTGGAGGTTGGACAGCGTTCCTGTGGCCGTATGGGTCCCGTTTGCTGACCCCTGGGTGGATGTGAGCAGTAATGAGATAATCCATGCGAAACGCCAGCATTGCCCCGTGAATGTGAGCGGGCTCATTGTTCTTAATTGCCCACAGTTGGGACTCATGATCCCAACAGTCTGTCCCATAGGTCTCTTATCTGAATCCTTATCTCAGACCCTGGGAGCCGGATCTGTTTCAGAATTCAGAATTTGTTAGATTTCAGAACTTAATCAGTGCTTATGTTGTATATCATTAACAGCCCTGAGGGATCCTGGGCAGACTGGGTCATGAAACTTGCTGCAGTTTCTGCAGCAAACCGTATGGGCACATAACCACACCCCCGTCACGTCTCTGTTCTGGGCTGGCTCCGCTGCCAAATCTCGGGAGGAAACGTGATGAGAGGCCTGGGTCCCCCTGCCTCCTCTCCTGCGTGGCCTTGGGCAACACACCCTCCTGGGAAATGGGACAGCAGAGTCCTCAGGGCTTCAAGACACTGTGGTTGGATGAGTTTGTCTAGGAGAAGCGCTCAGACAGGGCCAGCTCTGGGTGAAGATGGGGAAGTGCCCTCCATGACCACAGTCTTACTCTTACTGACTCTGGTGCTGCTGGTCGCTTGCCGGCTCTCACTGAGACGTGAGCTGGGGGCCTCGCCGAAAGTGCCCCTGCATCTGCAGGTTCAACTGTATGCCCCAGCAGTGTGTGCAACCGTGTGCGCGTCAGGTGTGTGTCCGTGTTGGGTGCTGTGGGGTGGGACTGTAGAGCAGGGGCAGCTGACTCAGATTCGAGTCTGTTGGACTCCGTAGCCTATTCACAGCAAACCATCCAAACTTAGTGGATTACAACAGCAGCATTTATTCATTTTTTGCTCATGCACATGCAGTTTGGGCAGAACTCTGTGGGGACAGCTCTGCTCTGTTCTGTGTGGCATTGGCTGCGGAGGCGTGGCGGCTGGGGACACCTGATGGCTGGGTTCTGGAACTCTCTGAAGGCTGGTTCACTCCCCTGTGTTTGGGGTGGGCTGAGCCTGGTGTTAACTGGCCTGTTAGCGGGCATCTCCACAGGAACCTCTGTGCTCAGGCGTCCTCACAGTGTGGGGGCGGGGTTCTTTGTCTCATCTTGGCGGTCACTTCCACCAGAGCTTCCTGGGTTGAGACAGGCATAGAGTCTCCCCAAGTGCTAGAGGAGAGGACACAGACCCCACCACTGGATGGGAGGAATATCAACTCTTTTTATACTTTATATATAATATCAATAAATATAATAATGTTTATAAATGTATAGTATATTTATATATAAAATGTTTGTAATATTTACAAAATTTACCACTTTATTTAGTGGCAACATAGTGCATCTCATAAAGATTAGAATTGTAATCATATTGGTATGTCTGTCTAAATGTTGGTTTTTCACAGGTGGTTTCAGGAAGAGCCACATCTCTTCCAGGAGGAAGCATTTTGGGGATAGTTCTGGGAGACATAGGCTTTATTTTCAGCAGAAAAAGGAAGAGTTATTAGCCAAGAAAAGGGAGAAATTGGAAGATCTGATACCCAAAGCTTCCCAGCTAGTGAGTTATTCTAGATCAGATCTATTTTTTTCTGGTTATGGGGGAAAAAAGCAGCCAAAAAAAAAAAAAAAAAAACAAACACTTTACACAGGCTCATGGATTGCTTAAGTGCAAGGGAACTATCTAACTTAATTTTTTAAAAAGTCTTGGGCTTCCAGAGCTGGAAGGAAACTTGGAGCTCAGGTAATCCTGTGCATCTTAAATAGAGGGGTACATAACCCCAAGTGTAGACGGAACAAGAGAGAGAGAGTTACAGCATAAACATGGTGAACTTTGATTTTTCCTAGACGCCAAGTAATCCAAAACATTTCAATATTCAAACAAACATGTCTATATTTTGTAGGAGAACATAAAATCTCTATAAATTTTTATGGCAAAACAGAAGACTTAAAAGAAATTCCACACTGTCAGCAGACTGGCTTGAGTGAAGAGTGAGAAACCTCCCTTCCACCCGCTCCGAGGTCCTAGCTTGGACTCCTGGGTCCTAACCCACTTTCCCTGCCATGGAGGGTGTTTGGGGGGGCAGCACCAGAAGCAGTGTGCTAGCTGGCAGTCCTCCTGGAAACTCTCTACAATACTAGTTCTCAGCAGGAAGTGCTAAGGAAAAAAAAAAAAAAGAAAGAAGGCAAAGGAAAAGGCCATGTCATGTCAGTTTCCACATGGAGTCAGAGCTGCTCTCTCCGATAAAGGAGCCACCAGTCACATGTGGCCATTGACTAGAAATACAGCTGGTCCAGGTTGTGATGTCCCTAGGAGGAAATACACACTGGCTTTCAAAGACTTACTGTGAAAAAGAAGACTGCAAAGTATCTCATTATATATATTGATTACATAATGAAATGATGGTATCTGGGGCATATTGAGTTGAATAAATGCATTTTCTTTCTTTTTATTTCTTTAACATGTCTACTACAAAATTTTAAACTACTTAGATGGCTCACATTATTGATATTTTCACTGGATGCATTGGGCTAGAGTATAAGGTGTCTGCTAATGTAACATACCCCAGAACCCTGTCCTTCCTGTAACATCTTGAGTGACAAGTCTGGGGGTAAAACAGGCTGCTGAAAACATGCCTTTAGGTTGTTTGTCTCTTTACTGACCTCTAAGTAAACATTGGATTTTCCACCTCCACACTTTTGTTGACCCCGTTCTGCTGAGAATTCCTTCTTCTCTTGACCATTCCAGACCAACCCACCCTTTAACACATAGCTCAACTCTCTTAAGTGTCAAATGCATTCTTTACTCTGCATCCCCTGCCCAGCTTTACAGAGAATCCCTGCTTCTGAAAGTCTTAACAGGCTCACTTACTCATTAATTAATGAGATAAATCCATACTTCACTGCCCAATAATCTTTACTCTCTTTTTTATGTTGTGGAAAGTACAAATGACATGACTTTTTGTTGTTTCTTTGAGAGGTTGCTTGAAGCCTCTCCTAGTTTAGGGGGTGCTCAGAGGGGTGAGGTGCTTGCTATGGCTTGCACCAGAACTTAGTGGGAAGGCTGGGGGAACAGGGAAGTTAGGTTGTGCTACATTTCTCCTCAATTCCCAGTTCATTTGGATGCATAGGACTGAAGAGTCCCAATTTCTCACCACAGTCCAACACCCTATAGCAGAAACTATTGGTCAGCTACCCAAAGCCTGTGCCAATGCTTTTCTCTTGCTCCAAAGGCCTGGATGATCTACAAATGTGCTTTCTCAGCCTCTCTTGAAGTCAGGGGTGCCAAGTGACCCTATTCTGGTCAATAAGCCAGAGGGAAGTCAACAGAGCTTTTATGGAAGGATTTTCTTCCATGATAAAGGAAAGCAAGTCGTGTAAAGGGTCACATGAAGAAATTCTTCTTTACTGTCCTCCCCCTGCTCTGCTTCCTGCTACTGAATATGGTTGAAGAGGCTGGCATTGCAGCAACCACCTTGGGACCATGAGGTGATAACGTAGGGGAGAAAAGTTAAGGATGGAAGAGTA